>NC_044393.1:17821245-19172495 GCF_006542625.1 Nomascus leucogenys | reverse complement strand
AAACATGTATTAAGCACCTACAATCTGCCATGAACTTTCAGTTATATTTTTGCTCCCAATTTACAGCTGCTGAAACTGGGTCCTCAAGAGGATAAAGGACTTGCTATATGATTCCATTTATATAAAGTTTTAAAAACAAGTGAAACTAATTGACAGTGTTAAAACAAGACTGAGTAACCTTTGGGGAGAAGGACTGCATAGTGACTGGGAAGAAGCACAGGGGGCCAACCAGTTGTTGGTAATAATGTGTTTCTGGACATGGGTGGTGTTTATCTGAGTGTATAAGAAAAAGACAGAAATGGGCCAGGCCAGTGGCTCACGCCTGTAATCCCAGAACTTTGGGAGGCTGAGACGCACAGATCACCTGAGGGAGGGAGTTTGAGACCAGCCTGACCAACATGGAGAAACACTGTCTCTACTAAAAATACAAAATTAGCCAGGTGTGGTGGTGCATGCCTGTAATCCCAGCTACTCGGGAGGTTGAAACAGGAGAATTGCTTGAACCCGGGAGGCAGAGGTTGCAGTGAGCCGAGATCGTGCTACTGCACTCCAGCCTGGGCAACAAGAGCGAAACTCCATCTCAAAAAAAAAAACAAAAAAAAAAGACAGAAATGAAATTAGCTGGGTGTGGTGCTGCACACCTGTAATCCCAGCTACTTGGGAGGCTGAGGCAAGGGGAATTGGTTAAACCCAGGAGTTCAAGGCTTCAGTGAGCTATGATGGCACCACTGCACTCCAGCCTGGGCAACAAAGTGAGACCTTGTCTCTAAAAATAAATACTTAAATAATAAACAAAAAGACAAAAATGGAAAAGACAGAGAAAATATGAGGAAAAAGAGATTCTGTCAAACATAATCTATTATAAAGATTCTAAAAGTTTTCCACTGATGTTTAAAAAATATTCATCTATGAAGGAAAGAGAATCAGACCAGTATCAGATTTCTCATCAGAAGTCAAAAGCCAGACATCACTAGTGCATTATCTTGAAAGTTTTGGAAGAGATTTTTAAGCTAGAATTCTATTCTCAGCGAAACATAATCAAATGTGAGGGCAAAATAAAAGCATTTTCAGACTCGCTAGGACAGAGGAAGTTTGGGTTTTTGTAGTCTGTTTATTTAAAGTAAGGACAAAACACTAAAGTCTTGGTTATAGTTGTAGGACAGAATATAATGTTAACTACATCAGTCAGAAGATACTTGGATAGCGCTTGGTTGAGTTCCATAAACTTTATTTATTATGCTATTGTAGTAAATAACTCCAAACTCTCAGAGGCTTAAGACAACAAAGATTTATGTCTTTCACATACTACACGTTAACAATACAGTGGCAGGGGGCTCTGCTCTCCTGGGGATGGCTCAGAGGCTCTACTATAGGGAATGCTGTAAGGTATGACACAAGGGGAGAAGGAAATGTGTGTGTGTACGTGTGTGTGTGTGTGTGTGTGTATGTGTGTGGTGGTGCTCACACCAGCCATCAAATGCTCCAGCCCAGAAGTAACAAAGATCACTTCCTCTCACAACTCATTGGCCATAACTAGTCACATGGTTACACTCAACTAAAAAGGGTGGAGAAATGTAATTGTCAGTATATCCAAAGGAAATGAGAACTGGATAGGGAGAAACCTTTGAGGTTTAAAAAACGACAATTTATAAACAAAAGTGAGGTTGACAAAAAAATGGAAACAGGAAGCAGAGAGGAAAGATGGAGAGAAAAGTAAACCATCTTAGAAAACAGGATTTTATTTATTTGTTTGTTTGTTTGTTTGTTTTGAGACAGGGTCTCGTTCTGTCGCCCAGGCTGGAGTGCAGTGGTGCGATCTCAGCTCACTGCAACTTCTGCCTCCAGGGTTCAGGTGATCCTCCTGCCTCAGCATCCCAAGTAGCTGGGACTATAGGCCTGCCCCACCACACCTGGCTAATTTTTTGTATTTTTAGTAGAGACGGAGTTTCACCATGTTGGCCAGGCTGGTCTCGAACCCCTGACCTCAAGTGATCCACCCGCCTCAGCCTCCCAGAGTGCTGGGATTACAGGCATGAGCCAACGCACCTGGCCAGAAAGCAGGATGTTAAGGGGTGTTGTCCATGTGACAAAATAAGAAAATAGGCATTATATTAATTGAATTTATGAGGAGAAATGAGAGAACTGCAAATAAGCATATAAATGTCAAACAACTGGAGGTGGAGAAAGCAGAGATTGCAAGTAGACTACAAGGAATGGTCCATTTGCTCAGCCATTCATCCCAGTCTGTTCACACTGTGCTATAGTTTGGACATGGTTTCTTTGACTCCTCCAAATCTCAGGCTGAAATGTAATCCCCAGTGTTGGAGGGGTGCTAATGGAAGTTGTTTAGGTTATGGGTAGGATCTCTCATGAATGGCTTGATGTTGTCCTAGTGATTGATAATGAGTGCATTCTTGCTCTATTAGTTCCCTGGTTGTTAAAAACAGCCTGTGAACCTCCCCCTCTCTCTTGGTTCATTTCTCTCCATATGATCTCTGCACACACCAGCTCCCCTTTGCCCTCTGCCATGAGTGGAAGCAGACTGAAGACCTCACCAGAAACAGTTACTGGTGCCATGCTTCTTGGGCAGCCTTCAGAACCATGAGCCAAAATAAACCCAACCCCGAGTATTCTTTTATAGCAACACAGATAGACTAAGACAGGCTGCTATAACAAAATATCATAAACTGGGTGGCTTCTAAACAATAGAAATTTATTTCTCACAGTTCTGGAGGCTGAGAAGTCCAAGATCAAGATGCTTGCAGATTCGGTGTCTGGTGAGGGTCTCTTTCTGGTTCATAAACAGCACCTTCTTACTATATCTTCACATGGTGAAAGGTCAAGAGGTCTCACTCGGGCCTCTTTTATAAAGCCACTGATCCCATTATCACCTCCCAAAAGCCTCACCTTCTCATACCATCACCTTGGAGGCTAGGATTTCAACATATGAATTTTAAGGAGACACAAACATTCAGACCATGGCACTGTTGTTTATATTTAGGGAGAAAATCAAAATGATTAAAAGAGATGATCTCCAGGGAGTGGTACTGAAGTTGGAAAATAATGTGGTCTTTTTTTTTTTTTGAGACAGTCTCACTCTCTTGCCCAGGCTGGAGTGCAGCGGCACGATCTCGGCTCACTGCAACCTCCACCTCCCAGGCTCAAGCAATTCTCCTGCCTCAGCCTCCTGAGGAGCTGGGCTTACAGGAATGCACCACCACACCTAGCTAATTTTGTATTTTTGGGAGAGACGAGGTTTCGACATGTTGGTCAGGCTGGTCTCGAACTCCTGACCTCTGCCTCGGCCTCCCAAAGTGCTGGGATTATATGAGTGAGCTACCGCACCTGACCTCAAATAGTGTAGTCTGAGGTCATACATATGAGCTCTTACATTGGGCAAATTGCCAGGTGCATTGGCTCATGCCTGTAATCCCAGCAATTTGGGAGGCCAAGGCTGGCGGATCACCTGAGGTCAGGAGTTCGAGACCAGCCTAACCAACATGGTGAAACCCATCTTTATTAAAAATACAAAAATTAGCTGGGTGTGGTGGCAGGCACCTGTAATCCCGGCTACTCGGAAGGCTGAGGCAGGAGAATTGCTTGGATCCAGGAGGCGAAGATTGCAGTGTGCCAAGATCATGCCATTGCACTCCAGCCTGGGTGACAGAGCAAGATTCCATCTCAAAAAAAAAATTGCCATTGCCTAACTTCCCTGAACTTCAGCCTCCTTTTCTATAAGGTGGGAAGGTGGGGTGACACTCTCCACTTCCTGGACTTGTATGAGGATTAAGTGAAATTATGTATGGCTAGAGTTTGGCAGAGCAGCTGGCGCATGGCTAGATGTACTGGCTAGAGGGATGAGGTCCAAACTGATGTTAGGTCCAGATCCAAGTCCCGATGGAAGAGCAGAGACCTCAGATTCTTGGAGACCATCCAACCTACTGCTTTCCCGGCCATCGAGCACTTGGGGCCCAGTCTTATCCACAGCCACACAAGGAATCAGTCTGCAAGCCCAGGACTAGAACTGGCTCCTGACACCCAGCCCAGGGCCCTGCTGGCCACCCCTGCCACCTCTGAATCATCGACTACATTTGGCTTTGGACATGGAGAAAAGGGAGCGATTTGGGAAGAATGAAAACATTTCCTCCTGTGCAAATTGTTTCTTTCTGTGCTGGCAAGTCCAAGGTGTTCTGACAAAGGTCAAAAGTATTTATTTTCTTGAATATCATGGGAGTGAGAATGTGACACAGATGAGGGGGAGTGAGGGGGAGGAAAGGAGGGAGGGGGAGGGCTGTTGCCAACTTCAGTAGCTGAAAGGGCTTCTTTTTATTACGGGAAGTGTTTGGTTTGGGGGCACAGAAACAACCTCTAGTTTTCTATCAAAAGGAGCAGAAATTACAATTAGGAAAATCACGGTTTATAAACAGACTGACAATTCCATCAAGGCTGTGCTCCATGCGGCCCTGCCTACCTCCCCAGCTCGGCTCCCGTTCCTCACCCCCATCTGAGCTTTGCCAGCCCACTGGGTCCTGACCCACTGCACTCCCCTATGCTGTCCCTCTGACTACACTGCCCGACCCTAGTGCCAACTCAGGCACTGTTCTTGACCTACCTGAGTCCTCCTCTAGGCCTCCTCCTCAAAAATCCTCCAGCTCTTCTTCTGTGTACATCACACCACATCTTTCTGTCTTTGCACTTACCAAGCTGCATCTAAATTGCCCCTACACCCATCTGTCCCTCCCAGTGGACTGCAGATCATATACTGGACTCTCAGGCTCAGGTCTGGCATTCAGACAGAATCCTGCTTTTTTGGCCGGTTCCATCTGGGGCCACATGGTGTTTTTGAGCTGTTTGCGTTCATCTCCAGAAACTAAAAATTAAGAGATTTCACGTTAAAATCCAGATTTTTGGCTTTTCTTAATAAACTGTAAATCCAGCAACATGGGTCCAGCCCTCCTAGCAGTGGTCCCTTTTGGATACGCATGGCTTTTCTGTTTCTTCACAGTCCCCAACACGCCCTACTGTCTCCCTGACATTAAAGCCTCATGTCAGGAGCCATTTGTCATCATTCTTGCAATACGGTTTCTTCTTACAGTGGATTAATAAGAAAGTGAAGTATTTCTTTTATTCATGTTCCTTCCTTACACCTGGCTCACTTCCCTTGTTTACGTTACCAGACTGGAACCCATAAGTACCTGGGCTTTCAACCCTTGCACCAGGCTGAAAACTTCTTGAAAACAGATACAGGCTAAGTGTAGTGGCTCACACCTATAATCTCAGAACTTAGAAAGGCTGTGGTGGAAGATCACTTGAGCCCAGGAGTTCGACACCATCCTGGGCAACATAGTGAGACCTCATCTCTACTAAAAAAAAAAAAAAAAAAATCAAAAAAATTAGCTGGGCATGGCACCCACCTGTGGTCCCAGCTACCTGGGAGGGTGAGGTAGGAGGATTGCTTGAGTGAGGGAGGTTGAGGTTGCAGTGAGTCATGATCGCTCCTCTGCATCCAGCCTGGGTGATAGAGCCAGACCCTGTATCCAAAAAAAAAAAAAAAAAAAAAAAAATGAAAAAAGATACAGTGCTTCGTAACATCTCTGTAGCTTCAACAGCCAGCAGAGTGCATAGCTCAGAGTAGGCCTCTCATAATGAATATAACTCTTGCTACTAGAAGAAGAGAGCCTCTTTGTAAATTCTTTCATCTTCTTCATCATCCATTCTAAGGCAGGAAATTAAAGAAAGAAAGAAAAATAAAATTGAAAAGAGAAATAAGCTTTCCTGTATTAGGCTGACTTGTCCCAGAGGCAGCAATGGGCATAGCCCAGACCCAGGGAAAGTCTTGATAATACTATCTAAGAAGCCAGGACACAAAGGAATCCCAGCACTCCCTCAACACAGGGAGAAGAAAAAAAAATTTGCCGGGCGCGGTGGCTCACGCTTGTAATCCCAGCACTTTGGGAGGCCGAGGCGGGCGGATCACGAGGTCAGGAGATTGAGACCACGGTGAAACCCCGTCTCTACTAAAAATACAAAAAATTAGCCGGGCGTGGTGGCGGGCGCCTGTAGTCCCAGCTACTCAGAGAGGCTGAGGCAGGAGAATGGCGTGAACCCGGGAGGCGGAGCTTGCAGTGAGCCGAGATTGCGCCACTGCACTCCAGCCTGGGCGACAGAGCGAGACTCCGTCTCAAAAAAAAAAAAAAAAAAAAAAAATTTCCTTTGTTTTATGGTATGAGTTTATAGATTCTTGTTCTCCGTAACTGGTGACTTCAAGTATTCTGTTTTATCTAAGCAGTGGTGTGAAGGTCATAAGCCATCTGAGCAGGCCACCTGGGCGCCATAGTGAGGGCCATGGAATAAGCCAAGCTAGGCACTAGGCAAGCCTAGGTAATGGACATCTGGCTTGCATAGCAATGGTCATGTGTAACCCTGAGTTATGAACCTGTTACAATTTGATTAACTGTCTTTATCCTGCCTCTGTATCCCTGCTTTCACACCGCTGTAAGCCTGCTTCAAGCTAGCCCACCCCTTTTTAAAGTGTGCATAGAAGCCAAGTGCTGTCTTTGTTCTTGGCCCAGTATTTGGATGTTAAGTCAGCTGGGTCTGAGTGCACTCAATAAAGATATCCTCCTGTATACACTCCAAGATCTCTCTCTGGTCCTTCTGATTCCACAACAATTCAACAACTATTTTCTGAGTTCACCTATAAGCCTATTTTCCTTCCTCAGTGTTCTTTCTCTTTGATGTCCTGGTACCTCTTATAAACCCTAAATACTCAAAACCCCTCCTTAGATTGCCCTTTTAGGTACCTCTTACAAAACTTTGATGTTAGCAGTTACATAAAAGAAGATCATAAAAACCATTAATTAGTAGTGACAGTATTAATGTCAGTAATAAGTAGATATTAATATTATTTACTGAGAGTTTCCCATGTATATCAGTTTGTTCTCACACTGCTAATAAAGACATACCAGAGTCTGGATAATTTATAAAGGGAAGAGGTTTAATTGACTCAGAGTTCCACATAGCTGGGGAGGCCTCACAATCATGGCAGAAGGTAAATGAGGAGCAGCAAAGTCACATCTTACATGGTAGCAGGGAAGAGGGCATGTGAAGGGGACTCGCCTTTATAAAACCATCAGATCTCATGAGACTTATTCACTATCATGAGAACAGCATGGAAAAAACCCACCCCCATGATTCAATTACCTCCCACCGTGTCCCTCCTATGACATGTGGGAATTACGGGAGCTACAATTCAAGATGAGATTTGGGTGGGGACACAGCCAAGCCATATCACCACGTACCAAGAACTTTACATAGATTTCCTCACTCCAGCTTTACAATAACCCTGTGTATCATTAGTCTTCATATTAGTCAGGATTGTAAGTTGCAAGTAGAAAAAAGTAACAACCGACTCTCAAATGGTTTATGCCAAAATGTTCAAATAACTGAAAAATCAGATCTAGTATTCATGAAACCATTATATGGATGACATAATTCTAAGAATTTTACATGTATTAATTATTTTAATCCTGTGAATAATATTTTAAGAAATGTACTAATATAATTTCCATTTTGCAGACAGGGAAACTTGAGTACTGAGATTTCACAATTTTACATCTGAACCCACTTTCTGTGTGTAAGGGAATTACCTACTTCATTCAACTCCTTGGAACCCAGAGTTCAATTCCACAGAGGAAGCAGAAAATGCCATGTCCTCCTTGCATGGAGGACATCATTGTGTGACTTAGGCATCGCCCATCAGGTGCATCTGCTGTGGACTTTGATTTTCAAACTCATATAGAGACTGTTCTCTGGCAGGTGTGGTGAGACAGTAAGATCCAGTTCCAGAGATGACAATCCAGTGGGGTTACGGGCAGCACTGGCTGTCTGGAGCCAGAAGGCCAGCAGTGTCCCCAGGCCAATTCCGTTGATGTGAATGGAGACACCATGCCTGGCTTCTCAACCTCTGAGTTTGGTTCCCCTGTAATTCTATAATCTACTCCATATGCTTTCAACAAAACTCGTGTCAGTCAATATTCCACAATAAACTCCCTTACATATATACATCTACCCTATTAGTTCTGTCCCTCTAGAGAACCCTGACTAATATACCATCTCATAAAATAAATTAAAAATTAAAGAGGAAGAAACTGAGGATCAAAGAAGTTAAGTAATTTCTTTAGAGTCATACAGCCACGGAATACAGAAGTTAGAATTTGAATGGCTCAAATTTTGTTTTACTTTTGTTCTTTTTTTGTTATTGCTTTTCTCACTTGGCTTGCAATAATGTTCTTAATTTTGTTTTTTTCCCACTTTCCTGATTTAAATGCTCCCTATAAAAAATTTAAATATATAAAGTTATAAGGAAGAAAGTAACATTCTTTGAAATCTCATCAGCACATAATAACTACTGTTAACATTTTAGTGGGCATCTTTCATGCCTGTCTTAATGCGTATGGGCAATAGAAGTAACCTTTTTCATAAATCATGACAAATAATACACATTCTTTTAATCAAGAGAACCCTTTTTAGGGGTGTTTTTTTTTTTTCTTATCTATCCTTTTCCTCTTCCTTTTCCAACCTCCATTAATCCCCCTTACTTACTCCACACTTTCTGGCTCACGATAACCCCTGTTAACAATGATGTGTACACTTGTAGACTTTTCTCCAAGCCAATATAATTATACATTTCTTTATAGAAGTCCTGTTTTTAACTCCTGCAATATTCATATTAAAGGACACTAATGGGCCCGCGCAGTGGCTCGTGCCTGTAATCCCAGCACTTTGGGAGGCCGAGACAGGCGGATCATTTGAGGTCAGGAGTTCGAGACCAGCCTGGCCAACATGGTGAAGTCTCATCTCTACGAAAATATATAAAACTTAGCCTGGCATGGTGGCACGTACCTGTGGTCCCAGCTACTCAGGAGGCTGATGCTGGAGAATTGATTGAACCCAGGAGGCAGAGGTTGCAGTGAGCCAAGATTGCGCCACTGCACTCCAGTCTCGGTGACAAAGTGGGACCCTGCCTCAAAAAAAAAAAAAAAAAAAAAAAGAAAGAAAGAAAAGAAGAGAAATAAAGGACACCAGTGATGGCATTTGCGGCATCAGACAGTAACTGTTGAAAGAGATTTCACCCATAGAAGGAGCCCTTCTTGACACCCCTAAAATTGCATTGCTGAGGTGATTGTCAGGTGAGCTCACCCCGTCACAGTTCTGGAGTGAGTGTGAGAAGGCTGAGAGTGAGCACCTCTGTCCCCACCAAAGAAATGGATCGCCAGGCCCCGGTCTCATGGTTTCCAGGTTTGCTTGCAGGCCTGCCTGGGAAGCTCAAGGAACTGCAGAGTCACTTCTGTCTGGAGCTCCTGAATGCAGTCCAGCTAACCTTCCCTACCCGGAAGCCCTTCAACATCTTTTCTCCATTCCCTTTACGGGTTTTATTCTTTCGCCTGCTCAGCAATTTTCACCAGTCCAAGGACCGAATGCTCTGCTCTCAGATCAATAGCCCTTGGGAAGTACTGCAGACAGTCTCTGAGATGCACCCTAGCCGCTCCTGCAGAGGAATTGCTTTCTTTTGGACTCAGTTTCACTTGAATTAAGCTTCTTCTGCTTTATGAAAGCAGCCTCCTTCCAGAGCACAAGTTGACATCAACCTAGAACCAGAAAGAAATCAGTGGCTGGAACTTGTCTTATTCAACTCTGGAAAGTCCAGCTCTCCAGCAGGGCCTTAGAATTCTATTTCCTTTTTTGTTTCTTAGTCATTGCGTTTGAGAAGGCATTTAAAGATGCTCTTTGGCTAGAGTAAGTGCTCAGCAAGCATTTGTTGGTGAAGGGATAAAACAGTAAATGATGGAATAATCAGCATTTGGTAAATGGTTGGTGAAGGAGAATCAAATGAGATAACACATGTGACATTGATATGTAATCTGTGAATAGTGAAAATTGTTCCTGGCCAGGAGTGGTGGCTCACACCTGTAATCCTAGCACTTTGGGAGTCCGAGGTGGGCGGATCACTTGAGGCCAGGAGTTCAAGACCAGCCTGGCAAACATGGTGAAACCTCTTCTCTACTAAAAATACAAAGAGCCAGGTGTGGTGGCACATGACTGTAATCCCAGCTACTTGGGGGGCTGAGGCAGGAGAATCCCTCAAACCTGGGAGACAGAGGTTGCAGTGAACCAAGATCTTGCCATTGCACTCTAGCCTGGGCGACAGAGCAAGACTCCATCTCAAAGAAAAAAAAAAAAAAAAAAAAACACACAAAAAAGAAAACCAAAGGGACTGGTCTGCAGCGTTATCTGCTGGCGCCATCTTCTGGAAACAAGTTAGCACAACAGGTCTATTTCTGTTTCCGCGGGGCGTGAGGGCACTGGAAATGCAGGCAAGGAGGGGAAAAGAGAGAATGAATTTTAGCAAAATCTCTCCATCTCCTCTGTCCTGGATCACCTAATTATTCTACCAAGATTATCAGCTTAATGTAATAGTACTACTAACATGCTAGCACTTGTTTTGAGCACCTAGCATGCGCCAGATACTGTGCTCAGTGTTTTACATGTGTGATTTCATCCTCACAGTAACTGCAAGAAGTGAATACAGTAAGTCCTCACTTAACTTCTTCGATGGGTTCTTGGAAACTGCGACTTTTAGCAAAATGATGTGCAGCACGACCTCAAGTAATGTCCTTTCCATTATGATTATGAGGGAAAAAATGGTTTCATCATACATCATTTCACTTAAAGTTGCAGTTTCCAAGAAACTATCAACATTCAGTTGATATTAAAAACCCGAGGCATACAAGGTGTATAGTGAGTGGACTTATAATCTCTAGGGTTACATATCTAGTTGGTGTTTGGGATAAGACGGAAACCCAGTTCTGTCTGACTTCAGAGCCTGTGGTGGGCTGTTGTGAGTCAGGTCCCGAGGAATCAGACTCCAACATGGAGATTTGCAGTCAGGAAGTCTGTTGCAGAGTGCTGTCGGGATTACATCTGTGGAAGGGAAAAGTCAAACTGCAGTGCAACCTCAGCAGAGGCGTTGGCTAATGCCATGGGGAATATGGAGCTGGGATGGCAAGAGGACAGGACCTTGGAATGTCCACATCGAACGGTCATAGGGACTCAGCTGAGAGCTGCCAGCAGCCAATGCTCCCAGCAGCTGGGGGAATAAATGCCCCATCCTGGGGATGGGGGTCTGGGTGGCATACCACAGCATGTACTGCAGCGCCCACTACCTATTCCCCATGCATTGCTCCTCAAATAAGGGAGATGGCTGGGAGGGAGACATCAGTGATGGGGTAGTGGAGGAGGAATTTAGAGGGTAAAAATTGTTTTGTCTGTCTTCCACCCACCTGTGACCTAGGCTATGCATGCCATCCAGCTGCAATAACCAATACATTTTGATAATTCATGTTGATATAATGTATGGATTATTTTATGGGTTGCAAGCCATTAACAAATAAATAAAATGCAATATTCCACTGGCTGATTGGAGATGCATTCTTTGACATTCTCAAATAAGAAATGGAAGAATTGGCCAGGCACAGTGGCTCTCGTCTGTAATCCTAACCCTTTGGGAGTCCGAGGCAGGGGGATCACTTGAGGTCAGGAGTTTGAAACCAGCCTGGCCAACATGATGAAACCCCATCTCTACTAAAAATACAAAAAAAAAAAAAAAAAAAAAAAGCCAGGCGTGGTGGGCGCGTCATCCCAGCTACTTGGGAGGCTGAGGCAGGAGAATCGCTTGAACCCGGGAGTCGGAGGTTGCAGTGAGCCAAGGTCATGCCACTGCACTCCAGCTTGGGTGACAGAGAGATTCCATCTCAAAAATAAAAATAAAAATAAAATAAAAAGGAGATGGTGCCTTCTGCCCTGGGGTTAAAAAATTAAAAAATTAAATTAAAAAGAGATGGATCTATTTGTATAACATGGAAAGACCTCTAAGACATATTTTTGCATGAAGAAAGTAAGATTCAGTACCCTAATAAATTATATAAAATGATATCTATTTCTAGAGTTTTACATACACTATAAAAGGATGGAATTTTTTTTTACTGACTCGCCCTATGGAAGGATTCTACATCCCCACCCCACATAAGTCAGGCATAGCCATATGATTTGCTTTGGCCAAGGGAATTTGAGCGGAAGTGACATGTGAGACATCCAAACAGAAGCTTTAAGAGGCTCTCCCATTCTCTCTTTTCCTTCTCCCATGAGATCAGCATGTTCCAGCTGCTTCTTCCAGCTGTGTCCAGAGATACAGCTGAATTCAACCCATCACAAACACGCAATTAAGATATAAATTTTTAGGCTGGGCACAGTGGCTCATGCCTGTAATCCCAGCACTCTGGGAGGCTGAGGCAGATGGATTGCTTGAGCTGGGGAGTTCGAGACCAGCCTGAGCAACATGGCAAAACCCCGTCTCCACAAAAACCACAAAAAATTAGCTGGGCCTTGTGGCACATATCTGTAGTCCCAGGTACTTGGGAGGCTCAGATGGGAGGATCACCTGAGCCTAGGAGGTTGAGGCTACGGTGAGCCATGATCATGCCATTGCACTACAGCCTGGGAGACAGAGTGAGACCCTGTCTCAACAAAAAAATGAAAAAACAAAAGACATAAACTTTTATTATTATAAGACACTGAGACTTTGAGGATGTTGTTATTGCAGCATAACCTAACCTACCATCACTGATAATACATGTTGCTATATATAACTGATATGTGGTTACTTCTGGGGAGGAGAAATGGCATTGGGAGGTGGCCATCATAGGGAATTTTAGTTTTTAATCTTTAATATTTTAGTTTTCTTACAATAAAAATATATCCATGCATTACTATGTAATAAATATACATCATTTAAAAATGAATATAGCAAGTATTTCCCTACTTAAAATTAAATGCTAAAAAATATGTTGTTTTTTTTTTTTTTAGACAGAGTCTCGCTCTCTCGCCCAGGCTGGAGTGCAATGGCACAATCTCGGCTCACTGCAACCTCCGCCTCCTGGGTTCAAGCGATTCTCCTGCCTCAGCCTCCCGACTAGCTGGGATTACAGGCGCCGGCCACCATGCCCAGCTAATTTTTGTATTTTTAGTAGAGACAGGGTTTCACCATGTTGGCCAGGCCGATCTCAAACTCCTGACCTCAGATGATCCACCCACCTCGGCCTCCCAAAGTGCTGGGATTACAGGCGTGAGCCACTGAGGAGCTCTATTTCTGATTAAGCCTATAGACCTCTCCGAGTTAGGATCTCAGCCCTTGTTCCATTAAAATGAAAAGCCAAAATTGGTTGGATGTATAGCAAAGACCTTGAAATATCATAGACTGCCTTGCAATTTCAACTTCTCATTCAAGCCAAACAATAGCCCTCTTTATCTTTGAACTTTACTTTTGAGCAAAATCAAAGCAGCTAGACTCCCTGATCCATTGCCTAGTCCCCAGCTTTATGTGTGTCAGATAGTTACAATGACCAGAGCAAGAGTAGCAGCAGCACCTCTGGTCTCTCAATCACATCTATGGTTACTTTGAAACAAAAGCCTCCTGGACTTCTGCAACTCCTGCCCTTCTCATGCATTTGTAACCACCTAATTCCCTATAGTCAATCCCTTTCTGCCTACAATACCTAGAGTGGTTTCCGTTCCTATCTCCTGCACAGAAGCATAACTTAGTACAGGTTGGAAGATAATATTCAGAAAAGAGACACAAAGACAAAAAGATGAAAAATTGGAAAGAAAAAGAAAAAAACAGTAAAATTAGAAAGCCATTCCAAGAGGTCAAACACCTGAAAAATTAGAGTTCTGGAAAGTGAAGATATAGAAAATGGGGAGAGGAAGGAAGAAAATATTCAAAGAAATAATTCATGAAAACTATTCCAGAGCTGAAGAAAATATATTTTCAGATTGGGAGAGATGATTGAGGAACAATTAGACGTTATGTGCCTCCTGAGATGACGCCATAGAAAATACAAGTCCTGTCTATAAAATATGATTGCCAAAAACTGAACTGAAATCTAATCAGGCCTCTAGATTGAACTACCAGTTTATAGGACATTGGAGGGATGGTGTCACATTTTAAAACACCATGAAGGGCCATGCGCGGTGGCTCACATCTGTAATCCTAGCACTTTAGGAGGCCAAGGCAGGCAGATTATCTGACCTCGGGAGTTCAAGACTAGCCTGGGCAATGTGGCGAAACCCTGTCTCTACTAAAAGTACAAAAATTAGCCAGGTGTGGTGGCACATGCATGTAGTCCCATCTACCCAGGAGGCTGAGGCAGGAGAATCACTTGAGCCCAGGAGGTAGAGGCTGCAGTAAGCCAAGATTGCTGCACTGCACTCCAGCCTGGGCAACAGAGCAAGACTCCATCTCAAAAAAAAAAAGAAAAAAGGAAAAGAAAAGAAAAAAAAGAAATGAAATCTAAGCAATGACTTCCATGAGCTTGAAGGTGGATTCAACTCCATGACCTCCAGAAAGGAATGCAGCCCAGCTGACACCTTAATTTTTGCTTTGTGAGACTCTAAGTGGAGGATCCCAGCAGACAAACACTATACTCAGTCTTCTTACCTACAGAATTGTGAGATAAGTGGGTTCTGTTTAAGCTACTAAATTTGTAGTAATTTTTTACAGCAGCAATAGAGAGCAATCATTAGCAACGAGAATATAGAAAATGGCAAACAAACAAGAAACAAAAACTTTGTTAATATTAGGGAAAACAAAAAGTTGTATAATAAAGGGAAAGCCATCATGGAATACAGATGAGCAAGGCTGACAATAGTGTATTTATGGTCACAAAACTGTAAACACTGAATATAAATTTAACTAGAACTATGATATAATCATTTTGAAGCGATGCATGGGGGCCTGGAGCAGTGGCTCACGCCTGTAATCCCAGTACTTTGGGAGGCTGGGCAAGTGGATCACTTGAGCCCAGGAGTTCAAGACCCGCCTGGGCAACATGGTGAAACTCCGTCACTACAAAAAATACAAAAATTAGCCGGACACAGTGGTGCACACCTGTAGTCCCAGTTACAGGGGCACTGAGGTGGGAGGATTGATTGAGGCCAGAAGGTTGAGGCTGCATGAGCTGAGATCGTGCCACACTGCACTTCAGCATGGGTGACAGAGACCCTGTCTCAAAAACAAACAAAAAAAAAGGAAAAGAAAGAAAAAAAGGATGCATAGGGAGGGACAGAACATGACATTTACCTGTGGGATTTGGAGGATTTGGAGAAGATGCTGCATAGGGTGTACGAGAAAGAGACAGTCTTTATATTCCATAAAAATTCCTCAATAGATATTGCTAAAAGTAAGAAAATTGGGGAATTTTGGGCATAATTTTGTGCATATTTAAGTGCAAAATTAAGTGCATAATTTTGGTAGCAAAAGGTGGTTGCTCATAGAAGCAGGATATAGGGAAAGGCGTTAAATAAAAACTTTTAAGGCCGGGTGCGATGGCTCACACCTGTAATCTCAGCACTTTGGGAGGCTGAGGTGGGCGGATCACCTGAGGTCAGGAGTTTGAGACCAGCCTGACCAACATGGAGAAACCCCGTCTCTACTAAAAACACAAAATTAGCCAGCCATGATGGTGGGTGCCTGCAATCCCAGCTACTCAGGAGGCTGAGGCAGAAGAATCACTTGAACCCGGGAGGCGGAGGTTGCAGTGAGCCGAGATCACACCATTGCACTCCAGCCTGGGAAACAAGAGCAAAACTCCATAACAAAAAAAAAAAAAAGAGAGACTTTTAAAACACACACATATAGCAGGTCTTGAAGAACTATTTTCCTCTATTAACTATTCAACTATGTGCAGGTTTAGTCTTAAGTAAGAATAAAATCTAATTTTAAAGCAATTGTTAACTCCAGGGGAAAAAAATTCCAAGTAATATATAAACAAATTGAAAGAATGCTGTAGTGGTATATGTGTAAAGTGATTTTAGAGAGCAAAATCGATTAGTCCATAGTAGGAAGTCAATAGAAACTTATCCAAAATTGAGAATTTAAGAAGGAATTGTGGTTTGTTTTTTTTTTTCTTTTTTTTTTTTTTTTTTTTTTTTGAGACACAGTTTTGCTCTTGTGGCCGAGGCTAGAGTGCCATGGCTTGGCCTTGGCTCACAGCAACCTCTGCCTCCTGGGTTCAAGCAGTTCTCCTGCCTCAGCCTCCTGTAGTCCCAATTGTCATTTTTTTTTTAAAGAAATAAACAAAGAAACAGCTGTTTATGTTATTTAGAAATATGGAGGCACATAGCAGAAGGAACAGCTAAATGAGTTGAAAATCACCACCTCTTGGGAGAGGTTAGCAAAAGGATGATGGGTGGGGGAGTGCCCTCTTTCATAATGAAAACAAAATTATCTGGCTTTTGAAATTATGCACAGTGTTACCTAGACAAAAATAAGAATTTACATTGCATTGCTCTGAGATGTTCTTGATTTTATAAGATGACATGCCACTGACGGTAAAACACATGATTTCAGATATGTTAAAATATGAGAATATGCATATCTTTGAATCTGTGAAATCGAGTACTTTTCTAAAATAGATTTTTTTTTTTTTGAGGCAAGTTGTTGGTCTGTCACCCAGGCTAGAGTGCAGTGGCATGATCCATAGCCCACTGCAACCTCGAACTCTTGGGCTCAAGTGATCCTCAGAAAACTGAGGTCATAGGGTACACTGCCAGCCTGAAAACCAGACAGACAGAATACACAGAATCACAGTTTACCAGGAGCAGAAGCAGCTGGAAACAATAACTGGTGGGAACATTTAAACGGTAATTATGAATTGCTGGAAGCTGAGTGTGGACTAGCTTGAGGGTTTAAAAAACCCAGGTGCCCATTCTGGGGGGGCTATGGGGTGGAGGTACATTTTTGTGAGTTTGGCCTCCCAGAGTCCCATCAGTTTCTCACAGTGAAGATCCGAACAAAATCCCCTCACACTTCGGACAGGAGTAGGGTAAATTATCCATGTGGAAATAAGCCCAGAGTGCTCTGTTCTCTGTAGCAAAGGCCTGCCCTCAATGGATACTACTTTACCAGCATCTTACTAGCCTAGAGGAAGGGCAATTAGATAACTACAGCCTCCTTTACCTTTCCTGTCTCATGTAGGAGGAGAAAAAAAAAAGCTAAGAAATTCTTTTGGAGGTTATAGCCCAGGGACTCGGGCCCGTTTTAAAAAAAACAAAAGCCGGGAGTGGTGGCTCACGCCTGTAATCCCAGCACTTTGGGAGGACAAGGCAGGCAGATCACAAGGTCAAGAGATCGAGACCATCCTGGCCAACATGATGAAACCCCGTCTCTACTAAAAATACAAAAATTAGCTGGACATGGTGGCATGTGCCTATAGTCCCAGCTAGTCGGGAGGCTGAGGCAGGAGAATCACTTGAACACGGGAGGTGGAAGTTGCAGTGAGCTGAGATCGTGCCACTGCACTCCAACCTGGCAACAGAGCAAGACTCCGTCTCAAAAAATAAAAATAAGAATAAAAAACCAAAAACGGAGATTATGAGATTAAGCTTTCCCCTCACCAATACCTCACCACCACAGCAACAGAGCTCCATGTAAAAACAGTGGATTACAACTCAAAGAGCTGCAAGACACAAACCGGAATTGCCAAGTTTCCAGAGAAACTGCAAGACAACAAGGGAGACAAAAACAAGAACATTTGAGGAAATTGAAGTCTCTGACACTTACAGCTACAGCAAACAGTAAACACAGCCTAACTCCTAGACAGACAAACAAAAAAACCACTAAAGCCCAATTTACCTCCGTTACTATTACCTGATACATCATGCCTGACTGTCAAGAAAATTTATGACACGTTAACAGCAAGAAAAAACACAGTATGAAGAGACAAAGTCAGTGGCAGAAATTTTGGAATTATTGGATCCGAAATTTAAAATTACTATGATTAATGTGCTAAGGTCTCTAATGGAAAAAGTAGACAACAGGCCGGGTGCGGTGGCTCACACCTGTAATCCTAGCACTTTGGGAGGCTGAGGCGGGTGGATCACCTGAAGTCAGGAGTTGAGACCAGCCTGGCCAACATGGTGAAACCCCATCTCTACTAAAAATACAAAATTAGCCGGGCATAGCTCTATTAATTTTAGCCAAAGCGGACTTCAGAATAAGGGAAATGTCAGGGATAAAGATGAGCGTTACATAATGATTAAGGGTGAGATCTCCATGAAGACCCAACAATCCTTAATGTGTATGTGTTTTACAACAACAGACCATCAAAATATGCCAGGTAAAACATATAGAACTGCAAAGAGAAATAGGGAAATCCATTATTATTATTATTATTATTTTTGAGACAGAGTCTCGCTCTGTCGCCCAGGCTGGAGTGCAGTGGCACGAACTCGGCTCACTGCAAGCTCCGCCTCCCCAGGTTCATGCCATTCTTCTGTCTCAGCCTCCAGAGTAGCTGGGACTACATGTGCCCACCACCACGCCTGGCTAATTTTTGTATTTTTAGTAGAGATGGGGTTTCACCGTGTTAGCCAGGATGGTCTCGATCTCCTGAACTTGTGATCCGCCCGCCTCGGCCTCCCAAAGTGCCGGGATTACAGGCGTGAGCCACCGCACCCGGCCAGGCAAATCCATTATTATAGTTGAAGACTTCAACATACCTCTATCACTAATTGACAAATCCAGTAGGCAGAAAAAATTAGTGAGAATATAGATGTGCAGTACCATCAATCGACTGGATCTAATTGACATTTATAGACTAATTTATCCCCAAACAGCAGAATACACATTCTTCTCAAGCTCCTATGAAACATTAGCCAAGATAGACTACATTTTGGACCATAAAACATATCTTAACAAATTTAAAAGACTAGCAATCATACAAAGTATAACACCAGAGAATTAAATTAGAAATAAGAGAAAGCTGGAAAATCCTAAAATTTTGGAAATGAAACACTAGTAAATAACACATGGGTCACAGAAGTCTCAAGAGAAGTTAAAAAATATTTTGAATTAAATGAAAATCAAAATTTGGGGGATGCAAGGAAAGCAGTTCTCAGAGGCAAATGTATGGCAATGAATGTGTGTATTAGAAAAGAAGAAAGACCTAATATCATTAATCTAAACTTCCACCTTAGGAACCCAAGAAAGGAGACCAGTATAAACCTAAAGGAAGCAGCAGAAAAGAAATAAAAATTCAAACAGAAATCAGTGAAATTAAAAACAAGAAAATAATAGGAAAAATTGAGAAGACCACAAGCTGGTTCTTTGAAAGATCAGTGAAGTCGATAAATATTTGGCCAGGCTAATGAAGAAAAAAGGAAAGAAGATATAAATTAATAATATAAATAAAAGAAAGGCCAAGACCAGGCGCAGTAGCTCATGCCTGTAATCCCAGAACTTTGGGAGGCCGAGGCAGGTGGATCATGAGGTCAGGAGATCAAGACCATCCTGGCCAACATGGTGAAACCCCGTCTGTACTAAAAATACAAAAATTAGCCAGGTGTGGTAGCGCATGCCTGTAGTCCCAGCTACTTGGGAGGCTGAGGCAGGAGAATTGCTTGAACCTGGGAGGCGAAGGTTGCAGTGAGCCAAGATCGTGCCACTGCACTCCAGCCCGGCAACAGAGCGAGACTCCATCTGAAAAAAAAAAAAAAAAAAAAGCCATCACTACTGATCTCATGAACATTAAAAGGATAAAAAAGAAATAGAAATAATTCTGTGGCCACAAATTTAACACCATGGATAAAATGGATCAATTCTTTGAAAGATACAAATTAACAAAATTCACAAAAGGAGAAAAACATAATCTGAATAGGCCTAGACCTATTAAAGAAAGTGAATCAATATGTAATAAACTTTCACAATAGAAAGTGCCAGACCAAGATGGTTTCACTGGGCGAATTATACAAAATTTTTAAGAAATAAATGATACCAATTATCTGAAAATAAAAGCAGAGTGAATATTTTCTATCTCACTTCAGGAAACCAGCATTACCCTGATACCAAATCTACACAAAGACATTACAAGAAAGGAAAATTAGAGACCAGTTTCTCTCATGAATGCAGATACAAAAATCCTCAACAAATTACTGGCAAATCAAATCCAAGAATGTATAAAATAAATTGTGCACCACGATGAAGTGGGATTTGTTCCAGGTATAAAAAGGCTAGTTTAGTATTTCAAAATCAATGAGTATAATCTATCACAACAACAGACCAAAGGAAAAAAATCATGTGATCACATCAACAAATGCAGAACAAGCATTTGACAAAATCTAACACCCATTCATTATAAAAACTCTCAGCAAACTAGGAATAGAAAGATAACTTTTTAAACTTCATAAAGAATATCTACAAAAACACTGCAATGAACAGCATTCTCAATGGTAAGAAATTAGATGCTTTCTCCTAAGATCTAGAACAAGGCAAGCCTGTCCCTTTTCACCACTGCAATTCAATATTGTACAAAAGTCCTACCTAATATAATAAGATAAGAAAATACAAGGTATACAGATTCGAAAGGAAGAAACAAAACTGTCTTTGTTCACAGACATGATTATCTACATGAAAAATCCCCAAAAATTGGTAAAAACTCCTGGAACTAGTAAGAAATAATAGCAAGGTTGCAGGATAAAAGGTTATTATACAAAGTGAATTGCTTTCTTACATACCAGCAATTAACTTGTGGGATTTGAAATTTAAAACACAATGCCATTTACATTAGCACAAAAATAAGTATAAATCTAACAAAATATGTACAAGTCTATGTGAGCAAAACTATCAAACTCTGGTGGAAGAAACTAAAGAAAACCTAAATAAATGGATAGATATTCCATGTTCATGGATGAAAGACTCAATACTGTTAATATATCAGTTCTTCCCTATTTAATCTATAGATTCAACACGATCCCAATAAAAATCCCAATGAGTAATTTTGTGTATGTCGACACATTTATTCTAAAATTTATAAGGAAATGCAAAAGAACCAGAGCAACCAACACAATGCTGAGGAAGAAGAAAGTTGGAGGACTGACACTACCTCACTCCGAGACTTACAACAAAACTATAGTGATCAAGGCAGTGTGGTCTTGGCAAAAGAACCGACAAATAAATCAATGGAACAGAATAGAGAATTTAGAAATAGACCCACACAAATAGTGAACTGATCTTTAGAAAGAAGCAAAAGCAATGCAATGGAGAAAGGATAGCCTTTTCAACAAATGGTGGTGGAACAACTGGACGTCCGCACACACAAAAATGCATGTAGATACTTATAACTTTCACAAAATTTAACTCAAAAAAGCAAAACTACAAAACTTCTAAATGATAACATAGAAGAAAATTTAGGTGGCCTTGGGTTTGGCAATGAATGTTTAGATATGAGAAAGAAAAGACTCTTTTTATCTGAAGAATGTGAGCCCCTTTATCAGGCCCAGAGAGGCATTGAAATGTGACAGCACTCATGTCTCCTCCCACCTGGAGGTAAGTAATCATTTCGAAGATGCCTGTTAAATGAATTATAGACTGACTATTGCCACCAAGAGCTATGAATTAACCTAAAACACCCCATGCTGAACACCATAATGCATGCTCTATAGTTCAACAATGTATATAGCCAATCACTAATCAATGTTATCTCTGTAAACCAATGACAATTCATTAAAAACAACTTTTGTAATCACCCTCTCTCCCTTTTTTTTTTTTTTTGGAGACAGAGTCTTACTCTGTTGCCCAGGCTGGAGTGCAGTGGCGCGATCTCGGCTCACTGCAACCTCCGCCTCCTGGGTTCAAGTGATTCTCCTACCTCAGCCTCCCAAGGAGCTGGGATTATAGGTCCGCGCCACCACACCCGGCTAATTTTTGTATTTTTAGTAGAGATGAAGTTTCACCATGTTGGCCAGGCTGGTCTTGAACTCCTGACCTCAGGTGATCTGCCCTCCTTGGCCTCCCAAAGTGCTGGGATTACAGGCGTGAGCCAGTGCACCTGGCCGCATCATGCTCTCTCCTAATTTGTTCTTTTTTCTTTAAAAACTTGAGACTCTCTTTTGTTCTGTGGGGCACTTCCTAGTGCTTCCCTGGCTGCAGTCCTCAACTTTGGTCCAAATAAATTCTATATTAATTTTGCCTGAGTTTCTTTCTTTAGCTCAACAGACATCACATAAAAAACATGATCTATGAAGGAAAAATTGGTAAGTCAGACTTCATTAAAATTAGTGCAAAGTCACTGTTAAGAGGATAAAAGACAAGCCACAGACAAGAAAAAAAAATCTTTGCAAAGCACATATCACGTAAAGGACTAGTATGCAAAATATACAAAGAATTCTTAAAATTCAGTGATAAAAAAGCAAATAATCCAATTAAAATGAGTGAAAAAATCTGAACGTACACCTAACCAAGGAAAATATACAGGTGGCAAATAAGCACATGAAAAGATGCTCAACATTGTATGTCATGAGGGAATTGCAAACTAGAACAATGAGATACCATTACACACCTATTCAACTGGTTAAATTCAGAAAAACAAAAACACAAACAACAACAAAAAACTCTCACTATATCAGATGCTGGCATGAATACGGAGCAACTGGAGCTGTTACTGTTGGTAGAAATACAAAATAGTACAGCTCCTTTGGAAAACAATTTGGTAGTTTCTTTTTCATTTATTTATTTATTTATTTATTTATGAGATAGAGTCTCACTCTGTTGCCCAGGCTGGAGTGCAGTGGCACGATCTTGGCTCACTGTAACCTTTGCCTCCCAGGTTCAAGCAATTCTCCTGCCTCAGACTGCCAAATAATTGGGATTACAGCCACCCACCACCAAGCCTGGCTAATTTTTGTATTTTTTTGGTTTTTTTGTTTGTTTGTTTGTTTTTAGTAGAGACAGGGTTTCATTCACTATGTTCGCCAGGCTTGTCTTGAACTCCTTGAACTCTCAGGTGATCCACCAATCTCAGCCTCCTGAAGTGCTGGGATTACAGGCATGAGCCACTGTGCCTGGCCTTTTTTTTTTTTTTTTCTGAGATGGAGTCTCACTCTGTCGCCCAGGCTGGAGTGCAGTGGCACATTCTTGGCTCACTTCAACCTCTGCCTCCCGGGTTCAAGTGATTCTCTTGCCTCAGCCTCCCAAGTAGCTAGGACTACAGGCATGCGCCACTACACACAGCAAATTTTTGTATTTTTAGTAGAGATGGGGTTTCACCATATTGGCCAGGATGTTCTCGATCTTTTGACCTCGTGATCCACCTGCCTCGGGCTCCCAAAGTGCTGGGATTACAGGCGTGAGCCACTGTGCCCGGCAGCCTATTTTTATTTTTAATGTTTTTTTAGAGATGGGGTCTTGCTGTGTTGCCCAGGCTGGAGTACAGTGGCTATTCACAGGCACCATCCCACTACTGGTCAGCACGGGAGTTTTGACCTGCTCTGTTTCCAACCGTGGCCAGTTTACCCCTTCTTAGGCAATCTGGTGGTCCCCTGCTCCCGGGAGGTTATCATATTGATGCTGAACTTAGCGCAGACGCCCAGGCAACATAGTGCACTGCAGCCCAGAACTCCTGGCCTCAAGCGATCCTCCCGCCTCAGCCTCCTGAGTAGCTGGGACTACAGGCATGCGCCACCACACCTGGCCAGTTTACTAGTTTCTAACAAAGCTAAACATTGTCTTAACATATAATCTAACAGTCACACTCCTGGGTATTTACTCAAACAAGCTGAAAACTTATGCCCACACAAAAACTTGCACATAGATGTTTATCATGGTTTTCTTCATAATTGTCAACAGCTGGATCAAGATATCTCTCAGTAGGTCTATTAGTTCCCTAAGCCTGCCATAACAAAGGGCCACAAACTGGGTGGCTTAAAACCACAAAAACGTATTCTCTCACAATTCTGGAGGCTAGAAGTCTAAAATCAGTGTGACAGCAGAGTCATGCTCCTTTGAGACTCTGGGTAGAATCCTTCCATGCCTCTTCCTGGCTTCTGGTGCTGCCCAGCAATCCTTAGTGTTCCCTGGCTCGCAGTTCATCACTCCAGTCTCAGCCTCCACTGTCATGTGTTGTTTCCCATGTGTGTCCTGTCTTCAGATGGCATTTTCCTCCTTCTTTAGGGAACCAGCCACGTTGGATTAGGACCCACTCGAATGACCTCATTTTAATTGATTATACTGCAAAAGCCCTTTTCAAAATAAGGTCAAATACACAGATTCCAAGGGTGAAAGCTTCAACATATCTTTCTGGAGGATACAAGTCAATCCTTAAGAATAGGTTAATGGGCCAGGTGTGGTGTCTCACACCTGAAATCCCAGCACTTTGGGAGGCCGAGACGGGTGGATCACCTAAGGTCAGGAGTTTGAGACCAGCCTGGCCAACACGGCAAAACCCCGTCTCTATTAAAAATACAAAAATTAGTTAGGCATGGTGGCACGCACCTATAATCTCAGCTACTTGAGAGGCTGAGGCAAGACTCGCTTGAACCTGGGAAGCAGAGTTTGCAGTGAGCCGAGATCATGCCACTGCACTCCAGCCTGAGCAACAGAGTGAGACTCTGTCTGGGAAAAAAAAAAGAATAGGTTCATGGATAAACACACTATGGTAGATTCATACAAGGGGATATTTTTTTTTTTATTTTTTATTTATTTTTTTTTTTTATTATACTTTAGGGTTTTAGGGTACATGTGCACAATGTGCAGGTTTGTTACATATGTATCCATGTGCCGTGTTGGTTTGCTGCACCCATTAACTTGTCATTTAGCATTAGGTATATCTCCTATTGCTGTCCCTCCCCCCTCCCCCCACCCCACAACAGTCCCCGGAGTGTGATGTTCACCTTCCTGTGTCCATGAGTTCTCATTGTTCAATTCCCACCTATGAGTGAGAACATGCGGTGTTTGGTTTTTTGTCCTTGCGATAGTTTACTGAGAATGATGTTTTCCAGTTTCATCCATGTCCCTACAAAGGACACGAACTCATCATTTTTTATGGCTGCATAGTATTCCATGGTGTATATGTGCCACATTTTCTTAATCCAGTCTATCGTTGTTGGACATTTGGGTTGGTTCCAACTCTTTGCTATTGTGAATAGTGTCGCAATAAACATACGTGTGCATGTGTCTTTATAGCAGCATGATTTATAGTCCTTTGGGTATATACCCAGTAATGGGATGGCTGGGTCAAATGGTATTTCTAGTTCGAGATCCCTGAGGAATCGCCACACTGACTTCCACAATGGTTGAACTAGTTTACAGTCCCACCAACAGTGTAAAAGTGTTCCTATTTCTCCACATCCTCTCCAGCACCTGTTGTTTCCTGATTTTTTAATGATGGCCATTCTAACTGGTGTGAGATGGTATCTCACTGTGGTTTTGATTTGCATTTCTCTGATGGCCAGTGATGATGAGCATTTCTTCATGTGTTTTCTGGCTGCATAAATGTCTTCTTTTGAGAAGTGTCTGTTCATGTCCTCTGCCCACTTTTTGATGGGGTTGTTTGTTTTTTTCTTGTAAATTTGTTTGAGTTCATTATAGATTCTGGATATTAGCCCTTTGTCAGATGAGTAGGTTGCAAAAATTTTCTCCCATTCTGTAGGTTGCCTGTTAATTCTGATGATAGTTTCTTTTGCTGTGCAGAAGCTCTTTAGTTTAATGAGATCCCATTTGTCGATTTTGGCTTTTGTTGCCATTGCTTTTGGTGTTTTAGACATGAAGTCCTTACCCACGCCTATGTCCTGAATGGTATTGCCTAGGTTTTCTTGTAGGATTTTAATGGTTTTAGGTCTAACATATAAGTCTTTAATACATCTTGAATTAATTTTTGTATAAGGTGTAAGGAAGGGATCCAGTTGCAGCTTTCTACATATGGCTAGCCAGTTTTCCCAGCACCATTTATTAAATAGGGAATCCTTTCCCCATTTCTTGTTTTTGTCAGGTTTGTCAAAGATCAGATAGTTGTAGCTATGCGGCATCATTTCTGAGGGCTCTGTTCTGTTCCATTGATCTATGTCTCTGTTGTGGTACCAGTACCATGCTGTTTTGGTTACTGTAGCCTTGTAGTATAGTTTAAAGTCAGGTAGCGTGATGCCTCCAGCTTTGTTCTTTTGGCTTAGGATTGACTTGGCGATGCGGGCTCTTTTTTGGTTCCATATGAACTTTAAAGTAGTTTTTTCCAATTCTGTGAAGAAAGTCATTGGTAGCTTGATGGGGATGGCATTGAATCTGTAAATTACCTTGGGCAGTATGGCCATTTTCACGATATTGATTCTTCCAACCCAAGAGCATGGAATGTTCTTCCATTTGTTTGTATCCTCTTTTATTTCATTGAGCAGTGGTTTGTAGTTCTCCTTGAAGAGGTCCTTCACATCCCTTGTAAGTTGGATTCCTAGGTATTTTATTGTCTTTGAAGCAATTGTGAATGGGAGTTCACTCATGATTTGGCTCTCTGTTTGTCTGTGATTGGTGTACAAGAATGCTTGTGATTTTTGTACATTAATTTTGTATCCTGAGACTTCGCTGAAGTTGCTAATCAGCTTAAGGAGATTTTGGGCTGAGACAATGGGGTTTTCTAGATATACAATCATGTCATCTGCAAACAGGGACAATTTGACTTCCTCTTTTCCTAATTGAATACCTTTTATTTCCTTCTCCTGCCTGATTGCTCTGGCCAGAACTTCCAGCACTATGTTGAACAGGAGCGGTGAGAGAGGGCATCCCTGTCTTGTGCCAGTTTTCAGAGGGAATGCTTCCAGTTTTTGCCCATTCAGTATGATATTGGCTGTGTGTTTGTCGTAGATAGCTCTTATTATTTTGAGATACGTCCCATCAATACCTAATTTATTGAGAGTTTTTAGCATGAAGGGTTGTTGAATTTTGTCAAAGGCCTTTTCTGCATCTATTGAGATAATCATGTGGTTTTTGTCTTTGGTTCTGTTTATATGTTGGATTACATTTATTGATTTGCGTATGTTGAACCAGCCTTGCATCCCAGGGATGAAGCCCACTTGATCATGGTGGATAAGCTTTTTGATGTGCTGTTGGATTCGGTTTGCCAGTATTTTATTGAGGATTTTTGCATCAATGTTCATCAAGGATATTGGTCTGAAATTCTCTTTTTTGGTTATGTCTCTGCACAAGGGGATATTTTTAAGCAATCAAAAGAAATAAGCTATCAAATCATAAAAAGACATGAAGGAAACTTAAATCACATTACTTAATAAAACAATCCAGTCAGAAAAGGCTACATATGGGCTGGGTACAATGGCTCACACTTTATTACCCAGCACTTTGGGAGGCCAAGGCTAGAGGATTGCTTGAGCCTGGGTGTTCAAGAGCAGCCTGGGCAACATGGCAAAACCCCATCTCTATAAAAAATACAAAAATTAGCTGGGCGTGGTAGCACACACCTGTAGTCCCAGCTACTAGGGAGGCTCAGGTGGGAGAATCACTTGAACCCGGGAGGTCGAGGCTGCAGTGAGCCGTGATTGCACTACTGCACTCCAGCCTGGGTGACAGAGTGAGATCCTGTCAAAAAAAAAAAAAAAAAGAAGGAAGGAAGGAAAGAAAGAAGGAAAGAAAGAGCAACATATTTTATGATGCAACTATATGATGTTCTAGAAAAGGTAAAACTATAGTGTAAAAGGTCTGTGGTTGCCAAAGGTTGGCGTGAGGGGAGGGAGTAAGGGATGAAGAGTTGAAGCAAAGATTTTTAGGACAGTAAAACTTTTATTTATATACATGACATTATGCATGTGTCAAAACCTATAGAACTATGTACAACATAAAGAATGAACCCCAATGTAAACTACAGACTTTAGTTAATAATGATGTATTAATACCGGCTCATCAATTGCAACAAATGTACCACTCTTAATACAAGATGTTAATAATAGGGGAAATTGTATGGAGGAGGGAGAGGGAATGTGGGAACTCTGTAATATCTGGTCAATTTTTCTGTAAACCCAAAACTGTTCTAAAAAATTAAGTCTATTGGCCAGGCACAGTGGCTTACACCTGTAATCCCAGCACTTTGGGAGGCCATGGCAGGAGGATCACTTGAGGCCAGGAGTTTGAGCCCAGCCTGGGCAACATAATCAGACCCTGTCT
Source organism: Nomascus leucogenys (assembly GCF_006542625.1). Classification (NCBI taxonomy): domain Eukaryota; kingdom Metazoa; phylum Chordata; class Mammalia; order Primates; family Hylobatidae; genus Nomascus; species Nomascus leucogenys. The sequence continues at coordinate 19,144,447 of NC_044393.1, read as the reverse complement.
CTACAAAAACATTTTTAAAAATTAAGTCTATAATTTGAAAAAAGATTCATTGCAGTATATAAGGCTCAAGTATCACTTCTTTAAGGAAATCTTTCCTGCTTTTCCATCATATTCCCAAGATGGGTTAGGTGCTCTTCTCCCAAGCTCCCATAATACCCTGCACATATATTTATTTCTATGCTTGCACCTACCACATTGTATTTTAACATTTCTCTGTATCGCTGGCAGTTCATAGCTGTGGTTTGCTGACCCTCAGCCTAGAATGCAGAGATGGTGAAATAAGCTAATCCATGCAACCCTTTAACAGTCACCTAGGAATGCCTGAAAAAGGGCACTTCTGTTCCCTCCATGCACTGTTGATGTCATTTGTGGCATTAGCCCTCTGGTCCATTAGGTTATTTTATGGATGATGGCATAAGGCACAGTCACGTGACATTAAAGGTTACTTAGCCTGAGTAGTCTCTAGATTACTGGCCTAGGGTCTGCCAAAGACAATCCTCATGGGGAAGTTTTTGCACTAACCTCTCCAGGATTCAAATCCAATGGTTTTGACCCAAAACCATGCTGTTTACATTACACAACACGTTCTCAATCTTGTTCAACTTAAAAGGTGGCACAGTACAGGGGTCACTGGCACACATGCCTACATGACAGATAACATAAGTGACGAAAGCAGACTGAGGTCGAGAAGGGTCCCTGGCATTTGGGAAAGTCCATGCCCAGTCTAGAATAGGCAGCCACTCCTTGGCTTCAGCCAATTGTTGCCACACAGAAATTTGGACACAGTATTACCAGACAAGGCAGAGAGGCAGATTTCTGTTCACACAGAAACTTTTCAGTTTAAAAAACTGTTGGCAACTAAGTCAAACTGTTTAGAAATACTGGGGATGGCATATTGGGAGGGAAAGGAATCATCCAATTGAATTGGGGTATTTACGATGGGGGAGAAATAGCAGCTAAAGGATAAGGGCAGCTTTTGGAGAAGCCTGATTGTCACACTCAAGGAACTTATATATTGTCATCTAGGTCTGAGTGCACACCAAATAATTTAAGCAAGAACAGGACACGATTAGAATGGTATTTTTAAAAGATCACTTGGCAGTTGACGGGCGAGGCTGAGAGTAAAACGGTGAATTAGAAGTCTGTCATTTAGCTAAGTAAGGGTAAAGGCAAGACGGCAAAGGCCTGTTTACTTGGTTCTTTCTCCTACCCGACTGCAAACTCCAAGACAGCAGGGCCCCATCTGCCTTGTTCATTGCTGTGTCTCCAGCACTAAGCAAAAAGCCTGTTCAACATTTGTTGAAAGAATAAATGAACAGGACAGAGGGAAGGCGAGAGGCATTTTGAAGGACTGAGTTTAAAAATCAACTACCTTGAAGCCGGGCAAGGTGGCTCATGTCTGTAATCCCAGCACTTTGGGAGGCTGAGGCGGGTGGATCACCTGAGGTCAGGAGTTTGAGACCAGCCTGGCCAATATGGCGAAGCCCCGTGCCTACTAAAAATACAAAAACTAGCCGGGAGTGGTGGCATGCACCTGTTATCCCAGCTACTCAGGAGGCTGAGGCAGGAGAATTGCTTGAACCTGGGAGGCAGAGATTGCAGTGAGCCAAGATTGTGACACTGCCTGGGCGACAGAGACAGACTCTGTCTCAAAAGCAGAAACAAAACAAAACAAAACAACAAAATCAACTACCTTGAGAGGAGTAAAATGTTGGTGATTGTGAGAGCAGTCATGGAAGGGAGGGGAGCCATGGAGGCCTGTTTCCTTCCCTGAACTTCCTCAAGGAGAGGGCATCTTAAAGAAGAAATCATGTACACAGATTTTTGTGGGGTTTTTTTGGAGACAGGGTCTCACTCTGTCTCCCAGGTTGGAGTGCAGTGGCATGACCATAGCTCACTGCAGCCTACAACTCCTGGCCTCAAGCAATCCTCTCACCTGAGATTACAGGCGCGAACCACCGCGCTCGGCCCTACACAGGTTTTTAAAAAAGACGTTTGTGCGTTGGATTCCTGGCACTTCACGTGGCCTCTTCAGTCTACCGAAGAAGGAAAAAGTAAGTACCCTGAATGATTGAAAGGATTAAGTGAACACTGAGGGATGAGCAATTTCTGTTCTTCCCTGGCTCCAGTATACACACAGCAAGACGACTGACATCGGCCTCCGACCCAGTGAGGATTACTTTCGGGGTGGAGGGGGAACTGCTAAACCTCGACTCTTCGGGTCTGGCCCTGGCGCGTTTCCAGTCTCAGCAGAAAGGACAATCCCCATCCAGACCACACTCCTAGTCCTCCTTGTTCCCACACAGCCCCTATCTTGACCACCCCCAGCTCCGCCCTCTCTCCTCCCACCTCCTTTTCCCGTTCCCCCGCCCCATTTCCTTCTTCTCCGCCCACCTCCTCCTGGGTCCCTCCCCCGGCCATGCACCCTGCCCCGGCCGCTGCAACCCTGCCCTTCGCTCTTCTTCCTCCTCCCTTCCGTCTGCGCCCCTCCCGTGGGGCCGCGGCAACCCCGTGCCTCGCTTGCCCAATGAGAACACGGTTTGGGGCGGGGCGCGGCCAGGACCGGAGCGGAAGTGGTGATCGGAGCGGAAGCGGAGCTGCCGCCACCGCCGCCGCCGATTCCGGAGCCGGAGTAGCCGCCGCCGCCGCCGCCGCCGCTGCTGCAGCCACTGCAGGCACCGCTGCCGCCGCCTGAGGAGTGGGCTTGGGAAGGAAGAGGTCATCTCGCTCGGAGCTTCGCTCGGAAGAGTCTTTGTTCCCTGCAGCCCTCCCACGGTGAGTGCGGCGCGGGGTCCGACCGGGGCCCCCGGGGGGCCAAAGTCGAAGCCCCTCTTTGGCTGCTGCGACGACGGCGGCCCAGCGGGTGGGCCCCGGGGGGTAGCGGCGCGCTGCCTGTTTCGCTCCGCGCGGCCGCCAGCGGCGAGGCCAGACCTCGCAGCGGCCCCTCCCTGTTTCCGGGGCTGGGCCCTTTACCTCTTGGAGAGGCCCGGGCCGCCTGAGGTCCTGCCGGCCGGGCGGGGTGCAACTCCGTACTGCGCCGTAAGGGACAGCGGAGCCGGGGATCCCGGACCCTCCCTCACTATCTGCTTCGGTCCCCACGCGACCCCTCCCTGCGTCTTGGTCGGCAAGAACCGTCCCCTTCAGCCCTGTCACCTCTGCTCCGTGCTTTCTGGTTTCCCAAAAATAAAATTTAATCAAACGCGGGTGAGTTTTCTAGCCCCAATCCCCGTGTTTGACTCCTCTTGGATGAGTAAGGGGTTTAACCTTGGGAGACAGCAGTGGGGGAACCCCCTCCCATTTTGCAGTAAAACCATTTCATCATCCTTCATTGGTTATGGAGCCTGGCAGGACCCAAGATTTCCTAGGAAGGGAATTGGGTTTGAATCAAGAAAATGTGTTTGTTGGAGCCGGTTACTGAGTTAGGCCAGATCCCCAGGAAAAAATATCAGGGGATGAGAATCGGAGTATTTTCCCACAGTATTTACCTCATTTAATGCCAGATTCTTTTGTGTCTTTACCCCAAATTCCCCCATATTGTGTGTTAGCACGTTTTTCGGTCTGAAATTTGCCCGGTGGCTTCCTGGTCGGGGGGTGGGGAGCGGAGGGAAGAAGAGGTGGGAAGGTGAGTGCATCTTTGCCGCAAATGGAGAACTCCCATAGAATGGGGTTTTCAGAGGTGGCAGCCTTGGTAAGCAATTTGCCAACCTTCCCGTAAAATACATGTTTCTTGTCGTTGCCTTCATTGCATTTCTCTTTGGTAAGGCTAGATAGCTGGTCCTGATTTTGCTTGCCATGTGTGGGAGATGGAGTTTGGCAAGATGATGCTATGAACATAAAATCAACCTGCCTCGGGAACCAAAAGAGAAAGGTGAAGCACTTATAAGAATATGAAAATTGTCTGCATTTCTCATTCTGTCAGTTCATGTGAAGCCAGACACAGATGCAGTTTGTAGACCTGGACGCTGCAGCTTTTGCATTTTCATGTTGGAAATGTATATACGTATTTGTTCTTGGTGAATTTCTTCTTGACTGCTTCCAGTGTACCCTATTTCTTACTTAGGGATATCTCATTTGTTTGAGCCCTCATTTTTCTTGGATCCCTGTCCTTGGCAACACACAGTGTGTGAGTGTAAAACCTGTCAATCTTACTGGACCTAAGTTAGAAATTTAAGTGTGGCTTTCAAAATGGAAGGCTAATAATCCTGTAGCAACTGCAGAATTATTTTCCTGGCCTGTCCGTCCAATGAGATAAGAAACCATTCACCTATCTTGCAGATGAAGTCTTTATGAGAAATGAGGTGATTTGGCCTAGACTATACACCTAGTTTTTTTCAAATTGAATATTCTCATTCATCAGTAGCAAATATTTATGGATTGCCAGCCCCTGGAGTATGACTCCTACCCGATAATCTTTTGTACATTTCACGTCTTGCAGTGCTTGTTATATTGAAGCCATTTTAGAATTGGAGCGCTATAGATCAGGGAGGCAGCCTCTATAAAACCAGGCTGAGCAAATTCCCATGATGCTGGTTCTCTAGGCAGAGTCTCCAGAGATTTGGGCCGCTACAAAAAGTACATTTTGCCCATTTGGCTGTGGATAGAGAAGCAGGAAGAGCACTGGACTTGGAGTCAGGTAAATTTGGTTGAAATCTTGCCTGCAATATTTTCTAGCTTTCTGAACAGCATGTTAATCTCTGGTTCTTGGTTTTCTTATTTCCAGGGTTATCATTTTTTATAAACTGTAAATTGTTTTACAGTTTATAAAAATGTAAATTTTATAAACCTTTTTTATAAACTGAAAATTGTTAAATATAAGCTTTTGGTTTGTTTTTTAATCAGAGTTCACTATTAATGGCTTTTTCTCTCCAGTTAACATCTGATGACACTAAACCCTGCTTTGTACACATGTTGCTTTCAAAAAATGGTATATTATTATAGGACTTTATTTTGCATATAGGCAAATCCAGTCTTTCTGAATCATTTTCTCGTCTATATAGCACAAATGGTAATGCAGCTTTTGATATATTTTTGTTGTGACAAGCTCAATAATGAAAATAAGCATCTGGGATATAGTTGGGGTTCGATAGATGTTATTTGACCATCTGCATGAATATACACGTGTATAGATTAGACATAGCATATATGCTGTTCATGGACATTTATATAGAATCCATCCATTTGTGATTTATTCGCCAACTAATGAGGTGGTATCAGACAATTAGTCTATAATAATAGTTACCACTTACAGTACTTACTGTGTGCTAAGCTTTCTTTAAGCACTTTAAGCATATTAGCTCACTCTTCATAACAACCAATGAAAGGTAAGACTGTTAGCCCCATTTTACAGATGAGGAAACTAAGACACTGAGAAGAATAATTTTCCCGAGGTCTCACACACAGTGCAAGGTAAGTGCCAGAACCAGGAATGAAACCAGGTGATCTGGTTCTGAGGAATGATATTATAGATTTCTACATGTGGTAGAGACAGCACATGTATATGCTTTATGTGAACACCATTTAGTCCTTAATTTTTCTTTACACCAGTCCTAATAAAGTAAACGTTTGAATGGGAATATTAGCTATTTTTGAAGATAGATACAGGACAATTTATTGTGGAGCATATACCCATTCTGGCCTGTAGGGATGATAATTGCTAGCATGCATCAGGAAGCAAGCTTGTGAACAATCCAGTTTTTCTAGTACTTGCTTCATATTAGGGAGAAAGTCATCAGTTACTTTGGCATAGAATTTTGGGCTCTTCATCTAATAGAATTTGATTGTGACCATTAATTTTTGTTTATCTTACTACTTCATCAGTAGATGTTCAGATTTTTCTCATTTTATTGGCAGGGAGGAAATGAGGAAACATAGCTACGTAAATAGAGAGAAACTTCTAAATTAAAACATCCTGTTGTGCTACCTGCTGTTTCGGTGTCAACAAACTGAGTTTTCCTTTAAATGCTGGTACCTTAGAGAATCAACTAAAATTTCCTTGTAAAGATACTTTTAAGTTCCTTGTTTCTACATTTTTCTAGGGATAGGGAAAGATGACAATTCACTAGTTAAGGGGCAAGAAATTATGGTTATATAATAGCAACCTTTAAGCGTCAGAATCCTTTTGATCTCTATGTGAATATGATCTTAGCAGTCATCTGTATGTCATGATGGAGAAACTAATGGTTGGAGCTGGATTCTGAGGGAATTTTTCTAAGGGGAATACTTGAGGAAACATAGACTAAAAGTGCTTTCTGTCTCATGATATGTGTGCTGAAGGCCAATCATCTTACTGCTTTCTCTTCTAAAAGATTTTCTAATAGAGGTGTGGTTATATGTATCTAATACTCGTAATAAGATGTAAATGATCAGTAGCCTCAAGTCATTCCTAGCAGACTGTAGGTTAGTTGACTTTTTTTTTTTAAATTCTGGCCAGTTCCTTATTATGTAAGTTTTTCCCGTACCGGTTAGTTTATTTTATTGTTTTCCCTAAGAGAACCAACAGGAAGTTATTTCCGAATGGCCTTGACCAGGACAAGAAGATCGAAGGCTACAATAAAGTAGATACGAGTCCTATTATTATTATTTGCCCTCAGCTAAGAGCTTTCCTTTAAAATTTGACATTTTGATGAGTCTTTGGCATGTTTTTATGCTGTTTTTAACTCCTTGATTTTGTTTTTATTTTTAAAGCTAGATACATTAGCTTAATAGGCCTGTTTTAAAATTTCACTGTTAACAATCTTGTATAGTTCTTTTAAAAACTGACAATTCTCTCTTTTCCTTAAGTAAGCATTGGAGATCATAACTGATCTTTAGGAGATAGGGTTACATAAAGGAAAGAGCATTAATTTTAAAATTAATGTTGGTTTAGATCCCAGATTTGCCATATATAGCTGTGTGACCCTGAATGAGTTAACTCTTTGCATTTATAAAAGGGGACAATGTCACCTGCCTCATAGGATACTTAGGATCAAATGGGTTTCTAGGAATCCCTGAGTGCTTTGCAGGCCATAAATGATGGATGGATATTTTTGTATTTACTAAACGAGTTAGCTGGTTTGGGTTTTTGTGTAGTGAACTTTTTGTATAGCGAACTGATTGGACTTCTGAATGGAGGAGATGGACAGAAAGTAATCCAAAGGCTTGTTGAAAGTCAGTTTGAATCTATAAATACAATGATTGGTAGCTGAAAAATGTTAGTCAGAATGTATAGTGTTGCCTCTTGATGAGAGCTGGCTGGCTTTTTTCAAAAAGTAGTCTTAAGACTATAAAAACAGTCTGTGTTTTATAGGTCAGATGTGTGCTACCTTCCTCTGTCCACATAGGAAATAATTGCTTTTTCACTTTTTAAGAATGCATCAGTTGATCAAGTAGTCACTCAGTGTGCTAGGCCTTGTGCTCCACATTGGGTGTCCAAAGATACAAATCTGGATTCCTACCCCTTTTTTTTTTTTTTTTTTTGTGAGATGGAGTCTTACTCTGTCTCCCAGGCTGGAGTGCAGTGGCACGATCTTGGCTCACTGCAACCTCTGAAGCCCGGGTTCAAGCATTTCTCCTGCTCAGCCTCCTGAGTAGCTGGGATTACAGGTGCCTGCCACTGCGCCCAGCTAATTTTTGTATTTTTAGTAGAGACAGGGTTTCACCATCTTGGCCAGGCTGGTTTTGAACTCCTGACCTTGTGATCCACCTGCCTCGGCCTCCCAAAGTGCTGGGATTACAGGCGTGAGCCACCGCACCTGGCCGGATTCCTACCTTAAGCTCACAATCCAGTGTGGGAGCCAGCAGAGACACTTGCATTGCAGTGAACTGTGATAAGGGCCATTTTAGAAATAAGCATAGGGAAATTGTTACATGCCTTTCTTTTAAAAGTCTTTAAAGAAAGCAGAGTACGTGTAAAGTTTCCCTTCACTGGCTGACCATTTGTTTTTTAAGTTTTGTGTGGAATGTACTGTGGATGCCATTTATTTGAGTGCTTACTGTTTTGCATCATAAACAGTTTTACTCCTTAGAGGAACCCTAGTAAGTAGATTTGCCCATCTTTTTTTTTTTTCTTCACAGAGTCTTGCTCTGTCGCCTAGGCTGGAGTGCAGTGGTGTGATCTCAGCTCACTGCAGCCTCCGCCTTCAGGCTGCCTCAGCCTCCCAAGTAGCTGGGATTACAGCCGCCTGCCACTATACCCGGCTAATTTTTTTATATTTTTAGTAGAGACGGGGTTTCACCATGTTGGCCAGGCTGGTCTTGAACTCAACCTCAAGTGATCACCCTCCTCGTTCTCCCAGAGTGCTGGGATTACAGGCGTGAGCCACCACGCCCAGCCCAGATTTGCCTGTATTATGGATGAGAAAACAAATTCACAGAGGTCACATAGCCTGTGGACTTGGTGTGCGGTACTGGTAAATCAGACTGATTGGCTTCATTATGTCAGTGGGCCCCAAACTGTAGAAATTATTCATAAGGTCAACCAATTGGGCTGTCTTTATGGATCAGAATTAACATAGTGTCTTTTGGATTGATTACTTAAAGCCAAGAAGTCAATTTATTGTCCTATCTACCATTAAGTCACATGTGTAACCTTGCGCCTGTCACTTAACATCCTCAGTAAGTTTAATCATGGCTAATTGGACATAATTAGCAATGATATTCAACAACTGATGCGAAAGAGGGAAGGAATTTTGAAATAATAGAAATGCAGTTTCTCTCCAAATTCAGTGTTCACTGGACATGGTGCTAATGACTTTGTATTACAGATATGCTGTGTTTTGTTTCCTAACAAAGAACCTGCAAATGTTTGAATGGAATTAAATTTATTGCAGGACTCTAAATTTTATGTGTAGAATGGCACACAGACAGTTTTATAGTGGGTGTTTTTTAGTGAGTAGTTTTCTCTGAGAGCCAGGAGTGTTTAACTTTTTCTGGGTAACACCCACTAACCACCTGGTCCCACTGACTTTCTCAGTCCCTCCTGCAGTAGCTTGGCATCTGATTTTTCTTCAGCAGAGAGACTCCAGAACTAAAACTTCTACTTTACAGTGCTGTGGATGCTCTGTCTGGAATGGTACATCTGTGAATGCTGTTCAGAATATGTGATCAGTTCCTTACCCCATTGAAACATTTGAGCCTAGATTTTTCAGATTTTCTTGTCAGTTTTCCTCCTCCTTCTTATTTCTTTATCTGCTTTGGCCTTTGATTTTTATTTCATCTAGAAAAACATACAGGCACTTTATTAATAACATCTCTTTTTAAGTCACAACCTAGCTACCTTTAAACCTCTTTCCTCTAATTCTTTCTGGTTGGTTTTCTAAGGAGAGGCATTGTAACCCTTAAACATGCGCTGTGTTTTTTTTTTTTAATTGATGCATAATAGATATACATGTGCTCTTTTCTTGTGTTTCTACCACTAGAGTTTAAGCTCTCTGAGGGGAAGACTACACTGCTTTCTTTTAAATTCCTCTCAATGAATAATCCAAAGAGTGCTTAGGAATGTGATAGTTTTTCATTTTGTAGTTATTTCAACACACATTGGATTATATGTGTTACATTTTTGTGAGGTAGCTTAAGAATAAAGAATAAGAATGGCTTATGAGCCTTTAACCAGCACTATATGGGCATTTGATGTTCATTATCTTATTTGATAATTATTAATGTCTCCTTTTAACACTGAGAAAACAAGATTCAGATAAGTTACAATGTGGAAATGTAGAAAAATCACCTACTTTCTCTTTAGAAGCTCAGATGTGTATGTAAGGCTTGCTAAAAGCAGACCCCACCATATATTTTATATGTATAGAGCTTGGGTAATTCCTGACATATAATAATGGAGTCCTCATTTGAAATTTCTAACAAATTATTAAACTCAAAGCTTATTATTTTAGAATTGAGCATGTTCTTTTCCTTGAAAACAAAACATAGCTGAAAGCCAGTGCTTCTAAAGGCCACAGCTGTCATTTTCAACTCTTTCTGTCTTTGCAGTGCCTTTATAAAAAAAAAAAAAATGGATTAGCAATAGGTAGTCTTCTTTTTCTTTTCTTTCTTTCTTTTTTGATTCTTATCCTAGGATGTCTGCTCTAGCCACTGGGAAATAACTTCTCAGTATTTTCACCCTGACAAGAAAGATGTCCCTTGGGGAAGGAATTGAGATAGAGGGGCTAGGCTGTTTCCTAGACCCGCCATTTTCAGCATTTATTATCTGATTTAGGATTTTGTTTCTTTGAAGAAAATCCTATTTTGTGAGTACCTTTAGAATTATTTTTCATAGCTGTTTATCTGCACTAGTGGTTTGTCTTTAAACAGAAAAACACCTTTTTTCTTAAAAAAAGAAATAGTACCAAATTTTTTTAAAAGTATTACATACTTGAAGAAAATTAAAAAGATAAGAAAATGAGGATATAATAATGTTATTACCTAAAGAGAGAACCAGTGTTAACCATTTGGTGTTAACCTTTCTGTTCGGGTTTGTTTGTTCTTTAGGGGATATTTTACAGAAATAAAATACTATTGTGCAGCTTCCTCCCCCCAGCCCCCATTGCTCTTAAATAAATCTTTTAATGACATTAAATCTCTTCTTTTGGTGGCCACGTAATCTTGTACCATCTATCTTCCCCCCTCCTCCCCTTTTGTTTTTTGAGATGGAGTTTCGCTCTTGTCGCCCAGGCTGGAGTGCAGTGGCGCAATCTCGGCTCACTGCAACCTCTACCTCCCAGGTTCAAGTGATTCTCCTGCCTCAGCCTCCCGAGTAGCTGGGATTACAGTCGTGCACCACCTCGGCTAATTTTTTTCTGTTTTTAGTAGAGACGGGGTTTCACCACGTTGGCCAGTCTGGTCTCGAACTCCTGACTTCAGGTGATCTGCCCACCTTGGCCTCCCAAAGTGCTGGGATTACACGCATGACCCAGTGCACCTGGCCAATCTCCTTATTTTTTAAACCATTCCTGTATTGTTGGATATTTAGATTTGCTTCCATTTTTTCACTAAGCAATCTCTGCGTTTATCAACAAATGCTTCCCAGTCCTGACTTGCTGCATCCAGTGGCTTAGAACAGATTGACAGCCATCATCATCATGTAGGTGTGCTGGAGAGCTCCTGTTCTCAAGCACATCAGTCTCTTCCTGAAATATGCCCAGCACAAGGAAAATCTCTTGGCTTACTGCAGGGTTGGGCCCTTTGTGGCCTCTAATGAGTTTGCCTGCACCAGTATCTTGATGCTTCTGCAGTGGTGCCAGGCCTGATGATGAGACTATAGTCTTTCAAAAACTTTTTAGGAGACAAAGAGTTATCTTGCTGACTTTTTTTTTAGTGGGAACCTCATTCAAAGTCTTGGAACAACAGGTCTTGATTAAAAGCCATCATGGCATATCACTAGAAAATTCAATTAGAAACTAATGGATAAACTTCAGTTACAGTTAACATGTATGTCCATTTTAACATAACATACTATCTGTACAAGATTAATCTAGACTTTGCTTTTCCTTCTCACAAAATTGTATATTTAAAAAGAAAATTCAAGCTTATGGTTTTCTGGGCGACTGCAGTGTAATAGTCGTGGAGAAGAATAATATTACTTCAGTTTGATTTTGCACTATCCGTTTTCCAAGGAAGATTTCCACATTTAGTATTCTTTAATTCCCTGCCCCTCATCTTCACAGCAACTCTCCTGAGGTAGATGCCATCTTCATTTTATGGATTGGAAGGCTGAGATTTAACATGCTCACATGGCTGTATAGTGGCACATTGCTCTGTGACACACAGTCCTGCTGCCTTCTGACTATACTACATGTAGGTACTCTGTGTTCCTTGTACTCTCCCAATAATGATTTGTAGAAAAACTTGATATTCATTTGCATATGAGTTTTGTGTTTAGCACAGTTATAAGCATTAAATGTGAAACAAATGTGAAGCTTTCCTTTGAGGGCACACACGTGAAGCTGTAAATGGTACAGTACTCATCTGTATCATAGAAAGGCATAAAGAAACCCTAGACCATGCAGTAGGCTATAAGTATATTCGGAGTCATAGGCAAGGTAAATCAATGAGGGCTAGGGCAGTCAGGGAAGGGTTTGTAGCCCTAGAAGAATGGATGGGGTTTGGATAGGCAGGCAGTAAATAGGAGAGCACTGTAGATGAAGGGAACTACAAAAGCAGTTTCAGACACGTTTGAGCATGGTGTTTATAGGGCATGCGGTGCTGGCCAGCCTGAGAGAAAGGTACATGTTGGAGAACAGTGGATGAGAAAGCCAAACAAGTAAAGAGGAGACAATTTATCAGGAATTTGAAAGCCAGGTAGAGCTTAAATTTGATGGAGTAGCCAAAAGGGAGTCATTGGAAGTTACTGAGTAAGGACAAAGGCAAGACTAGAGGTAATTTAGTAAGAGTAATTTTTTGTTTGTTTTGAGATAGGGTGTCTGTCACCCAGGCTGGAGTGCAGTGGTGCAATCGTGCCTCACTGCATCCCTGGCCTCCTAGCCTCAAGCGATCCTCCCATCTCAGCCTCCCAAGTAGCTGGGACCACAGGCATGAGCCACCACACCTGTCTAATATTTTATTTTTTATAGAGACAGGGTCTTACTATGTTACTGGTCTTGAACTCCTGGTCTCAAGCGATGCTCCAGCTTTGGCTTCCGAAAGCACTGGAATTATAGATGTGATCCGCCATGCCTGACTGGAAGAGTAATTTTGGAATTACTCTTTGAATTTCAGAGGGCACAGAAATCCAAGAAGGAACTAGATACAAATGTAATGAAGATTTAATATGCTTGCGAGGCTAATAGGTGCTTTGAATTATTTGAGAAAAGGGAGAACTCTACCAACTCTGCAGTTTTATGCTTACATTTCAGGATCAGTTCGTTCATTCAGCAGATATTTGTTCCTACCAATTATGTACAGGATGCTGTGGGAGATATGCCCAAAGGAGCTAATGGTGTAGGAAGGGAAATAGGAGATACTATATAAGTAATTTTAGTACTGAAGAAACGTGATAAGACATTGACAGGTATCAGCGAAATGCTTTGTAAGAATATATTCATCTTAGAGCAGTGGTGTCCTGTAGGAATAGAATGTAAGCCACATGTAATTTAAATTTTTCTGGTAGCTGCATTTAAAATCTTTTTTAAAGTGAAATTAATTCTATTTGTTTTTACTTAACCCATTATGAACAAAATATGATTTCAATATGTGGCACTAGCCACATTTTAAGTGAATAGCCACATGTGGCTATGGCTTAAACAGCTTAAAAAAGGCTTCATGGAAGGCATGGTATCTGAGCCACACTGTGAAGAATCTTGTATGCAGAGTAAATTTGGGAAAAGCCATTCCAGGTAGAGGGAGTGGCTTAGTGAGCAAAGATAGAAAAGCGTACTTTGTATGTAAGAAAACCATTTTGGCAGAAGCACATATGATGTGGAAAGCATGATGTGGGGGTCTGGAAGATAGGTTGGCAAGCTTTCACTGATAGGGGAGGAAATCTGACTATGCTTTTGGCGTCAGGGAACTTTAAGGAATTTTGAGCAGGAAGTGACTTGATCAGAGTTATAGGAAAATGGGTCTTATAGCAAAGGCATGGAGGGGGCTGTAGATAATGAGTGACTGAAAGCAGTGCCACTAGGGCAAGATTTTGGATGGGAGATTTATTGTAGATGTAGAAATAGGAACAATTTCATTTCTCCTTTGTTTGCTGCCTTCCTCCAAACTGCTGGGTGTTGTGTAACCCATTTCCTGTTGAAATTGGTCTGGTTGCTTCAAAATCCATGTTATATAAGTCAAAAGTTATGTAAGCAGTAGCCATCAGGACCTTTAGCTATGGATTTTGTTTGCTGTAAGTTGTTTCTGTATGTGTATAATTAAAAATATTTGAAACAGATAAATGGATACAGATTTTAAAAAGGTGTGCATTCAGTCTTTATCTTACCATGATGGTTCTCAATCTCTAAGAAATCTTGCAGTAATCTCAGAGAAGCTTAGAATAGCTGACCCCAAACAGAAAAGGTACATTCTATTTTGGGAAATAGGGAAGGCATATTTGGGAGGTCCCATTGAATAGTCCAGATTCTTTGGAGTAGTATGATTTAACTTTTAATCCTTGAGAAGGAGAGAAGTAAAAGGGGGGTAGCTTAATTTTGGGGCCTAGTAGCGCTGAAGAGGTTGATGGCATTATTCAGCAATGGCAATCCTTTATTACTCCATTATGTGATACCACATGGGATGGCTTAGCTCTGAATTGGCTTTTGGCCAGTACTTGATGATTTGGAGTCATCCATAGGTAGAGTTGCATAGGTACTGTTCTATGAACTTTGAAGTGGGCCTCTAAGTGACAGTTCTAACTTTGAATTAGTCTACAGACGGGAAATTTTCTAAAGGTTGTTGGGTCATTGAAAGTTGGCTTCTTTCTGGTGTACCTGGCACTTTTAGGAACCATGAAGTAGGGTTATTTAATGATGAAGATATTTATTGTCCTGATCTCAAAGACCTTATGGTCAAGAAAGTTAGACATATTAAGACAGTGGTCATCCTTTGGTATCCAGGGGGTGTTGGTTCCAGGACACCTGGGGATACCAAAATCTGAAGATACTTGTTTATTTTGTGTTTTTTTCCACTACGGTTGGTTGAATCTGTGTATCTGGAACCTGCAGATATGGAGGGCTGACTATATATAATTTTAAGATTGATAGAGTGTTTTTGATGTACTTGTATTAGAGTAGAACAGGTTGTCTTGTATCCAACAGCTCCGGCATCTCAATGTTTTAACCCAGCAAAAGTTTCTTTTGTTTTCACCCTGCGTGTCCAGTGCAGGTCTGCAGGAGTCTTGCACTATACAGTCACCCGGGGACTCAGGCTGACAAAAACTCTACAGTTGCATGACTGTACCACCTAGAATACATGGCCGTCTCAGTGGCTGCTGTGAGGGAAGAGAGCCTGGGGAGCCACACGTAGGATATTCACAGTGTTAGCCTGGAAGTAGCATCATTTCTACTTATCTTTCATTGGACAGAACTACCACGTGGCCTCTTCTAACTGCTGTGGGGGTAGTGGGAAATAGAAGGGAACAAATGGAATGTTTCTTGAGGATTACTCTCTCTACCTTAGCTTTATTCTAGTGTTGCGAGTGAAGATGTCAGATGGATCAAAGTGAGACTTGCCTCACTGAATGTAAGCTTACAATTAGTGAGCCTTATATAAGACACAGCTCTGCATGTGATTTAGATAATAAGTAGTAGGAAGAAAAATCATAGTTATGAACTGGAGAATCAATTCTTTCTGAATCACCTAGATTTTGAGTGTATCTTATTGTGCTCCCCAAAACATTTTTAGGTGATAAGGCCCTGTGTGTAGAATTTCTCTCTTGAAAATACAGAAATGACTTTTGAGGCAAAACCATTTTGTGAGTGGAGGTCATATCATACTTTCTTTTTTTTTTTTGAGATGGAATCTTGCTCTGTTGCCCAGGCTGGAGTGCAATGGCACGATCTCTGCTCACTGCAACCTCTGTCTTCTGGGTTCAAGCGATTCTCTTGCTCAGCCTCCCCAGTAGCTGGGACTATAGGCACGTGCCACCATGCCCAGCTAATTTTTTGTATTTGTAGTAGAGATGAGGTTTCACCGTGTTAGCCAGGATGGTCTTGATCTCCTGACCTCTTGATTCACCTGCCTCGGCCTCCCAAAGTGCTGGGATTACAGGCCTGAGCCACTGTGCCCAGCAGAATATGATTAATTTAAAAATAGCAAAGAGGCCAGGCACGGTGCCTCACACCTGTAATCCCAGCACTTTGGGAGGCCAAGGCGGGCAGATCACCTGTGTTCAGGCGTTCAAGACCAGCCTGAGCAACATAGTGAAACCCTGCCTCTACTAAAAATACAAAATCAGCCGAGTGTGTTGGCGCATGCCTGTAGTCCCAGCTACTCGGGTGGCTAAGGAGAATCACTTGAACCCAGGAGGCGGAGGTTGCGGTAAGCCGAGATCACGTCACTGCACTCCAGCCTGGGTGACAGAATAAGACTCCATCTCCAAACAATCATTTTCAGAGCCTTAAATTGTGATACCATGTATATAGTAATGAAAGAATTTGTTTTAAAAATACTGACATTGGCTAGGCACGGTGGGTCACGCCTGTAAGTCCCAGCACTTTGGGAGGCCAAGGCGGGCAGATCACCTGAGGTTAGGAGTTCAAGACCAGCCTGTCCAAAAATGGCGAAACCCTGTCTCTACTAAAAATACAAAAGTTAGCTGTGCCTGGTGGCACGCGCCTGTAATCCCAGCTACCCGGGGGCTAAGGCAGGAGAATTGCTTGAACCCTGGAGGTGGAGGTTGCAGTGAACCGAGATCGCACCACTGTACTCCAGCCTGGGTGACAGAGTGAGACTCTGTCTCAAACAAACAAACAAAGCACACAAAAAAACCTGACGTTACTACTACTGTTTAAAGTAGCATTTCATGTTTTTATAGCTCAAGATATTAGCATATTTTTATACTGTGTGGCACAGATTGATATATCAGTATTTAAACCAACAGTATGTAAAGTTAACTCTTCTTGTTTAGTAAATAACTTTTCAATTATTTTATCCAAAAATTACTTACTAAAATTACCACACTCTGTAAATGGTGATTATTGCAGTGGGGAATTGACTGCGGTGAGTTGGTAAGAGGTATTCACTGATTGGCATATGGATTTGATAAATTGATAAACTGAAGTCACTAGGATTTTTGTCTATTTCAGAAAAATTGTAAATGAACTCAGTTATGGTTCAGATGAATTCAGTTATGGTTTCAAGTTAAGTTGCTGTACATCTTATTATACACCCCTTTCTCTTGGAACCCATACCATATACAAAATTAGTGCCTGATATTTTTATATAATGCTTTATACTTTTCAGGGTGCCTTCACATGTATCAGGTCTTTTGTTCCTCATAACAGGCCCACTAAAAGAGTTGGTAGTGTTCTTTCTTTTGTTTTAGAGACGGGGGTCTCACATGGTTGCCCAGGCTGGAGTGTAATGGCACGGTCACAGCTTGCTGCATCCTGGAACTCTGGGCTCAAGTGATCCTCCCACCTCAGCCTCCTGAGTAGCTGGGACTACAGGTGCACACCACCACACCCAGCCAATTTTTTCTTCTTTTGTAGAGATGAGGTCTTATTCTGTTACAGACTGATTTGCCAGGATAATCTTGAACTCTTGGGTTCCCAGGCGTGAGTCACCACATCCACCCCTGGGTAGTGTTCTTATTGCCCGGTAAAGAAACTGAAGCTCTCAGGTTAAGTGATTTAACCAAGGTCATGCCACTTGTAAGTAAGTAGCAGAGCTAGTGCTAGATAGAGCCCAAGTCTGACTGCCCTTAGTTTATGTTCTTCCTGTGCAGTGTGTCCTAGTAACAAAGTTAGCAGATTACAGAAGATATGATAATAATCTTTCCCATCTTTCAGGTATCTACTGCTTGATGGGTGCAGCCAAATAGATCATTTAAAATCATATCTTTTGCTTCAGGATTGATTGAAACAATCATCATACTTACTTTTTCCTGTACTATGGAAAAAACAGGTTTAGTCAAAACCAGAGTTCCTTACAGGACAGTGAAGAGAGGACTTCCTGTATTACAGGATATCATTGGATTAAAGTCATTAAAACAAACAAACCAGACAATTACTGAGAGAAGTCAAGGACATATATATAGTAAGCATAAACTTTTTTTTGAGATGGAGTCTCACTCTGTTGCCCAGGCTGGAGTCCAGTGGCGTGATCTTGGCCACTGCAACCTCTGCCTTCTGGTTTCAAGCGATCCTCCTGCCTCAGCCTCCCAAGTAGCTGGGATTACAGATGCCTGCTACCACGCCCGGCTAATTTTTGTATTTTTGGTAGAGATGGGGTTTCACCATGTTAGTCAGGTTGGTCTTGAACTCCTGACCTCGTGATCTGCCCACCTCGGCTTCCCAGAGTGCTGGGATTACAGGCGTGAGCCACTGCACCTGGCTAGTAAGCATAAACTTGTAAAGAAATAGTTATTAAGCAGTCTGTATGTGCCAGGCAGGTGAATTAGGTTAATGGAAGAAAACAAAAGCTCTAGAGCCAGATAGATGTGAGCTGGAGTTCTGGCTGTCTACCATCTATTTGCATGTTGCTCTGGGCATATCACTTGCCTTCCCTCACCCTCCATTTCCTCACCCATAAGAAGGGGAAAGGAGTTGTTATGAATATACCTACTCTGGGACTGTTGGGAAGATTACTTGACCAAAATAATATAAAGGCCTTAGCAAAGTACTTAACCCTAGAGGTGTCTGATATATGATCAATATTGTTGATGGCATTTGGAACGAGATGTTTCACATTTAGTATGCTGCTTTCCAGATGGGTTGGAAGAAGATTCACACACGTTTCCTAGGCCCCGAAACCTGACATTTGCTCTTTTTCTCTTGCTCTTGTTCTAGGGAATGACAATGGATAAAAGTGAGCTGGTACAGAAAGCTAAACTCGCTGAGCAGGCTGAGCGCTATGATGATATGGCTGCAGCCATGAAGGCAGTCACAGAACAGGGGCATGAACTCTCCAATGAAGAGAGAAATCTGCTCTCTGTTGCCTACAAGAATGTGGTAGGCGCCCGCCGCTCTTCCTGGCGTGTCATCTCCAGCATTGAGCAGAAAACAGAGAGGAATGAGAAGAAGCAGCAGATGGGCAAAGAGTACCGTGAGAAGATAGAGGCAGAACTGCAGGACATCTGCAATGACGTTCTGGTAAGAGGCCAGTGCTTCTGCTTTGAACAGTGGTTTCTAAATAGTATTAATTTAATGTATAAATGCAGACTCTCAAAACAGCTTATGAGAGAGAGGTGTCTGAATATACTGGAAAGCTGCCGGCCATTCACAACTAATTTTTAAGCATATGATATAATTTTTGTCACCTATTGCCTGATCAAAGGTTGTACATCACTTCTGAGATATTTTCCTCTCCTATCAAAAAGACCTGTGAAAAACAGTGACATTTATTCAGCCTCCCTCCATCTTTTAAAATTGAGGCCAGATAGACAGGATTTTAATAGATACAGCTACAGATAGTCTATTGTGTATATTAGTCAGAGTAGTGATGTCATCGCCAGTAGGGGAGGGAGATGAAAAAGCTGAGCTGCCTTTCAGCCTCGCCCCAGTCATGCCTTCACACTGTAAAGTCCTACTTTGGTCTGAAAGTTAGGCACATCCATCAAGTTCGGCATGCATCCCAGAGCCAAATTCAAAGTGTTTTGGGCATTCTCCTCTCTTGTATTTTACATAAGCCCTTAGTCAGATGATTGATTCCCTCTGGCCGCCACTTGGGATTGAATGGGAGGGATACGTACTCTAAAACAAATCATAATCATATTGTCTTTCCCCCACATCCTGAGCCCATTGGGAACTTTCTTTTTCTTCTAGGTGAAATCAGGTAAAAATGAACTCAGTGAGGGCTGCTTTGAAGGGAAAAAGAATTCACACTTGGGGACCTACCACCTTCCCTGCTGGCTGCCTTTCCGAATTACTGCCCATGGCTCCTTTCTTTTGAAAACCAGTACAAAGCTTGTCAGCCATCAGGCAGCACCCCTTATCCCTAACCCATTAGGAGTTACACACTGTCTACAAAGAATATTAAAACGACTACCACCCCCTGCATCTTCTCACTGTGGTTGATTAAATCCCCTTATAACTAAGCTTTGCATTGAGCTTCTCTTTTTATTAGCCTCATGGCGTAAGAGTGTCATGACTAAATTTGTTGCCTGTTGGTAATTTGGGGGTTTGTTAATGGTGCACTAATTCCTGAATGTTAGGTACATCTGGTATTCAGATGAAGTATGTCATGCATTCCAAGGGCAAGAAAGTTCCATAATTCATGAAATGTAGACCAACTTTTAAGAGCATCTGAAAGAATGTGAAGAAGAGCTTGGTACTTACTGCCTCTTAACCAGTTTTTCAGGATGCCACATTCTAAAACAACTCTTCGAAAATATTGCTCTGTATACGAAGCTTGGACTCCTTCAGAACTACTTTTGTTGTAAGCATAAATGTTTAAAGGAATTTATTATTAATAGTATTAGCTACTCTTTGAGTGCTTACTACGTGCCAGGCAACGTGTTAAGCGCTTTATGTCTGTCAACTTATTTATCATTATAACTACCCTAGAAGATGGCTATACCCTAGAAGATGACCCTTCGTATAGCTGAGGAAACTGAGGCTCAAGGTGATTAGGTATTTGTCCAGAGTCATACAGATACAGATAGTAAGTGGCAGAAGAGGGATTTCTACCCAGGTCAGATTGACTTTAAACTTAGTTCTTGGCAGTTTTGCTCTGTTGTCACCTTTTTCCTCCAAGGAAAGATATTTTTTTCCCCTTTAATTATAGAAGTAATACCAGTTTGTGGGTTTAAAAAGGGTGGGGAGAACAAGTCAGAAGAATATAAATAAGAAAGTAAAAATCACTTATAATCTTGCCACCCAGAGAACCATTATTAACATACTCCTTCCAGGCTTTTCCCTTATGTATTTGTGAGCATGTACACATATGTATCTTAATGTTAAAATAGGATTCTTGTGGTATTTATAATCTGCTTTTTTTCACTCAGATTTCTTTTGAGAGCCTTTCCATTATCTGTGTAGCTCCGCATCATTTTAAAGGCCTACAAAGCATTTCATTGTATGGCTATACTTTAATTATCCCCTATGGATGGTCAAAGTGATTTTTAACAGAAGAATACAGGCATCTGCTGTAATGACCTGGGCTAAACAACATTTAGTAACTTGGATGAAAAATTGGTGTTTTTTTAATCTTCCAAAAAATTATTTAGAAGCAGTAGTGTGTATCTTGAATCTCAAACATAGTTTTAACATCTTGTGAATAATTCTAAATTCTTAACAATGTAAATCACTTTTTAGGAGCTGTTGGACAAATA
This sequence comes from Nomascus leucogenys, assembly GCF_006542625.1. Lineage (NCBI taxonomy): Eukaryota > Metazoa > Chordata > Mammalia > Primates > Hylobatidae > Nomascus > Nomascus leucogenys. The sequence goes on along the minus strand of NC_044393.1, from coordinate 19,123,563 downwards.
TCTTATTCCCAATGCTACACAACCAGAAAGTAAGGTGTTCTACTTGAAAATGAAAGGAGATTATTTTAGGTATCTTTCCGAAGTGGCATCTGGAGACAACAAACAAAGTAAGTAATATCTTTAAAAAGAAATTTGACCAGTAATGGAGCCAGTCTTCTTTCACAGGGACTTTTAATGATTTTTTGCTTCGTCTGTTCGCCATAGACACCAATGTCACAGTACTAAGAATTTAAAAGACCATAGCATTGTGATGAACGGGGTCATGGGTGGGCAAATAAAAATTTATCTGACAGGGAAATATGGAGGGCATTAAAAATCTGGTGCGCAGTATATTTAAAAAGATCTTTATCTTGAGTATTATTTATTAGCTCTCTTTTTAGCAGTGAAACTTTTTATACTTGGTGGTATGAAACTACCCTAGTGATGCATTGCTTTTATCACATGTGATGATCTTAACCACACTATTAAGTGCCTATGTGCCAAGTACTTTCGAGTCTCACTTACTCTTCACACAGCCTTACGAGTTAGGTGGCAGGCTGCCCATTTTTCAGATAAACTGAGGTTTATGGAGGTTTTTACTTGCCCCAAGCCACAGACCTAGGGAGTAAGAGCTGGGAATTAAAGTTTGGATCTATCGACTCTAAAGCCTGTGATCTTTGCACTAGAACATATGGTTTTTCACATTCTGTGTTGTTAGAGGTTATAGCTATATTTCTTAACTGCTTTAGTAGACTTTGTCATCATTGTTTTCCCCCAAAGCATTTAATATACAACTTGGTTTAGAATAAATATCTAACAAATGTATAATTGAATGGCAGAGACACTGACACCTCATTTGATAGGTCATTGCTCCTGCCCAATTTGGGACTGAGAAAATAATTTGATAGTTGGTCCAATGTGTGATACCTATGAAAGAACCAAGCCTTTAATATTTTCATCTTTGTGTTACAGCCACTGTGTCAAACTCCCAGCAGGCTTACCAGGAAGCATTTGAAATTAGTAAGAAAGAAATGCAACCTACACACCCAATTCGACTTGGTCTGGCACTTAATTTCTCAGTCTTTTACTATGAGATTCTAAACTCTCCTGAAAAGGCCTGTAGCCTGGCAAAAACGGTGAGAAAGACCCTTTGTGATATCTAACCATAGCAAAACAGTGCTTGTGTTATTAACTTCTTTTTATTCCTGAACATACTCATTGTCTTGGACTTTTTTTGAAAGATTTTCTGGGGGTGGGAGTGTATCTTTTATGAGATAAATACAGATCTGTTACTTTTTTAATTCATTCTCAATACCTTCTGCTGACTTTGATTACTGTTTTTTGCGGGGTGGTTGTAGAAAGTTCCAGGTAAATGTAGTTAGTTGTTTCTTACCAAGCTTTGGGCCTTGGTTATACATTGTAATTCTTGTACCAAGATTTGAGGTTATAGTTGTATAAAAGAAATACACACCACATTCTTGTTGTGTGTTGGATTACCTTCCATATTCTTCCTGTGGCCTTTTCTACATATTTTTTGTAGTCCCTCAACATGCACACAACTTTTTAAAAATATTTTTATTCGGGAAAGGTGCCTTAAAGTTCCATCACTTAAATCAGATTTAGTGATGTGAGTTTCACTTTATCCATTGTATCCAGACCTTTTGAGTTTTAGTTGAAATAAATAAATAATTTTAAATAGGAGATTGCTAGAAATGTCTTTGGTAATTAAAAAATCACACGCATTTGCCCAGAATGACTGTGCTAGGGTTAGCAGTAATACTGCTTAGTTATTAGGTACAGCAAAGTTCTTATCTCAGAATTTCTGTCATTGTTGGTTGGTGCTTTGTAAATATGCCATATACTTCTGCTGGAAACAGCTAACAGACAGGGTAATAACAGCCTAGGTTCCCCCAAAGTACTGTACAAGAAGATAAATTATATTCACTTAGCAGAAAAAAAGTGGGCTAAACTAGCTCCAGAGAACTTGTGAATTCTTTGCTAAAGGCTCTTTGTTTTAGGCATTTGATGAAGCAATTGCTGAATTGGATACACTGAATGAAGAGTCTTACAAAGACAGCACTCTGATCATGCAGTTACTTAGGGACAATCTCACTGTAAGTACTACTTCCACAGGGTTTATAGTCTCTTTCCTATTCACCTACTTAATAATTCACTGTTATCTTCAAGAGGGGATTTGTACCCTGTTAAATGTAGTTACAGTTTTAAGTTGTTAAATTTGTTATAAATGACTGCTGAAGTTTTGACCTTGGCAGTCATCCCTGTCTGCAGTGACACAGGAATAATTTTAAACTGTTGAGTGAGATAAGATTATACATACTGGGCCACCTACCTAGGGAACTTTTAGTAGCCCTGCTTTGATTATACTTCTTTCTCTTGCAGCTGTGGACATCGGAAAACCAGGGAGACGAAGGAGACGCTGGGGAGGGAGAGAACTAATGTTTCTCGTGCTTTGTGATCTGTTCAGTGTCACTCTGTACCCTCCACATATATCCCTTGTGCGATAAAAAAAAAAAAAAAAAAAAAAAGAATCGTACGTCGACTTTCGATTTTTCACAGCCTCAGCTTAGGAAAAATGGTTCATGGGATAAACAGCTGGTATTCGTATCTAAAACCCAGATTGGTCACATAAATGCCACGGCATTCCGAAGTTTTGATTTTGATTAACATTGACAGGATTACTGTGTGTTTAATTTTTTTTAAACTGAACACTGTGATTATGGGGTTTTGTAATTTAGCAGAACTCTTACTGGTAGAAAAAATAGACCTGAATTATGTGTAACTTTTGGAAGGTTTAATCTGATATCAAAATAATCATTGAAACACAATTCCATTGTAAAGTTGTACAGAAAGTTATAGAGATTATATTGTGATGCTGGAACTTGGAGTGAGACACACATCATTTGGCATTTGAGTTTAATGGTAATTCACAGTAATGCTGCCGTTGTTCGGGACTTAAAGACACTTGACCTGTTTGGGCTGTTGCCACTTAAAAGTTCATGACCACAAATGTCCACAGTGTCTTCCTCTGAGGAAACTCGAATCTTGAAATGGAAATTCTTTGTGGCAGATAACTGGCTTATGACACCTTGAAAAGTTCAAGTGCTCATATAACATACCAGACTGAACCCCCTTTCCTACAGCAATATGTTCACTATGTTACCAATTTGCAACTTGTGCTTCAATAGTGGAATCTATTTTCATTGTCAACACTGAGCTAAAGAAAAAAAGCCGTGTGTTTTATGAATGACCTTATCTGTTTCCTGGATAATACCTTTAAGAGTGATGTCCTGAGTCAGGCGTGGTGGTGCGTGCATCTAGTCCCAACTATTTGGGAGGCTGAGGCAAGAGGATTGCTTGAGCCCAGGAGTTTAAGGCTGTAGTGCCGTATGGTTGCACCTGGGAATAACTGCACTCCAGCCTGGGCAACATAGCGAGACCTCATCTCCAAAAAAGAAAACAAAACAAACAAAAAAGGATGTTCTGTAGAGATGGCCTTTCACTTGAGGAGTACTCAGTTTTCAGGTTCTTCCTAGCTCGGGGCTTTTAAATTTTGAAATCTAAACGTTCTTTCCCACCATCCTTTTTGCCTATTGACCTTGGTTTTCTCTTCTAAGTTTCTGTCCCTCTGCTTCCTTACTTTTTTTCCTTTTTGAATTCTATCTTTATCTGTCTTTTGTTCACCTTTTAATGCTATATATGGGCAGGGGTGAGAGACATTACTGAGCACCTTGGTGAGCAAGCCTGGCTTTAAAGAGTTGAGAAGTGCTTCTGGCACCAGAACTCTGTCTTCCTCCAGTTCTCAACACAGTGTTGCTCTTCAGTCATACCAGGATCTGAATCAAAAAAGTATTTTTAAATATCCATGATTTCTGCCTGTATTGAGGCTAGCCCTGATCATGCTTTTTGTGCCTGTCACCAGGTCTCCCAAGTGCACTCATCCAGCTCAGCGCTCAGATGTGTTTAAGGAGACCCTGTATTCAGGGAAGTTGCGTGGACACTGCAGTGGAGAGAATTGAGAATAGTCAGGCCTATCAGTCTCACAGAATCACCCCTCTAACTTTAATATTCCACCTAGCTGTAGAGTCCATCTGTTTGTCCATCTGCTGAAATGAGAAAAGAAAAATTTATGCACTGATTTAAAACCAAAAAAAAAGAAAAAAAACAACAAAAAAAAATCCCTCCTTTCTAGCTGAACAAAAATGTGCAGTTAATACTTGGCGCTTGAAAATGCAGTAGTGAATGTGGAACCAAGCCTGTCTGTATATCTGGTAGCTCTTTTCTTGCTTTGTTTTTTCTTACCAGTATTCTGCCTAACGTTTGCTTCTGTGATGGTTATATTGCCTAGCAAGCACACCCGTGGTTGTGAAAATAGTATAGCAAAAAAGAAAAATCCCCGGTTATTGATGTACTAGATTTGTGTATGTCTTTTAAACAGTTCTAGTTTCACCTTACACAGAATAATCAGGAAAAGTGTAAAAATTCAAAAGTGAAATAAAAATTTTATCAGTTAGTTGCCTGTCAATTGATGTGTCACCACCATCTCTGTTGCTACCAGACCTAGCTAACTATTCTGATCACACTTATTTTTAACTCTCTTTTCTTTAAAAATAGGCAAACAGTTTTATTTTATTATTTAGGACCAGAAGTCAAGGTGTTATCCAGGGGGAGAAATTACCATTAATTCAACAGCCTCTTTCCACCCGTTACTTGATACCTCTCTACTTTCCACAACAAACCATGCAGGTATTAGGTCCTCTTTCCTCTTTAGTGACTTCTAAGATTTGGTATGGACAGTTATTTTGCCTTGTATTCAAGCCCCCCATCCCTTCCCTATTTTTTAACCCTGAGATACAACCAAGCCAGTGAAATATGTTACCTGTGGTTGCATGAGGCTTGGTCATCACCAAGCTGGTGTCTCACCTGTCCTCACACTATGGTGGCCTGCAGAGCTGGTTCCTCACAGGATTTGCCCCTTCTGAAAACATCCACACTACCACAAGGAGAGAAAAAAATCGGGATAGAGGGGTCTTTTTTAGCCCAAGATTAGAATTAGTGCTTCCTTGCTACTCTGAGGCTGGACAGCCAGATGGGCACCTTCTGTCCCTAGCTGGGGAGCTGTTCCACCTGTTGAAGCCACACTCAACCAGAGGTCAGTGGGGGCCTACCTGCTTTGTTGGATCAGTGAGACCAGAAAAGTCCTATCAGAGGAAACGTGAAGTATTGGTGCTCAGTGGAGTAGTTTTTGTGTTGTTTTTAATGTCCCTATACCAGATTGACGCTGCAAGCTCAGATTCACAGTCTTGCTCTGTTTAGGTCTTGCTCTGCTATTAGTTCCCAACTGTCCGCATTTAGGCTGAGCCACAAGTAACTCAAGTGAACCTCCCTGGTGTAATGGATGTGTAATGGCTTAGCAGAGGGACAGGGAATGTCCCAGGAAAAGGGGTCTGGGTAATATGAGCCAGTACCAAGAAAGGCCTTAGTCTCCAGTTCTCACGTCTCAAAGCCATTTCCATCCTTGGTGCGAAACGGTGGGACTGGATCAGGCCGTTTGGAGGAAGACATCTTCAATGGAGCAGGATAAAATGCTCTACACAAACTTTGAAACAGTGGCCTCTTGGGAATTCCGCTTGTATGTGAAACGCAAAAAGCGCGGTCTGGGTCTCCTTTCATTCATGTCAGGAGGGAGTCATTCCCATTTTACAGAGAAGGGAAACGGGTTCAGAAAGATGATCTATTCCGGGGTTAGAACTCAATTCCCTGCGTCCTTTCCGTCCCGGTCCTCGGCCCTTTAAAAAGAGCTGGGGGTTTTGAGAGCCACTCAAGTCCCCGCAGCCCTGCTCAAGGCCAGGTTGAAGGCTTTTCCCGCCTCCCAGGGCGGGGTCAGAGGTGTCCTCACCTGTAGCTTTTAGATCCCCAAGTGCTCACAGGTGGGGTGCGGGCCCAGGAGGGATCCCGGGGAGGGACGTCCGAGCGCGCCCACGATTGGTGCGCAGGGACCCGGGGGGCGGTAAAGGGAAGGGGCGGGCCCGCGCCCAGGAAGGAGGGCTCCCGCCGGGTGAGCGCCGGGCCGCTGGGTGACCCGGCTCCTGCTTGCCCCGCAGCCCCGGCCCCCTGCCCACCATGAACGCCAGCGGCTCGGGCTACCCGCTCGCCTCACTCTACGTGGGCGATCTGCACCCCGACGTGACCGAGGCCATGCTCTATGAGAAATTCTCTCCCGCCGGCCCCATCCTGTCCATCCGCGTGTGCCGCGATGTGGCCACCCGGCGCTCGCTGGGCTACGCCTACATCAACTTCCAGCAGCCCGCGGACGGTGAGCCCTGGGGGATGGGGCGGGAGGGGACGGACCGACGGACAAGCAGGCGGACAGACAGAAGCCGGAACTGGGCCGCTTGCGCTTTCATCTTACACTTTGCAGCCGGGGAAACTGAGGCTCAAAGATAACAGGGCGTTGGCAGAGGCCTGGCCCCCGAGACGGGAATTGGTAATTAGTGTGGTTTACTGCTATTCCGCTACAGAGGAGAGAGATTAGGGCCGAGTGAAAACAGATACAGGCTTTGGGGGCGGGGTGGGGTGGGGTCAGGCGGACGAGGGATAGAAGCCCAGCAGCTGTGTGACTCTGGGCAAGTTACTCGACCATTCTGAGCTTCAGATGCCTGTCTGGAAAATGGGGGTCCTAGCTGCCTTATAGAGTGCTTGTGAGGATGAGAGATTCAAAGCACCTGGTGAGGAAGATGCCCAAGGCGGCACAGCTGGTGAGCGGGGAGGCAGGAGAACCCAGCCTTGGGCTCAGCCCTTTCCCAGCGCGACGTGAGATCCACACTGGGCGCCTTTACCTGCACGGGCTCTGAAAAACCGCTGCCTCCAGGCCGCAAGGCCGCTTTCTCAGAGCTGATAGCATTGATTAGAGCTTGTCCGATGAGTTTGCCTGCACTTCTGTTGAGAGTGGAGAGGATGAAGATAAGAGCACCGGGTTTCAAGGGCGTTCTGCCACTAGGGTGTGTTGGGCAAGACTTCACCGTCTGCACCTTTTCGTCTGCAAAATGGGGCTAAGGCTTATTCTCCGATAGCATAAAGAGTGGAGAACTGGTGTCTATGAAGTTATCTCTTGTATCACTTGTTACCTCGTAAATGCTCTTAAGTGATACGGGCGCGGTGGCTCACGCCTGTAATCCCAGCACCTTAGGAGGCCGAGGTGGGCAGATCACTTGAGGTCAGGAGTTCGAGACCAGCCTGGCCAACATAGCGAAACCCTGTCTCTACTAAAAATACAAAAAATAGCTGGGCATGATGGCGGGTGCCTGTAATCCCACCTTCTGGTGAGGCTGAGGCACGAGAATCGCTTGAATTCAGGAGGCAGAGGTTGCAGTGAGCCGAGACTGCGCCATTGCACTCCAGCCCGGGCGACAGAGCAAGACTCCATCTCAAAAAAAAACAACAACAACAAAAAAAATAGTAGCTTTAACATTCTGACGTAAGACTCCAGAAACTCACCCAAAAAATGCCCGGGGTCCACTAGAGGGATCCCTTGCGCCAGGTCGCCTGGGTGGACCGGGTAGTTCCCTGAGTGGGTGGTTTGCTAGGGAAGGGGTTTTTCCGCGGGGCCTGTTCCCCGCCCGTTACTGAGCTGGATTCCTGGGCACCTTTCTTTGTTCTGCTTTGCTCCACCTCCTGCCTCTTCCCGTCTTCCTCCAAGCCCTGTGAATAAAGTGGGACTTGCCCTTTTTGCCCCACCTCATAGATGGAAACCGTGCTGCAGAGAGAAGGGTTTTGCCCCAGGTATTTATGATAAGACTAGGTGGAGAAGCCGGGCTTCCTGAAACTTGCTCCACTGTGTTCCCCACAGCCCCCTTCCACGTCTCTGCACTAGCAGACTCCCTGAAACAGGTCATATGTATCACCCGGGAGGGACACAGGCTGCAGCAGTGGCCGGAGGCTGGGCATCGGCTGCTGTTTTGAGACATTATTTTGTGTCAGGCACAAAGTTACAAACAAGGCACCTTGCATACCTTCTTTATTTTTCAGTCCCTCCAACAACCTGGTAGTTGGCAGTATCTCCCTTTGTTAGGTGTGGAAAAGTAGGTAATATTATCATCATTCCCCCTTTACAGGTGAGGAACTGGCTCAGAGAGGTAACGTCCACTTTCCCCAGAGCCCGACTGCTTGAGATCTAACCTCAGCTCTGCCCTGCAGCACCTCTGAGTTTTAATTTCCTCAAAGTGCTTGTCATATGGACATTCTTATCCACTCAGTGTACTTTAGAAGCCAGAATAGACCTGACACTGCCACAGACCTTTCATGTTTCTTAGTCTCAGTTTTCCCATCTGTAAAATGGGGGGCAGGAATCCATGCTCATGTGGCTGCAGGGAGTTGAATGAGATCATAACTGGAAGGTTGGGGGAGCACCATACACACTAATTCTCAGCTTATCCTTCCTGAGCCTTTGGGCTCTTATCTTGGGTGGGACCCAGACAATGACTTTCTCTTTATTGGCTCCTAGTTAAGCACCTCGAGGGGTGGGTGATCAAGGTAAGAAAATTCCCTTAACTTGCTAATTTCTCTCTTCTTCCTTCTGTCCAGCGGAGCGGGCACTGGACACGATGAACTTTGAGATGCTCAAAGGCCAGCCTATTCGCATCATGTGGTCCCAGCGAGACCCAGGACTTCGCAAGTCAGGTGTGGGCAACATCTTCATCAAGAACCTGGAGGACTCCATTGACAACAAGGCTTTATATGATACCTTCTCCACCTTTGGGAACATCCTCTCTTGCAAGGTAGAGGATGAAGGGTGTATGTCTTTGGGTGGATCGGTGTCAACTACCTGCCTGGTAGAGGGATGACAAGCAACACCTCACTTTACAGTTTACAAGGTCCTTTCAGTCAAGTTTCAGGTACAGCAAGCACTGAATGATAGCCGTTCTTTCAGTTTCATCTTCCATGAATGATCAGACGTTACCTGTGTATCAGTCAGCTCTCGCTGTGTAACCACCCTCAAATTTAGTGGCTATCAACAACAATCATTTATTTAGCTCATAATTCCACAGTTGGCAATGGGCAAAGTTCAGCTGGGCAGTTCTTCTGGTCTTGGCTGGGTTCCCTCCTATGCCCACTGAAAGCTGAGTGGAAGCTCTCGCTGGGTATATGAGGGAGTGACTGGCTGTCAGCTGGAACATCTCGGCTTTCCTCCCTCTGGCCTTTTGTCCTCCAGTAGGCTAGTCCAGGCTATTCTCATGGTATTCTCATGGCAATGGCAGGGGCTCAGAAGACAAGAGTGGAAGCACACCAGGCCTCTTGAGAACTAAATGCAGAACTGGAACCATCACTTCCACTACATTTTTTTTTAATTGAGATGCAGTCTCACTCTGTTGCCTAGGCTGGAGTACAGTGGCGTGATCTCAGCTTACTGCAACTTCCTGGGTTCAAGCCTCCTGAGTTCAAATGATTCTCCTGCCTCAGCCTCCTGAGTAGCTGGGATTACAGGTGCAAGCCACCATACCCGGCTAATTTTTGTATTTTTAGTGGAGACAGGGTGGGTTTCACCATGTTGGCCAGGCTGGTCTCGAACTCCTGACCTTCTAGAGTGCTGGGATTACAGCCATGAGCCACCGCACCTGGCCACTTTCACTACATTCTATTGACCAAAGCAAGTCACAAGACCAGCCCACATTCAGAGTGAGAGGGGAGTAGAAATTATAGAATGAAGGGTGTGGCTACAGGAAAGCCATTAATTGGGGCCATCAAGGCAATTAAGTTATTAAATCTTGTTTTTAAGATTGTCTTACATTAGATGTAAGTTCCATCAGTGATCTTGTTCTTAGTCATTATTGTATCCCAATACTTAGAATAAGATGTGACACATATTAGGTACTCAATAAATATCTGTTGAGCCAGTGGAGGTATATCATTTGAGAAGGATTCTGATTATTTCTCCGACTTTCTATATAAGGATGTCGAGGATCAGCGGCCATATAGCAGGTCAGTATGTCTGGAACAGAGAGCTTAAACCTGGGGGTTCTGCTTCTAGATTTTATGAGGATGGTTGATTAGTTACCCTGTAGCCTTTGGAGTGTCTGCTATTCTAGGGAGGATTGGGACAGTTTTTGTAGCCTATGTGTCAGAACTTTTTGTTTGTTTGTTTTTTGTTTTTTGTTTTTTTTTTGAGGTGGAGTCTCACTCTGTTGCCCAGGCTGGAGTGAGTGCAGTGGCGCGATCTCGGCTCACTGCAACCTCCTCCTGCCAGGTTCACGCCATTCTCTTGCCTCAGCCTCCTGAGTAGCTGGGACTACAGGCGCCCGCCACCACGCCCAGCTAATTTTTTTGTATTTTTAGTAGAGACGGGGCTTCACCGTGTTAGCCAGGATGGTCTCAATCTCCTGACCTTGTGATCCGCCCGCCTCAGCCTCCCAAAGTGCTGGGATTACAGGAGTGAGCCACCGCGCCTGGCATGTCAGAACTTTTATCAAGTGCTATTGTGTGCCAAGCGTAATCCTGAAGTTCCCAATGAGGGCTCTCAAATTCCCGTCAATAAGAGGCTATCCCTGTGGCTCAGAGGAGCAGGTAGACTTAAGGAGATGTAGTAATGCACTAAGGGTTATCTGTGACAGAGAGACGGGGCTGTTTCCTGTCTTTGAGGATCAAAGGAAGAAAGAGACTCTTAACTGTGTATTAAGTTCTTCACAATAATAATGGCAGATTTATCACGTACTTTCTGTGTGTTAGGTTTTCTGCATACATGTATACTCCTTAAAAGGGTACCTGGCACACTGTTAAGCTTCTAAGTGATAACTGTAACAATCAAAGAATTACTTCTGTTGGCTGACCTTGGACAAGTCATTTATTCTCATTTTCCCTCTGGGGCTCAGAGGTTAAGAAATGCCTGGAAGGATTCTCGTGGCATAGATAACAAGGGAAGTATGTAATGCCCTTAGCAGGTTTTTGACCCACAGTGGGGACACAGTCAATGTGATTAAATCCGAATGGCCGAGCTGAGGCTTGAGTTGAAAGTGGAAGGACCCTGTTTCAGGATGAGAGGTGGAGGGGTATGTGCAAGGCATGGGTTTGGAAGCAAGATCTGTTGTGCAGCACCCATTGGGGAGCCTCAAATGCCAAGTTGATATAGTTCTGTGGATAGAAGCTACTAGAGATTGAAGGGATGTGGTCAGAATTACATTTTAGAAAGAGCATCCCAGTGGTAGTGTGCAAGTTAGGCTGAGAGGCAGTGCTTGTCATCAGGCAGAAAATGCCACTAGCTGAGCTGATCCTGTAGCCACAGGGATGAGTGGAGCCACAGTCACCTTGAAGTGGGGGTTAGTGGTCTTTCTGCGAGTTCAACAAGAGGGATGGGGACTATGTGAACTAGAAGGTCTTTCCCTGTTCTCAAGTTCTGTCCTGCTGGCCTGAGTCAGGAGGGTTACAGAATGGGAATAGGATATTGTGCATCTTTAAAAAAAATTGAGGCCGGATGCAGTGGCTCATGCTCCTAATCCCAGCACTTTGGGAGGCCAAAGTGGGTGGATCACCTGAGGTCGGGAGTCCAGGACCAGCCTAGCCAACATGGTGAAACTCCATCTCTACTAAAAATACAAAAAACTAGCCAGGCCTGGTGGCATGCACCTGTAATCTCAGCTACTCGGGAGGCTGAGGCAGGAGAATCACTTGAACCTGGGAGGTGGGGGTTGCAGGGAGCCAAGATTGCGCCATTGCACTCCAGCCTGGGCAACAAGAGTGAAACTCTATCTCAAAAAAAAAAAAAAAATTGAAATGAGTTTGTTGTTGCAGTAATTCATGAATTGGTAAAGTTTAAACAATGTGGAAAGGAAGAAAGTAAAAAAGAAGCTCCATTTCTTTCAGCCCTAGTTCCCAAAAGTGATATGAATATGTTTTATGTGTCATTTTCAAAATTTCCAATGTGTAGATGCCCACTTTAGCCTGAATGGATTTTTTTTTTCACTTAACAAGACTGTCAGCCATGTAATCTACCACATTCTCTTCAACTGTGCATATACAGTAGACTGGTATACCATCGAGGCTTCCCCTTGATGAATACCCAGGTTGTTTCTAGTTTGCTGATAGAAACAAGGATGCAGATATGGGGGTTTGAATCTAACCCTTTTGCCCATTGCCTTAGGAAGACAATTAAAAGCCAGTATGCAGTATAGATGAAACCTATGTTCATTTCGTTCTCCCTCTTAAATCTGTTTTTTCTTTTCTGTTTTTATTTTTTTGACACAGAGTCTCACTCTGTCACCCAGGATGGAGTTCAGTGGTGCAATATCAGCTCACTGCAACCTCCACCTCCTGGGTTCAAGCAATTCTCCTGCCTCAGCCTCCTGAGTAGCTGGGATTACAGGCACCCGCCACCACATCCGGCTAATTTTTTGTATTTTTAATAGAGATGGGGTTTCACCAGTTGTCCAGGCTGGTCTCGAACTCCTGATCTCAAGTGATACGCCCTCCTCGGCTCCCGAAGTGCTGGGATTACAGGCATGAGCCACTGCACCCAGCCTTCCTTAATCCGTTAATTTGAGTGGCGGCACTCTCTGAGCTTCCATATCCCATCCCTAACATGCAGGATTGCCTTTTCCATGCACACAGCAGGCATGCAGAGACTGGTCGTGATCACCTTTGCCATTCCTTTCTACCTGAACCCTCTGTCAGGACTCTTCCTGTCCTTCCTCCCTGTGGCCCAGGTGGCGTGTGACGAGCATGGCTCCCGGGGTTTCGGCTTTGTCCATTTTGAGACCCATGAGGCCGCACAGCAGGCCATCAACACCATGAATGGGATGCTGCTGAATGACCGCAAAGTGTGAGTGGCTGGGCCTGAGGGAGGGGCGGAGGCCGCAGGGACAGAAGCATGGCACCACTGACTAGGAATTGATGCTACCCTCAAGCTGCTAATGGGCACCAGGCACTTGAGTGGCAGGCAGCCCTCCTAGAAGTGTGGCCTCGGAGCAGCTGCTCAACCTCTCAGGGACTCTTTCCTCACAGAAAGATGGAGCTGATGATCTGCATTAGAGTATTGTTCTGAGTGGTAAAGGAAGTGGTGATTTTAAAACTCTAGAGGGACTGGCTAATGGTCATATCATCAATGGACTCAGTGTTTTCATCTGTTTTCCAGCCTTCTCAGTATGGGGTGTATGTGTGCGTGACAGGGTCTTGCTATGTAGCCCAGGCTGGACTGCAGTGGCACGAACACAGCTCACTGCAGCCTTGACCTCCTTGGCTCAAGTAATCCTCCTGTCTCAGCCTCCTTTGTAGCTGGGACCACAGGTGACCATATGCCACCATAGCTGGCTAATTTTTTGATTTTTTTTTTTTTTGGTAGAAATGGGGTCTCACTTTGTTGCCCAGGCTAGTCTTGAACTTTTGGGCTCAAGTGATCCTCCTGCCTCAGCCTCCTAAAGTGTCAAAATGCTGGGATTACAGGCATGAGCTACCGTGCCTGGCTTTTTCTTTAAACCTTTCGTGTTTCATGAGATTTTGGCAGAAAGAAAAGTAGGCATATGCTTAGCCTGCCCTCATCATACTGTTAACTTTGATATCATCCCCACTACACAGATGGGAAAACTGAGAGGCAGATAATAGAGAGAATCTGCCTCTGGCTGTTCCCTGCCCAGAATTTTGATTTTGCTCATCTGAGAGGCCAGCCCCCATGGTCAGAGCCATGGAGAGAAGGTGGCTTTGAGCTGGGGGATGCACTGAGAGTCATTTTGTCCAGGGTTACTCAGGGGAGGGTCCAGTCAACCTGTCAAACAGATCTTGGTGGGCTTTTCCCAGTTCTCAGAAGAATGCTCTCCATTAGCTCCAGTTTACTCAAGTTCACTTTTGCCACTCAGTTTTCTTCAAATTTTGGTGCCTGGTACAACTTTGTTTGTGCTAAACGTGCTATAGATACCATCAGAATTTATTTTTATTTTTAAAATCTGGGATACTCTCCTAGATGTGTTTACAAGAACTTGGAAATTGGCCGGGCGCGGTGGCTCACGCCTGTAATCCCAGCACTTTGGGAGGCCGAGGCGGGCGGATCACGAGGTCAGGAGATCGAGACCATCCTGGCTAACACGGTGAAACCCCGTCTCTACTAAAAATACAAAAAAATTAGCCGGGCGAGGTGGCAGGCGCCTGTAGTCCCAGCTACGCGGAAGGCTGAGGCAGGAGAATGGCGTGAACCCCGGGGGGCAGAGCCTGCAGTGAGCCGAGATCGCGCCACTGCACTCCAGCCTGGGTGAAAGAGCGAGACTCCTTCTCAAAAAAAAAAAAAAAAAAAAAAAAAAGAACTTGGAAATGAACTTTTAAAATTAATCTTGTGACTGGGTGTGGTGGCTCACACCTGTAACTCCAGCACTTTGGGAGGCAGAGGTGGGTGAATCACCTGAGGTCAGGAGTTCGAGACTAGCCTGGCCAACATGGTGAAACTCCATCTCTACCAAAAATACAAAAATTAGCTCTGTGTGGTGGCACATGCCTGTAATCCCAGCTACTTGGGAGGCTGAGTGAGGCAGGAGAATCGCCTGAACCCAGGAGGCGGAGCTTGCAGTGAGCTGAGATCGCACCACTGCACTCCAGCCTGGGCGATAGAGCGAAACTGAGTGTCAAAAACATAATAAATAAAAATAAAATTAATCTTGTATTTAAGTGATTTTAGTCAATGCCCCCCATAGCAACACTAGCATTGACTGCATCTGATTTACTTACCCCTGCTTCCCCAGTGCACCCAATACATGTTAATAAGCAAAGCCCCATGATGAGAATTTGAGTTCCAATTTTACAGCAATGAACTCTGAGGCTCAGAGAGGTTAAGTAGCTTGCCCAGGGTCACACAGCTAGGCAACTGCAAAGAGCGAGGATTCAAGCCCTTGTCTGTCTGACTCCCAGGCTCATTCTTCTGTGCTCTCAGCTGCCTGGTATATAATAGTAGTTATGTGTGCATTTGTCGCAAGAATGAAATCTTCTTAACCTTCTGCTGGGGACAAACTCTGGAACATAATATAACATCTTAGCTGTTGGAGGTAGCCGGGCCTTGGGGATGTTCTAAGGAGTATTGTCCTGCCCAGTTTCCTGATGAGGGATATGTAAGCCTGGAGAAGGGCAGCAGTTGAGCAGGAGTTGGCATGGGGGTGGCTGATGGCTGGTAGCTGTCCACAGCCATCAGCCAGTGTGTCGTGACCACAGCTTTGTGGGCCACTTCAAGTCTCGACGGGAGCGGGAGGCGGAGCTGGGGGCACGGGCCCTGGAGTTCACCAACATCTACGTGAAGAACCTCCCGGTGGATGTGGACGAGCAAGGCCTGCAGGACCTCTTCTCCCAGTTTGGTAGGTGTGTCCCCAAGGGAGCGGGGGTATCACTGTTTTTCCTCTTCCCTTCCAAAGTCTGGTAGGGAGGAGGGGCTCTCCTGGGGTTTCCTGAGGACTTCCCAGACTCCCCTTTGAGCCAGGTTGGTCCTTTGCAGGGAAAATGCTGAGTGTGAAGGTGATGAGGGACAACAGCGGCCACTCGCGGTGCTTTGGCTTTGTCAACTTTGAGAAGCATGAGGAAGCCCAGAAGGTAGGAGCCTCCCCATGGCTCTGTTCCACAGCAGGGGGACTGAGCTGGGACTAGGAAGAGGGCCCCAGCTCCCTATAGAGGGGAAGAAAGTCCCTCCCCGGCCTAAACCAAGAGGGTGGGAGAGTCCTGTGTGCAGGCAGAGCCCTTCCTTCCTGTGGTCAAAGGCCAAGGGCTTCATTCTTCTTTGGTCACTTCTAAGCCCTGAGGTCTGCAGAACCGAATATTTAGGTAGGAATGCAAAAGTCATTATTATATAAAAATATTTACTCATGAACTGACCACTTAAATCAGTTTCCACCAGGTGTGGTGGTGTGCACCTGTAGTCTCAGCCTACGTGGGAGGCTGAGGCAGGAGGACCCCTTGAGCCCAGTGGTTTGAGTCCAGCCTGGGCAACATAGCAAGACCCTGTCTCTAATTGTTTAAAAACTGTCCAGATGTGATGGCTCATGCTTGTAATCCCAGCACTTGGGGAGGCTGGGTGGGAAGACTGCTTGAGTTCAGGAGTTCGAGACCAGCTGGGCAAAACAGCAAGATGCCATCTTCACACACGAAAAGGCTTTCACACTTAGCAAAGAGGATTATTTTGTGCCATGAAATCCAACTCAAAGTAAGGACGTTGATGATGCTGTCATGCCACTATGAAAGAATTATGCTTGCTTCTTTGTTCGGATTATCCATGTGTAGTTACAGTTAGAACCTAAATTTTTTTAAGTTCTTTTTTTAATGTAGTTTTAGGTTCAGAGCAATGTTTAGTGGAAGGAACAGAGGTTTTCTGTATACCCCATTCCCCAACACATGAACAGCCTCTGCCATTATCAATGTCCTGCTCCCAAGGGTTACATCTGTTACAAGTGATTAACTTACTTTGACACATCATTAACACACAGTCCCAAGTTTACATTAGGATTTACTTTTGGTGTAGAGTCTAGGGGTTTGGACAAATGCATAATGACATGTATCCACTATTATGGTGTCATGCAGAGTACTTTCAGTGCCCTAAACATCCCCTGTGCTCCATCTGTTCATTCCTCCATGCCCCTTAACCCCTGGCAACCAGTGATCTTTTTACTGGCTCCGTAGTTTTGCCTTTTCAGGAACAGAGAGTATGTCACCTAGATTGGCTTCTTTCACTTAGTAATACACATTTAAAATATAGGAATATATAAATATTTACATTTTATTTTATTTTTATTAATTAATTAATTTATTTTTGAGACGGAGTCTCACTCTGTCGCCCAGGATGGAATGCAGTGATGTGATCGTGGCCCACTGCAACCTCCGCCTCCTGGGTTCAAGTGATTCTCCTGACTCAACCTCCTGAGTAGCTGGGACTACAGGTGCCCGCCACCATGCCCGGCTAATTTTTGTATTTTTAGTAGAGAAGGGGTTTCACCATGTTGGCCAGCCTGGTCTCGAACTCCTGACCTCAAGTGATCCACCCACCTTGGCCTCCCAAAGTCCTGGGATTACAGGCGTGAGCCACTGTGCCCAGCCATTTTACATTTTAAATGTGGGAAACTTTGCAAATCTAAATTTTATTTTATTTTTATTTTATTAAGACGGAGTCTCACTCTATCGCCCAGGCTGTAGTGCAATGGTATGATCTCAGCTCACTGCAACCTCCGCCTCCCAGTTTCAAGGGATTCTCCCACCTCAGCCTCCTAAGTAGCTGGGATTACAGACGCCTGCCACCATGCCTGGCTAATTTTTGTATTTTTAGTAGAGATGAGGTTTCACCAAGTTGGCCAGGCCGGTTTCAAACTTCTGTCCTCAAGTGATCCGCCAGCCTTGTCCTCCCAAAGTGCTGGGATTACCAGGTATGAGCCACTGTGCCTGGCCATCAGTTTTATTTCTTAAAATACACCCCCAGTCCGATTTTTTTTTTGAGACGGAGTTTCACTCTTGTTGCCCAGGCTGGAGTGCAATGGCGCAATCGCGAACTCGGCTCACTGCAACCTCCACCTCCCAGGTTCAAGCGATTCTCCTGCCTCAGCCTCCCGAGTAGCTGGGATTACAGGCATGTGCCTCTATGCCTGGCTAATTTTGTATTTTTAGTAGAGATGGGGTTTCTCCATGTTGGTCAGGCTAGTCTCGAACTCCTGACCTCAGATGATCCGTCCCCCTCGGCCTCCCAAAGTGCTGGGATTACAGGTGTGAGCCAAAGTGGATATACTTAAGTGGCCTTTGTCCTGGTACTGATTATTCTCAGCTGGTGTGGTCAGCCTGGTTTGCAGGTGGCCCCCTAGATCCAGAAGATGAGCCTGGGCCAGGGCCACATCTGAGTGGTTACCAAGCATGTTCCCTCCTCCTCTCCCCAGGCTGTGGTCCATATGAACGGGAAGGAGGTGAGTGGGCGGCTGCTGTACGCGGGCCGGGCCCAAAAGCGCATGGAGCGGCAGAATGAACTGAAGCGCCGGTTTGAGCAGATGAAGCAGGACCGGCTGAGGCGTTACCAGGTGAGGTCAGGCTTCCTCGTGGCAGCCACTTCTGTGTGAGAGCAGCTGTGTGTCGGGGGCCCTGAGTGGTGACTGTTTCCTCTAGTTAACCTACTTCTGGGCACTTGGCTCAAGGTGGGAATCGAATGAGCATGGGATGGCCCGCACTGCCTGATGTATAACAGTGAGAAACTGTGCACAACCCAACTGTCCAGCCATGATAGGGGTTAGTAGGGGTGCTGGGGACCTCTTGGTTAGAATAATCCTTCATGTGGGACTGGTTAGCATCCCACCCAGCCCACTCAATCCCAGTTGCATCCTCTAGTCTCAGACAACCAAAGTACCCCGCATATTGCCAGATGCCCCTAGAGGAAATCCTACTCCTGGTTGAGAATAATCAGGCCAAATATGTTACATCCAAAAGTTGGAATGTTGGAGAGCCTTTGAATTATATGGAGTTAATAATTAAAGTGAATATTGTAGGTTGGGCGTGGTGGCTCACGCCTGTAATCCCAACACTGGGAGGCTGAGACGAGTGGATCACCAGGTCAGGAGATCGAGACCATCCTGGCTAACACAGTGAAACCCTGTCTCTACTAAAAATACAAAAAATTAGCCGGGCGTGGTGGTGGGCGCCTGTAGTCCCAGCTACTTGGGAGGCTGAGGCGGGAGAATGGCGTGAACCCAGGAGGCGGAGCTTGCAGTGAGCTGAGAAAGCACCACTGCACTCCAGCCTGGGTGACTGAGTGAGACTCTGTCTCAAAAAAAAAAAAAAAAAAAAAGTGAATATTGTAAATATATTGTAGATCAGTGCAATTTAAAACTTCATTGGGAAGTGAACCCCTCTAAGGTTTTTTTTTTTTTTTTTTGAGACAGAGTATTGCTCTTGTCACCCAGGCTGGAGTGCAGTGGCACGATCTTGGTTCACTGCAACCTCTGACTCCTGGGTTCAAGAAAGTCTCCTGTCTCAGCCTCCCGAGTAGCTGGGATTACAGGTGCGTGCCACCATGCCCGGCTAATTTTTATATTTTTAGTAGAGATGGGGTTTCACCATGTTGCCCAGGCTGGTCTCGAACTCCTGACCTTGTGATCCGCCCGCCTCGGCCCCCCAAAGTGCTGGGATTACAGGTGTGAGCCACCGCGCCTGGCCTCATTTTTGTATTTTTAATAGAGATGGAGTTCATCATGTTGGCCAGGCTGGTCTCGAACTCCTGACCTCAGATGATCTGCCCGCTTCGGCCTCCCAAAGTTCTGGGATTACAGGCATGAGCCACCATGCCTGGCCCCCCTCTAAGATTTTTCATAAAAGTTCTAGATCCTTCATGGAGAGGGGCATATAAATATATACATCCACACAAAAACACGAACACATACTCAGTAGTCCTCAGTGAGGAGCAGTTTTGCCTCCTGGGGGACATTTGGCAATGTCTAGAATTTTCAGTGTCGTGTGGGTGGTGGGGTGCTACTGTCATCCGTGGGGTAGAGGCCAGGGATGCTGGCAGACATCCTACAGTGCCCAGGACAATGCTACAGCAAGGAACTATCTGGCACAAAATGTCACTAGGTCTGAGGCTGAGAAACACATACATCCTCTTATGTACATACAGTGTGTCCAGGGGCTTTCAGACCTGCAGAACAAAATACTCATCACATAATCTACGAGAGCAGGATGCCATGCTGTACAATTGTGTGGTCTCTGTTCTCTTGTACGTTCATACACTGTTGTGTTTGGGAGGTCTGGAAGGAGAAAAGTCAAGGTGCTAGAGGCAGCTGTCACTCAACAGTGAGGTGCACAGACTCTGAAGTTAGTCTGCCTGGGTTGTCCTGTCTCTGCCACTTAGCTACTGTATGATCTGGGGCAACCTATTTAGCTTCTTTGTGTTTCAGTTTTGTCTGTAAAACAAGGATAAAAGTTTCCTTCACGCAGCGTTGTTGTGAAGATTAAAAATCAAAATGTGGCCCAGCATGGTGGCTCATGCCTATAATCCCAACACTTTGGGAGGCCGAGGCAGGCAGATCACCTGAGGTCAGGAGTTCAAGACTGGCTTGACCAACATGGAGAAACCTGTCTCTATTAAAAAATACAAAGTTAGCTGGGCCTGGTTGCACATGCCTGTAATCCTAGCTACTTGGGAGGCTGAGGCAGGAGAATCACTTGAACCCAGGAGGCAGAGGTTGCACTGAGCCGAGATTGCACCATTGCACTCCAGCCTAGGCAACAAGAGCAAAAATCCATCTCAAAAAAAAAAAAAAAAAAAAAAGTCTTAAAAAAAATCAAAATGTATGGGAAAGCTCAGAGTGGCACCTGGCACCAGCATGAGTAAGTGCCCGAGGTTCCTGGGCTGGCAGGCGGTGGAGGGGCAGCTTGCCTGTGTTAGGGGTCTGGTCATGGGCCGGCCTGCGAGGAGCTCTGCCTCCTGCTGCCAGATGTCCACCATCTGGAGAGCTCGGCTTGGGCTTGCTCTGCACCTCAGCCTGCCACGGGACCTGGGACATCCTCGTGGGCCCCATCTGTGAAATGGGGAATAGCTGTGGTGAGGCTGGGACCAGTGCAGAAGTGTGAGAACTGCAGGGGAATTCGGGATGTGGGGACTACAGCTTGCATGTGATGGGCACGCTGAGGGATGTGGGTACCTGGGTGCTGAGGGAGACAGGGAGCAGGAGGCTGGGCTGGTGGGGCTCCCCGTGCCCCTTGTGCCTGTGTCAGCCCCCTGCTCTCCCCAAGGCAGTTGGGGCTTGGAGGGGAAGGAGCCATCCAGCAGTTTCTCTTCCCTCCCAGGGTGTGAACTTGTACGTGAAGAACCTGGACGACTCCATTGATGACGACGAACTGAGGAAAGAGTTCTCTCCCTATGGAGTGATTACCAGTGCGAAGGTGAGGGCTGGGGCACCTCCGGGGGACAGCGTTCCCTTCCATCCTCTCACCACCATCCCCCCACAACCCCACCCCTCTGCCCTCTCCCAGCGGCCTCCAGGGGGTTGGTGCCAGCTACCCCTTCTGGGGCTCTGCTGACCCCGTTGGAGCTTGTAGCCCATCTGCAGCCTTGTCTGGGCTGGAGGGGAAGAGGGTAGAAATATAGTCCCAGTCACACAGCTGGACTTGGGGCTCACTGTAACCTTGGCATTTATTGAGTGCCTACTGTATGCCAGATTCCAGAAATTCACATCTTAGTATTTCCATTGACTTTTGTTGTCTGGCCTCTGCCAGTGACATCACCCTCCTGGGCCTCCGTTTTCCCATCTGGAAAGTGAGAGGGCTGGACTTCGTCATTCTTCATTTGTTCTTACCTATTTCTGGAGCACCAATTGTGTGCCCAACCCTGTTAGGCCCCTGAGATATGGCAACTGGCCCATCTACTCAGCAGCTCTATGAGCTTTAGCAGATGTGTCTTATAGATAAGGACACTGGGCTCACTGGATGGCTTTCGACTCTGGCTTCTCATTACAACCCCCTGGGCAATTCTTAAATACACACACCTGAGTCAGGCATGGAACGTGGATCCCCGGGGTGTAGGGCCTGGTCTTTTTATTTTTTTTTAAAAGCTCCCAGAGGCTGGGCAATATGGCTCACGCCTGTAATCCCAGCACTTTGGGAGGCCGAGGCAGGCAGATTATGAGGTCAGGAGATCGAGACCATCCTCGCTAACACGATGAAACCCCATCTCTACTAAAAATACGAAAAATTAGCCGGGCATGGTGGCGGGTGCCTGTAGTCCCAGCTATTCCGGAGGCTGAGGCAGGAGAATGGCATGAACCCAGGAGGCAGAGCTTGCAGTGAGCCGAGATCGCACCACTGCACTCCAGCCTGGGCAACAGCGAGACTCCGTCTCAAAAAAAGAAAAGTGCCCAGATGGTTTTTAAGATGATCCGGTGTTTATTCATTCTATACTTAAATACCTGCTGTTTTACCAGGCTCTGTGGGAAACAGGAGCAAATCAGATGTGATCCTTGCTTTCGAGTAGCTTATAGTCTAGTGAGGAAGTCAGCCCGTCACTAACTCAAATGGATTATAAGATGGGGGACAGTATGGGAGGCAGAACTACAGGAGCTCAGTGGAACAGAAGGGAAGGCTGCCTGGAAGAAGTGGCAGTAGCAGCAATGTTTGACTTGGCTGTGAGGAGGTAGGGAGCTGGAGTGGGAATGAGAAATTTTCCAAAGAGATCAGTGTGAGTGACAGGATGGGGGGACCCGCCTGAATGATGTGATGTTGGGTTCTGAGGAAGTGGTCTAGAAGTTCTCTTTTGGCTATTGAGTCCAATTGTAAACATTCTTCAGGGAGCCTTGTGTTTGGAGGAAAAAAGGTTGTCTTTTAGGTTAAGATCCTTTTGAAAAATGCGAGAGAAGGCTGTGGTACATGTAAATTAGGTATCAGTAAATTTGATTACACATCATAAAAAGCTAAGGGCAACAGGATGAGACCTCATCTTTACAAAAAATGAACAAAATTAGGCATAGTGGTGCTTGTCTGCAGTCCCAGCTACTTGGGAGACTGAGTTGAGAGGATCACTTGAGGCTGGGAGGTTGAGGCTGCAGTTGAGCTGAGATTGCACCACTGCACTCCAGCCTGAGTGACAGAGTGAGATCCTGACTCAAAAGAAAAAAAAAAAAAAAAAAGGAAAGAAAAAAAGAAGATTTTAAAAATAACTCTAGTCCTTATGGGCTGTATGAGCCAGGCCAGTGTCTTGACCCTAAAAAATGATTAAAAACCCAGGGCCAGATGTGGTGGCTCCTGCCTGTAATCCCTGCACCTTGGGAGACCTAGGCAGGAGGATCTCTGGAGACCAGCCTGGGCAACATAGTGATTGCCGATCTCTACAAACTTAAAAAAAAAAAAAATTAGCTGGGTGTGGTGGTGTGTACCTATAGCCCTAACTACTTGGGAGGCTGAGGCAGGAGGATCCCTGGAGCCCAGGAGTTTGAGGCTGCAGTGAGCTATGATCATACCACTGCACTCCAGCCTGGATGACAGAGTGAGACTCCATCTCTTTAAAAAAAAGAAAAAAAAGACAAACCCTAAATGCCATGTGGGTTGGATTCTGGAAGAGAAAAAGAATATTAGGGGAAATAAGAGTGAAATTCCAATGAAGTCTGGAGTTCAGTTAATAGCATTATGGTTAATAGGAGCTAGTGGTATAAAACAGTTAATAGCATTGCACCAGTGTTAATTTTGTAGTTTTGAAAAATGTACTATGTTCACATTGGGGGAAACTGGGTGAAAGATATACAGCAGGCCAGGCATGGTGGCTCACGCCTGTAATCCCAGCACTTTGGGAGACTGAGGCAGGCAGTTCACTTGAGGTCAGGAGTTCAAGACCAGCCTGGCCAACATGGTGAAACCCTCTCTCTACTAAAAATACAAAAATTAGCCAGGTGTGATGGCGCACGCCTGTAGTCCCATCTACCCAGGAGGCTAAGGCAGGAGAATTGCTTGAACCCGGGAGGCTGAGGTTGCAGTTAGCCGAGATTGCGCCACTCCACTCCAGCCTGGGTGACAGAGTGAAACTGTGTCTCAAAAAAAAAAAAAAAAGATATACAGTAACCCTCTGTACTGTTTTTGTAACTTTTTCTGCAAAGTAAAAAGGTTATTTTAACAAAAAGGCTAAGAACCTCTTTCCCAAATTCCTAAAGAACTTGGCTTGGTACTTAGCAGAGGCAATAGAAGCTTACCAGAACCGTGTGTTGGGTTGAGTCCTAGCTAACATATGAACCACTGGCTGAGTGACCCCAGACAAGTCACTCTTTCGCGTCTCTCTTATCCCGGCTATAAAGTGAGAGCCGTGATGCCTCCCGCATCGGGAGGTTGTACATGTGAGGTGTGAAGACATGTAAAGTATCTGGCATGCAGCAGGCCTCATAGATGGGGGTGCGTGCTGCATCCCTCAAACAGCTCAGTAAATGGGGGTGCATGCTACGTCCCTCCATCACTCCTCAGTAAATGGGGGTGCATGCTACATCCCTCCATCACAGCTCAGTAAAGGGGAGTACACACTACATCCCTCCATCATAGCTCAGTAAACGGGGGTGCACACTACATCCCTCGAACACAGCTCAGTAAACAGGGGTGCACGCTACATCCCTCCATCACAGCTTTCTCGCGGGCCTGCCCAGTGCTGGGCTTGGCCCGTGGGGAGGAGGGAGGCAGCGCAGCCCCAGGAGCCTTCCTTCCCCACCCCAGCAGCTCTTGTCTTGTCTTGCTTTTAGGTGATGACAGAGGGTGGCCACAGCAAGGGGTTTGGCTTTGTGTGTTTTTCCTCCCCAGAAGAGGCGACAAAGGCCGTGACAGAGATGAACGGGCGCATCGTGGGCACCAAGCCACTCTACGTGGCGCTGGCCCAGCGCAAAGAGGAGCGGAAGGCCATTTTGACCAACCAGTACATGCAGCGCCTCTCCACCATGCGGACCCTGAGCAACCCCCTCCTGGGCTCCTTTCAGCAGCCCTCCAGCTACTTCCTGCCTGCCGTGCCCCAGGTGACGGCCTGCCCACAACTCCCACCACAGCCTTCTCCCCTGCCCCAGCCAGGCAGAGCATGAAAACTAGAGTTCTAGGGAAATGGAGGTTTCTAACTTGCTTCTGCCAAGGACTCATTAGGAAGTCTTTGTTTCCCTCTCTATAAAAGGGTGAGATAGTGTTAGTCAAATGGCATTTCCAGTGAGAGAAGCTCATGAATGTTGTGCTGAAAAAGACTCTTAATGATCCAGCAAGTTTGGGAAATGTTGCGTTAAGCAAAATAAACCTACATTTCCCCTCCCCTCCCCTCCCCTCCCCTCCCCTCCCCTCCCTTCCCTTCCCTTCCTTCACGGGGTCTCCATGTCACCCAGGCTGGAGAGCAATGGCATGATCGTGGCTCACTGCAGCCTTGAATTCCTGGGCTTCAGTGATCCTCCCACTGTAGCCTCCTGAGTAGGTGGGACTACAGGTGTGTGCCACCATGCCCAGCTAATATTTTTGTTTATTTTAAAGAAGGGGTCTCGCCATGTTGCCCAGGCTGGTCTCAATCTCCTGGGCTCAAGCAATCCTCCTGCCTTGGCTTCCCAAAGTGCTGGCATTACAGGAGTGAACCACCGTCCCCCACCCTACATTTTTTTAAAAATTAAATTAAATTTTTCTTTTTTTGGAGATGGAGTCTTGCTCTGTTGCCCAGAATGGAGTGCAGTGACACCATCTTGGCTCGCTGCAAACTGCCTCCTGGGTTCAAGAGATTCTTGTGCCTCAGCCTCCCGGGTAGCTGGGATTACAGGTGCGTGCCACCGCACTCGGCTAATTTTTTGTGTTTTTAGTAGAGACGGGGTTTCACCATGTTGGCCAGGCTGGTCTTGAACTCCTGACCTCAAGTGATCTGCCCTCCTTGACCTCCCAAAGTGCTGGGATTACAGGCATGAGCCACCATGATCAGCCCTAAATTTCTTTACTGTCTATGCTATTCTACCCTAAGATGCCGATATCTGCTGAGACTCTCCAAAACAGGCACAGATTATCCAGCATTTCCCCAGCTTAGATGGTCATTTTTTTGTGGGATGCCTGTTAACATCTCCCCTGGATGTTAATGTTCTGAGGAGCATGGTTTGGGAAAGGACCTCGTGGGACTTACAGGAAGTAGAAAGATGTGACCCATTAAAGGCCACCAGGGTGAGAACATTCCTCTCCTTTTAGCAGTTGCTTAAGCTACACAAGTTGGAGTAAGATGTCACCCTTTTTATCCAGGTCATTGGGCTAGCTGACAAGGAGCCAAGATTGAAATCTAAGATCTTTGTCCTGCAGGATTCAGGGCTAATGGACATCCTGAGATGGGAGGAAGGAGCTTTCATTTCAGTCTTGTGGGTCTTGACTCACCAGTCCCTGCAGGAGCCAGTGGAGTTCCTGCCATGGTGTCCCTGAGGAGGTGTAGCTTCTCACCTACCCTGCCGCCAAGCCCCTCAGTCTGGGTCTTCTTTTCCCATGCAGCCTCCAGCCCAGGCTGCATACTATGGCTGTGGCCCAGTGACACCCACCCAGCCTGCCCCCAGGTGGACGTCCCAGCCACCTAGGCCTTCCTGTGAGTGACCCAGCCCCTTCCATTCTCAGACTGGCCTATTGGTGTAGGCCCTGTGGGGCAGTCATAACACAGGGATGAAACCTGGCTCTGCCACTTCCCAAGGTGGGTGACTTCACTTCTCTGAGCCTCAGTTTCCTCTTCTGAGCATGGGCCTGAATGAGATGTGTGTAAATTACCAAGCGCAGTGGTGAGCCAATGAAAGACATGCAGCTAGCCACCAGCAGTCATCACCAAAGACACCTCTGATTTGTGACTCTGAAAATTCTTGCAAAGCTGAGAAGGTGAAATTCCTCTGGCTCTATTGTTGACCAAAGGCCCTCCTCTGTAAGAGTGAAATGCACGCTCACTTGAAACTGTCTTGAGGGACTAAGGTGTACGATCCTGGTGCTTATGCAGTTTGGGGCTCTAGGTAGACATGAACTGGCTTTGAAATTGTAGATTCCTACACTCCCCTTTTCTGGAGTTCTGGGTCTAAGTGAATTGACTCCTATTTCTGTTGTGAATGTTGTAGTTTCCCTTCCCATTCTCTTGGTGGCCCTGGAAGCTTCTAGGCACAGTGTGCCACCCTGATTATTCCCACCGCTCCATCCAACTTTTCTCTCTCTGTGGTGTCTGCACCACAAGCTGCCTACCCTCCAGGTGCCTCGATGGTCCGGCCACCAGTCGTGCCTCGGCGCCCGCTGGCCCCCATCAGCAGTGTCAGGCAGGCC
This sequence comes from Nomascus leucogenys, assembly GCF_006542625.1. Lineage (NCBI taxonomy): Eukaryota > Metazoa > Chordata > Mammalia > Primates > Hylobatidae > Nomascus > Nomascus leucogenys. The sequence continues at coordinate 19,096,842 of NC_044393.1, read as the reverse complement.
TCCACCCAGGTGCCACGCACGGTGCCTCATACCCAGAGAGTAGGTGAGTGTGGGTAGGACCAAGGGGAATGGGGGCGGGGCAAAGTTGGCACTAGGAGTCAGGACCAGCCTCCATGGTGACCTTGCCATACACCCTCTTGGTGAGCAAAGCCGACTTCGGAGACTGTAGCGTGGTGGTTAGCTTGGCCTCAAGTTCCTGAGACCAACTGACTGGGCCCTTGCTGACTACTATATCTGATCATCTAATCTTTAAAATGGGGACAAAAATAGTACCCCCATTTTATTGTAGAGAATTTAAATTCTTTTTTTTCTTTTTGAGGCAGAGTTTCGTTCTTGTTGCCCAGGCTGGAGTGCAATGGCGTGATCTCTGCTCACTGCAACCTCCGCCTCCCAGGTTCAAGCAATTCTCCTGTCTCAGCTTCCCAAGTAGTTGGGATTGTAGGCATGTGCCACCATGCCTGGGTAATTTTAGTAGAGACGGGGTTTCTCCATGTTGGTCAGGTTGGTCTTGAACTCCCGATCTCAGGTGACCCGCCCTCCTCAGCCTCCCAAAGTGCTGGGATTACAGGCATGAGCCACCGTGCCCAGCCTTAATTTTTTTGTTGTTTGTTTGTTTGTGTGTTTTTGAGATCAAGTCTCACTCTGTCGCCCAGGCTGGAGTGTAATGGTGTGATCTCGGCTCACTGCAACCTCTGCCTCCTGGGTTCTAAGCAATTCTCCTGCCTCAGCCTCCCGAGTAGCTGGGATTACAGGCAAGCGCCACTATACCTGGCTAATTTCTGTATTTTTAGTAGAGACAGGGTTTCACCATGTTGGTCAGGCTGGTCTCGAACTCCTGACCTTAGGTGATCCACCAGCCTCGGCCTCCCAAAATGCTGGGATTACAGGCGTGAGCCACCATGCCCGGCTTGTCGTTGAGGATCAATGAGATCATGCATGCAAGGGCTTAGCACTGGGCCTCAAGCCAGGTAAGTATTGCAGTGACTATAAACAAGGGTGTAGATTGTGGCTGTATAGCAAGCGCATCTGTTCTTTCATTCTGCAAATGTTCTCACATCCACAGTGTGCTGGGGCCCCAAGCTCAGCACTGGAGGTTCTGCATGAACAAGGCATACTCAGTCCCTGGCCTTAGGTTGCTGCCAGGCCCTGACACCCCTGCTTATTCCGTTTTTACTGTGGTAAAATACACATAACAAAATTTACCACTTAACAATTTTTCAGTGTACAGATCAATGGCATTAAGTATATTCACACTGTTGTGCACTATCACCACTATCCACTCTCCAGAGCTCTGTTCATCTTGCAGAGCTGAAATTCTATACCCATCAAACCATAACTTCTCCTTCCTCCTCCCCCTAGCCCTTGGCAACTGTCATTCTACTTTGTCTCTGTGAATTTGACTGTTCTTGGTACCTCATATAAGTAGAATCATAGAGTATTTGTCTTTTTTGTGGCTAGTTTTTTTACTTTACATGTCTCAAGATGTATCTAGGTTGTAGCGTGTGTCAGAATCTCCTTATTAAGGCTAAATAATATTCCATTGTATGTATAGACCTCATTTTTACTTATTCATTTATCTATCAATGGACGCTTTTCTACCCTTTGGGTATTGTGAATAATGCTGCTGTGAAAATGGTTGTACAGGCTGGGCGTGGTGGCTCACGCCTGTAATCCCAGCACTTTGGGAGGCCGAGGCGGGTGGGTCATGAGGTCAGGAGTTCGAGACCAGCCTGACCAACATGGTGAAACTCTGTCTGTACTAAAAATACAAAAATTAGCCGGACGTGGTGGCATGTGCTTGTAATCCCAGCTACTTGGTAGGCTGAGACAAGAGAATTGATTGAACCCAGGAGGGGGAGGTTGCAGTGAGCCGAGATCACACCACTGCACTATAGCCTGGGTGACAGAGCAAGACTCCATCTCAGGAAAAAAAAAAAAACAGAAAGAAAATGTTTGTACAAATAGCTCTTTGAAACCCTGCTTCCAATTCTTTTGGGTGTATACCCAGACGTAAAATTGCTGGATGATATGGTAATTCTGTTTAACTTTTTGAGGAAGCCCTATACTGTTTTTCTGTAGTGGCTACATCATTTTACCTTCCTACCAACAGTGTACAGTGTTCTAATTTCTTTACATTCTTGTCAACTCTTGTTATTTTCTGTTTTGTTTTGTTTTTGGATAGCAGCTATTTGAACTCTGCTTTTGTTTGTTTGTTTGTTTTGCAGCCAACATTGGTACTCAGACCACAGGACCCGGTGGGGTAGGATGCTGTACACCAGGCCGGCCTCTCCTGCCGTACAAATGTTCCCCAGCAGCACATAGCACCTATCGGGTAAGGCCAGCCCAGCTGGCTGCTCTTAGCCTGGGCTCCTGGCCGCCTGGCTCAGAACCTTAGCTAAGGTGTTGGGCCTTGGCTTTTCTTTTCTTGGCTTGTAAAGTTTCATTTATTAATGTGTACAATCAATGAGAGATCACCCTTACAGCGAGAAGGGGAAAGAGGGCCAGTATTACGTTTTATTTACAATTTGTTTTGCCTCGGTTATTACCAAAATTAATTTGGATGTCGTTAGTATTTGTGATAAACACCAAGGAAAGGTATTCTAAGAATATGCTGATTATTGAAGGGATGTACTTAATCTTCAAAACAGAAAATACGTTCTGTAATCAAAGACTGTGTATTTATCTCCCTCTCCTAAAAAAAGGTCTAAAATTCAGCATTATCATACCCTATGTAGAATTTCAATGTGTCTCTTCTGAACTATTTCTTGCAAAATGAATGAGAATAGTCTTTAAACAGCAAAAATGTCTTTTTTTTTTTTTTTGGACAGGGTCTTTTTTTTGACAGCACCCAGGTTAGAGTGCAGTGGTGTGATCATAGCTCACTGCAGCCTTGATCTCCTAGGCTCAAGTGATCCTCCCACCTCAGTCTCCAAGTACAGGCATGTGACCCCATGCCTGGCTAATTTTGTGTATTTTTTGTAGAGACAGGGGTCTCACTGTGTTGCCAAAGCTGATCTCAAAGTTCTAGGATTATAGGTGTGAGTTACCACACCCGGCCAAAAATGTTTTAAAATTACCAAGATGTGAAAGGGTGAGAGGTGTGCTGGGGACGTGTCCATAAATCTACTTGATAAAAAGTGCTTTATTTGGCACAAAGTTATTGGTAACACAGGGCTTTCATTTATCAATGTTCATCAGGGGCCTTTATAAGTTTATAGCACTACAGGAAATGTCTAAGCTAGAGGCAGGACTTCGTCTTCTAATCCACTTTGCCCTTGTTGGGGACTCTCCACCCCACCTGATCATCCAGACCTTGCCCTCTGTTCCCCTCCTCCAGTGCCTCCCTGGCCTTCTGTTCACTTGCCAGGGTAAGTGTTTTGAGGACATGCCTGTCCACGGTGATTAAGGGATGTGTCCCCGGCACCATGCAGGTCCAGGAGCCGGCTGTGCACATCCCGGGACAGGAGCCCCTGACCGCGTCCATGCTGGCTGCTGCGCCCCTGCATGAGCAAAAGCAGATGATTGGTGAGTGGCTGGTTCTCCTACTCTGGAGCAAGAAGAGGAGGGCTGCGAGCTGGCTAGCCTGCTGGGAAACACCCTGAGTGGTGGTCCAATGTGAGGTCAAAGTCCAGCTTTGTCACCGACCCCCCTACTGGGTGACCGTGGCCAAGCTGACTATTCTCTAGGCACCTATTCTCTTGTCTTAAAACCCTGGTCAGACTGGATGGTCCTGAGGTTTCTTCCACTGCTGCTGTCCTGTGACTTTGAGGTTGGGAGACACTCCAGATGTGGGGAGATCAGGGAACAAAGGGAGGAGTGGGGGTATGGTCTTGGGTTTCTGCCGAGAAATGGCCTGTAGGTGGGAGTTAAAGTTCCTCACACCTCTCCTGAACGGGAGGAAGCTGCTGTTCACGTTTCCAGTGCTCAATGCAGGCAGGTGGGGAATCTGTGCATTTGGTAAATACATGATGTTCCCCATAGATTCTGGATTCCTTGTGCAATTCATCTCCACCCCTAGTGTCCATGGCAGGCCCTGATAAAAATGCTACTAGGTGAACACAAGCTTGTTCCTGGTTGGCAGGTTCTTTACTGCATAGCCACCAAGACCTCTAGATCCTTCACTGAAGGCCCCCATTACCACCGCCCCATTGTTTCCTCAGCTTACTTAGGGTTTTGCCACGTTACCCCTTCCCCTCACCCCAAATTTTTTTTTTTTTTTTCCTGAGATGGAGTCTTGCTCTGCTGCCCAGGCTGGAGTGCAGTGGCACGATTTCGGCTCACTGCAACCTCCACCTCCCGGGTTCAAGTGATTCTCCTGCCTCAGCCTTCTGAGTAGCTGGGTTTACAGGCACATGCCACCATGACCAGCTAAGTTTTGTATTTTTAGTAGAGATGGGGTTTCACCATGTTGGCCAGGCTGGTCTCAAACTCCTGATCTCAGGTGATCCGCCCACCTCAGCCTCCCAAAGTACTGTGATTACAGGTGTGAGCCACCATGCCTGGCCTCACCCAGAAACATTTTAAATGAGCTTAATGGAAGTAGAAGGCTTTGTTAGTAGTTCTCGGTAAACATCTTCACTTTCTTCATGGGAAGACCCTTTCCGCCCCCACTTAAGGCACCCAGTCCTGGCTGGGCCCTGGACACATTGCTGAGATGGGCTGACCACCAATACCAGGCCTGGTCATTAAAAGTACCTTATGTTAGAAGATCAAGTGTTAAATGTCATAGCCTAGAAGGAGCAGTTCTGGGAGAAGAACCCAGATGTCCTCAGTGCTCCACTCCATATGAGCCCTGGGATGCTGGGGTGTGAGCTAGGCAGTGCACGAGCCATTGGAGGGTGTTCCACACAGGGGAGCGTCTCTACCCCCTTATCCATGATGTCCACACCCAGCTGGCTGGCAAGATCACGGGCATGCTGCTGGAGATCGACAACTCGGAGCTGTTGCTCATGCTGGAGTCTCCAGAATCCCTCCATGCCAAGGTAAGCAAGAGCCTGGGCAGCAGGGAGCCCGAGGGGGCAGGAGGAGAGCTAACGACAAGGGCTCTCCTAGTGGAGCCAATGGGCAGCTGTTTGGCCAGATAAAGTGTTTCTTCTTGCTGATACCTGAAGGCCTGCTGAATCTTAGAGTGGAAGGGGCCTTAGGTAAGGGTTTGCTACTTCAGCCCTTCTGTAGACTAATCCTGTGTTGTTCTGTAGGTAGGTCTTTTGGTACAAGGAAGTGTGTTGTGACTGAGTGTAAGGGTTAAGGTTTTTCCAGCTGTTCAGCAGTGTACCTCTGTGTCAAAGGTGACAGACAGGGCCATGAGATCTTGCAAGCAGTTGTGGATGGGAGGGTTCCACAGAAACCATGTGGATGGAGGAGGATCCTGTATCCAGGATGCTGAGCCAGGGGGAGGTCAAGGCTCTTCTGTGACCTGCTAAGAGCTGCGCTAAGCGCCCCCGCCACTCATGTCTCACAGATCGACGAGGCAGTGGCCGTGCTGCAGGCACACCAGGCTGTGGAGCAGCCGAAGGCGTACATGCACTGAAACCAGGTGGGTGGAATGGTGGCAGAAGCAGCTGAGCCCGGGAGAAGCTGTAAGGAAATAGGCAGGGACTGACTTTCACAAACACTGAGAATTATGCTGTGTCCCTGGCTTTCTCTGAAGCACCAAGGAGTTTGGAGGAAGTCGTGAGAATCAGAGGAGATGATTAACTGTGATCCGAACGGGGGGTGGTGGAGGGTGAAGGAGGTGCCCTCTTGCCAGCTGCCCTGCCTGGCTTCATGCAGAATAGTTTGGGCTTTCCCGGGGCCCTGCCTGGCTCCATTCTGCCTGCCTGAAGGCCTGGCCAGGATGTAACCACCTTCTTTATTGAAGACTGGGTGTCTGCCATACTTTAAAAACACTTATTTTTACATTTTTATCCTCAGAAAAGGAAATCCTTGCTTCCATGGCTGCCAAAAGGACAGTGTTTCTGGCTCTCAGCCCTAAGGCCCTGCAAACTCTAACTTATTTCCCAATTAGTCTGTATCTATACTTGGGCTCTGTATGTGAATGAAGGTTGGTCACCCATCCAGCCTATTACCTTTTGCTTTATGTATTAAAAGTGCTGCAAAATCTGCCTTGCCTCCCAAGAGGCCCTTTTGTGTCTGAGGGAGGTGGGGACAGAGTAAAGGGTAGACATGACTGGGGTGGGCCTCTGGCTCTAAGAAACAGAAACCCTAAAGGAGTGCTGAAGTACACAGAGGGCATGTACACAAGAGCAGGAGAAGTGTCAGGAACTGACCCATCAACAGTACAATGGATGATGACCTGGATATCACACAATGGACCAGAGCTACAGGGGCCCCCATCTGATGTGCATGCAGCCCCTGGCTTGGGCACCCTGCAGGGCAAACACCCAGCTGCTTCTCGGCTGGCTAAGGGGTTGTGTAAAATAATTAACCCTTGTAGGAACACTTTAGGGTACCTTCCCAGGTCAGGATTTTCCTCCCCTGCAGGGAATGGGGAAGTCTCTCGAAAAGCTTCTTTGTGTCAGTTAGTGCTCACCTCCTATCAGGGACATACAGTCCAGGTCTTTGCCCTCTCCTGTACCCAAGCGGCCAAATGAAAGTGGCTACTATGACCCAAACAGACTGGGTTCTGCTAAAAATTCACCAGCAACACATCTGACTGAGTCCTCAGGGCTGCTCTGCCACTCTCAGGTCCTCACTCTTCCTGTTCTCCACTCCACAGACCTCCAACCTGTCTTCGCCATGCCCTGCCCACTTCTCTGGCTGCTTTTAATCTGTTGCCTGTGCAGATCCATCGTCTTCTCCCCAAATCCTGACTGCTGGCATTTCTTTAGTCTCAGTCCTGGGCCCTCTCCTTTTCTCATGCCATGTTCTCCTGAGCTATCTAATTTGCAAGCAGATCTTCAATTTGTACCCAGTCTAGGATGACTCCGTTTTTTAATTCAGCCCAGTCAACTCTTAAGAGCACCTGAGTCACCTCTCTCACATTCCACCGCCTACCTGCCATCAGCTCCTGGTTATCTCGCTAACATTCATGTCTAAAATCAAGCTTATGATTTAACTAAGTTCTCTTTCTTTTTCATTCCTTGGTTCTCTTTTTTTTTTGAGATGGAGTCTCACTCTGTCGCCCAGGCTGGAGTGCAGTGACGTGATCTCTGCTCACTGCAACCTCCACCTCCTGGGTTCAAGCAATTCTTCTGCCTCAGCCTCCAGAGTAGCTGGGACTACAGGTGCATTCCACCACACCCAGCTAATTTTTGTATTTTGAGTAGAGATGAGGTTTCACCATTGGTCAGGCTGATCTCAAACTCCTGACCTCAGTTGATCCACCCGCCTCGGGTGGGGTTTACAGGCCTGAGCCACCGTGCCCAGCCTTATTCTCTGATTTTCTCTTCCAGTGTTCTGTCTCCATAAATGGACCCACCATTCTGTATCAAAAGCCAAAATCAGAGGGTTTCCCCAGCCCTGCTGCCACACCACTTTCTCTCCTCCCATCTTCCAGCGAAAATCCACCAACATGACCTCCTACCAGATCCAAATCCACTACCACTACTTAGTGGAATAAATCCACTAATTTGAGCTAAGCTCAACCCCTGTGCTCACTGCCTTCTGCCAGTTAACTGCATCTACCCTGGCCCTCCCGCAGTCTGTCTCCACCATGCAGTCCTAAGGCTTCTTTCAAAATGCCTCTCTAATGTCTCATCCTTGCATAAAGCCTGCAGTAGCTTCCCATCATTAGAATAAGGACTACTTTACATAGCCTAGGAGACCCTGCATGATCTGCTCTCTGCCCTGTCATTCCCACCTAACGGTGTTTTACCTTCTCTGGGAGTTGGGGTAGAATTCCATTACGACCATTAAGACAGTCACATTGATAGCTGTGTGTCCCTCTCCTAGAAACATTAACCTATGAGAAGCAGAAGTTTTATTCCTCAAAGCATCTCTGGAAAAGACTAAATGATGTTAAGTTTCAAAGATGAGTGATGGGGATGAGGAAGCTTATGTTGTGTTCTTCAGACGTTTTTGAAGTACAAAATGAGTAGCCTCTTTGGGTTGTGCCGGCCCCACCCTGTGTCTTCACTAGCAAATCAAGTTGCTTGCCTTCTAGAGCTCAGAATGATGTAAATCAGTTGTGACTGGATGTCCTCACATCCGTCCTGCCTGCTTATGAGGAAATAAAAGGGTTACGGTGCCCCACTTTGAAACTGTCCCTTGACTGTGCTGATGGGGTTTGTCTGACTCTAACTCTGCTTCAGCCTGGATGTCTGTGACGGCTCAGACAACAGACTCATCCTTAAGAGAGCTCAGAGGTGGTGTGCTTAACACCGAGTGCTGCTTAGCACTGTGTGATGGGAGCCAAGGGATAATCAGACCGCTTTGTCTACTCTGCTCTATGGAATCCTAAAACTCTACTTCCATAAGGTGAAAACCAGCCCAGGAAAGGGAGGCAGCCCTTGATTCTAGCTAGATCCTAGAGCACTCTCCAGCCTCACCCCAGACCATGTTTTGTGAATTTCATCAGCCCTTTTAGGTCCCTGTACTCACTGGCCATGCTCACCGTTCTGTCCACGGTGCTTTCCCTCCCCTCTTCACTAGTTAACCTCCCCGTTTGGAACTCAATTCAACCTTTACTTACTCAGGGACCCCCTTCCCTCCACTGCATCAAATTTCCCCTTTTGGGCAGGGAAATCACTGATGACTGCTTCACAACACTCAGGCAAGCTGCAATTTTACATGTGTGTGGTTGTCTGATTAACTTCTTGCCTTCCCACTGGACTACCAGCCCTCTGAGAGCAGGGGCTGTGTCTATTCACTGCTATCTATCTCCCTAGCACTATTCACAATGCCTGGCCCATGCAGACATGTCAATAAATTTGTTCAACAAATGAATGAATGCCCAATAAGCAATAACTTTTATTATTACTACAGCGTTCCAGGTGCAAAGCTGAAAAGGCATAAATGAAAGCACAGCAGATACTGATGTAGAAGAAAGCTTTTTAATGCAACAGCTTAAACACACAGTTCAACAAAATCAGTCAGTTCAAATTAACTTCAACATATTACAAAGAACTATGAAGCCCAGAGAAGGCCACTGTTGGAACAAAAAGCCAAGTCCCTGCCCAGAAAGCATGGACACTGACCAAGGAGGCCTCCTTCCCCCTCCCACCTCCAGGAGGAGCAGCCACAATCACTGGGCTCTTTAAACAGCTTAGGTGCCTCTCTGTAGAAGGCAGCAGCACAGTCAAGGACAGCCATCCAAGGGTCAGGGCTCTGCCTTCCCACCAAAGGAGGGCCCGAACAGAAGGCACTGGGGCTCAGACACAGGAGACTGTGCAAGGACAGGACAGGGCAGGGACAGCAGCTGTATACCTGGAGAGACTGCAGCCCTGGAGAACCAGCTCAACAGGCTGCTTTGGATCAGGGCCTTAGGTTTATCCCCCTCCTTCCACCCCTGCCCAGGAGCTCAGGTTGTTCAGATGAACTGCAGTGAGGTGGGGTCTGGGAAAGCTACAAGGGCAGCACTCAGTCTGCAGCACACTTGGGCAGGACAAAGCCAAATGCTTTGCTGATGAGGATCTGTTGGTGTGATCAGCTAGCTGGGCCAGGGGGAATAGGGACAGAGCTTCAGCTTCATGCTTAGCTCTAGTGGGGACCTTTCTGGTGCAACAACCATGTCTTGTGTTTGACTACACTGAGCTTAATTTGAACAAGCAAAGTCTCTTACAGGGTGGGAGGCCATCAAGGGGCTGAGGAGGGGGCTTCAGAGCTCACTTGGGGCAGGCTGGGTTTCAGGAGTGGGCACAGAGCAGGTGGCCCATGGCTTCTCTGGGTAAGGTCAGGCAGGGGTTCCAGCTGCCCTGTTGGGTTTTTAGTGTAGGTTCTGCTTCACTTCCTGCCGCAACTTCTGTGCAGGACCATTCCTAGGCTCAATCTGTAGGAGGTTGCTGATGTCTGCAAAGCTGGATTTATAGTCCTAATAGAAGAAAAGACAAGAGTGTGGGGGAAGGTTCCTGGACTGGGGTGGGGATAGGTGCTGAGGCAGCAAAGTGTTTTCAAACCCCAGCCCGCAGGCCTGCTCTGAGTTATCCTGGGCCCAGGATGAGACGGAAAAGCTGCAGATATTGTCTCAGCTTGGCTATACCCTGTAAATGGTGACACTGGCATAAATCTCTGTAGCTATGTTGGGACCTTTTGGCCAGGATTTTTTTTTTTACCTTGAGTGCTTTGTGGGCTTGAGCCCGTCTGTAGAATGCCTTCACGTTCTTTCCATCCAGCTTGAGGGCTTCTGTGCAGTCCCTCACTGCTTCTGTATACTGCTTCAGGACCAAATAGCAGAGCGCTCTGAAGGGGAAAGACCATTTCAGAGGTTTCAGTCACTTCTTGTGGGCCACCCACATGCCATGCGGTAGTTTGAGAAGTGATCTCCAATTTGCTGAACACCTACTCTGTGCTGGCTACTTTGTATCTTCTTAAATCCTCACAACAATCCTAGCCCTTTTCACGGATGAAACATGCTAGAGCCTGGGCAACACAGGGAGACCCCATCTCTTAAAAAAAATAAAAAATAAAAAATAAAATCTGATTGTTACTGCCAAAATGCTTTCCAAAAAAGCTGAATACTTATTGACAGAGCCTATTTTCCTACAACTGTACCAACTTTGGGTCTTAAATTTTAATGTATGCCAATATGGAAGAAAACAGTATCTGTCTTAGTTGCTTAGTTGTGGGTAAAGCTGAACATCTTCAATAAGGGTTTTTAATCTTTTGAAATCAAACTTCTCTAACTTTTCCTTTAATGACTTCTGTAACATTTTTTTCCCTTCACATAAGACTACCTTCCCCACTGCGAGACAGTTAATCCATGTGTTCTTCTAGAACTTAATGGTTTCGCTTTTTACATTCCAAACTGTGATCCACTTAGAACTTACTTTAAAATAAGAAGTAAGGTAGGATTCAAGTTTAACTCTAACCTGGCCAACCCAACACCTCTTATTAAGTAATCTCTCTTTGCCCCAGACTTTATTATACACCAGATGCTCTCATGTCGTTGTTCTCATTTTTTTCTAACAAAGTTACCATGAATTTAAAGAAGAAAATTCTACTAGTCCTTTGTGATTGCATGGAATTCATAAATGAATGGAGAGAAAAAATCTTCTCCTTGTAACAACTTAAAAGACAGGCACAAATTCTTTGGCAATCCTCCCACTGAGAAGCAGAGGTGTATCTGCTCTCTCTCTCTGAATTCAGGCAGGCTCTGTGACTGCTCTGACCAACAGAGGACAGAGGAAGGGACACGATGTGTCTTCCAAGGTAAGGTCATAATAGGCCTTGCAGCTTCCACCTTGGTCTCTGGAAACACTCGCTCTTGGAGCCTTGAACTGACAGGGAAGAAGCCAACTACTCTGAGGCCACCACGCTCTCAGGAAGCTCATGCCAGCACACATGAAAAGGCTGCTAAGAAAGTGGAAAGAGGTGCCAGCTTGCTCTAGCAGTTCCATTGCCCGGCCATTTGAGTCAGGTAGTCCAGCTGCCAGACATTCGAGGAAGAAGGCTTTAGAGGATTCCAGCCCCAGCTACCATCTTGCTGACCCTGCATGAGAGACCCCAAATGAGAAATGCCCTTCCCTAATTCCTGACTCACAAATTACAAGCAAAATAAAATGGTTGTTGTAAACCACCAAGTTTTAAAATAGTAGCCCGTTTTAAACTTTGAATACAGAGGAATTCCTTTTTATTTGGAGATAGGGTCTTGCTCTCTCGCCCAGGCTGGAGTGCAGTGGCATGATCACAGCTCACTGCAACCTCCGCCTCCTGGGTTCAAGCGATTCTCCCACTTCAGCCTCCCGAGTAGCTGGGATTACAGTGCGTGCCACCATGCCCAGCTAACTTTTGTATTTTTTGGTAGAGATGGGGTTTCAACATGTTGGCCAGCCTGGTCTCAAACTTTTGACCTCAAGCGATCTGTCTACCTTGGCCTCCCAAAGTGCTGGGATTACAGGCATGAGCCACTGTGCCCGGCCTGAACATAGAGGAATTCTAAGGAAACTAAAGTTTCCTCCCAATGGGCTTAGCAATTTAAAGAAATAGCCGAGTGTCTGGGAAGTAGAGGAACCACAGTGTATCGTGACTTCGGAATAGAAATGTGGTGATTAATAGGGTCATGTGAGTCTTCTAAAGACTATATTTAAGATGAACAAAATGCATAACTTCAGGCAATAAAATAAACCCCCTTGACTTCTGGTAAATGAACTGACTCTGTATCCCGTCAGAAGGGTTTTAATTACAAAGGGGTTGGGAAATAACACAAGTGAGTGAAAGGGAAGTAAGCTTTGGAGTCACAAAGATCTGGCTTAAATCTCAGCCACCATGTACTAGTTGTTTAACTTTGTGGTCATTAATTCATCTTTCTGAGCCTGATTAGGTAACACAGGACAATGACCTAAGCTGAAGAACTGTTGTGAGTACAAATGAGATTGTTATGAGAGCTGTTTCAGGGCTGGCAAGTTGTAGGTGCTACGCACTCAGATGTCACCTGCACAAAGGGAGCCAAAGTAAGCCAAAGCCTGGGCACTGTGTCATTCAGATGAGTGTACATGAGGTGGAGCATTAGACTATATCCAAGACATTCCAGGACATGGTAAAATGTTAGCCACAATGGCTAAAAATTCAGTCTTGTCATTAGTCCTCTAGATTAAATTATAAATCCAATGCAATCACAACCAAAAGCTGTCCAACAAGATATTTTTTTGAATTTGCCAAAATGATCCAAAGGTTTAGCTAGAAGAACAAACATGGGAAAATACTAGAAATGTTCTGATTAAGAAGAATGAAGAAAAGACCAGCCCTATAAGATATTATAAAGCAAAAGTAATTAAAACAGTGTGGCACAGACACCCGCATGAGGAACAGTATCTAAACTAGACAAAACACAGCTCCAAATGTGGTAATGATCCAGAAAAATGAGTTAATGGAGGTGTCCAGCCGCATAGGTAAGCAAGGTGAAAGAGGGCCCAGAGATAGAGGAGTTAGAAGATGCCGCACAAATATGGAACAAATAGGCTGCAGGTTTCTTTTTCAAATTAGCCTGGCAGACTGAGGCCCCTCTGGTCCAATCAGCAATAAAACCACATAAAACCACAGGTGCAAAATTCCAAAATATAAGCTTTAAAACTACAAGTTCTCTTTCCAACTCATCGGGCGGCAAAACCTGATCTGAACTGACACGAAGCTATTTAGTTTCTCTATTCCACCCCATGTGAACATGGAATTTTCAAGTTTCACTGGCAGAAATACTAACAATTAACTTCTGCAAGCTGCCCCAGATGCTGCTGGGGTGTTACATAATTCAGACCATATTACCTCACTAAAATGGGAAACACTTCTTTTTTTCTTTTTTTGTGACAGAGTGTCGCTCTGTCACCCAGGCTGGAGTGCAGTGGCACAATCTTGGCTCACTGTAACCTCTGCCTCCTGGGTTCAAGTGATTCTCCTGCCTCAGCCTCCTGAGTAGCTGGGATCACAGGCATGTGCCACGGCGCCCAGCTGATTTTTTGTAGTAGAGATGGGGTTTTGCCATGTTGGCCAAGCTGGTCTCAAACTCCTGACCTCAAGTGATCCTCCCGGAGCCTCAGCCTCCCAAAGTGTTGGGATTACAGGCATTGAGCCACCGTGGCTGGAAAACACATTTTATCTCAAGAGTTTGGAATAAGGAACAATGTGTCTATATTAGATCCAAGATTTTTGAACTAGAGAGTGATACGTGTATGCTGGTAGGGAAGGATAAACAGATTTCTAACATTTTATAATAAATGTTTTATACTAAGCATTTGGTTTTGATATGGTCTCTTGCTGAATGTTTCAAGCTTCTGAGAGTAAAAGTAACAGGAAGATCTTGTTGAAGTCAGATTCCAATTCTGGTGCCAACATTTACTGGCTGGGTGAGTTTAAGGCAAAACCCTTCCTTCTCTGAGCCTCAATTTTCTCAACACTAAAAGAGAAAGACCACCTATACCTCCGAGCATTGTTGCAGAACAGTCACTCCTACACAGTGAAGGGACCGCACCCTGGCTCCCAGGCTCTCAGTCAGTGGTCACTGATGGCAGCTCCTGGTGCAGGGCTTTCTACAGGCCCACAAGTCTAACCCTTCAGGCTAGACTGTACCCGTCCTTCCTGCTCTCATGCCAGGCAATGGTTACTTCACACTTTGACTTCTGGGCCAGTGCTCTCTGACAGAAATGGTGCCAAAATTTCTAACAGGAGGGTCTTGGAGAAGGGTAGGGAGCAGCAGGGTGGGGCGGACAGGCTAAGAGACTTGTGTTAGGGTTGTGTTTGCAGAGCAGGCACACTGCTTTTAGTTACATTGTATGCTTATGAAAATTCTGGGGACAGGGGCCAACAAAGCCCAGGCTACCATTTGGCATCCCTCAGTTTCTACCCTTTTGAGAGAATGAATGCCACTGGCCATGTCTAGCTCACAACGTGGATGCCTATTTTCAGCCATAACATACTTGAGTAAATGCTAGGGATGAAGGGTCCGTTGCAGTCCAAGAGAAGACTATGGAACAAATGTCCTGAAATGCCCCAGGCCAGCAGCTATATAGGAGATACCTGTTGCTGTACGTGGCAGATTCCAGGTTACTACACAAGAGGCTTTCACTGTACTTCTCAATAGCTTTCTTATGGTTTCCCTTCTTTACAAGCTCATTGCCTTCTTCCTTCAGAACTTTGGCTTTCTCCACATCCCCAGCAGAAGGCACTAGATACAAATTCAGAAGAGGAAAAAAACCATGGAGCAGCACCCAACTGAGATCAGTGAGGTCTCTTCAGCATCGTCCCTTCCAAACTGTCTACAATCCTCTCCCCCAGAGATTTCCTCCCCTGTTGTAAATCATCCTTCCTGATTAATGACTTCCCCCAATTAATAGCTTCTGGGCAATTCAACAGTTTTTCATCAAGAACTTGGGGACTCCTGATATAAAAACATTTTTGCATGCACATAAAAATATATAAATGATAAAAAGCAACCCAGGTTCTAGCCTTGGCACTGCCTCTTGGTAGGTGGAAGATCTACCTTTTGGACTTCAGTTTCCTCACCTATAAAATAGGGCAATACTAATTCCACAGATGGCTATTTTCAGGGTCAAATCTGAGAGTATGTAAGAAAGTACAGAACACACTATAAACTTAAAGCAGGACAATAAGTAAATAAATATTAATAAATAAACATCTGGTAAAGAAAAGGTATAGCTTCTGGGCTGTGAGAAAAGGGAGAAGAGCCTGCTATTCCTCATTTCTGGTTTGGGCTGAGCCTGTGAGTATCCTCCTTCATCTAACACATGCAACTCTGCTCCAGCCTTCAAGGAGAGGAAGCAGAGAGAACAAGGTGAAATCCAAGCTGCTCAACTTGGTGTTCAGGCCCTTCACTGCTTGGCCCCAATTAATTATTCCAGCCTCGGCTCCATATCCTCTGCTTTTCAAATTTTTTAAAACTATCTTTATAAAATACTAAATATTTATGACCAGGGTAAGATGATAGGTTTACACCCTGAATTCATCGCCTGGTTTAAGAAAAAGAACATAACTAGGACCTTTGAAGTCCTGGGGGACCTTCCTCAATTCAATCCACTGCTGGAGGAAACTATTATCCCCAATTCTGTGCTTCTTCCCCACCTTTTTAAACAGTATAGCTATATACAACAGTACCCACAGACCATTTGCTGTTTACTTTGTTTTTGAACTTCATACAGAAGAATAAGTCTGTGTATTCTTTTATGACTTGGTTTTTCTTTTTCCCCTTAATGTTATATTCCTGAGATTCATCTGTGTTGATGCACAGACCTGCAGCTCCTTCATTTTCATTGCTGCAATACCAAAGCCGAATTGTCCATTCTCCCATTTATGGAGATCTGGGTTATCTCCAGTTGTTTTTTGCTATTACAGTCTTCTACGAACGTGTGTGTACGTCTCCCTGTGCATGTGCACACAGGTTTCTCTCGAAGTAGGGCTTCAGCTTCACTGGCACCCTGCAACACACCACTCTGCAGTCATCCTTATTCCTACTGTTCTCCCCATGCACTTTCATTCTCCAACTCTCTCCACTGTCTCTGCCAAGGATTCTCCTTCCTTCCCACCTGATGACCTCCTTCTTCAAGGTCCAGCTCAAGGCTTCACCTCCACTGCCACCCCTTCTGAGTCTTTCCCCGACTCTCTCATGCACTTAAGTCAGTTTCTATCCTGAAATCCTCAAACAGTAAGACTCTAAAGCACATGTTCTTCCTCCTTGTGTTTTAAGACACTGTTGACATGTCTCAGTCCCTGGGCCAAGACTACCTGTCCTCTGTGTCACACTGCTTAGCATACACATGGCTCAGTGACCCTGAAAGAATGAAATCAATGGTAGGTGCACTGATTGAAAGAATGAAATCAATGGTAGGTGCACTGATGGAAAGAATGCAATCAATGGTAGGTGCACTGATGCCATCAGGTTCATTAGCACCCCACATTTTCATCCTAGAGTGGGGAACACTTACCAGGCTCCCACAAACCAGAATGAATGCTACCCATGACCAGAGAGGTATTCTCCTGTAGACAGTGAGTAACTCTTGTCCTCCCCTAACACCTAAAGGTCACTTACACATGGCAGGGCTCCATCTCTGATCCCTTCTGCACCTCTAGCCTGAATCCCTAGCTTGCTGGACTGGGACCATTCCCCTGGAACATTAAAAGAGCTTCCTAGTGCCTGACAAATGGCCTCTTCATTTCATACAGTTGAGGTGAGGAGTCTCCTGTTTTTGGCTGCCCAGCTTGGATCTCCTTTCTCTTCTTCATCCTTCTCCAGGGATTCACACAGTGTACATGCTCCTGGGAAGCATCACCCTCTAGCTCTGGAGGTGGGGCAGGTGCCTCAGGGGTGACCTAATTACAAAATCTCATCCCCCGGTTATGGTGTGTACTTCAGGGAATGGCCTGTGACCATGAAGACCAGAATAGATTGAGAAATCGATTGAGAAAATATGTGAGCAAGAGTTTTTTTGGGAAAAAAAATCCTATCTTTTCCTAGTGAGCTATCAGAGAAAGACTTTCTCTGGTCATGAGGCATGGGGTATGGATGAGAGGCCAGGAACTGCTATAGCTATTTTGCTACTAGGAGGGAAGCCTGCCAAAGACAAAGCTGACACACAACAGAAAATAAAGCTGAGATAAGTACAGAAAAATGGAGTTAGTCTGTTAATACACTGAGCTGCTGGAGCAAACCTTGCCTGAATTCTCTCTGGATTTTTCAGTTTTATGAGCCAATAAATTCCCTATACTATTTTTACCATGTTGAGCTTTCTGTTTTTGCAACCAAAAACATCCTAAATACTACATCCCAAGTGCTACCAGAGGAAAGAGAAGGGAACTCACACTGCATGCCTATGTGCCAGGCTGGGAGTTTTACGTGTCTTATGTCGTTCAGTCCTCATGGTTGTGAGGAAGACTTTATCATCACCCTCACTATACAGCTGAGAAAACAATCTCTAAGAGGTGAAGACTTCTATTTTGTTTTATACTTTGTTCCAAAGATTATTTTTATAATTCAGCTAAACAATGCCAATTTTTGCAGGACTACTCTAAAGAAAACGGATAGCGGGAGATTGCAAGACTCTGGGCAGGGAGTCACAGCTCACCTCTGTTCTTTGTAGCTGTGGTTTCTTTGGATTTACTTTTAGCCATCTCTTTGTGGTTCTCCAAAGGCAAGGAATTCCACCTCTTCTGAGCAGAAACAGGCACCAAGGGGATAGAGGGCAGCTTCAGGCGCCACTCAGGCCCAAGCGAGTCCATGAGAGCTCTGGTCATTCTGGAAAAGAGGGCAGGATTGCAGGGAGGTTTCCAGCTGGGTCAAGAAGATATTTCTCCTTTCACACACCCGTGGGAGGTAGGCCTTTTCAGAAGAGCCAGAGGTGCCACCCTCCCCCTGGTCGGAACCACCTCTTTAGCTCCTCCAACATGTGCAATACAGGAACCGGAGTCTGCCACCCATAAACACCATCTCAGATCAGTCACCATGACACTCCTTGAGCTTGGTCAAACTATGTTACCTTTGAAGTGGTGATCTGTTGCTTGTTAAGGATACTTAAACCATGATCCAAAAAGACTATAGTTTCTCCAAGAAAGAATCGTACGTTTTGTTTCATATTTTGTCAATGAATCGAGTACACAACCATGCAAGCACCTGACATTTAATGCTCAGGCTTTTTAAAAAATGCAAAGCTTACGTCATTCTCAAATCTTACAACTCCTCAGGGGTTCCCAATTCCCTAGGCTAATGTGGCCTGTGAGATCTGGTCCCCACCCTTTCCTGTCCCCCTTCACTGTGAGCCACATTCCCTTCTGATCCTTCTGTTCAAGACTTTGCACATGCTTTTTCCTCTACCCAGAACAATCATTTCCATTTTGGAAAAAGATTGCCACCTTCCAGACACGGCTAACTCCAACTTATTCTTTGGATTTCAGCTTAAAATGCCACCCAGGGACCAAGTTCATTCTGTCAACTGATCTCCAGCACCTGGTATGTCACCTGGCAACCACCAAGGCCCAATCAGTTATGTGTTGAATGAGTGAATATGCTAAATGTATACTTTTTCTGCTCCTACAACCATGTTTCCTATATTACAAGAATAAAAACCACAGACTAATATCACTACAAATTCCAAGATGTCTCTGGCTAGGCTGTTTTCCTGGCGGCCAAGCTATTTCAAACCTCTGCTCTCCTCAAACCTGTTCCCTGGCCCTTCCCCTTTTTTAGAGCAAACTTCCTCATACCCCAAATACAAACCTGCCTGGGTGCCCAATCCTTCCTATTTCTCTCCTGTCACAACAGAAGAGACAATGGGACCAATCCTCCCACCTAGGCTCTGGATCCCATCTCCTCTTGCCTCTTTCAGGGACCACACCCAGGCAGCACCTCCCTCTCCCACATCTTCATCCGTCCTCTCTACTAACTCCAACAATCAGCATTTAAGTCCCTTTAACTCTTTCCTCACCTAATAAAACTACGCTGGACACCCCTTGCCATCACAGGTATACTCCCCGGCATCCCTTCAAGCCTGACTTTCTGAAAGCATTGCCCTCTGGCTCCTGATCCCACTGACCAGTTTCCATCAGAGCCACCAGTGACTTCATTGCTAAACCTTTAATGTAAGCTCCCTGGAACACCTGACACTAATGATGTCTACATCCTTATTGAAATACTCCTTCCCTTGGGACATAAATGCCCTGTTTCCTCCCACCTCTCCAGCTGCTGTTCCTCTGTAAGTCCCTCAAATGCTGGAATTTCTCAAAGCTCCATCCTCTTCATGCTTGCTGTGATGTTCTTTTTCTCTCTCACAGCCCTAATCCACCTCTATGCTGATGACCCTCAAATCCGTATGTCTGGCCTGTATTTTCTTCCTTTGCTCCATGTAAATACCCAACCGTCTTACTTAGATCTCTAGTCTTATGTCCCACAGTCACCTCCGACTGAATGTCAACAATCTGAGTGTCTTCTTCTATTCCTCCCTTCTCGCTATCCCGCAACCACTAAAGCTTGTTGATATACTTCCTGCATGTCCCCTGACTGGTCCCATTGTTTTCTCTCCACCCTCTCCCCTGGATTGCTGCACGGCTCCTTTCTATCCTGTTGCCCTTCATATCATCCCTCAACATGGCAGCAAAGAGCTTTTCTCTAAAATACATATCTGCTTGTGTTGCTCCAAGCTAAAGACCTTTTCATAAAGCCTGACTTGCTCAGGATTAAGTCCAAGCCCTGAACACTGGGTCTTATGTGACTTGGCCTCACCAACCTGTCCCAAGCTGAGCTCCTGCCTGCAGCACCATGTGAGACCGACTTCTTACAATTCCTGTGATCTGTCACACTTGCTCACCCTTGCACACGCTGCTCTGTCTTCTGGCTCACCCCCTACCCCATATCTCTCAGTCTTAGCTCACCTCCTCTGAAAAGCTCTCTCTGGCCTCCCCCTCTCCCTCTCAGCTAGCTAGGTGGCTTCTTTCTGGCCTCAGAGCCCCCTGTGCTGCCTCCTACCATGGCGCTTATCATGTTGTACTGTGCTTGCCTATTACTGACTGGTGTCCTCCTTGAGACCGGGACCTCTATGAGGGCAGGAAGACATATGTCTCAGTCATCAGCCCAGGTCCTAGAGCAAAGTCTGTCACATAATTGGTAGATTTTGTGGGATCAGATAAATTAAAAAGGAGGCAAAGAGAAAACAAAGAATGCTGGCAGACAAGTCAAGCCAGAAATAAAGCACTAAATACATACCATGAAGTCCTGTTAAGGGTTTGCTATTAGTGTAGTGTTTGGCTTTCTAGCCGCACATGCAGAGGGGAAACATGATCAGTTATACAAATGACAATATCCATGAGATAAAAGCCAATAACTGCTCAGAGACCAGAAAGGAAATGCACCTGGGGAACGGAACCTCTTGGAGGGGTCACAGTGCAATATACTGAACCATGTCCACAAACCATATCCTTTTAGGCTTGTCATAGCTGCTTGGGCTTGTGTCTTATTCTTCCAATTAGTGTTAGCGTTTTGAAGGTTAGTGGGGTCTGTACCTCTTTCTCATTTTGGTATCCCCCACTGAACCAGGCACAACACCTTAAACAGCGCACAATAAATATTACTGTGTACATAGACACTGTGAGGCACATGTAGGCAAATATCAGTCAATCAATCTTACTAATTCTGATTCCCTGAAAACCTGCTAAATACAAAAGCAGATTTTCCTTTCACACCTTCCCTTCATGCCCATCGGGAGTTTTCTAAGTGTAGCCAAAGGGATCCCCTCAGAAGACAGACAAGGCAATGGCCTGCAGCCAATCAAGAAGGACAGGGAGTTGCCGTGGAGACCACCTGCTGGGAATGGAGCTCACCTGTTGATGCCTTCTAGGGCTGACGTCACACTATCATCAATCTGCAGCACAGTCTTATAGTCAACATAGGCCATAGGGTACTTCTCCAGAGCCTCATATGCAGATGCTCGCCGCAGCAGGGGTTTAATGCTGAAGGGAACCAAGGCCAGTGCTCTAGAATAGGAGGCAAAAATGTCAACTGGCTGGCTGCTGAGCCACCAGGGTTTCCCTGCAGTTTCTTCCAGGCAGGGTTATCTGGAGCACTCAGCGTACAGGAAGTAATTTCTGGCTGAGAGACATGGCTAAAAACACCAAACCTCAGAACAGGGATTTTTCAACTTAGACTGAAGTGAGGAGGGGAAAGAGGGTGGAGAAACATGAATTTTGTTAAACGTGCATGCACGTGCATCAATTTTCAGTTTCAATTCCCCCCAAATCAAGAACAAAAGCCTCATGGCTTTCATGCTACTATGTTTTTTTACAGTTGTGATCTAGCGGGAATAACAAACAAGCTTTGGAGTCAGATGGGGTGGTGTCTGAATTCCACCTCTTCTGCTAACTATGTAACCCAGGTAAATCACTTTACTGCCCCAACCCTCAGCAACTAAGTTCTGGCCTGGGACACATGGTAAACGTACCCCACAGATTGGTTGTGAACACTCAAAGACGGAAATCTAGCACAGGGCATGGCACAAATTAATTCAGCACAGGCTCTGTGAGCATGCTCACACCCCTCCTGCTCTCCTGGCTATCACCAGGGCATGAGTCTAAAGCAATGTCAGAGGACATCAGATCTGAGAACACATTTCAGGTAAATGTGAGAGTTTAATGATGATAAAAGAATATTAGACTGGCTTGAAGAAAAAGAGGTATGAAACATTGTTCAGTGTCCTCTAAAACTGGTCATTCATGAATACCATTTTTTTCCTTTCTCCTGAGACAATCTATTAACCTCTATTCCTCCTTCTTTCCTTCGCTCCCTTCCCCTCACATACTCCCATCCCAGAAAAACACCTGGGGAAGCCAGTTACTGGTCTGCCACTCCACCTCATTCCCAGGTTTCAAACTGCACAAAGACTTTAAGGCCTGCTTCTAACTGCCCATCCCACTCCTTTTTCAGCAGCAGAGCCAAGACTCCAAAGACGCACGTCAGGGGCCATAAGGACCAAATAGAGACTCCCATTCTCAGTGACCTGGTGAAACTCAGTGACACTTTCTTAATATCTGTCCCAGATGTAATTGATGGGATCCTTCCAAAGAAGAAACAAGCCAGATTAACCCGGCCTCCTCTTCTGAGACTCTCAGGCATCCCAAAGTTACCCTCGGCCACTTACGAAGTGCAATCTTTGATGCAGTCTCTGCAGTTTCCATCCTTCAAGTGACACGCTGCTCGGTTGGAATAGAGAACACTTTCTTCTTCTGGGTCTGAAGAACCTGCCCAGGTAGAGTCGGAAGATGATCAGTTTGGGAAATGGGTGCCTCAGGGCATTAGGATACATTTCATACTCAGAGCTCTTCGGGCTTTGTGTTAAGGCAGTAGAGGTAACTATAACCTGATCAGGCTTGTTGGTCGGCTGGGCTGGCATGTTTGTCATTCTTATGTGACAGCAAGGACACTGAGCTTTCTGCCATTCAAAGGGAACCAAGTATTTCCTCATTCACTCATTCCAGCACTGAACTTGATAACAGACAAAAGATATACATGAAATAGCTAGCTTCTGCCTCAAAGAAATCCGTGCTGTAACTACTTGGGTTTGGGTGGGTAAGTGGATGGATAGGTGTGTATTTTATTACAAAAAGCATTTAAATCCAAGAAAGAAAAAAAAAGAAAAGAAAGGAAGGGAGGGAGGGAACAAGATGATAAACACATGATAAATGGATTGACCAAAAGTTGTAGGGGCACAAAAGACCCATGAAAGACATGAGACTAGTTTTACCTGGTCAAGCCAGAGAGGACTTTGTTAGGGAAATGATAATTGAGCTGGGTGTGATGGGAGTACAGAGAACTTAATCAGGAAAAAGCCTTAAGCTACCCCATGGGGAGAATTATTAGACATTTTTTGAGGCAGTCCTTACCCTCAGGAATCACAGAGGCTCAAGTCCTTCACTGTGGCCACAGTGATCTTTATTTATTTATTTTTTTTGAGACAGAGTCCCACTCTGTTGCCCAGGCTGGAAGTGCAGTGGAGTGATCTCCGCTCACTGCAACTCCACCTCCTGGGTTCAAGCAATTCTCCTGCCTCAGCCTCCTGAGTAGCTGGGATTACAGGCATCCGCCACCACGCCTGGTAGAGACAGGGTTTCACCATGTTGGCCAAGCTAGTCTTCAACTCCTGACCTCAGGCTATCCGCCTGCCTCAGCCTCCCAAAGTACTGGGATTACAGATGTGAGCCACCGTGCCCAACAAACAATGATTTTTATTTTTAAAGATAATTTTCAACCATTTCATACCCACTAGTGTGGGCCATAATTTTAAAAAGAATTGAAAACAGGGTCTCTTTTTGAAAATTTTGAAACATCCAGAAAACCATTATCTCAGAATCCACCACTAGATTTAGCACATGTTATATTAGTTCCCAACTTTTTTAATTTTTAGAGACAGGGTCTCCCTCTGTTGCCCAGGCTGGAGTGTAGTGGCACAATCATAGCTCACTGCAGCCTCGAACTCTTGGGCTCAAGTGATCTTCCCAGCTCAGCCTCCCAAGCAGATAGGACTACAGGTGTGTACCACCATGCCCAGTTAATTTTTAAAGTTTCTGTAGAGACAGAGTCCCACTGGTCCCACTGTGTTGCCCAGGTTGGTCTTGAATGCCTAGCCTCAAGTGATCCTCCTGCTTTGACCTCCCAAAGTGTTGGGATTATAGGCATGAGCCATGGCACCCAGCTCTTAAAAATTTTTTTGATAAGCTAAAACTCCAGCCATGCCCATCCTTATCCCTGTGCTCCCTCCCCAGACTCACAGAGGCCCATACAATCCTGAAGTTGGTATGTAACATTTTCAAGCATGTTCTACATTTATGTGTGTGTGTGTGTGTGTGTGTGTGTAACAGGTAAGATACCATTTTATGTCTATTAAAGCATTTCCTAAGAGGCATCATATTGCCTATCCTTCTGCAACTTACTTTTTTCACTAAGTATCCTGTTGCCATATTGGTATTTGATATCTTTCATTCAATACCAACAATAACAAGCATCTTCCCCTCTTGTTTTGCCAGGCCCAGCGACGGAAAGCACAAAGACCAGTAAAATATATCCTTGCCCTTAAGGAGCTAATAATAAGTACCCAAAACCTGTAATCCATCTTGAGTCACCAGAGTACGGTTGCTCAGAAACAGCAGTGGTGCGGTGGAAAGGGCATCAACCCTGCGATCCTGACAAGTCACTCCACCCCTCTGATCACACGTGCCCACCTACCACATGAGGATATCACTTCACAGACTTGCTGGAAGGGTTCATTGTGTTAGCCTGTTCCCTGAGCTCTCTTCGTGATCAAGAAGACTGACCAGAGAAATCAAGAGACTTGCCCAAAATTACCTAGAAAATCTGTAGCAGCAGCAGCAGAACCAAACTCTGGTCCTTGCTAAATCTAGATACCAGGCTAGCTTTTCTATGGACCCAGAATTAACCCATACAAATGTACAAGCTTTTCCAGACCAGCTGGGGTGAGATGAATGAAAATGGCAGCAACATCAATACCTCAGCTTCCTCAGCAACTTCATCAAGTAAGGCTGACATGAGGAAGTGGGCCTAAAGGAGAGTTTTCTAGAAAAAAAGAAGGGGGCAAAGGAGTGGTTTGAAACTGCAAAAAGTGCAGACAAAAAAAAAAAAGAATGAAATCTGGAAAGGATGTGAGGAGAGGTCTAGCAAAATGATTAAAAATTTGGACTTAGCATCAAAATCAAACAGATCCATATTCAAATCGTGGCTCTGCCATGTCTTCACTGTGTAACCCCGAGGGAGCCAATTTAACTCTCTTGGACTCCTCCTTTCTAAGCATCTTATCCACAGGGCCATAATAAAGATCAAAGGAGATCGTGTCTAAAATGTCTAGCACATGGTAAAGCACTCAACAGATGCTAGCCAAGTAAAGTAAAAAAAAAAAAAAAAAAAGGAAGGCGGCAAAGGGAAATGGGTACTGAACGGTGACTCACAGAAACCAGGATCCAAGGCTCCTTTCAAAAGTCAAGGCTTTAACTAATGAGCGTTTCTGATTAAGTCACTCTGAAGAAGGGGCTTTGGGCAAAGGTCTGCGGTATGCTGACGAAAGCTGGACGCTGGAAGAACTGGTAAGAATATGCTATTCTTCTGTTTCAAACTCTCCAGTAGCTTCCCATCCAGTAGCTTTCATGCCAAGCTTCCAGTTTGGCATGAAATCCAAACTCCTTAGCAGGGTTTAAAACACCTCCACAATAAATAAGGGTCTGCCTTCCTAACTGACCTCATGTCTCCCTATTCCCTGCCCTGGCTCACTATGCTTTGACCCCTGAAACACACCATGTTTATATCGCCTGGGGGGCCTTCCTGAACATTGCAGTTCCCTTCAGGACCGAAAACCTTGTGCGCTTGGCTTCTCATCATTTAGACATCACCTCAAATATCACTTCTTTAGGGATGTTGCCCTTGATCTCCTACTCCAGTCAACTCTATCACATCACCCTATTTGTCTTCTTCCCAACCCTGATTATCCCACAGGTCTCATTTACTTACTGACTCGCTTAAGACTCACGCCCTCCCCACCGCCCCCACAAGAATGCGCCGTCCTTGAGAGAAGGGACTTTTTGTGTCTTGTTACACAGGCGGTATATAACAGCTACTCAACAAATACTAACTGAAAAATGAATCGCTGCAGGGGAGGAGGGTTTAGCTCTATCCTCAGGGCTCAGAACGAGGCCTAAATAACTTAGGATGGGGGCCAACAGGGCAGTTAACAAGCAGGTGAAAAGAAAGGGCCGAGGAAGTTTCTGGTAGGATGCCGGAGTCGGAAGGGGCTGGAAGGGTGGGAGGGCCGGGCAGGACTGCTGGCCGCGGGCAGCGCGAGGCCCGGGCGTTGGTTGCGGGGGTTGGAGGAGCAGGCCCGGGGGCGAGATGGGGGCCGGGGTCATACCTTGCGCCTGCAGCACCCGCAGCGCGCGGTCGTAGAGCGCGGAGGCCTCGGCGTACTGGCCGTTGCGGAAACTCTCATTGCCGGCGGCGCGGAGCTCCTCCACAGAGTCTGGGAATTTGGGGGCCATCCCGGGGCGAGGCCAGCGAGTTTGGGGCGCCTTCCGTCCTCCCCCGTGTGGTGCGAGACACCCTCCACACGCAAGCGCCGGCGGCGAATATCTCCGCCCCACAGCGAACCCGGCGGCGAGGGGGCGGGTCGGGGGCGGGGCCTGCGAGACCTGGAGGCCCGGAGCGTCCCGCCCTCCGCGCGTGCTCGGTTTGGAACTTAGGCTCCCCTTGCACGCGGGGCGGCTGCATGCTCTGGGCTCCCTGCGTTGCTAGAACGCTGTGGATGACGCAGGGAAGGAGGCTGGCCCCGCTATCAGGGAGATTATGTCCTAGTGGGGTCCCCACAGGCCATTAACTGGTAAGCAAACGAAGACTCTAATTTCATGTGATTAGTGCTGTAAGGAAAACAAAACAAGATAATACAATGGAAAGTGACCACGTGTGGGCTATTTTAAATAAGGAGATGAGGGAAGGCCTTTCTCAGGGGATAATAATTGAGCTGACACCAGACAAGATTTAGGGAATGCTGTTCCAGCCAGAGGGATGGTAAGTGCAAAGGTTCCTAAGGCTAGAAAGTACCTGGCACCTAGTGCTCTATAGATATTTATTTAATAAATTAATGCACAGGTGGATTGATGGTGTCAAAGTCAACATATAGAGATGAATCTCTAAAGTTTAAATATTTTATTTGGGAATCAAGAATTGCAATTCAGGGCTTACACACAGACCAGGTTGTCTTTGGTATGTCAGAAGAACAAAGAGAAGGTTTGTAGATTTTATAAAACAGAAATGTTACATATTGCTCTTCAAGGAAATTTACTGGCACTAGTAAAGTGGGGGTTTATCAGCTTCTTGGGGTGCTGGCAAGCTTTGATTGGTAAGTGATAGTGGTGGATAAAACTCAGAATTGTAGCAGGCTGTTTCAGTAGCTATTAGATAAAACTGGTTTTAGGTTACAGCAGGCAGTTTTAGCAGCCAGGCTTGCAAAAAAATTGCTTTTTTGGAGCAATGTTATATGCCCTAAGTATTTGTTCCCCCGGCCTTTCAATTCTGTCTTAGTTGGATATGACAAGAATGACCCAATTCGTATGATCAGCTTTCAGAATGGATGAAGATCTTTCACGGAGGGTGACTTCAATTTATCTCCAGCCTCATCTGATGTCTCTATGTCCCACGCATTGCTATCTGCACACACTAAGTTCTTGCTTCCTAGCCTTTGCTTGTTATCTCCCTCTTCTGGATTTTTTTTCCTAAATACTTTTTCTCCTGCCTAATCCTGAATTAACTTAATAACATTCCATTCAAACTTCATCTTCTCTGAAAGCCTTTCCTGATTCCAGCCCCCTCCCCACCCCCCACTATGCTCCCTTTGCTCCCTATTGGTCGCTAGCTTTATCCCTAACTTTGCATTTGTCACCCTTTGATTGCCAGTTTGTAGTTTTCCTTAAACACTGCGAGGTCTTTAATGGCAGGAAGTGGGTCCTCTTTATCTTTGTTTATCCAAGACCCTAATAGGGTCTGGCATCCAATAAACGTCATTGATTGATAAAGATCTAGTCTCTACCTTCAGGAATTCAGTTATAATGATCTGCATACACTTAACTCCACCAGACTATAAGCTTTCTGAGGGCTGGATGGCTGTTCCATCTGAAATGCTTCCCCTTGCCCCCTGCTCCCACCAAGGATGAACACTAACTGTGGTGGGAAAACCAGATGAGGCCCATGCTGCTGGCTGGCTACTCAGTGACTTCCATCTTTGCTTCCAGGAGCCTGAATTTTGCCTGAGACTCTCCCAGGCTGGGGAAGTGAATCAGGATTGCTCTAAGTCAATTAGAAAAATGTAATTTTCTCTTGCCAGTGATTCATCAAGGGATGCACATGTGATGCTGATCTGGGCAATGAGATAAAAGGGAGTCTGAGGCCGGGCATGGTGGCTTACATCTGTAGTCCCAGCACTTTGGGAGGCCGAGGTGGGCGGATCACGAGGCAGGAGATCAAGGCCATCCTGGCTAACACAGTGAAACCCCGTCTCTACTAATAATACAAAAAATTAGCTGGGGTGGTGGCACGCACCTGTAGTCCCAGCTACTCAGGAGGCTGAGGCAGAATAGCTTGAACCCGGGAGGTGGAGGTTGCAGTGAGCTGAGATTGCACTGCTGCACTCCAGCCTGGGCGACAGAGCAACACTCTATCTCAAAAAAAAAAAAAAAAAAAAAAAAAAAAAAAAAGAGAGTCTGCTGGGTGTTTATGGGAAAGGTTTCCCTCCCCATAACAGAGAGGTACTGGGTCAAGTAGCCATTCTTGCTCTCTTTCTGCTTTGGGTAGTGCTGGGTTAAGGATATGATACCTGGAGGTGTGGCAGCCATTTTGCAACTGTGAGGCAATAAACACAAGTATGAAAAGCCAACATGCTGAGTAGGATGGGAGGGGAAAAAATGAAATCAATATTGCTGAGTCATTGAATCAACTGCTGACTTATTGGCTTATTAATAAACAATAAAGGCAAGGTGTGGTGGCTCACACCTGTAATCCCAGCTCTTTGGGAGGCCGAGGCGGGCAGATCACTTGAAGTCAGGAGTTCAAGACCAGCCTGGCCAACGTGGTGAAACCCCATCTCTACTAAAAATACAAACAGTAGCTGGGCGTGGTGGCACGCACCTGTAATCCCAGCTACTCAGGAGGCTGCCGCAGGAGAATTGCTTGAATCCAGGAGGTGGAAGTTGCAGTGAGCCCAGATCACCGGGCTGCTGCACTCCATCCTGGGCAATACGGCAAGACTCTGTCTCAAAACAAACAAACAAACAAACAGTAAATGCCATGGTGCTTTAAGCCAACATTCAGATGTTTTCACTTGCTTGCAGCTCAGTATTTCCTGAGTGGTTTATCGGATAAGTGTAGCTGTGGCAAATTTTATTTTCCAAAAATGGCCCCAATAATATTTCTGGTTCCCCAAGCTCTTCCAGACCCTTGCCACTGCCTTATGAGGGGGTGGAGTCTATGTCCCTTCTCCTTGAAACTGGGTGGGCCTTTGTGGCCCCCCTCCACAGTGGTAATGACATTAAGTATCTTCCACTAAAAGGCACTGCAGCATCCACTTGGCTCTCCCTCGGGAACATGCTTTAGAACCCAGGCTTTATTTTGTGAGGAAGCTCAAGAAAAGTGGAGATGCCCCCAGCCTTCAGACCCAAGTGAGCTTCCAGCCAACAGCTAGCACCAACCTGTCAGCTGTGTGAAATGCCTTTTGGACAGGGCTGATTGATCCTGATTGACACCATAAGCAGAGATTAGCCTTCCTGCTGAGCCATGCTCAAATTGTAGATTTCTGAGAAGAAAAAAAGACTGTTGCTCTATGCCTATAAACTCTGGGGTGGTTTCTTACACAGCAGTCAATACCTGGAAATCCCTTCCTGCAGTGCTTCTTATAAATACCAGGACTGATAAAAACAGTACTGAAATAATTTGAAGGAGGGACAGATGAGAGGGTCAGGGGAGGGACAAGGGAACAGAGAAGTCTTCTGGGAAGAGGTGTCTTTTTTGGTAAAATAGCTTTATTGAGATATAACTCATATATGTTCACCTATTGAAAGTGTACAATTCAATGCCTTTTAGTATATTCAGAGTTGTATAACCATTACCACAACCAATTTTAGAACATTTTCATCACCCCAAAATGAAATCTCACACCTTTTAATCGTCCCTTCCAATTTACCTATGCTCCCTTCCACCAGGGCCTTAGACGACCACAAATCCACCACAGGCTCTATAGATTTGCCTATTCTGAACATCTCCAAACCTGCCAAAGCTATGCCATTAAAAGGCACTACAGCAAACAGCATCATGCAACTTGCATCACACTGGGGGCCTGGCACAGAAGTGGTGGTGGTGGCATCAGGCAGGGCCTGATCCACGGGGTCCAGGGTGACCATGTGGGTCATGCAAATGGCATTACACAAATATGCCATGCTTGGCTAAGCTTTTTGTAGAAAAGGGGTTTCACCATATTGCCCAGGCTGGTCTTGAACTCCTGTTCTGCCTTGGCCTCCAAAAGTGCTGGGATTACAGATGCAAGCCATCACGGCCAGTCCCTTGAATACTGTTATGCAATTGTCCCCCATTTTCCGCCAGGTATTGGTTCCAGGATCTATTAGGATACTAAAATGTGAGTATACTCATGTACTATAGTTGACCCTGCAGAACTTATGGAAATGAAAAGTCAGCCCACCCTATACACAGGTTTCACATCCCATACTTTATTTTCCAACCATGTTTCATTGTGGATGCGGAACCGTCTGATAGGGAGGGCTGACTGTATTTATTGAAAAACAAAACAAAACAAAACAAGGGTTGTATTAGTGGACCCATGCAGTTCAAACCCTTGTTCATGGGTCAACTGTATATCCAGAGCTTATAGGAAAATACCTCTCCCAGTAACCCTGCTCAGCATTTCTCTCTTAAGCTATTATTATGATGAGCCACTGTTTGCTACTTAAATTTAAATTTAAATAAAAATGTGGCCTTTCAGTTATGCTAGCCACATTTAAAGTGCTCAACAGCCATATGTGGCTAATGGTTACTATTTCGGACAGCACATATTTAGAACATTCCCATCATTTCAGAAATTTTCATTGGGAACATTCTGTGGAAAAAGGGGGCCATCATAATGTGAGTCCATCTTCTGGAAAAATCCTGGGAAGGGGACAAAGGAGGGATGTTTGGCATTGTGTAATGGTAATTTGGTATTTAATTTTCAAAAATGTTTACCCAATTCCTATTCATCAGCCAGGTGTGGTGGCTCTTGCCTGTAATCCCAGCACTTTGGGAGGCTGAGGTGGGAGGACTGCTGGAGCCCAGGAGTTTGAGACCAGCCTGGGTAATAATAGGGAGATCCTATTTCTACAAAACACCAAAAACAAAACAACAACTTTGCTGTTGTGGAGTCAGGACAGTCCTGGGTTAAAACCTTTGCTCTCCTTAGCTGTGTAAACCGTGGGTCTCAGCTTTCTTATCTGATAACGGTAGGTACTTCTTCCTAGGGCTGTTTTGAGGATTAAGTGAAAGTCCGAGATTGTGTCTGGCACACAGTAGCTTCTCAGTAAATGTTTTCCTCCTATGTCAGGGAATGGCTCCTTTATCCCGTTTTGGGTCCATGGGTGGCCCTGAAAGGTGGGTGCTCAGGTGTTAAGTTCTGTAGATGGCATATCCTTGGGAAAAGCAAGGCAATTAAAAACAGAGAGGTTGTTCTGGTTGTTTTCTCCTATAACTTTCCCCATGGGTCAATTGGGTAGAATCTGCCATTTTCCTAATACTCACTGATGGTAGTGGCATTCGGAAGCACAATAGCTGAAGCCGGAGCTCTGAGTGGAGAAAAAGGTGTGTCTCTCAGGCCCAAAAAGAGGTTACACATCCATGGCTGTCCAGTTTGGTGGTGCAGGCCCTGAAATCAGACCAACCTGGATTTAAATCCCCAAACCTATACTCTAAGCTATGTGACCTTGGGCTAGATACTTCACCTCTCTGGTCTTATGAAATAGGAATAATAATAATACCGTCTAGGTTGTTAGGAGTATTAAATGAGGTAAAGCCCTGAAAGCGTGTAGGGACTGTATTAAATCATTAAATAAATAAAAATGGGGATGACCTTATAGGCTTGACATGAGGGATTAAATGAGAGAATATATGAAGACAAGTACACGGCAAATGCTTAATTAATGTTGCTTATTTTTATGTCTGCAAACTGACTTAAAGGGGAGGCCTTTAAGAAAGACAGTGGGGCAATTTGCGCGTTGATGCTCCGTAGCATCCTAGGAGAAAATGTGCAGGGGGCCCGTTGGGACCAGAGTTCAACCAGGTAAGTGGCAGAAAACCACAAATACCTCCAGGCGTTCCTGGGGCAGCGCCGCCTCACCAAAATCATGCAAAACTTGGTTTGCTAAGAATCGTCAGCTCTTCTAAAGGAGGCGCTTCACGCATCTCAGTCTGTGAAATGGGGCCCAGGACCCAGGTAGAAGTGCGTTCTCGGCCTGGGGACCGAGTATTTTGTGCGCTCCGGTATCGCAGCAAGACAGCGAGGCTGACACCCTAGAGACCAGCGGGCACCGCCTGCAGGCGCCTTCACCAATTGGCGGTTCCGGGTCCGCGCCCCACCGCGCCACAAGACTCACGCCCGAACCACGTGACCAGGGCCGTGGCTCCGCCCCACTCCCGCGCGGCGCTCCGCTTCCGGTAGGGGCGGAAAGCGGAAGTGTGGGAGGGTCTGCGGGGCGGGCTCAGGAGGTCCGCGGGGAGGATGGAGCAGTGAGCGGGTCTGGGCGGCTGCCGGCAGCGCCATGGAGACGGTACAGCTGAGGAACCCGCCGCGCCGGTGAGAGGCCACTGGCTAAGAGGACGGGCATGGGGGCAGGGGAAGAAAAAGCGGGAACTGGTTGAGGGGAGACACCTGTGTGGGAGTCCCCGGAGCGAAGCGACCCAGCTGATGGGACACCTGCTGAGTGAAGGGGGGGACGTCTGGTGGGTGAGGGTCCGGCTGAGAGGAGCATCTGCTAAGGGGGTTAGACTTGGGACCGGTTAGAGGGAGCACTCGCTGTGGTGAGACTCTGCTGAGGAACGTGGAGACAAGTTAGAGTACCTGCTGAGGCCGGGCCACTCGGGGGAACGTTATCCAAGCAGGGACTCACGGAGGTAGGGGCGAATGCTGAAGCAGAATCTGTGAGGGATCTCTTTAAGGAGGTGGATCGAGAACTGGCCAAGAGGAAGGCCGGGTGGACTTTCTAAGGGTCTCAAGTCCCACTTGAGGGGTGCGGTGGGGGGGATCTGTGGAGCGGAAAAGCTTTCCGCCTAAGGCTGAAAGCATGCGAGGAAAGGTTGAAGGTCTAGCAAGGGAGGGGATGGTGGAGGGTAGCATTTCAGAGGATGCTGTTGGTGGTGTCCCCACTGTAGGATGGCATCTTTTATTACTGATGTTCAGAGTGTCTTCCTAATGGTCTTCACATCCTCCTCAGCTCTTCAGAACCTGACATTGGGAGGTAGGTAAGGAAATAAGAGGATATTTTCGAGATGGGGAGACTGAGGTCCAGAGTGGTTGGGAAACGTGTTTCCTTCTTTACTCCGGGTCACTGAACCCTGCCAGACTGTGCCCTTTTCAGGCCTCAGTTGTTTTGTGAATATCAGCACCAGATCTAGTGGTACCTGGAATTGCTTTAGGTCAAGATCAGGATGATCCTAGAAAATCTCAACTCCTGGATTTCCCTTGTGGACATCCCGGGTCTTTTGCCACTCTGCCACATCTGGAGAAAGGTAGGGACTAGAGACCGAAGAAGTCATGCTTCTCTGAGGTTCAGTGTGGTTACTTCTATTTCACAGAGACGTCTGACTTCCTGCAGCAGAATGAGCTCTAAAGAAGGAAGTGTTCAGGGTGTGGAAGTGCAGGGCAACCAAGAGGTGAAAAGAAGGGATTGACTGCCTGGGCAGCACTCTTAGGGGTTGTTTGAGCTTGGGGGTGTTTGAGGTGCACAAACATTGCAGAAAGCAAATAGATGGTTGGGATGGGCTTTGGATTCACCCTAGCATAGTGTGCTGAGACTGTAATAGTAATGATTATTACACTCATATTGCACTTACCGGGTGCCAGGCACTGTTCTAAGTGCTTTCCATGTCTCCTGCTGAAGCATATGAAATTGCTGATGTTTGACCATCTTTGAACCATAAAAACGGTAACTTCATCTGGTTCAGTTTATTGACTCATTTGAACCTCACAACAATCCTGTGTGGTAGATATCCCTATATATCTGTTTTACAGATGATGAAACTGAGATACAGACAGGGTAGTGATTTGCTGGGAGAAGTCATAGCAAGTAAGAGGTAGAACTAGGATTTTAATATCCATGGGGTCTGGTCCAAAGTCCATGCTCTTTTTTCTTTTTTGAGACGGAGTCTCACTTTGTCGCCCAGTCTGGGGAGTGCAGTGGCGCAATCTCGGCTCGCTGCTATCTCTGCCTTCTGGGGTTCAAGCGATTCTCCTGCCTCAGCCTGCTGAGTAACTGGGACCACAGGTGCGTGCCACCACGCTTGGCTAATTTTTTGTAGTTTTAGTGCAGAAGGGGTTTCACCGTGTTAGCCAGGATGGTCTCTATCTCCTGACCTCGTGATCCGCCCATCTCAGCATCCCAAAGTGCTGGGATTACAGGCGAGAGCTACTGCGCCTGGCCATGCTCTTAACTGCCTCACTCTGATGCCTCTCTAAAAGTACCCCTGTTTCACAGGTCTCTGTGTATGTTAGCAGATATTTGCTATAGTACCATAGTGATCCAATTATAAATGCACACTAGTTATGTTTCTTTCTGAACTACGTTCGTTCTTCTTAGTTTCTTTCTCTGAGGCCTTGGTTTAATTGAAAAGAGGATTAGGAATCTGAGTTTTGTTTCCCCCTTTGCCCTGTGTTACATAATCTTGGGCAAAGGACTAAAGTTTCTTGGCATGCTCATTCTTGTATCTTTTGGATTTTAAAAAATGTATTAAACGCACAAGAGAAGAGCATTGCAGGACTGGGTTCTTAAGTGGCTGGTGATTCCCTGCTCATTGTAACTAGTAGATTGCCTAATTTGAAGCAGATCAATTTTATTATCATTTGTATCAGTTTATTAGGACATGACAAAGTATCATGGAGTGGGTGGTTTAAGCAACATAAATTTATTCTCTCACCGATCTGAAGGCTAGAGATCTGAAATCAAGGCATTGTCAGAGTTGTTTCTTTCCAGGCCTTTGCTTGGCTCGTAGATGACCATCTCCCTGTGTCTCCGTGTTTTTCCCTCTGTACCTGTCTGTGTCCTAATCTCCTCTTATAAGGACAACAGTCATATTGGATTAGGGCATGCCCATATGACCTCATTTTATCTTAATTAAGTCTTTAAAGGCCTTGTCTCCAAATACAGTCACATTCTTAGGTGGTGGGTATTAGGACTTCAACATACGAATTGGGGTAAGCTGAGGACAGAGTTTTATTATTTAAGATTCTGTCCATTTATCATGTATATTTGTTGTAATCCATGTCAAATTCTGTGTGGAAAAAGAAATAGTTACACATAAAATGAACTTTATGGGAGTTCTGAAATGGGAGAAAGCTTTGAGAATTAGCCAAACCTGTAAGTGACTACTTCATAGACACCATTATTTGTGTTTGGAAAGATACAGGTGTCTTTTCAGAAATTCAGATGGCATGTGTTTCCAACAATCCCAGTGCAGGAAATGCCCTTTGTGTTCGTGAGTTTGACATTTGTGTGTGTGTGATTAAGTGAATGATGACAGATTGGTGTCTCATATATGAGTTAATAATTTAAAAAAATGAGTTGCCATTAGATTAATGGTATAGTGGGAGGTGTAGAGTGCATTCCTGGGATGCTGGCCATCCACATGGCCATCTGACTTAGGAGAGGAGCATCCACCAGTATTTGGTCCATGGATGCTCTGTTGACCAGGCTTGTTCATTTATGAGCAAGTGCTGAAACTGTCTGGAACCTGGGGAAGTCCCAGATAAGAGAACTGCATTATCAGAGTCAGGCTGTTTTGGTAATAGTGTTTGTTCTGTGAAGAGTCATGGTATAAAATATTATGAGTCACTTATCAAAATATTTTTATAGAAATGTTGATAATTCAGTAATACTTTTTAGGTGAAATTCTGTTTTATTGTGATAATTCACAAAGATTGCTGGTGAAATTCGTGATTCCCATCATTAAATTTGTGGATCCATTTCCAAATATATTTTGACCACCTCTTGGTTATCAGGCACCGGAGATGTAATAGCGCCTTAATTTCAAGTTGTTTTTAATAGCCCAAGATCAAAAACAAACAAAAAAGCACTTAGGTTGTTTCAAAGAAGTATCCGAGCCGTCATATAAAGTTTGTCTGTCAAGGTATTATCAGAGGTTTGCAGCTGTCTCTCTCAAGGCAGTGGCAATTTCCTTTGTTATGCTGTGGTCCCTGAAGTAGTTGAAATAGTGACTTTTGCATTTTGTAAACCACAGAGAGTCAACACTTCAAAGAAACATATTTGATCTTCCTTTGTATAAGCTGTTTATACAACTTTGATTATACTTGAGAAATGAGGTATTGTCCAATGTTTATACAATTACAATTCAGGACTTTACCAAAAAAACCCTGGCATATGAGTTGTTCCTTCTGACTTCTGAGTTTATAGAAGTTTCAGTTCTGAAGTTTAAGAGGAGTTTCACTTCATCCCTTTTCATTTTGAAGGTAGGAGTTTTTATGATGTCATTGGTATTTAATTTTTAGGACCTTTTGATTTTCAAAGGTCACTGTGATCATTTTGTTCTGTTGATATCAAGTTAAGGCAGTTTTGACTTGGAGGAGTTCTCCGTTTCTCTAGTACATAGTCCTTGATATTCATAAACTTCTGTAAGATTGTCCTTTTGAGATCAGTGTTTATTGGTAGATACACTTGATGTGGTCAGGGTTTTTGTTGGTTTGTTTTATTTTTTGTCTTCTGATTTTAATGTGGTTTATTTAGGAAGATACACATTTGTGTGTGTGTGTATATGTGTGTGTATTTAAGTCTTTTCTTGTAATAATTGATATTATCCAGCTAGTCTAAACCTTTTTTTTTCTACAAAGAAGTCTCCAGTGTGACTACTTCCATATTTCACCATTTCCTCAGCTCTCTATTCTTTGTTGTTCTTTGTAGTTTCAGGAAGCCATTGTGTAGACCACACACACACACACACACACACACACACACACACACATATTCCTTGGCAAGTTCCTTCTTTAAGCTCATTAGTAATTTTCAGAGATCTCAGAGTTTTAAAAAAGTGTTAATTTACAACCTCCCATGTTTGTTATGATTGTCTAGCATAGTCAGAAATCTGAATTATCTGGAAATTGTGAGCAGCCAAGTACCTTTGATTTTTGGGACTAGTCAAAGGTATGTATCTACTCATAGGAAGGTCTTTGTGAGAATATCTGAAACTCTCAGCTGCCTAGTGATTTTTGACTTTTGATCATGTCTAAACGTACACTTTCCACTCTCTGTTTCTGTGATACCTATAGAATTTATGTGTTTTGACAAACTTAAAAAAAACTTGCTAATGGAAGAGCAAAGGTTTCCTGTGTCTTCCTTAGTCTGCAGTCCAATTCATAGTTATGTTTCAATTCATAGTTACCTTACATTAAACACCTTTTCTGAAGAGATAATTACATCATTTTAATTCATGAAATCTCAAGATTTAAATAGATTTTGAAGGATACATCGAATGCTTGAATCTACAGCATTTCAGCCACATCATTTTTTTTTTTTTTTTTTTTTTTTTTTGAGACGGTCTCTCTCTGTCACCCAAGCTTGAGTGTAGTGGCACAGTTTCGGCTCACAGCAAACTCTGCTTCCTGGGTTCACACCATTCTTATGCTTCAGCGTCCTGAGTAGCTAGGATTACAGGCGTGCGTCACCACAACCAGCTAATTTTTTTGTATTTTTAGTAGAGACGGGGTTTCACCATGTTAGCCAGAATGGTCTCGATCTCCTGATCTCATGATCCGCCTGCCTCGGCCTCCCAAGAAACCCTGTTTCTTAAAACAGTCTTAACTAGTGAAGACTGTATAGAGAAGTTCCTGAAATGCTAATTATAAAATAAATGATATATTTTATGTTCTAGTTGCTAGCAAATAAAATGTATTTTGTGTTTATATTTCTTTATTCACAGGCAGCTGAAAAAGTTGGATGAAGATAGTTTAACCAAACAACCAGAAGAAGTATTTGATGTCTTAGAGAAACTTGGAGAAGGGTGAGTGTAAAGAAACTATGGGTAGGCCATTGGGTCCCAGTCTTTCTCCTGCCCCAGAAGAAGCAGAAAGATATGAACCTTTCAGCATTGCTCTAGGTGGGGTAGAAGGTGAATTTACAGCTTGTGATGTCCTTCTTTGCTTTACTCCAATCCCTATTATAGACAGATTTAGTGATTCCTGGTCTTTTTAACACGAAGAATATCTATTGTTTTCTCTTTTGTAGAATCTGTATGATTTTATCTGCTTAACAGATAGCACTAATTAGATTATAATTCCATAAGAAATTTTTTAATTTGCTGTTCATAATTTCTGATTGGTATGCAATAACTGTTTCAATGAAAATCAATTTAATTTAGTATTTTAATATTTGCACCTTTGTGAAATATAGTAAATAAATCAAGCACTATCACCACCTTCACAGCTACTTAGGACATCCACAATCCTGGGTTGGGAGCCAGTGGATTTCGTGAAACACAGATTTGTTAATGCATTTGTAAGATACTGATGAAGTGATATTAGTAATGTGCAGTGACCATCATTGACTTTCATGATACAATTAAGTTTACATAATTTTTGTACTTTTATATATCATTTTAATTCAATCCTGTGTATTTATTCCTTCTTCTGTAATGACCAGGAAATTAAAATGTTAATGACACCATTTCTTAAGTTTTTCTTGTTAATTTTTGAATAGGTGATACAATCATATGATTCAAAATTTAAAAAAATATTAAGACGCATACAATAAAAAAAAAAAAACTGCCTCCTACCTCTCTATGTCTCGTAGCCACCCAGAATCACCGAGGGTAGCGGCTTCTTGTGTGTCTTTCAGAGACAGGCTATGTGCGTGCGGGCGCGCGCGTGTGTGTGTTTGTGTGTGTGTGTGTGTCTGTGTGTCTGTATTTTTAATCCCTTGGGAGTATTTCTGGTTCAAGGGAAGACCTGACATACTAACTTGTAAAAACAACTACCAACTGATGACAATATGCTCTTTAAAATCATTTCCTTTATGTCATTAGATTATTTTTTGGGTTTAGTATTTTTTATATTAGGAGACAGATTTACAACGTTAAACCCAATCCTGGATTACATGAAATGGTTTTTTTTTTTATGATTTACCTCCTTGTAAAAAACATTAGTCATCGTCTTTTTGTAAGTTGGAAAAATACTCTTTGGAATCCAGCAAGAAATCAAGCAGAGAAGGGAAGTAAAAATGACACACCAGCTGTGCTGTGAAAAGACAAGTCCAAGATGAATCTGAAGACTGCCAGTTGACTGGCATCATTAAAGGTATGGGGAAATGACAGTCCCTCTACATCTGTTGCCTGCCATTTTCAGCTTCAGCTTGCCATCCTTGCTATTTTCCCTAAGGCAGCAAGGCCGTGACCTTTAATCTAACAATGCTCATAAGTTATACTTAGAATAAGGTCAAGACTGATAGGCGTAATTGACTATGTAACTTATTTCTCTCATTTCTAATACAGTTTGCTCTTACTACTATAACGTGAGGCAGACCTGGGTTAAAATCCTTGCTCTACTGTTTACTGGTCATAATAGACAAGTGGGCTTAAGCAAATTGCTTACTATTTTGGAGGTTCACAATCCTCATCTGTAAAGTTGGGATAATAATATATCAATTCATAGAGTTAGGTTATTACCTGAGGTAATTGGGGTAAAGTATAGTGCTTATTACAATAATAATGTTCAGTAAGTGGCAACTATTGCTATTCTATTTTAAATGTATCAGCTGAAGCATTTTCAAGACCTCATCATGTCAAGTCTTAAAGTATCTTTAGGTGTTCTTATAGGTAGCTCTGTTTGAGCTGATTGGGTTTGTGGAATGTCTAAGGAGGATTATAGACAAAGAATATATCAGGAATATAATGTAAACAAAAAATAAGCTAACTATGATTTTTTAAATTGTATTTTATTTATTTGTTTATTTATTTATTTTTGTAGAGACGAGGTCTCACTGTGTTGCCCAGGCTGGTCTCGAACTCTTGGCCTTAAGTGATCCTCCTGCCTCAGCCTCCCAAAATGCTAGGATTAGAGACGGGAGCCACTGCACCTGGACAAATTGCGTTTTAGATCTATGGATGTCTTCTGCAAGGAATGTGGAAATTTCCCCATGAAGATATCACCAGGGAGAAAACAAAGCTTCAGATCTTTCTTCCCATACTATCGCCTTACTGTTGTAAATAATACCAGATTTCTGGTATTTCTTGGATTTCTGTTATTCTGACTGAATGAACCTAAGCAAGCCTCATTTAACTAGGAATATTTTGAAGGAAGACCTTCACTGCACTTCTTTTCCAAACATGTGACACAATGCTATTCTTTTTTTTTGAGATTAAGTCTTGGTCTGTCACCAGGCTGGAGTGCAATGTCACAATCTCAGCTCACTGCAACCTCTGCCTCCCAGGTTCAAGCAGTTCCCCTGCCTCAGCCTCCTGAGTAGCTGGGACTATAGGCACACACCACCACGCCTGGCTTATTTTTTGTATTTTAGTAGAGATGGGGTTTCACCATGTTGGCCAGGATGGTCTTGATCTCCTGATCTTGTGATCTGCCTGCCTCAGCCTCCCAAAGTGCTGGAATTACAGATGTGAGCCACCACGCCTGGCCAGTGCTATTCTTAAATTGTTCTGGAGGATGAATGGTTTGTGAACTCTCACTGACTTGTATCTTGTGAAATGAGCTCTGGCTAAAAAAACTGTTGGATTCTGGAGGCTGCAATCATTCTGTGTTATGAGGATCATATGGATCTGTGGCAGAATAGAGCCAAAGCTCCAGACCAGGATGGGTGGAGAGCACTTGGGAAGTATTTTCAAGTGGAGCCTAGCACCTTTTTTCTTCTACTTAAAGTTGTATACATTGACTCATTTAAATTTTTATCATAGAATGATAACAAAAGCATCTTGCCCATGGTTTCATAAAAAATGAGTGCTATTGTTAAGACTTGTATCTGGTTAATTTGGCCTCAGATACTGTAATATTTCCATTTTTCTACATAGATCCTTGCCTTGCATGGCTTATGTAAAACACCTACTTCTCCGTTCTCTGCTGTCAGTTGTAATTCATTGAATCATCGCATTTTGTTGTAGGGAATCAAGTTTTAAGGGACTTGCTTGTGAGTATGATTGCTGAAATCTTCTAACCCTCCCCCCCCATCCCCGCCTTCAGAATACTGTAAATGCAGTATATGGAATCAGGAATCTTAATTTCATATGAGCTATCAGAGTTTTCCTTGCTATCAGGATGCATAGGGAGGTATGAAGAGTGTTCTGGTCAAGATTGCTGAGTGAGTGTATGCAGAGAACTTTCTAATTCATAAGAATAATGAGTGAAAATTATTTTAAATAT
Organism: Nomascus leucogenys; assembly: GCF_006542625.1. Lineage (NCBI taxonomy): Eukaryota > Metazoa > Chordata > Mammalia > Primates > Hylobatidae > Nomascus > Nomascus leucogenys. Next base: position 19,055,590 of record NC_044393.1, on the reverse strand, counting down.
AAGGATATATAGACAGCTGTGGACAAGGGATAGGAAAGAAATCTAAATAATCAGCGGAGACTAAAGCATGCCTTATCCTTGTCAGGAGATTGCATTTGAGCTTCCTACATGAAGTTGGGGGCTGGAACTTGGCTCTCCGTCTGTGAACTAAAGCTGAAATAAATTTGCCTGACCACAACCAGAAAGTGTCATTTGCCTGTGGCCTAGGGAAAAATTGATATACTGGTTCGATAATAGGAACTGAGCTTGGATTGTATTTAAGTATGGTATCTTGAAGGGCAAAAACCCCAAACTCTGAATATAAGACCTGGTTTAAGTTGTATATCCCAGACGACTGTACTGAGAAAACCATGAAATCATCTGACAGTTGAGTGTGGTATAGAGGAAAATCATTCAAGAGAAAATGAAATCTGTGCAAGGAAATCTACTGCCATGAGATAATCAGCAGAATGGGAGAATTCACACTGAAGGAAAAAGAAATAATGGAGCAATCTCAAAAAGAATTTAATATGATTACAATTTTCAAAAAGATCAAGGAGGAGATAACATTTTTAAAAGAACATCACATTATTAACATGATTATTAACACATTTGCCCAAAGGCAGATAAAAAGTTGGGAATCTTGGCAATGAAAACTACAACAATTGAAGTTTTAAAAGCCCAATAAATTGGATAAACAGTAAACTAGACAAACTGAAAGGAGAATTTGTGAATTGAAAGATAGAAATGATACTGATCACAACATGCAGAGCAGAGAAATACAGTGTTGGAAACCAGGAAGACAACATAGATTGAGGAGGTCTAATACAGTTTCAGTAGGAATTCTAGAAGAAGATCCTAGAAGTGATAGAGGAAATAATCACATAATAATCCTGAGAGTTTTTCATTCTTGAGGAAAGACACGAGCCCTCAGATTGAAGAAGTTTATGAAGTGCCAGATCAACTCCTAGTTACATTACAGTAGAATAGTAGACTGTTAAGGACAAAAGAAACCTTAAAAGCTATGGGGAGATTACCCATGGAAAATGATAATCTGATGAAAGCAGACTTCTCAGCCACAATCGATGTTGGAACACTGCAACAACAGTGCTGAGGGAAAGCTGTTGTCAATCCGGTATCCAACCAAACTATCATTCTAGAGTGGAGGTGAAATAAAGACAGTTTCAGACATACAGGAGCTAATTTATCAAGAATGCCTTTGGATGGAAGTAACAATACCCAACAAACAGTGGCTAACCAATAAAGACATTAAGAACCAAATAATACATCTAGGGGTGTGAGATTCGAGAAGCGGTTAATTGGCTTGACAATGGTTTGACATCTGGGCAATTCTCATAGTCTCAAATGGCTGCATTAGTTTCAAGCATCATCCCTCGCATGGCAGTAACCAAAGTAAGAAGGGAAGTGGCAGGTGGAAATGGGCCTTCTTGTGTGCTTGTCTCCTACTAGGGAAGAAAGTCTTTCCCAGAAACCTTTCAGCAGAATTATCTTCAAATTTCAGTGGCCAGAACTGGGTGACATGTTTGCCACTAGTTCAGTCACCGGCAGAAGGGAATAGGAATTCTGTGAGTGGCTTGGACTACCATGGTATATCTCCTGGGACCAAGCACATCACCACTGTAACAAATTAGGAGGTTATTTTAGCAAGGAAGAAGGGACACATGCTCAACAGTTGGCTCTGTCTGGCAAAAAGTATTTGGTGTGATATTTAAGGATCATTATGCTGCTTTTGCAAGTATGACAGCTTCTAATGGAATGGAATTTTTTTTATGTGCTCTGCATAGACTTAAAAAGTTTTATGTTACTTTCACATTAAAACAGTTCATGAGCATCTATTTGGCAGTTAGAGTATTCTACTTTGACATAGTAGGTGGCACCGTTATTTTGATTTTTTTTTTCACCAAGACAGTGTGAAGATACAGGTGTGTTGGGAAATATGAAAGAGAGTTTACTCAGTATTGTTTCACGGACAGCTGCCCAGGATTCCAATGAAAATGTTATCTGTATAAAGTGATGATGGTATCTCATTTGACCATCACAAATGAGATACCATCACATCTTGTAAGGTAGTTTGTATTATTGTCATTTTACAGATGAGAAAATTCAGGTACAACAAGGTTAATAAGGTGTAAATGATAGCTAAATGTAGTGTTGGTAGGACTCAAATCCAGCTTCTTTACTTTCAAAATCTAGTGGACTTGTAGCCTCCAAATTGACTAGATACATAAACTTTCTTTTGATGTTGGGCTGTTAAGGGAAGATGGAGTAGGAAGCAAAGAGTGTGTGTGCTGTGTTTACCTGATACTAATATTAAACAGGCTTAGATTTTAATTAGTTTCCATAATATTTTAAGTATTATTGTAAGTAAGAGGAGCAAGGACAGAAAGATCTTGTGGTACTAGAGTGAATGCAATAAAACAAAGACTGCCACTTCCATATTGTACCCCAGTATAGATGCGGAGACATCATAAGCTTTGTTTTCAGACACACCTGGGTTCAGATCCTGGACTGATAACACAACTGGTTTCAAATCCTGGACTGATAACTTATGTGACCTTGGGCAAATCATAAACCCCTTTGAACCTTTTTACATCATCATCTCATCTTCATTTTTTGTAGGAATGAATTGAGATGGTGTACAGTCTCTAGCAGATAGCAGGCATGCAGTGCATGGCAGCTACTATATTACCATCTCATAATAATACATTCATTACAGTTATGAATGTGACGCTTTCAGGATGCCATTTTGTTGTAGTTCTCTTGACAGTTTTTTCCCGAAAAGTATTTTAGCTATCTTAGTTTTGCAAGTGTATATGTATTAGGCACTTAGGGATATATGTTAGAACTATCAGTTGCTTGTGTTTTACCACTTCTTATATCTTGGCTTGCTTTGACTTTATAAATGTTCTTCTTCTCCCAAATTTATAGGTCCTATGGCAGCGTATACAAAGCTATTCATAAAGAGACCGGTCAGATTGTTGCTATTAAGCAAGTTCCTGTGGAATCAGACCTCCAGGAGATAATCAAAGAAATCTCTATAATGCAGCAATGTGACAGGTAAAGGCATGTGGGCTTCCTTTGGGGAGAATGTGGTTTTGAATTAGCTATGATTGTGTAGAGTTTGATACCTAGAGACACATTTACTTAGATATTTTCAGAAGGGAGAATTCAATGGAATCACTGTGCATTTTCTTTTCAGAAAAAAATGTGATGATAATGGTTGTTTTTGTAGCTAAACCTCCGTAATTTTTATGCATGGTGTTTTGTTTTGTTTTGTTTCAATTTTTCTTTCTTTTTTTTTTTTTTGAGACAAAGTCTCGCTCTGTCGCCCAGGCTGGGGTGCAGCGGTGCAATCTCGGCTCATTGCAACCTCTACCTCCCAGGTTCAAGTGATTCTTAAGCCTCAGCCTCCCAAGTAGCTGGGACTACAGGCATGTGCCACTACTCCCAGCTAATATTTTTGTATTTTTAGTAGAGATAGAGTTTCACCATATTGGTCAGGCTGGTCTCAAATTCCTGACCATAAATGATCTGCCTGCCTTGGCCAAATCCCAAAGTACTGGGATTACAGGAGTGAGCCACCATGCCTGGCTTTTTTTCTTTTCTTCAGTGAGCCCTTTTAGAAACTAGGAAGAAGAGGCAGAAGGTGGTGCTTGCTTTTTTTTTTTTTTTTTTTTTTTTTTTTTGTGATAATGATCTTTTTTACTTCCTATTGAGAAAACATTTCTACAGAGATAGCTAAGAACAGATAATGCAAATGTTTTTTAGTTCTAGAAACCTTAGAATATCAGGTAAATCTATAAAAAAAGAGTAGTTATGTATATACTACTGTTTGTTCCTTCACATTAAAAAAAATTATTCTAGCTGAGAGTACTTAAGTATTTATTTTTGAGGAACTAACATTTGTCAAATGTTGTAAGCAGGAAGTCAGACCAAAAGACAACCACAGAAAATCACGTGGTTTGCTCTGAAATTCCATGACAACATGGGTTGGTCACTGATAGAGCAGGCTTCCCCAGCACTGTTTAGATTAGAGACAAACACAAAGTTAGGGGCAATGCCAACTCTAGGGAGTTGAAGATGGGTGAGAAATTCTCTCAGTTGAAGCTGCATTCATTCTTCTGAAGGCTTTTTGGTCAGCAGATCAACTTAGTACCCGCTGTTTGCAAAACTTCTACATTAAGGGTTGGGGGGCTACCTACCAAAAAATTAGTCCGGAAGCCTTTCCGTCTCACGGACTTGGGAATGTAGTCCTTTCTTTTTTCTCTCCCTCCTTTTTTTTTTCCCTTCTATTTTTGTGATTACTGTCTACTAGATAAAATGCCCATTTTTCTTGATTGGATTGACCAGATGAAGGTGGCAGTTTTCCATTTGCTTCTTTTTCAGATACATTTTGGAAGTTCTTTCCATTTGGCAAATTGGGACTTAGTCACTTTCGATAGACTGTGCAGGAGCTGTGTTCCAAACAGAGTATGGGAATGTCTTTAATTAAAGAAGAGATATTTTCAAGAGTCTACTCTGTGCTAAGCTCTGTAAGGAATACAGTGAAATACAGAGCAGAGTCCTTGTGCTCTGGGAGTTTATAGACTAACTGGACAGGCTAAGTGTATATATATATACATATATGTATATGTAGAAGAGAATCTAGCCAACAATGCAAGACTATGGAGAACATATTCCAGTAGTAAATACTTGATAGCAATGGCCTACAGTATTTAACTCCTGTCAGTATTGTATTACAGGGAGAGTAAATGTGTTGATATTTACCTTAGACGCTTTTTTCATTAATATTTAATGTGTGTGTGTGTTTTGCTGTCCTTGTCACTGGCGTGTTTCCCAAGGTTTGAAGAGGAAATTCTAAGAGTTCTGAGTTAATGAAGCCAATTTGGTTTTAGCATCAGTTGTTATGAAACTTTATTTGGCCATGATAACAATCTAGCCAGTTAAAGCTGGCAGTTCTCAGAGGGCACATTATTTTATTTTAATAGGATATTTGATATTTCTCTGAAATTTCTTGTTTGGTATCTCTCTTCCAGCTCGAGACCTAAAATTCCAGGTTTGATCCTGAACATTTTTTCTTTATAATAGGTTGTAGTGTGTGTATGTTTTCATTACAAAGTACATATGACTTCTTAGAAAAATTCAAAGGAATAGAAAAGAAAATCACTTTTCCTTTTGGAGAAATCATCTTTTTTTTTTTTTTTTTTTTTTTTTTTAAGACAGAGTCTCCTCGCTCTGTCGCCCAGGCTGGAGTGCAGTGGCGTGATCTCGGCTCACTGCAAGCTCCAGCTCCTGGGTTCATGCCATTCTCCTGCCTCAGCCTCCTGAGTAGTTGGGACTACAGGTGCCCGCCACCATGCCAGGCTAATTTTTTGTATTTTTAGTAGAGACAGAGTTTCACCGTGTTAGCCAGGATGGTCTCGATCTCCTGACCTCGGGATCTGCCCGCCTCAGCCTCCCAAAGTGCTGGGATTACAGATGTGAGCCACTGTGCCCGGCTGAAATCATCGTTCTTAAATACTGCTTGATACACATATTCTTCCAAATCACTTTGGAGTTTTACAATAATTACTGTTTCGTAGCCTGCTTTTTCGTTTGTTTGTTTTTGTAAACACAATATCTTCTCATGTTATCACATACTCCTCTATAACATTTTTCATGCATTCACGATATTTTATTATATGGCTATAGCATTCTTTGTTTTTTTTGAGATGGAGTCTTGCTCTGTCGCCCAGGCTGGAGTGCAGTGGCGCAATCTTGGCTCACTGCAACCTCCACCTCCTGGGTTCAAACAATTTTCCTGCCTCAGCCTCCCGAGTAGCAGGGACTACAGGTGCACACTGCCATGCCTGGCTAATTTTTTGTATTTTAGTAGAGACGGGGTTTCACCATCTTGCCCAGGCTGGTCGCAAACTCCTGAGCTGAGGCAATCTGCCCGTATCGGCCTCCCAAAGTGTTGGGATTACAGGCATGAGCCACTGCACCTGGCCCTGTATCATTATTTCTTAAATAAACTCCCTAATGTTGGATGGACATTTAGATGATATCTAAATTTCCACTTTTGTCAATAGTGCTATGATGGTAACTATTACTTTTTGAACATTTATAATTCTTTTTTGAGGATAAATTGTAGACATAGAAATGCTGGTTAAAGGATCCACCGTGTTTTTTATACTTTCGGGATTTACTACCCTCCAGAAAAGCTATACCATTTTCCATTCTTATCAAGAGGTTGCCCATTTTATCCTTAACTATGAATAATTGATCTTTCCAGATGAGGAATTAATTTTTATATGCTTAATAGCATGAATTAAGAGATGTTTGAAGGCCATTTTATTAATTTGTATTGTCTCTCTCTCTCTAGCCCTCATGTAGTCAAATATTATGGCAGTTATTTTAAGAACACAGACTTATGGATTGTTATGGAGTACTGTGGGGCTGGTTCTGTGTCTGATATCATTCGATTACGAAATAAAACGGTAGGTTTACCTTCTAGAACAATGCAACTGAGCTAGTTTCTTATGCCATCTTCTTTTCTCTGCCTCTTTTTCAGGGCGTTCTCCTACTAGAGAGACGACTGTCAGATTTCCCCTTTTCCATGGTTATTTTCCATCTTTATTCTTTTATGTCTCCTAAGTGTGACAGCTTTTTTTTTTTTTAAGAGACAAGAGTCCCCTGTCACCCAGGCTGGAGTGTAGTGGCACAGTCATAGCTCACTACAGTCATAGCTCTACCTCCTGGGCTCCAGTGATCCTCTCACTTCAGGCTCCTGAGTAGCTGGGACTACAGGCGTGTACCACCATGCCCAGCTAATGTTCTGTTTTGTTTTTTAATTTTTTTTTTTGTGGAGACGGGGGTCTCACTATGTTGCCCAGGCTGGTTTCGAACTCCTGGCCTCAAGCAATTTTCCCACCTCGGCCTCCCAAAGTGCTGGGATTACAAGTGTGACCCCCCCATGCCTGGCAATGTGGCAGTTTTGACACCAATTTAGTCCAGTGATTTTTAGCATGCTTTGGTTATTTCTTACTGGGAAAAAAATGACTGTTAAATCTTGGTTATAGAATGAATTTTAAATGTTTGAATTTGGATTTGGATTTGGGTTTCTGCTTCTACCTAGCATGTTCACAGATTAACTTCCTCTATTTCCTGTTAATCAGAAAATAATCCCCTTAATGAAAGATGATTTGCTGATACTGTGGTTGCCAGTGTAAGACCTAGGAGTCATGGGTTCTAGTTCTGGTTCAGTTACTTAATCTCTTTATGTATTCATTCAGTAAGTATTTCTTGAACACTGTTTTAGGCCTGAAGGATCTAATAGTAAATAAAACAGATGACAACTCTGCTGTCATGGTAGTGTACTTTGGAATAGGGCAACAAAAGCAAATTAATGGTAACTATTAATAGAAAAGATATAATAATGATGTATACTATGAAGAAAATGAATGAGGATGAAGTGATGGTAAAGTTGTGGAGACTGGTGGGCTATTTTAGAGTAGATAGTTGAGGAAGATCACTCAGAAGTGGTGATGTTTACAGGAAGACTCAAATGACAAAAAGGAGCTAAGAGTCTTGAAGGAACATTGTAGGTGGGCAGTAACGAGTGCAAAGACCTTGAGGCTGGAATGAGTTTGGCATGTCTGAGTGATAGAAGGGCTACCATGACTAGAAGGGAATAGGCAAAGGAGAAGCTGTAGGAGATGAGGTTTGACAGGTGGGCAGGGCTAGATGGTATTGGATATTGTAGGTCATGGGAATGAGTTTGAATATTATCCCAGGTACGATAGGAAACCATTGCTGGATTCTAAGCAAGTGAGCAAGTCATCTGATGAATGTTTTAGAAAGATAACTCTGGGGCTGGGTGTGGTACCTCATGCCTGTAATCCCAGCACTTGGGGAGGCTGAGGCGGAGGATTACTTCAGTCTAGGAGTTCGAGGCCAGCTTGGGCAACATAGTGAGACCTCGTCTCTACAAAAGAAAAAAGAAAAAAAAAATTTGTCAAGTGTGGTGTCCTGCGCCTGTAGTCCCAGCTAACTTTTGGGGTGTGATGGAGGTTGAAGTGGGAGTATTGCTTGAGCCCAGGAGGTTAAGGCTGCTGTGAGCTGTGATTGCGCCACTGCACTGCAGCCTGGGCAGCAGACCAAGACTCTGTTTCAAAAAATAAAAAAGATAACTCTGACTTCTGGGTAGATTGTGGGTGGATAAGAGGAGAAGCAGGGAAAATCTTAGCCTGTAGTTTTTTTGTCTTAATAAGAAAAATAAGAATAATAATATCTGTATTACATATTTGCAAAGTTGGGAAAATTAATTTAAATATGTAAAAGTACTTTGTAAATTGTGAGGTGCTACACAAATTATAAGGTGAGGATGTTTTAAAACTGAGTTATAACTTTTGGATTATTCATATACTATCTTCTTAATTTACATTATTCAGAATTAGTGTGTTTGCTTAATCAAATAGCAAGTTCTTTAGGAATAATATCCTAACATAAGATATATGTAAAGAAGTTCCAAAACTGGAATAATTTATTGAATTAAACATTGGACTTCAGGGCTTCTTATATGCAGCATTAAGTCAATTTATTTCAGGTGTTTTAAACCAGTCCAAAATTAATTTTGATGGCACTTTTGGTTGTTTTTTTTTTTTTGCCATTGTAATAGTAGGTTATTATATTTAAGAAATTTTAACTTAATTACTCAGTGCTGGTTTTTTTTTTTTTTTTTTTTTTGAGACAGTCTCCTTGCTGTGTTGCCCAGGCTGGAGTGCAGTGGTGTGATCTCAGCTCAGTGCAAGCTCCGCCTCCCAGGTTCATGCCATTCTCCTGCCTCAGCCTCCCTAGTAACTGTACTCCCTAGTATAGGCGCCCGCCACCACGCCTGGCTAATTTTTTGTGTATTTTTAGTAGAGACGGGGTTTCACCGTGTTAACCAGGATGGTCACGATCTCCTGACCTCGTGATCTGCCTGCCTCGGCCTCCCAAAGTGTTGGGATTACAGGCGTGAGCCACCGTGCCTGACCTAAGTGCTGATTTTTAAATTACTACGCGTTATTTTGCCAAATGTTATAACTTTGCCCCGTCCACCATGATATCCACTAGCTGCGTGTGGTTATTAAGGACTTAAAATGTGGCTAGTCTGAACTGAGATATGCTGTAAATATAAATTATACACCAGAGTTTGAAGAATTATTGCCAAAAAAATTGTAAACAAAAATCTTTGATTTTTTCATATTGATGACATGGTGGAGTGATAATATTTTGGATAAATATGGTTAAGTAAAGCAGATTTTCAAAATTAATTCTTTCTTTCTTTTTTCTTTTCTTTTTTTTTTTTTTTTTTTTTAAGATAGAGTCTTGCTCTGTTGCCCAGGCTGGAGTGCAGTGGTGTGATCATAGGTCACTGTATGTTGGAACTACTGGGCTCAAGTGATCCTCCTGCCTCAGCCTCCTGAGTAGCTGGGATTACAGCACCAGCCACTGCGTCTGCTTGTTTCCTTTTTCAATGTGGCTATTAGAAAATTAAAAATTATATTTGTGGTTCCCATTATATTTCTATTAGGCAGTGCTACTTTAGCTGATTAACTTAGCTGGTTAGAATAAAGAGGTGGTAAGTCAAGTCATGACCTTTGTTCTCTTCCACTATAGAAGGCACCCCAGACTCTAGCCTACTACCTTGCCAATAGTGTTTGCCTGGACTTTAGTGAAAGCTTTATCATTTCTCTCTGACCTTTGGCATAAATGACTTAACTTGTCTGTGCCTCAGCTTCATTATGTATAAAATGATGATGATAATAATAGTTCCTCTACCTCATTTAGTTGTTATAAGGATGAAATGAGATTACAAACATAGTGCTTAGCATAGAGTAAACTCTTAGTAATGGTTAGCCTTTATTTATTTATTTATTTATTTATTTTTGAGACAGAGTCTGGCTGTGTCACTCAGGCTGGAGTGCACACGATCTCAGCTCACTGCAACCTCCACCTCCCGGGTTCAAGTAATTCTCCTGCTTCAGCCTCCTGAGTAGCTGGATTACAGGCGCCTGCCACCATGCCCGGCTAATTTTTGTATTTTTAGTAGCGACAGGGTTTTACCATGTTGGCCAGGCTGGTCTTGAACTCCTGGCCTCAAGTGATCTGTCTGCCTCGGCCTCCCAAAGTGCTGAGATTACAGGCATGTGCCACTGTGCGTGGCTTTTTTCCATATTATTAGCATAGTACCTGGCACTTATTAAATATTGATTGATAATATTAGAGGTGTTAAATTATGACATCTTAATTGATTTTATGATACTCTTAAAGAAAAGTTATATTCCTATTTTATAGATTGGGAAACAGGCTAAGAGAAGGTCAGTAACTTGCTTAAGTCACATGAAAGTAGAGCCAAGAGTAAAAGCTATGTCTTCCTAGTCCCAAATCCTATATTTTTTGCACCAGAGCGCACTGCATTTCACATCTGAGTTGTTTGTCAGAAGGGGAACTGTGTAACAGTTTGTTGATAGATTTTGTTTAGGACTGGTGTTGGGTCTGCAGAAAGTCTATATTGGACAGATCAGATATTCTATACTAGTTTTTAGCATTCTCACTTTCATTTATTTATCATCGTTCAACAGATATTTTTTTCAGTGCCTACTGTGTGCCGGGTGGCTTTATTGGTATTAGGGAAACAAAAGTAAACAAATCAGACATTTTTAGGAGCTTGTGTTTCTAACAGGGATGACATCACATACATAGATAAATAATGGGTAATATGTCAGATGGTAGTATACTGCAGTGACAAGGTAATTTAAGGGAATAGAGTATGAGCTAGAAATGGAGTAAGAAAGCCCTCTCTATTTTCTGAGGAGGTGATATTTGGGCAGATTACAAACTGAGGAAGCAAACTGGATAGACATCAGGATGAAGAGAATAGGCAGTTGAAAAGTCCCAGAAAGGGGAATGTGCTTAGAGTGTTTGAGGAACAGCAAGGAAGCAAGCCCTTGTTGAAACAGATTGAGCAGGGTAGAAAGTAGTAGAAGATGAAGTTAAAGAGGTAGCTGGGAGCCAGATCATGTAAAGCCTTGGTAAGGACTGACTTTCGTTTTAAGTGAGTTAGGAAGACATTGGTAGGTTTTGACTCTGGCTCACATTTTAATTATAGCTTCTGTGTGGAAAATACATTGTAGAGTGTCAAGAGCAGAAGCAAAGAAGCCAGTGAGGAGATTATGAGAATAGTGCAGGCAGGACACAATGGTGACTTGGACCATGGTGATTACAGACAGTGTATTTGGATATACAGTATTTTGAAGATAGAGAAAAGTCAAGGATGACTTCAAGGTTTTTGACCAGAGCAACTGAAAGAATAAAGTTTCCTTTTACTGAGAGAGGGAGGACTGTGGGAGAAGTAGAAGATTGGATGGATCAGAGGGAGAGGGGTAAGGTGATAGACATAGAGTTTGATTTTGACATGTTATGCTTATCATGCTGGCTAGGTATTCTAGTTGGAGATAAATAAATCTGATTGAGGGGAGATCTGGTATGGAAATATAGCCTTGGGAGTGGTCAATGTATCTATGGTATAAGCAGTCAAATGCTGTTCACAGGTTGAATAAGATCTGTTTATATTAAAGAAAGGTGTTTGGATCTGATTTTTTGTCCTTTTTCTAATGCGCTGATGTAAACTGATAGAATTTGAACTTCTTATTCTTTTTTCAGTTAACAGAAGATGAAATAGCTACAATATTACAATCAACTCTTAAGGGACTTGAATACCTTCATTTTATGAGAAAAATACACCGAGATATCAAGGCAGGAAATATTTTGCTAAATACAGAAGGACATGCAAAACTTGCAGATTTTGGGGTAGCAGGTCAACTTACAGTAAGTAAAAATATTACTTGTATTGATAATTTTCAGTTCTGTCCTGAGAAGCAGTTCCTTTTATTTACCTATTTTTAAAATATAATACTTGACTTAATTGTATTAGTAAAAAATCACAATCTGCCAATAAGTTACAAAAGAGCTAGTCAGTGGGTTATTTTAGATCTTTTCCTGGGGTTCAGGTCACATAGCTTAACTTTGTTTAACTTTTATAAAGATGAAAAGTAAAACAAGAAATGATAGATTACTCTAGTGCACTACATCAACATATTTATAAAAGGAAGAAAAATTAAGTCCAAACTTCTTTCCTTGACTAAGACATAACATCATCTCATTCAACTTCCAGGTAGTACTTGGCAGTTACTGTACTGAAAACACTCTCTTCGTTTGAGTCCAGAATACAGTCTCTTGATTCTTCTCCTGCGTAGCTAGTGCATGGAAGTGAAAAAAGAAAAAAAAAAAAAACTTGTTTTCAAAATAGGAAGTCTAGAATTATTTGATTCTATAAAATACATAAGTATATATGAAAGTATATATAGAAAAATAGAAACAGTTCTAGGCAGGTATACTCTAAAATTTGCAAAAATATTACATATCAAGTGGTTTTCTTGGGTGGTAGAATGAATATATATAGTGTGTGTTTAGAACTGGTGTTATGTGCAGTTTTTATTTTTTTATTTTTTTTTTATTATAAGTCTGCCTGGGACATGTTAGGGAGCCTCAGGTATTATAACAGCACAGAAATTGCTTTGATGTTTAAAATAAATTAGAACCTTATTCAGTATTATGATTTGTGGGCTCTCCGAAAGGTTTTGTTGTTAACACACAAGTAAACAGTACCAGACAATATTACCTAAACCACAGTCTTAGTCAGGAAACCAAACTGAAAAAATACACCCTCTGATGGTCTATAAAATAATATAATATTGGCCAGATGCAGTGGCTCATGCCTGTAATCCCAGCACTTTTGGAGGCTAAGGTAGGAGGATCACTTGAGGTTAGGAGTTGAAGACCAGCCTGGCCAACATGGTGAAACCCCGTCTCCACTAAAAATACAAAAATTAACTGGACATGGTAGCGCATGCCTGTAATCTCAGCTACTTGGGAGGCTGAACCTGGGAGATTACGCCATTGCACCCTGCATTCCAGCCTGGGCAACAGAGTGAGACTCCATCTCAAAAAAAAAAAATGTGTATGTATGTGTGTGTATATATATATGTGTGTGTGTGTATATATATGTGTATATATATATATACACGTGTGTGTGTATATATATATATATATATATATGAGTATCCATTCCATTTAGTAATAATTTTAGTAATTGATTGATTACCCAATAATGACTTACAGTGTTCTTATTGCTGTAATGCCTGCCGTGGCAGAATTTTTCTCCCCTTTTAATGTGTACAATTCAGTGTTTAGTATATTCACAAAATTGTGCAACTATTACCAATGTCTAATTCCAGAACATTTTCATCATCCTCAAAATAAACTGTACCCTTTAGCTGTTAGTCCCTATTCTCCTCCCAGCCCTTGACAACCACTAATCTACTTTCTGTCAGTATAGATTTGCCTATTCTGAATATTTCATATAAATAGAATCATACACAATGTGCCCTTTTGTTTCTGGCTTCTTTTGTTTAACATAATGTTTTCGAGTTTATCTGTGTTGTAACATGCATCAATTCTTCATTCCTTTTTATTGCTCAGTAATATTCCGTCATGGCTGTAACACATTTTGTTTACTTATTCATTGGTTGAATATTTAGATCGTTTCTGCTTTTTGGCTGTTAGGAATAATGCTACTGTGAAATTTGTATACAGGTTTTTATGTGAACCTTTGTTTTCATATGATACACAGAGTTGCTGGGTCACATGGTAACTCTGTGTTTAATTTTTTAAGGAACTGCCAAACTGTTTTCCAAAGTGGCTCACCATTTTGTGTTCCCTGCTGATGTATGAGAATTCCAACTTCTCAGCATCCTCGCCAACATTTTCTTTTTTGTGTTCTTGATTATAACCATCCTAGTGAGTATGAGGTAGTATCTGTTTGTGGTCTTGATTTGCATTTTACTAATGACTAGTGATGTTGACTGTCATTTTTTCTGCTTATTGGACATTTGTGTATCTTTGGGAAAATGTCTATTTAAATCTTTTGCCCATTTTTAATTGGGTTATTTACCTTGTTATTGTTGAATTGTAAGAGTTCTTTATATATTTTAGATATAAGTCTCATGTACATGACTTGCAAATATTTTCTCTCATTCTGTGGGTTGTCTTGAAGGTGTCCTTTGAAATACGAAATTTTTAAATTTTGGTCATGTCTAGTTTCTTTTTTCTTTTGTTGCTTGTGCTTCTGGTGTCACATCTAAGAAATCATTAGCTAATGCAGGGTCATGGAGATTTACTCCTATGATTTCTTTGAAGTGTTTAATAGTTCTAGCTCTTATATTTAGATCTGTAATCTGTTTTGAGTTAGTTTTCATGGTGTGAGATAGGCATCCAGTTTCATTTTTTTACATGTTGATATGTAGTTGTTCCAACATTTGTTGAAAAGACTGTTTTTTCTTTGTTGAAATGTATGAGTTTATTTCTATGCCTTCAATTCTATTCCGTTGACCTATATGTCTGTCCTTGCACCAGTTCTATGCTGTCTTGATTACTGTAAGTTTGAAGTAAGTTTTGAAATTGGTTAAGTGTGAGTGTTCCAACTTTGTCCTTCTATTTCAAGATTGTTTTGGCTATTCTGGGTCCCTTGTATTTCCACATAAATTTTAGGATCAGCTTGTCAATTTCTGCAGAAAAGGCCATTGGGATTTTGGTAGACATTATTTTGAATCTTAAATCAGCTTGAAAATACTGCCATTTTGGCAATATTGTCTTCTGATCTATGAACATAAGCTGTCTTTCCATTTATTTAGATTTTCTTTAATTCTTTTGGCAATGTTTTATAATTTGCAGTGTACAAGTTTTGCATGTATTTGGTTAAATTCATTCCTAAGTAGTTTGTACTTTTTGATGCTATTTTAAATGGATTTGCCTTATTTTCAGATTGTTCATTGCTAGTGTAACATACAATTGATTTTTGTATATTATCTTGTGTGCTGGCACCTTGCTGGACTTGTGTTTTTTTTTTTTTAAATTAACTGTGAACATGTATGTTGTTTTGTTAAAAAAAATGAGATTTTTTTTCCTTCACTAAAATAAACTGAAACTGTAGTATAAGATGATCTGACTTGGCTGTTTGGCTGTGAAACCTCCAGTACTACCAAGTTTAGGCCCCTCTCCGATCTCTTGTCTAGAGGCTGTAGGCCTCGTTGGCAGCCTTCTGGGAAGTGGTGGCGGTGGTGGCAGTGGGGATTGTTAGCATGTTAATGCTCATTTAATGTTCCTGATTCACAACACCACCCACACTCTCTATAGTCTAGAGATCCTCGGTTTCACTCTGCAGAGAGTACACCTCCAGTCTAATGCCAGGGTGGGGCGACGGAAGCCCACTAGTTGGGAAAGGAAGGTTTAGGGTGCTGAGCTGCTGCTTAACTCTTTCAACCCAGGCTTCCTATTTGGACGTCCGTTTTCACCCCTCTTTTCTCTACCTGATGCCACCAATTTCTAAGCCTTTTGGAGGGGTTGGTGTTAAAATCAGATTGTTTCCTAGTTTTCCTGGCGACTGACTGAGGATTCCATCTTATAGTCTGTTCAGTTAGTTACTATTGGGCCATCTGCTCTCCAGCTTTTAAAATTTTGTGACTGTGATTGTTTTCCCCTTTGTTTTTTTATTCTTGTAGATTTACTCTTAAAAAACAATCCTTTTAGTATCTTTTTGAGTGAGTTTTGAGAGATAGTGAAAGTAAAATGTATTTGCTCAAGCTGTCATCTTTACCCAAGACTCTGTAATATTATTTCTGGTGGCAACATGGGTATTTCATTGTATGGATATGGCATGATTTATTTAACTCTTTCCCTACAGTTGGATGTTGGGTGCCCATTAAGGTTGCTTAGAGTTTTCCCACCACTATAAACATAAACTCTGTGATTAACATTCTTGCAACTAAATTTTGTAGCATTTCCTTGAGTAAATCCTTAGGATATTACATTGGAATCTGGGTCAGAAAATATGTGAATGTATATTGGCAAAGTGCTTTTGATGCATAGTGCTGAATTTCTTCTAGAAGTGAACAATTTCAGTTTCCAACTTCAGTATATAAATGTGCTCTTTTCCCCTCATATTTGCTAATGCTGAATGGGTGGTAACTTGTATCTTCCCTGCTATTTCTCAAAGCAGTTCACATATTTTTGCATTTGATTATTGGCCATTTATAACAATTCATTTGTAAATGTTCATTTTTGTGTGTGTCAGTTTTCCTTTTTTTTTGGGAGACAGGGTCTTGCTCTGTCACCCAGCCTGGAGTGCAGTGGCACAATCACGGCTCACTGCAGCCTCAACCACCAGGCTCAGGTGATACCCCACCTTGGCCTCCTGGGTAGCTGGGACTACAGATGCACACCACCACCCCCAGCTAATTTTTAGTAGTTTTTGTAGAGATGTAGTTTCACCATGTTGCCCAGGCTGGTCTCAAACTCCTGAGCTCAAGCAATCTGCCCCCCTTGGCATGCCAAAGTGCTGGGATTACAGGTTTGAGCCATTGTGCCTGGCTGAGTGTTGCATCTTTTAAATAAATCTATTTAAAAAGATAAACTAAAAAAATTTATGTTAAAATTGTTACTCCTTTTTTTGTATATGCTGAAATATCTTCTAGTTTACTAGTTGTCTTTTAATTTTGATTATGGCTTTTTAAAAAATACTACATAAGTTTCCAAATTTTATATAGAAAAATCCATCTACCTTTTATCTTATGGTTTCTGTCTTTAATGTCATGCTTAAAAAACCCTTTTCTCCTTAACATTATAGAACAGTTAATCTATGTTTTTTTTTATTTTTTATTATTTTACTTTATTCTTTTTGAGACAAGGTCTTGCCTGGGCACCCAGGCTGGAGTACAGTGGCATGATCATGGCTCATTGTGGCCTCAAACTCCTGGGCTCAAGCAATCCTCTTGCTTCAGGCTCCCAAATAGCTAGGACCACAGGTGTGTGCCACTTCGCCCAGTTAAAGTTTTAACATTTTTTGTGGAGATAGGTTCTCCCTATTTTACCAGGCTGGTCTGGAACTCCTGCTTCTGCCTCCCAAAGTAGTGGGATTAGAGGTATGAGCCAGCACACCTGCTCTGTTGCTCAGGCTGGAGTGCAGTGGCATGATCATAGCTCACTGTAATCTTGAACTTCTGGGCTCAAGTGATCCTCCTACCTTAGCCTCCCAAATAGCTAGGACTACAGGCATGTGCCACCATGCCTGGCTAATGTACTTTTTTTTTTTTTTGGAGACAGTCTCGCTCTGTCACCCAGGCTAGAGGACAGTAGCGCAATCTCGGCTCACTGTAACCTTCGCCTCCCAGGTTCAAGTGATTCTTGTGCATCAGCCTCCTGAGTAGCTGGGATTACAGGTGCCTGCTACCACACCTGGCTAATTTTTTGTACTTTTAGTAGAGATGGGATTTCGCTATGTTTTCCAGGCTGGTTTCGAACTCCTGAGCCCATGCAATCTGCCCACCTCTGCCTCCCAAAGTGCTGGGATTATAGGCGTGAGCCACTGTGCCTGGCTGTCTAATGTACTTTTTTAAAGTGTTCTTTGGGCTTTGTTTTTTATGTTTAAAATTTCAACTTATTTGAACTTATTTTGGTGAAAGTATAAGGTAGGCATTTAAGTGTAGAGTTCTATAAATGACTAACTAGATTCCCAGTGCTTTTTTTTTTTCATAATCTATTCTTTGCTTGCTGATTTTAAATGACATTTTAATCATATCATGTATATGTGGTATATATAACAGGTTATTATATATACATATATATGATATATATGTACACACACACACACATACATATACACATATGCCATAGTCAACTTCTGGACTTTATATTTTTTATTGCTATGCTATTTTACTAATATAACTTTATAATACAAATCTAAGTGGGGTTAGTGTACACTCATTGCTCTTATTAATTTCCAAAAACTTTCTAGCTATCCAAGTAACCATTTCTAATTGAAATAATCCAGTGAAAACAATTGACTACCACCATTTGAAAACACCCTTGCAAATTTGAAGTTTCAGAGCTAAGGAAATGACTAAGCAGTAAGTTAGTTCCTGTGTTAGTTTTTTACATAGGACTGACAATGAGATTGATTTAAATGACATGTCATTTGCTTCTGACTGGCGTAACCTAAATCACAGGCATTTCAGAAGGAATATCAGTGATGATGATCAGAAGTCCTTTTTCATATTCAGTTCTGTTTAAAAATTCTTCTTTTGCTGGGCATTGTGGCTCATGCCTGTAATCCCAGCACTTTGGGAGGCTGAGGCAGGTGGATCACCTGAGGTCAGGAGTTCGAGACCAGCCTGGCCAATGTGGCAAGACCTTGTCTCTACTAAAAATACAAAAATTTGTTGGGCATGGTGGTGGGCGCCTGTAGTCCCAGCTACTTGGGAGGCTGAGTTAGGAGAGTCGCTTGAACCCTGGGGGCGGAGGTTGCAGTGAGCCGAGATTGTGCCTCTTCACTCCAGCCTGGGCAGAAGATCAAAACTCTTTCTCAAAAAAAAAAAAAAAAAAATCCTTCTTTTGCTAAAGCATAGGAACTGTAGGGAGGTTCTCTTTCAGTAGGGCCATGCCATCCTGAGAAAGTATGCGAATGGTTATTTGCTATAATGTGTACTATATCCACATTTTCTTCTTTAGGCCACAAACTAAGGTATTTTGTATATTATTTTTTATATATCGAGTTTTAAATTTTTTTATTGCATATGTATACTCATGTAAACCTTCAGAATGTTACAGATGTATACAGGAAAGACAGTTAAAATCTTTAGTGATTCTGCCTGCTAGATATAATTAATAGTTTGGTGTGTATTACTCCAGATTTTTTGTGCTATGATATAACAACATTTCTTATTATTGGTTATTGTTTTATTATTGTTATGATCATTATTATATGTATTTTCCTTTTACAAAAACAGGGCTATATTATATATAATTGTACAACTTTTGCTTTGTAGTGTATGTTGTGCATTTTTTTCATGCTAGGAAAAGGTATATATCTTCATTTTTTTTTCTTTTTAATGTGGTATTTCAGTATATGGTTATTTATTATATTTAACTTACTATCTTTTGATGATCATTTGAGTTGTTTCCTTTTCCGCCTCATCTCCCCCATTACAGACATTTCTACAATCTTTGTGCATATAGTTTGAAACACTTGAACATAAGATAGATTTCAAGAAATAGATTTGGATCAAAGGATATGAATATTTAAAAGTTGAATAAATATTGCCAGCTTATGTATTAAAATGTACCAATTTATACTACAGTAACATTTTATTTCAGTGCCTGATTTTCTATGCTATTATCAGCATTAATTATTAATTTAAAATTTTTTGTCAATCTTAGTTTGTGTTTTAATAATTGATTGAGAATCTTTTTGTGTTTCTTTGTCATTTGAATTTCTTCTATGCCTGCTTGATCATGCTCAGAGTATGGTTTTTATGTGTATTTCAAGTACAAGGCATTTTTTTATTGTTAGAAAAGCCTGTTTTTCTCAGTAGTTTTTTTTTTCTTCTTTTTTTTTTCTGTAGACTTCCTCTGTGGACATCTTAGTAGTTGTAAGCTTAGTGTTGGTCTCTCTCCCTTTCTATTTTAGGATACCATGGCCAAGCGGAATACAGTGATAGGAACACCATTTTGGATGGCTCCAGAAGTGATTCAGGAAATTGGATACAACTGTGTAGCAGACATCTGGTCCCTGGGAATAACTGCCATAGAAATGGCTGAAGGAAAGCCCCCTTATGCCGATATCCATCCAATGAGGGTAAGGAAGTGGACAGAAAGCCAGTGGGGTGGTTAGTTACTGATCATCATTAAACAGTTAAGTTCAAGCCAGGTGTTGTGACTCACACCTGTAATCCCAGCACTTTGGGAGGCTGAGGTGGATGGATCACCAGAGGTCAGGAGTTCGAGACCAGCCTGGCCAACATGGTGAACCCTGTCTCTACTAAAAATACAAAAATTAGCTGGGCGTGGTGGTGTGTGCCTGTAATCCCAGCTGCTTGGGAGGCTGAGGCATGAGAATCGCTTGAACTCCAGAGGCAGAGGTTGCAGTGAGCCAAGATCGTGACACTGTACTCTAGCCTGGGAGAGAGAGTGAGACTCTGTTTCAAAAAAAAAAAAAAAAAAAGTTAGTTCAATGGCTTACTTGATAAGGTTGCAAACAATAAATGAATTATGTGTAATTCGTAAGTGTCAGTATAGATGATACACCTCTACTGACTCTAGTTGTAGTCATTAATTAATTTAAGTGTGTTCCACCCCTCTCCATTCCAGAGGTTGTGTATTGATAGCCCTCTGGCAGGACATAGGCCATAGAAATGTTTAGTTTGATTTGTGCTACTCTCTCTCTCTCTCACTCACTCACTGAATAGTTTAGACAACCACATTTTAACATGTCAACATTCACTAGGGCTGAGTAGTGGTTGTCTCCTTTATACAGAGTATGAACTTTCTACTTTATCAGTCTCCATGATTCCCTGTTGTGTCACCAAGTATTAGCTGCCACTTATTACAGTGTTTCTCTAATGTTTTTCTTATAATAGTGTTAAGAAGAAAGCAAACTGTATTTTTGAACGTAGTGTTAAGAAGAAAGCAAACTGTATTTTTGAACGCATATCACTGAAACCCAGCCTTGTTCATTTTTTGTCTTTCTTCTACCTGGCCCCTATAGGTGTTTGAATTTGTAAGTTCTGGTTTGTAGATCCCCAGATTCTCTTCATCTGGAGGCTGTGTACTCTCCAACCTCTATCTCCTTCTAGAATGTTAAGGGCCCATAGAATGCATCTCCAGTGAAGCTCTTCCAGTGCTGACACCCTAAGCAGTTTCCAGGCTTAACTGTCCCACAACCCTTCATTACAGCACTGTTGTAATACACCCCCCTGCCAACCCTGCCTTCCTCAGGGGCTCTGTGGTCCTTTCCATCCTTCCTCACCCCAGTTCTTCCTCTTCTCTGATTAATTAATTCTCCTATTAAAAGACACAAAAATTCATGTTCCCAAGATAAGTCCTCCCTCTTTTTTGGGAGAAGGAGTGAGGAGATTTACTAGTTACAATTTTAGATTTAAAGAATATAATTTAAGTTGCTTATTTGTATAGTGTTTTACTTTTCACAAAACATGGCTTTTTCAAAATTGGAAATTTAATAAATAATAGTCTTATTTTTGGACATAGTAGAATGTAACTGCAACATAGTGGGCCAATTTTTAATTTTTCCCCAGCACACATATGTTGATTTAGCTTAGTTTGGAAGTTAATGACCCCATTGTGATTTTTGGGACTTCCAGTTGATGACCTTATTGTGTAGTTGCTGCTGACATCTGGGGGTGGTAATAACTTTTAAGAGGCAGGGAAACTTGACAACTATGGGACCAAGGTTATCTTTAGGATGTAGATACTCTTAGGACTCGCCTTTCTACTTTGAAAGGCAATGTACTGTGGTTACCAAAATAATAAAAATAAAAAAGCTTGATTGATGTTGTGAGGTTTAGGGAACAAGACCCATATATGAGAGAGGGAAAAGGAGAGAGGGAGGTACATCAGGTTCTTTAGCCATCAGATGCTTAGACTTTTGTTGGAATTTGGGTGAGCTTCTCAGTGGATAAGTGAAAAATCATTTACTAAGCTTCAAATGTAATTCCAGGTGTATTTTTTATTGGAGCATTACTTTTATTTTACCTTATCTTTTTGTTTGTTTGTTTGTTCTAACCAGGCAATCTTCATGATTCCTACAAATCCTCCTCCCACATTCCGAAAACCAGAGCTATGGTCAGATAACTTTACAGATTTTGTGAAACAGTGTCTTGTAAAGAGCCCTGAGCAGAGAGCCACAGCCACTCAGCTCCTGCAGGTATGAATCACCTTGTGACGCCGCCTCGCTCAATTTCATTTACATGCTGACCAAAAGATGCCATGAGGTGACCTACGTGGAGATAGTAAAGAAGTATGAGGCAGGCTGGGTGCAGTGGCTCACGCCTGTAATCCCAGCACTTTGGGAGGCTGAGGCAGGTATATTGCTTGAGCCCAGGAGTTTGAGGCCAGCCAGCATGGTGAAACCATGTCTCTACAAAAAGAATGCAAAAAATTAGCCAGGTGTGGTGGCATATGCCTGTAGTTCCAGCTACCTGGAAGGCTGAGGTGGGAGGTGGGAGAATCTCTTGATCCCAGGAGGTTGAGGCCGCAGTGAGGCATGATTGCGCTGCTGCATTCCAGCCTGAGCAACAGAGTGAGACGCTATCTCAAAAAACAAAGTAAAAGAAGTTTAAGACATTCCCTACCTCTAGGGAGGTTTGAATCTATTTGAGTAGAAAAGAATGTTAAATCATCGAACAAGACAATAATGCAAGAAAATACAGGGCAGTATGGGATTAGAGAAAGGGAACTGACATTTAGTGAGTACCTGCTGTGTGCCACATGCTTTGCACATGTGCCGTTTAATCATCACATAGACCCTGTGAAGGGTGGGTATTATTTCAGTATTATAGATGAAAAAATAGAAGCTTAGGGAGGTTTACTCATTTCGGGTCACTCAGCTGGTAAATAGCACAGTCAATATTAGAACTTGAGCCTTTTTTATTCCAAAGTAGGGGTACCATCAAGTCTACCCAAGTGTGACAAAGAATTAAGATCAGTGGTGGGTACTGTTGTAGTTCAGGGTGGGAGAAGGCCTCTTTGGACTGGAGATGCAAAAAGTGCTTTCCTGGAGGAGGTAGCTTCTAGGCCTGGTCCTTGAAGGACAGGTGGGATGTGGCAGGCAGTACGCTTAGTGGTTAGGAGCTTGGATCCTGGTCAGATTGCCCAGGTTTGAATCCTGGCTCCCAATTTACTAGCTTTGTGATCTTGGGCAAGTAACTTAACCTCTCTGTTCTTTTAGTTTTGTGATCTATAAAATGGGGATATAGTACCTGCCTCATGTGTTGTGATGATTAAATGATATAATGTGTGTTACTTTGAACAATGTTCACGTGTATTGAAGACAGTATGGTATGAATGTGATAAATATCAGCTATTATAATTGGGCTGGGCCAACCGTTTGCAGCCATTTCAGACCCATTTCAGACTCAGTGCCCCCTTTTAATAACCAACATATATATTTAAAAACTCTCATTACTTTTCTGGAATGAAACTCACATATAATAAAACCTTTTTATGCCCATAATTTAAAAAGAATCAATATTGTCTATGATGTGATGGAGAAAAGTAAAGATAATTTGTAATGAAATAATATGGCTTTCAACGTGTGGATACTTCAGCCTGACCCAGTTTGCAGACATAATGAAATAGATACCTGTGCCTGGCTTCATGAATGAGTTTAGATACAAGAGCTGTAAGAAAATCAGAAACTAGCTAGGTGCAGTGGCTCATGCCTGTAATCCCAGCACTTTGGGAGGCTGAGGCAGGCGGATCACTTGAGGTCAGGAGTTTGAGACCAGCCTGGCCAACATGCTGAATCCCCATCTCTACAAAAAAAATACAGAAATTAGCTGGGCATGGTGGCACATGCCTGTAATCCCAGCAGGAGGCTGAGGCAGGAGAAGCACTTGAACCCGGGAGGCAGAGGTTACAGTGAGCTGAGATTGTGCCACTGCACTCCAGCCTGGGCAACAGAGCAAGACTCCATCTCAAAAAAAAAAAGAAAAAAGAAAAAAAGAAAATCAGAAACTACGCCATTTAAGAAATACAGTAAAAAGAATGGGTGGACACTAACATGAAACTGATGTTAAATAATAACAGGCCAGATTTATTTGTCTCATTACAGAAGGTGGGATATGATCTTACAGATTTTCTAAGTGGAAAGAACAAGGCAATATGGTATTATTGCAAATGAGCTGGGTCTTATTTCTAAGTGGATTGCCAAACCTGGATGGGATAGTGACAAAATGTTATGGAAATGTATCTCCTGTGTTGCAATCCGACCACATTTTGAGGTATATTTTCCATCTCTGGAGTTCTTACTTGGAACTTGCATTCTTTGATGGGTGATGGAGAACAGAGAATGGATTGCCAAGAAACAATGGGGACAATATTGGAATAAGTTTGGAAGACAACAGGCAATTCCCCAAAAAGAATTTCCATATGTAACTTTCACAGCATAGATTTCTTACCACGTGCTACAAATACAAACAATAAAAACATATGATGGTATTAATATTAAAAACTTATAAAGCAATTTTTATTAATGAAATTCAACAATACCCCTTTATTTCAAGTGTCTGGTGATTGAATAATATTTGGGTCAAAATCTGTTACATATATATGATCAGTTTTAGTATGTCTGCAGCAACTGCATTTTTGCACTAAAATCCTTTTTACCTAAATGTGTAGTTGGAAATGCTACCATAGAAAGAATAAGTCAGATGAGTAGATTTTTCAGTGATTTCTAAATAATTTCTTTATTCCATTAAGCTCCCCTCTCTAAAATCACCTCCCAAATCACTGACCTTTTTGCGTATCTCTTGAAAACATTTTTTTGGTATTATCTACTAAGGTGTGTACACACCCTGAGACATTTGAAAAATGTGCAGAATCTGCCACAGTTCATGGTCGTACAGGACAGTTCTGTACTTTGCAAAACTGCTAGTGTCCCATGCCATTTGTGCTCACCAAACATTGTGACAGCTATAACATGTTCCCAACATGTTTACACAACTTCCTCCGGGAGATGATACTCCCTATTGAGAATCGCTAGATTTGACAGAGAGAAATGGCATAGGCATTTCAGCCAGGCTGAAAAAGATAGGCAAAGACTGAATTTGCTCTGCTCAGAGTTATAAAGAGAGTGTGGTTTAGCTGTTGTCGGAAGCACAAAGAGAAAGATCAAATTCATTGATTGATTCAACACATGTTATCCAGTACCTACTGTGTTCCAGGTACTGTTTTGGCACTGTCACCATATAAACTGTCTCCAGTATTTTCTACTTTGTTCTTTAAGCACCCATTTGTCAAGAGTGCCAAAGGAGTGTCAATACTGCGAGACTTAATTAATGAAGCCATGGATGTGAAACTGAAACGCCAGGAATCCCAGCAGCGGGAAGTGGACCAGGACGATGAAGAAAACTCAGTGAGTGGCAGCCATTGCTGTGGGCCTCAGGCATTGATGCTTGTTATTTTATGATTGCCAAACCAGGTAAGATGAGTAGGAGATACTGGATCAACTTGCAGCTGGAGACTCTTCCAGCATAACTATGTCCTAACCTGGACCAACACATGCTAGAGGGTTGCTGTATCTGTGCTTGTTCTTCTCCCAGTGCTTCCTAAAACACTTTTCAATTTTCCTCTTTTGCCCCCCTGTCTTTTACTCAATTTAACTTTTTATTTTAGAGAGAGAGAATGCTCAGGTCTGGGACTTGGCTTTTCATATCCTTTTGAGGAATCTGGGATCCATACTTAACATGTAGCTTTTACATTTATAGACTTCCTCACAACCCTGAGATTCCAAAGATGTTCACATGAGTTTCTTAGATCTTTGTTGCAAAACTCTATTAAGAAGAGTGGAGGAAGAATTCCTTTAGGGTTAGATACACTGCTTATTATCACATGGAAAAATTTGTCTTCTTTGCTTAAGTAACAGTGCTTTCATTTCTGGAAGGTGAGTTTAGGACCTGAATAAGCGTTAAATCTCAAAATATTTTCACTAAGATAAGTAGTAGTATTCAGAAAACTCAGTCTTTTGTCAAATTAGCCCCAATTTGAGATCGTATCCTTTTACAGGAAGAGGATGAAATGGATTCTGGCACGATGGTTCGAGCAGTGGGTGATGAGATGGGCACTGTCCGAGTAGCCAGCACCATGACTGATGGAGCCAATACTATGATTGAGCACGATGACACGTTGCCGTCACAGCTGGGCACCATGGTGATCAATGCAGAAGATGAAGAAGAGGAAGGAACTATGAAAAGTAAGGCTTTGAGTAAATCCACTGACTTATTAGACCAAGCATACATATTTCAGAGAAGGCAGATTCTCATGGTTCATGCAGGCTTAGCTTTGAGTTCTTTCTTTTGTCACAACCAAAGGAGTAGAAAACTTGGAGGTTTGCAATGGGGGCGGGAGGTTTGGGGAGGGGGAAAGCTGGCCTGTGGAGTCAAAGTGAAGAAAGCATTGACGGTGAGAAAGGATTTTGCTTTTGAACCAGAACAGCCATTTTCTCATTGAATGTTGTCATTATTTTCCTTCCTTACCTTGATCTTTGGAGGCAAGCACATGCATTGTTTGATGCATAATTCCTGTCAAGGTGTAATGACATTCTGAGTTATTTACTGTACATACATCTTCAGTTTATTTTCATGACAGTTTGGGTCTAACCCAAGTTTACCAACACTGTCAGTCAATGAAAGATGACTGTACAAGTTGAAAAGTTCTATCCAGTTTCTTCTAGTTTAAACTCATCTCTGTTTCTCTCCATATCTGGCTGATCCTTTTTTGCCTGTGACTAGGCCTAACACCTTGTGTTCAGCTCCTATCTTAGAGTGAAATTCTTGTGTCATTCAGTGCTCATGGTGCTTTATGTTTCATCCCCTAAACTCAAGATTAAGGCACTCTAGAAATCCCATGTTTGGTAATATACAAATTATCAACTAAATGCCATGTACTAGATTGCCCTTCTCCTCCCCTCCTGTTTTAAAAGTAGCCAGTATGATTTGTTAAGAATGTTCGTTTTGCAGTAATGAGCTACTGACCTCTAGTTCTTTTCATTGACTCTGAGTACTAAATCGTCTACTTGTCTTAAGGGGTTTAATTATGTAGACGATTATAATCACTGTGTAACACAACTAGGCCGACCTGTTAGCGTGTGTTGTGCATGCACATGTTAGGGAAATTGAAAATGTGCCCATTTTTATTTAAAGAATTAATTTTTTTCCAAATGTGATTTTCGTAATTCAAATGCTAATTCAATGAGTTGTTTATTCTTTTCAGTTTCTGAACTTGGATAGTTTTAGCATGTCTAATGAGAAACATGCATCTTTTATTATTATCATGAAGAGAACTATTTAAAAACCTAAGCAGTCACAGTCTGAGTAACATTAAATACAATTTGTTCACAGTCTGTTGCAGGTTTTGTAATTCTCCTTTTTGGATTACAGATTTGACAGATTTGCCACTTATTTTGAGATTTTTAAAAATTCCTTATTGTTTTAGGAGTTACTTAAATTTATCATTATGGAAAATTAAAATTTACATACATTTACACAGAATAATATAATGACCCCTCTAGACCTATATTACTCAGCTTCAGCAATGATCAACTCACTGCCCATCTTATTTCAGCCCCACCTCACCAAAAAGCAAATAGTAAACACTTTGTAAAAGTATTCATTTTTAAGGCCATAAAAAACAGCGAGAGGAGGAAGGGGAAAAAAAGATTCTTAAGGTAATGCAGGCTTCAAAGTCCTGATTTATAGGACATGCTATGATATCAGTGGTATTTTGGGCAAGATTTTTTTTTTCTGATAATAACTGTAGAAAATAGTAAAATGAATTAAAGTAAACCTCAGTCATCATACCATTTCTTTATAATTGACTTTAAGTATTTATTTATTTATTTATTTTTAACAGATAGGGTCTTATTCTTGCCCAGGTTAGCGTACAGAGGTATGATCAGCTCACTGTAACCTTGATCTCCTGGGCTCAAGCTATCCTCCCACCTCAGTCTCCCAAGTAGCTGGGAGTATGTATAGGTGTGCCCAGCTAATTTTTAAATTTTTTGTAGAGACAGGGTCTTGCTATGCTTTGGGCTCCTGGTCTTCAGTGATCATCCTGCCTTGGCCTCCCAAAGTGCTGGAATTAGAGGTGTGAGCCACCTCTCCTGGCCTGATTTAATATTTAATATTGGACCAGGTACAAGCCTGGGCTCAGATACTGATCTATGTGGTGTTAGATAATTCACTTTCCTCCTATGGGTCTCAGTGCCCTAATCAGTAAAATTAAATAATTACTAAACTTGTTTATTTTCATTGTCCCTTATTCCTCTAATAATCAACACATTTATAAAAATTGTGTAATTCATGACTTACAGAACTGAAATTTCTAGAGGTTAAAATTTGTGAAAATAGATAGACTTTCATTTAGTTCCTTATTTAAACCTCTATGAAATGTTTATCCTTGGAAATTAAAATTATAAATGTTAAGGGAGGCTATGCATGTGTGGCAGGGAGTATATGGGATACGGGAACCCTCCTTACCTTCCTCTCAGTTTTGCTGTGAACCTAAAACGTCTCTAAATTTTTTTTTTTTTTTTGGAAACAAGAGTCTCACTCTGTCGCCCAGGCTTGGAGTGCAATGGTGCGATCTTGGCTCACAGCAACCTCCACCTCCCGGGTTCAAGTGTTTCTCCTGCCTCAGCCGCCTGAGTAGCTGCGACTACAGGCATGTGCCGCCACACCCCGGCTAATTTTTTTGTATTTTTAGTAGAGATGAGGTTTCACCATGTTGGCCAGGCTGGTCTCAAACTCCTGACCTCACATGATCTGCCCGCCTCAGCCTCCCAAAGTGTGGGATTACAGGTTGAGCCACTGTTCCCGGCCTCTAAAAATGTCTTTAAAAAAATGATAACTGTTGGTTAGTCTGAGTGCAGTGGTTTTTACAACTAATTGATCACAACCAGCTTTTTCTTTTTTTTTTTTGTGGTGGAGTCTTGCTCTTTCGCCCAGGCTGGAGTGCAGTGGTGTGATCTTGGCTCACTGCAACCTCTGCCTCCTGAGTTCAAGTGATTCTCCTGCCTCAGCTTCCTGTGTAGCTGGGATTACAGGCATGTGCCACCATGCCTGGCTAATTTTTGTATTTTTAGTAGAGGTGGGGTTTCACCATGTTGGCCAGGCTGGTCTTGAACTCTTGACCTCAAGTGATCCCCCCATCTTGGCCTCCCCAAGTGCTGGGATTAAAAGTCATGAGCCACTGTGCCTGGCCACAACCAATTTTTTCTTTGTTTTTCTCCACTCCCACTGTTTCACTTGACTAGCCTTAAAAATAAAAATAAAAAATTAATAATCTTTTAAGAAATGTCTGTTCGTGTCCTTTGCCCAATTTTTCATGGATTTTTTTTTTTCTTGTAAATTTGTTTAAGTTCCTTGTAGATTCTGGATATTAGACTTTTGTCAGATGGGTAGATTGCAAAAGTTTTCTCCCTTTCTGTAGGTTGTCTGTTCACTCTGATGATAGTTTCTTTTGCTGTGCAGAGACTCTTTAATTAGATTCCATGTGTCAATTTTTGCTTTTGTTGGAATTGCTTTTGATATTTTTGTCATGAAATTCTTTCTTTCTCCTTTTTTATTCTTTTTTTTTTTTTTTCGAGACGGAGTCTTGCCCTGTCGCCCAGGCTGGAATGCAGTGGTGCGATCTTGGCTCACTGCAACCTCCACCTCCCGGGTTCAAGCGATCCTCCTGCCCCAGCCTCCCAAGTAGCTGGGATTACAGGCACGCGCCACTACACCCAGCTAATTTTTTTTTGTATTTTTAGTAGAGACGAGGTTTCACTATGTTGGTCAGGCTGGTCTCGAACTCTTGACCTCATGATCCGCCTGCCTTGTCCTCCCAAAGTGCTGGGATTACAGGCATGAGCCACCATGCCCAGCCTCCTTTCTTTCCTTCTGTTGGATTGATTGAGTCCTCACCACCATCACTTCCTTTTCCTTACCTTAATCCCCTCTTCCCACTCTCTTCTACCAACTGGCAAAGTGTATGCATAAGTATATGCTTACTTAAATTTCTACTTTCCTAATAAATTTCAAAGTTAATCAATATCTCTCTCCTCTTCCTGAATAAGAAAAAGGATTTAAGACACTTTGCCTTTTTTTCAAACTGCCTCTCTCATATTTTGTTATTGTTGTCTATTGCTTTGGTTCACCAGATTTTTAAAAACCATTAGCGGCTGGGCGCTGTGGCTCATGCCTGTAATCCCAGCACTTTGGGAGGCCGAGGCAGGTGGATCACGAGGTCAGGAGATCGAGACCATCCTGGCTAACACAGTGAAAACCCGTCTCTACTAAACAAAATACAAAAAATTAGCCGGACATGGTGGTGGGCACCTGTAGTCCCAGCTACTTGGGAGGCTAAGGCAGGAGAATGGCGTGAACCTGGGAGGCGGAGGTTGCAGTGAACCAAGATCGCGCCACTGCACTCCAGCCTGGGCGACAGAGCGAGACTCCGTCTCAAAAAAAAAAAAAAACACGTTAGCTACTATAATCATTATTTAGAGTCAATACAATTTATGAACATAGTGAGCTACTGATATGTTTGCTTACCTTTGCTTCTTTAAGCTTATACTTTGTCTTATGGGCTCATTTTTCTTCTCCTTTCAGTAGGGTGTAATGGGTAGCAAACTTTTATAATTTGTATGGTTAATAAAAGTCTTAATTTTTTTCTCTTTTTTGAATATAGTTTACTGAGGCATGGATTTCTAAGTTGACTCTTATTTTCTCTTTGTGCTTTGAAGAGATCATTTTGATATTTTCTGGTATCTGTTGATGGTGATGGAAATTCTGTTGTCAATATTGTTCTTTTGTAGATGATTTACTTTTTTCTCTTTTTTTCATTTTCCTGAATATTTTCTGTTTTAACTTATTGTCTCTATGTTGGATTTTTTTTTCTTCCTTCTAATACCGCTTCTTCTGGCTCTGTACTTTTCAATCTAAGGACCCAGGACTTTATTCAGTTTTGGAATATTCTCTTTGGTTTCTCTATTATTATTTTTTTTCTGGGATTTCTTTTTCTCCTTTTTAATTTCATTTTTGTTTCATTTTGTTTCGGATGTATGTATGTATGTATGTATGTATGTATGTATTCCCAGAAATGGGGTCTTGCTATGTTGCCCAGGCAGGTCTTGAACTCCTGGGCTCATCATCCTCCTACCTCAGTCTCCCAAGCAGCTGGGACTACAGGTGCATACCGCTGCTCTGGGCTTGTCTTACAGATTTTTTCTGTTTATCTCTTTGAAGATTTCAATTTCTCTTTTAAAAAAAAAACTTTCAGATCATGCTATTATTTTGTGTTTTTTGGGTCTAATTTTTCTGTTTATTGTGTTTGTTATCTCTCATATTGTTACATTTCTTCTTACACGTTATAATTTTTGTTTTTGAGCTTATGTTTGGTGAGAATTGTCTTGCTTGGAGGTCCTTTGTATTCCTTGGGTTGTACAGGCATCCCTAGGGCCCTATGGGGTATTTCTTTCTAGAGCAGTCTTTAGATTATTTCTCAGTTC
Source organism: Nomascus leucogenys (assembly GCF_006542625.1). NCBI lineage: Eukaryota > Metazoa > Chordata > Mammalia > Primates > Hylobatidae > Nomascus > Nomascus leucogenys. Next base: position 19,024,386 of record NC_044393.1, on the reverse strand, counting down.
CACATTGTACTTGTGGTACAGCCAAGGGAATTGTATTTCTAGAAGTTGATTTTTTCCACCTCTTACCTACCTAAGCAGAAGCCATTTGTAAGCCATCTTCTCAGGCTTCTGGGCAGTATTGTCCTGGCTCCTATCTTTATGCTGGGAATTGAGTTCTGGCTTCCCCCTTTAGAGGTTTGTCTTGCCTTCTGCCTTATCCTGATTGCTATTTGCACATCAGCCTTAAAGCTAAAGTCCTTGTGATTTGGTTTTCCCAGTAGGCCACTCGGCTCAGTGCTGTGGGTTTCTTTCCTGCTTTTGGCATCTGGAAGTTTTTGTTTTCTGGTTCTGAGCACTGTGGGTTGTTTTTTTGTTTGTTTGTTTGTTTTTTAAGTCTTGAGTTTCTGTGTGTTTATAACAGGAGGGGAGACCTTAGCACTTCAGCTCATTCCGTTATCTTAACTGTCTACAGAGATGATGTTTCTCCACTTTCTCTATAAAGGAACAGGTTCAGAGAGATTGTTACTTGTTCATGGTCACATGGCTAGTAAGTGGTGGAGCTGGAAATTGAAAGCGCTTCAGAGTTGGCCGGGTGCAGTAGCTCACGCCTGTAATCCCAGCACTTTGGGAGGCCATGGCGGGCAGATCACAGGGGTCAGAAGATCAAGACCAGCCTGGCCAATATGGTGAAACCCCATCTCTACTAAAAATACAAAAATTAGCCGGGCATGGTGGCGGGCGCCTGTAGTCCCAGCTACTCGGAAGGCTGAGGCAGGAGAGTAGCTTGAACCCAGGAGGTGGAAGTTGCAGTGAGCCAAAATCGTGCCACTGCACTCCAGCCTGGGTGACAGAGCGAGACTCTGTCTCAAAAAAACAAACAAACAAAAAAAAGAAAGCACGTCAGAGTCTATGCTGTCTTCATTCCACAGAGCTTCTGATTTGTTTTGGTTGCCTATTATATTCATAGGCATTAGATCCATAATAGAAAACTCATCATAGTTATGGTGATTCTGGTGCTGTCTTTCACTGAGAATCCAGGGATGGCTTTTGTTTGTTCAAAACAAGTATTTATTCATTTATTTATTTTAAAAATTTCAACTTTTATTTTACATACAGGGGGTACATGTGCAGGTTTGATGCATAAATATATTATACCCAGGTAATGAGCATAGTACCCAGTAGCTAGTTTTTCGACCCATGGTCCCCTTTCTCCCTCTCACCTCTAGTAGTCTGCAATGTCTGTTATTCTCGTGTTTATATCCATGTGTGCTCAGTGTTTAGCTCCCACTAAGTGAACAGATGCGGTATTTGGTTTTCTGTTTCTGTGTTAGTTCACTTAGAATTATGGCCTCCAACTCCATCCATGTTGCTGCAAAGGACATAATTGCATTTTTTTAACGGAGTCTTGCTCTGTCGCCCAGGCTGGAGTGTGTTGGCGCGACCTCAGTTCACTGCAACCTCTGCCTCCCAGGTTCAAGCAATTCTCCTGCCTCAGCCTCCTGAGTAGCTAGGATTACAGGCGTGTACCACCACACCCGGCTAATTTTTGTATTTTTAGTAGAGACAAGGTTTCACCATGTCGTCCAGGCTGGTCTTGAACTCCTGACCTCAAATGATCCACCTGCCATGGCCTCCCAAAGTGCTGGGATTACAGGTGTTAGCCACTGCGCCTGGCCTAATTGCATGCTTTTGTTATGGCTGCTTACATGGATGGTTGCATAGTATTCCATGGCATATATGTATCATATTTTCTTTATCCAGTCTGCTATTGATGGGCACCTAGGTTGATTCCATGTCTTTGCTATTGTGAATAGTGTGGTGGTAAACTCATCGTATGAGTGCATGTGCGTTTTTGGTAGAATGACTTATTTTCCTTTGGGTATATAGCCAGTAATGGGATTGCTGGGTCGAATGGGATTGCTGTTTTAAGTTCTTTGAGAAATTAGCAAACTGCTTTTCACAGTGGCTGAACTAACTTAACATTCCTACCAACAGTATATAACCATTCCCTTTTGTCCATAGCCTCACGAGCATCTGTTGTTTTCTGACCTTTTTTTTAGTGATAGCCATTCTTACGGGTATGAGATATCTATCTCATTGTGGTTTGGATTTGGATTTCTCTGATGATTAATGATGCTGAACATTTTTTGATATATTTGTTGGCCACTTGTATGTCTTCTTTTGAGAAGTGTCTGTTCATGTCCTTTGCCCATTTTTTAATGGAATTGTTTTTTGCTTGTTGATTTGTGTAAGTTTTTTTTTTTTATAGATTCTAGATATTAGACCTTTGTTGAATGTATCGTTTGTGAATATTTTCTCCCTTTCTGTAGGTTGTTTACACTGTTGACAGTTTCTTTTTTTTTTTTTGAGACGGAGTCTCGCTCTGTCGCCCAGGCTGGAGTGCAGTGGCGCAATCTCGGCTCACTGCAAGCTCCGCCTCCCGGGTTCACGCCATTCTCCTGCCTCAGCCTCTTCGAGTAGCTGGAACTACAGGCGCCCGCCACCACGCCCGGCTAATTTTTTGTATTTTTAGTAGAGACGGGGATTCACCGTGGTCTCGATCTCCTGACTTCATGATCCGCCCGCCTCGGCCTCCCAAAGTGCTGGGATTACAAGCGTGAGCCACTGCGCCTGGCCGACAGTTTCTTTTGCTGTTGTGCAGAAGCTCTTTAGTTTAATTAGGTCCCACTTGTCAAGTTTTGCTTTTGTTGCCATTGCTTTTGAGGACTTGGCCAAAAACTTTTTGCCAAGGCCGATGTTGTGAAGGGTATCGCCTAGGTTTTCTTTTTGGATTTTTATAGTTTGAGGTCTTACATTTAAATCTTTAATCCATCTTCACTTAATTTTTATATATGGTGAAAGATAAGGATCCACTTTCAGTCTTTTTAATATGGCTAGTCAGTTATCCCATTTATTAAATAGGGTGTCCTTTACCCATTGTTTGTTTTGTTGGCCTTGTCGAAGATCAGATGGTTGTAGGTGTGCAGCTTTATTTCTGAGTTTCCTATTCTGTTCCATTGGTTTATGTGTCTGTTGTTGTACCTGTACCAGAATAGCATTCTGGTTACTATAGTCTTATAGTTTGAAGTCAGGTAGTGCACTGCCTCTGGCTTTGTTCTTTTTACTTAGGATTGCTGTGGCTATTTGGGCTCTTTTTGGTTCCATATAAATTTTAGAATAGTTTTTTCTAGTTCCGTGAAGAATGTCATTGGCAATTTTATAGGAATAGTATGGAATCTGTAAATTGCTTCGGAGAGTATATGCATTTTAATTATATTGATTCTTCCTATCCATGAGCATACAGTGTTTTTCCATTTATTTGTGTTGTGTCTGATTTCTTTCAGCAGTGTTTTGTAGTTCTCGTAGAGATCCTTCACTTCCTTGGTTACCTGTATTCTTAGGTATTTCATTTTCTTTGTGGCTGTTGTAAGTAGGATTGTGTTCTTGATTTCACTGTCAGCCTGGCCATTGTTTATGTATAGAAATGCTACTGATTTTTGTACATTTTTTTATCCTGAAACTTCACTAAAGGTGCTTATCAATTCTAGTAGCCTTTTGGCAGAGTCTTTAGGATTTTCTAGGTATAGAATCATATTGTCAGAAAAGAGAGATAGTTTGACTTCTTCTTTTCGTATTTGAGTGCACTTTATTTCTTTCTTTTGCCTGGTTCCTCTGGCTAGGACTTCCCAATTATTTATTTGTTTATTTATTTTTTTCTGAGACGGAGTCTTGCTCTGTTGCCCAGGCTGGAGTGCAGTGGTGTGATCTCGGCTTATTGCAACCTCTGCCTCCTGGGTTCAAGCGATTCTCCTGCCTCAGCCTCCTGAGATTGGTATTACAAGTGCATGCCACCACACCCGGCTAATTTTTATGTTTTTAGTAGAGATGGGGTTTCACCATATTGGTCAGGCTGGTCTCAAACTCCTGACCTCGTGATCCGCCTGCCTCTGCCTCCCAAAGTGCTGGGATTACAGGCATGAGCCACTGTGCCTGGCCTCCCAATTATTTATTATATGTAACTTATGTGTTATACTCAATAGGATAGATGTTATAACTGCTAATAATAATTATTAGTGATTAGGCACTTAATATATACCACACACTGTCCTTTAAGCATTTATCCTTTAAGCATTTATCCTTTAAGCATTTCACATATTTTGATCATTACAACCATGCTGTGTGGTAAATAGAACCACTCCCTGTTTAATAGCAGTTGAAATCCAATTGCAGTTGCAGAGATTAAGTAACATGCTTGTGATTATATAATGAGTAACAGAAAAGCCAAGATTTGAACCCAGATATGTTTGATTTCAGAGGTTATGTTCTGAATCATTAGATTATACTACTTCTAGCAGAGCCCCTTTATCAAGTGTTGGGAGCTGGGACTAAGGCTTATGTTACAGATCATGTGTTGGTAAATCTCAGCTTGTAGTAATGTACTTCTCCTTGCTGGTTGTTTTGATAACCAGTTACTCTACATATGTCCTCAGTATTTCCAGAAGGAAAGGACAGATGGTTTTCAGAGGGGGCATGCCTCTGATAAGCTAATGATATTGTTACCTCTGAGGGGATTTGTTTTGGATGTATATATCTGAATCCATAGGAAGGAGTCAGATTGCAGTTGGAGGGAAGGAATTAAGGTGGGATTTGATTGATTTTAAGTGGCCTCAAGCATACATGTGAGAACGAAAGAGGCAAACCATGGTCCACGTTACTTTGAAAACCTGTGTCTGGATAAAATATTAGATTGGGGATTTTGGAAGGCTTCTTCTATTTGTCTAGATATGTTCTTGTTTTTGTTGTTGTTTTTGTTTTTGAATAAGGGCTCTAGAATAACCTTGTTTACCTCCCCAAACAGCAGGACACATTATTGAAGTGACATGAGAGGGTCTGTGTCAGTGTTAGGATCATTGTGCTTTCTCTGGGCCAGCAGAGGGAGCTCTGTATTAAGTTAATGGGTTATAACTGTGTTCCCATTTGAGTTCATAAATCCCCTTTATATAAAGGTAGGCTTTATGCTAGAACAAGACCATTATTTATTCATTCTTAAGTGTATTTTAAGTAACCGCAGTGACACTAGGGCAATGTCTTTATTTTATTTAGTTGGGAGATTGGATACCTCATACTTGGCAAAGTTCAAATAAGAAGTCAGCCAAAACATCTCAAAATAGTCACTTTTTCTCTCCCTTCCCAGATTTCTCAGTGGAATTGACACAATTGGTGTTCTTTTTCTGTAGCATGGTACCATGCATATAGTTTTTAAACTGTAATCAGCTAAAATGGCCTTACTTGAATAATTCAATAAATTTTTTAAAAAATCTAATAATTCTTGTGTAGAATTGACTTGAAAAATATATATATGTATACATACAAATATATATATATTTTTAAGTTAAGTTGTTGGGAGCCAGGACTAAGGCTTATGTTACAGTAAATTACAGTAAAAATATATATATTCCTGATATAGATCAGGAATTTGTTTTTGTTTACAATATGAGCTCCAGTAGTCTGTTTTATTTTTCCATCTGAAAGACTTGCTTCCCCCCTCTATCCAGGTCTTTGATCCTGTCACCTTCTCAGTCCTTCTTTGACCATTTGTCTGCAATAGATTTCCCATCCCCTTCTTATTTTTCTTTTCATCACAGATTACTTCTTGAAATTTATATCACTATTCTCCCATATAAATTTTGTTTTGTTTTGTTTTTGAGATGGAGTCTTGCTCTGTCACCAGGCTAGAGTGCAGTGGCGCGATCTCAGCTCACTGCAACCTCTGCCTCCTGGGTTCAAGCGATTCCCCTGTCTCAGCCTCCCAAGTAGCTGGGACTACAGGCGCACGCCACCATGCCCGGCTAATGTTTTGTATTTTAGTAGAGATAGGGTTTCACCGTGTTGGCCAGGGTGGTCTCAATCTCCTGACCTCGTGATCTGCCCACCTTGGCCTCCCAAAGTGCTGGGATTACAGGCGTGAGCCACTGCACCCGGCCTCTCCCATATAAATTTTAGGATCAGTATATCAAATTTTATAAAATACTACTGGAATTTTGACTTAATTGCATTGGATACATAGATTAATTAGGCAGAATTGACATCTCTATGTTAATTCTTTCTATGTATGAATGTGGTTTATTTATCTTTCAATCTGTTTGGTCTATCTTTTATAGTCTTAGATAATTTTATAATTGTCCCACAAAGATGTTTTAGAGCTTTTTGTTAAATTTATTTTTAGATACTTATTTGTTGCTATTACAAATGGCATAGTGTAAAAAACTTTTGTTTCTAACATTTTTCTTGTATAGACAACTACTGTAGGCATTTATGGACTGTTTTATTCATTGTAACCGGTTTATGGAGATTTCCTTTTTAAGAAAATGGAGACAGTCTTATTGTCTGTGAATTATGATTATAGTTTTTCCTTTTGATCTTTATATACGATTTTCTTCTTCTTCTTTTTTTTTTTTTTTTGAGACACTATCTCACTCTGGAATGCAGTGGTGCGATCCTAGCTCACTGCAGCCTTGAATTCCTGGGGCCAAGCAATCCTCCTGCCTTAGCCACCTGAGTAGCTGGGACCACAGGCATGTGCCACCACACCCGTGATTTTTTTTTTTTTTTTTTGTAGAGATGAGATCTCCCTATGTTGCCCAGGCTGGTCTGGAACTCCTGGGTGCAGGTAATCCTCTTTCCTCAACCTCCCAAAGTACTGGGATTACAGGTGTGAACCACCAAGCCTGGCCAAGGTTTTTTTTTCTTATTAAGACCTCCAATACGGTGTTGCATAGTAGAGCTGGTAGTGGACATTCTTGTCTTGTTGCTCACTTTAAAGAAAATTCTTGGGATTTTTTACCATCGAGTCTGATTTTGCAGCAGAATTTGGTCGATACCCCTTAACAGGCTAAATAAGTTTTGGTCTATTTTTAGTTTAAGAGGTTTTATTAAAAAAAAATATTTAATTGATATTGTTTTGTCTTTTTTTAATTTGAATAGTTAGCTTTTTAATTTTCTTGCTTACTAATACATTTAATCAAAATTGTAACTTTTTCTCTTAGTTCTGTTTTAGCTGTATTCCATACATTTTCATATGTGGTATGTTGTAAATATTTTTTTCCAGTCTGTAGTGCTTGTGCTATACACATTTATTTTTTAACCCATGAGTTATTCAGAAGTGTTTTTTAATAGCAAATGTATGATTTTAAAAAACTGCTTATTTAAAATTTTTAATTTATAGAATGGCAGTTGAAGAATGTGGTCTGTGTTATATCAATTCTTTGTTATTTTTTGAGACATTGTGGCCTATCATGTTATTAATTTTCATTAAATGTGTTTTGTGTGTCTTAAAAATAATGTATTTTCTAATTGTTTGGTGCAGGAATCTATGCAATTGGCAATCAGTTGCTAATTGTCTTTCATTTGTCTATTCTTTACCAATTTTTGATACTTGATCTTTTAGCTTCTGAAGGAGATTTGTTAAAATTGTTAAATTGTTAAAATTGTCACTGTGTGGTTGTGGGTTTTGTTAATTTTGGTATTACTAACATATGTCATCCAAAGTAATATATTGGTGGCACTGAATACAATTGGTAGTACTGTGAAAATGATGGAATTTTTTACATATTTTCTGTTTTATATTAAATTATATATTTTTCTTTTATCTTAATATGCAGAAAAATAGTTTCACCATTATCCGTTTTCAAGCAACCATTTTTTTTAAAGGAGAAGAATTTCTTGTTTTATTTGATCATTATGAAATAGGGTGTTAATATTTAGAGCTAAAATGAAAACGGTCCAGGATGCGTGGCTCATGCCTGTAATCTCAGCACTTTGGGAGGCCGAGGTGGGTGGATCACTTGAGGTCAGGAGCTCGAGACCAGCCTGACCAGCATGGCGAAACCCCATCTCTACTAAAAATACAAAAAATCAGCGGGGCGTAGTGGGGCGTGCCTGTAATCCCAGCTACTAAGGAAGCTGAGGCAGGAGAATCGCTTGAACCCGGGAGGTGGAGATTGCAGTGGGCCAAGGTCGTACACTACACTCCAGCCTGGGTGACAGAGCAAGACTGTCTCAAAATAAAATAAAAAGGATTAATTTTATACTTGATGTAGAAAGAATCCAAACTTTTACAACATTATTAAATATTTAAAAAGTAAATTATATGTTTGAAAGCAAAAAAAAAAATTTTTTTTTAGAGGCAGAGATAACAAAAACATTTTGGAGCAACTGAAGTAGCTTGATTTGCACAGATTTGTAGTTTAGCAGTTAAATGCTTTTGCCCTGTGTGAGGAAATGACAAGCCAAAGGATGGCCACTTGTAATAACATGTACTCATCCACTAAAGATTTGACATGCGGCGGTTCTTCCTCTCAGGATTCATTGGCGATAATGTCATGGTTTTCTTGTCCTTACCACATTTGCAAGAGATGCCTAGCCCTGGTCACCCCTCCTCATCTCCAGGCTTAATAGGTCAATGGGAGGCAGAACTTGGACTACTAATTGAAGGAATGTTTCCCCTGACCAAGCCTTCAAATTAGATTCAGTGAATTGAAGGGAGTGAGATGATGATTCCTCTTTAAAACTTGTACTTAGTGCATAAGATTCTAATTTTTCTCCCAGAGCAACAGCCACATTAATCTCTTTGAAATAGAATTTTAAAGCATAATGACATAATTAAGTTAGGGCAACTAAGAGACATGTTTTAGTTAAATTACTGAGATAGTATTTTGTGGTAAAAACATTATGTGTTTATAGTTCCTCAGAAAGTCCTAAGTTTCATGAAGGCACCTATTGTTGCTGTGAGTTTCCTCATGTTGAAATCAGGTGAAAGGCTAGGCTGTTGTCAAAATGATTTTACTTCAACACCGTCCATCAGATACTGATTTCAGAGCTGCATAAGATGGGAATTCTTGACTCAGAGCCTATTTTCTTTCCATCTGCAGTTTGAAAGGGGTTGTTAGAACATTGTCTCCCTTGTGTGTTATCTGTCTTATTCTCTCTGACTCAGATTATGGCATTTGCAAGTACAGTAATTAGGACATAAAGTACTGCAAGTATTTTAACACTTCTTTTACCACAGTAGCCTTACTGTCCAATTTCTAATCCCTTCGGGATTTAAACATCTATCATCAGAGTATTGTGTTAGTGTATGCTTGCCACTCACAGTCAGCATCATATGAGAGTTTCAGACAGCGTTAATGCAGTTATGCACCCCAAAACTAAAGCTGAAAACATTTGATTTTGTTGGAACCCTATCTCTGAGTAAGGGCAAGAGAAGGACAAAGGAGTAGTGGAGTGAACATTGATTTTTAGCGTCAGTGTCTTTGGCTTGAAACTTCGCTCAGGGTCTTACAGACTACATGACCTTGGTCAAGTTCTTTCTTTTTTGAACCTTAGTTTCCTGGTCTGAAAAAATGGGGTATGAAAATTCCTATTTTGTAATTTTGTCAAGATGATATGAGATCTTTGTATGTGTAAAATAGTGTGTAAATGCTCAAAAATGGTAGGTATTATAATAAGTCTTTTAATGTATGAGAGTGTTTTTTTCATTGGACCTAAACATTTCTTCAACCAGTGCTACTTTTCTTCTTCCTAATTCCTTTTCTCTTGATAGTTAGTTTTTACTTTTAGTTTTTACTCTTGGTATTAATGGTGTTTTGTAAGTGCCACCCCAAGAATGCCTGAGTGCTGACATGAACATGGTTGAGCTAAGGGAAGGTCACTTGTCAGTTTCAGTAACATTTTACCATTGTGCCGAGAAGAGAGAGGGAGGCTCTGTGTGGTGTGTGTGTGTGTGTGTGTGTGTGTGTGTGTGTGTGTGTCTGTGTTTTAAATTCCTTGGCAATAAGATGATACGTGTTTTGAGAATCTGTTAAATAGCTCAGAATACAAGATGACAGATTTTTAAGAGGGCTAGACTTTAGATACACATGAGCCTTCTTTGTAAAGTTTCAGCCTCTTATCTTAATACAGTGGAATTTATTACCGACTGGATTTTTTTTCCATCCCCGAAAGATAACCGCTGTGGTTCACCGTGCATTTTATCAGTAGCTCCCTCGTGGGTGAGATTTACAATAGAAGAGCAGACATCTTGGTACTTAGGTTTTTCTCAGAGTTTCAAAAATAATTCAAGGTTGTCCTGCCAGAGTGGAGACTAAATCCTAATTGTTTGTGCAGTTTTTCTTATTGTATCCAGATGTTGGGCCCCCTTTTATCTTTGGAAACCATTGGCATTCTTGATTCTTTTGGAATGAGCCAAAAAGCACAGACTCCTGGTGCCTGAAAATTCATTCAGAACACCCTGCCAGACCACATTTTAGGATATGAAAGTACCAGATCTCAGTGTAACTTGGGTGAAGGGCTCAAGGCCTATATATTTTGAAAGATAGCTACTCCAGTATAGTTATATTGGTAAAAGGAGAGCCAAGAACAGCCGTGGAGGAAATACATTTTTCAAGAGAGGGCAGTAGCATAATGGTAATGAGGAACATAGGAAAGTGAATCACAAAAGATATACTTTGGTCCTTAAACCTAAGAGGCAGATAAATATTTCTTCATCAGTTAGTGGAATATATTATTTCTCTGGTGCTCTAAGCTTGCTGTTCTGACCTTTTTTTCAGCAAGAAAATGGAGATACATTTTAAAATATCAATTTAAATGGATCTATAAAGAAAAAGCAGATGATTCTTTTCAAATGTTTATGCCCTAGAAATATCAATTTGGAATCAGTATTTGTTTATAATGAATATTTAATGCCAACCAAGAAGCATTTATTAGATAGTCACCATGTGTCATTAACGTGTAGAGTATGAAAACCAAATGAGGCATTCACCGCTTTCAGTAACTTATATATTAAAAGGGGAAGATGACATTTGTCATTATCAAATACTTATGGCATGTGTACTGTTCTAATTGTTCTAATTCCTTATGTGTATAGAGCATTACTCTAGGCGCTTCAAATAATAGTATTCGATAATGACGCAATGTAGGAGAAAGGACCTCCACATATGAAGGTAATGATATACTAAGACAAATGCTAGGTAAGTGGTACAGGAAAGCGTTAAAGGATTTGTGAAAAGGAAGGCAATGACTCAGATATGCAGGAAGGCTGGGGAAGGATGTTACAGGCAGGTGCAAAGTCAGAAAGGTAGAAATGTGTTTTCATTATTCAGGTTGGCTGAAGCAGATGTGGGTGTTGATTGGATTTTGGAAGACTTTGAATTCGAAAATAAGGAGTTTGAACCTGATTCTCCTGTTAATAGGGTATCTGAAGACACTTTGACTAGGAAAGTGATAAAATGGAGTTTCAAAAGACTGTAAAAGGTGAGACCAATTAGGAAATTCTTGCAAGAACCAAGATGTGGACCATTCTCACCTGTGAACATTTTTTTTATCTTTTTAGATGTGCTGCCACTATTGCTGTAGTTAGTAACCCTTTGAATTTTGGATTTAGATCTCTTTGAATTGACATATTTCAGTTCACCAGAATTAAAACAGCTAGAGCACCATTGCCCAGAAATTAAGTCCATTCATATAGAGGCAATTACCAAAACTGCTTAACTGGAAGAGTTATTCTGGGCTCCAGGGAACCTTATAACTTATGATTCCAGCAATTCTTAGTGGTTTCAAAGGACATTCAAAGGAATATTTATGGCCATACACAGCTACTTGGATAGTAACCAGTGTAATGAAATGAGCTGATACATGTAAAGCACTTAGATGCCTGGTAACAAAAACAAAACCCAAAACCACACACTCATAACAAATGTTAGAAAAAAACAAACCCTGTGATAAGAATTGCACATTAAGGCATATTATTCCAAGCCAGAGGAAAACATTTGCAGGATTACCAGAGTTTTTTTTTTTTTTTTCCTGCAAACATTCATGCATGAAACAGAGAAAAAAAGGCAGGCTCTGCCCAGTTCTCTGGTTTGCACAGAATTAATTACAATTTAAGTAGAAAAGAGTCATTTTAGGAATTAAGGAAATAGTAGGTCGACCATTGTGGTTTACTTAGTGACAGTCTGGAAAATGGAGGTTTGAAATTGAAGGTCATGAAGTTTAAGGTCTAGTAGATGGTCATTCCAGTGGAACAGTGGGCTTCAGTCTTTGGTCAAGGTCCTTCGCAGTTATGACTACCCAGGCATTATGTTGTAGTTCATATGAATCCAGAAATAAGAGCAAATAGTAAAGGAAAGGTGTCTTGCTGCTTAAAAAAAATTGAGTTACTGACATATAATTTACACACCATACAATTTATTCATTTAAAGTGTACAGTTTAATGGTTTTTAGTTTATTCACAGAGTTGTGCAACCATCACCACAATCTAATTTTTAAAATTCTATCTAATTTTTAAAGTTCTACTTTTTTTTTTTTTTAATTTGGAGACAGGATCTTGGTCTGTTGCCCAGGCTGAAGTGCAGTGGCATCTGCAGTCTTGAACTGGGCTCAAGTGATCCTTCTTCCTTAGCCTCCTGAGTAGTTGGGACTACAGGTGTGCACCACTATGCCCGGCTAATTTAAAAAAAAATTTTTTTGTAGAGACAGGGTCTCACTATGTTGCTCAGGCTAGTCTCGAACTTGTGGCCTCAAGCCATCCTCCTGCCTTGGCCACCTGAAATGCTGGGATTACAGGCATGAGCCACCATGCCTGGCCACTATTTTTAAATTGAGATATAATTTATATGTCATAAAATTTGCGATTTTAAAGCATAGAATTCAGTGTTTTTTTTAGGATATTAACAAGGTGTTGCAAGTTTAAGCACTATTGAATTCAAGACATTTTTATCATGCCCTCAAAAAACTCTAATCCTGTTAGCAGTCACTTCTCATTCGCCTCTCACCCACAGGCAACCATTAATCTACTTTGTGTCTCTATAGATTTGCCTATTTTGGACATTTTATGTAAATGGAATCATATAACATGTGGCCTTTTGAGAATGGTGTCTTTCATTTTGCATAATGTTTTTGAGGTTTATCCATGTTATAGCATGTATCACTATTTCTTTTTGTTGCCGAATAATATTCCACTGTATGGATACACTGCATTTTGTTTATCTGTTCATCAGCTGATAGACATTTGGGTTGTTGGTTCCATCTGCTTTTACATAGCATTTTTCAAAGAAAAATAAATGGAAGATACAGTTGCTTATGAATTCACTGCTTTGTCTGTAGGCTTAGACAGATTGCTCATTTAGCTTGACAAATGCTGCTTACAAAGAAAAATAGGCCAGTCTTAGTATAGGAATTCATGCATTGCCGGCATCAGATAAAAGAATCAGAGCAAGATGTGGTATTTTCAAGGCTTGATTTCTCTCTTCAGTCCATTCTTTCTACGGCTTTAGGTTTCTTGTATTATCATTCAGCTGAACATCTTTATTTCTTGGGATACATCTGAAAAAATACGCTAGCTCAAGTTAAAACAAAAAACCCACTAGCTAGCTGAAGCCCTGGGGTACAGCATGGCCTTTAATCAGCTTGGAATGATTCTCTTATGCTTTTCAAACTGACAAGCTGCTGTCCAGCACACTTGATCATCTATCTAGCTAACGGGTGCTGAAAGAAAGGTTCAAAGATAAGGTTACTGGGAAAATTACATTTCCCTACTCTTTCTGCACTTAGTTTAATGGCAGTTCTAACATGTCAAGAATCTTTATTTTGATTTTAGAGACTGTACAATATGAGATGTAGCTCACTAAACTTAAAACCTGACATTTGGCATTCAAATCCCATCCTTGTTGGTTACTAGCTTAGAAATCTGCAAATTTCTCACTTGTGAAACGGGCATAATAACACATATCTCAAAAGAATCTTTGAGGATTAAGTGATATAGTACATTTTCTGGCACTTAGTAGATACCTATTGAGTGTAAGGCTTTTCCCCCTCTACTTTATATGGTGGTCATGCAGTTTGGATGTGCAGTTTGGATGAGACCATTATGTGAAAGCACCTAGTAGAAAGCCTGAAATTTAGAAGGTATTTAGTGAATATTAGTTGAATTTGAACCTAAGTTTCCAAAGAATAGAACTCTTTTTCCAGATTTAGGGGTGTATGTTTATATGTGTGTGTGTGTGTGTGTGTGTGTGTGTGTGTATGTGTATGTTTATGTGAAAGAGAGAGAGATGCTGAAACTGTATCAGTTAGCTTTTGCTGCATTATAAACCACCCTGAAATTTAGTGGTTTAAAATAGCCATTTTATTTAACTTGATTCATGATTCTGTAGGTTGGCAATTAGGTTGGACTCAGGTAGGCAGGCAATTCTGGTCTGAGCTGGTTAGCCGTGCTCAGTGGTCAGCTGGTGCAATAACAGCTGGGGATGGCTGATTTATTTGTTGAGACATTTGTTGACTTGGGCCTCTCCACATAGTATTTCACCATCTAGCAGGCTCAATCAGTTTTATTTATATGATAGTAAAATATACAAGACTTTTTTTTTTTTTTGAGACAGGGTCTTGCTCTGTTACCCAGGCTGGAGTGCAGTTGTGCGATCATAGCTTACTGCAGCCTTGACCTCCTGGGCTCAGGTGATCCTCCTGTCTCAGCCTCCCAAATATTTGAGACCACAGGTGCATGCCACCACACCCAGCTAATTTTTTTTTTTTTATACTTTAAGTTCTAGGGTACATGTGCACAATGTGCAGGTTTGTTACATATGTATACATGTGCCATGTTGGTATGCTGTACCCATTAACTCGTCATTTATATTAGGTATATCTCCTAATGATATCCCTCCCCCCTCCCCCCACCCCATGACAGGCCCCACGCACCCAGCTAATTTTTTTAAAAAATTATTATTTGTAGAGACCAAGTCTTGCTATGTTGCCCAGGCTAGTCTCGAACTCCTGGGCTCAAGTAGTCCTCCCACCTTGGCCTCCAAAGTGGTGGGATTACAAGCATAAGCCACCATGCCCAGCCTACACAAGAATTTTTAAGTCTCTTCTTGCTATACATTTGCTATTGTCTCAATGACCAAAGCAGGTTACATAGCCAGGCCCAGAGTCATTGTGAGAGGGCATAAGGTAAGGATGAAGATACCAAGAGGAAATTGTTGTGGCCATTTTTAAAAACAATTTATCATATACTAACTGTGATAGGAATGCAAATCCGTTTACTGAGAATTATTATCAGTCTATAAAATCAGACTTAGAACAGGTGCTGCAATTTAGTGACAGTGTTATTCGCAATAGGAATGCTGTCTTCTTCATATAAACTTAACATGTCAGTAAAGCACTCTCACACATAAGGAAAGAACCATTATGGTGGAGGCATTTAATTTCTGGAATCACTAAATACAAGGATCAGCTAACTATTTTTGAGTGTCTGCTGTTTCTTGCCAGTTAAGGTGGCTTCCCCTATCAGTGAGTTCATTCAATTTTTCACTTTAGTTCCATAAAATGTTATTATCATCTGAATCTCTAGATGATATCTTTATTACAGTTTGAGTCACCTCTTCCATCTGTTAAACCACCAACAACAAAAAATCCAAAGAATCAGAGATATTCTTGTCACTAAAATATTTCTTGAGTCTTAACTATTTTTCACTTTGGTCTTTGCTTTATGCCTGTACAGATCTAGTTGTAGCATGTTTTAGATTAGAGGCATCCAGTATCATAATCCTACTAGAGATAAGAACTTCTTCTTTTGAATAGTTATTAATAACTGAGCATAAATATGTTTTCATATGCTACTGCCAAGTCATAAAATCATGGAATTTTTCAAAGCTGCGTGGAACATTAGATATAATCTGGCCCTGTGTCTTCTTTTTGCAGATTGGGAACCTGTGGTTTTACCAAGATCATATAGTCAGAACCGGAATCTAAATCTTTGAACTGCAGGATAGGGATTTACTTTCCATTTTTTTTTTTATTGTGTTAAAATATACGTGACATAAAATTTGTGGAGAGGGATTTTTCCATTCTTCTGTCTCCAAAATCAACTTTAGCTTTCTGGCAATCGGATAAATGTAACATTTTAACTAATCATTTCGCTATTAAATTTCTAATACATATGTGCATTTTACTTGCAGCTTGTATCTGAATATGTGATTAGATTAAAAAACTTCTCTTTTTATTTCACTTTAGTTTTTGGAACTTTGAATTCTAATAAATGTCAGGTATAATCAGGTCCCTGGTATTGATATCAGAAGGTAAAAGCAAATACATTTTAGATAGACTTTCTTATTTGTGGATTTTCATTGTTGAAAGAGACAAAGAACAGTTGGTGTTTTAACTCCAAAAATTAGAAATTTTTAAGTGGGTTGGTGAGAAAGAAGAACTCACATATGAGGAAAGCAGATGTTCTCACTTTTTCACCTGAACAGTGACAGAAATTAGACAAATGATTATATTCTCGCTTAACAGACATTTCTTTGATTTTTATGACATGGTTTAGAATTAGACCACAGAAATGTTATCTTTAGTGTTTCATCATCCTTGGTTTAAAGATTCAATTTCTTAAGTCCACCTGTATTGTAACTGAAAGTAATTAATGAAGAACCATAGAAATATATTGTTTTATTATTAGATATAATACATTTTAAAAAAGAATGATGCCCTTATGGTTTTTGTAAATGCCATTGGAGAAAAAGTTTTAAATTACCTGTTATTTCTGTCCAGAAATCACCATTTTTATTGATGAACTCAATTTAGTCATTTATCTGTGCATATATAAAGATGAATGGGTGGATGGATAAACATACATGAATGACAGAAATAATGAGAAGAGAGAGATTGGTGTGTGACATATGCAGCTTACTCTCAAATTTTAAGTGTGTATTTCCTAAGAAAGAAGATATCCTCTTTTGTTTGTATTTCCTACAAAGGAGATGCTCTTTTTTGTTACCACAATAAAGTGGTCAAAGAGTGATTTTTTCCTTTTTATTTCTTGAGACCGTGTCTCACTCTGTCTCCCAGGCTGGAGTGCAGTTGCATGATCATGGCTCACTGCAGCCTTGACCTCCCAGGCTCAAGCAGTCCTCCCAGCCTCCCAAGTGACTGGGACTACAGGCATGTACCACCATGCCTGGCTAATTTTTTTTATTTTTAGTAGAGTGAAGGTCTCACCATGTTGCCCAGGCTGGTCTCGAATTCCTTAGCTTGAGGGATCCTCCTCTTTTGGCCTCCCAAAGTGCTGAGATTACAGGTGTGAGCCACTGTGCCCAGCGTAAATAGTAATTTCTCTAAAGAAGAGTTTTCCCTTGTCTCCTAAAGCTCCTTCACTTTTAGATTATTGCTCTGATCTCTTATTGAATACATTCTTTTTGATGCTCAGAGTGTCCAAAAATTTATCAGTGAAGGACCTTCAAGGTGGCTCCTATATCCTTTTGATATGTCCCCATCAGTTTTTGAGTACTTGCTTTTTTTTTTTGGCACAAAAGATATTCCAGATTCAGGTCCATTTTGTAATTTCCCTGCCTTAGACTTGGAGTCGACTGTTTTTCTAATTCTAGTTCCTTTTTGCAGGAAATGGTATTTGGAAACCAATATCTGAGCCACTTACATGTGCTTATCTGTACTGGAGTGTCATTGCTCCAACACCTTTTGATGAAGAAAGCTCAGAAATGTCTTTTTTTTTTTTTTTTTTTAAATCATGAGGTCATAATACCTCAGTTCAAATACAACACAACAAGTTGCTATGCCTTTCCCAATTTCACATTTTGATATTTAGATAGTGTCAGATCCCCTTCACAGGGATTATGCCATTTTGCATTCCAGGTCAGCAATGTGTGAATGCCTGTGCCCCCACAGCCTTACCAACAGATAGTGTGTTTTCAAGCTTTTGAAGCTTTGCCAGTCTGAAATGTAAGAAATGGTCCCTCTAAGTAGTTTTAATTTGAATTTCTCGTATTATGAGTGAACCTCAGCAATTTTTTCATGTTTAAGGACCCGTTGGATATCTTTATGTGTATATTATTTTTGCAAGTCTTTAGTCTAGTTTTCTTCTATTCTTCTGTTGTCCTTTTCTTGATTTAAGAAGTTCTTGGGAGCTTATCTCCCTAATATAGAAATCTTAAAATTTTTTTTTCTTTTTTTTTTTTTTTTTTTTTTTGAGGTGGAATCTCACTCTGTTGCCCAGGCTGGAGTGCAATGGTGTGATCTTGGCTCACTGCAACCTCTGCCTCCTGGGTTCAAGTGATTCTCCCGCCTCAGCCTCCCAAGTAGCTGGGATTACAGGCACTGGCCACCATGCCCAGCTAATTTTTGTATTTTTAGTAGAGATGGGGTTTCACCATGTTGGTCAGGCTGGTCTCGAATTCCTGACCTCAGGTGATCCGCCTGCCTCGACTCCCAAAGTGTTGGGATTACAGGCATGAACCAACACACCTGGCTAAAATTTTCTTTAAATAAAAAGAAAACTCTTTAAAACATTTTTATATTATTTGTCATTTGTCTTTTGTCTTGGCTTCTGAGGTTTGTGTGTGTGATTATTAATTTTTTAAAGTTTGTGGTGTTTTCTTCACATAAAAGGTTTTTACCCATTTTTTAAATTATATCTGGATTTGTATCATAGTTAGAAAGCCTTTTCCGCACTCAGGTTTTAAATGCATTCACACATTTTGTTTTAGTATTAAAGGTTTCCATTTTTTACAATTAGATTTCTTATCTATTTGGAGTTTTCCAGGCTTAAGGTATGAGATATAGATTCAATTTAATCTTTTCTCAAATAGCTGTCCCATTGTTCAGATAGCCGTTTGGACTTTGTATTTTGTTTCTGGACTTTCTATTCTGTTCAGCGGGTTGAGATATTTTGTATGAAAGTATACTGTGTATTGTATATGCCAGCAATTTACAGCACTTTGGAAGTTGGTTGACTCTAGGAGGTTCCCTGAATGCTTTTTTTTTTTTTTTAAATGTGTAGGATTATGTGTAAGATTGCTGCAGAGTTGTCTCTGAGCCAGTCTTCTCCTTTGGTGGTCTGAGAGGAGGGGACTGAGCAAAAGACTCATTGGCAAATCCAGTGCACCACCATTTTTACAAGTTTCATTTTGTTATTCTTCTTGCAGAACTATCTTATGAAGTAGTACCTTAAATTTAATTTAAAAATGAAAACAAGCATGAAAAGTACCTCACATCATACCTAGAGCACACAAAACAAAACACCATATGCTTGCTGATTGGTCCTATCAAATAATATATTTAATTCTTAATTAGTGAGGAGAAAACAGTGTAGTAGGAAACCATTGGCAGTGTGTGGATATGGGCAGATATTGGGATTGGCTGCTGTTGATCTTAGCAATGGTGATAGTGAGAAAAATGACAGATGTTCTGAGAGGTAGGGCGGCTGGCCTGAAATTGGACTAGGAATTGTCACGAAATAAGTAAGATTGCATAGACCAAGGGTGCCTGGAGAGAAACACTTGCTGTTCTTTGTCTTCTACATACCTTCTAGTCTACTTCTTAAGGTGCTGAACCTTCTGGTTGTTTTTCCTGTTTACTGTGGGAAAGGGCCGTATAAACCCCTATGTTCGTGGAAAGCAATGAAAAATACTTCCTGTGTTTCCCTATATTAGAATACTAATCACAGGCACAAAGATACTTCAACCTTTGAAACAGGTACATTCAGCTAGCTTGATTTTTAAATCATGCCAGGTAAAATTATTCTTTCTGCTCTTGTTACTAGTAACTAATAGCTGCTGTATTCTGCTCTCTTAACGGTTACTGCTGCTGTGTAACTGCTGATGCTTTTCTCCAGGATGGTTTGAGGCCCCGTCTAAGTCCCCTTTTACCAGTCTTCCCTGACCACACAGCCTCCAAGAACTGGGCACATATAATTCTTATAATCAATTCTATTTATTTAATACCTGTTCAATACTAACTTCTTTAAAAAATGTTCATAAGAAGTAAATAAAATCACCAGTAGTCCCAATACCAGAGATAAACCCTGTTAACATTTTGGGTATTTTCCCCTAGTTTTTTTTTTTCACCTACATGTATGATTTTATGGAGTCAAAAGCATACTGTATATATAATACTGTATCCTGTTTTTTCCCTTAAGTTTATTGTAAGCCATATGTAGATAGTATTTTTAAAGTTACATGATATTTCATAGTGAATGAATTGTGATTTGTTTTCTTTTTCATGTATATTTTTCTCATTATTTCAGTTAGATTATGAGATTATCAAAGAAAGTCACCCTACTGTATCATCCCTTCTTCCTACTTAAGTGCCTCTAGAGAATATTGTATATGATAGATGCTAAATAAATATTTTGCTTGCTTCTGTTTCATCCTAAATATTATAGGAGCTATTTGCTATAGGAGACTCCAAATGTATTATTTGCAGATTATCAGAATGATTGCATCACCCAAATCTTTCCATCTAGAAAAAGGGACCCCAGGGAAATTTCTGAATGTATTTTAGGGGAAATCTTAACTCCTCTGAAATTCCATGAGAATTTTTTGGGCAAGCATTTGTGCATTTTTCTGTAGTTTCACTAGATTCTTGAAGGAGTCCTTTATCTAACAGAAATATCCACTGATCCAGAGATTGTAGCCCATCTGGAGATAGGTCTGTTTATTAAACTTATCTAAAATTTTAGAGTGTTTCTTTTCATTTTTCATTTTTCTTGGTTTTCAGGAAGGGATGAGACCATGCAGCCTGCAAAACCATCTTTTCTTGAATATTTTGAACAAAAAGAAAAGGAAAACCAGATCAACAGCTTTGGCAGGAGTGTACCTGGTCCACTGAAAAATTCTTCAGATTGGAAAATACCACAGGATGGAGACTATGAGTTTGTAAGTAGTGTTGGAAGTAAATGGTTATGTCTTTGGGAGAAGTTATTTGAAATATCACACATTGAATTATGTCATTTCACTGAAAGTGCCCAAGCATTTTCTTGGGCATTTTGAGTCTCCTAAACCATCCCTGACAGTGTCTCCTGAGCTGAAGGACAATATTTTGATTGGTGTTTGAACAGTTCTCTGGTCCCTAATTAGTGGCATCTTTTTCACTTTCAAAAAATATTCACTTTTTATTTTTGTCCAATTTGAAATTGTTCATGGTGAGAGAAGTATTCAATCATCAAATGAAATTGCAACTGTGTTTAATAGTTTATTTGGGGTTTTGATTTTATATTTAAGAATTAGATTAGAGGGCAGTTGACACTATTTTGTGGTGTCCTTGTTGTTTTGCTAACTATTCTCCTAATTTTAACCCTCCTGAAAGGATTATTCTCAATTTTTTCAGAGGATGAATGTATAATTATTCCAGTTTCATATGAAAAACAGGGTGTGTTTTCCTTTCTCTACTGTGGAACATTTTCCCTCAACCATAGACACTTATTAATGTTCATAGGAATTTAAGGAGTAGAGCAATAAAAATTTTGGGAAAAAGTAAGCTAAGGAGTCTGCATTTTCTTCTTGACTATTACTAGAAAAGATTTTTCTCTTCAGGAACTTTTTATTTTTACATTGTTAAATTCTGAAGTTTTATCCTCATCTGTCATAATTCTGTTGTTCATGAAAGAGCTTAGATTGGGCATTGGGCTTGAACTCTGGTAGGCCTGTCTAGTTCTGGCTTTCCACTGTACTCCTGACTGGCCTAGAGGAAATGATGCCATTCTTCCATAACTTAATTTCTCTTTTATAAAATGGCAGGAGTGTCATAGTTTATACAACTAATGGTAGAGATCCTTTGAGGACCAGAATAACTCATCTGAGGTAAATTAACTGATTAGTCACTGAACCCATGATAGAACCCAGGTTCATTTGTTTTATTACCTGTTTGTTCATTTACTTATCCAGTGTTTTTTTTGTTTTTGTTTTTTAATGTCATGTGTTTGACACTATTCTAGGGATATAGTCATTAACAGAACAGCCAAAAACCCATCCCTCATAGAGGTTTCATTCTAGGTGAAGGAAAAGTATTTAGTGTGTCAAATAGTAGCAAGTATTGTAAAAAATATAAAGCAAAAGGGAGTTTAGGAAAGAGAAAGAGTGTGTGTGTGTGTGTGTGTGTGTGTGTGTGTAGTTTTTTAAAAATAGAGTAGTCAAGGAAGTTCTCATTGGTAAGAAGATGAGGATGTGAACTATGTGAATATCCAGAGGAGAGATTTTTAGGCAGCGGGAATAGCAGATGCAAAGATCCTGAGGCAGGGACTTGGCTGGTGTGTTTATGGAACAATGAAGAAACAGTATGTTTTGGAATGGCATCAATAGGATGTGCAGCAGGAAATGATATCAGAGATATAATGGAGAATGAGATAATGTAGGGCTTTTTGTGTAATAAAAAGGACTTTAGCTTTTCTCTTGAGTGGAATGAAAGACCATTGGGAGGGGTGACTTGATCCTATTTATATTTAAAAGGTATTCTAGTTGCTATATTAATACATTATAGGAGAACTATAGCGTTTCTGAACACAGGTGCAGTGTTTTTATTTACTATTCAAAGGTGGCAAATTATGGGGCACATCTGCTGCTGTTCTCTTCTAGGCCTTTGGCACCCATCTTTTCCAATGAATCGGGGTTCAGCTTCAGAATCCTTCTTAACACAGTGCACCAGGCTGCCACTGCTAATCAGAGTAGACTTATGAAATTTGAATTATTGTGCATCTATTCCACGTTGCCTGTATAGTTGTCTTCAGCATGTGTATAAGGACTGATTTCTCAGTTTAGCCAGTCTTCAGGCAAAGATGTTTAACTGCGGGGTACCAAATCACATCATTATTGTGATAGAATGCTTGAGAATCCTCAAATCTGTAGTACTTCTAAGCCTAGTTTCCTTGTTTTTAAATGTTACAGAAGTTAGCGGTTTTGGCTGGGTGCGGTGGCTCACGCCTGTAATCCCAGCACTTCGGGAGGCCAAGGCGGGTGGATCACCTTAGGTTGGGAGTTCGAGGCTAGCCTGACCAACATGGAGAAACCCCGTCTCTACTAACTGTACAAAAGAAATCGGGCCGGGCGCGGTGGCTCAAGCCTGTAATCCCAGCACTTTGGGAGGCCGAGGCGGGCGGATCACGAGGTCAGGAGATTGAGACCATCCTGGCTAACACAGTGAAACCCTGTCTCTACTAAAAATACAAAAAATTAGCCGGGTGTGTTGGCGGGCGCCTGTAGTCCCAGCTACTCGGGAGGCTGAGGCAGGAGAATGGCGTGAACCTGGGAGGCGGAGCTTGCAGTGAGCCGAGATCGCGCCACTGCACTCCAGCCTGGGGCACAGAGCAAGACTCCGTCTCAAAAAAAATAAAAAAATAAAAAAAAAAAATAAATAAATAAATAAAAATAAAAATAAAAATAAAAAATAAGAAATCAGTTGGATGTGGTGGTGCATGCCTGTAATGCCAGCTACTCGGGAGGCTGAGGCAGGAGAATCGCTTGAACCCAGGAGGTGGAGGTTGTGGTGAGCCGAGATTGTGCCATTGCACTCCAGCCTGGGCAACAAGAGTGAAACTCCATCTCAAAAAAAAAAAAAAAAAGCGATTTTGAAAACCCAGTCACTTTAATCCTTTTTAATTTTTAAAAATATTGTTTATGATATTTTTAGGGCACATGTAATATTTTAGTACCTGTTCATAATGTGTAGTGATCAAATCAGAGTAATTAGGATATCTATTACCTCAAACATTTTTCTTTGTGTTGGGAACATTATAAATCTTCTCTTCAGCTGTTTTGAAGTATGCAAAAAATTATTAACTATAATTTTCCTACTGTACTATTGAATACTAGAACTTATTCCTTCTCTCTGACTGTATTTATGTACCCCTTAACCAACTTCTCTTCATCCCTCTTTCACCTCTTTCCCAGCCACTGCTAACCATCATTCTGCACTCTGTGTCCATAGGATCCACTTTTTTAGCTCCCACGTGAGTGAGAACATGTAATATTTGTCTTTCTGTCTCTGTCTTATTGTAGCTAACATAATGACCTCCAGTAATATCCATGTTGCAATAAAAGAAGCGACATTTCTTTCTCTTTTCTGGCTGGGTAATATTCCATTGTGTGTATACCACATCTTCTTTACCCATTTATCCATTGATGGACACTTAGGTTGATTCCATATCTTGGCTATTGTGAATAGTGTTGCAACAAATAGGAGAGTTTAGATATCTTGTTGATATATTGATTTCCTTTCTTTTGGATATATGCCCAGCAGTGGGATTGCTGGATCATATAGTAGACCTATTTTAGTTTTTTGAGGAACCTCTATACTGTTTTTTGTAATTGTTTTATTACTTTACATTCCCACCAAAGGCGCATGAACATTTCCCTTTCTCCACATCTTCACCAGCATTTGTTATTTCCTGTCTTATTGATAATAGCCATTCTAACTAGGGTGAGATGATATCTCTCTCTCTTTTTTTTTTGAGAGACAGGGTCTTGCTTATTCTCCCAGGCTGGAGTGCAGTGGTCCGATCATAGCTCACTACAGCTTCAAACTCCTGGCCTGTAGTAATCCTCCCACCTCAGCCTTCTGAGTACCTAGGACTAGAGGTATGGACCACCACGCCTGGCTGATTTTTAAATTTTTCGTAAAGATGAGGTCTGGAAATGTTGCCCCAGCTCATCTGGAACTCCTAGCCTCCTACCCGGGCCTCCCAGAATGCTGGGATTACAGATATGAGCCACGGCACCGGCCCTTTCATTGTGGTTTCGATTTGCATTTTCCTAATGATTAGTGATGTTGAGCATTTTTTCAAATACCTGTTGCCCATTTGTATGTCTTCTTTTGAGAAATGTCTATTCAGGCCTTTTGCCCAACTTCAATTCTAATCATTATTCTTGGATCAGTAGTTTCAACGTGTAAAGAATTTATTTCTCTTTGCCACAGTTTTCTCATACTAAGATCATTGGCAGGAAATTTGTTTTGGTGGGCAAGCTACTTATACAGAGGAGCTTTAGTAGGTCTTTAGAGAGAGTACTTTTTATTTTGGAAGTAGATGACTTCTAGAGGGAGTGGGCCCATGGCGCACAGTGACCAGGTTAGCACATTGCATGATAAATCTGAGGTCATAAACTGGCAGCATCCAGCTCACAGACCTTTTTGTGTGTTCTATACAGTGTTTAAATTTTTAAAATTAGTTGCTTATGTTAAAAACTTAAGAGATTTTACACAAAATGTTGGGTCTCCAGCTTATTTCGAAAATGTGAAAGATCTGGCACAGTAGACCTACATTATTGGTTAACGGTTGTCTGGAGCTGAGTGGCAGCTGCCCTCTTTAGGTATGACCTCTCTAATTCTTCACACTATTTGACCTACTTCACTCATTCGTATTAACTGTCTGACCTGTCTGACATTTGGGGGCATTTGATATTGGGACTCTTGCATTAAATTGTTTGGATTTATATATGCTTGAGCCAGCCTATTCTGATATATAACATTCTAATCTATTTGTACCTTCAGAATGTCAAGATAATTTACTTATAAAAGTCTCTTACAAAAAAATTTCAAACTAAGCGATAAAAGAAAATTGAGATGAGAGATACATGAGCTGCTTTCCCAACAAAGATCAAATGAAAACTGTCTTCATTGTTGATATTCTTGTTACATAGCTTTTACCTTGATCCCAAAGCAAGCATTTGAAATAATAGTCTAGAACAGTGATTCTCAAAGTGGTCCCAGACCAGCAGTGTTAGCATCACCTAGAGACTGTTAGAAAGGCAGTTTTTCAGGCCTTACCCCAGGCGGACTGAATAGGAATACCTGGGGACAGCACCCATTGGTGTTTTAACCTGTCCTCCTGGTAACTCTAACCCACTAAAGTTGTTCTAAAAGGTTTTTAGAGTAGTGTATCTTTATACACATTTCTTGTTTTCTTTTCTATTAGGTACTATAGAAATTCAGAGATAAGGATGTATTTCTATTTTATTAACATTGTGTGATTTTTAAATTTCCTTGTTATTCTCCTTTTGAGTCTCCTATACTCTTACTGGAGGTACCAAAGAAGCACATAAAATATGGAAAATGTATGTTTGTCAGTGACATCTGGCAAATAAAGAGCTAGTCCTTTGAAGAAAGTTCTGAATAATCTCCTGAAAGCTTAACGAAGGATATGTGTCAGACTTGCTAACATGTTTCCCTCACAATTGCTTTTTTTTTTTTTTTTTTGAGATGGAGTCTCGCTCTGTCACCCAGGCTGGAGTGCAGTGGTGAGATGATTTCAGCTCACTGCAACCTCCACCTCCCGGGTTCAAGCACTTCTCTGCCTCAGCCTCCTGAGTAGCTGGGATTACAGGTGCCTGCCACCACACCCAGCTAATTTTTTGTATTTTTAGTAGAGACAGGGTTTCACCATCTTGGCCAGGCTGATCTTGAACACCTGACCTTGTGATCCACTCACTCATCTTGGCCTCCCGAAGTGCTGGGATGATTACAGGTGTGAGCCACCACGCCCAGCCTCCCTCATAATCTCTTACAGACTTTCTGATTTCTAGGCAGACAGTATTTAATTATGAAAAAAGATAATTCTGTTTCCTCCTATGAAGGGAATTGCTGTTTTCCAATGACCTTTTTGCCCAAAATGGCAAATAGGAAGTAATTTAATCAGGAGTAGCAGAATTTTTTTTTTTTTTTTTGAGATGGAGTCTCGCTCTGTCACCCAGGCTGGAGTGCAGTGGCGCGATATCCGCTCACTGCAAGCTCTGCCTCCTGGGTTCACACCATTCTCTGAGTAGCAGAATTTTATACTGACAAAAACTTCATATTTGCATCTGAAACTGAATATTTGTCCTATTTCTATAAGTGAATTGCCTATCTGTTAGGTTGAGAAACCCCCCCGAAGATTTCTAATAATGTTTAAGATAGATAGTGATTAAAATATAAAAGGTGCTTGAAAATGTAATAGTCTCTAAAATTGGTATTTCATAGTCTATTAGCAGATCACATTTTTGGAAAAGAATGTAATATTTTATGAGAATTCAGACCTTCCCGTTTTGCCATTCATAAAGCCACAAAAAGCTGTAAACTTAAATCCAATTTGGCTCATGGATCTTCCAAAAACACACTAATATTTTAGCTTAAGATGATCTGGGCTGGGTGCAGTGGCTCATACCTGTAATCCCAGCACTTTGGGAGGCCGAGGTGGAAGGTTTGCTTGAGCTCAGGAGTTCAAGACCAGCCTGGCACATAGTGAGACCCCATCTCTATTACAAAAATTTAAAAAAATGGCCCAAGTGCCAACAGTGGTGAACAAAACAGACCAGGCCCATGTTCTCATGGAGTTTACAGTGAAGGAAACAGACAGTAAGCCAGTACCCTAGTAGATATCAGTTCAGGTAATAATAGTGAATTTTTTTCTTTTTTTTAAAGCACAGTATAGAGATATTGTGAGAAAAGGCCTTGTGGAGAGACAGGACATTCAGCTGAGACATCAGTGAAGAGGGGAAGCAAGTCACAGGAAGGTAGGGGAAGCAAGTACAGAGACTGTGAGACAGGACATAGATTCTGTGTAAGGAAGGAAAGGAGTTCATTGAGGCTGGAGCTGAGTGACACGTGGGATAGCAGTTTAAATGTAAATGCATCAGTAATCACAGTAAATGTGAGTGCACTAAAATCTCCTATTAAAAGAGAAAGAGTCTGGATAAAAATAACAGTCAAATTCCGGCTAAACGCTGTTTACAAGAGATGTAACGAAAAGAAAATACAACCGAAAAATTTAAAACAGAGGAATGGAAAAAGATACACTAGGCAAATACTCAGTAAAAGAAAGTAGGTGAAACAATATTGATATCAAATGAGGCCAAGCATGGTGGCTCACACCTGTAATCTCAGCACTTTGGGAGGCCAGGGCAGGCGGACCACGTGAGATCAGGAGTTTGAGACCAGCCTGGCCAACATGGTGAAACCCCGTCTCTACTAAAAGTACAAAAAATTAGTTGGACGTAGTGGAACATGCACCTGTAGTCCCAGCTACTCAGGAGGCTGAGGCTGGAGAATTGCTTGAACCCAGGAGGTGGAGGTTGCAGTAAGCCGAGATCGTGCCACTGCACTCCAGCCTGGATGATGCAGCGAGACTTCATCTCAAAAACAAAAAACAAACAAACAAAAAACAAATCAGATGAAATAGAATTTAAGACAAAAGAATGTTACCTGGGAAGGATATTTTTATACTGTTAAAAGGTATACTTTATCTAGAAGATGTAAGTCATGCACCTATATGAAACATAATATATTTATCCCAAACTGATAGAAATACAAGGAGCAATGAGAATACTGCAATTATAGCTTCAAGAAGTTAATTAAGAAGACTTAAATATTCTTCTCTCCAAAATTGACATTTCAGTTAGACAAAAAGCTAACACAATTAACAACATTGATAAAACCGAAAATAGATAAAAATTCTAATATATATAAAACTTTAAAAACATGGAATATTCATAAAACAGCTATGTTTTATTCTTTTTTTTAACCTTTATTTCAGGTTCAGGGGTACATGTGCAGGTTTGTTACACAGGTGAATTGTGTGTCATGGGGGTTCGGCGTACAGATTATTTCATTACCCAGGTAATAAGCATAGTATCCCATAGGTAGTTTTTCGATCCTCACCCCCCTTCCACCCTCTGCCCTCAAGGAAGCCCTGATTTCTGTTCTCTTCTTTGTGTCCATGTGTACTCAGTGTTGAGCTCCTACTTACAAGTGAGAACATGCTGTATTTGGTTTTCTGTCCTTATGTTAGTTTGCTTAGGACGATGGCCTCCTGCTCATCCATGTTGCTGCAAAGGACATGATCTTGCTCGTTTCTGTGGCTGTATAGTATACCATGTGAACATGTACCACATTTTCTTTATCCAGTCTGTCATTGATGGGCATTTAGGTTAATTTCATGTTTCTGCTATTGTGAATAGTGCTGCAGCAAACACAACACATGCATGTGTCTTTATGGTAGAACAATTTCTGTGCCTTTGGGTATATACTCAATAATGGGATTGCTAAGTTGAATGATAATTCTCTTCTAAGTTCTTTGAGAAATCGATACACTGCTTTCCACCATGATTGAACTAATTTACATTCCCACCAGCAGTGTATAAGTAATCCCTTTTCTCTACAACCTCGCCAGCATCTGTTATTTTTTTATTTTCTAGTGATAGCCATTCTGACTAGTATTAGATAGTATCTCATTGTGTTTTTGATTTGCATTTTTCTAATGGTTAGTGATGTTGAGTATTTTTTTCACATGCTTATTGACCATGTGTATGTCTTCTTTTGAGAAGTGTCTGTTCATGTCCTTTGCTCCGTTTTAAATGAGGTCATTTGCTTTTTACTTGTTAATTTGTTTAAGTTCCTTATAGATTCTGAATATTAGATATTTCTTGGATGCATAGTTTGCAGAAATTTTCTCCCATTTTGTAGGTTGTCTGTTTACTCTGTTTAAAGTTTATTTTGCTGTTCAGAAGCTCTTTAGTTTAATTAGAACCTATTTGCCAATTTTAATTTCTGTTACAATTGCTTTTGTTGTCTTCATCATGAAATCTTTGCCAGGTCCTATATCCAGAATGGTGTTTTCTAGGTTATTTTCTAGGGTTTTTATAGTTTTAGGTTTTACATTTAAGTCTTTAATTCATCTTGAGTTGATTTTTGTATACGGTTTAAGGAGGCGGGAGTCCAGTTTCCATCTTTTGCATATGGCTAGCCAGTTATCTCAGGATCATTTATTGAATAAAGAGTCCTTTCCCCATTGCTTGTGTTTGTCAACTTTGAGTAACTATGTTTTCTTGTTTTTTTGTTTTGAGACAGAGTCTTGCTCTGTTGCCCAGGCTGGAGTAGTGCACTGGCATGATCTCGGCTCACTGCAACCTCTGCTTCCTGGGTTCAAGTGATTCTCCTGCCTCAGCCTCCCGAATAGCTGAGATTACAGGCACCTGCTACCACGCCTGGCTAATTTTTGTATTTTTAGTAGAGATGGGGTTTCACCATGTTGGCCAGGCTGGTCTTGATCTCCTGACCTCAGGTGATCTACCCGCCTCTGCCTTTCAAAGTGCTGGGATTACAGGCGTGAGCCACCATGTCCAGCCAATGTTTGAAAGGGTTAAACAAGAAATCTCAACAGAGAAATTATTCAGGCCACACTACCTGACTATAATGCAATAAAATTAGAAATTAACATTAAGAAAGTAGTCAAAGCCACTTTATCCCACCTGGAGATATAAAAATATATTCCTAAATCTTACTTTAAAGATAAAGTAAAAATATAAATTATAAACAACTTAGAAATGAATAATAACAATTATACAAAATTCAAATCCCTGTAATTCAGAACCTGTGGGAGGCAGTAAACAGTGGCACTTAGAAGAAGATTTATAGCCTTAAATGAATTTTCTTCTTAGAATACAAGAAAAATTATAAATAAGTTAAAAATAGGATAAAGATAAAAGCAGAATTTAATGAAATAGAAAACAAAACAAAAAATTGATTGGTAAAAACCAACAGCAGGATATTTGAAAGGACCTAATATTTGGTAGATTTGACCAAGTTAAAAAGGAAGAGTGTACTAATAAACTGCAGTAGGTGAAAGGCGAGAGGCAGTTACTAGAAACAGAATATGGCAGTGTGATCAGAGATTATGATTTATAATTTTATGTTATTAAATTTGAAAACTTAGATAAATAGATGTTTAAACATTATGCCATATTTACTTCCCATGTGGAAGTGTAAATACATAAAAATATGCAAGATACTTTTGGACAAGAAGAAGAAGGTTGATCTTATTCTTCCAGAGATCAAAACATACCACAAAACCACAATAATGAAAGCATTATGATATTGGCATAAGAATAGAACATAGGCCAGGGTGTGGTGGTTCACCCTGTAATCCCAGTACTTTGGGAGGCTAAGGTGGGAGGATCACTTGAACCCAGGAATTTGCAATCAGCTTAAGTATCATAGTGAGATCCCCATCTCTACAAAAAAAAAAAAAAGCTGGGCTTGGTGGTACATGCCTATAATCTCAGCTACTTGAGAAGTTGAGGTAGGAGGATCTCTTGAGCCCAGGAGTTCGAGGCTGCAGTGAGCTAGGATTGCACCACTGTATACTACCCTGAGTGATGGAGTGAGACCCCATGTCTTAAAACAACAACAACAAAAGATCAATGTTACAGAGTAGGATTGAGAAACATACCTATGTATGTATAGGTGTATATAATATGGATAAATTTTTAAAAATATATACACCTTTGTTGGATGCATAGTTTGCATTATATATGAGTGTATTATATAATGATAAAATACAAAATAATGCAAACTGTAAAATTTGTGTAAATTAAAACACAAATCATGCTACCATTTCTATGTATATGTACACATACAGCTGCATAGATAAAAAAGACAGGATCTAAAAATAACTTGAAAGTCATTACCTGTGGAGAGAACTTTAGTTTTAGCTGTCTACACAGAAAGAGAATTTATTACTATATTAATATATTACTTGCTTAACTTAAAAGGAATAAATAGAACAAGATACATTTTTAAACTTTCTATTGAGATTTTTCCTGGCTTTAGTTTAAATAAAGCCAAGTTATATATATACAGATTAAGAGAACCACAACACTTTTCAGTCAGTTATCAGCTTTGCAAGTATTGTTGATTATTAGCTTTCAGTATCCTTAGGTTTTAGAGTAAATTTCCTATTTATTCAAATGAAGTTGCTTTCAGATTTCTTATGACTTCTTCTATAAAAAGAGTTGATAGTAACTGGCCCTCACATATTAATTCAATCTATATTTATTGAGGTTCTCTGTGTGTACTATGTGTGAATACATAAGACTGTGAGATCTTTTACAGCCTTCACTTTATCTTACCCGTCTTCGTATTCCTAATACCTAGCAATTGCCGGGCTTGGCACACCATTTCAAATTAAACTCAGACATAGTCTCTGAATTCATTCATTATTTTATTCAACTACTAGTTGAATTAAACTCAAATATAGTCACTACGCTTAGAGAGTTTATGATGTAGCAGAAAATAATCAAATGATTTTGATACATTATACTAATGATAGCTTACATTTATTGAAAATTTACTATGTCCCAGGCATTACATATGTTACCTCGTTCTCAGAACCATCCCATGAGGTAGGAATGTTGTTGTTGCCATTTTAGGGGTAAAAAAACTGAGGCTTAATGGCAAGAATAAGTTCAAGAGATCTATTGTACAACATGGTAACTAGTTAATAAACACTGTATTGTATTTTGAAAATCACTGAGAGAGTAGATTTTAAGTGTTCTTACCACAAAGAAATTGTAAGTATGTGAGGTAGCACACATGTAAATTAGCTTGATTGAGCCATTTCACAATGTATGTACATACAGTATATCCTTATGAGGTTCACTTTATGAGATTTCAGTTACCCACTGCAGTCTGAAAATATTAAATGGAAATTCTAGAAATAAACAGTTTCTAAGTTTTAAGTAGCATGCCATTCTGAGTAACATGATGAAATCTTGTGCCATTGTGCATCATCTCGCCTGGGACATGAATCCTCCCTTTGTCCAGCATATCTGTGCAGTACACGGTACCCACTCCTAGTCACTTAGGAGCCAATTTGGTTATCAGATCACCTGTTGAGGTATAAGAGTGCTAGTGTTCAGGGAACCCTTATTTTGCTTAATAATGTCCCCAGAGTGCAAGAGTAGCGATGCTGGCACTTCCAGTTTGCCAAAGAGGAGATGTAAAGTGCATCTTTTAAGAGAAAAGGTGAAAGTTCTTGACCAAAAATAAGGGGGGAAAAAAACCATATGCTGAGGTTGCTAAGATTTATGGTTAAGAACGAATCATCCATCCATGAAATTGTGAACAAATGTGAATCTTCCATCTGCGAATTGTTGTTGTAATTGTTCTGTGTTATTATTAGTTATTGATAAATTCTTAACTGTAACAACTTTATAAATTAAACTTCATTATAGGTTATTTACGCATGGGAAAAAGCTGAATGTATAGGGTTCGGTGCCATCCACAGTTTCAGGCATCCACTGGGGTTTTCAGAATGCATCCCCTGTGGATAAGGGAGGGACTACTGTATTTCAAAACATCATGTTGTATAAAATAAATATGTACAATTTGTATTTGTCAATTAAAAGAAAACCCTGAGACTAAAAGGGGGTGGTTGACTACAGTTATACAGACAGTTAGTGGCACAGTGAGGATTTTAACCAAAGCAGTTTGACTCCAGAGCCCATCCTTTTAACT
This sequence comes from Nomascus leucogenys, assembly GCF_006542625.1. Lineage (NCBI taxonomy): Eukaryota > Metazoa > Chordata > Mammalia > Primates > Hylobatidae > Nomascus > Nomascus leucogenys. The sequence continues at coordinate 18,991,308 of NC_044393.1, read as the reverse complement.
GTCTGTACTGTGTGGCATTTTTCTAGGCTATTCTGGTAAGTTCTATCCATAAAGTACATAAAGAAGGGGCTGTAAGAGCCCAAAAGAGAGAGCAAGAACCCCAGGGAAGGCACCAATAAGTGTCATTGGAAGTGTGTTTTGAAAGATGAAGTGTGTCTGTGGAGATACTAAGGAGTGTGGCATGGGTCCAGGAAGTACTGAGTAATTGAGTTGGAGCATTACCAGTGTGGATGTGTGTGAAAGGGGAGGAAGGGAACAAAGGAGAGAACTTCAGGTGAAGTAAATTAATGCCCAATGTACCCTTTTTTGCTGGAAATATTTAGTACTCTTTTAGATTTTTCCTTGGTATATCAGAGAAATTAAAAATAGAGTCCTAATGCAACACAGAGAGCTAATATCCATCTGAAGTTGTGTGATAATGGGTCCATCAGGATATAAAACCACCAAACTGTTAATTCAAAATTAATTTGATAAAAGTAACAGAACCTGAACAAAATTGATTGCTTGGATTCCTTGGATAGTTGTAAGCCATTCAGATGGCTTTTTGTGGTAGAGAAGGAAAAATTCCAGCCCTGAGTTTTTCCCAGGAGGCCGATAACAACCTATGATTCCACGAAACTTTATCTTAACCATTCTCTCCTAGATCAGGGCTCCAAATCTGATTGTAAGTTGAGATTTCTTTGGGTTTTTACAAAGAAGCTTCGGCCGGGCGCGATGGCTCACGCTTATAATCCCAGCACTTTGGGAGGCCGAGGCGGGCAGATCACGAGGACAGGAGATCGAGACCACGGTGAAACCCCGTCTCTACTAAAAATACAAAAAAATTAGCCGGGCGTGGTGGCGGGCGCCTGTAGTCCCAGCTACTCGGAGAGGCTGAGGCACAAGAATGGCGTGAACCCGGGAGGCGGAGCTTGCAGTGAGCCAAGATTGCGCCACTGCACTCCAGCCTGGGCGACAGAGCGAGACTCCGTCTCAAAAAAAAAAAAAAAAAAGCTTCACTGAATTGTCAGAACATAGTCAGTTACTCATTTATTATTAGGTTGTACTTTTTGCTTTTGGCTGCACATGTTAGAAATCAGACACTTGCTGGGAGGTAAGAATTATTACTACCTTATTTATAATTTGAAATCATGACTGATATGGTAGAAGAGATGCTTTATTTGCCTGTGCTTAAGTCAATACTCTCAAGAATGCATCTTGATGTTTTCTGGGAACTCAGTTATCTACAATTTGAAACTTTATCTGCCATTTCATAGAGACAAAAATAACTCTCCCAAAACATTCTTTGAAATTATTGTTCATTTATTTCAAAATGAGTCTAAAAATTAGTTCATATTCTTAAATTTACCAGCCTTTAATGGTAAGGTAAAATTTAATGTCCCATTACTCAGTTACAACAATCATCAAGTCAACTATTCTTGTTTTATTTAATCCTTCACCTCCACTATTCACCACCCACACTGCTTGATTGTTTTGAAGCAAATCCCAGGCATATCTCATTTCTAAATATTTCATATGTACTTATAAAAGATTAATGACCTTTTAAAAAATATAATACCTTTATCATACTTTTACAAATTAGGAGTAATAAATTTCTTTAATGCCAAGAAATGCCTTGTTACTGTTTAGTTTCCTGGATTTATATATATTTTTTAGCTTGTTTGAATTAGGATCCAAATGAGATTTATAGGAGATTGGTTGATATGTCTCTTAAGCCACTTTTAATTTAAAGCCCTCCCTTTCTGCTACCCCTGCTCATGTACTTTGAGATACTGTTGGAGAAACCCAGTTGTTATCCCATATAGTTTCCCTCATTCGGGATATTGCTGATTGCATCTAAGTGCTCTTATTTAGTATGTTCCTTGAGTTTCTTATACATTGGTAGTTTTATCTAGAACAGTGGTCCTCAGGACTGCTTCATACTTATAAACATTATTGAGGACCCCAGAGGGCTTTTGTTTATAGGGGTCATATCTACTAATATTTACTGAATTAGAAATTAAAACTGCAAAATTTTTAAAGAATTTATTTACTTAAAAAAATAAGCTAATATATACATTAATGTAATTTTTTTCAATGAAAAATGACTGTTTTCCCAAAACAAAAACAAATGAGTAAGAAAAATAGCATTGTTTACATTTTTCAAATTTTTTGGCTTAGACAGATAGATGATCGTATCTGTTTTGCATTCAGTCTGTTGTAATATATTGTTTTGTTTGAAGTATAGGAAGAAAGTCTAGCCTAGCAAAAAGAGGTGTAGTTGAAAAAGACAGAACTATTGTAATAGCTGTTTAAGATAACTGTGGATAGTCTTCTTTGACCCTATACCAAAACTCAACAAGTAGTGGTTTCTTATAGGTTAGTTGCAATGTAGAGTATGAAACTAAATTCATGAAATTTTCTTACTGTGTATATTAAAATTCATTAGTGTTTTAAAATTTTGAGTGGAACTTTTACTCACACGTGATTTTGTAACATCACGCATTGGGCATTTGGAAAATGTTGCTTCATTCAGTTACATGGATCTTCTAAATGTTGGCACATTTCATTAAACAATATTAAAAAAACCACACATTCCTTGAAGTTATGACCAGTCTCATCAGAAGAGTATCTAACTAAGTGTAGGGAAGTTGTCAAGCTCACAGTGGTAGATTCAAGTTTTCCAGAATACTAATTTTCATTTGAAGGTTTGAATTTTATCAACTACAACACTCTTAGTTGTTTTCCTTTGAGTGACAGACTCACTTTTTTCATTTCTGAAAAAATGTCTGCCAGACACCCAAGTCTGAATACTCACAATTTGTCATTTTTTCATGTAAAAATGGTGCTCTGTGGAAAAAGCAGCTGGTTGAGCTTGCAGCTCAATTGCACAAATGCTTTGCTTCAAAATGACCATTGTATTTCAGTTACAACAGAAGTGCTATATGCGGACTTCCCATTTCATCATAGATACTATTAAAAAGACATGAACTTTTTTACTACTTCATCAAGGACATTCTTAAGGGTTTTTAAAAAACTGTAGCCAGTGACTGTGAAGAATGCAATAACTGCTGACACTATTTGGTGCCACTTTTTGATTTATACTGAGGCTAACAGTTTTACCCCCCACTGCTTTTGTGTAATCAGTGCAGATGTCAACACAGTAGAAAAGTCAAATAGCGTCTTAAGATTAATATGAAAATAGTTTGGTCTTACAGAGTCCCCTAAGGGGGTGTCAGGGATCTTCCAGGTGTCTACAGGCCAGACTTTGAGAATTGCTGATCTAGAAGCTTGATCAGAATCAGGTTCAATTTTTTTTTTTTTTTTTGGCAAGGGTATTTCATAGGTGGTATGTGTACTTCCATCAGAAGGTTCATACTATCTGGATATATGGTCATCTCTCTTTTTCTGTTGTTAGAAACCAGTGAAGGTCATTGTCTGGATGCCATTTCATTAGAGGTTACAAAGTGGTGACATTTGATCATTTCTTCTCCATTTACCAATTGAAGTAAAGAAGCATTTCATTATTTAGATAATCTCAGGTACAATGTATATAGAAAAGACAGTATGCACTTGATTTTTTAATTTTTATTATCATTTTCAAAATAGTGTATTGGTTCCCTAGCATTCTCCAAAGATATAACCAGTGATTTTTTTGTATCATAAATTCGTGGATTTAAATTTATTTGATCTGTTTCAATCCTTTCAACTATTTCTTATGTTCAAATGGTTCCATCTTGATATAACCCCAGTAGTTACTTTTAAATGTTTTATTGAGGTATGCTTTATATACTCCCTAGTAGTTTGTGAGAGCATCCTTGCTTTCTAGTATGATGAGATGTGAGATGTTCCAGGCTCATCTTGCTCCAAACCTGGAAACAGACTTTTTTTTTTTTTAAAGGAACTCAGGTTTTTAAAATGGGAAATGGTAATTAGAGACCACAGTCTGGGTGCAAGTTGTGCTCACTGCAGTTAGGTCATTTTTTTCTAAGCCTTTTCAATGGATGAATCCAGGAAATGTGTTTATTACAAACTTATGCATTCTTATGCTATTTCCAGTATAGATTGAATACTACTAGTTTCTTCCTTAACCACTTTCATCCCACATCTGTAATCCTTTCCCCCATGCCAAATATCTTCCCAGCAATTCTAATATAATTACTCATTTGTTTTTCAATTCACAATAAATGTCAGCCTCAGAATAATAATACCAGTACTTCTGACAACAATACTGAAAACAGTTAAAGATTTGTGTTGCAGCTTGTTGTCCTTAGGGACATCCCATATAGATGTACAATCAAATTATTATGTGTTAAAGCTACTGGGAATAATTTCTGTGTGGTTATGCCACAAACTCAATTGGCTGATAGGTTTTTTTGTTTCATTTTGCTTTTTGTTTGCGGTGTTGCTTTTTATTGTTTTGCTTTATAATTATATAAGCTATATGGTTCCAAGGGGCAAGTCTACAAAACAAAGTTGTTCAGATTTAGTTTCTCTTCCTATCTCCTCTGTTTCCTCCTTTTTTTATGTTTGGGAGATATACACAAGACACATGCGTGCATGCATACATGCATGCACGCATCCATGCATGCACAGACAAATACGTGTATGTTTGTACTACCATTCTGAGATAACAGTAGTGTCCTATCCATACTTTTCTCTGTTTGTTTTTTGTTAATTATGTATCCTAGAAATTACTCCGTAGCCGTACATAGAGATAGTCCTCATTCTTTTTTCCTATGCTTAGTATTCCATTGTGAGAATGTATTGTAGTTTATTCAGCCAGTCCTCTGTTGATACACATTTAGGTTGTTTGCAACAGTTTTTAAGTTGATTGCTTCATAAACCTATTCATAAATAGGGAATGCAATTTTTTATGATTGTTTTGGTTTTTTAGGTTCATGCTTTGTCAGTTTTGAGAAGCAAGTTACATGTTTTAAGCGTGTTTAGCTTTTTTTTTTTTTTTTTTAACAGCAAGGAGTGGATTTATTCAGAGGTCTCCCTCTTCCACATTTTAGTGCTGTTTGTATAAAGCAGCCCCTAAGACTCTAGTCATAACATCACGTGTCACAGGAAGAGTGAGTAATCAATCTCCTGGCAAACATTGTTTGTTAGCCTGCCCCAGGTATTAAAATGTTGCCGGGTGTTAACAACCTGGAGGACTGGAATTCCTAATTGCTGTAATCAGAACCTGAAATTTTTAAAGTTTGAATCTCATTACAACCAAAGCCAGATTTGGTTCAGTTACTTTAATTTTTCTATAATTTGAAGTCAGAAAAGAAAAAGAAAAACAACTGTAACTTCAGTGTTGTTTATTATTCATCAAGAAGGTTTCAGTGGCTGAAATTTAAAATATAAATTAGCTATTACTCTAGAAAGCACACTTTTTAGTTTTCAGCTGAGATGAATGTATTTTTCTTATTCCTGGATCTATAGCCACGCCTTTGAATTATGATCTCATTCACTTAGACACATATTTTTCACTCTTCTTCTTTTGAGCTGTTAAAGATATTTTCTTCAGTCTTTCTTTTCAGCTTTACCTCCTGTTTTTTTTTCTCACTCGAACTCTTGACAATTCAGTAATCCTTATTCCTGGGACATGAAATGTTGAGAAGACAAAGGAGATTTATGCAAGTTTTCCCACCCATCCAAAGAAAGGGTCTCTATTAGAACTCTTGAAAGTGATATTTGCTTATGTAGCCCAGTGCCTCTGAAAGAAAAAACATGATGCAGAACTTTTCTCATTATCTAAGGTGTGTTCCTGGTGTCATTTCCCTCTCCCAACAGGACCACTTTTACCTAATACAAATCTGGATCTTCCACTACTCAAATGAAATACAACGCAATTAGCATCTTTTGTCTTTGATAGCACACCTACTCCAAGCACCAGTAATGCTGGAATGGAAAGCATGTTTCCTTTCCTTTCTTCATTTCTCTGTTGGAGTTTGATGCTGATATTACTGAGATTTCTAATGGACAGTGTAGGGAGGAGAAGGCTCATTGATGGTAATTTATTGTACTGCTACTGAGAAAAAAACACAGCTCAGGGTATTGGTTGTTCTATACATCCAGATTTTTTGACTGAAAATGTTAGATTTTACTTTTTTAAAAATTTCCAACTTTTAAATTCAGGGGCACATGTGCCGGTTTGTTACATAGGTAAATGTGTGCCATGGTGGTTTATGGCACAGATCATGCCATCACTTAGGTATTAAGCCCAGCATCCATTAGCTATTCTTCCTGATGCTCTCCCTCCTCCCAAGCCCCCACCCTCTGACAGGCCCCAGTGTGTGTTGTTCCCCACCATGTGTCCATGTGTTCTTATCATTCAGCTCCCACTTATAAGTGAGAACATGCGGCATTTGGTTTTCTGTTCCGTGTTAGTTTGCTAAGGATAAATGCTTCCAGCTCCATCCATATCCCTGCAAAGGACATGATCTCGTTCCTTATTATGGCTGCATAGTATTCCATGGTGTATATATATACCACATGTTCTTTATCCAGTCTATCATTGATGGGCATTGAGGTTGTTCATTACAGCACTGTTCACAATAGCAAAGATTTTACATTTGTTTAGAAGGCTTGATAAAGTTGCAGTTGTGTACCAAAGTGACTGTTCTTTTAGTGAAGAAGCAGTAGGTTTGGTAGTTAAGATCATTGGAATCAGGCTTTCAGGGTTCAAATCCTGACTTCACCATTTGCTGAGTAGCTGTGGGCCACTTACCTCTCCTCTCTGAGCTTCATTGTCCTCATCTGTAAAACGTAGTACTAGAATCCATAGGATACATTTTGAACCTATAGGAGAGTTAAATGGAGTAATGCACATCAAGTGCCTGCAATATAATACAGATTGAGTATCCCAAATCTGGAATCCTGAAATTCTCTAAAATTTGAAACTTTTGAACAGTCAAAGAAAGTGCTCATTGGAGCATTTCAAATTTCATATTTTTGGATTAGAGATGGTCAACAGGTAAGTATAATGCAAATATTTCAAAATCCTCCAAAATCTAAAGTTTAAAACACTTCTGGTCCCAAATATTTTGGTTAAGGGATACTTCACCTGTAGTCACTTCATAAATGTCAGCTTCTCCTCCCTCCTTCCACTTTCCCCTCCTTTCTTGAAACATTGTCCATGGAGTAAATTTCATTACCTAAACTTTTCCCCCAGTGATTTGCCATTGCCTTCTGTTATAAAACCAGAGATACATTCCCAAAGAATACTTGCACCCGGAGGGACTGATGTAAAACTACTCTAAAACAAAGGAATTAAAACTGTTACTGCTTGGAAATTGATTACCAAAGTGATCATAGGTATCAGTTTTAGAACTTCCTAATGCTTTCTTCCTTTCTTTTCCTTATATCTCTATACAATAATACAGTGTTTCTTTCCACCCACCTCTCAAATCATGAACTGTTGAGGTCAACATAAATTTTCAAATCTTGAAGCTCTGAAACTACTTCCCTTACAGTAACACACTTCTACCAATAGATGCCGCCCTTTCACTTCTTGAGTGCACAATCTCCTATGTGGCATTTGCTTAAGGCAGACTTTGCTGGCTATGTACAATGAATGATAAAATTACTGAACCAGGCCAGGTGAATGATAAAATTACCGAACCAGTGGCTTATGCCTATAATCCCAGCTTTTCAGGAGGCTGAGTTTGGAGGATCGCTTGAGCCCAGGAGTTCAAGGCCAGTCTGGGTAACATAGTGAGACCCCCATCTCTACAAAAAATAAAAGCACATTTTAAAAAGTTGGCCAGGCAGGGTGGCATGTGCCTGTGGTCCCAGCTACTCAGGTGGTTGAGGTGGGAGGCTTGCTTGAACCCAGGAGTATATGGTTTGCAGTGAGCCGTGATTGTGCCATTGCCCTCCAGTCTGGGCAACAGAGCAAGATCGTGTCTGAAAAAAAAAGAAAAGAAAAAAGAAAAAAGTTACTGAATCACTTTAGAAATTTGACATTGTGTGAAGTGAGTTTCTTTGAAAATAGGGAAAACTTGTAACACAGACCAGTAGAATGAACATTACATTACATCAGAAGAAGGGTGAATGGCCCAGGCTTTAGCTGGGACCTTGGGTGAGTCACCCTTCTCTTTGAATTTGAGTTTGTGGTCTGTAAAAATTAAATATAATAGTACCTATCCGGCTTTTCCCACAGGGTTGGAGAAAGGATCAAATGAAATACACGTTGGGTTATTTGAACTAAGTTTACTTTCAGAACTTTGGTAGAATTTTATTAGCCAAGAATTATAAGGCCATTGATGTTTATTTTTGGTTCATTGTGTATTAAGTGTTATCACTTATTTTTATTTCACATTTTATTTTACTATTATAAAAAAATTAGCTCTTTGAATGATGACAAATAATTCAGAAGTGAGGAAGACAAAGGAGCAGTTAAGCCTGGATTTCTGCTATGACTGTTTGCTGATGATAGTAACATTATCACTTTAGATCTAGGTAGCATTTAATATAGTTAAAGGTGCATTCATATGTTGTTCGGCAATGCTTACAGTGTTTCTGTGAGGTAGCAGGGTGGGGTTTCTTATCCTCTTATAGTTTGAGGAACTGGAGCCCAGAGACATTTTACAAAGGCATCTTTCCTACTTAGTGCCAGAATCAGGTCTGGAACCCAAACCCCTAAGTGGCTTTCTGTCTGTATTAATTCGTGGGTGTGTTTTCTCACATGAAAACAAAAACAAAAATAAAAACTATGCTTACATATTAAATACCCAATATTATAAACCAGGAAAAAGAATCTTCTTTCAAATAACATGTGATAGGGACTACAGTAACCAGGAAGAATGATTTCAGGTTTATTGCATCTTCCTGGGAATTTCGTGACATTGGAGGAGTATTTATTATTAACTCACAGTGTTTTTTTCATGCTTATTGTGAACACAGTGTAGATTGACAAGCTTTGTATTTCATTAATTGTTTATGCAAACAATTCTTATCGGAGCAATTTAATTTGTACTTTCTTTCGCTGTTCTTTCTTATTTACTTTCTAATTATGGGTTGTACAGGAATTTTGCTGTTGTCAGCAAATGTCTTTTTTTTTTTTTTTTTTTTTTTTTTTTTTTTGGAGATGGAGTCTCGCTCTGTCACCCAGGCTGGAGTGCAGTGGCCCAGTCTCGGCTCACTGCAACCACCGCCTCCCGGGTTCAAATGATTCTCCTGCCTCAGCCTCCTGAGTAGCTTAGATTACAGGCACATGCCACCATGCCTGGCTAATTTTTGTATTTTTAGTAGAGATGGGGTTTCACCATGTTGGCCAGGCTGGTCACAAACTCCTGACCTCAGGTGATCCGCCTGCCTCGGCCTCCCAAAGTGCTGGGATTATAGGCGTGAGACACCGCACCCAGCCAGAAAATGTCATTCTAACTAAAAAGGCATTATTATTTTAAGAACATTTTTGGTTTTCGCTGGGTGCAATCCCAGCCCTTTGGGAGGCCAAGGCAGGAGGATTGCTTGAGGTCAGGAGTTCAAGACCAGCTTGGGCTACACAGCAATACCCTGTATCTACAAAAAAAAAAAAAAAAATTAGCTAAGTGTGGTGGTGCGTACCTGCAGTCCCAGCTACCCAGGAGGCTGAGGCAGAAGTATCGTTTGAGCCCAGGAAGTTGAGGATGCAGCAAGCCATGATTGTGCCACTGCACTGTAGCCTGGGTAACAGAATGAGACCCTATCTCAAAACTAAAAGGAAAAAACAAAAAACAAACAAAAAAAAATGTAACCTCTGAGAATAAAGGTATCTATTGCAGAGGAATCTTAATGGATACAGGAAATATTTGATATATTTTCTGGTTATATCTGTCACAGTGTGCTTGTCAGTCTCATTCAGGTACTTGTTCCTGAATTTTTCTTCTCTTCTACTCTGTTATCTATTGTCTAATCAGTATGGGCTTTTCTGCTAATTTGCTTTTCTTTTTTTTTTTTCCGAGATGAGGCCTTCCTCTGTCACCCAGGCTGGAGTGCAGTAGAGCGATCTCGGCTCACCGCAACCTCCGCCTCCTGGGTTCAAGCAGTTCTCCTGCCTCAGCCTCCCGAATAGCTGGGATTACAGGCACCCGCCACCACATCTGGCTAATTTTTGTATTTTTAGTAGAGACGGGGTTTCACTGTGTTGGCCAGGCTGGTCTCGAACTCCTGACCTCGTGATCTGCCCACCTCAGCCTCCCAAAGTGCTGGGATTACAGACGTGAGCCACCACACCCAGCCTAATTTGCTTTTCTTACTCCAGTGTTAGATAATGAATATTTTTAGTAATCTTCATATTGGTTGCTCATTATCTTGTCTTAATTTAAATTTTATTGGCAGAGACACTTGGTCTCTTAAGACTACATTGTGGAATTTGACAAGGAAATGATGAAAATAGCAGTTATTTAATGCTTATTGTGTGTCAGGTCCCTGTAAATGTTTTATCCCATCTTCTTTTCATAATATCCTCACACGGTAGATCTTATAGATCTTATTCCCACTCATTTGACAGAGGCTTTGAGGCGCTAGGTGACAAGAGATGCTAGGTGACCTGTCCCACCCTTGGTGCATGATTGATAAATGATAGACCATTATTTTTCTCAGAATAACATACGCTTGTTTGCATGAGAACGGTTATATATGTGCCGATGGTGAACATTCATCTAATTCAGATGCTGCATCTTTTCTTTCTCTAACGTATGCAGCCCTTAGTGAATTGCCATAGCATGCAGGTACTCAGAATGTGTTATTTGATTATGTTATTTGAGCCCATTGTGCATGCACTCTTTGGAAAACTTTTTAAATTTCTTCAGATTTTCTTTTTGTAATATCCATTCATCTATGTGTATAGGAATATGTTAATTGGACTATAATTTCATAGATGTGGAATTTAGATTTCTTCCCTGCTTCTTTGGTAAAACTGTAGTAAAAAACATTGATTGGAAATACAGTGTTGGGAATTCCCTTGATCGAATTGGATAAAGCATAAAGCATTTAGCAAAGTGCCTGGCATTCCTACTCTATTATTAATATGTGAGTTCCTTTTAGAGTGATGGCTTATTTATAGTGAAGGAGAGCAGTGGATTGGGAATCAGGTCTCAGCTCTGACTATAACTAGCTTTGTGTCCCTAAGTAAGCCACCTAACCTTTCTGGGACTCTGTGTCTTTGTCTACTAAAGATAAGATTAAGTCTTCAAGAGCCCTCAAACTCTCTTGGTCTTTGTTTGCCAATTTAAAAAATGCAGCTAATGCGTCTCTCTCATAGAGATCATATGAGCCTAAAATAAAGAGCTTGTGTAAAGTGTGTAAAAGATGCTCAGTATATATAAGGTTCTTTTCCTGTTCTTTTAAAAGCAGAGAAATGCTTAGGACACCCAGGACACCAACATGAGCATGGAAGGCAGTCTAATATACCAACCAAGAGCGGATAGACTTGGATCCATTGCTGGTTTCATTATTTATGGGACCAGTAACTCTAGGCTTGTCACCCAACCTAGAATGAAGATACTGATCTTATTTACCTCTGAGTTATTGAGAAGATTAATTTAAAAATGCTTTTAAAGTGCTTAGCAGAGTATCTGACACAGAGTAGGCGTTCAGTAAATTTTATTTACATGTGTAACACTTAGGGTGGGAGACATGGATGAAATACCAGAAAAGGGAAAGATACTGAGGTGGGCTGCCCCAAAAAAGGAAGGTAAGAGGAAGACCCACGCTTATTTCACACTTTTGTTGCAGGCCCTGCTAGTTCACACATTGTTTGCTTTGTGATTTTTTTTTTTTTTTTTTGAGACGGAGTCTTGCTCTGTTGCCCAGGCTGGAGTGCAGTGGCGTGGTCTTGGCTCACTGCAACCTCTGCCTCCTGGGTTCAAGTGGTTCTCCTGCCTCAGCCTCCCGCCACCATGCCCGGCTAATTTTTGTATTTTTATTAGAGACGGGGTTTTCCCATGTTGGCCAGGCTGGCCTCGAACTCCTGAGCTCAGGTGATCCATCCACCTTGGCCTCCCAAAGTGCTGGAATTACAGGCGTGAGCCACCATGCCCAGCTGTGATATTTGTTTTATACCTAAGATGAGCTTAATTCTGTTACGACTTTCTTGTTCCTAGGGTGACATTAATTCTGTTATGACTTTCTTGTTCCTAGGGTTTAAATATCAAGGATACTGACTAAAACACTGATAGACCTTTTGTGTTTTCTCTGATTGCTTCCCTTCTGTGCCTGCCTGGAGGCTATAAGTCCTGGAGAGTTCCCACATTGATGTTTTTTTTTTTTTTTCAAAACAGTTTTATCCTGATGGTACATTTGTTAATGTAAAATAGCTCAAGTAAATGTATGTGTGTATGTATGAAAGAGACAGAGAGAGACAGAGAGCTGTATGGGATCCATTAGCTGCTGAGTGTACCCTTTCGTCTAGCAGAATTCACATTGCAGAGCATTGGATCAGAGGGTGGCCAGCAGCTGGAGGGAGAGCAAACTTGAATCTATTTTATAGACCCACTAGTCACTTCCATTTGCCCTTTACTTAGGAGAAAATACACAGCAAAAACTGTTCTTTAGACATGGATGCATCTAGTTTAATAAGTCTTAATGTAGTGCTATTAAAAATTAGGTAAAGTCAAGAAATTTTCTACCCCCTCCCAAGTGCTCTTATTCCTAGATATGCAGGACCAAGCATAAAGTTATTTTCACACATTGGGAAGAAGTGTTCCATTCCAATTTCAAGTGGAGATTTTCCACTTTTGGAAGTGCTACTGAGACTGCAATTAAAAACTACAACTATTCTTTTAAAACAGTTCCTGGGATGAATTAAGATCTTGCAGTAAAAATACCATATACAATCTGTCACATTATCTGTGGAACTTTTCCCTATGCCAGCATGGTCAGTGAGGGTAACAGCTGCCCAGAGTTCATTGCTAAATGGATGTTTAACAATGGTACTATGAATTCAGCACTTCATATTAGAATGGTGCTTGAGTTCCTGGTATTCAGTTAATAGAGTTTTACGTACAGTGATATAGAAAATATGTGATGCACAGGATTTCAGCTTTTTAAGAATTCTTACCACTTCTCCTCCCATCTCAATTTTGTTGTTGTGGAAAATGAAAATCCCACAGGAAAGCCAAGTGTAGTCCTCATTCCCTGACTTCTGGCTTTGTACTCCATCACTTTCACTTCCTTCCCCTCCTCTCTCTACGCTGTTCACCTGGGCCTAAACGTCTGAATGACTGCAGCCTCAAGGAAAGCTTCAAATTAGACTAGATGACCTTTAAGGTTTTGTTAATCCTGAGAGTCTGTTTGTCCACATCAATGAGCTCTTTTGTATCTACTCAAATGTGATAGAACAGACGAGCATTCAGAGTAAGGGGATCTTCCTAGGCTGGCTGCAGAGAGAACAGTCAGCAGTGCTCCTCCCATGGCTATAGATTACACATCTCACTCTGGGGGTATGTGGGTACTGGGGAAGGGGGAGCCAGTTTGGCCTGTGGCACCTGTAATTTTTATACTTTGAACTACTGAAATGGGTCTGAGTTCTCCAGCTCTTCACAGATCCCATCACTTCCTGTTTTTGTTTTATGACTGACCTGTTGTCTTTGCCAGTCTCTCAAAACATTTGTGTTTGTGACCTCTGATTTAACCAGTCTCCAGTTCATGGTCATTTAGGTAGCCTTCAGCTTTTTAATATTAATAAATATTGCTTTAATGACATCTTTGCATGGTATGCCCTTAGAAGTAATTCCTGCAGTAGAATTATTGGGTCAAACTGTTCATAAATTTGAAATTTTGATACATATTGTTAAATTTCCCTATCATTTTTGGTATGTGAATTGTCATTTTATGTTATTTACTGAATTTTCCATGTAATTCTTATTTTCTTTATTGCTTTTAAAGACTTCTTCAGGTTATGAACCTTTTAACATATGTGGTAAAGATACTCTCCTAGAATATCTTTTAAAGCTTTGTGTATGGTATCTAACTTCAGACATTTAAATTTATACATATTTTGATTTATTAGCTTTTTCTTGCGCGTTTCTGGAATTTTATGTCATGTTTGGAAAAGTTTTTCACATTCTAAGATTACAAAAATATTAACCCTTACTTTGTTTTAGAATGTTTTATTATTTTTTCTTTTGCAATATTTATCAGGTATTTTTCTTGGTGTTAAGAGTAAGGTAGCAATCGAGCTTTATATTTTTCTAACAACCAAGGATTTAAAAAAATACATAGTTAATTTAGAATTACCAAATCTTAATAGCTTATAGTACCTAAAAGTGGCTTGTTTTTACAGATAGAAAGTTTCCACTTCCAACTCTGAGTTTTAATGTTTTTCGGCTTTTAAAACCTCTAGAAAGAAACTGTGAACAGAACACCATATTGCTTTTTGGCATTAACCTTAATGCATCTCGAATAGGCTGATTCTACAGAATTTGATCCAAAGTACTTCTACGTCTTGATCCTTTTTTTGCCAAGCAAAATTGATTGTTTCTAACCAAAAGGCCTTTAGTGCTAGACTGAAAGAAAAGTAAGGGGGTCCTCCTGTGCTGGTTGTATTTTATATAATTTGGCATCAAGTACAATGCTTTTTATTTTTCTCTTTAGTTTCTTTCTTTTCTCTAGCCTGTGATGGTCCAGGCGTCTTGTTGCTGGGGGGCTTTTTGTCTAGCTCATTGTTATTGTATCTTTTAGTGCATTCGTTTTTTCATGGTAGTTCAGTAAGTGGTTACCAGGGGTCTTTCTTTGACAGTTATTACTAGCTTCTCTTGTATAGTGGGATTTAGCTGTGGGTTGATTTGTTGTGCTGGTATGTTTTCAGCGCAGCGATGCATTGCTCTATCACATAGATTCTTTTTATAGCTTCATTAGAGGTGTTTTAGTTCCTCTTTTGAATATTTATCTGAGGATCTTAGTACCTTGGCAGTCACACTATCCTAAATTATTATAGTGCCTTTTAAAGTAGATTTTGTCATTGAGGCTTATGTTTAGGTCAGGCTTGCAGGCAGGGAGACAGATTATGCCATTGTGATTGAGAGGCATATAGTGGTTAAAACCACTGGAGTTATTCTGTTAGGGCTCATAGCCTATCTTCTCCACCTATTATGTCACCTGTCTAACCCTTGATTGTCTTATCTGTCAAACATGGTAAAGTCATACCTCTTTCATAGGGCTGTTGTGAGTATCAAATGAGATATAGGTTGTGTAATCCCAAATCTGAAAATCCAAAATCCAAAACACTTCTGGTCCCAGGCATCTTGGATAAGGGATACTAAACCTGTAATGCATGTAAAGCACCTTTAGGACAATGGTCCTTACTGCTGGCCTGCAATAAGCACTTAATAAATATTATTTTCTTCTTTTTTGTTGTTGGTTTGCTCTTCTAGAATGTTACAATGCTATTTTTTTAACCTTCTAGTTGTAAAAACACACTCCTTATAGAAAGTTTAGAGACTGAAGAAAAGCTTAAAGAAGAAAATGTCTCTTACAACTCTTCCAACACCCCTAGAAATAATAATTACACTTTAACATTTCCTTCCAGTTTTTTAATACTTAGATATTATTTTACACAGCTGAGATCATTCTGCATGCATAATAAATCTTGATTTTTTTCACTTAACATATCTTAAACATTTTCTCATATCATTAAAAACACTTGTGAAATCATTTTTAAGGGTCACGTAGTAGTCTGTCACATTATATTCTTTTGATTGATTTAATCATCCTCTTTTTACTTGGCATTTAACATTTGGGGCTTTTTTGGTTGGAGTTGGGTTATTTTCAGGTCATTCTAATATATTAAGCCAGGCTTTTTTCTTGTCAGCGGGAGGTTTGGGGATTGAGTCTTTGTGATTGTTTTTGTTGTTGCGTTTTTTTGCCTGTTGAGTGTGTGAATTAAGCTGGGGTTTTAACCATCAGCACCTGCGCTCTCAGACTCTTGCCACCACCTTTCTGGACAATCTCCATGCTCTACTTTTTAACCTTTTTCTGATGAGTTTCTTTTCTTCTGTGCTAGAAGAAAGATGAATGGAGACTATGATTGGTGTTTAGGTTTCTGACCCGGCAGTGCCATGTGAATGCCCAGTAGCTAGCCAAGCTCAACACCAGTGCCTGTTAATGGCCTTTTACTGAAGTAGTCCTGCCGAGCAGTTTCTGGTGAGAAGACTATCCTAAATTGTTCTTGACAGGGTACACTATTTTTGTTTTAACTTCTTATTTTTCCTATAAAATTTGGTTTAAAGTATGTTGAGACTGAATTTATTTGTGCTTTGGAATATAATGAGAGTTTGTGCTCTTTTCTTTCAGAAAACTAGCCAAGAACAGCAGTCTGGAAAAGACATATGTATCCAAAATTGCCAGGGAAACCTGCTGTGTAGATACGCTTTCTGAGAAACCACATGGTAAATGAATGTCATCTTTGTCTCAGAACCACAGTAGCCTGGTTCTGCTGGTGGATCGTGCTAGCTGATTTGAGCTTGGTTTTTAACTCAGTTATTGAAATGGCTTTGAGAGCAGGACTTAAATGCCTGTGGTTTTTGACCTCAAGAGGTTGCTTAAAACAGTATCAGCCTGTGTGAGCCTGAGACCGTTTTTCATTTCCTTTGTTTGGTTCGGAGACTGCTTGATCCATGACTGCTTGGCAGGCTGCTTCTTTAACATTCATTCTCGTGGCCATTTTTTCTCTGATATTAAACTACAGGGTGATTTTAATCTCAACTACATGGTGAGAAAAAGAGCTGAGTCCAGACTGGCTCAGAAATGGATCCTAAGAACTGCAATAAGTATCATAGCACCTTAGGCCCTAGGAAGGGCTGTTCCATGGTTACTTCTGTGTGGCTTCACTGTAAGCACAGGTGACAAATTGGCATGTCTTGAATTCCTAGAAGCCACTGTCTCTCTCAGTCATCTGTTCCAACACTGTATCAGAGAATGATAAACTTTCAGGATTGAAAAGGGTCTTAAAGGACATATTTTCCAGCTCTTGCTGTATTTCCAACAAGAGGCATCATCTCACATTTGCTTGACTACCTGCAGTCATTTCTGAGAAGGGGGAATTCCACAAGTTGGAAGTAGTTCAAATCATTGCTCAAAGCTCTGTGTAAAGATAGTAGGTTTTTTTTTTTTTTTCAGCCAAAATTTGTCCCCAGGGAACTTCTGTCCATGAAATTTTGATTACTTCTCACAGGAACTTTAGCACAAGTTAGTTGGGATTATCTGGATTTCCCATTTTGCAGATAGAGAAAGCCACCATCTCTTTCCCCTAACTACTTAGTACTATGGTGGCTTGGGTTGAGGAAAATTTGTCAGTTCATTGTTACCAAGGCAAGTAACTAAATCATGGGTTCTCTCTATGCTAACGCTGCCCAGCACCTAGGCTTTACTGCTGTCTGTGCTTCATTCTCTCTCTCTGTTTAGCTGAGAGAATGAGTGTGAAAGCACTTAGCCAATAGTAGTAGATGTTGGGTGACATTTCATTTAAAGTGCAGACTCCTGGCCAGGTGCGGGGCTCACACCTGTAATCCTAGCACTTTGAGAGGCCAAAACAGGAGGATCCCTCGAGCCCAGGAGTTCGAGACCAGCCTGAGCAGCATAGCTAGACCTTGTCTTTACAAAAAATTAAAAAATTAGCCAGGCATGGTGGTGCCCACCTGTAGTCCTAGCTACTCAAGAGGCTGAGGCAGGAGGATCACTTGAGCCCAGGAGTTTGAGGCTGCAGTAAGCTATGATTGCACCGTTGCACTCTAGCCTGGGTGACAGAGGGAAACCGTATCTTTTTCTTTTTTTTTTTTTTTAAAAAAAGGAAAAAGTACAGACTCCAGAGTCAGACAGAACCTGATTCAATTTTGATTTCAACCACTTGCAGGCTGTGTTAACCTCAATGGATTATATAATTCTTCAAACCTCAAATTCCCTATCTGTAGCACTGGGTTAATAATTATAGCTGTAAGATTTAATGAAGAGCAAATGAGATTAATACATATAAAATAATGTATGTATGGCTGCTAATAATGAACAGTTAATACTTAAAAAATTCTGGCTTTTATTATTGCTATTGTTACTATTCCTGTAATCACTGTACAACAAGGTGTCTGAATCCTGCCCTCCCATCAAGGCAATACAGGCAGAGCTTAACCTTCTGTCCCACCTGTCCTTGTGATTTCTTCTCTCCATAGGACTACCCTTGGTATTCATTTTCACCTGATGTTACCAAGAATAGCAATATAAGCATCAAAAGAAGGGGTGGGGATGGGCATGTACACAATTTCTCTGGCCCCTGGATATTGCTGCTTCTCTTACATGGCGAGGTTTCAGGAGTGACCTCGATATTCTGCCGTGTTGTCAGAACTGGAGATTGGGCTTTAACTTTTTTTTTCTTATTTTCTTGCCTTTAGGGAAAACACATATATTCAGAAATATCATGGTTGTCTCTATTTTCAGAGATGGTTTCATCCTCTGTGGCTGTGTCATTTGAGTATGTGTTTTTAACAATCTACTCATTCTACTTTGTCCTTGTGGTCTAGATTTCTTAGTGGTCAGTTTTGTTTGGTTTCACTCCAGATGTAGGACTCTGCCACTTCCCAAGACATCTTAATTTCATGTACATTTTAAAATTTATTGGCATCAAGTTTCAGATTTTAAAACTTGCAGTATCTGTATTCATAGCTTGCTTTTCATTCCTGTTATTTGTTTCTTCTTTTTTTGGGGGGGTGGGGTGGGGATCAATCTTATCAAAGTGTAATTTTTTTTTTAAGCCCAAACCAGCTTTTGGTTTTGTTGATCCTTGCTACTGCACATTAACTTTTGAATTCATTAATTTATGTTCTTACATCATTTTCTTCTTTCTGATTTCTGTGGGTTTATTTTTCTTTTCTTCACTTGGACAATTCAGCTTACTAATTTTTAATTATCTTTCTTTTCTTTTTCTTTCTTTTTTTTTTTTTTTTCTTTTCCTTTTCCTCAAGACGGAGTCTTGCACTGTTGCCCAGGCTGGAGTGCAGTGGTGTGATCTTGGCTCACTGCAACCTCCACCTCCCAGGTTCAAGCGATTCTCCTGTCTCAGCCTCCCAAGTAGCTGGGACTAGAGGGGCGCACCACCACGCCTGGCTAAATTTTGTATTTTTAGGAGAGACGGGGTTTCACCATGTTGGCCAGACTGGCCTGGAACTCCGGACCTCGTGATCTGCCTGCCTCAGCCTCCTAAAGTGTTGGGATTACAGGCGTGAGCCACCGCTCCTGGCCCAATTATCTTTCTTTTCTAACATACGTTTAAGGCTGTAAAATTTCCTTTAAATATTATTTCAACTACCTGCCACAATTTTTGATATGTAGTATTTTTGTAAAGTCAGATTTGTTGAGGTTTAATTTATATGCTATAAAACATGCTCCTTTTAAGTGTACAGTTGGATGAGTTTTAATAGAAATATACAGTTGTATAAATACCACCATAATCAAGCTATAGAACATTTCTAATATCCCATCAAGTTCCCTTATGCCCTGTTTTTTGTCCCTACAGTTTTGTCTTTTCTAGGATGTCAGATGAATGGAATTGTGCAGTATATAGCCTTTTGTGTTTGGCCTCATTCACTTAGCATACTGTTTTGAGATTTGTTCATTTGTTGCATATGTCTGGAGTTTGTTCCTTTTTATTGCTGAGTAGTTTCCATTGTATGGATATTACCAGAATTTATCTGTTCACTACTACTTTATTTTCAGTGGGAGAAAATGAGAATATTTTAATTCTGCATTTGGACTGTAAATATCATCCAGACTCTTCTGGATTGGAAAGTATCTTGGCATTTTTCAAATATAAATATTTATTTAGGTTTTATCATTTTGAAAGTTCTTCCATTAGTGGGCAAACATGAGCTCATGTGTATTCACTTGCACCCTTCCTCCCTGTAGCAGTCTGGGTTCAGAGAGGAGATAGAAACCACACAGTAGGTTAAAGAGGGGAAGTTTAATATAATAAGTATTACCTATGATAAGAGTAACTATCAGATATGAAGAAACTCTGTAGGGTTCCCTAAGGCTGAGGGCGTATATCCAAGGAAGGACAAACTGCCAGGGCTTCAGACCTCATTGGAGAAGATGTGGTTCAGCCCATAGAATCACAGAGGAGTTTGCTGGTTTGACAAGACTGGAGCTGATCCAGAGTCTCTGGGCAAGCCCTCGTTTACCCTCTGGAGTGCCGGCAGCAAGCAGGCCATCCAGTGGGTTACTGGCCATCCAGTGGGTAGTGGGGTGTGGGCCCTGGCTGGGCCAGGAGGCCTTTAGAACACAAGAGCCATGTGGAGGCTTTGGTGTCCATGTCAGCTGAGCTCCCAAAACATTAGGGTAGGCTGAGCCTGCAAGGTCACAGAAAGACCACATTCTAGGCTGTAGCTGGGCCACAGTGTTGATGGTCCTCACACCCATATTGCCAACTCCCATGCTGGACACTCAGGACAGCCTCTTCCTCCCAGTGCTCTACTGAGAAAACTTCACAGCACACGTTCTTCAGAGAAATGCTTATCACAGAGTGCATCTAGAAGGGTGCACTTGGATCTTAGAGGTAACACACTCTCCCTATTCTTTTAAAAAGAAGTACTATCAAGTCAAGAGCAGTAATAACTATATGCTTGTGGTATTAACAATCAGACCCTTCATGAGGGGACAAGAGTTTATGAAAATTAGAACGTATGTAGTTTTAAGTAACAAAGATATGTTTATAGACAAATAGAACTATACCTTCCCATGGGACCTGTGTTATATACTAATCATGATATTGTCACTATTCTCCCCTCTCCCAGTCATTGGAATCATGGATTCCTAGTTGTAAGTCAGACCCCAGATTGGAAGCACTTTCTTTCTTCAAGATGTTTGCTCATTATAGAAAACATTTAGGAAGCGCATTTTAAAGAACAGTTTTATACCAGAGAAGCTAAGTGTTTTTAAGTCTGAGCCTAGATGAGCTTACTGCTAGGAATATGGTGTTTAAACCTTTCAAAATGAAAAACTAGGACACGTGGTCTTCACAAAATTTTTTTCTGGTTTAGGAATTTATACACATTTGAGAAGTATTACCATGGCATAAATTAATTCACATTTGATTATACCAATTAGACAGTTGCCGAAAAGAATAAAGGACTATCCTAAAATATTTAGGCTATATACATACTAATGCTTTTACAGAGTAAGGATTCAACCAATCTTTTTTAGAGTCTTCAACCAGAAAGATGAACAAATGATAAAAACTTATATTTAGCAGTTTGAAGGTCACACGCACACACACACACACACACGCACACACACACCCCTACCCCTATCTAGACCTAATTTATGTTTTTGACACTGTAGAGAGTTCAAGTCCTAAGACTTTATGGCCATTATAAAAAGATTCTGACATGCTTTGCAGAATTCTTGTCTTCTTTTGTTGCACATTTTTTTTTTCTTTCAAAGGATTGCTTGAGAGGGTATTTCTTTTTTGGGTATTTAGGTTGTGAATCTCTCACCCTTCATTACATGGGAGTACCCAGCAGTAAGGCTTACAGGGTGTTATATACTTTCCAGAAACTGAGTGCTATGTACTTGCAATCTTTTCCACGCTGAGAAATCCCCAATTTTAAAACTTCGACCTGCAAAGTAGCTTACTTAGGGAATTTCTATTTGTATTCTTGACAAGTTTTCCGTAAGCATTTTTTTTCTTTTATGTGTTTAAAATTGGATCCTATTTAGTCTGAAGATGCATTTTAAGACTGCATCTATTAAATAAAGTGAGATCAATTTGCATTTTAGCTTTCAAATTTTGCTTGGGATTCTTTGGGCTTTTTTTATTTGGCAGGAAGAGAGAGAAGCAGCTTGGCCTTTTTGCTGTCTTGGAAGTTTCCAGCCCAAGAAAGCATATGGAGGCATAGCTCGCAGGGTTTCTTACGTGATTAGCTAGCTCTTTTCCTGAATTATTAAGCTGCATTAAAACAGTAGCTCGGTGCAGTTGGTGTTTTAGGTTTTCATACCTTCTGAAAGATTAATATTCCTACAAGAATGAGGTTACTTTTGATGCCTCCCTTTAGTGCTTTCAAACATCAAGAGCCTCGCATTCTTGTACTCTACCTTCTATAGACATTTACAATTATTCTAGGAGGTGTAATGGGTGTTTACTAACTTCCTGAAAGTGTTTCTCTCACAGATTGGCTTCCTTAAGTGTTAAATTTATACACCAATTTAAAACTACAGTGTCCCCCTTGTCAATGGAGGAATATGTTCCAAGACCCCCACTGGACACCTGAAACCGTAGATAGTACTGAACCCCATTGCCGTCAGTCAGAACATTTCTGTTCATGTCTTTCACCCACAAATGTAATGCGTTTTCTATCTTAACCAAGTGCCTATCACACAACTGTGGTTGAAACTTTTGCTCCTTGAGGTATGACAGCAAAACTAGCATGTGTTTCTTTTTCCTTCTTCACAGTATTATGGGTAGAAGATTCATTCTTACTGTAATCTTAGCAGCCTTAGTGTATGATTTTTTGTTGTTGGCCAACAATGTTCATCTTTTCACTTAAAGAAAGTACATCATGGTTTCTCTTTGGCATATGTGAATTGCCAGCATCACTACTCTTGCATTTTGGGTCTATTACTAAGTGAAATAGGGGTTCCTTGAACACAAATACTGTGATACCAATTCTGCAACAGTCCATTTGATAACCAGGATGACTACTGAGTGACTGAGGGGTGGATAATGTGTATAGCATGGTTATGCTGGACAAAGGGATGATTCACATCCCAAGTGGGATACAGCAGGACAGCGCAGGATTTCATCATGCATGTCAGAATGGCACACAGTTAAAACTTAGGAATTGATTATTTCTGGAAGTTTCCATTTAATATTTTCAGACTTTAGTTGACTGTGGGTAACTGAAACTACAGATAAGGGGGAATATAATATACTCTTAAAATAGAATTTTTCTTAAAGAGCAATCATAAGCAACCAGGACTAGAGTGAATTTTTTTCATTTCTTTCCTTGTAATTTTATTGCAATTAGGATACTGAATTAGTCGATTATTTTGATTTTGGTATGCATGGGTCAATTTTGAGTAATTGATACAACTTTATTTAATGAACTTAAATTATCCTCTTAGGCTTATGTATTGATTACATACTTTCAATGCTGAAAAGCCTAGTGTCTTACTGGTGCTTGAGAGAACCCAGTAAAAAGTCAGTATCATTTTCAAATAAAGGCTTAAAGATTAAGGATCTATTTCTTTATTAAATATTTATTAAGAATTATTTTTTGCTGGCCTGCTCTCTGAAAATATATTAGATATAGTCTTTACTCTCAAATAGGTCCTACTTTAGTAAAAGAAAAAGATACAGGATTGAGAGAGGAGTTGGAGGTTGTGCTGAGCTGGAAGGTTGAATGGGCAGCCCCCTAAGCAGAAGACAGAAATAGATCCAGCAGAAGCTTGGAGGTGTAAAAAAGCATGGCACCTGAAGGAATTGGGAGTTGTTGTTAGTATTTCTGACTAATGAGCTCATAAGTCTTTTCATTTATTTAACCTAATTTTATTAGTTCTCTGTATCTCAAATGTGTTACTTGATATAAGCAAACTTGCATTTCATTTTTAAAAGTTAAAATTCAGACCTTTCCCTGATTTAGAATGACCCCCTCTTCTCTGCACTATAAAAGTGTGACGAGATAAAGTTTTTTTTTCCCATAGACTGACCACAGGGATTCTTCCGTCTGTCAATTCCTATAGCACATGTTGCCCTGACACACAGTTGGCCAGGCTTTACAGTCAGACACGCTAAGATTCCTATCCTAATTCAACCACTTACAACCTCTGGGACCAGAGGCAAATGCCTATATCTCTCTAAGCCTCCAGTGTCTGCGTCTGTAAGATGAGGGATAAGAGTACTTATTTCTTGGACTGTTGTGAGGATTACTTGAGTTAATGCATGTAAGGTGCTGAGCACAATGTCCAGCACATAGAACTCAATTAAAAGTATCTCTAATTAATGTTAATGATCATTAGCCCTCACTAATACCCCAGACTGTAGCTTGTTTTCGTGACTTCCCTACCTCTTTTCTCTCCACAACTAGCATGAAGGGAGCATGCCATATACTTTTTTTGTCCCATACCCACTCTTACTCACCCATACTCCTCTATCCTTACATGGGTTCTGACACAGAGTGGGTACTGGCTACATTTTAAAAAAGATGTAAGGGCCGGGCGCGGTGGCTCACGCCTGTAATCCCAGCACTTTGGGAGGCCGAGGAGGGCGGATCACGAGGTCAGGAGATCGAGACCATCCTGGCTAAAACGGTGAAACCCTGTCTCTATTAAAAATACAAAAAAAATTAGCCGGGCGAGGTGGCGGGCGCCTGTAGTCCCAGCTACGCGGGAGGCTGAGGCAGGAGAATGGTGTGAACCCCGGGGGGGCGGAGCCTGCAGTGAGCCGAGATTGCGCCACTGCACTCAGCCTGGGTTAAAGAGCGAGACTCCTTCTCAAAAAAAAAAAAAAAGATGTAATGCTAGACATCAGCAAGTAAACCTTGGGGGATAGGAAAGTTTTTGATGGGTTCTTGCTGTGGAGAGTCAAGGTCAAGATGATAGGGAAAAAAATCTGTGTTTGGTCAAAACTATATTACCTTTGGCCAAAGGCTGTTATAAAACTCACAGAACAAAAACAAAACAAAACAGGTACCTTGTGAATTCCAGAGCAAGTTGTAAAAGCTCATGCCGTAATAGAGTTGGAATAAATTCTAAGCATGCAAAATACTACTTTAAGAATTTTGTCCTGTAAATTTAAGAATGTTTTTTAATTACAGTAGCTCCCAAACCTTAACTATGGTTTTGCTTTCCATGGCTTCAGTTACCCACAACCACCGAATATTAAATAGAAAATTCCAGAAATAAACAATTCATGAGTTTTAAATTATGCGTCTTCCTGAGTAGTGTGATGAAACCTTGTGCCATCCTGCTCCATCCTGCCTGGGACATGAATCATCGCTCTGTTCAGCATATCCACTCTGTTGCACCCATTAGTCACTTAGTAGACATCTGGGTTATCATAAAGACTGTTGTAGTATTGGTATTACAGTGCTTGTGTTTAAGTAACCCTTTTATTTTTAGTATGGAAATTTATTTTTTTTTTTTTTACTTTTAGGTTCAGGGGTACATGTGCAGTTTTTTACATAGGTAAACTGCATGTCTCTCAGGTTTGATGTACACATTATTTCATCACCAAGTAATTAGCATAGTACCCAATAGGTGATTTGTTGATCTTTTCCCTTCTCCCATTCTCCACCCTCCAGTAATCCTCTGGAGTGTCTGTTGTTCCCCTGCATGTACTCATGTTTTTGTTGTTTAGATAAGTGAGAACATGCAGTATTTGTTTTTCTTTTCTTCTTCTTCTTTTTTTTTTTTTTTTTTGAGATGGAGTCTTGCTCTGTCTGTCGCCCATGCTGGAGTGCAGTGGTGCGATCTCAGCTCACTGCAACCTCCGTCTCTTGAGTTCAAGCAATTCTCCTGCCTCAGCCTCCTAAGTAGCTGGGATTACAGGCATGTGCCACCACACCCAGCTAATTTTTGTATTTTTAGTAGAAACAGGGTTTCACCGTGTTGACCACCATGGTCTCAAATTCCTGACCTCAAATGATCCTCCCACCTCGGCTTCCCAAAGTGCTGGGATTACAGGTGTGAGCCACGGTGCCTGGCCTCAGTATTTGTTTTTCTGTTCCTGTGTTAGTTTGCTTAAGATAATGGCCTCCAACTCCATCCATGTTGCTGCAGAGGACATGATCTTGTTCTTTTTTATGGCTACATAGCATTCCATGGTGTATATGGACCATATTTTCTTTATCCAGTCTACCGTTGATGAGCATTTAGGTTAATTCCATGTCTTTGCTATTGTGAATAGTGCTGTGATGAACATAATTGTGCATGTGTCTTCATGATTTATATTCCTTTAGGCATATACCCAGCAATGGGATTGCTGGGCCAAATGGTAATTCTGTTTTAAGTTCTTTGAGGAATCACCACACTGCTTTCTGCAATAGCTGAATTAATTTACATTCCCACCAGCAGTGTGTAAGCATTCTCTTTCCTCCACAACCTCACCAGCATCTGTTATTTTTTGACTTTTTAGTAATAGCAAAAAATTCTGACTGATGTGAGACGATAATCTTACTGTGGGTTTTTTTTTTTTTTTTTTTTTGAGATGGAGTCTTGCTTTGTCGCCCAGGCTGGAGTGCAGTGGCGTGATCTCGGCTCACTGCAAGCTCCGCCTCCCGGGTTCAGGCCATTCCCCGGCCTCAGCCTCCCAAGTAGCTGGGACTACAGGTGCCCACCACCACGCCCAGCTAATTTTTTTTTTTTTTTTTGTATTTTTAGTGGAGACAGGGTTTCACCATGTTAGCCAGGACAGTCTCGATCTCCTGACGTCGTGATCTGCCCACCTCGGCCTCCCAAAGTGCTGAGATTACAGGCGTGAGCCACCACACCCAGCCTGTTTTTTTTTTTTTTTTTTTTTTTTGGACACAGTGGTGTGATCATGGCTTGCTGCAGCCTCGACCTCCTGGGCTCAGTTGATCCACCCACCTCAGCCTCTTGAGTAGCTGGGACTACAGGAATGTGTCACTACACCTGGCTAATTGTTTTTGTATTTTTTTGTAGAGATGGGGTTTCACCATGTTTCCCAGGCTGGTCTCAAACTACTAGGCTCAAGTGATCCACCCACCTCAGCCTCCCAAAGTGTGATTACAGGTGTGAGCCACTGCAGCTGGCCTCATTGTGGTTTTCATTTGCATTTCTCTAATGATTAATGATGTTGAGCACTTTTGAATATGCTTGTTGGCCACATGTACGTCTTCTTTTGAAAAGTGTCTGTTCATGTCCTCTGCCCACTTTTTAACAGGAAGGTTTGTTTTTTGCTTATAAATTCGTTTAAGTTCCTTACGGATTCTGGATATTAGATCTTTGTTGGATGCGTAGTTTGCAAATATTTCCTCCCATTCTGTAAGTTGTCTGTTTACTCCCTTGATAGTTTCTCTTGCTGTGCAGAAGCTCTTTAGTTTAATTTGGTCTCATTTGTTGATTTTTGTTTTTGTTGCAGTTGCTTTTGGTGTCTTCGTCATGAAATCTTTGCCAGGTCCTATGTCCAGAGTGGTATTTCCTAGGTTATCTTCCATGGTTTTTATAGTTTTAGATTTTACTTTTAAGTCTTTAATTTATCTCGACTTGATTTTTGTGTATGATATAACGAGGAGGGGGGGGTCCAGTGTTTTTTTTGTTTTTTTTGTTTTTTTTTTGAGACGGAGTCTCGCTCTGTCACCCAGGCTGGAGTGCAGTGGCGTGATCTCGGCTCACTGCAAGCTCCACCTCCTGGGTTCACGCCATTCTCCTACCTCAGCCTCCCGAGTAGCTGGGAATACAGGTGCCCGCCACCATGCCTGGCTAATTTTTTGTATTTTTTATTAGAGACGGGGTTTCACTGTGTTAGCCAGGATGGTCTTGATCTCCTGACCTCGTGATCCACCCACCTCGGCCTCCCAAAGTGCTGGGATTACAGGCGTGAGCCACCGTGCCCGGCCAATGGAGAGTCCAGTTTTAATCTTCTGCATATGGCTAGCCAGTTATCCCAGGACCATTTATTGAACAGGGATTCCTTTCCCCATTGCTTGTTTTTGTCACCTTTGTCCACAATCAGTTGGTTGTAGGTATGCAGCCTTATTTCTAGGCTGTCTATTCTGTCCCGCTGATCTGTATGTCTGTTTTTGTACCAGTGCCATGCTGGTTTGGTTACTGTAGCCTTGTAGCCTAGTTTGAATTTGGTTAAACCAACTTCAAACCTGCAGCTTTGTTTTTTTTGCTTAGGATTGCCTTGGTTTTTTGGGCTTTTTAAAAATTCTGTATGAATTTTTGAACTGTTTTTTCTAATTCTGTGAAGAATGTCATTAGTAATTTGATAGGAATAGCACTGAATCTGTAAATTGCTTTGGGCAGTATAGCCATTTTAACAATGATTCTTCCCATCTATGAACATGAAAGGTTTTTTCATTTGTTGGTGTCGTCTTTGATTTCTTTGAGCACTGTTTTATAATTCTTTAAGTAGAGATCTTTCACTTACCTGGTTAGCTGTATTCTATTCACATATCTTTCATTTCCCTGGTATTTTATTTTTTTGTGGCTGTTGTGAATGGGACTGCGTTATTGATTTGGTTCTCAGTTTGGATGTTGGTGTATAACAATGCTACTTATTATATTTTTGTACATTGATTTTATATACTGAAACTTTGCTGAAGTGGTTTATCAGATCAAGGAGCTTTTGGGCAGTCTATAGGGTTTTCTATGTATAGAATTATATTGTCTGCAAACAGATAGTTTGACTTCCCTTCTTCCCGTTTGGATGTCTTTTATTTCTTTCTCTTGTCTCATTGCTCTGGGAGGACTTCCAGTACTTTGTTGAATAGGAGTGGTGAGAAAGGGCATCCTTGACTTGTTCTGGTTTTCAGAGGGAATGCTTCCAACTTTTGCCCATTTAGTATGATGTTTGCTGTGGGTTTTTAGTAAATGGGTCTTACTATTTTGAAGTATGTTTCTTCAGTTACTAGTTTGTTGAGTTTTTTTTTTTTTTTAACACGAAGGGATGTTGAATTGCATCAAAAGCCTTTTCTGCATCTGAGGTAATCATGTGGTTTTTGTTTTTGTTTATGTGATGAATCACATTTATTGATTTGTGTATGTTGAACCAATCTTGCATCTCAGGGATAAAGACTACTTGATAGGGGTGGATTAACCTTTTTATGTGCCGCTGGATTCAATTTGCTGGTATTTTGTTGAGGATTTTCACATCTATGTTCCTCGAGAAGAATGGCCTGAAGTTTTTTGTTTGTTTGTTTGTTTGTTTGTTTTGGTGGTGGTTGTTATTGTATCTCTGTCAGGTTTTGGTGTCTGGATGATAGACATAGATGGATGCCTCATAGAATAGGTTAGGGAGGAGTCCCTCCTCCTCAATTTTTTGGAATAGTTTCAGTAGGATTGGTACTAACTCTTCCGTATACCTCTGATAGAATTGAGCTGTGAATCCATCTGGTCCTGGTTCTACATTTTGTAGCTTGTGTGTATAGAGAGAGGTGTTCATAATAGGTTCTGGGAGTTTTTTGTATTTCTGTGAGGTCAGTGGTAATGTCCTCTTTGTCATTTCTGATTTTGTTTATTTGTATCTTCTCTCTTTTTTTATTAGTCTAGCTATAGTCTTATTATTTAATTTATTTATTTATTCAGAAAACCAACTCCTGGATTCATTGGTCTTTTATATGTTTTTTCACATCTCAGTTTCCTTCAGTTCAGCTTTGATTTTGGTTATTTATTTTTGTTAGCTTTGGGGTTGGTTTGCTCTTCTTTCTCTAGTTCCTCTAGTTTATATGAATAACTCTTATTTTACTTAATAATGGCCCCAAAGCATAAGAGTTGTGATGCTGGCAATTTGGATTTGCCAAAGAGAAGCTGTAAAATGCTTCCTTGTTTATCTCTTACCGTGCCTAATTTAAAAATTAAGCTTTATCATAGGTATATATGTATAGGAAAAAAATTGTGTATGTGTATATATATACACATTATATACATATACATATATATATATACACATTATATATCTACACACACACACACACACACACACACACACAGATATCTAGCTAGATAGTACCAAAATATATACATCTGTGGTTTTGGATATCCACTAGAATGTATCCCCTGTGGATAGGGGGACTACTGTAATCACAAAAAACTAACAGTATGCAAGTACTTCATATTTTATAAAATGTTATTTAAAGAAGAAAACTTGTTTTTTGTGTTTGCCATTTATTAAATCATATTCTTTATACATACACACGTGTACACACACGATGTGCTGAGTCTCCTCTCTAGGCTCTGTAGACAAAGTCTTTGGGTTATTTGAACCCAGTCTTCTAAGAGATCCATGTCAGAGGTCTTGTCATTACATCACCATGCCTACTTGAAGCCAGATTTCTTTGATTCACCCAGGCTTATGATCTACATTTCATTCCAGTCTTCTTGGTAAATATTTTTTATATATGTGGTCAAGTTTTCTTTGGAATTTTGATAATGAGAATTACAAGTGTTGATTAATTATAAACCTAAAATGGGATTGAGGCAATTGTTAACTCATCATGGTTTTGCTGATTTCTCTCCTTATTGGAGAAGAATTAGGAAGACTTTATAGGGGACTGATGGAAAAATAATTTGGCATGACCATAATTTGAGTCAGAGAAAGTCTCTTATTAAAATTCCCACAAGGCTTATTTAAGGAGCAAGGTCTTTTGAAACTAATGGTGTGGTACTTACTTAATCCACACAAGTTATGATTTGATTGTCATCTTCTTTGATTTTTCTGCTTGGCTTTCTGTCATCTGATGAGAGATTACTGCATTACCTAAGAATCTCATCTTATTAGAGTCACCTCTCCCTAAACTAGAATCCATTCCTAAATAGTAACATGTTCACATCAAGAAAGAGTAAGTATCCTCAGTACTAAATTAGTGCTCTAGATGCCTTTTGACTGCCTTTGTACATTTTTTTTGTTGCACTTTTCCAGACTTTCTAGTGGCCAGAATGAGATATGGGATGGTATGATGATGGCTTCATTCAACTTTTTAGCTTCTATCAAGCTTCCCTGTCATCTTGCTAAATTCCAAAGGTGTGTTCTTTCCTCATTCCTGGTTACAATAAAACATCACCTGAGACAGGATCAGTCTGACTCGCCCATCCAGAAGGGATGATGTGTTTGAGAAATCCTGTTTGTGACACTGGAGGAAGAATTGTGAGTGTTCATATATGATACATATGGAATTGAAACTTGTCCTTAAAAGCTCTGGCAGGTCTCTCTTTGATGGTTTTTAGGGACAATAGACTTTTGAGGTGAGAGTTTATAGTGGCAGAGGAGCAGAACTTTGAAATAGGCCTAAACCCTGTACTTTGGATATGGGCCAGACCCATTTGTGTTCCCTATGGGACTGGTTGACAAGGGAAGAGGAAGCTCTACCATACATTCTCATGTGTTTAGTGTAGCTTGACTCTGCTGATTCAAGATGGGCTAATTGTCAGTGTAATTCCTTTGAATTATCTTTGTGATGAAGTATCAGCTGGAGCTTCCCAGTGGGTCTCTGGGCCAATTATGCAGCTGACTTTGAAAAATGGTATGATTCAGAATTTCAGAGTTGCTAAGGTGATTTAAGAATAAATCAGTTCCCATCAGCCTTCATTATTCATAGTGATGCTGGGAATCAGGACTTTGCCGTGGCCTGGTCCAGAGGAAATAAACCAAGTGGGTATGATGTAGGGTTTCTCACAGAGTTCAATAGAGGTGCCTCTGTGTATGTGGTATGTGTCCTGCACCGTGTTGTGAGCTCATCTTAGAGCAACAGCAGCTATTATTTACATTACATACTTCCTTCGTTTCCCAAAAAAGGATATAAGGTGGTAGCCCTCACCCACTTTCTTTCTGGTGGATGCATGACATTATGTTATACACCTTACCAATACCTCCAAATCTTACAACCGCCCTTGTAGAACGAATAATGTCCTCCATTGAAAAATGAGAAAATTGAGGCACATATTAGATGATTTATGCAAAGGCATCCAACTACCAAGGGCAGAACTTGTATGGAACCCGGTCCATCTGACTTAACACCAGTGCTCTTGCCCCTAACCTGAGCTGCTTCTCTGACAGGTGTATTGCCCTTTATATTCATGTTGCCCAGCAGTGTTCCTGGCCTAGTGTAGCTGCCAATAAAATTGGTTGATTTGATTTGAATCATATTCAGCACCCTGGAGTCACTGCACCTCAGCAGCAGCACCATGTGTGTAGTAGGCACTTGGTATTTTTATGTGAACAAAAGCAGCAAAGTAGACAGCATACCCATTTTACAGATGAGAAAACAGAATCTCAGAGAGGACAAGTAACTTGTCTAAAGTCACCCGTTACCACTAGTGGCATTTCTGAATGTGAGGGCCATCTGATGTATCTAATGTCAGCTAAATTCATAATTCTTCCAGTCTTCCACATTTTTCACAAACACACTTCCCATTTCCAGAAACCCTTCATATTTCTTCCAATTGCTTGTTGTCTCTTCTAATTCCTTGTTGTATCACTTAAATTATTTTCCCACTCTTATCCTCAGTGACCTCATCTCTAAAAGGAGGATAATGATGATACCTACCTTACAGATGGATTAAATAAAATAGTGCAGATAAAATGCTGAGTTCAGCACTTAACAGATGCAAATGGTGAAGTAATGTGTAGAATCCAACAGTAAGACAGCATTTGTATTCTGCTAACAGAGTGAGGCTGAACTTTAAACTAAAAATATATCTACTTTAAGATACAACACATTTCCAAAGATCACATCTTTTAAGAGAAATCTCATCTGCACAAATGTTGTTGCTTTTACTTGTTCAGACATCCTTTGGCAGACATCAGACCTCATCACACTGGGTAAAGGTGATGGTGAGGGAAGTCTAGGTGTTAGACAATAGTGAGTGAGTGAGTTCCTATAAGACATTAGTACTGTCAGGCTCGGAGCCCGTCCTCTTCCTTTACCCAAGACTGATGTGTTGCTTAGCCTTGTTATGGCAAGGAAATTCTAAATAACCATGATTAAGAGGCTTATTTTAGGTTCTCCTTCCACTGTGATCTCTCCCAGAAAGAGACTCAGAAATCCTTATCCTTGGTCTGATCTCTTCAGCAAAACCCACCTTCAGTAGCAAGTCTGTGGCTCTAGGGTTGGCCTTTATTTTGTCTTGTCCAGCAGGATCGTGTCTCTTATTCTTTTGATGATCTCATTCTTTCCGAAGTGTATTTCTTATAACAGAAGTTCTTTTTTGTTTGAATAAACAGTTTAAATGGACATGCCTTTAGAAATAACTGAGCCGAGACTGGAGCCCTGCTTCTTAACAGACAGTACAAAACACAGACATTTTCATTAAGTGAACAGAGATTTCCTTTGATTCCAAAAGAATGTTGAGGGGAATTACTTTTAAGTTTAAAAGCTCCTTGAGGGCAGAACTCACTTCTTATTCTACACTAACTCTTCTCAGCACCCATCCAGAACCTTGTTGCATATGATGATGCCCCATGTAAGCTTGCTTCATTGGTTTCAGTGGCTTTTGTTCTTAGTTGACTAGAAATGAAGGATAATTTATTCATTTCTTCAACCAGTATTATGTTTAGCATAGTAAATAAGACAAGGTCTATCCCTTATAGAACTTATATCCTAGTAAGAGAGACAAGTAAAAGAAAATAAATAAAAATAATTACAAGTTACATGATTGTTTTGAAGAAAACAAGAGGCTGAGATAGAGGATAATGGAGAGGAGGCAGCCTTTCTAGATAAGATGGTCAGAAAAGGCTTGCCTGCATCCTCTGAGTAGTTGACATCTAAACTAAAACCTGTAGGATAAGGAAGAACAGGGCATGAACCATGCAGGCAGAAGATTCATTAACTCTGTAGGCCACTGAGGCTGGAAAAAGTATGGCCTGTTTGAGGATCTGAAATAAAGTGTAGCTGTAGGGTTCTGAGCAAAGGAGAGAGTAATAGATTATGAAGTTGGAGGGGAGGCAGGGACCAGCCATATGAGGCCCATGTAGCCACTGATGAGTTGGATTTTATTCTCAATGCAATAGGAAAGAAACCTAAGGGTTATGTGATTGGATTCATTTCTGTATTTTTAATTATGTTTGTTGCTGTGAGATGATGATAGCCTGGACCAAGGTAGATGGAGATGGAAAAAAGTGGTTGGGTTTGAGTTATACCAGTATTTCAGGGACAAAATTGATAGGACTGCTAAAGGATTGGATGTTGGCAGGAGGCGGGGGTGAGGGAAAAGGAAGGATCGGGAATGATTTTGAGCAAATGGAAGGATGATGATACCATTCCTGAGATAGGGAAGACTGGGGAGTAAGGAGACAAGATTTGGGGATGAGGAAGGGATGTTACTCAAGAGTTTTGCTTTGGATGTGTTAAGCTGCAGATTCTATTAGCATGGTGGCTCACACCTGTAACCCCAGCACTTTGGGAGGCCAAAGTGGGTGGATCACCTGAGGTCAGGAGTTTGAGACCAGCCTGGCCAACATGGTGAAACCCTGTCTCTACTAAAAATACAAAAATTAGCCGGGCGCAGGTGGCAGGCACCTGTAATCCCAGCTACTTGGGAGGCTGAGGCAGGAGAATCGCTTGAACCCAGGAGGTGGAGGTTGCAATGAGCCGAGATCTTGCCACTGCGCTCGCCTGGGGGACAGAGCCAGACTCCGTCTCAAAAGAAAAAAAAAAAAACTATCAGATCTCATTAGACTTACTATCATTAGAATAGCATGGGAAAGACCTGACCATGCTATTTAGTTACCAAGATTTAATTACCTCCCACTGGATCCCTCCCATAACATGTTGGAATTGTGGGAGCTACAATTCAAGATGAGATTTGGATGGGGACACAGCCAAACCATATCACAGATTTTCACAAGATAATCAGGGACTGAAATATCCAGTGAGAGCTGATCTGGATGTGCGAGTATGGAGTATGGGTATCACAGAATAGAGAGGATATTCACATCCTATGGGATAGATGAGGTACTGAATGGTGATATTTCCCATACCTCGTGAAAACAGCTCAAGCTACTTACATGGCTGGATTGAGAATTTGCTGCTTCAAGATTCTGGCTGTAGCAAAACTGTAGAAACACAGTTATTTTACTGCAAGATATCCATCTGAAATGTATTTATGCCACCAAGGACCAGGAAGGTGAAATGCTACACTTGGCGCCATGAAACTATTGTCTGAGCTTGTTTTTCGGAAAAATCCATATCTGGATGATATGACTGAGTCATCAGCAGTGCCTGGCTGGCTGTGTTGTAATAGGTCAGATGTAACTTAAGCCCCAAAGTTCTTAGGACAGCCATAAATTAGTCTGAAGGTGGCTGAGATAAGGCAAGGGTGCTTGTTGCCCCCAGATTAGAATCAAGGGCAACAAAACTGCCTAGAAATTGGAAACCCAGGAGAAGCTTTAGACCAGAGACAGGCAGCAATACTTTGTGAGAATTTTACTAACAGAAAAATAAGGAAGATACAGAATCATGTTTATCAAACTTGAGGATTTATAAGAAATACCTGTATAGCTTCTTTATTTTAGTTTATTTTAGTATTATTTATTTATTTTTGAGACAAGGTCTTGCTCTGTTGCCCAGGCTGGAGTGCAGTGGCTCAGTCACAGCTCACTGCAGCCTTGGAGTGGGCTTAAGCAATCCACCCATCTCAGCCTCCTAAGTAGCTGGGACTATAGGTGTGCACCACCACACCTGGCTAATTTTTTTTTCCCCCATAGAGATGGGATCTCACTATTTGCCCAGGCTGGTCTGGAGTTCCTGGGCTCAAGCAATCCTCCCACCTAGGTCTCCCAGAGTGCTGGGATTCAGGCATGAGCCACCGTGCCCAGCGTGAATAGCTTCTTCAAAATGCAAAATCCTGTGCCTCACCTTCCAGGGAGTCTTATTAAGTAGCTTTGGATTGGGGCTCAGGAATCTGTATTTTTAGCAAGTGATTCTGATACAGGTGATCCATAGGTCATACACTGAGAAACATTGAGTCTGGAAAGACTTCTGAGATCATCTAGTCAGCCCTCTGTCACAAATGGGGAAATTAAGGTCTAAGGAGGAGAAGGGGCTTGCCCAAAGTTGCAGAGTAAGTTGCAAAGTCAGTGCAGCTCCACTAACTTACATTTCTTCATTTTACAAATTATTCTTCATCCTAGTGGCTAGATGAAAAGCAAGTCTACCCTCCTAATTCCCAGCTCCCCTTCTTTCACGCTATTTTTTATTTTCTTTTTTTCCAGAGCACCTTCTAATATAAAAATAATTTACTAATTTACTGTGTTTATTGCTATTTTCCTTGCTTCATTAAAATGTAAGCTTCAGAAGGGCACTGATTTTTGTTTGTTTGTTTGTTTTCACTAAAGTAGCCTATGTGCCTCGAATAGCACCTGACCCATAGTAGGTGTTCAATGAGTATTTATAAATGGATGGGTGAAAAATATTTTGTTATACTGTACATAAGTTAACAGGTATTATGTACCAGCCCTTAGGCATTAGCACAAAATAGAGTAGAATATTTTCTTTTTCACATGTTTGATTCTAGCTTGAATTAGAGGTTACAGAAACAGCTTATTTATGGAAGATTAATTAGAGACTTACCAATCATATATACAATAATAATAATAACAATAGCAACAATAACAACAGTGATAACTTCCATTTATGGAATATTTACTATCTGCCCAACACATACCATATGAAGTTCTGAGCTAAGACCATCAGACCATTATCTCATGTAAGTCTTAGTACCACCCCAGGGTGGAGGAACGAAATAGTATTGTCTGTTTTTCAAAGGAGGAAACCGAGGCTCAAGAGGTGAAATTACTGCTTAAGGTTACATAGCCAGTACAGATTTAGGACCTGTGATCCCAAAGATTACATTCTTAACTACCAGTTACATTCAGCAGTAGGCTTGGGGAATTCTCTCTTTGCAGAAGGAATTGAAAATGCCAAAGACTAGGCAAGCATTGCTATTAGGGGTGTCCTTGGGCCAAGAACACCAACCTCTAAGGTAGTATAAAACCACAGGCTGGAAAGATGCATTTTTTTTTTCAGCCTGACTTTCCAGCATTTACCCACACTCTCAAGTCTTCCATTCTCACATTACAAAGCACCTTTCATCTTGAACTATTAGGGTTTTCTCACTTCTCAGACACCCTCCCTGAAGCAGGCCAAGGAAAATTCCTGTGGTGACAGGCCATTTCTAGGGAGGCCACTGTAGCATTTCACACTTGCTCTCACCCCACCCACTCAAGGAAGGGTAGACAGACAGAGGGCCCTTCACCCAGCTCCTATACTACTTTCCTGTGGAGACCTCAGGAAGGGGCCGAGGATCATGATTTTCTAAATGTGGGCACAACAGACCTCTTGTAAGACTTTGAGTTCTTGAAACACTGTACCTATTAAACTGGTTGTGAGCACACAGAATAAAATATCACCACCCACTGTGGATAATGTCAGCATTCATTCCCACCCCTGATAGCCAAGACTGGCCAGACTTGGAATCACTGGACACTCCACACATATGGCAGCAGAGCCCCTTGCCCCACAGCTGCAGACACAGGTTGAACACTGGTACACCCCTGGGCTTTTATGAAGAGAGAGGCTTATAACACCCATTGCTGTCTTTACACACACAGTGCAGCAGGTACTGTGCTGAGAACTTTACAGCCATGATCTCATTTAATTCTTATAATACATGTGATGAGGCACTGCTGTCTGACTTCTGTAGATGGGGAAGGCCTGGAGAGATTGGTAACTTGACAGAGTCTCATGGCATCTGCAACAGGCAGAACCACGTTTTAACCAAAGGTTGAGTTAGTTCTAAAACCTGTGCTTTGCTAGTCTGCTGTTCTGCAACACTGGTTAAGAGCATAGACTCTAGAGCCACACTGCCTGGGTTTGAGTCTTGACTCTGCCACTTACTAGTTGGGAGACATTGGGCAGGTTACTTAGCTACCCTCCTCCTTGAGCTGTTCATCTGTAACATAGGGATAATAATGTCCTTGTAGCATGGGTTGCTGCGAGGATTAAAGGAATCCATATATGTAAATCACT
Source organism: Nomascus leucogenys (assembly GCF_006542625.1). Classification (NCBI taxonomy): domain Eukaryota; kingdom Metazoa; phylum Chordata; class Mammalia; order Primates; family Hylobatidae; genus Nomascus; species Nomascus leucogenys. Next base: position 18,953,659 of record NC_044393.1, on the reverse strand, counting down.
CAGTGTCTGGTGCATAGAAAACACTAAATGCCAGCCATTATTATTAATTTATATATCAGCTCATTGTTTTTCTCTGGATGATAGAAACTTAATCTCAGAAGTTTGAGGTTTTTCCAACTACCCACCCTTACCCCAACCCCTGCCAAGGGTTGCATCTGTATTCCCAAGGGCCTTAGAGTGTTACCTGGTATATAGTAGCCTCAAGTAAATGCTGGTGATGATAACAGGGCAGTGTCAAGACATTGGGGGTATGGGAAGGCAGGGTTAGGGGATGGCATCTGCGCCTCATCAGCATCTATCCTCCGTGGTGTCATATCCTGAAAGTGGGAAAGGTGCTGTCCAGATAGATGCTCATCTTGTGGACAGAACAAGAACAGGGAGGCAACCATTATTTCACATACAGCAAGTGACTGTTATTTTAATGCCCTAACAATGAATCTATATTTAATTAATTTAAAAGATAGGGGAGGTAAGAGTATTATTCACTAAGTTCTTGGTCAAGGCACATTAAATCAAAGTGGTTAGCACTTAGATCTCTTCCAGGGATAAATTACCTCAGACAAGCTTCAAGGTATGCCATTCTTTGGAATGAATTGTCACTTTCCAACCACCACCACCCAACCTGTGATCTGACCACAGTGTCTCCCTCCTGTCTCCCTTCCCTCTGGGTGCCTGGGAAGGCTGGGCTTCTCCACTGTTCTGCCACTGACTTAAGCTTTGTTGTGACTATACTTTCCACTTCTCTTCTAGCTTAAGAGTTGGACAGTGGAGGACCTTCAGAAAAGGCTCTTGGCCCTGGACCCCATGATGGAGCAGGAGATTGAAGAGATCCGGCAGAAGTACCAGTCCAAGCGGCAGCCCATCCTGGATGCCATTGAGGCTAAGAAGAGACGGCAACAAAACTTCTGAGCAAGGCTAGGCTGTGAGGGCCCCAGCTCCACCTAGGCTTTGGGTGAATTCTGGATGGCTTGCCTCACGTTTGTTAGCCGGCACTTCTGCTTTGTCGTCTCTCCACAGCACCTTTGTGAACTCAGGAATGTGCGCCAGTGGGAAGGGCTCTCTTGACAGTCAACGTTCCATCTTGATGTGTGTATGTACATTGGCCAGGTATATTATTTCAAAGGATTTATATTGGCGCTTTTAACTCAGAGTTTTAAACCCCAGGAACAGAGACTCCTAGTTGAGTGATAGCTGGGAAAGTTTTACATTGTCTGTTTGTTTTTCTTCTCCCAATAGCTTTCAATTGTTCTTTCTGGAAGACTTTTAAAAAATATATAAATATGCATATATATATATAAATTATAAATAGATTCCCCACGCAGTGTGGTGGCATCTCTGTACAGGTACAGTTTTAAACAGTTTGCCTCTTTTCTGTAAGATTATGGTACTGTGGAACATGAGGGCAGAGTACACTGGGAGGCTGTTAGGGGGTCACTGAATCCCAGGAGCCAACCTCCCCCTTTGCAGGGCTGCATTTAAAAATTAGATTTGGGACAGTTCTTTTACCATGGTTTCAGCCTTGTGTGGTCATCACTGGCTTCTGGAGCTATTGGTGATGTCCAAGGGAAAGCTTTGAGAGTTTATGTTTACTCTTTGAGTCCCAGGAGAAGCCTGGCACCCTCTTTGCAAATTGGCCTTTGCTCTTTCAATGCCTTTCATCCATCTCCACTCTCTCACTGCCTAAAGTCACAGCACAGATACTGCCCAGTGCCTTAAGAGGAGACATGATCCACTGAGGGGATAGGTCTACCAGGAACTCTCAGCAAACACGGGGCTATGTTCAGTCCACAAAGGAAAAGCATTTTCGAAGCTCTCATTGTTCATGTAAAAATCATACATGTGGCATTTTGCTCCACATTCCTTACACATAGGGGTAGAGGGGATTGCGTTTGTGACCCATATTCAAATATGTGACTGTTTTCTTTTCTCTTTTACTGCTAAGCAGCCTGGAAAGGATAAATGAATATTAGACTAAGATTTGTTCTCCAGGAGGCTCAATCTGAACACACAGAATGTCAGAGCTGGAAGGGACCATAGAGATCATCTGGTCTGACCCTCTTGTACAGATGATCGGAAAACTGAGGTGTAGAGAGGGGAATGGCCAAAATCACAAAGTAAGTTAGCGTAAGAGCTGGAACTAGAATTCAGGGTCCTGACTCCCAGGCCACTGAACCATGCAGCCCCTTCTTTGGGGGAAGAGACCTGTGTCAGTCTTGGTTAATTGTTCCAGGGAACCTTGCTAACAGAAACTTGCTCTTGCCTTGGCTCTTCAGTAGATGACCTGGCTGTAAAGAGATTCCCTGGACAAGCCAGATCATTCAGTTTCAGCGAGTCCTTGAGCTCTGCAACATCTGCCAAATATAGCAGGCAAGCACCCATGGAGGCAGGTTTTGGGCCTGAAGCAGATCAGAGGGCTTTGCAAAAGACAGCATAGAGCCATCTTCCTGCAACTTTACCTCTTTCCCTCAGATGGGGAGCCATGACTGGGTTGCACCTCAAGATACTGTAATTTGACTCCATAATTGCTTTTGCTCCTGAAACCTGGGAATCAATGGAAAGGCAGGGAATGTGCCTCTTCTGTGGCCAGATTCTGTTATTTGCAATTAAAGCAAGTTTTTAAAAAATGCAAGAGGCAGTTGTTAGTCTTCAGGGCTTGGCCACTGAAATAGCTATGTGGCAGATACGGAAAACAGGACAATTTGAGGATCTTGCTGGAATAATAAATGGCAGCTACCATTTGTTGAGCACCTATTATATATCAGGCACTGAGCTGGGTAGGCTCTAAACTTCACAATAACCCTGTGACTTAACTACTTTATCTCCATTTTGTAGTTGAAGAAATAAGTTCAGAGAGAAAGATTCCTTCCCAAGGTCATGCAGCTAGTAAATGATAGAATCAGGATTCATAGCATCACTATAGGGGATCATATTTACACAAAAAAGGGAAGTCACAAGCCTTTTTAAAATGAAGTGACCACCTTTTCTTGCATAGACTAAATAACTCTAACTGGCATTTTTAGGTTGGAAAGACAGCTGAATTAGTAGTTAAGTCTGATAGCCAAGTAAGTTTTAAAAACCAAAGCATCCAGGTTACACACCCCTGCACCATTTGCTGTGCTAATTAATAGTTCTGTCTCTCCCTCTTTCTTTTTTCTTTTTATTTTTTGAGATGGATTTTCGCTCTTGTTGCCCGGGCTGGAGTACAATTGCACGATCTTGGCTCACTGCAACCTCCACCTCCCGGGTTCGAGCGATTCTCCTGCTGGGATTACAGCATGTGCCACCATGCCCGGATTATTTTTTTGTATTCGTAGTAAAGACGGGTTTCACCATGTCAGTCAGGCTGGTCTTGCACTCCTGACCTCAGGTGATCCACCCGCCTTGGCCTCCCACACTGCTGGGATTACAGGCATGAGCCACAGCTCCTGGCCTCTCTTTCTTTTTTAGACAAAGAGCTTTGCACTTGGCCAGACAGGAGGAGAAAGCCCATTTTCTCCTTTCCTAAGCTAGATCCAAAAAAAAAGAAAGTTCAGTTTTCCCCCATAACTATTCTTGGGTCATGAACTTTGATCTGGAGTTTGTTTTGTTTCAGGCATGTGTGCACCCATCTTGCTGATCCAACAAAGTCTATTGCTTACCAGTCTAGCTTGATGGAGCCTTTTGGCCAGAAGTTAGTTTGTTTTGGATCAGAGAAATTTCCTGACAAAGTATATTTGTTTTCTAGTGACAGAAAGGCAAAGGAGCAAGTCCTAGTTTTTGTTGTTGTTGTTGAATACTAAATTTAAGATATATCAGCTTGCTTTCAACGAGCCTTGGGCTTCCGTCATTGCTTGAGCATTTGCAACTCGAGCTTCCAGAGAAATTTGAGGTCCTCGCTTGTTCTCTGCCTTCAAGAAACAATGACCTGATTCTGTCTTTAAAAAAAAAAAATCTCAGAAGTTGTTGTTTTTTTTTTTTTGAGACGGAGTCTCACTCTGTCGCCCAGGCTGGAGTTCAGTGGCACCATCTCGGCTCACTGCAACCTCCGCCACCCAGGTTCAAGCAATTTTCCTGCCTCAGCCTCCAAGGTAGCTGGCACTACAGGCGCTGTGCCACCACGCCTGGCTAATTTTTGTATTTTTAGTAGAGACAGGGTTTCACCATATTAGCCAGGCGGGTCTTGAACTCCTGACCTCGTGATCCACCTGCCTCAGTCTCCCAAAGTGCTGGGATTACAGGCGTGAGCCACCCTGCCTGGCCAAAAATCTCAGAATTTTTAAGACTATTTTAATTATCCCATCAGTAATTTTGAAGCACATTCCTTTTTTTTTTTTTTTTCCTTTTTTGTCCCTTTCCCCAAGCCACCAGTTGGATGGATGAATGTTTGACAGGGAAGAGGAAGGGTGGGAGGATGCATGGATGAGTGGATGAGTGGATCAATAGACATATTGATAAATAGATAGAACCAGTCATCTGAAGCAACTTAAGAATTGTAGCCTTGACTCCTTGAGACTGTAGATTTCGATCCAGGAAACATTTATTTAGCACCTGCCAGATGCCAGAAATTTATACCATTTAAAACTCAGTAAGTCTTTTCAATATCAGGAATGAGAGAAGTGACATCATGATACATCCTATGGGTATTAAAAAGCCAATAGAATATTATGGATAATTTTATGCTAATAAATTTAACAACTTCAACATCATAAACAAATTCCTTGAAAAATAAAAAGTACCAAAATTCATTCAAGAAGAAATAGATACCAGCCTGAACAACATGGCAAAATCCCATCTCTACAAAACATCAAAAAAAAAAAAAAAATTAGTCGGGCATGGTGGCGCACACCTGTAATCCCAGCTGGTCAGGAGGCTGAAGTGGGAGGATCACCTGAGCCCAGGGAGGTCAAGGCTGCAGTGAGCCATGGTCTCACCACTGCACTCTAGCCTGGGTGACAGAATGAGACTCTGTCTCAAACAAAAAAAAGAAGAAGCAGATAATCTGAATAGCCCTATCTATAGAAACTTAATAGTGCTGGGAGATGTAGGTATTATTATCCTCATTTTACAGATGTGAAAATTGAGGCTCAGAGAGGTAAAGTCTATTGCTCAAGGTCATGTGGCTAGAATATGGCAGAGCCAGGATTCAGATCCAGGTCTTCTGATTCTTATTCCAGTGTCCTTTCTAGCATTCCATGTTGCCTCTAAAGATTGCAGCTCCTTATTTACTAGAAAATTGTTCCTGCCCAATCTACATCTCCACCTCACCCCATCTTTTCTTAAGCACTATGTTTGTGTTTTTATCAGTATTATATTCATTGTCTTTGGAATACATGTTCTTGTTTGTGTTTGGAAAAAAAATCTCTTTTACCAGCTTGCACTCGGACCAACTTGGAAAAAAAAAAAAGCTTAAATGCTGTTGCTATGTACAGTTTAAAAATGTGAAGTTTGTAGCTTTAACTTTTTGTAAGAAAATCTAATAACACTGGCTTAAGTGCTGACTTGAAATGCTATTTTGTAAGGTTCGGATGTAAGTAATCAATTGAGGTCAGCAGTTTGTATGAGACATAGCTTCCTCCATTGCCCCACTCTTTTTTTTTTTTTTTTTAAGTTTGAGATGCTTCCTGTGTTTTTATGTTAGAATTGTTGTTCTTCTTCCTTTCTTCTTCCTATACCTCATCACGTTTGTTTTAAATAAACTGTCCTTTGGACCACAAACCCTTATTAATGAGAACCTCCATGTATAGCCTGGATAATGGTGTTGTGAACAATCTTTGTGACATTGACTCTGTAGTGTGTTTATTCTAAGATCCAAAGCTGGGGAGAGGTTGGTAAACTTTTCTTGGGCTTCTGTTGTGTGCCAGGGTACTGAGCTAGTTATCAGGAATATAATAAAGATGAACCAGACACAGTTCTTGCAGGGTATTTGGGGAGTTAGCCAAGGACAAAAACACACAACATTGAACATACCATGGTAGAAGAAGGTACAGGGCCTGTGAATACACAGAAGTGGGCGTGACGGTTCTGCTGGGATGTCCAAGGAAACGCTTCTAAAGGAGACAATATACCTTGAAACTTTAAAAATGAAGAAGAGATGGCTATATTAATACAGAGTAGGAAGTGAGGGAGAGAAGACATCCTGGACAGAAGAGCCCGCCTGTATAAAGCCTCTAGTGTGAGATGATCACCTTGGAATCCTTCATCCTCATCTGCTGCTGCATGAAGCCAGGCCAGACGTGGCCCAGCATTCAGAGGTGGAGCAGCAGGTTCCTGCCCTGGTATGGCCCATTCTTATCCAGGAATAGTTCTCCAGCCTGACCCTAGGTTTTTTTTCAGCCTTGAAAGTTGCCCCACAGCAGAGAGGGAATAGAGTTACATTGAAAAGTAAATGTAGTTCTCTTGAGTGAAATTGCTGTACAGTATTTAATAGAATAGTTCCACAGTCTATGTGTATAACTGTCATGTTATTCTGTGGGCCTTTCTTGGAGTGGGGTGATAAGTGTGTTTATTGTTCCATAACTTACTCACCTCACTCCTTGAAATATTTAGTGTACCTTCCTTCCTGTGGCCAGGGTTGATGACAGATGTTCCTTATTGATCACACTGAGAACCTATGGCCAGATGAAGGAAAGAAGGAGGGATGAAGTAAGTTTATATTTATTAAGCACTTTTTATCTGCCAGGCACAATGCAGAGCCGTTTAGATGACTTCATTTGTTTTCTCACACACACTCTTAGGTATATGATGGTGTACCCTTTCTATAGACATATGGACTTTTACAGTGTGCAGTACTTCCCACCAGGGGGTGTTTTGGAAATGTATGAGAGTGTTTTTGTGGTGATAGTGATTGAGGAGCCTTACCAGCATTTAACGAGCAGGGGCAGGTGTGCTAGATGCTCTGCAGTGCATTCTGGGACAGTCCTGCATAACAAGCATCTGTCCAGTATCCAACACAACATTCAGATGTTCCACTGGTTATTAATTTTGGTGAAAATTTTGTTTATAAACGTGATACTAAACCAAAGTTCATTTACATGTAAACACAAAGTACTTTTTATATGGTTTTACTGTTTTGTTTTTTTTTAAGAATGAACTATGAAGAATGGAGAGACACTTATAGTTTGTTTTGTTTGGACCTTTACTAAGAGTTGTTCTCCATTTCAGAAAACCACATCATCAATGGCAGCGATGCTTGTGATTTTTGAGTCACTCATTCAAGATTGGTTTAGATCTGTAGCTGTTGTTTCCACAGAAAGTCTATGTGACATGTAAACATGTGGTAATTTCAGAGAACAATGAAGTACAGCAAAAAGAAAAGAACAGGGTAATGGGATTGAGAGTAACGTGTGCATGTGTGTGCGTGCACATGTGTGTATGTGTAGGAAGAGATGGCTTTATATAGAATGATAAATGACGCTTCTGGAGAAACGATGTTTATAATGAGACCTGCCATGACAAGAAGGAACCAGCCAGGCTGAGGGAACAGCAAGAACAAAGACCCTGAGATAAGAATAAAAGTTTGGCTTGTTGGAAGAATGGAAGGATTCTTCCATGGCTGGAACAGTGTGTACAAGGTGGGTGAAGGCAAGAATGTTCAGGGCCTTGTGGTCCATGGGAAGGGGTTTGGGTGTTATTCCTGATGAGATGGAGAGCCGTCAAAGGGTTTTAAGCAAGGAACTGGCATGATAGATTTATGCATTTTGAAACTATGCCTTCATGAAATAGTGCTCAACTTTAGTCATCAGGAAAATACAGTTGGCCCTCTGTATCCATAGGTTCTACATCAACCAACCATGGATCAAAAATATTGGGAAAAAAAAATGGCCCAGCACAGTGGCTCACGCCTGTAATCCCAGCACTTTGGGTGGCCAAGAACTCATTTGAGGTCAGGAGTTCAAGGCCAGCTTGGCCAACATGGTGAGACCCTGTCTCTACTAAAAATACAAAAATAGTCGGGCATGGTGGCACGCCTGTAATCCCAGCTACTCGGGAGGCTGAGGCAGGAGAATCGCTTGAACCCAGGAGGCGGAGGTTGCAGTGAGCCGAGATTGTGCCACTGCACTCCAGCCTGGGTGACAGAGCGAGACTCCATCTCAGAAAAGAAAAAAAAATTGTGTCTGTCTTTCTTCCTTAAACAATACAGTATAACAGTAATTTGCATAGCATTTACATTAGGCATTTTGTGTAGCATTGTATTAGGTTTAAGTAATCTAGAAATGATTTAAATGATACAGGAGGATGTGCATAGGTTATATGCAAATACTAGGACATTCCATATCAAGGACTTGAGCATCTGCATGCAGATTTTGGTATCCATCAGAGTTCCTGGAACCAATTCGCCACAGATACCAAGGGACAACTGTACAGATTAAACCTTAATGCATTACTACCATGTACGCACCATAATAACTAAAATGGAAGAAATAGAAATGCTAGGTATTGGTGACGATGTGGAGCAACTGGAACTCAAGTACTGGTGAATATACCCATGACCTAGCATTCCTTCCCTAGGTATTTTCTCAACAGAAGTGTGTATGCTTTTTTACCACAAGACATATACTAGAATATTCATAATGGCATTATTTATAATTTTGCCAAACCGGAAACCATCCAGATGCCCAGTGGCAGCATAAATAAATTACATAGATCCGCATAGTGGAATACTATACAACAATGAGAATGAGCTACCTATAGCTACTGTGGAAATAAGCAAAAGGGTATTGTGAGCTTGCTACAGCAAAGAAGTCAGCCACTGTTACTTGCATTTTGGCAGAGACTCAAAGGCAGGCAAAGGAATGGGAAAGCTCTACAGTAGAAAAAAAAGGAAGGTTTCAGGGATGCCCTGTTGGAAGCTGTTGGCATGGGAAAGCTGTAGGTGGGCTAACTTGAAGCAGGACATCCTATGCGATTGATTTAGGGGTGCACATTTGGTTTCTCTGTTTGATCCTAAGTTGGAAGTGGGACAAAAATTGGGGAAGCTGTCAGTTATTAATCAAGTCCTGACCATTTTGGCTTGATTGTTACAGAAGTTATTGTTTAGCTTCCTGGATTGCCACTGGAGATAGCAATCTGGCTTCCTGCAAGTCTGACTTACAGCAGGCTGGCAACCTGGGCTACTTATTGTAGATAAGGGGTTGGTTTCCTGAGCAGGTTACTGCAGGTTGTGGGTCAAAGTTACTGCAGGTTGTGGGTCAAAGTTCTATTTATATATATATTCTGGGATTGTCCATTTGTACGTTCAGTCTCTCAGTACATGCAACAATATGGCTGTATCTCTCAAACATTTCAATGAAGCTAGACATACCCATCGATGGATGAGTGAATACACAAAATAGGGCCTACAGATAAAATGGAATATTATTCAGCCTTCAGGAGGAGGAAATTCTGACACCTGCTGCAACATGGATGAACCTTGAGGACATTATGCTAAGTGAAATAAACCAGTCACAAAAGGACAAATACATGATTGGACTCACATAAGGTACCTAGAGTAGCAAGGTCTCTTCATAGAGACAAAGTAGAATGGTGGTTGGCAGAGGGAGGGAGAGAGGAATAGGGAGTTAGTGTTTAATGGGCACAGGGTTTCAGTTGAGGAAGATGAAAAAGCTCTGGAGACAGATGTTCTTACACAACAATGTGAGTGTACTTAATGCCACAGAACTTTACATTTAAAAATGGTTGAAATGGTAAATTCTATATGTATTTTGCCACAATAAAAAAGCCAGACACAAAGTAGTACATACTATGCAATTCTTTTTATATACAGTTCAGAACCAAGGAAACCTACTCTATGATGTTAAAAGTCAGGGCAACGTTTGCCTTTGTTGGTTGTGGGGTAGTGACTGGATGTGAGTATGAGGAGGGACTACAGTGCTACTCAGGTTCTAATTCTTTGAGTGCTTGTTACATAAGTGTGTTCATGATGAGAAAATTTATCAATGTGAACTCTTAGGATCTGTGCTTTTTTTTCTCCATATGTATTTTATACTTGAATAAACAAGGCTTTTTGCCTTCTACTCCACTGGGCTGTTTTAGAAGCTTCCAAGACCATGGATGGGAAGGCCCCTTGGAAACTACCTAGGCCTCTCCAGATGTAAGGGGTGGTTACTCTTAGCCCATGAGCATTTATCCCAGCCAGCATCTTGTTCCAATGAATGATCCAACAGAGGCCCAAGACTTGGCAGTGTCAAGCCTGGATTCAAACTTTGGCTTCTTGACTCCAGTGTTCACTCCAGGACCCCAACTATGGCTTCAAGTGTGAGTCCAGTTTGTGATCTCTAGATAAGCAAACCCCTTCCTCTCCCAGTGCCCTCTGCTTGGAGTTGCTTTGCCCTCCAGAGGAAAACAAGAGCCCTGGTAGAGGCTGCTGAGCTCTGTTTCCTTGCTTTGCATTTGTTTGGGCTGCTTTAATATTTAACCTTGTGCCAGGCATTTTCATATATATTATCTTACCTGAACTTGACCATAACACTCTGAGGTGTGGGTGTTATTAAACCAAGATAAGTGAAGAAACAGGCTCAGAGAGACAAAGAAACCCAACCAAGATCACACACCTCATAAGAAGCAGATTCAAGCCCAACTTTCTGGCCTTAACCACATTCTTTCCTCTGCATGCATGGCATCCCTGATATTCTTCCATTTTATTCAAATATTTTAAATAACTCACTGTCTGAAGCCAACACAGAAACACAGAGCAGAGAGACAAGCAGGGAAAAATGACGTGATGACTTCAGTGGAACCTCTGGATCCACCTGTACTTAAGTCACTTTGTTGGGTCTCTTTCACTTGTACCTGAAAGATTCCTTATTGATCTAAGTACGTAGGAAAAGATGGTGGGGAGGTGGGGTGGGGGTTGGATACCAGTTGGGGGTTGGTCCTGATATAATACCCCTTAGAGGTCAACAGGTCTAATCTAAGGTCACACAACTGATGAGTGGCAGGGCCAATATTTGAACCCAGATGTGACTTCAAAAACCAAGGTGTGTGCAATTCTTCCTCTTGAATGAATGAATTTCTTGAGGGTTCTGAACTCTGCCCTTCTGAACAAGGTTAAATACCAGTCTACAACTGCTCTTGTCCTTCTCTTCCTTTCTAGCAGACAGGATCCTGAAAGACACTCCCCACGCCACCCCCTCCCCTTCCTTCTCAAAGACTCCTGTCTTCTAAGATTATCTTCTCAACTTACTAACTTCCTGGAGAATTCTTTCCACACCGGCAGGGCCGGACTGGCCTGAAGTATGAGGTCTGGTATTGAGGACCATCCCAGCCAGCACCTCAGGGCTGTTTCCAGAGCCTTCAGATAGAAGAAACTCATTATAGGACACACACTTCAAAGCCACTTGCTTCATTGGTGCCTGGGGAGTTAAGTTTACCAGACAAAGTGATAATAGTGGGAAGTGGTGCTCAGTGAGTACAATCTGGTATTAAAAAGCCTGAGTTTGAATACCTGATCTGCTACTTTTTAACTGTCTGACCATGGATCTTGGTTTTTTCATCTGTTCAGTGGTGATACTACTATTTTATTGTTGTTGCTGTTGTCTTGTGGGGTTGTTGTGAGAAGTATATGAGATAATGTATGTGAAACCACTTTGCAAATTACAATGACAAGGCTATGTGGAGGATGACTGTTATTTGCTAGGCTATCTTCACTCTTGGGGGCTTCAAAAAGTACTGTATAAGTCAACTGGAGTCTTCCACTCTGATGTCCCAGTGTAAACACCCTGCTTGGCCCTTATTTGAGCTGAACAGCTCTTCTCACTCAAAAGGACTGAGGAATGGGATTTGCTTCTTGTGTGACCTTGGACTTTGGGGTCTCTCTTTTCTGATCTGTAAAATGGGGCTGGAGAGGGGGCAGATCTTCAATCTGATAATCCCTAAGGAATATTATGTCTCACTCACAAGGGAAGTCGCCACCTTGAGGTCACTGCAAAGAGGGTGAAACTATCAGTTTGTTTATCATTAACAACAAGCACATCACATCTCAGAGCCCAGATGTGCTGAGCTGTCCTACGTGCCCCCAGTTGCTCCCTAACATCTCTGGACATTATCCCTCCATTTTACAGAAGTTGAAACTGAAGACCAAGAGAGCAAGACTGCAGAGGATTACTATGAGATCTGTCCTGTACTCCCTCTTCTGGGAACTGCTTGACTCCTACTCCAGCCATAGGTTCACATGATCCAACCCCTTCGCCACAGTTGAGTGATCCAGTCACCTCACCCAAGGTGACCAGTCTCTGGGCCAATCAGAGATTTTTCAAACTGGAAATGGGAAGTTCTCTGGTGGAGGCGCTACAAGATACCAAACTGGGAGATGTTGGTAACCCTGTTATCTACCATGTGATGCAGAAACCAATCTCCCTCTGTCTATCTGTTTCTCTGTCTCTCATTCTTGATTTCGTTGTTGCTGAAACCAAGCCGCCTGGCTGCCATTCTCACTCAGTGGTATTGTAAAAGATATGTGTTGGTTTTGTCTCCCCTGGATCCTTTCCCCTCATTTTAATGAAAGGACCCCCATTTTCCTTCAGGGAGCTACCCTTCTGCCATCTATGTCCTGGTGGGACTGTTTGTGATAGTTCCTCCCATCTCGCCCCAAAGTCATGTGATGAGCATATGACCCAAACCAGTCTAGTTAGACTCAATCTTCAGGGAATTTTTTAGCTTGAGCAGAGTGATTTATACAATGGAGGCAGTTGTCACTAAGCTATTTTAATTGCAGTGCCCCAAAGAGGTGATTTATGAGTTTTACCTACCTCAATCCCTATGTTGCTCGAATTGCTGTCTTTCTCAAAGCCTCATTGTTTAATTTGACTTTGATCCTATCCAGTACCTTTCCAATACAGTCCTTTTTTGGCTTAAGTTTTCCAGAGTTGGATTCTGCTGTTTGCAACCAAAAATTCCTAACTGATACAGAAATTGGAACTAGAGTTGAGTTGTAGACACCATATCCCATGTGGGATATTCAAAATTATTGGACTGTGATGGGGCAAAATACAATGAGGTTGTTGCTCATGCTCTAGTCTGGGAAGCCAGCAATGGTCTGCAATGGTAAAGGCCTATGTCTTACATTACTTCATAGCATCTGACCACTGAGAAGGCTCTCAGAGAAGGGATAACACGTGTCACAGTTAATTTTAAGGAAGTGAGGAATGTTCAGGCTGTGTGATAGAGCATTTTGTTTCTAACTGCATATATTAATATAAAGGGAGAGTCAACAAAGGAAGCCCCAATGCCTTTTTTTTTTTTTTAAACAGAATGAACGGACAGCATTTCTGTGACTACAGTAAAAGACTCTTATGACTTGCAGTAGGGCCGAGTTCTCCAAATACCAAAGTTGGCAATTGATGATGCAGGCTGCTGAATTCACAACCCTGCTGCACTTTGTGAAGTTAGGCATTAACAGGCAGTGGGATTATGACAAGTTGGAATGATCATATGAGAGGATGTGGGAGGAAACTGAAAGCTCTCTAAAACACCGGGTGCAAACAATTCACACCTTTTCTTACAGGAGAAAGCTCACAATTTCCTGCTTGCCCCATCCCTCAAGGCTACTTAGCTGGAAGGTGGGGATCAGTTTGACCTAGAGCATGACAAGTAGACACAGTAGGTAAAAATCCTGGACCCATACAGAATTGAAGAAACTTGTTAACTGACACCATCAAAAATTTGGGGAAGTATCTGTGGAAATGGATATTTGTGGTGCTTTATCAAGGAAGGTGGAATGTAATTTTGGCTCAGGCTGATCTTCTTGATATGGATTCACTTGCCAGGGATTATTTGGCATTCTCTGTGCTAGCTCCAGGAGCTGGCAAGGCTCTAACAATGTGATGAGTTGGCTAATGCAAACTTAAAACAAATGCTGGCCCGTGTGAAATGGAACTTAAGGGCCCCAAATCCCTTGGCATCATGTAGAGGAAGAGATTCAAAGATTTCTGAAGACAGGAGGCTGGATTGGATCTATTTTGTGCCTCCTTCCCACAAATACCTCTAACTGTAGCCCTCACACTTTACCCTTGCTTTGAGGAAAGTCAAGAATGCTGGGTGGAGGGGCTGCAATTTGAAATAGGTTGCCTGATTCAGAGGGGAAGAAGAATGCAGAGATGTGGGAGGCCAGGCGTTGGCACTTTATCCTCAGAAATGAAGTGGGAGTGATCTCTGGAATATTCAGTAGGCTCTGTATGAGGCAAGAACTCATGGTGTAGTGTTACAGGCCAAAATAATGAGGGTCATGATCAACTCCGTATACTACTGGAGGCTATATGAGTAAGCAGCAAACTGTTTCTCATAAATGCAGAATGTTGGCAAACTGATGAACTGCATCTGCCACCCGGCAGGAATGCTGAGGGCAGTCACATCCCAAGCATAGTGTTTCTTGTGATTAGGTACATCTGAAGCCTGTTAGTAACAATATGAACCTGTGATCAATTAAGCAGCTGACCAGTCATTACCTCCTCCTCCCTGCTCTTGTTACCCAGTAAATAGGAAGGACTGTGGAAGCTCGGGGGCTGCCTTTGCTCACTAGAAGCAGGGAGCTCTCTTCTTCTTCCCCTGGCCCCTTCCTTTAAAATACTTTCTTTTGTCTTAAGTTTTCATTTCTATGTTCGTCCCTTCATTCAGTCTTGTAATGACGGTCTCAGGCAGTAACAGTAGTAAGCTGTCGTAATGACGGTCTCAATAGTAACTGTGGCAGACTGCCACAGTGTAGGGCCCTAAAAAGTTAAAGGCAACCCACTAAAGTCTTACTTGATTTGTTTAACCAGCAAAACATAAGAAACAAAACAAAGCAAAACGAAAACCAAAAACACCCTCTAGTTCTGGCTAAAAAAAAAAAAAAAGAGTCACGACTTGAGCCACTGTGATAGTTACAGATCATCACCCAACACTGGGCTTGCGTTTATTGATCTAAAGCCCTTTGATTGAAGGATCTGCTACTCGCCTTTGAGGAAGGACTCTGCTATACTACATGAGTGTAATGTGAATATTTCTCTTGCCCTCTCCAAAAGGATCTGTGGCCATTTCCCAAGGTAACTGGATACTGGGGAAAGGGAAATACACCATTCAGGGAACCTTGATGAAGACTTCGAGCTAATACCAGTTTCTTGGGTTCAAGAGTACCACTGTAGGTCCATCTATCATGTGAAAAATAGTGTTTTGGCTTTTGTCCATGCCACTGGAGGCCTAATGGAATTCCAAAAGTATTCTATATCAGCAGTTTCAGAGAGGTAGTTGGAAAAGATCCCCACATTGGCTCTCTGACCCATGAAGTGAGGGCCATTGTGATACAAAGGCCAATAGAATCCAACTGAACAACTGTTTCAAAATAGAAAAGTCAACAGTAGTAACACATCTTTAGGGGAGGCTGCAGAGATTAGTGTTTCTACCAAAGACCTTGCAAGCTGATGACTCCAATCAAAACACCATTAATTTCCTCCAGTAGGTGCAAAATTAGATGGGTCTTGGAAAATGATAGTGGATTACTTTAGTCAGGTGATAATTCCATTTTTAACTGTTGTGTTAGATATATGCTCATCATTACAGTCCCTGGAGTCATGCATCTACTAGTTTCACTCTCTACTCTGAGGAACAGAAACCACTGGAAGCATTTTGCTATTACCTAGAAGGGATAAGAGTTTTCATTTACTGTTCTAACTCAGGCATACCTCTGTTCTCCAGCTCTGTACCAGGAAGGCCTTGATTCCCCGAATATCCCTATTCTAAAAGACAGCAAACTAATTTTGACTAAATCACATTAACAGGGCCTGGAGAGCACAAAGGAGCAGACACTTCAGCTCTGTAGGTAAGACACATCTTTTACAAGGTGGGAGATAAATCCAGTGTACCTCAGTGAAGTTTCTTAAGAGTGTCCAGTACCCTGGACATATGTGTAGTACTTCTATCACCACAAAAGAAGTACAATGTTAATTTGGATTTTGTTGGTTCTACTGCTATCAGATCCTGGCTTGCTACTGGGCTTTGATGGTGAATGAAGGCCTAACTATGGGATATCAGGTAATCTTATGACCCAACGTGACCAACTATGATATCATCCATCCAGATAGAAAGTCAAGCCTGCCTAGTAAGGACTCCATCATCAAGTGTATCCATGGGTACATGGGATTTGGCTCACGTAGACCCTAATGATGTAAGTTGATTGCATGAGAAGTTTGCTTTCAATCAAGTTGCATGTTTTCTGATTAAACCCAATGACCCACTTGCAAATCTATTGCTTCCTATCCCTATGACTCTGAGCTCCGCTGACTTAGAGATTTTGTACCCAAGGGAAGAATACTTCTTTGGTACCCAAGGGAAAAATACTTCTTTGGTACCCAAGGGAAGAATACTTCTTTGGTACTCAAGGAAGAATACTCTGAATTGGAGACTGAGACTGTCACCTGGACCTTCTGAGCTTTTCTTTTCCCTATGTGTGTATAAAGGGAGTTACAGTCTTGATTAGGGTAATCAACCACCCTGTCAAGGGGAAATATGGTTACTGCTACACAAAGTAGGCAGAAAGGAATGCAAGTAACTCCATGGAATTCCTTGGGGAATCTTCACATGTCAGCAGGACTAACAAGTACTCAGATTCGCTAGGAATAAAGGTTTAGGTTACCCCATCAAACAATCCCAACCAACTAAAGTGCTGGCCAAAGGCAGGGGGCATGACATGGCTCACAGAGAA
Source organism: Nomascus leucogenys (assembly GCF_006542625.1). NCBI lineage: Eukaryota > Metazoa > Chordata > Mammalia > Primates > Hylobatidae > Nomascus > Nomascus leucogenys. Next base: position 18,937,008 of record NC_044393.1, on the reverse strand, counting down.
GGGATGTTATAAATGCCAGTGGCAGCCTTATGACCATTACAGAAATGAAGACGTAGCAATGGCCTCTTTTCCTCCTTGCTGTGTTTTTCTTTTCCTTTCCTCTAGTATCATATAGGGTATGCTGGTGGCAGTTACATTTACCATTTATTCCTTATATTACAGGATATTGAGACAGAATTAGTGGTACCAGTGGAAGAATGAACTTACAACTGGATTCATGAACAGGATATGCCACATAGGGTGTCTTTCCTTTGGGGAGATCAGTATATTTTGGTTATATATGAGAGTTTCCTTATGTTAGAAACATGCATAAATCTGTGTGTATGGGAAAAGGATGGGAGTGTATGGTATGTTATTTTTGCCTTTTGCCTTTATTTTGGTGACAATACGTGGTCTTTTCTTTGGGTAAGTACCTTTCCTCCAACTGCCGCAAATACGAATACGGTACCTTGCCCTCCATCCCTCCCAAGAGAGAGGCATATGACTCAAGTGAAATCAGACTCTCTCCTGGGATTGGAACTGTGAGCAGGATGATACAGGGAAGGAAGGTGACTGGAGGCAGATCATGTGGGTGGCAGTGTCTTAAACAGAAGGTTCATGAGTCTTGCAACTGAGGTCCCTAGAGCTCCCCTCATTCCTGTATTTCCTGAGGCCTCGTCAGTCAGCTCTTCCTTTGGTCAGGTGAATTTCACAGATACCCTTCTGTAGTGGGCCAGATGGTGGCCCCAAACATATGTCCATATTTTAATCTCTGGAACCTGTAACTGTTACCTTATTTGGGAAAGGGTCTTTTTGCAAATGTGGTTAAGGATCTTGAGATGAGGTCATCTTGGATTATCCTGGTGGGCCTAAATGTCATCAAAAGTGTCCTTATAAGACAGAGGCATTGGAAGATTTGACATACACAGACAGTGAAGTGAGATCAGAGGCAGAGACTTGAGTGATGCAGCCACAGCCAAGGAAAGCCAAGAATGGTGGCAGCCACCACAAACTAGAAGAGAAAAGGAGAGGGTTTCCCCCTAGAGCCTCCAGAGTGGAGGGTGGCCCTGCTGACATCTTGATTTTGGATTTCTGGCCTCCAGAACTGTCAGAGAATACATTTCTACTGTTTTAAGCCATCAAGTTTGTCTGAATTTGTTACAGCAGCTGCTGGAAACTAATATATCTTCCAATAAATTCATTTTTTGCTTAATGTCAGTTTCTGTTGCTTATACCCCCAAACTCTAATTGTTAACAGTCATTCCTCACTTTAATTATTTTATAAATTAACCTTTTTGACCAAGTTTGTTCCAACTGAATTCCTGTCACTTGCAACCTGTTCTGGCTGGCACAACCACGGACAAAGTCTGTGCCAAATCCAGGACTGGAGCCTGAGAATGTGGATTCCAAGTCACTCCACATATTGCCCACCCTCTCCAGTCACTCAGACAGCATGTCAGGGAGCCATCTCCACACAAGCAGAAACACGTCCTGGGGCCCAGCTCTTTATTTGCATAATGGTTTTCATTGATACATGGGAAGGGGAGCGAGTTGTTGCTTTTCTGCCAGGACCACAAACAGCCTCATGGTGGGCTCAGGCCAGATGATTCTCTCTTGAGCTTTCTCCACACCAGTATTAGGGACCTGTTTGTAGGGTCAGAAAATATGGAAGCCATCGGGTTTCTTGGTGTGTTCCGCAAGACCATAAGGGTGGTACATTAAGCCCTTCTGATCTGCCCCTAACCTAGGTTCAGCTGGGCCTAGATGTAAGGAGCAGAGTGTGCAGAAGGGCTGGTATGTGTGTGGTGAATTCAAGGGAGGCCCTTTCCTGCTTAGCTCCATCCTCTGTTCCAATCTGGAGACCCAGAATCCATGCGTATGTAGGGGGCCCACTATGTACTAGGCCCTGTGTATGACACACACCTTCACACATGCCATTCTCTCTGCTTGGATTACCCCCCCCCCCCCGGAACCTCATTTGCTTAATTAGCAATTTATCATTTGGATGGCAGGTTAGATTGTCACTTGCTCAGGAAAGCCTTCTCACTTTCTCGGGCCATGGTCCCTGATACATTATACACACCTGTACTTAGTAGAGCTCACTATGATATATTTATGTGATTATTGCATTAGAGTCTATCTTCCCTACTAGTCGGTAAGCTTCATGAGTATAGGGATATATTTTTCCACCACTGTATCTCTTGAGACTAGTAAGCAGTCCACAAGTCAGAAGCCAGTAAATCAGAGTGGCTGGGCATAACACAACAGCATGTGTGTCTGTTTGTGGGTGGCAGCGGGGGAGACACTATGGGGAACCTGAGAGTACATGCCTCATGCAAAGGCATTCAGATTCTTAAAATATAATAAAAATACTGTTGGACTAAGCCAAAACATGACTGCAGGCCACACACGAAGCCCCAGTTTAACTCTTCCAATGGGTATTTGTTGAGTGAGCGAGTGAAGAACCTACAAGGAATATATTGTAAAAACTTCAAGAACCAAGCAGGGACAGGGCAGGCGGAGCTGAATGGACCTCCTTTTCAGTCTTGTTCACACCTTTTTGAGGGCCAGGTCTCTCTCTGGCTATCTTTTTTTCCCCTCTGAGCTTGGCACCTAGTGGGCTGTAGGAATTGGTTGATCTATTCAACATTTACCAAACACCTGCTCTGCACCAAGCCCAGAGTTCAAGCAGACAATGTCTTCCATCTTGAGGCTCAAGGTGATGGGACAGAGACAGCCACAGTCAGACAACAGCACAGTGCTGGGTGCTGTAGCCACAGTATGTGGAAAGGGCTACTGGATCCCCTCCTCTGACTTTCTCAGCAAGTGAAGAGAAGATTTGGCAGGTGGGTATGAGAGATATGCCCCCAGCAAGGATGAGGGGGCTGGAGCTGGCCAGAAGGGAGAGGACTCTCACACATGGGCCTGGATGGGTACTCTAGGTAGGGCTGGACGTCTGTGTGATGGGCAGAAAGGAATTGCCAAGGTCAGACTGTTGGGGGAGGGTCTGGGAAGCCAGTATTCATATATGTCAGCCCTCTGCCACCAACATTTCAGAGCTGAACTGGCTTTAAGTTAGACACCCCTCTGCTCTCCTTGGCTTTCATTGCCCTCTGGGTCACAGATTCTGACCATTTGACAGAGGGGTTGGAATCTGGACTTGGGGGCAGGGATTGGACCACTTTACACAGCAGGTCCCGGCGCAGCTAGGTTGTCTAGATCTCAGGCCAGGGGCCCTTCAGATTTTCTTTCTCTCACATCAACCCTGAGAGGAAGGTCAGAAGATTATTGCTTAGCAAATCTTGCATACCAGCTAAAGAGGCAAGTACAATGCTACGGTACTTCCTCCCAGGACTCATCCTCCTTCCCTCCAGGACTCATCTTTGATTGCTGACTCCTGTTGGATGCTCCTAGAAAGGAACCACAGCTGAGATCCGGAGCTCCTATATCCAAATCTCCTGTCTGGACCCTTCCCTGGCTCTGAAAGGGATTTCTTATCTTGTGGATCAACTCTGGGGATCCAAAAATCACCAAAAACCACATGCAAACTTCATGAGGGCAGAAGAAAGATGGAGTTGATGGAGCATTGCTCCAGGCCCACCAATAAGCCCAGATTCCAAACCTGACTCTGCCACTTCTAATTGTGACATCTGGGAGAGGCCTTGCTCATCTCTTAGCCTCGGTTTCCTCATCTGTGAAGTGGGGATAATTATCTTTCTCCAACACAAGGCCAAACATGACCTGGCTCATGTGCAGGAGGTGCTCAGGAATCATTAGCATCCTTTCAACTTCCTCCCTCTGGCTCATGCCTGCTTCATGAATGGCTTGGAGGCAGGTTTATAAAGCTTTCTGAGTTGCTTGCAGAATCTCATAGAATCTAAGGTAGCACTGTCCTGCCCTGAGCCTTTGGAGGAAGGAATGCAGCTTTTGAATCTCATTTCTCAGGACAGCATGAGTGATCGTGAGAGGCTCACTACCATGAAGAACTTTAGCAGGGGAGGAATCTCTGCTGTCTCAGCTGACTGTAGGGGCATGGCAGGGGGTCACGGATCCCTGGTTTTAATACATCTGAGGGTGTGGAGGCTCACTGGGGGCCTGGCTCTCTAGATCTGCAGGCCGTCCCTCCTGAGAGGTTTCTCGGGATGTCTCCAGAGATGCCTCCGACACGCCATCAACGCTGCTCAGCAAGTCCTCAAACTCCCGGTGGTTGCTGTTGCGCACGGCTGCCTCCAGAGCCTTCTGGCGCCGGTAGAAGTGGGAGAACTTGTTGAAGATGATGGTGATGGGGAGCGCTACCACCAGGATGCCCCCTAGGATGCAGCCTGAGGCTGCCAGCTTGCCAGCCACCGTCACTGGCACCACATCCCCATAGCCCACGGTGGTCATGCTCACTGTGCCCCACCACCAGCAGGCTGGGATGGTGTTAAAGCCCACGTCCTCCTCCTTTTCAGCTGTGTAGGCCACACCAGAGAACACTGACACACCCACGGCCAGGTACAGCAGCAAGATGCCCACCTCACGGTAGCTGTGCTGAAAGAGAATGTAGAAAGCCAAGTCAGAGTGGATGGGCTTACAGTCCTGGTATTAGGCATGTGGGGAAACTGAGGCCCAGAGAGTATAAAGGACAGGTCCAAAGTCAGCAAGATAGAGCTGGTGCTAAGGCCCAGGTCCCCTGACTTTAAACTAAGATCTTTCAACTACAGTTGGCAGCAAAACTCCCCGGTATTGAGCACAGGCCTAAGTTCTATTGTCCAAGGTATCTGCGAGGCTACAGCTGTTTTTTCTAACTCCGGGGTTACTGGTGGCACCACAGCCAGGGAATGAAGAGCTTGTGATTTTTACACTGTTGCAGAACCAAGAGACCCATAGTTTATATTCCATAATGCAAAGTTGGTTTCATGTACTTTTGACTGGTCTGAAAAGTATAAAAATATTTTTTGCTCCTTCAGGAAGCTGAGAGGACATAAGTCCCCTGGACCACCCACAGAATTCACTTTCCTATGGCTGTGTATGTTTGCTTTGTCCCTGAGGCCAAGCTCTAGGGCAGTGATTCTCAAACAGGGTGGTTTTGCCCACCACTTCCCCCCCTCCACCCTGCAAGGGACATTTGGGAATGTCTAGAGACATTTTTGGTTGTTGCAACTGGGACAGGTGTGCTACTGTCCTCCAGTGGGTAAAGGCCAGGGATGCTGCTAAACATCCTAAAATGTACAGGGCAGCTCCCACATCAAAGAATTACCTGGTCCCAAATGTCAGTAATGCAAGGCTGAGAACCCCTAGTCTAGAGCAGAGTCTCTCCAACTTTAATGCGTGCAGGAATCATGCAGGGGTCTTGGCAGAATGCAATCGCATAGTCTTGGGTAGAGCCAGAGAATCTACAAGTCTAGGAAGCTTCCAAGTGATGAGAAAGCTGCTGGTGGTCAGGGGCCTCACTTTGAGTAGCAAGGCTCTCATCTGGAGTATATTACACCTGCATCTTAGACCCTGGCAGCCCTGATTAGTAATACTCTTCTCCCCTACTGAAGACAAAGCTAGCAGTGTCAGGCCCTGGCTCTCTGCATGGAGGGGACAGGGCAACGTTCTGGGGCACAGGGATCTTCCCTGGGGAGATGCTGAGCTCAGGGGGTCTGGCGAATGTAATTTCTTATACCTGGATTCTGCCTAGGTCATCTGCCAGCACCCAGTATCCTGAGGGCATATAAGAGGCTTTACTAAGCCATGGGTGGAAGGGATCTTTCTTTTAGCATTGTCTGGGGATTATCAGCAGGGCCGCATGGAGCTTTAGGAGAAAGAACATGAGGTGCTGGAGCCAGGCACAGCTGGATTCTTCTCTGGGCTCTACTGCTTATTGAGGAACCTCCAACAAGCACTGTCACCTCTCGGAGCCTCAGTTTCCACCTCTGCCAAGCAGTGACAATAACACCTCTGTTTTAACCTCTCACGAGCTCTCCTATACCCTCGGGACAAGTCCAAAATCATGTGCCAAGACTTCATGGCCTTTCGGTGCCCTGCCCCACTCACCTCTTCAATCTCATCTCTGGGAATCTCCTTCCCTCCATGTCCCCCTCCCAGCATTCATCCTGTTCTCTCTCCAGGCCTCGGCACACGCCGTTCGCCTTGCCTCCCTCTTCAAACCAGGCTAATTTCACCCCCTTGAGTGCAAGCTTGCCAGGGCAGTGATTCACCCACAATGCAGCACCTGGCACAAGGAGAATGCTCAGTAAACTGCAACCAGGCTTTAAAGAGCCAACCCTCCAACCTCAGCTTCTTCATCTACGGGAAGAGAATAAATAATAGCATCTTCCTGAGGAAGTTCTCCTAAGGACTAAATTGATAACGGATGTGAAATTGGCACAGATTTAGTGCTCAATAAGTGTTAGCTCCTGGGGCTATTCCTAGACTTTACCTATTAAGAGTGACCTATGATTATCAGAGTCCCCTGATAGTGCCAGAAGAAAGGCTCTAGCAGAAAGCCATTTAGCATCCTGCTTTGCGCATCTTTGTCATATATATAATTTGATGTTTGACAGATATATCAAAAGTGATCTTTGTCTTTTTTCTTTGTTTTGAAAAAGAAAGACAAGCAAAGCTATGCCCCAGTTTTCTCCCCAGGAAAAAGAGATAACGGTAAGCCCTTCTTCCCAGGGCTGTTGGGAATGTGAAACATACACCTGGTGTCCAGCCCTGTGCCTGGCATAAAGGACGGCATCTCAGTTCAACGTAAGCCTGGACTCGGCAGGCTTGTAAGTTCACCTGCTAACCTGCCGGATGGCGACCCCCGCCCATCCCCGCTCCAACCTGGCCTCAGAGGCCGTACCTTGAGCGTGGCTCCCAGCGAGCGCAGCCCGGTGGAGTGGCGCGCCAACTTGAGTACGCGGAAGATGCGCATGAGGCGGAACACCTGCACCACCTTGCCCAGGTGGCCGAACTCCTTGCCGCCCGAGCCGCCCTGGTCGCCCAGTGCCACACCAGCCAGCAGCGTGAGATAGAAGGGCAGCACAGACACAATGTCGATGAGGTTGAGCGGGTGGCAGAAGAAGTTGCGCGTACTGGGCGCCAGCAGGAGGCGCGACGACACCTCGAAGCTGAACCAGGCGATGCAGAAGTACTCGAGGCGTCGCAGCACCGGGTCGTCGCGCACGCCTTCCGGGCTGCGGCCCGCGGCCACCGCAGCCACGGCGGCCGCCGCCTCGCGGGCCTGGTACTCGGGCAGGCTGTGGATGCACATGGCGGCGATGGAGGCGAGCACCACGCTGATGGAGACGCAGCTGAAGAGCTTGCTCGGCAGCGAGTAGCCCGGGTTCTCCATGGTCAGCCAGAGGCGGCGGCGCAGGCGGCCACAGCGCGCCGCGCCATAGCGCGCCAGCTCTCGTTGCACGTCGGAGATCTCGTCAGGGCACGGGTCCACGCTGCTCGGCGTGTCGCTGTCCTCGTCCCAGGCGTGCGGCTGGCTCAGCCGCCTCTCCAGGTAGCGCGCGCGGCAGCACGCGGCAAGCGCGTTCTCGCCCAGGCCCCAGTAGTCGGCCTCCTGGCCAAAGGCGAAGACGCACAGCTCGTCGAGCACGTGCAGGTGGCCAGTGCGGTAGAAGTGCAGCAGGCCCAGGAAGAAGCCCGGGTGCCGGTCGAAGTAGAATTCGCGCGCCGACTCGTCGTAGTCGTCGCACAGGCGCCGCGCCTGCTCCTCCGACGCCGCGGCCTGCAGGCGGCCCAGCCGCGTGCCCGGGAAGCGCGCCAGGGCGCGCGCGCTCAGCTGCCGCCGCACGCCACCCACGTTCACGCGCAGCGCCTCGTCGCTTCGCCGCCAGCGGATCCCGGTGTCGGGGGCCGGGAACTCGCTCACAAAGGCTTCAGTGCTCCTCCCTGCGGACACCAGAAGGGCGCGCTGAGGAGTTCCCGGGCTTCCCTTCCTGGAAGACCAGGTTAAAATCCCCTCCTCCATCCAACCAGCCAAGGGGTGTTAGAGGCTCTGTGTGAAGCATCTGGTATGCAGGAGGCGCTCAGTAAATGTCAGGTGCCCTCAGGACTCAGAGTCAGGCCTGGCTTTGACTATCCTTCATCCCCATCATTTGACTTTGGCCAAACCACTGACCCACCCCACCCCCATTTCATTTTTCTCCTTTGGAAAATAAATGCTGAGATCTACCTGGAAGGATATGAAAGCGACGGAATCGCAGGATGTCCTGGCACCTAGTGGGTGCTCACATAGGATGTCTTCTTTTCCAGGACAAACTTGGATTTATTTACACCAAAGGTCTGCTGTGGGATCTTGGGCCCGCCAGCCCTCTGAACCTGTTTCTTCTGCAAAATGAGGATAGTAACACTTACCTGCTAGGGGTGTTGGGAGCACCACTTTAGACCGGAGGTTCTCATAGTGTGTTCCCCGGACCAGCAGCATCAGCATCACCTGGGAATTTGTCAAAGATGCAAATTCTCAGCCTGCCATCGATTTACTGAATCGGGAACTCTAAGGGTGGGGTCTAGCAGTTTGTGTTCTAACAAGATTGGAAAGTGATTCAGATACATGGTCAAGTTTGAGAGCTCCTGCTTTAGATTATGTAAAGCATCTGTAGAGTCAGCCAGACCTGACCTTGAACCTTGGCTCTCTTGTGTCACCTTAGGCAAGTAACATCACCTCTCTGAGCCTCTGTGAAATGGAGATAAAAATATTCACCTCAAAGTGTGGTTATGAAGATTAAATGACCTGATGTCTTTCTTGGGCTTGGCTCACAGAAGGAATTTAATAAATTATTTACTGGTGTCACTATCTTCTAGAGTCAGGCAAACCTGGGTTTATCTCCACCCCTGATGCACCTGGGGCCTTGAGGAAGCTATTTATCCTCCAGCTCTCAATTTCCTGCACAACGTAGACAATAGCACCTACCTCCAGGGATGGCTGGAGGATTAAGGTAGATTATAGAAAGTGCTCAGCCTTAGTGGATACTCAGGAAGGATTTAGGTTCTTCCACTACCCACCAACTCCTGACTGCTAGAATTGGGGGCTAGTGACACCTCCTCACCACTGGCAATCTCATTTGCACTGTGGGTTCAGTAATATCTACACTAGGGATTAAGTGTGTGTAAAGCACCTGGGCTTGGCATTAAATGGATTTGGGGTTCCACCCTTAGCTCTATCACTTGTGTGACCTCAGGCCAGTCTCCTTCCCACTCTGGGCTTTAGCTCTTTTACCTCTGGAATGGGGATAATGTTGCTTTGGATGAATCATTATTGTGGTATATGTTCAAAGCCCTGGGAAAACAGTAGATGCTCCATAAATGTTAATCCTGTGTACTTCCCTGTGGTCAGACCTGAGTCTGTCACTTACTAGCTGCTGACCTTGAGTGCATTCGTTGCCCTCCCTGGGCTTGTTTCCCTGTCTGTGGAACCGGGTAGCATCCTACTTTCCAGGAGAGGCTCAGAGAATTAAATGATGCAAGGTGTTTATCGGCAGCGTGGTCCCTGGCACATAATCAATGCACAATAAACATGTGTGATGTAGCTCCACTCCCACCTCCACTTGGATCTCCACCTGCATTTGGCATCAAAAAATGAAATTTCTAATCCAGTTCCATCACCCATTAGAAGCATAATATTGGTCAAATCCCTTCATCCATCAGGAACTCACTTTCCTGCTCTATGAAACGGGATAATTAATTCAACAAACATTTTCTGACAAGAACCTGAATATCAGTAAGAAAGATCAAGTGACTTGTTCAAAATCACCCAGCTAGTCCATGGCACAGCTAAGGTTGGAGACCAGGTTTTTTTATTTCCTTCTCTCTCCACACACTTATTTTGAGCACCTCCTATCTACTAGTCACTTCTCTGGGCTCCATGCACACCTCACTGGGTTTAATCCCTACACCAACCCTGCCAGGGAGGTTTTCTAATCCCATTTTACAGATGAGCAAACTGTACCAGCCAGGGTCTCCAAAGCGCGGCCACCCCACACTGCTTCCTCTTTGGCGGGGGGTGGGGGTCCTCTTAGAGGTGGTAAGAGCACCAGGATCCCCAGGCAGCCCCGCCTCCCACTCTGGCTGCCCGGGACCGTCCCGGAGCCACGTCCCTCCCCAAAGGAGGCCCCTTACCTGTGGTGGCACCTCCCGGGCGCCTCACGTGTCTGTCCCAAAGGCACCGAGGCTGGGAGCCGCTGGCTATACTCGATCTCGCCTCTGCCCCGCCGGCCCCGCCGAGCCTCCTGCTGCAGGCGGCCCCGCTGCCCTCTCCTTCCTTCTTCCTTGCCTAGTCCCCCGCGGCTGAAGGCCGCATCGATCGCTGCCGGAGGAGGGAGTGAGGCCGCTGGCGGCCGGAGGCGGCGGTTTCTATTCCTGACTCGGTTGGGGGGTGGTGGTGTCTGGAGACTGGGCCTACCTGCAGGGGCATCCTCCGGAGTTACGGGGCCGGGAAGGAGGGGTCATTTAGGGCGTGAGGATTCCCCCTAGAGAGGGATTTCAGCAGAAGCTTCTCTGGCAAAGGAACAACAGTAGAAATGATTTGCTTAATTGAGTGTTTAGTATGTGCCAGGGTACTTCAGCTGCTGCAAGTGATTGATCTCAGTTATTCCTGGCACACACTTGACAGGGCCAGGATCTTATGTCCCCCATTTTAGGGGTGAGCTCCAGTCATTTTCTCAGACCGTGGGCATCTGAGTTAGGGAGGTGTAGAAGGTGGCGTCATCTCCCTTGGAGCCCCAGGTTCTTCCTAGGTGAGTTGTGAAGCTTGAAACGATTATTTTACCCCTGAGGCGCAGTGTCCTTACCTGCCCACGGGTTCCTGATTCCCACCTGCCAAGTGGGTTGTGAGGGCAAAGAACATGTGCCAAAGAGCTTTGTAGAGGTTGTGAAATCCCCACACATGTACCTGTTGTGTGGCTGCTGTGTGCCTGGTTGGGGAGAGGCTACTGGAGACTAGGGCCTGGATATGAGCCTTTGCAAATATTGTTATTTATAATAATGATAATTACCAACACTTATTGAGTACTTACCTTGGGTCAAGCATAGACCTCAATCTCACTCAAACTGCAAATTTATCTGTGGGGTAAGTGCTACTATTATTCCTATCTCACAGATAAGAACTGCTTTGAGAGATGTGGTGACCTGCCGGAGGTCCCATGGCTGACTTCTGAGTCCTCTAGGACAGCACAGTCCAACACCTATAATGTGAGCCACGTATATTATTTTATTTTATTTTATTTTTTATTTTTTGAGATACAGCCTCATTCACTCTGTTGCCAGGCTGGAGTACAGTGGCACAATCTTGGCTCACTGCAACCTCCGCCTCCCGGGTTCAAGCGATTCTCCTGCCTCAGCCTCCCGAGTAGCTGAGATTACAGGCACCTGCCACCACCACGCCCAGCTAATTTTTGTATTTTTAGTAGAGAAAGGGTTTCACCATGTCGGCCAGGCTGGTCTTGAACTCCTGGCCTCAAATGATTCACCTTCCTTGGCCTCCCAAAATGCTGAGATTACAGGCATGAGCCACCGTGTCCGGCCCACATATATCCTTTTATATTTCTGATTGCAACATTTTAAAGAAGTAAAAAACAGGCGAAATTTCAGTTACCCCTTGAACAGTGGGGGTTAGGGAAACCACTCATCCATGCCTAGAAAATTAGAATATAACTTTTGACTCCCCTGAAACTTAACTAGTAATAACCTACTGTTCGCCAGAAACCTTACCAATAATATAAACAGTCGATTAACACATAAATAGTATCTACATATATCTTAGGCATTCACGACATATCTAACTTATTCTTAAGGCTTTTGATATTTCTAGTCTACATGGTTCATCTGTAAGTTTTTTCAAATTGTCACAAATCTCCAAAAATTTTTCAATGTATTTATTGGAAAAAAATCTGCATATATGTGGACACTAGCAGTTCAAACCTGTGTTGTTGCAGGATCAACTGTATGTTTACTGATGTCTTTTATTAAATCTAAAATATTATAATTTCAGCATCGGAATCAGTAGAGAAATTATTGAGATATTTTACATTTTCCTTTTTTTGTACTAAGTCTCTAAAATCCAGTGTACTAATTTTTCTTATTGCTACATAACAAATTACCACAATTTAGTAGCTTAAAACAATACAAATTTATGATCTCATGGTTTCTGTAGGTCGGAAGACTGGGCATGGCCTGGCTGGACCCTCAGGGTCTCACCAGGTTGAAGCCAAGGTGTTGGCCAAGGTTGAGGTTCTCATGTGAGCTTCAGAGTTTTCTTCCAAGCTCACAGATTGTTGGCAGAATTCATTTCCTTGTGGTTATAGGACTGAGGTCTCTCTTTTCCTGTTAGCTGTCCCCTAGGGGTCAATCTCAGATTCTAGAAGCTGCCTACAGTTCCTGCCCCATAGGCAGTTCATAGCATGAATGCTTGCTTTCTTTCAGGCACATCAGAGTGCTGAATTCCCCTCCTGTAACCAGCCAGAGAAAAATCTCTGACTTTAAAACTCTCACCTGATTAGTCCAGGCCCACCCAGGGCAATCTCCCTTCTGCCATATAATATACATTCACGGGTTCCATCTACACTTAAAGAGGAGGAGATTATACAGGGATGAGGATCATTGAGGAGGGATCATCTGAATTCTGCCTCCCATATATAAATCTAGTGTAGTAATTTATTTTTTATTTTTTGAGAGAGATTTTTTTGAGATTTATCTATAGCAAATCTCAGTTTTGACTAGTCACATTTTATGTGCTCAGTAGCCACACATGGCTCATGGCTGCCATATTAGACAGCACAGCCCTAGGCTGTGCCATTTTAGTTTTTCCCTCGAAAGAAGAAGTTAGAGCAGGAAGCTGCTTAGTGAGCATCTTGCCCAATTCCCTCATTTGACCAACAGGGAAACTGAGGCAGATTTCCCGAGAAGCAGGTCTTCTGTTTCCTGGCCTAAGAGTTTGTCTGCAGCCTTCACTACCCCTCAGGACTCAGGAGTTTTCCCTGGAGCTGCAGAGACTGTTTCCAAAACTGAGAGAAAAGACAGACCTATTTCCCAAGGGCAGAAGAGAATGAAACCAGGATCTGGTTTCATCCCCAGATTACATAGTGAGAGGTAAATGAAGTTTTGGTGGAATTTGTGAGCCACAAGAGTGGGAAGGACAGGGCATCCCTGTCCTTCAGGTACCATGGATGGTCTGTCTCCCAAATTCTCCCTCAATCCCTGACCAGGTTTAGTCGTTGGAATCCATGGGGTTTTACCTTCAGAGTAAGCTTGATTTTGCAGAAAATACAGAAAACTTTGGAATTAAGTAGACCTGGATGTGACGGGCATCTTCTAAGATGTCTCCCAGTGATGTTGGCCTCCTGGTGTTCATGCCCTTGTGCAATCCCCTCCCCTTGTGTGTGGACAGGCCTTACTGAGTTGCTTCTAATGAACAGAATATAGAAAAAGTGATGGGATGTCACTTCTCTGATTAGGTTACTTAAGGCTGTGCCTTCCAGCTGGCTTTGATGAAGCAAGTTGCCAGGCGGGAAAGGTAAGAAAATGAGGGTGACTTCCAGCCAACAACCAGCCAGGAGCTGTGGTATTCAGTCCATTAGTCCTCAAGGAACTGACATTCTGCCAACAACCCTGTGAATTTGAAAGTAGATCCTTCTCTAATTGAGGCTCAGATGAGGCTCCCACCTTGGCCGACCCCTCGAGTGCAGTCTCGTGAAGCAGAGAAACTGAAGGAAAAGACCCAGTTAAGCTGTGCCCGGGTTCTTGACCCATAGAAACTGTGAGATAATACATGTGTATTGCTTTAAGCTGCTGCATTTGTGAAACCTTGTTACACATCAATAGATAATGAATACACTGGGTTTGAATCCTGCCTTTGCCACTAAACTGCTGTGTGACCTTGGGCCAAGCACTTCTCTTGGATCCTTATCTTCCTCATCTGTAAAATGGGAACAACACCTACCTTTCAGGATTGAGACGAGGAACAGCACATGCCGTTCCCTCTCCATGAACAACTCCTCCTGCCCTTTCTTTACCCTGCATATCAGTTAGAATTTAATTTAGCTGCAGGAACAGAAACAGAATTACAGTGACTTCACTAGACAAGAGTTTGCTTTTTTTTTTTTGGCAGGCCGGGGTAGGTACAGCTGCTCATGAATAGCCCTGAAGACCCAGGCTCCTTGTCACTTCCTCCTCCACCTTCTTATGTGACTCATTCGTGCCCACAGCTCCTCTGGGATCCTTTACCGCTTTTGTGCACACAGGCTCCTGGTATGTTTTTCCTCCTGACAGCTGGTATCTGGGGCTTTCCTGAGGCTGCCAGAGCCTGCTATGGTTCCACACAGGGAGAACCTGAAGTACCTGAGAATGTATGTGCTCCATCTATGCTTGTTTCTAGAACTGCCCTGTGGGACTTCACTGGATTTCACATCATCACTGGCTTCTTCTCTTTCTGGTGAACTTCTGTACTCCTGTAGCCATTTTTCCTGGAAACATTTCCAAAGCATCACTGTCATATGATTCTTCATCTCAAGATTTATTCTGGGGGAACCCAACTAAGACAATCCTCAAGGACACCAGATAGCTGTTCTAGTGGCAGCAGCCATGTTCCAGGAAGGACACAGGGTAAATGGATGACAGACAAAAGGCCAAGTCCATCTCCTTAGTTAGGAAAACTATAGCTTGCCATGTAGCCCCCCAGTAGATTTTCCTTACTTCTGATTGGCCAGTCTTGGGTCACATGATCATTGTTTGGTGCAAAGGAGCCTGGAGAGGAAACATATTTCTAAAATTTTAATTTACCTTTAAAATTGAAATATACTGTTCCCATGGTAAAGTGCACAATGTTAAGTTACAGCTGAATGATTTTTTTTTAAATAAATGTATGTATCCATTGTAACTACCATCCAGGTCAAAATATGGAATGTCACCGGCACTCCAAGAGCCTGGGGGTGGGGCAGGGCAAATATTTCTAACCAGCGGCACTGCTATTGGTAAGGAAGAAGGGGAGAATGGATAATTAGAAGTGTTCTACTTGGCTAGCTCCTGCTAAAACTCAAAGTCTTGACCTGGATATCATCTTCAGGAAGACTTGCCTGGTTTCTAGGCTGAGTTAGATCTCTCCTGGCCTCCCATAGCCTCCCAGGCCTCTCCAGTCTGGTATATGTCATGCAACTCTCTAGCTAGGGCTTTGTCTCATCCACTAGTGCATGAGTTCTGCGAAGCACAGCCTAGAGCCTATATTAAGTGCTCAGCAAACATTTATTGAATGAGTGAGGGAGGAAAGCAAGGTTAGAGTCTGCAAAAGGAAATCAGCCTCCTAGGAGACTTTCCAGAAAGGCAGCGGAGACAGGCAGTAGAGATAGAGCTGACTGGGTTGGAGCTGAACTCGGAGCTGGCATGGCATAGACCAACTCACAGAACTGCTGGAACAGGGAGTGAGTTAGCCAGGAAGCTGAGCAGGGAATCTAGAATGGGCTGTGTAGATGCTGCTACCTATAGCCAGAGAAGCCATGGTCTGTGACCTGTCACCTCCTGCCATTCCAAGGACCTAGCTCAGAACTCAGAGCTCCAGGATAGTCCTAGGGATCTTGGCAGCCAAGTCTTAACTGGCTTAACTGGGAGCTTCCTGCCGCGACCCCCTAATTTTCCTCCTGATGCCTTTGAGGAAAGAAACCTAGGGCAACAAGCTGTGTATCAACAGGCTTGGGTTCCAGTTGTCTAGAATGAAGTCTGGTCACTTAACCTTCTTGGGTCTTTGTGATCTTCATTTTTCAGATGTGGACACTGAATCTTCAGATGGGAGGAATCTTCAGATGGGAGGAATCTTCAAAGACCGACTGTAATTAATTAGTGTAGTCAATAGGGATGTAAAGTTTATGGTTAGACTGCTTGGGGTTGAATCCCCGCTCTAGTACTTACAAGTTGGACAACTTTGACCAAATTAACCTCTTCGTGCTTCAGTTTCCTCATGTGTGAAATAGGGAAAAGTAATGAAGCCTACCCGATAAGGATACAAGGATTTAATGAGATTATACAAGATTATACATGTAAAGTGATTAAAATGATACCTGGTCCGTGGCACATGATCTGTAATTGTTAGCTGTTGCTGCCTTTATTACTCTCAAGGGAGGAGTAAGGTATGGTTTAATCCTGGCTATATCATTTCTCAGCTGGGGGTCTTGGGCAAGTCGCTTATCTCATAGCCACTATTTCTTCACTGTCAAATGGGAATAGCCTTTCTCAGGGTCATGGTTTGGATGAATGAAATGATGTTTAAAAGTGGGAGATCTACAGTAGACATTCATTACAGACTAATAACCAGAATCTGAATTAGTCAAGCTCTTACTGTGATAAATCTGTGACAAACAACCCCTGAATCTCTGTGTCTTCTTACCACAAATATTTATTTCTCTTTGGCGAGTTTGAGGCTTGGCTGGTCTGGCTCAGCTTCAGGCTTGCCCCAGGTGTCTCTCCAGCAAGACAAGTGGCTCCGGGCAAGCTCTTCTCATGGCAGAGGGCAGAAGCTCTAAGAAGGGTGGAGGTCAGGTGCGGTGGCTCACACCTGTAATCCCAGCACTTTGGGAGGCTGAGATGGGCAGATTGCCTGAGGTCAGGAGTTCAAGACCAGCCTGGCCAACATGGTGAAACCCTATCTCTACTAAAAATATAAAAATTAGCCGGGTGTGGTAGCAGGTGCCTGTAATCCCAGCTACTTGGGAGGCTGAGGCAGGAAGATCACTTGAACTCGGGAGGTGGAGGTTGCAGTGAGCCAAGATCGTGCCACTGCACTCTAGCCTGGGCAACAAGAGCGAAACTCCGTCTCAAAAGAAAAAAAAAAAAAAAAAGAATGGTGGTGTTTTGTCTTTAAACAGGCTACACTGTCACTGCCACCCACATCCCATTAGCTAAAACAGGTCTCCTCGCCAAGCCCAAGTCACTGGGGCAGGATGTACACTCTCCCTGAGGGAAGCCACTGTAAGCATGGGGTGGGGAGGGGAAAGGAACAATTGTAGGCAAATAATCCAATCTACAATATTATCTGTGTTAACTGTCTGAAGCTATATGTAGATGGGGAAACTGAGGCCCAGAAAGAGGAACAGAAATATCCAAGGTTGCTCGGAGTCAGTGACTCCCAGATAGTTCTCCTTCCCCTCTCCAAGACCTCAGTCTATATCCATGTAGTTAGCATTTGGTACTTTTGAGTCAACCGTTCAAGCATTTGAATCCTATGGGAAGGACAAGGAGGGTGAGGAAGTAGAATCCCTTCCATCTTCCAGTGGGGCAAACAGAAGCCCAGAGTGCAGAAGGAAGCACCTGTCATCATACTGCAAGGTCAAGAGAACAGGGAAAGAAGACCAAGGATTCCGAAGTTTACCTCCACAGTGGACTTCCCAGTCCCTCAGTCTTGTGCTGGACACAAGAGGCCCAGCAGATAGAGCAGGGAATTTGCCACCTCCTTCCTGGGAGGAAAGTGGGAGAGTCAGGAATCCAGCTGTCCCTTGGGATGACTGTCATTCCCTCATTGACCCCTTCTCCCCACAATAAACACTCATTAAACCCTGACTGCCTACTGGACCCAGGAGAAACTGAGGTGAGTGAGGTGGAGAGAGACCCACCACAATAATGACATCCCGACGACTTGAACAACATTTCCCCAAATTTTGGGCAATTTGCAGTGACCTTAGTATGTACCTGGATGCAGTGTCAGGCAACATGGACTCTTGGAGGGAGAAAGTCATACCCTTCTCAAGCCTTCTGATTACCCCAGGGAGAAAGTCTCAGCTTAGACATTTGCATCTTTTTTTTTTTTTTTTTTTTTTTGAGACGGAGTCTCGCTGTGTCACCCAGGCTAGGGTGCAATGGTGGGATCTCGGCTCACTGCAAGCTCTGCCTCCTGGGTTCACGCCATTCTCCTGCCTCAGCCTCCCCAGTAGCTGGGACTACAGGCGCCGGCCGTCACACCCGGTTAATTTTTTGTATTTTTAGTAGAGACGGGGTTTCACCATGTTAGCCAGGATGGCCTCGATCTCCTGATCCACCTGCCTCGGCCTCCCAAAGTGCTGGGATTACAGGCGTGAGCCACCGTGCCTGGCTGATGTTTGTATCTTTAACCCTTTAAATCTTCATTGATTAAAACATAGACTGGCCATGCGCGGTGGCTCACATAAGTAATCCCAGCACTTTGGAAGGCTGAGGCAGGTGGATCACTTGAGGCCAGGAGCTTGAGACCAGCCTGGCCAACATGGTGAAAACCTGTCTCTGCTAAAAATGCAAAAATTAGCCAGGCATGGTGGTGGGCACCTGTAATCTCAACTACTAGGGAGGCTGAGGCAGAAGAATCTCTTGAACCCGGGAGACGGAGGTTGCAGTGAACCAAGATCGTGCCACTGTGCTCCAGCCTGGGCAACAGGACAAGACTGTGTCTCAAAAAACAAAAAACCAAAAACATAGAGTTAGTACAGGCTTCAGGCTCAGTCTTGGCAGGTGGCTATAGCTAGAGTTTAATAACACTATTTAATATCATTTAATCTGATAATGATTTACTTTAATGGAACTGAGCTGTTTCCACTGCATTTGTTTTCATAGTTCCATTTGTGGCAATTGATCTCATTTATCTCATTTATAGTAGTGATATCAATTTTCTTTTGAAATGAATTTAGATACAAAAGTGAGTCATTTAAAGAAAACATTAAGTAAATGGTGGTACAGGCACCATGCAACCTATCATGGTGCTGTTTTGTAGGTATGGTGAAAATCATGAAAGAGGCGAATGATGTTTGGAAAACTCTGCTAGAATATTCATTCTGGATGGTTGGGCTGCCTGAGGGAGAGGTCAGGGTCTGCCGGAATTGGGCATTTTTGGTGGAGGAAGCAGCATGTACGGATTGGTGTGAAAGTGTTAGGAAGGGTGGGAAGCTCGTATGGCAGTGGTGCAGGGTACTGGGTTGATACAGAGGGCTTCCTCCGAGCTCAGGCTATGGACTTTGACTCCCAGGAGGAGAAACCAGGGGTGGATGGGTTGCAGGGAAGAGGCCAGTGTTTATCAGAAGGCTGGAACCACCACTGGTAGAGATAGTGCTGTCCAGCGGGCAGGGCCCCAGGCCTCCCATCGTGAACTCTTTCCGCTGGTCCCCAGCTTAGGTTGCAGAGCCACAGATCCTAAATCAGAATTAGCCTGAGGAAGGAGAAAGAAAGGGTTAATTCCTTCCCATAATAGGGCTCTGGTTTCTGGCCTTGGTCTCCCATCCATGCCCCACCAGCTCAGCTCTGGTTGCCACCAAGGCAGGACTCCTCCGACCCCTTCAAAAGGGCAAACTGAAGCCCAGAGCAGTTTAGGGCTGTCATCCAGGTGCCACAGCAAGCTCAAGAAGAGAACCAAGGGCACCCGGGTCCTCTGTCATCCTAGCAGGACTCCCCCAACCCCAATCCAATTCCCTAATCCTGTCCATGGGAGGCCCTGACTTCTGGGGAGGCATCCTGTCAAGCTTGTAGCAATGAAGAAAGTATTAGAGCTGGGGCTCAGAGAGGGAAGGCACCTGCCCTGGGCACCCAGGAGCCATACCTCTGGCAGGATCTCGGCAATCCCGGCCGCAGGCGCTGTGGCAACATCGCTTTTTGCCTGAGCAGTCTGAGTCCTTGTGACAAAGGTGGTTCATGGGGCTGAGGCAGCGCAGTTGGTCCTTGGGGCAGCTGCCCAGCTTCACTGCAACACAGGAAACTGGGTGAGCTCTGTCCTTGCCCACCGGCCCTGGAGCTTGGGGCTTGGGTGGTCAGCAAGGTGGAGGGGGGCATTTACCAGAGACCCTGGGGACGCACTGGCGGAAGCAAGCTCTGTAGCAGCACTTCCTGGTCAAGGGACACTGGCTGTCTTCCACGCACTGGTCGGGTACCGATAGGAGGCAGGGCCCATCATCTGGCGGGCAGCCCCCCGATTTCCCTGTAAGAGAATCTCCCAATATTGCCGCTGGAGGAAGCTCACGGTTATGTAATAAGTGCTGACCTGGGAATGACAAGATCTGAATTCTCCATCCCTTGCTTCTTGCCTGTCTTTTGGCTAGTTGCTTTTTTTTGTTTGTTTGTTTATAATGACTCCAAGCCTCAGTTTTCTGGCTGTGAAATGGGAAGCTGGGCTAGTTTGAGACTCAGGTGGCACAAATGATAGGGGAAAATGAAGCCCAACATCTCCACTGTGGCCAATAAGGCCATGCCTGGTCTGGGCCCTGCCCATCTCTCTAGCCCCATCCTCTACTGCCCTTCCACTCAGTGCCTCCTGATCTGCTCCAAGCAGGGCTCTTGCTCTGGCTGCATCCTTTGCCTAGTGTCCTTCTTCTATACTCCATTCGCCTGGTCAGCTCATTAGGACTCAGCAGAAACATCGCATCCTGAGAAGACCCTAGTTCTCTGACCCCACGTTAACTAGGTCAGCACCCCCCGCACCCCCCACACACTCATTTCTTTCCTCCAGAGTTTGTGACGCTGCATCTGTTTGTCTGTGTCTCTCACTTGGCTGGAGGTTATGAGAATAGACACCCTGCTAGCTTTGCTCACCATCGGTCCATATCACAGCACTTGGCGCACAACAGTGGGTGCTCAGTGACTTGGAGGGTTTTGAAGTGAGGACCAGCATTGCATGTGCATCAGCAGTGGCCAGCCTGGTGCACTGTCACAGCCACAGCTGGCCACGTCTGCACTGTTGCGTTCATCACTGTTGCAAATGGCATGGTTTCAAGGATCGGGTATTAACTCTGTCTCCGAGGCACTCCTCTGAATGGTATAGAGTGTTCCGTCCCAGAGCTTACCTAACCATTCTTCTTGCTGGGATTTTGGGCCATGTTCAGATTTCATGCACAAAGCTGGAAATCAGTATCCTCCTCCATGTAGAGGAGGAAATCAAGGCCTGAAAGGGGCAGTGACTTGTTCAGACCCACATGGGCTGGGCTTAGGACTCCCAGGACCCGGCTCCCTCTGACCTCTGTGAGTCTCCACCCTGAGCTGTCTTTGAGCTGTAGGGATGGAGCAGGTCCCAGGCCTTCAATTCAATCCAGCATCAGAGAAAATGTTCAAGAGCTCCGAGGGGCAGCTGGATCTGGTGCTGTGACTTTACCTCTATGTCCGCCCCTCCCCCTTAGCCCCCTGCCTGGGTGCTGGCTGCACACATAAGTAGGCACCTTGCTCACATCACGTGCTCTAAGTCAACTTCAGCTGTCAGATCGGGTTGGTTTAAATTGAATTGCTGCCCCCTGCTGGACAAAGAGAGGCTTGGCGTGGGGAGGGGGGAAAAGTGTGGGTTTGGGGTGGTGGGGGTGATGGCAGGGCTCCTTCTGGGAAACTGTCTGAGGTCCAAGGTTTAGCCCTGAATTCACAAGTCCAAGCCAAAGGTGCGCAGGTGCGCAGGTGCCCACCAAAGGGTGGGCCAAACGGAGCTGCCTGCACTCAAAGCTGGTGGAGCCGGGTGGGTCAGGCAGGGAGAGCTTCTGTGGTGAGGGGCCTGGAGCTGGCCTTGGGGAATGGATTGATAGGGATGAGGCATGGCAGCTGGCATTTCCAGTGGAAGAACTGCGATAGCTGCAATGTGGAGGTGGGGATAAAAGCCTGGCGTGTGCAGAGCCGGCGTGAGAGGCTCTGGGTGGTCACACTCACTCTGTTTGCCTGCCTTTCCTAACGTCCCTCCAAACCAGGTTCTCCACTCACAGACGTGTACATCGAGACAGACACACACACAGATGGTCATCCGGATGCATGCGCCATGGGTGTGTAGACTTAGAGAGCAAAAGAATCGTATCCAAACATGGTTAAATATATACACTTGTACACACAGACGATACACACACATAGTCAAATACACAAGCACACTTAGATCTAGACACACAATTAGCTACAGGCTTAACAATAAGAAATTGCAGAGAGTCAACTGTTTTATCTACAAAAGTAGCAATTTTACATGGTTCAACTTAATACACACATATATACATACGGACATACATCAGATAGTTATATATATGCAATATATTTATAAACACATATATAAACAGGCCGTCATGTATGTACATATGAGCTGGAACATAATCACTGTCATATACACATGCCTACCCACATAGATACATACACACAGATAGACACTCAGACACACACAGTTATGTATATAAATATATAGCATATGTGTGTGAACAGAGAGACATATATACGCATACACAGTCATATATACAGAATCATATGCACAGAGCTACACAGACACATGTATCTTCCCATTACCACATAACCACTGACAGCATTTAATTAGGCACTTGCTGTTTATCAGGGGCTATGCCAGGCTCTTTGTATCAGAGACACCCAGACGTTTGAGTGAGAAGGGGCGGAATGGGGAGCTCTTACAAACAGAGGTGGCTGGGCTTCCACAGGCAACAAACTGAGGCTTCCCTTCCCTTGGCTTCGTCACCTTCCTCCATTGTCTGAAATTCTACCAACAGCTCGGCAATGTCTCATGGGAGAGAAACCAGTGGGGGACAAGGTGTGGTGAGCTGGGAGAGAGACAAGCATGTCACACCTGCCCATGCAGAGTGGCCCTGCGCAGGCTTGGTTTCTGCTGTGCCAGCTCTTTGCCTCTGAGCAGCTGGGCTGAATATTGGGGTGTGCTCCCTGGGAACACAGTGACTCTGCCAAATCACCCACTTATGCTGTGCTTACTGTGTGCCAGGCCCTTATTCCTCCAGACACTATTTACTCCGGAGAGAGAGGCATGGGACCTGATTTTACAAGGAGTAAGTCTCCAGACCTGTCCTGTTGCCTTCCAGGAGTGCCCTGCCTGGAAGTCCTAATAAACTCATGCACTTGCCAATCTGGCCTTGCCTAAGTCGTTCTTTGTTCTCTCAGCTCCTTGCTACGTTGGGGGTGCATTCTCCTGTACAGTCCTGGGTTTTTGCTGTAATAGTTGGTAAGGTGAATGTTTCTGATTTCAAATCCTTGCATTCAAATGCCACGTTTGGCACTAACTCAAGAGTCGGTCTTTGACCTTGTTAAGTGGCTCCCCACTACGCCTCAATTTTCCTCATCTGCAAAATGGGGATAAAAATAGTCCCGTCCTCATAGCATCGCATGGAGGAGTTACGTGGTGATGGTGCATGAATCACAGTCAACACGGGGTCCAGCCTTGGAGCTCACCAGTGTACTTCCTTCCTCAGCCTGTCCCCATTACTGTCCCCTTTCTTTAAGGCAGGGCCAGGGTTGCACGGGTGAATGTAGGTTAGAGTGTCCCAGCCCCAGAAGAGGACGGAGGTGGAGGCCTCACCCAGATCAGGAGTCACCTGTCTAGCCACTCAGCAGCCCTCCCTCACCTGTCAGCAGGCCAGCCCCAGCCTTGTCAGGGGTGGGAATGGGGACAGGAGGTTGGGGGCGATGAGAGTTAGACAGAGCTTCCTCCCCACAAAGCCCAGATCCCAGAAGCCACACCCTCTCCTCAATTCCCAAGTCCTTTCCACAGATGGGGTGGTGGACCCACTGACCCAGTCACGCCACAGTCCAGCAGGCGCAGACAGGGTCCCTCCCCACACCTGGAGGCACAGAGACACACATGGACAGGCACCAAGCTCAGACACGTGCATGCAGCCATTCCTAAGCATACGTGTGCAGACAGAGCTTTGCACAGACAAGCAGGCACAAAGACACACGTCTACACAGACAGGCACATGTATTCCCCGCCCCGTCACCCCCTAACATACAGACAGGCACACACAAGCGCTGAGAAACTGGCAGAAAAGACACTTACAGATACCAACACAGGCAGGTGGACAGATACAAATGTACACAAATAAAAACACAGTCTTCTGAAAGCACTAAGAATCAGGCATCCACACATACACGCACATCACACGCACACACCCCACAGGGCATTACCTGCCTTCCCCCAAACCTTACTCTCTCTAGAGAAGTAGAGACAATCTGGTCCCCACAGCAGAGGGATTTCCCGCACTCACCTCCCTTCTTCCTGCCAAAGACAGCAGGCAGCTGACTCCCCACAGCCAGGAGGGTCCCCAGAAGGAGGAGGCTCTGGATCCTCATATTTCTGCTGCCGGCTCAGGGCCCAGGCCCCCCAGATTAACAGCTGCAGCCTCAGGGAAGCCAGAGAAACTTAGTCAGGAGAGGAAAGAGAGGGGTGTGGAGTGACACCGTGCCTGCTTCATCTTGGCCCCACCCCCTGAGGGCCCGGAGGCCTCAGTGCAGGGGATGCTGTCACAGTAGCTGAAGATAGGGTGGTGGCACATCCTGCATGTGGGGGACTCAGATCCAGTCTTGCCTGTATCGGTGACTTGGGCTGTGATCTTGGGCAAGTCTTGTCTCTCTGGGCCTCAGTTTTTTCATCTGTATACAGGGTGAAGGTTGTTGAGTCAGATGCTTGCTTTCCCGGCTCTCAGAGATGTTGAAGCCCCAGTGATGTCTAGGCAGCGGGTAGAGGTCAGCTTTGAGTAACAAAGGAGTGGGGGTTTGCAGAGTTCTGGATGCCTAGGAAGGGAGAAGGCATTAGGGTTAGGCCAGAGCTTGCAGCCAAAGAAGGCTGGCCCAGGTTGGCATAATGAGTGAGGCCAGCCCTGGCCTCTCCTCTTGGGTCCTGTGGATGGGAGAAAGACCACCGCGCCTTCGGTGAGATCACCAGTGGCTTCTGGTAGAACTGCCCTCTTCCTGGAGCTGGCTTGGCTGTCAAGGGTGGGGGAGCATGGCTTTGGGCTTGGCCGTTTGCTGGTCACAGCGGATGCGTGGCCACTGAAACCTTTTCTCTGGCCCTAAGGGATCCTGAGCAAAAAAATGTCATCTCATCCAGGGACCCCCACCTTAGATTTCGTATCTCTGATGTTGGCTCCTGCATTTGGTAGAAGAGAGGGAGCTGAGACTTGACATCCTAAGGGACATCCTAAACAGAAACTCCATCGAGGTACATTCTCTCAGCCTTCCTATTTGAAAGACGAGGAAACTGTGAGATAGAGATGAGAGGCGACTGGCCCAAGGACATGCAGCTAATTCCTGACTAAGCTGGGACTTCCCACTGTGGCCTCCCCATCATCCTCATTCAGTTCCTGGGTTTTAAAAGCAGGTCAATGCCTCAACTGATCCTGAGAAAGGAGGGTGATATTACCGGGCTTGTCTCACTTACCCATTCCAATCCAGGACAGCCCTGGCAGCAGGAAGTTCTTCCTTGGGTTTAATGTGAATCTCTCGTGCTCTCTTCTAAGCTATCAAGATAGGAGAGGCTCTGCCTTCTATGATCTGATGTTACTTTTGGAATGCTAGCACCTCCTTGGAAGCTTTATTTTGGAGGACAAATATATGACCCCTTCCTTCCTCCCTCCCTCTTTTCTTTTCCCCACTCCCTCCCTCTTTTCTTTTCTTTTCTTTCTTTCTTCCTTTCTTTCTTTCTTTCTTTCTTCTTTTTCTTTCCTTTCTTTTACTTTCTTCTTTTTCTTTCTTTCTTCTTTCTTTCCTCTTTTCTTTCTTTCTTTCTTCTTTCTTTCCTTCTTTCTTTTCTCTCTTTTCTTTCCTTTCTTTCTTTCTTTTTTCTTTTCTTTCTTTCTTTCTTTCTTTCTTTCTTTCTTTCTCTCTCTCTCTCTCTCTCTCTCTCTCTCTCTCTCTCTCTCTCCTTCTCCTTCTTCTTTCTCTCTTTCTGTCTCTGTCTTTGACAGGATGTCACTATGTCACGCAGGCTGGAGTGCACAGTGCCATCATGGCTCACTGAATCCTTGACCTCATGGACTCAAGTAGTCCTCCTGCCTCAGCCTCCTGAGTACCTGGGACTATAGGCGTGCACCCCCATATTTGGCTAGTTTTTATTTTTTGTAGAGATGGGGAGTCTTCCTATGTTGCCCAGGCTGGTCTCTAACTCTTGGACTCAAGTGATTCTCCCACCTTGGCCTCCCAAAGTGCTGGGATTACAGGGGTGAGCCACTGTGCCCAGCCATTAAATGCCCTTTTTTTTTTTTGAGACAGAGTCTTGCTCTGTCATCCAGGCTGGAGTGCAATGGGGCGATCTCTGCTCATTGCAACCTCCGTCTCCCAGGTTCTAGCAATTCTCTGCCTCAGCCTACAGAGTAGCTGGGACCACAGGCGCCCACCACCACGCTCGGCTAATTTTTTGTATTTTTAGTAGAGATAGGGTTTCACCATGTTGGTCAGGCTGGTCTTAAACTCCTGAACTCAGGTGATCCACCCACCTCGGTCTCCCAAAGTGTTGGGATTACAGGCATGAGCCACCATGCCTGGCCAATGCTTTTTAAATTAAAATTATTTTGTAGACATTTTCCTGTGCTGTGAAATGTTCTCTAAACATCATGTTTTTTGATGGCTGCATGCTGTTTTGTTAGATCTGTATGTCAAAACATCACTTCAGTAAAGTTTTTAGGGAAAAAAGATATGCCAAACATACATAATCAGTATCCTATTATGAAACATAGAGGTTTCCAATTTTCCACTCTCATAAATAAAGCTGTGATAACCATCTTTTTGTGTACATTTTGGAGTCACATCTCTGACTGTTTTCTTAAAGTAAATTTGTCAAAGTTAGAAATGCTAGGTCAAAAGGCCTTGTGATGTTTCCAGGCATTGGATATATCTGGTCAAATTAAATTTCAGAAAGGAAGTAAGTGAGTGTACAAGAGCCTTCACCTGCCCTGCAATAGGTGTCTATTGTTCTGTCTGCCCAGCATCTCTTCCTTCGGTGGAACCATTGCTCCCTGACTCCTGTCATTCTGGTTGGTTGCCGATCAGCAGGTACTTCTCCTATCAAAGCTGAGGGCACTCAATCCAGGTTACACCCACTGCACTTTTCTCCACCCTTAACTTGCCCACGCCTTCATTAGAGTCTTGAACAGAGAAGCCAGTGCTCTAAACAGAACAGTCCAAAGATCAGATGCTGTTGCTCACAGCCAAAGATCCTCAGTGGATATTCTTACTACATACAGAATATTAAAAAAATAAGTAAATAAAATCTTTGCTAATGGAAAACAATATTTCATTTTAATTTGTCTTCCTCTTCCTCTTAATACCCATGATGGTAAGCATTTCTTCATATTTGCATACTGAATGTATCCTTTCTCTGTGAATTGCCTGTTTTTGTATTTTGCTCATTTTTATTGGGGGTCCTTCTATTTTTGAGTTTTAAGAGCTGTTTATATATTAAGAATCTATTAACCTGTCATACACAAGGGGCAGTATGGTGAAGTAGTGAAAGATGTGTACTGGAGTTAGGCAGACCTAGTTTTGAATCTTGGTGCCATAGGCTCTATCTGACATTAATTTTGTAAAACCCCTGTTTATTCTTGTATACCAGTAGAGATAGAGATAATCATATATATTTTATAGGATGGTTCTGAGAACTGAATGAGATAAGCTTGATAAATACTTTAATGCTATATTGCAAATATTTGTTTCCTCGTTTTTGCTTAGTATCAAAGGATTAAATTTTAGGGTAATCAATCTTTTCATTCATATTTTCTCCTTTTATTTTTATGCTAAAAAGGCTTTTTGACTCTGATGTCAGATAAATATTCACTATATTTACTTGTTATTATTTTGTGATTTTTGAAAGATATGCTAATTCTTTAATCTAGCTGAAGTTTATCTTGGTATAGAGCGTGAAATAGGAAATATCTTTTTTGTAAGTAATTAAGCAATTGTCCTATGATCATTTAATGAATAATTTAAACTTTTGCCATTGATTAAGAATTAAAACTTTATCAATAACTTAAGTCTTGTATGTAACAGGGGCTGTTTATGGGTTTTCATTTTTTTTTTTTGAGATGGAGTCTTGCTCTGTCACCCAGGCTGGAGTGCAGTGGCACGATCTTGGCTCACTGCAACCTCCACCTGTCAGGTTCAAGCAATTCTCCTGCCTCAGCCTCCTGAGTAGCTGGGATTACAGGCGCGTGCCACTACACCTGGCTAATTTTTGTATTTTTAGTAGAGACAGGGTTTCACCATGTTGGTCAAGCTCCTTTTGATCTCCTGACCTTGTGATCTGCCCGCCTCAGCCTCCCAAAGTGCTGGGATTACAGGCATTGAGCCACCGTGCCTTGCCCATTCTTTGCTTTTGACTGTTCATTCTTATGCCAGCACAGGCGAGCATGTATTGTGGGTTCAGTTCCTGACCACTGAAATAAAGAGAATATTGCAATAATGTTTGGCTAGTTTTTATTTTTTGTAGAGGCAGGGGTCTTTCTATGTTGCCCAGGCTGGTCTCTAACTCCTGGACTCAAGTGATTCTCCCACCTTGGCCTCCCAAAATGCTGGGATTAAAGTGAGCCACGTGGATTTTTTGGTTTCCCAGTGTATTTAAAAGTTATGTTTGCACTATAGTGTAGTCTATTAAGTACACAATAACATTTGTCTAAAATAAATATATACCTTAATATAAAAATACTTTATTGCTAAAATATGCTAATAATCACGTAAGCCTTCAGTGAGTCATCATGTTTCTGCTGGTGGAGGGTGTTACCTTGATGTTGAGGCTGCTGAATGATCAGGGTAGTGGTTTCTGAAGGATAGGTTGACTGTGGCAATTTAAAAAAATAAGACAACTATGAAGTTTGCTACATCCATGGACTGTTCCTTTTTTTCAACTTTCATTTTAGAATTAGGGGGTACATGTGCAGGTGTGATACAAAGGTATATTGTGAAAGATTTCTCTGTAGCATGCAATGCTGTTTGATAATATTTTATGCACTGTACATCCTCTTTCAAAATCAGAGTCATGGCATGGTGCAGTGGCTCATGCCTGTAATCCCAGAGCTTTGGGAAGCCAAGGCAGGAGTATCACTTGAGCCCAAGAGTTTGAGACCAGCCTGGGCAACACAGTGAGGCTCTACCTTTACAAAAAATTAAAAAATTAGCTGGATGGTGGTGCATGCATATAGTCCTACCCCCTCGGGAGGCTGAGGTAAGAGGATTGTTTGAGCTCAGGAGTTCAAGTTTACAGTAAGCTATGATCATGCCACTGCACTCCAGTCTGGGCAACAGAGCAAGACCCTGTCTCTGAAAACAACAACAACAACCAACAGTTGGAATCAATTCTCTCAAACCCTGCTGTGTTATCAACTAAGTTTACGTAATATTTTAAATTCTTGGTTTTGTCATTTCAGCAATGTTCACAGCATCTTTACTAGGAGTAGATTCTATCTCTCAAAACCACTTTCTTTGCCCATCTATAAGAAGCAACACCTCATCCATTCGGGTTTTATCATAAGATTGTAGCAATTCAGTCACATCTTCAGGCTCCACTTCTAATTCTAGTTCTTTTGCTATTGCCACCACATCTGCAGCGACGACTTTCTCAACTGAAGTCTTGAACCCCTCAAAGTCATTCATGAGAGTTGAAATCAACTTCTTCCATACTCCTATTCATGTTGATATTTTGACCTACTCCCATGAATCATGAATGTTCTTAATAGCAGTTAGACAGTGAGCCCTTTCCAGAAGGTTTTGTTTACTTTGCCCAGATCCATCAGAAGAATCACCATCTGTGGCAGCTATAGCTTTATGAGATGTATTTCTTAAATAATAAAACTTGAAAATTAAAACTACTCCTTGATCTGCAGAATAGATGTTGTGTTAGCAGGCATGAAAATATTAATCATCTTGTGCATCTCTATCAGAGCTCTTGGGCTATCAATTGCATTGTCAATAAGCAGAAATATTACAAAAGGAAAGTAGAAATCTTTTTTTTGTGAGCAGTAGGTCTTAACGGTGGGCTTAAAATATTCACTAAACTATGCCGTAAATGGATGTGCTGTCATCCAGGCTGTGTTGTTCCACTTATAGAGCACAGGCAGAATAGATTTAGCTTAATTCCTAAAGGCTCTAGGATTTTTGGAATAGTAAATGAGCATTGGCTTTAACTTAAAGTCACCAACTACACTAGTCCCTGGTAAGAGAGTCAGCCTGTCCTTTGAAGGTTTGAAGCCAAGCATTGACTTCTCTCTAGCTATGAAAGTCCTAAATGGCCTCTTCTTCTAATAAAAGACTGTTTCATCTACATTGAAAATCTATTGTGTAGCGTAGCCACCTTCATCAATTATCTTGTGTAGATCTTCTGAAGAATTTGCTGCAGCTTCTCCATCAGCACTTGCTGCTTTACTTTACACTTTTATGTTATGGAGATGTCTTCTTTCCTTAAATCTTGTGAACCAACCTCTGGTAACTTCAAACTTTTCTTACACAGCTTCCTCACCTCTCAGCTTTCATAGAATTGAAAAAAGTTAGGGCCTTGCTCTGGATTAGGCTTTGGCTAAGGGGATGCTGTGGCTGTTTTGATTTTTTTATCCAAACCACTAACATTTTCTCCATATTAGCAATAAGTCTGTTTCACTCACCATTTGTGTGTTCGCTGGAGTAGCTGTTTTAATTGCCTTCAATAACTTTTCCTTTGCATTCACAACTTGGCTAACTGGTAAAAGAGGCCTAGCTTTAGACCGTTTTTGGTTTTCAACATGCCTTCCTCACTAAGGTTAATCATTTCTAGCTTTTTTTTTATTTAAAGTGAGAGACATGACTCTTCCTTTCACCTGAACACTTAAAGGCCACTGTAAGATGATTAATTGGCCTTATTTCAGCATTGTTGTGTTCCAAGGGAGAGAAACAGAGAATGGCTGGTTGGGGGAGAAATCAGAACATATGCGATATTTATCGATCAAATTCACTGTCTTATGTAGGCACAGTTTATGGCACTCTGAGACAATTAGAATAGTATCATCAAAGATCACTGATCACAGACCAACATAACAGATGTAATAATAATGAAAAAAATTGAAATATTGTGAATATTACCAAAATGTGACACAAAGACACATAGTGAGCACATGCTGTTGGAAACATGCGGCCAATGTACTTGCTTGGTGTAGGGTTGCCACAAACCTTCAATTTGTAAAAAATGCAACGACTGCAAAGCGCAATAAAACAAGGTATGCTTGTATTGTGGTTGTAATTGTTGTAGCTCCGTAATATGTTTTAGTGACTGGTAGTATCCATTACCCTTCATTAGTATACATTTTCAGTTTTCCAGGTTACAAGTATTTTATTGTTCCATGTGAACCTAATGATCATTTTGTTAAGTTGCAAAAACTTAAAAAATAAAAACCCTTGTTTTTATGATAAAACGTTTTAAAAAATGCACAAAAGAACAGCCGATACTTTTATGGAGCCTACACATCCATCATCCAGATTCAACAATGAACCATTTTACAAGAATTCCTTCATGCATATCCCCACCTCTTTTTTGGCTGAAGTATTTTAAGGTAAATCCAACCCATCTTATACTTTACTTTTAAATACTTCAGTGTGCATCTCTAAAACCTAAGGACACTTTCTCACATAATCACAATACTCCTGTCACACCTAAGAAAATTAACTGCAGTTTCTTAACATCATCTAATATTCTATTTGCATCTTGTTTTTCTTATTGTCTCAAAAGTGACTGTATGGTTGTTGGTGCACATATTGCATTGGCTGTAATGTATCTGAAGTTTCTTTTAATCTAGAACAATCTCTCCAACTCTTTTTTATTCTCCTTTCCTCCCTCCTTCTTCTTCATGCTATTGACTTGTTGAACAAAACAGACAAATTGTTCTTTAGAATGTCTCATGTTGCTTCCCTGTGATGTTTTTCATCTTCTTTGTCCTTCACGTTTCCCATAGATGAATGCTAGCTGTAGAGGCTTGGTGAGGTTCATGCTCAACTGTCTTGGCAGGAGCCCTTCTTGAATGATGCTGTGTGTTTTGTGTTGCATCACCTCAGGAGGAACGGAGGTCTGCTTTACCCATTTTTAGCATTGTGGAGACAGATTAATGTGTTTTCGGTGTGCACCTGAATCCTCAAGTTGTAAACTTGTGTTTCCCCTGTTACAAGCTGTAAATATACCATGGGCTGATGAAATGGTGCCCTGTAAATATTCAGAAGCCATGGATGATCATTGCCAGAATCAATTATTTCATTAGGGTTTGCAAAACCCAGTGGGTTTTAATTTTAATTAAATTTATACCTTGGTCAGGTATAAATTATGCTGACCAAGATGAACATTTTGTGGAGGCTTCCTGCTTGGGGAAGAGTGTATCTTTTAAAAAACATTTATTTATTTATTTATTCTGTAGAAAAGTTTAGTCTATTTATCCAGATCTTTTAAAATGTCATTTAATAAAGTTTCAGGGTTTTCTTTCAGAAAATTTCTGTACATCTCTAGATTTGTTTATTTGTAGGTATTTTATATTTTATTCACTTTGATAATGTTGAATAGATATTTTTTTTTTTACTATTAGGTTGTCTTAGCTGGTTTGGGCTGCTATAACAAATTACCATAGACTGGGTGGATTATAAACAGCAAATATTTATTTCTTACAGTTCTAGAGGCTGGGAAGTTCAAGATCACGGCACCAGCAGATTCAGCATCCGGTGAGGACCAGTTTCTCATCTCTGACAGCACCTTCTAGCTGTGATCACACATTGCAGAAGGGCAAGGCAGCTCTTTGGGGTCTCTTATAAGGGCACTGATTTCATTCATGAGGGGTCCATTCATGAGCATTAGGGAGGAGGACCAGGTAGAGAGGGAAAGTACAGTCCCTGGGGTCTGGACTTTTCATGACTCTTCCCTCTTTTTGGGGAAAAGGACTTCAAGCTCAGGTTTTCTTTGGTGGGGGTGGGTATTGCTTCTTCCATATTCCAAGTCTCAGGACACTCAGGGGCAGGTGCCAAGTGAGAGTGACCCCCAGAGGTGGAAAGGACCCAGCCTCATTTCTGAGGACACCTGGTAGAGGAGGAGCCTGGAGACTTGGCCTCCCATCCTGGCTCTGGGTATGGCCTTGACACGTCTTCATCCTTGTTTCCTCCTTTGGACAATGGAGATGTTCAGACTAGTTGGTCTCTGACGGCCCTGCCAGCTTTAGCCATCCCTCCTCACACCAGCTAAAAGGAATAATTCCTCCGAAATTTCATGGGTCAGATAGAGGCAGGGGAAGGGACAGCCCCAGCCCTGGGAGGCAGGTCTCCTTACCTTCTTCCAGTTCCTTCACAGGAATCACACACTTGAAGCCACAGTGCAGGTAACAACACTTCCTTTCCCCCAGACAGTCCTGGTCTGTGTGACACTGGGGAGGATCGGACTTGAAGCAGCGTATGTTGTCAGCTGGGCAAACTCCCGCTTTCTCTATACCTAGTGGAGGAAGCCACAAGGTGAGATGAGAACTCCAGCCCCAGAGGGCCCCTCAGGACCTCTCCCCAGCCCAGCCCCACCCAGCTCCACCATGTCTGCTCACCCTCTTTAACTCCTTCCACAGCCACCAGGGTCACAAGAGCGAGAGACACCATGAGGACCAAGAAGCTACTGGACCCCATGTTGCCAGGCAGGTGCTTGGCTGGGAGCTGGGCTGAGCCTGGCTTTATAGTGTCCCTGCTGGGCGTGCCAGTGGGTGGAGCTGAAGGCTCAAAATGGCAAGGGAGGCTGCACTTCCCAGCTCTGTTTGGAAATGGCCCCTTTTGAGGAGGGACTTGGGGCTTTCCCTAAGGCTCTGCACTGGAATAGATGAAGAAATCCAACAGCGACCCTCGTTCTTTGCACGACGAGAAGAAATGGCCACCTGATTGACCATTAGGTGCCACCAGGGCCAAACTGTCTTATGGAAGGAGGAAAAGAAGCACAGAAAGGGCATGAAATTACTCAAGTTCACACACGAGGCAATGGCAGGGCCAGACTCCCTCAACTCCACCATGTTCTCTATCAGTCCCTCTTCAAGCCTGATTCACCTGGGACCAAAATCTTCCCTCCTTCCTGTGCTGCCTCGGACTTGTTCTCAGTTCTCTCCTCACCGCAAGGAAGAATCTGAATGGCGGTGCTTAAAATGTCTGTCCTGAACATTCACTCTCAGCCTTGCGCTCCAGCACCATGTGCTCCTTCTCCCCGCCAAACTCATGTGGCCTGGAGGAAAGCAGATCTTGGACCTGTCACCAGATGTGTGACTTTGAAAGCGGCTTCACCTTTCTAAGCCTCCGTTTCCTCATTCATACAATGAGCATAATAATTATACTGTATCGTCTTCATAGGATTTGTTTTCCCTCCTCTGCCCCTGCAACCCCCAAATTCCTGGATTTGGAAGAAGACATGGATGTGTGTGTGTGTGTGTGTGTGTGTCTGAGACCAGGCTTTTGGAGTCCTTTCTTTGAATGGGTACTAAAGAGAGGAAAATCCTTCCTGTTGGAAAAGTTGCAGATATAAGCCCAGAAACTCCAGAAATTTGGTCCTGGCCCTGGTGAGAGAGAAATTCTGAGAAGATAAATCTAAGATGCTGATAAGAAGAGATGAGAGATGGACAGGGAGTAATTTTGAGGAAATTTAGTCCTGCACTAACCTTTTTCCTGAGATCAGCCCCACTCATACTCAGGGTTAGGTTACCACCCAATACATTCACCTTTCTGCCTAAGCTGGTCTGAATTGGATTTCTGTCATTTACTAACAGGACCCGTGAGTAATGCAAAGATTTGGATTTGGGGTGTTCCACATCCTAAAGTGTGGAAGGGACTGAGTTGGGGTTAAGTAGAGGCAGGGAGGATCCCTCCATTCCTGGAAGTGAGCCAACTCCTTATTAGATGGTGAATCTTTGGTTACAATCTCACCAGTCATATCCTTGGACTCAGATCATTCGGATACCAGGGATGGAGTCTGGGAAGTTAATAAACAAATACTGGAATGTTGGAATGTATTGGCTATTTTCTCCTCCAGCTTTTTATTATGAACTTTTTAAACATACAGAACAATTGAAATAACAGAACAATGTTACTTGTGTACCTACAACTGGATTTAACAATTATTAATATTTTGGGATATTTTAGAATATCTATAGCTACATTTGTTGAAATATTGGAAATGAAATTGAATACATTATGTTCCTATTTCCTAAATACATCAGCATGCAAATTCTAAGAATAAGGATATTCTTCAATATAATCACAAAGCCATTATCATATCTAAGATAATTAATAGTTTCTGCATGTCATCTCATAGCCAGTTCATATTTGTTTCTCCAGTTCTCCCCAAAATGTCATTTGTAGTTGACTGTTGGTGATACTTCTTTAAAAAAGTATTGTATAATAAATCCTACATATGAAAGAATGTAATCAACATTCTATACCTTTTGAAAAAGAATAATAAACACCTATGAACCTATCAATTTAGAATAGGACATTACCATCCCTACTTCAGAGGTAACCAGTATCTTGAACTTTCTGTTAATCATCCTCATGTTTTCCTTTAAAGTTTTGCTCTCTTGCTATGGCTTGCTTAGTGATGCATGTTGTTTAACTTTATGTAAGCATAATTATGGCCTAAATATTCTTTTGTATTTTGCATGCTTTGCTCAACACTGTGTTTTTAAAAAAAATTGTGGTAAGAAATATATACTGTAAGACATGACCTCTTAACATATTTTTAAGTACATGCTACAGTATTGTTAATTGTGGGCACAATGTCATATAGTAGGTCTCTAGAACTTTTCATCTTGCATGACTGAAACCCACTGAATAGCAACTCCCCATTTTCCCTCCCCCAGACCCTTGGAACCACCATTCTGTCTTCTGCTTCTATAAGTGACTACATTAGATACCTCATAAAAGTGGAATCATGCAATATTTGTCCTTTTGTGACTGGCTTATTTTGCTTAGCATAATGTCCTTGAGGTTCACCTATGTTGTAGCATGAGACAGAATTTTCTTCTTTTATATGGCTGAATAATATTCCATGGTATGCATATATATATATATGTATATAATCTTTTTTCCTTTCCCCATTTATCTGTCAGTGGGTCAATGCACATTTAGGTTTCCATTTCTTAGCTATTGTGAATATTGCAGCAATGAACTTGCAGGTGCGAATATCTCTTTGGGATCCCGATTTAAATTCTTTTGAATAAATACCCAGAAGTGGGATTGCTGGATCATGTGGTAGTTCTATTTTTAATTTTTTGAAGAACTTCCATACTGTTTTCCGAAGTGGCTATACTCCTTTAAATTCTCACTGACAGTGCACAAGGGTTCCAATTTCTCCACATTCTCACTGGGACTTGTTTTCTTTTTCTTTTCTTTTTAAAATAATGGCCATCCTAACAGGTATGAGGTGATCTTATGGTTTTGATTTGCATTTTCCTGATGATTAGACATGTTGAGCATCTTTTCACATACCTGTTGGCCATTTGTATATCTTCTTTGGAGAAATGTCTAAGTCTTATTCACTTTTAATTGGGTCTTTATATTTATGTGTATGTATATATATATGCATATGTACACACACATATATATAATGAAAAAGAAAAGAAATATGTATTAGAATAGAAGAAGAGAAAAGCCATTGTTTGCAAACGACACAATAGTCTAACAGAAACCCAAAAGAAACTACAGATATATCATGACAGACAATTTTTCAAGATTAGCTGACACAAAATCAATATATAAAAGTTAACTGCATTTCTATACACTAGAAATATTGGTTAGAAAGATGTAATACGTTAAAAGCAATAACGTGTAAAATATTTAGTAATAAAGGCAACCTATGAGATAGGAAAAATATTTGCAAACTACATATCAGGTAAGGGGTTAATTTTCAAAATATATAAAGAACTGCAACTCAATAGCAAAAATATGTTTACATATATACATATATATAGCAAAAATATGTTTATATATGTACATATAAAAGTACATTTAGGCTTACATTTAGGTTTCCTAGAAACCTAGACTGTCTAGGAAGCAAGCCCCATAAGGAACTTCTCATATTTTTATTATAAGAAGGTAAAATTGCAGGGGACAATGTTCCTGTTTTGCAGTAGTAAACTACCTTCTCAAAAGGTGGTTATTTTGTCCCCAGGGGACTTTGGCAACGTCTGAAGACATATTTGATTGTCACGACTGGGGCAGATGTGCTTCTGACACCCAGTGTCTAGAGGCTGAGGTCGCTGCTAAATATCTAACAATGCATAGGACAGCTTTTCACAACAAACAATGATCTGTCTCCAAGTGCCAGTAGTATTGATGTTGAGAAATGCTGCTGTCCTGCCTCACTGACTAAAAGCCGTGCATGGCCTCAGAACACCTCAATGTAGGCTGAAGCGAGTAATGATGGGAGTGTCTGCTGGGAGTATCCCATGCTTAGGAGTGCTGATCCTTGGCTCACTGGTTTCACCTAATAAAGGCATTCCTTAGCCCATGCCATGTGACCTTGTGGAATTCATCCCCTGTTCTGCTGAATCAAGTTAATAAAGTTCCCTTTTAATTCTAGTTAGCTAAGAGTTTTTCTCATGAAAGGATGTTGAATTTTTATCAAATGCCTTTTCTTCATCAATTGAGATAAATATATGGATTTTCCCTTCAATCTGTTATTTTGTGAATTACATTAACCAGATTTCACATTCGTTGTCTTTTTTTGGGGCATCATTTATTTATGTGCTTCAAGAAAGTGGAAAGCCTTGAACAAAAATGGCCGAGCCTAAAACAGATAGGGAATAAAAGGGAAGATACATTTCTCGTAAACATGGAATATGTATTCCTGAAAATCATTAGGTTAGAGTTTTGCTCACTACAAATAATAGGCCTTCCAGAAAAAATAAGAGTTGAAGTAGAACATTCAGACTTGTGCAGTCTCATAAGTAACACATCAAACAAACAGAAGCCACACCCAATAAAAACATGACCACAGTGTTAAACATCTTCAGGTCCTGATAAAGAAATTATGTAGTAAATGTAGCACTTTACTTTGACAAAAAATGGGGAGTTTGCTTGGTAAGTGGGTATGGTGAAATACTGTTGCTTTTGAGGTATGTACAAAAGGTGGAATGAAGGACATCATCATTCTTGGGACTAAATGTTGTTATACTGGAGGGTCATTGTCTACCTTTTACTTCCGTACTGGCTTCAAATAGCAATCCGCTTTGTCGATTTGCCAGTTCCTCCCTTTTGTAAGGAAGCTGTATAACTCTAAATGAAACTGGACAACTGCAAAGTTCTATCCTGATGCTCTTGACATTAGAATCTTGATCTTTGGCTGGGCGTGGTGCCTCATGCCTGTAGTCCCAGAACTTTGGGAGGCCAAGCCGGGCGGATCACTTGAGATCAAGAGTTCAAGACAAGCCGGCCAACGTGGTGAAACACTGTCTCCACTGAAAATACAAAAATTAGCTGGGTGTGGTAGTACATGCCTGTAATCCCAGCTACTCGGGAGGCTGAGGCATGAGAATCACTTGCATCTAGGAGGCAGAGGTTGCAGCGAGCTGAGATCACGCCACTGCACTCCAGCCTGGACAATAGAGCGAGACTTTGTCTCAAAAAAACAGGCCGGGCGCGGTGGCTCACGCTTGTAATCCCAGCACTTTGGGAGGCCGAGGCCGGCGGATCAGGAGGTCAGGAGATCGAGACCACAGTGAAACCCCGTCTCTACTAAAAATACAAAAAATTAGCCGGGCGTGGTGGCAGGCGCCTCTAGTCCCAGCTACTCGGAGAGGCTGAGGCAGGAGAATGGCGTGAACCTGGGAGGCGGAGCTTGCAGTGAGCCGAGACTGCGCCACTGCACTCCAGCCTGGGCAACAGAGCGAGACTCCGTCTCAAAACAAACAAACAAACAAACAAACAACAAAAAAAACACAACAAACAAAAAAAAACTTGACCTTTAATCCACTACAATTGTTTATCAATCTCACTTGAAGCTGATAGTAACTGATGTGTTAGGCTCACTAGCAGTCTCTTCTCTGATGGAGTGCAACATTTAGCTTATTGCTGTGGCGAATAGCATATGTTCTCATTTATTTAAAAATATTTTATATTTCAAACTTCTCAGTATTTAAGGCATTTCTTCTATTTATTTATTTTTACATTTTTATTCATTTATTTTTTTAGACAGAGTCTCCCTTTGTCGCCCAGGCTGGAGTGCAGTGGTGCAATCTCTGCTCACTGCAACCTCTGCTTCCTGGGTTCAAGAGATTCTCCTGCCTCAGGCTCCCAAGTAGCTGGGACTACAAGCTGGCTAATTTTTGTATTTTTAGTAGAGATGGGGTTTCACCATCTTGGCCAGGCTGCTCTCAAACTCCTGATATCAAGTGATCCACCCCCATCAGCCTCCCAAAGTGCTGGGAATACAGGCGTGAGCCACCATGCCTGGCCTTGAGGCATTTCTTTTAAAATCATGTTTCAGATTCTTGTTTCCAGGACATTGATCACAATATTAAACACTTCTATCAAGAAGAGGATAGAACTCACAACAACGGCATATCACACACTTGGTAGGGCAATGCCTATAGGTAAACTGAGATAAGAGGGAGGAGATGAAGTGTGTGTATTTTGTGTGTCACTACAGAGATACCATGCTCAATATTTTTGCATTCGATTGGTATTATATGACAGGACAAGGCACAATAACCTTATGAAAAGCTGTATTAAGCCAATTTTACATGTTAGTGATTTAATTCCTTATTTATCTACCATGTATGAACATATTCTGCTTGTTAAAGCACTTGCTTCAACAGGAGAGACTCCTGTGTGTGTGTGTGTGTGTGTGTGTGTGTCTGTGTGTGTGTACCTTTCTGTTAATGGGAGGTGACATCACAGTAATCTTTGCCCTGACAGTGTGCCTGACTGAAAGTATAAGGTGAATTAATGGCCTTGTTAGAAATTGTGGGATCCCAAAATATTTAATGCCTAAAAATCAGGAAACAATCATCCGAACCCCTTCTCCACCTTCCACGGAGCCAGACAAAGGAGCAAACGCTTCCTTAAAGGAAGATCAACCAGGAAGAAGTTATGCCTATTCTTTAGCTACTTTTTCCCTAGTCTTAAAGATATGAAATTCTATTTAAAGTATTATCACAATAATATATGTACACAGTATAAAATGTAAAGTGTAAAACCAGGTTTACAATGAGAATCTCCTACATTGCTCCTATTTACTTTGATTCCTGATACCCAGAGGTCCTGATACCAGAGGTGACCACTTTTAGCTCTTCTAGCTGTTTCCAATATTTATCTCCATGTTTCTAAATTACATTCTTATGTATTATTAATGTTCTTACATTTTTATGCTAAACTATGTATTATGTAATATTGTTAAATTTCTGAAAATTTAAATTTGGATTAAAAATTATTTTATTGTGGTAAGAACACTTAGCATGAGATCTACCCTTGTAACACCTTTTTAAGTGTATAGTACCATATCAACTCTAGGCACTATGTTCTACAGCAGATCTCTAGAACTGTTTGATCTTGCATAACTGAAACTTTACCCATTGAATAGCAACTCCCCATTTCCCCCTTCCTGAAACCCTTGGAAACCACCATCATACTTTTTGCTTAGTAAGTTTGACTACTTTTGACAACTCACTTACAATTATAAATGTGGAACCGTGAAATATTTGTCCTTCTGTGATTGGCTTATTTTGCTTAGCATAGTGTCTTCAAGGTTCATCCACGTTGTAGAATAATGAAAAGATTTCCCTCTTTTTTGGCTGTTTAAATTCCACGAAATGTAAATACCACATTTTCTTTACCCCATTCATCTGTCAATAAACTTTTAGTTTGTTTCCACCTCCTGGCCACTGTGAATAATACTGCAGTAAACATGGGAGTGATCAAGGATGTTGGTAAACATCCCAGAATGCACCAGACAGCCTCCCACAACAAAAAAAAATTGTCCATCCCCAGTGTCAGTAGTGCCAAGGTTGGGACTCTCTGTCCTGATCCAAGCTATTGCAGTATTTCTTATCTGGATCACAGAAATAGCTTGATAACCCATATTCCCACTGACAAACCACACATTCTCCAGAATGATCACATAAAACACATATTAGTTCTTGAGTGTTTGTTCTTTGACTTTATCATATTCTATTCCATCTCAAGGCTTCTGTAAATACAGGTCCCTTTGCTGGAACATGTCTTCTCCACCTCTTGCTCTTTGACCACAACTTGGCTAAGTTTTTCATATTCTTCAAGTCTTAGCTCAATGGTGCTACATCAAAGAAATCTTTTTCACCCTCCCTTTTAATTTTTCTCAGAGCAGATAGTTTTATGCATAGTTTATTTATATTTGTACTCAAATTTACCAAAGTTTGTAATGACGTATGTATCTGTGATTTTCTGTAGTCGAGAGAAAATTGTCAAAATTATTTTCCATCACTCCCGATACCTTAATGTGTATTTCCCTCAAAGATATCCTCTGTCATGACCACAATACAACCATGAACATCAGGAAATTAACACTGATATATTCTTGTCATCTAATAGTTCAACTCAAGTTTTACCATCATGATGAGAATACTTAAAATCTACTATCTTAGCAGTTTTCAAAAATACACAATATTGTTATTAACCATATTCATCATGCTGTACAATTGATATCTTGAACTTATTCTTCCTATCTAACTGAAATTTTGTATTCTTTGACCAACATCTCCCCACACTCCCCTTCCCCCCAGGCCCTGCTAATCACAATCTATTCTCTTCTTTTATGAGTTCAACTTTTTTTAGATTCCACATGTAAGGGAGATCATGCAGAATATGTCTTTCTGTGCCTAGCTTATTTCATTTAACATAACACCATCCAGGTTCGTCCATTTGTAACAAATGACAAAGTTTTGTTCTTTTTCTAAGGCTAAATAGTATTTCATTGTGTATACATATATTTTCTTGATCTATTCATACATTTTTGCACACTTAGGTTGATTCCATATTTTATCTACTGTGAAAAATACTGCAATGAACATGGAAGAGCAAATATCTCTTCAAAATGCTGATCGTAATTCCTTTGGATATGTAACTAGTAGTGAGATGGCTGGATTATATTTTAGTTCTATTTTTAATTATTCAAAGAACTTCCATACTATTTTCCATAATGACTATTCAAATTTACATTCCCACCAATAGTGTGCAAAGGCTCCCCTTTTCTCCACACCCTTGGCAGCATTTATCTTTTGTCTTTTATATAGTAGCCATTCTAACAGGTATAAAACAATGCCATTGTGGTTTGTTTGCATTCTCTGATTATCAGTGATGTTGATTGTTTTCAAATATACTTATGGGTTATTTGTATGTATTCTATTGAAAATATCTATTCAGATTCTTTGTTCACTCCTTAATTGGGTTATATTTTTTCTATTGAGTTGTTTGAGTTTCTTATATATTTTAGATATTAATCCCTTATCAGATGTATGGTTTGCAAATATTTTCTCCCATTTCATAAGTTGTCTCTTCAATCTGTTGTTTCCTTTTTTTGTGCAGAAGCTTGTTAGTTTGACATAATTGCATTTGTCTATTTTTGCTCTTATTGCCTATATTTTTGGGGTCATATCCAAAATATAATTGCCCAGAACAATGCCATGGACCTTTCTCACTATATTTTTTTCTAGTAGCTTTACAGTTTCAAGTCTTTAAGTTTTTAACCCACTTTGTTGATTTTTACATGGGGTGTGAGATAAGGGTCCAATTTTAGTCTTCTGCATATGGATATCCTGCTTTGCCAACATTATTATTGAAGAGACTGTCTCTTCCCCATTGTGTCTTTTTGGCACCTTTGTCAAAACTCAGTTGACTGTAAATGCATGGATTTATTTCTGTGATGTCTATTTTGTTCTATTGGCCTATGTGTCTATTTTTATGCCAGTACCATGCTATTTTTATTACTATGGCTTTGTAGTGTATTTTGAAATCAGGTAGTGTGATGCCTCCTGACAAAAAGATTTGTCACTTTTGCGCAAGATTGCTTTGTTAAAGCAGTCTTTAACGAAAGGTCTTTTGTGGTTCCATGTAAACCACAGGGTCCTTTATGGTTCCCTGTACATTTAAGGGCCTTTTATTTCTATTTCTATGAAAAATATCCTTGGAATTTTGATAGGCATTTCATTGAATCTATAGATTGCTTTGAGTAGTATGGACATTTTAACAATATAAATTCTTTATAAACATAAAATAATATTTTTATTTACTATGTCTTCTTGAAGCTGATAACAACTTAACTTTGATCATGTTAAAACTCTACATTTTGATTCCACCCTGTCCCCCTTTTTTAAAAGATAGGGTCTTGCTACATTCCCCAGGCTGGTCTCAAAGTCCTGAGCTCACGTGATCTCCCTGCTTCAGTCTACTGAGCAGCTGGGATTATAGGCATGAGCTACTGTACCCGGCTCCCACATTAAAAATTTTTAATGTTACAACTTATATCTTTTTATATTGTGTACTCTTTGACAAGTTATTGTAGCTTTTATTATTTTTAATAGTTTTGTGTTTTAGCCTTCATACTAAAAATATTTGATTTACATGCCACCATTATAGTATTAGGGTATTCTGAATTTGACTATGTACTTACTTTTATTAATGAGTTTTATACTTTTGTATGTTTTCATCTCACTTATTAAAATATTTTTCTTTCTGCTTGATGAACTTCCTTTAGCATTTTTTGTAATACTAGTCTCATGACAATAAATTCCTCCAGCTTTTGTTTGTCTGGACAATTTTAATTTCTCTTTCATCCCTGAAGGACACTTTTTTTCCTTCAGCACTGTGAATATATCATTTCACTTTCCTGGTCTTTAAAGTTTCTGCTGCAAAGTTCACTGTTAGCCTTATTGGAATTCCCTTATGTGAATTGCTTTTTTCTTGCTGCTTTCAGGATCTTCTCTCTGCTTTTGATTTTTGACAGACTGATTGTAATATATTTTGGTGTAGTGTTGCTTGGTTTAAATTTTATTGAAAGCCTTTGACCTTCCTATACCTATATATTTATGTCCTTTCCCAGATTTGGAAAGTTTTCTGCTATTATTTATTTAAATAAGCTTTCTACCCCTTTATGTCTCTTCTCCTTAAAATCCCATAACTCAAATATTTGCTCTTTTGATGTTGTTCACTACTTTTCATTTTTTTTCTTTTCTCTCATCTGAGTGTATATTTTAAAATAACTTTTCTTTG
This sequence comes from Nomascus leucogenys, assembly GCF_006542625.1. Taxonomy (NCBI): domain Eukaryota; kingdom Metazoa; phylum Chordata; class Mammalia; order Primates; family Hylobatidae; genus Nomascus; species Nomascus leucogenys. Next base: position 18,893,139 of record NC_044393.1, on the reverse strand, counting down.
AGTTTACAGATTCTTTCTTCTGCTTGATCAATTCTGCTGTTGATGCTCTTTATTGAATTTTTAATTTCATTCATTGCATTTTTCAGCTGCAGAATGTCTGTTTGATTTTTTAAAAAATGGCTTTACTCTCTCTATTAAATTTCTCATTTTGGTCATTTACTCTTTTTCTGAGTTCATGAATTGTTTCTCTGTGCTAGTATTATTTTTTGAAGTTCATCAAGCTGCCTAAGAATAATTAGTTTGAATCCCTTGTCAGACAGTATTGTATTTCTCCACTTCTTTGAGGTCAGTTATTAGGAGATTATTGTGTTCTTTTGGTGGCATTATGTCTCTTTAATTTTTCATGTTTCTTGTTCCTTTATGTTACTATCTGTGCATTTGAAGAAGTAGAGACTTATTCCAGGCTTTTCAGACTGACTTTGTCTGGGAGAGCCCTTCCCCAGTCAGTCTGTCCAGAGATTCTGGGGAGACCATTGAGTGTGGTCTTTGGGCAGGCTTGAGTGCTGGGGCAGCCTAGCCTGGTGCCTGGGTCAGCAGGTGGGTGGACGTGTTACCTGGGTGGGGTTGGGCCTGAAATCTGTATTCATAGGAGCTAGCCTGAAGCCTGGATCCATGAGAGCTGGCTTGCTCTTGGGGTGGCCCTTGAGCCTGCGTCTGAAGGGGCTGGCCAGGTACTGAGATGAGCCTGAAACGTGGGTCCACTGGAGCAGGCCTGTAGCCTTAGTCCAAGGGGTCGGGCCTGGGTCCTGGGTCCATGGTGTCTGACCTTGAGCCTGGGTCTTCAGGATGGTACTGGATCCTCAGTGCATGGGGAACTGGCCTGGTATTTTGGTCTACTGGGATGGGCCTGGATCCTGGGTCTGCTAGAGCAATCCTGGACCCTTTGTCTTCTGGACTCTGAGAACACAGAGCCTGGTCTGAGTCTTGGTTTGGCCTCATGTTGTGGCAGTTGTAGTGCCTGGGTCTGTGGGGGCTTGTCTGGATCCTGGCATTGCAGATGATGGCCAGTTTCCTGGAGACATGTGTGCTGGCTTAGAGCCCTGGTCTGTGGGGACCTGCCTGGAGCCTGAGTTCACTGGGGCTGACCTTGGGGGCTGGGTGTGTGGGTGCTGGCCTGGAGGCTAGGTTCACAAGGGTTGTCCTGGGTCCTGGCCATAGGGGCTAGCCTGGAGCCTGAGTCTCTGGGGTCCAGTCTAGTGCTGCGGTCTACTGAGATAAGCTGGACCCTGGGTCTACTAGGGTTTGGGGCCATAGGGAACATCATGGCACTGGCTCAGAGACAGCTAGGGACAGTACCTTTGCCTCAGAGACCACTGAAATTATTCAAACTGGCCAATCTAAGACACTTACCCTGCCTCACCTGCTCCTTCTTGCAGGAACCACAGAAAAGGTTTGCCCACATTTCTCCCTCACTCCATCTCTTGACTGAAAAAGGTGCTTCCTATGTGCCCCCCTGCTCTACCCTTCCCATGGCAAGGTGTGGCTCTCCTTTGAGATATGTGAGTATAACAAACTCTCTTTTAAAAGGCAGTCATCTCCTGATATGTTGGCCTTGTCATATCTAAATAATATTAAATACCTAAATAATATTAAAACCCAATTTTTTAAAAAGGAGCTTGGAAGGCAAAGGACTAGAAAATCAGTAGCAAGGATGTCTGTGATAGGGCAAGAGGACCAACATGTGAGCGGACATTTACTGTGAAGACTTGTGTATTACATATTAACACCTGCTGGGGAGCATCTATGATGGATTAGACACTGACAGCCAAGATGAAAAACTCAACAAGTTAACATTAACCAGCTTTCTTTTTTTCTTTCTCTTCCTCTTCCTTCCTTTCTTTCTTTTTTTTTTTTTTTGAGACAGGGTCTAGCTTTGTTGCCCAGGCTGGAGTGCAGTGGTGCGGTCTCCCCTTACTGCAACCTCTGCCTTCCAGGCTCAAGCCATCCTCCCACCTCAGCCTCCTAAGTAGCTGGGATAACTAGCCTTCATCACCATACCTGGTACCTGGAGAAGTAACTGTGCAGCACAAGGTAGAGGACAGTGGTTAGCATGGAAATGCACCGTTTAGATCTCCTGCTGCTTCAGGGTGTGCAACTGATGGATGCCCCCAGCTACTGTCCTCTGCATCTGCCACTATGTCTGTGCAGAAGTCATGGATGCTTCCCTCAGGTTACTCCCAGCCAATGACTGAGTGAGGCCCGAACACTAAGGCAGGCTCATTCTGAGACCCGGGTCTCTTCTAATAGGTGACTTCAGTTCAAGCCTTGTCTTTCAGCCTGGCTGGCACTTTACCAATGTTGTACTTCATTCTGAGACTCTTCCTCCTTCCTTCTCTCCTCCCTCAGAGCAGGCAGCCCTGCATCATGGTCTCATGCTCTCCTTGCCACTTTGGCTACCTCCCTTTGCCCCTCACAGGCATTTTCCCTGACACACACTCTTGATTATCTAATCCTGTCTAGGCATCTGCTTTTCAGAGTGAGTCCTAAACAAACCTACTCACCTATAGTTTTGGTTTGAATAGTTCAGGAAATGATGAAAAAAGGGAGAAGAAGAGGAAGAAGATGGGAGAAAAGAACATGCTTTTTTTTCCTTAATAGTTATTACTATCAGGTCAAGATTATTAAATTCCATTAGAAACATTAAAAAGATTAAGGTATGCTTTTTAAATGAAATGACAATGTTCATCATATTCTTAAAAGTTTATTCTTTGTAACTATTATTCAATTATGATAAAAATGTTAGATGTCAACTTAAAGCATGCTAAGGAATAATTGGCTTTTCAAAATTTGTTTATAATAGTTACAAATAAAATTTTGGAAGACTTGTCCAGACTTCTACTACCTTTGTGGCCCTTAACTAAATGTGAAATAGTAATCATATCCTTTTTTCAGATCCTAAGGGAAAAGCCATAAAGGATGGAGAGACAGACAGAGATAGAGAGAGAGAAGATCCAGCAGTCTTACAGATTTTTCTGTGGTTTTAAATATACAATGCTTTACCTCTTTGTCTTCTTGTCATATTAACAAGCATTTAACTCTAAAAGGACATCTTGGGCCTGGGAAGATCATGGACAAATTGGAGACCAGTTATCCAAATCTGAGCCTGTAGCACTGGCGTCTCCTCAGGCTTGGCTAAGGAGTTTCCACCTCGAGAGAGAAAATAGAATCAGGGATGTAGGAAGGTGCAAAGGTTCAGGGAAGGTTCATCCTGGCTGGTACTTTGTCAATGCCAGGGGACATGGCATTGCAGGAGACATGATTCTGTGTCCCGGGGCGCTGTGGCAGAAATCCTGCTAAGTACTCACCTTCACAGAAAACTGAGATATGCTGCCCTAGAATCAGGGACTGGGGATCAGGGACTCTAGGCAAGCCACCCTAAGGAATGATGAATTTATAATCCCTGACCTTACAATTTAAATACGAAAAGAAAGGTGCTGTGAAAGGTATCGTGAAAAACTGAAATAATAACAATAAAAATTCAATAACCCTTGAGCAACTTAGAGATTATCTGGTCCAAATGTCCCCTTCATACAGAGGAGAAGGGTGGTGCCCCTTATGTGAAATGGACAGTGCATATTCTGAGCAAGGAAGTCTATTGAGCCGCCCCTTTCACTGTTCAGAGGCAGATCTATGGGCCAACCCAATCTGAAAGCTCTGATCGCAATGATTTCCAGAGGCATGGGCAGTTCTCAGCGCCTTCTAAGATGAATGCTTCTGCAGGAAGGTTTCAGGGGCAGCCGAGAAGGGCAGATCTGGGGCTCCTCACCTCAATTCAAAGTCCACCAGGGCTCCGTACACTAATGTTGACAGTTGAAGAAGCAATACTTCTCGACCCCCAGGCAGGCTTTATCGTGCCAGCACACAGGTAAGAGGGTGAAAGGGCAGGATAGAGTAAACTCTGGGCAATATCCAGGTTTCGGTGCAGCTGGAGAAAGATGACACAGGGTGAGTCGAGGGCAACCATAAGTCACTTCCAGGCATCGGCCAGCTCGTTCCACGGATTCCTCAGAGGAAATGTTCCCTAACCCCAACCACACCCAGGATTGTCACGCCTTACTCACTCACACTCTTCAGGATTCCAGGCTGAACTATGCGGAGGCAAAGGAGGACGGTCACAGAGAGTAGAGAGAGGCTGCTCAGCTTCATGGTGCAAGAAAAGGGCGTGGGTGCACCTGGAGGCGGGACCTGTCTATGTCAGTTCTGGCGGGGCTCCACCAGCAGGCGGCGCTGTGGCTCTGCGGGCTGGAGGTCAGAGGTGTCTCAACTTGACCCGGAACCATCAGCTGTTTCCTTTCACCTCCAGGAAGAGACAACGTTGAAACAATTTGTGCGGTATAGTTTATGAGAGCCCTCGTGGACAGCCTTTCTTCAGGGTGTTGCAGGGCTGCCCTGGCTCTTCCTCATTCTGACTTTATCCAGCGGATTTTGAGGCAATAGGAGGGCATTGTCTTTCCCCAGGCTTGCATCAGGTCTGACCAACTCCGCTCTTCCCAGTGTGTATCCAGAACAATTGAAACCTACCCCTCCCAGTGGTGTTCACATATGAGTGCATTTGGGGTACCACATCGACGTTGAAACACACACAAAGACAAAGCAAGATACTGTGCTATTAGCAAGATAATTTCTAGATTCACAGAAAATATAAATGCGTTATGAACTACAGAGAAATAAGTTTCGGTTGCATTATTAGTGTTTGCTCCTTTAATTCCTGTCCTTATGTCACCATGACTCTGCAAAAACTTTGTTTGTTGATAAAATTAAAAGTCTAACTAGGTCATTTTGGAATGTGACCCCTAGGCTAAATAACCGTTCTGCCTCTCTGCACTCCTGTAAAAGTGTGTGATGTACTTACTCACTTGGTGGCTGAGAACACAGCTATCAGTAATGGTGAGAAATCGGTTATGAGTGCACACAGGAAAATTGGTACCTGATGTGGAAGGTAGAGAAATACTGAGGAAAAAGCTCTGTGAAGCAGGTGTTCTATCTATCATCTATCTATCTATCATCTATCTATCTATCTATCTATCTATCTATCTATCTATCTATCATCTATCTATCTATCTATCTATCTATCTATCTATCTATTATCATCATCATTCTTTCCTCTCTTTCTAGTGCAATCTTGTGGTTACCTCCTAGCTGTGTGTCTTTTTGCTGTTTTATGACACGAAGCCAGAGAGTTGATATATCCTTGAGGTAGGACAGTAAAGGTATGTAGCTGGCCTTGCCAGCTGAAGGCAAATTGCTTCTGGTGGGCCTTATGGACAGGAATGGAGGAAAAGGTATTTGCCAAGTCAATGGCTGTACACCAGGTACCAGGAGATGTGTTAATTTGCTCAAGCAATGAAACCACATCTGGTACAGCAGCTGCAATTGGAGTCACCACTTGGTTAAGCTTATGATAATCCACTGTCAGTCTTTAAGATCCATCTGTCTTCTGCACAGGCCAAATGGGAGAGTTGATTGGGGATGTAGAGGGAATCAGCACTCTTGCATTTTTCAAGTCCTTGATGGTGGCGCTAATCTCTGTAATCCCTCCAGGGATGTGATATTGTTTTTGATTTACCATTTTTCTAGGTAGAGGTAGCTCTAATGGTTTCCATTGGCCTTTCCCACCATAATAGCCCTCACCCTACCAGTCAGGGAGCCAATGTGGGGGTTCTGCCAGCAGTTAAGTATGGCTATGCCAATTATGCATTCTGGCACTGGGGAAATGACCACAGGATGAGTCCAGGGGCCCACTGGACCCACTATAAGTTGGACCTGAGCTAAAACTCCATTAATTACCTGATCTCAGTAAGCCCTTACTTTTGGTGCTGGAGGACCCCAATGATGTTTTGGGTCCCCTAGAATCAACGTCTGCTTAGAGCCAGTTTCCAGTAGTCCCTGAAATGTCTGATCATTTCCCTTTCCCCAGTGCACAGTTACCCTGGTAAAAAGCCGGAGGTCTCCTTGGGAAAGGATGGGAGAAAGATTCACTGCATAAATTGGCTGTAGGGTAGTGGGGTCTTTCCTCAAGGGGACCTGGCCTCCCCTTCATTCAAGGGGTTCTGGGTCTGTAAACTGGTTCAAGTCTGGAAATTGATTAAGGGGCCATGATTCTCTGCTTTTATAATTCAAATTAGTCTTTTGTCCATTCGACCTAGAAGTTTTATGTTTGTATAAATTAAATAGGAACGCAGTAGACCTCCTATCAATTTCACTTTTTAGGAACACTACGATTAATTAGCCAGTGCCAGAGCTCTACATGAGTCAGACTGATTGCTGCTTTGCCTCTGCTTTCCATTATGGTAGCTACACCCACCTTGCCTTTGACAGTTGAGTGCTGCCCCTTGGCTCCTGCCACCTCGGGCTTCAGTTACTCCCATTGTATTTAAATTTTGTAGTTAAGTGACTGCGGTTCCCACTGTTAGGTCTGACATACAGAAAAGAGCAATTACAGGGCTCTTCAAAGATGTGGGTGCTGACCTCACAAATCGATTTCACAAGGCATTGGTCAAGGGTATATCTTCTGGACCCTCCCAGCTGGGATGAGTGGGTTTAAAGTGACTAATTCACTCCAGCATCCCAATCTCCCTAAGCCTTTGGATCTCCCATGCTGGATGCTTCCTGCCTTTGAACATTGGACTCCCTTAAGCCAAGGGAGATCAGGCATTTCCAGCTCACTCACAGTGGGCCATCTTTTAATCCATATTTCAGCTAAACAAGCAAATAAACTATTAGAACCTTTTAAAACTCCCTGAACTGCAACATTAAATGCAGAGTCCCTACTTAGTCGGCCTAAATAAAGAAATTCAGCCTGATCCAACTCTGTGTTCCTTCCACCATTATCCCACACCCCTAATATCCATGTCCATGCCTGTTCTCCAGATTTCTGCTTATATAAATGAGAAAACTCAAGCAATTCTTTTCGAGTGTAGTGCATCTCCTCATGGGTCACACTTCATCCTCACCTCTAGGGGCCTGCTGGAACTTTAGTCTACTTATAGTTCTAGAAGCAAACAGGGGTGTTGGGGGTGGCTCCTGAGGAGAATCAACATTATCTTGCCTGGCAACTGCCTCAGGGGAGGCCATCACTGTTGCTTCAGGCAGCACAGGGTTTATCTCCCCAGACAAAGGTGGAAAGGCTGATGGCAGCACGGGTCAGGGAGGTGATGTTGCCACTACTGGGGTGAGGAAGCTGTTTCTTCTGGCAAAAAAGGTTCATCAGAGTTTACAAACTCAGTGTCCTCAGCTTCATCAGGGTCCTCCCACATGTCCCCATTCCAAGTTGCAGGGTACCATTCTTTTCCAATCAATGACACCTGGCAAGGCTGTGCATGCACCTTTTGTTGCATGTCAGCCACTCACATGATAAGAGCTTGTGTCTGTTTTTCCACAATTTCAGCTCTTTCTCTAAAGGAGATAAGACTCTCAGTCAGGGCAATCTTAGCAGATTTGAGACTCAGTATCTGCTTCTGAAGCCGGGAGATAGAATCCCTGAGTTCATCATTTTCTTTCATCACTTTGTCCACTGAACTTAGGAGTAACCAACCAGCTTCATTATGTTCCTTGGTTCTCCACATATGGTCAAAGGTATTATGTATAGAATCACTAAACTCCTTGCCTCTCACAAGTAGTGAATCAGGAGTGTCAAATGCGCTTATTTTGCATAACTCTCTGAACAGTTAATGCCACGGACTATCAGTGTTCTCCATACTACTATTAGAACTAGAGTTCTTAGCATTTTTTGGTCTAATCATATTAAGCAGCCAAGTCCAGAAACCTCAAACCAATGAAAGAACTCCATTTTTAATATTCTGTTCCTCTAGAACCACTCTTGGTATCAAAATCTGTATTAGTCAGGGTTCTCTAGAGGGACATAACTAGTAGGATATGTATATAAATATGAAGTAACTCACATGATTGCAAGGTCCCACAATAGGCCATCTGCTAGCTAAGGAGCAAGGGGAGCCAGTCCAAGTCCCAAAACTGAAGAACTTGGAGTCCAATGTTCGAAGGCAGGAAGCATCCAGCATGGGAGAAATATGTAGGCTGGGAGGCTAGGCCAGTCTAGTCTTCACATTTTTCTGCCTGCTTTATATTATAGCCACACAGGCAGCTGATTAGATGGTGCCCACCTGGATTAAGGGTGGGTCTGCCTTTCCTAGCCCACTGACTCAAATGTTAATCAAATGTTAATCTCCTTTGGCAACACCCTCAAAGACACACCCAGGATCAATACTTTGCATGCTTCAATCCAATCAAGTTGACACTACATATTAACTATCACAGTAGTTTCATAGAAATAGCATTGAATCTGTAAATTGCTTTGGGCATTATGGCCATTTTAACAATATTGATTCTTTCTAACCATGAGTATGAAATGTTTTTCCATCTGTTTGTGTAATCTCTGATTTTGTTCAGCAGTGTTTTGTCATAATTGTAGTGGAGATGTTTTACCTTTCTGGTTAGTTGTATTTCTAGGTATTTTATTTTATTTTTGTGGCAATTGTGAATGGGATTGCATTCTTAGTTTGGCACTCAGGTTGGACATTGTTGGCGTACAGAAATGCTATTTACTTTTGTACATTGATTTTGTATATCATACAGGAGCTAGGGCCTGCCACAGGGGCCTCACAGTTCTGCCTGGTGCCCTATACTACTGTGGCTGAGCTGGCACCCAAGTTGCAAGACAAAGTCCTCTTAACTCATCCCTCTCCTCTTGTCAAGCAGAAGAAAGGGGTCTCTTTCAGAGCTGTGTGCTGCACTGCCTGGGGTTGAGGGAGGGTGATGCAAGCACTCCTTCAGCTGCCCAGGCTGGTGTCTCACTAGGTCGCATGCACCCCATGTCCACTGGCCTCTGAGCCAGCAGCACTAGGATTTGTCCAGGAGTTGTAGTCCTTTGTGGCCTAGACAGCCTTTCAAGTTTATTTACTAGCCCATAGCACTTTAGCCTGCAGTGGCGAGACTTGCCAAAACTCAAGTTCCACCTGCTAGAATGGGTGATTGTCCTCTGGCTAAGGGTCATCTAAATGCACCCTCCATGGGCATCGGCTGAGTTATTTCTGGTGTTGACAGCACTGAGTTCCAATGCAGAGTCCCACAATCACTGAGCTCTCCCTCTCCCAGTGCACGTATTTTCTCTCTCTGCCATGCAGCCTCTGCTGGGGGATGGGGAGGGGGGTGGCGTCAGCAATTCAAGACTCTTTCATACCCTCTTCAGTGTCTCTTTCAGCAATATGAAGTTAGATCCAGGTATTGAGATTACTCACCTGATTTTCTGTTTTTTATGAAGGTATTCTTTTTGTGTAAGTAGTTGTTATATTTGGTGTACCTATAGGGGGGATGATCCATGGAGGCTTCTATTTGGCCACCTTTCTCTGTCTCCAACCTCCTGTTTGTTTTCATTTTTTAAAACATATAAACAGTTTGTGCTCAATTATAAATTTTCCCCGATCCATGGAATGTATTCACTTAATTATTTGTTTGGGTATGTGAAACTTCCAACGTGGTTCCAGAGTCAGGTCTATGCATAAAGTTATATTCAGAGAAGAATCAGGTCTCCATCTCCATTCTCTCTCTCCTCTCTACACCATTCCTGACAACACCCTGTAGGTGATCACTCTCATGGTCTCTTGGTTTTTTCCTTTGTGTGTTTCTTTTTTCCTGCATTGAGTAGATAAATGAATATTTTCTTCTTTTGCTTTATTTATTAAAGACACTTTCACTTCATAATGTATCTGGAAATCATACCTCAGTTTATAGCCATCTTCACCATTCCTCTGAACAGCTGCATAATACTTTGTTGTATAGATGTACTATTAACACCATTTACTCAACAGCTCTCCACTGTATAGGCATGTGGGCTGTTTTCAATACTTTGCAGTTACAAACAATGCTGCAATTAATACATTTACTTTAATTTTCCCCATTGGGGCTTGGATTGTCTTATTGGTCTGGCATTCCTACTGTAACTCTTTCAACCAGGGACAACCTAAGCTGATCGATGAATATCTTTTGTGAAAGACCTCTGTGTCCTCCTGTCTTGGTCGACAACCTGTGGAAAGAAAAATGATTTGATATCATCACAGATCTTTTCAATTCCAAGCTCTGTTCTGGACTCCAAAATAATTTTCCCATCTGTATGAAGAGGGCAGTTTTCTAGGATATGTCAGCAGGGATTTCATTCTAAATTCAATGGGAGGTTGTGTCTCAGAGCATCTGTTACAAGCTGGAAAGAACCTGGAGCCTATTCTGACCCCTAGGCACTCTGCAATCCTGGGGTCAGACACACATGGCTGGCTAGAACAGAGCCTGCAAGTGGCTCCAGTGTGCCTGAGGTCGTCAGTGATGCTCACTGCTTTGCCCCTGAAATGTACCCAGAGCCTGGAGAGATGCTATCTGGGCTCCTTATCACAGAAAAGCTTTGTAGTGCTGAGGTCTCTAGGTCTCCAGTGGAGGAGGGTCGTGTCAGTTGAGTTGTGCCTAAAACCACACTTTCTGACCTCTCCACTTACAAATCACATTGAACATCGCAGCTGCCTTTTCTGGGTAATTTCTACCATTTTTTCTAAAAAATGGAAACCTTTATCTTTGTTTCTTTTTTTCATTTCTCCCCAACAAAGAAGCCAAGGTTGCCCGAATGGGGCCATCAGTCTCCGTACAATCAAGAAGTAACATAGTCAGGACTGCTCAGAGGGCCCCATGAATCTCAAATCCCTTATTTTTCTGTTTTTTTTCCCCCCCAGAAGGTAATTTCAGCTTCAGAAATGGACGAGACTGTCCAAAATCCTATATCAGGTTGGTAGCACAGATGGGGCTACAACAAAATCTGTGGAAGGAAAACACGAAGTTTTACTTTCCCTGGGACCCAAGATGTAATGAAGGTGGCTATTGTAAACAAGTTTCATTCTTGGCTTCTAAGTGTAATAATTTCATTCCTATTTTGGGGAAATTAACCACCATATAAGCCCTGGAAGCCAGAGGCTGTGCCACTTTTTATAACAAAGCGGGAAAATCTGGATGCTTGTTTTCTCTGCCTCCACGGAGAGACAACCTCATAGGAGCACATGCTGGGTTAATGTCATATGATGCACAAACTCTAAACTGGACTTGGGAGCTAGTGATAATAGGATGTGAACATTTATTCCTGGGACATTTATAGCAATGGCAGCTGTATTTGACTTTTCAGAAGAGAAATGGAAATGATGGTAGAGACATTGGCTGTGAGACATGTAACCTCCACCTGCTTTCAGGTATCACAAATGAGCTCCACTAAGGCCAGGATCTGGCTGATTTTGACTGTTATTCTGCATTCATAGCCTTGCTGGCTTTTTCCTTTTCTTATAACTTGGGTTTATAGGTTCCCTAATGGTTTTGTGATCCATTTAATTTTAACTGAGCCAAGACTGACTTCTTTGCAATTAAGAAGTGAATGACTGGGTGACTCTTGTTAGGGAATAGATGTGTGGAGAGCTCCATGAATTACTCTAAACCAACAATCACAGCTGGTGAAAGTTATTTAAAAAAAATTTTTTTTAAATCATGCTGCTATAAAGACACATGCGCACGTATGTTTATTGCGGCACTATTCACAATAGCAAAGAGTTGGAACCAACCCAAATGTCCAACAACGATAGACTGGATTAAGAAATTGTGGTACATATACACCATGGAATACTATGCAGCCACAAAAAATGATGAGTTCATGTCCTTTGTAGGGACATGGATGAAACTGGAAAACATCATTCTCAGTAAACTATCGCAAGGACAAAAAACCAAACACTGCATGTTCTCACTCATAGGTGGGAATTGAACAATGAGAACTCATGGACACAGGAAGGGGAACATCACACTCCGGGACTGTTGTGGGGTTGGGGGAGGGGGAGGGACAGCATTAGGAGATATACCTAATGCTAAATGACGAGTTAATGGGTGCAGGAAATCAACATGGCACATGGATACATATGTAACAAACCTGCACATTGTGCACATGTACCCTAAAACCTAAAGTATAATAAATAAAAAAAATTAAAAAATTAAAAATAAATAAATAAATAAATAAAATTTTTTTTAAGATTTTATTTTTATTGTACACATTTAAGGTATAAAACATGATGTTTTGATATACATATACATAGTTAATTACTATAGTCAAGCCAATTAACATATTCATCATCCCACATAGTTTTCTTGTTTTGGGAAGACCACATGAAATCTACTCTCTTACCGAATTTCCAGTAAACAATACTAATAATGGAGTAACCCAGTGACTTCTGCTCTGCAGTAGCAGTGTGAGGAGCTCTGTGGAGATACTCTTCAACCAAACAACCATCTGGGAACTGTCCTACATGCATACATTTATTTTTAAAACTCTACTAAATCTTGAAAGAACACAGGGTGTCCATGCCATTTGAGCCATAACCCACTCTGTACTTTCTACCTCCCATCTCTGCATGAGGGAAGCTGCACTTGGGGCATGTATAGCCAAGAAGAGGGAAAATCCCTTTTCTCCCACCTCCCTGTCAAGGATTATGATGTCTCTCTAAGAAGAAAAGGCTGCAAGCATCTCTTAACCTCCCTTCCGGGTGATGTTGTAGAGGTTGTATTGCAGGTGTGTGTGACCAAGAGGTACGAGGCTCCGTTCTCCCACCCAACACCACTTGTATTGTAGAGGGTGTACCTCAGGCATTGGAGGTAAAGAATATTGTGACCCCATACCCCCTGGCACAGCTAATTAGTAGGGTAGAGTTTTCAAGTTAGGGAATGCATACCAACAACATCAGAGGCTACTGCTTATGCCCAGAACCATGTTGGTAAAACAAGGCTGTCACCCTGAGAGAAGTGGGCCACTATTTCCAAAAAACTCCACAGAAAAAGCTCACTGATTTTCCAATGGTGAAACCTAGGCTATAAGAACAGAGGGCTCCAAAGTCCTCCCAAAGAAACTGACTATTATCTTGGAACAGAGTGTGAGGAATGTCTAGACTAGTGGTGCTCTTGAAAACAATGGGAATTTTAGTGGTAAACCATGAAGAGGAGGTTGGCAGCTCCATGGCAGAAAATCTAATGATTAAGGAAACTGAACATACCACCAGATAAAGTAGCATGTGAGAATTCCCAGAAACATATTGAGGGTAAATTGTCATGAAAAAGGGAGTTACCCATGACACATTTTAATGCTACCAATTTTGTCATAATAACATGTCAACATATTTAGAACACATGGTATTAATGAAGGAAATACACACACATATCAATGGAAAAAAAAGAAACTTGATGCCTTCGAAAATCTAGCAAACAATAAAGGCAGAATCCTGCATTATCCAAGAAATGTTAGATAAGTCAGTAAATGATATTAAGACAGATTACCAGCAATTCAGGGGAAATACTGGATTTGTATCTTACACATTATCTCAAAGTATGTTTCAGATGGTCAAGAATTTAAATATAAAGATTGAACTATAAAAGTATTCAAAGAACACATGAGTGGAGTTTTGTAGAATGTTGATATGGGAATGACTTTCTGGAGCAAATTGATATTGTTAACCATATGCAAATAAAAAAATTTTGTTGGGAAAAATCTAATATATTGTAATATAAACAATTAGAAATTCAAAAATATGAGTACAATCATGTGATAGGAATAAATGTATTCTATATTATATTTAAAGAACTTTTATAACATAAAAGAAAACAGATGATCCAATAGAAAAATGAGCATGAACCACGTATACATGATTTATGGAAAAAGTAAGTAGATAATAGATGTATGAAAATAAATACAACTTCAACCAAAATTAAATAAATGTTATTTAAAACAAACACACAAGTCATTTTTTTGTTCCTATGGGATGGTCTTTTTACTAATGATTATGGGCAAATTTCATTTGCCAGTAGTCTGTGTCTCAGTTATTGTGAAATGAATAACTTGATCTCTTAAGATCTTTCTTACTATGAGAAAGATTTCAGGGATCTTATCTAAGGTCTCTGCCAGGTGAAGAGTGAATTTGCAATAGAGAAGCAGAAAATTTGTGCAGTGGAATCACTGTAAGTGAGGATGCCAAGGTGATGCAGAAGACGTTGATGCTGGCAGACTTGACATTTTGTGGCATGTCACTTTATTTTTTATTTTTATTTTTACTTTTTTTGAGACACAGTCTCACTCTGTTGCTTAGGCTGGAGTGCAGTGGCGTGATCTCAGCTCACTGCAACCTCCACCTCCCGGGATCAAGCAATTCTCCTGTCTCAGCATCCCAAGTAGTTTGGACTACAGGCGCATGCCACCACGTCCGGCTAATTTTTGTATTTTTAGTAGAGACGGGGTTTCACCATATTGGTTAGGCTGGTCTCAAACTCCTGACCTCAGGTGATCCACCTGCCTCGGTCCCCCAAAGTGCTGGGATTACAGGCATGAGCCACCACGCCCGGCCAGCGTGTCACTTTATAATCACGTTCCTTTCATCTTCATGGTGTCCCCAGATCTATGTTTTTCTTTGATTGCACACCTTGTCTCGGTCATCCCGTTACTCTGATTCCTGCTATTACCTTGCTTTCTGTCTTGGCAAAATGAGTTCATCACAAGTCTTTCTTGAAAGGCTACCGAATCTTCCTTCATTGGTCAACAACAACAGTGTGGCGATTCCTCAAGGATCTAGAACTAGAAATACTATTTGACCCAGCCATCCCACTACTGGGTATATACCCAAAGGATTATAAATCATGCGACTATAAAGACACATGCACACGTATATTTATTGCAGCACTATTCACAATAGCAAAGACTTGGAACCAACCCAAATGTCCATCAGTGGTAGACTGGATTAAGAAAATGTGGCACATATACATCATGGAATACTATGCAGCCATAAAAAAGATGAGTTCGTGTCCTTTGTAGGGACATGGATGAAGCTGAAAACCATCATTCTCAGCAAACTATCAACAAGGACAAAAAAACAAACACTGCATGTTCTCACTCATAGGTGGGAATTGAACAATGAGAACACTTGGACACAGGAAGGGGAACATCACACACCAGGGCCTGTTGTGGGGAGGGGGGAGGGATAGCATTAGGAGATATACCTAATGTAAATGACGAGTTAATGGGTGCAGCACACCAACATGGCACATGTATACATATGTAACAAACCTGCACATTGTGCACATGTACCCTAGAACTTAAAGTATAATAAAAATATATATATATAAAAAATTAAAAGGCTATTAACTTCCAAAAAAAAAAGCTTACCAACAAGAAAAAGCTCAGGACCAAGCAATTCACAGGCAAATTGTGTACCATGTATAAAGAAAAGCTCATATCGCTCTCCTAAGATCTTTCTTACTATGAGAAAGATTTCAGGGGTCTAAGCTAAGGTCTCTGCCAGGCGAAGAGTGAATTTCTCAGACAATTGATCTCCACCCCCAGACTTAGATAACCACTTCTGGAATTCCCTGGTTCATATATATCACCTTTTCCAGAAGAAGGAACCCCCTTTTTCCCCTTTCATTACCCATTCAAATAAAATATTTTAATAGACCAGACCAAGTTTCACACACACAGCACACACACACACACACACACACACACACACACACACCCTACTTGTGGTCAGGGGTCAGGCTTTCATGATTAGCAGTCCCCATTAGACTCACAAGCTGATGGTTCAAAGAGACAACCATTCTTCACAAGAAACAGGGTGCTGTTCAAAGAAGTGGGAAGGCATGCTGGACACACACACTGTAGATGTCCAATGTATACATGATATGTGTTTTCTACTCTTTTCTGATTATTTTCTCCCTACCACTGTGATTTCAAGGGCATCATCCCTCTTCAGACCTAGAATTCCACCTTCCAATTACTTTCTTGATGCATCTGAAAGGCCGTCTCTGAAACAGCAAAGTGCGATAATTAGTCATTATGTATTCAAGGCAAATTTGTCTTACAGAGTTTTTTGCAGGACCAGGGAAGAAGGAAGGAAACGCCCAGTTTGATGCTGGGAGTGGTAAAATGATAAAGTAGATCTGGGTGGGGTTTGTAGCACCAGAGCATAATGGGGAAACACCTTGGTTTTGTAATCAAGACTGGATCTACCAGTGACTTGCTGAATAACCTTCGGTCATTCCTTTCTCTTCTTGGGCCTCACTGTATTTCAAAACATGAAGAATTTCATTGTAATGTTACCTAATAAGTGAGCCAGCACTTCTACTCTGTGAGAAAGTAGGAAAGCTCTTGGGACAATCAGAGATGATGTGATGTAATGTCCATTAGTTCTCCCTGTGAATAATCCTTGGGGAAAGCCCCCAGGTCCCTCCCAGAATGGGGTGGATATTTCCCAGTATAGCTAAGGACATGTCCCTTGATAATACCACAGACCCGCCCCTGGAGCCAGGCCAAGCTGGACTGCATAAAGATTGGTATGGCCTTAGCTCTTAGCCAAACACCTTCTTGACACCATGAGGGCCAGCAGCTTCCTGATCGTGGTGGTGTTCCTCATAGCTGGGATGCTGGTTGTAGAGGCAGCTGTCACAGGAGGTGAGTGAACAGGTGACCTGCTGGGCTGGGTTGGACTAAGGGGAAACCATCTGGGACACCCTGGGCCAGGACAGGGAGCACTTCTGAAGCAGTAGGCAGCACTGGAGCCCAGATTTCAGCTTTCTGTTCTTTGCCATCATATTCAGAAAAAACAGGACTTTGGCCGGTGGACTCCACATGCTTTCCACCTCAGTGACTGAGATATCAGGACTGTTTGTGGAAGTAATGTTGGTGTGTAGCCTTGGCCTCAGATGTCAATACCTGTGAGGAATGTGCAAGAAAATAATGAACTCCAGGATTTGAAGCCTTGGGTGTGGACACAGTCCCCTGTTTCTCTGCCCCATAAAAGCACCAGAGTAATCAGTACTCTAAAAGGAGGTTAAGAAACAACGAGGCTTCAGGAATCATGTTGTTTGAGGACCCCCATTTTATAAGGAGGGAACCAAAACGTAGAAATGAGTGAGCAATTGCCAAGGTAATTCCCAGAGCCAGGATGGGGCTCAAGTCTCCTAGTATGTGGCTCAGGGTTCTTTCCTACTCCAATGCTCTTCCTAAGAAATGACAATGTGTCCTCTTCACTGCTGGGTGTCACCCCAGTCTGACCACTGCTCCTGAGAGACTTGGAGTGGAGGAAGGGGGAAGAAACAAATACTCAAGGGAACTCTGGTCCTGTAGACTCCCCCAAAAAAGGAAGAGGCTTCCAAGAGTGTAGCTCCCCCAGGTGTACCTTCCCTACTCAGGTCATGGTTTGAAGATGCTGCAATAAGCAGTGGATGGACCCAGACCCAGAGGAAAGACATGGCAGCTGAAGCGGGGGATTACTGGGTATAAATGTGGGCTCGTTTCTTCTTTTAACAGTTCCTGTTAAAGGTCAAGACACTGTCAAAGGCCGTGATCCATTCAATGGACAAGATCCTGTTAAAGGACAAGTTTCTGTTAAAGGTCAAGATAGAGTCAAAGGGCAAGGGCCAGTCAAAGGTCCAGTCTCCACTAAGCCTGGCTCTTGCCCCAATATCTTGATCCGGTGCGCCATGTTGAATCCCCCTAACCGCTGCTTGAAAGATACTGACTGCCCAGGAATCAAGAAGTGCTGTGAAGGCTCTTGCGGGATGGCCTGTTTTGTTCCCCAGTGAGGTGAGCACTAGCTGGAGAAAGAGGAGACCCCTGAAGACACAAAAGAAGGCTGAGTGGTGGGGAACCATCCCAGGTTGGTGGGCGGGAGGTTGTGGGAGGTGACAGAAAGACTGGGAGACTGAGGGGTCTGAGAGGCTATAACCAGAGTGCCTAGAAGGATGATCTGTCTTCCTCACTGCCTCTGAGTGCTTTGATGTGCTGACTCTCACCTCTGATTCTCTTCTCTTCCACAGATGGAGCCTGTCCTTGCTGCACCTGTGCCGTCCCCAGAGCTACAGGCCCCATCTGGTCCTAGGTCCCTGCTGCCCTTCCACTTCCCACACTGTCCATTCTTCCTCCCATTCAGGATGCCCAAGCCTGGAGCTGCCTCTCTCATCCACTTTCCAATAAAGAGTTCCTTCTGCTCCACTTGTTTCTGGTTCCTCTGACTTCTGGGCTCCTGGATGCTTTGGGGAAATGGATGGAGAATTGGGACTTCTTCTCTCCAGTGAAGAGGGGCAAGGGTCCCATGGTGAAAGAGAGCAGAGCGGGGGGAGGAAACAGGAGGCCCATTGCTAGGGCTTCATATTACAAATCCAATAATCAGCCCCAGTGCTGCCATCTCCTTTTCACCAGGAAATGGAAATCTGGAAATCTTGCCTTTGGCCAAGGACCAGGAAAAACACAAAACACAAAAAAATAAATAAACGTTACATAAACCATAAGCAGGTCTTTTTTTTCCAATCCACCATCAGTCCTGACCTGGCTACTGTCGGCCTTGCCAGTGTGACCAGCCAACCCTTATGGCTGAACCTACAGCTCCCCGCTTCCTTCTCATTAATGTTTCCCAGGGATCTATATCTTTTCAACATGACACAGAAAGGATAATGTTACAGATGCTGCGAAATTCCTGCTCTTTAGAATTTCACTGGTTTATGCCTGAGATTCCTCCATGATGTAGCATTCCTTTAGGTTAAGCAATATTCTCTTCCAGATTTCTGTTTTAAGATGTGGATGAGGAGGCAAGATACACTAAGTCTTTCATACTGTGGTGTCAGAGGTTTGGGTGAATAGCATTCTCTGGAGACATACATGTTGGCGGCAGGGCAGACTTGAGTAGTGGAGAAAGGGGCAGGAATATGAGCAACCTCACGGCTCTCCTGTTGACCCACTCGTCCCACTGCCATTGCACAAGGATACTCTCAGAGAAGGCCATAGCCCCCAGGCGGGGAGCAGCCTGGGTGAAGGGGAATGAGCACAGGCTTGAGAGTCAGGTGATCTGAGCACTGGCTTTGCCTCGCCACGTATTGGGTGACCTCTGGCAAATGTATGTCTCCCTTTCAGGCCTCAGAGGTCTATTTCAGTTGAGGGGGTAAGGTATAATTATTCTGCAAAGGAAAGTCTAATCCTGCCATTCTGGGATCTGAAACAGCTCCTCTTGGGTTCCTGCTCTGAGAAGACATGGGGAGCAGAGGATTGGGGTGAGACACTGTGGATCACTGAACGACTTTGCCCCATCCACGAGCATCTGAGCCATGATTTTTCCCTATTGTTCAGGGGCTAGTCCGAACAACAGTAGTGTTTCGACACTAGGGTGTCTTGGAGTACAGGTGAGAGCAGTACCCAAACTTCTGGCTTGACAAATACAAAATACATCACTGGAGGAAATAATGGTTTCTGTTTTTTAATATTTACTCTATTTCCTATACCTAGTAGATTACGTGTATTGTCACTTATTTTTCATAAGTCCCTTTCAGATGGCCATTATACATATTTTATTTTCTAATTTTGTAAAAAGATTGAAGCTAAGAGAGATTAAGTAACCATTAAAAACCACAAGGTTTGTAAGTGATAGTAAATGATATTTTTATTATATGCTAGCAACAATCAGTTAGACATGCTGCATTTTCTATTATCGATATCAACAAAATCACACCATTGCTATAAATAAACTTAACAGGAGAGAGGCAGAGCTTTAAAAAAGAAATCTATAACTTTTCAGGCTATAAAAATGCTTGAATATATACATACTCACAATACATGAATATGCACATATCACAATACATGAAGACTATGTGGTGAAGATGTCACTATTTACTCAATATTTAATATTTATGTAATTTATCCCTAAGGTGTATTATACCCAAAATCCATTTTTAATATGGTGTGGTTATGGAGGTTAAGGGAACTTGAAACCATACTTAAGTTTATGGGGAAGCATAAATTCTTGTGAATAGGCATAGATGTTTACAAATGAAGATTAACCCTAGGGCACTGGAACCTCCTAGATTTAAGAAAAAGTTTTGCAAAGTAACAATAATCAATATGTTGTTTTTGTTAGAAGAATAGTCAGGTTAAGAAATCAATAGAAATCAAAAGAAAACCCAGAATCAGACCTCATTATATCTAATTCAGGTAAAGATCAATGTCAAGTTCCAAAACAATGAAGAAAACTTGAATTTTTTAAGAAACAAGATTCAGACGGTATGTTCACTATTTACAAAAACAAAAGAACTAACTCTTGTCTGAATTCAGGCAAAGATAAGCCACTGAGAGAGAAAAATTGAAAGATTCCAAAAAGACACTTTCTTTTCCCTCAGGAAGCAGGCCAGGAGGCCAGTCTATGCCCAGCAAGGTAGCTGAGCAGCTCAAGGTCTCACAGACACCAGTGATTTCTTCCATCCAGGATTGGCTGTGGAACAGAGACTGTAATTCCTTTCATGTTCAATCAGGCAGGGACACATCTCCCAGGAAGACCCTGCCAATTGCAATAGTCCTCTGACTGCAGTAGGAGACGGTGGAGCTGATACTGGGCCCCTCAGGATCTGCTGTGGGGCAGTGGCTGGAGAGCCCGGTCTCATTGGCTTAGAAAGACTGCACATCTTCCAGCAAGCTCCTGCAGACACGTAATAGTTTCCTGTTTCCTGCAGAAGGAGCTGAAGCTGGGAATGGCCCCTCGCTTGGTATCTGCTGTGGGATGGAGGCTGGGGATTCCATCTTGTTGACCAAGACAAGTACATATCTCCCTGCAAGTCTCAGCACTGAAAGGATAGTTCAATTACAGCAGGAAGTGTCAGAGCTGAGACTGGATCCCATCTCGACCTGCTGTGCAACAGAGGTTGCCAAGCCTGTCAGGGAGGCTTAGGATCTTAAGCTATGAGATATGTGTGAGTCTCCCTCTGGGTTGTTGTGTGAGCAGCTCTGAGCTGGGACCTCAACTGATGGGGTCTGGAACTGAATCACAAGGCAACTTTCAGGTTCACTGCCTAGTCAGTGAGCAGAAAGGCCTTTCTGCCAAAGCCCTAGTGTGTGTCATTCATTCTGGGCCCCACAGCAGATGGGTTTGATTTCAGGCTCAAGGCCAAATGTAACCAAACCCCTGAATGGGCCGTTTCCGGGATTGAACTCTGGAGCCAGCTCAGCAGATCAGCCACGTGGGTGTTGATCTGCACTCTCAATATGACCCTCCAAGGTCTCGGGCTCCACCAGAGTTTCACAAACTTCCCCCTGAATCCAGATCCAGAGGCTCCCACAGAGAGACTTTGGACTGTGGATGAGTGTAGGATTCTTGTCATTCTGGTGGAACATGAGCAGGTGCCTTCTATTTCACCATCGTGGTTATGTCATTCCTTCCTCAGCAGTTTTTTTTGGTTGATTTTGCAAAGCTTTAAGTTTTACAGTGGGGCTGGAAACAGCAGGAGAGTGTGAGTCCCAGCCCTGGGATTTGTTGTTTGCTCTCTTTTCACTGACAGGTATTTTGTATTTTTGGCATTCTTTGTTTTCAAGTTATGTTAAGGGTGTGATTTTGGTTAGAAATTTCTTAGTGGTGGTGTTATTTTATACCTCTTGTGGAGGAGATTGTGGAAGTTACTCATTCTTCCTCTTCTGCCTTCTATTGTCTTCAACTACCCCAAAAAAATCTCCTGGAAACTACTCTCTGAAAGAAGTTAGAGAAAAATTATTAATGCACTTGAAGGAGATCAAGAAAAAAGAAAGCGTGAGTAATGTTTTGGGTGAGCTGAAAAGAAGCTATTTTTCTTGCTTCCGTTTCATTTCTTCCCTCTGCAATAATTCTGGATGTGATCCATGCGTTGGATGTGTCCTCTAGACACAAACCAGATTTCAAAAGCAGATATGGGGTACCAGTTCTCCCAACTTCCCAAGCAATGAGAGGTGCTGTTACTAGGGAAGACAGCCTTGTCCAAGGAGTGCTGGAACCAGACAAGGGCTTGGAGACTCAAGACCTCAAAGAGAGGTATGAAGCCCCAACATGTTTCACTTTGCTGCCCCTGCATGGCCTCCCTAGAAATATTGACACCTGATTAACAAATCTTGAATGGCATAAGGGACAACAAAATGACTGTGGGGAGATGTCATTTCCCTCCTTACTTTATCCAGATTGCACAGACTCCTGAAGGGAGAAATGCATTTCCTAATTTCACTCAGTAAGTCAAGCCCAGAAAAGAACTGGTTCTCTGATTCCCAGACATGGGTTTGTTGTACAATTGTCTGAAAATAGCTGACTTGATCAAATTGTTTCAAATGTAATTTCTATAATTCCAACTGATGCCTCAGTATTTATCTCCTAATACTTGGAGTCTTTCATTGTTTTCCAATTGTTTAGAATTTCAAAGGAAATTATTAATTAATAGAAGTAAGGAATTCACAGCATGAAGATGGCCCATTTTGGGAGATGCGACTTTGGACCAAGTATCTTTTTTTGTTTCTTTGTTTTGTTTTGTTTTTTTTGCCACATCTAAGGTTGGTCCTGCCCACCTGGGAGGCTGTGTAACTGGGCAGAAAAGGGAGTCTTTCTACCCACGTTAACTTATCCAGCTTCAAGTCCCTTCCGGATACCCTCTGTCCTCCAATTCCCTTCTGGAATTCAGGAACAGGTAGTACTGTGCCACCTCCCAGACCTAAGTCTTACTCCTAACAGACCTGGATGAGTTCCCTGTTCTCACTAACCTCAGTAACACCATCTGGAAAAGAGAAGGCCTGAGCATGTGGAGTTTTTCAGCCCCTCTAACAGAGCCTCCAAACTATCTAGAGCAAGCTTGTCCAACCTGTGGCCTGCGGGCTGCATGTAGCCCAGGATGGCTTTGAATACGGCCCAACACAAACTCGTAAATTAGTTTCTTTGTGATTTTTTTTAGCTCATCAGCTATCGTTAGTGTTAGTGTATTTTATGTGTGACCAAAGATAATTCTTCCAATGTGGGCCAGGGAGGCCAAAAGATTGGACACCCCTGGCCAGGCGTGGTGGCTCACGCCTGTAATCTCAGCACTTTGGGAGGCCGAGGCGGTTGGATCACGAGGTCAGGAGATCGAGACCATCCTGGCTAACACGGTGAAACTCCATCTCTACTAAAAATACAAAAAATTAGCCAGGCGTGGTGGCGGGCGCCTGTAGTCCCAGCTACTTGGGAGGCTGAGGCAGGAGAATGGCGTGAACCCGGGAGGTGGAGTTTGCAGTGAGCCAAGATTGCACCACTGCACTCCAGCCTGGGTGACAGAGCAAGACTCCGGCTCAAAAAAAAAAAAAAAAAAAAAGATTGGACACCCCTGACTGAGAGTTTTCTAAGGAGAAATTTGACTATGTGGGTAACTTTTGGGAGGAAGTCAGAAGAAGGGGAAAAATGACCAGATTTGGGGTCCACTTGGCACATTTAAGTCCTCTAAAATGCCATTTGAGTGACTCACAGTGGCTTCATGAGCATAGCAGACATCAAGTTTTCAATTACAAGAGAAGACATATATTCTCTGCTCTCCTCCATTTGTTTCCACCATCTGGATCCAATAATTCAAAACCCAGCAGGGTTCTGGCTTCTTGTCTGAGGCCAGCAGCCCTCTGTTCGTCCCTGAGGCTTTACGATCATTCCCAAGATGGAACGATAGAGCAGCCACTGGTCAGCTTCAGGAAAACTCAAGCCACTTCTCATGCCCTGTCTAGAACTGAGACAGAGAGACTCTTCTCCAACCAGTCATGTGGGTCAGCCATCTCAAGGGTAAGCAGGTGTCAGCCGTAGGAGGTAAAAACAGGCACCCAGTGTTTATCAGCTCTTAGCATGTCCCCTGATTACACAGCCTTCCATCCAATTTAGAACAGGAAGTACCCCTTGACATTATCACGAACCACCTTCTCACATTAAGGAGGAGAAAACAGTCCCAGAGAGGAGAATGAAGGTCTTTCAGTCACAGAGTGCTCCGTAGCCTTGCTGGGCCTAGAACTAAGATGTAGCGCTAACTTCCTAAGAAGATCACTTTGATGGATCCACCTGATCTGGGCCATGAAAGATGGTCCATTGGATTGAGCCTGACAGCCTAGAGTGATGGAACAGCATAAGGTAATGTGTGAAAGCAAAAACAAAGAGAAGACACTGCAGATGGAAGCAATCTGGCTGAGATGGTTTTCTACAACTCTGTGACAAGTCAGCTATTCTGAGTGGAATTTTCAGCACCCCCTTATTCTCTCATTTTAATTATCTTAACTTTCTGTATTTTTTATTCTTATCTCACATGTTTCAATAAAATAGCTTTACAGTATCTTTTAGCCTCTTTCATTGTGGAAAGGACTGTAGGAGTTTTAGAGACAATCCTTTTACCTCGTTCATTTTTACGTTTGTTAGAACTGAATTCCAGAGATAGGAAAGAATTTGCCTAGTTTTTAGCAAATCCATTGTGATACCGAAAAAAACAAAGAAGCCATGGAAGGCCAGGCGTGGTGGCTCATGCCTGTAATCCCAGCACTTTGGGAGGCCAAGGTGGGCAGATTACTTGAGGTCGGGAGTTTGAGACCATCCTGGCCAACATGGTGAAACCCTATCTCTACTAAAAATACAAAAATTAGCCAGGCATGGTGGCAGGCGCCTGTAATACCAACTACTCAGGAGGTTGAGGCAGGAGAATTGCTTGAACCAGGGAGGCAGAGGTTGCAGTGAGCTGAGATCGCGCCACTGCATTCCGGCTTGGGCGACAGAGCGACTCCATCTCAAAAAGAAAAAAAAAAATTCAAAAGAAACATGATGAATTCTGAACTTGTGTTTAGTGTTCAGTGAGATGGTATAGCTTTCGTATTGATTCAGACGTTAACCTTTCCCCAGTGACTGCTTTTTGATACCCTTTGCTTCCTTTCTTATTGGACTGTCCAGATTATTTCAATCTATTTGTAGGAGTGCTTATTATTTAAATAAGATTCACCATTTGCTTTTATACATTAACAAATATTTTTTCTGGTGAGTTGCTAACTACAGTCATGGGTCACTTAGTGACAAGTGACATGGTCTCAGAAATGGGTTGTTAGGTAATTTTGTGGCTTAGTTATGCAATGCATGATTGCATTCTTTTCCTTTGCTTATATCATATTTTCCCTTCCAAATATTATCGATTTTCATAATGTCAAATTTTAATCATTCTTAGGAATTCCTCAAATCAGTATTTTACAAAAAAAAAAAAACAAAGATAAAACCAAAAACCTCACCAGACTTTCAGGATAACTGGAGTCTTGGTGGTCCACTTTATGATGTTCTTGTATCTTGCACCTTGCAAGAGCATCATAGAGTGGACTTACAGGAACCTAGATGCTATAGCTTACTACACAGCTAGGCAATATGGTATAGCCTATTTTTCCTAGGCTACAAACCTGTACAGTATGTTATTGCACGGAACAGTGTAGTCAATTGCAACTCAATGGTAAGTACTTGTGTATCTAAACATATCTAAATGTAGAAAAGGTACAGAAAAAATATGATAGAAAATATTTAAAAATAGCATACCTGTATAGAGGACTTACCATGAATGGAGCTTGAAAGTCTGCAAGTTGATTGGTCTTGTGAATCATTAAGTCAATGGTAAGTGAATGGCAAGAACTGGGACATTGCTGTCCACTACTGTAGACATAAACATTATATGCTTAGACTACACTAAATTTACTTAAAAGTTTTCTTTCTGCAATAATAAATTAATCTTAACTTACTGTAAAATCTTTATACACTTTTTTTGTTTTTAATTTTTTCACTCTTTGGTAGTAAAACTTAGCTTAAAACACAAACACATTGTACAGCTACCCAAAACTATTTTTAAAAATATCCTTATTCTATAGGCTTTTTTCCGTTTAAATTATTTTTTTTCCTTTTAAAACTTTTCGTTGGCTGGGCGCGGTGGCTCACGCCTGTAATCTCCACACTTTGGGAGGCCAAGGCAGGCGGATCACGAGGTCAGGAGATCGAGATCATCCTGGCTAACATGGTGAAACCCCATCTCTACTAAAAATACAAAAAGTTAGCTGGACATGGTGGTGGCTGCCTGTAGTCCCAGCTACTCGGGAGGCTGAGGCAGGGGAATGGCGTGAGCCTGGGAGGTGAGTGGAGCTTGCAGTGAGCCGAGATCGTGCCACTGCACTCCAGCCCGGGCGACAGAGGGAGACTCAGTCTCAAAACAACAACAACAACCACAACAACAAAAACTAATATACAAACACACAATAGCCTAGGCCTGCACAGGGTCAGGGGTCAGGATCATCAATATCACTGTCTTCCACCTCTACATCTTGCCATGATGGAAGGTCTTCGGGAGCAAAAACACACAGAGTTGTCACTTCTGGTTATAACAATGCCTTCTTCTGGATTACAGACTGAAGAAACTGCCTGGGACTGTTTTGACTTATTTTTTAATTAAGTAGAGGATGGACACTCTAAAATAATGATAAAAAGTATAGTATACTAGTTATAGTAACATAGTCACTTACTATCATTATTATGTACTGTGCATGATTGCATGCTGTACGTTTATATGACTGGCAGTGGAGTACGCTTGTTTACTCCAGCATCACCTCAAACATGTGAGTAGTGCATTGTACTGTGACATTACCACAGCTATGACATTACTAAGTGATAGGAATTTTTCAGCTCCATCATAATTTTATGAGAGCACCATCACATATGCGGTTCGTTGCTGACCAGAACATTGCCTTATGCTGGAGAAGAGTATCCGAGCACAGTTGCTGCTTCGAGTCACTCCAGGGAGATCTAAAATTCCAGGTGGGAGCACTGTGTCTGCTGAGCATGTCCAGAGATGGGAAATAATTTGCCTAAATTTGTGATACAGGAAATGAAATGATAATATGATAATTTTTAATTTGTGTTTAATGATAAACAAGGTGGTACACTTTTCGTATTGATTCATGTGTTAACATTATTTTTTCCTGTTTACTGTCCTTTCATACCCTTTGCTCTTTTTTCTACTAGGTGTCCATAATATTTCAATTGATTTATAAGAGTGATTCTTCTACAAAGAAAACCTACCCCTTGCTCTCATACATTTAAAAATTTTTTTCTGGTTGGTTGTTAACCATTGTTTTAGCTAGAACATATATTTTAACCTTACAAAGTTTTTCAATTTCTATGAAGTCAAAATTTTAAAATATTCTTACAAAAATATTCTCCAGTTGAGTATTTTACCAGAAAAATAAAAATTCGCCAGACTTCGAGGGTAGCTAGAGTTATGATGTGCTTGTGAATGTAAATCCCCCAAGGTATTCTTACAAAGCCATATCATTACACAGAAGAATGAGAAAACCTCAGAAACATCATTTCTTCAACAAAACCTGAAGTCAGAGAACAGTAAAAACTTCAAATTATACAGAAAGAACAACTGATTTTCAGTGCAGAGCTCTCTTGAACTTTTGCCTCTGCCCTTTTCAAAGGAAACATCGGGGTCCAGAAATACGTGTGTAAAGAATAGGAGAGCCTATGATTGAAATAAACTCATTCCCAGAAGGAGGACGTCCACATATGAAAATACAGAGAAAGAGTCCTGGAGGCTCAGAGCATTTGCTAGACTTTCTGTGTGCTGGTGTGCAGTCCTTGCTGCTGTTAACACTTTACTAGGGTGCATTTGTCACAAGGAATGAACCAGTATTGATACATTATTATTAACTAAAGTTCAGACTTTGTTCATATTACCTTTGCTGTTACCAGGGTCCTTTTTGTTTCAGGAGCCCATCCAGGACAATGTGGATTATAATTAGTGGTCATGTCTTCTTAGGCTCCTCTTGGTTGTGACAATTGCACACATTTTCCTTGTTTTTGAAGAACTTGACAGTTCTGAGGAGTACTGCTGAAGTATTTTATAGAATGTCCCTCAACTGAGATTTGTCTGATGTTTTTCTCATTATACTGGGGTTGTGGTTTTTTGGAGGAAAACATCAGAGGTAAAGTGCCCTTCTTATCATGTAATATCCAGGGTACTGACTTCAACATGATTTACTATTGATGATGTTGACCTAGATGGCCAGACTGAGGCAGTGTTCGTCAAGTTTCTACACTGAAAAGTCAACCTTTCCCCCTATCCTTCCATACTATATTCTTTGAAAGGAAGTCACTGCACAACCATACGTAAGATATTCCTTAAAGGGGAAGTATCTAAATAAATTGTTTGGAATTATTCTGTAAGAATGATAGATAATTATAATTATTATTCAATAATAATTATAGATAGAATATAATCTATAAATATCTGATGTCAGATAATTGTTTATTATCCCTCATTTATTTACCTACTCAATTGTTTATTTATATCAGTGTGGATTCATAGATATTTATTACATACATTGGTTATAACTTGTTTTGTTGCTGAAACAGTAAGAAGGACACTTTTGAACATTGAAAGCCACAATTCTCAGTAAAGATATTAGTTATGAGTATGTAAGCACTATATAGCACAGAAAACACTTTATAAAGAAGAAAATATGGGATACACCAAGGAGATATAGATAAAAACACACTAAAAGTAGGAGAATTGAACACACTGTATTGGTTACAAGATAAACCAAGTGGACAAAAAAGTAAACAAGGATACAGAGGACACACCCAGGCCTTAAATACTTGTATCAACAAAAATGAAATAAGAAGGGTAAATGAATCAAATTTTCAACAAAAAAAGAAAAAGAGAGAATAAGGCCAAAAAAAAGCAATAATAAAGATAAAAGCAAATTTTTGAGGTCAAGAAGAGACAAACAGTAGCTCTAATTAATAGATTTAAATATGTTTTTGAAAAAATTACAAAATAGGCGAATCATTTGCTACTATAGTCAAGATGAAAAGGAGTGAAGAACAGCTAAATAAAATCAAGTATAATGGAGGGAATCACCACCAAAAGAGGGAAAAAAGAAAGCCTTGAGACTCCTCACCTCCTGGCTGCTGTCCTGACCCTCAAGGTCCTGAGGATGAGGAAGCTGGGCAAGGGACAAGGCCACTGGTTGTCACCTGTCTGGGCATCGGGTAAGGGCTCCTATTCTGTATCTTCCCTAACATACAGCAGGGGCTGTGAATTTTAAGGATCATGATGAATAATGTTTTAGCTTTACTAAGCAGGGCTCCAAACAAACATCATGATAATTAAAGGGCAGACTCTCTAAGTAGCATGTCTTCTTAGTCAAAAGAAGATATTTATTCTAAATTTTTAGCAGGGATACCCTGCCCTGAGGAGGGCATAGTTACACCCAGAAATGAGAATGTGAGTCCTACCACCAGGTAAGCCACTGACATCAGCAGTGATCGTAGCTGAAGGTGGGAGACTTTAAAATGAGAATACAAGAGGGTGATGATGAGAACCAACTGCCACCCACACAACAACTGCAGAGGCCACAGCTGTTGTGTACCCGCTTCCCTTCCACCTTCTTATGGTTTATCTCAGAGGGAGAGCCGACCAGAGCCTGGGAGAAGCTTCCCAATGTGTGTGGAGCCCGGATCCCAGCAGTGCCAGGGGTGCACTGTGGCTGACAGAGGTACTGCTTGAATCCCCCTTCAAGGAGCACCTTGTTGCCCAGCTACATGGAGTGTGGTTAGCTAATTGCTGCCAGCCACTGCTCGACCTCAGGCACAACCTCAGTGTTTGAGCTGAGATCACACAGAACCAGGGCCCTCCAGCCAAAGGCAAAGTAAGGCTGTAGGATGAGATTCTACCCTTCATGTGCAATGTTGAACTTCTCTTATAAAAAATTCTTGCTCTTTCTCCAGAGCTTCCTGTTGGGCTGACAGAGATGTTGTCAGGAGAGATTGCCAATGGTGTCCTTTGCCTAATCCTGCTTCCTCGCCTTTACTTTCACAGGTGTGACCTCACAAGGCAACTTGCATTGTTAACTCTGTCTCAGCCCCTGAGAACCCTGAGCTTGCTGGATAACCCAACCTGCAAAACACAGCTTACAGAATTCTGAGAAGCCTGAAGATTCAGGATCAGGACCATTGTAAGATATGAGTGTCTAGGTAGCATGACAACAGCCAGAACCACTTGTCAACAATTGTGTGATGTGTACACAGCTGCTGCAGTCCTGGACACTCATCACTGCCACCCATGACTCTGGAATTGGGTATTGCTGTGGACAACAAAACTACTGTGTTCTGGGAAAGAATGCCCCTTCATCCTTGCTTCTTTGAGTCACTCAATGGAGATCCAAGGTGACATATGGGAGCATTACATTTGCTGAGCATGTTAGTGCAGCCCCAGGCCTCAGGGGTGAAGGAAAGTGCCCCCTGTTTTTTTCTGTTTTTGCAGTAGGAACCCAGCTCTGTCTCTTAGCAAGTCTCAAAGATGGCCTTAAATAGGGAGATCCACAACATAACGAGGGAGTTCCCCGTAGTGGACAGTCAAAAGCATGGACGCATCACCCACACCAGGGATCTTCCTAGGGTTCCAAACTCCCCTTGAAACTTACACGTTGGCAGGTATAAAGTGAACAGCACAAATGTTCACCTCTGGAAATAGAAGGGACCCTCCCTAATCACCATGGAAATATTCCTAAGAATGTGCCTTTTCTTATTGGGCAGAAGGCCAGGTATCTTTTTTTTATCAGTTTCTTCAATGGCAGTAATTTATTTCACAAGGTCACCTTTAACGGGCCTGACCCATTTTTCTGCCTATATTTTAATCACAGGCTGCATCCTCAGCTTCTCCACACTAGATGATACTTTATCCTCCCAGCCTACCATTTAGTGTTTTTATGGGCACGCTCATTCCTCAACAATACTGGTCCCACAGTCTTTTTCTCTCCAATCACAACAGAGCACACCACTGCTGCCTCCAGGCATGGCAACCCCATGTCTGGCCACCAATATTGCCAAATTGGACACCACTTCCACTCCCCCCCGGAAATAGATGCTGTAGCCATTTATGTCACTGCTGCTGGAGTAAACTCTCACTTCCTACCACCTCCATGTCTGCTTTTTTCTATCACCAATTCTCAGTCCATTGCAGTGTGTACCTCTGACTGTGTGAACCAGTGCATATGCACATGCGGAGGCTGCCAAGAAGTCAGAGAAACAGGCATGCGGACTTTGCAGCTTCTGCTTGGAATGGTGTTTGTAGGCTTAGAGGCTAAGACAGGAAAGTTTCCCACACGACCATTCTCATCCCATTGTGAGCACTGGAGCACCTACTATGCCCCTCCTTTCCTTCACTCTGTGTTCTAGCCCCAGCTTATGACCTACAGTTTTAATCAACTGTAAAAAGGGAATGGAGATTGGCGATAGTAGGGACTCCACCACCTCTTGCCTGGATTCTCTAATCCACTTACTTTCTTGAAAAGGCATTTAAAATTCTGTAATATGAGGGAAGATCAAGAATTATGAGAATGATGAGAAGTTCAGGGGCTGCATGATATTACTGAAATTAAACAGAGACTCTAAAATGGTAAATCACTGCTCAGAATTTGCATTGCAGTCAGAAAAGATATGGTTATTCTGGGACAGCTCCACTGCTACCATGTTCCTCCTAGATGCATAATGTTCTCTAACAAAGCAGTTTTTGCTGAGACTGGAAAAGCTGATAACAGATTTGCAGGCTCTGTGTGCTCCATGGGGGTTGAAAGCGGGGATCACTAATGATAATTTTTGAACAATCTTCTTAGGCCTTCCTTGTCCAGTACCTCCTGGGATGGGGACACTGTTCTAGCCAGCCATGTGTGTCTGTCTTTTGGAGCCCAGAGTGATAAGCATCATGCACAAGTACCAGGTGCTTCTCAGCTTGTAACACATTCCAACTTTTCTTGAATTTGAAGTTGGAAAGTCCCTTTGAAATATCCAGACAAAACCCCCCATCTTGTGGATGGGAAAACTGGAATCTAGGGATCCATCAAAGTTTAATCTAGAAATCAGGGGCAGAGCTGGGGTTGGGAACTATCTGTTCTAATATGATGTCATTCCCTTTGGTAGAATGTTGAAAAAGCAGGAGGATTCTTTAGCCTTTCAAAAAAGACTAGTTGAGGGGTTAATTTGCCAAAAAGCACAGTGACAATAGGAATTCCAGGAAAATAGAATGATCCAAGCCAAAGCGTGGAATCAAAGAAAAACATAGATTTGAGGAGACCCCAAAGAAGTCAGCAACTCAACTATAAAGTAACCCTCCACAATATGCTAATTCTGCCACCATCCAGGTCTTCCGCATCAACTTGGTGTTCTCACTTGTGGTGTGCCCACTGCACGAGCTTTCTGCTCTTCTACTGCACATTCACAGCTCACTTGGAAGAAACTTTAGTAAGATTCTTGGAATCTTTCTCACAGCAGGAAGAGTCCTAAGAGACCAAGCTACTCCTTTTACAATAATTGAGACACAGACCGCTGGCAG
This sequence comes from Nomascus leucogenys, assembly GCF_006542625.1. Lineage (NCBI taxonomy): Eukaryota > Metazoa > Chordata > Mammalia > Primates > Hylobatidae > Nomascus > Nomascus leucogenys. Next base: position 18,860,895 of record NC_044393.1, on the reverse strand, counting down.
ATGAAATTTGCCCCAAATTTGGAAGACCATCTCATAGGAATGACAACAAAAGACTCATGTGTTTGTTTTAACTTGGTGTGGTTTTATTTAATTATGGGGGTAGTTTTATTTATTTTCAAATATGTAGTAGCTACTCGCATTACTTTTTAATAAACCATATGTTCATGGTCTATGTTTATTTTTCTATTAGAAGATCTATTTTCCTTATTATGTTTTAAAAATTCTTTCAATTATTTTATTTTCAATTTTAATTATTGAAAATTCTTTCAATATATTCCCACCATATGTGTTTATGCATTTTAAAAATTTCTGTTTTTTTACTGTATGCATGATTTTCCCTGTAAAACTTTTTATTCGCTTGTAGTTAATGATATTAATTTACTTCAGAAAATCATTCACATATAAATATTCTACCAAACTTGTCTCATGTTTACTTTGAATACTTTTATAGTTCGATCTTTATGTTTAAATCCTTGACCTCCTAAAATGTACTTTGAAATAATGGGTGGAGTGGAAATCCAGTATTTACTCCTTGAATTGCTGGTAATCAGTCTAAACATCATTTGCTGAATTACTAACATTTCTTAAGTGATGTGGAATTCTGCCCTTATCATTTGTGAAATTCTCAAAGGCATTGAGTTTATATTTTATTCCATTGAGATGTGTGCATTTTCTCACCATTATTGTATGTCCTAATTATGTTGACATATTTTTGTGATAATTTTGGTGGAATTAAAATGTGTCATGGGTAACTCTCCCATGACAATTTATCATCAATATTTTCCTGGAAAACCTCAAATGCTTACTTTATCAGTTGGTATGTTCAATTTCATTAATCATTAGATTTTTATCTCATGGGCTTCCAACTTACTCTTCATTGTTTACCACTAAAACCCACTAAAATCTCCATTTTTTTTTTTTTTTTTTTTTTTTTGAGACAAGGTCTCACTGTGTCGCCAGGCTGGAGCGCAGTGGCGCAATCTTGGCTCACTGCAACCTCTGCCTCCTGAGTTCAAGTGATTCTTCTGTTCAGCCTCCTGGGTAGCTGGGACTACAGGTGCGTGCCACCACGCCCAGCTAATTTTTGTATTTTTAGTAGAGATGGGGTTTCACCATGTTGGCCAGGATAGTCTCGATCTCTTGACCTCGTGATCTGCCCACCTTGGACTCCCAAAGTGCTGGGATTACAGGCATGAGCCACCACGCCCGGCCTCCATTGTTTTTAAGAGCGCTGTTAGGCTGGATATTTCTTATACTCTGTTCCTAATACTGTCAGTTCCTTAGGGAGGACTTTGGAGCTCTCTATTCTTATGGCCTGCCTCTCACTTCTGGAAAATCACTGAGTTCCTTCTAAGGAACTGTTTTGGAAAGAGTGGTTCACTTTTCTCGGAGTGACAGCCCTGCTTTACCAACTGGGTTCTGACCATGAGCCAGAATATCCTCTGATGTTGTTGGCAGGCATTCACTGGCATGAAAGCTCTGCCTGGCAAATGAGCTGTGCCGAGGGCTATGGGGGTCTCAGCGTTCTTGACCTACAATGCCTGGTGTAGAACCTCTCCACTACAAGTAGTGTTGGGTGGAAGAATGGAGCTCTGTACCTCTTCATCACACTCACCTGGAATCTCTGCAATACAACCTTGGAATGGGTTTGAGAGATGCTGGCAACCTTCTGCTTCTGATGAGATATCATAATCCTTTAAAGGGAAGTGAGAGGAAAGAGATTCTCCCATTTCTTGGCTAGATGTGCCCTGAGTGAAGCTTCCCTCATATTGAGCTAAGACATAGAAAATATAGAGTGTGTTATGACTCAAATGCTGTAGATACTCTGTGTTCTTTCAAGGTTTAGTAGAGTTTTAAAAATAAATGTATGCACTTAAGACAATTCCCAGAGACATCAAGTGGCTGTTTTAAAAAATAACTTTTATCTAGTATGATTGTTTGGTTTGAGGGTATTTCCATGGATCTCCTTACACTGCTATTTCAGAGAAGAAGTCACCAGGTCACTCAACTCTTAGTATCATCTACTGGAAACTGGCTAAGGCAGTATTTATGTGCTTCTCTCACAACAACAGAAAGGTAACTACATGACACAATGGATATGGCAGTTGGCTTGACCGCAGTAAACATTTAACTATGTATATGTATATCAAAACATCATGTTGTATACCTTAAATGAGTACAATAAAAATAAAATCTAAAAGAAATAAAATAAACATAACTTTCACCAGCTGTGGTTGTTGGTTTGGAGTAATCCAAGGAACTCTTCACACCATTCCCTAGCAAGACTCCCCCAATTATTTTCTTCTGAATTTCAAAGAAGTCTATTTGGCTCTGTGAAAATACAAGTATCTGACTGGTTCACAAAACCACTAGGAAACCTAGAAATTCAAGTTAAAAGAAAAGGCAAAAACAAAGAAGTCATTGAATGCAGAATCACAGTCAAAATTAGTCAGATATTGGCCTTTGTGGAGCTCATTGGTGCTACCTCAGAGTAGATGGCCAATATGCCAAAGCCAGATGCTCTTCAATGCATGGGCCATCATTTCCATTTCTCTTCTGAGAAGTCAAATACAGCTGCCATTGCTGTAACTGCCCCAGAAATGAATCTTCACCTCCTACTATCACTAGCTCCCAAGTGCAGTCCAGAGTTTGTGCGTCTGGTGATCTGAACATGGCATGTACTCACATAAGGTTGTCTCTCAGTGGAGGCAGGGAAAACAAGTGTCCAGACTTTCCTATTCTGTTATAAAAAGTGGCAGAGCCTCTGGATTTCAGGGCTCATGTGGTTAATTCCCCCAAAATAGGAATGACATTCTTATGCTTAGAAGCCAAGAAATGTCTACAACACCCACACTCATTATATCTTGAGGCCTGGAGCAAGGAACACTTTGTATTTTCTTCTCGCAGATTATATTCTATGTAGCCCCATCTGTGCTACCAACTTTCTGTAGGATCTTGGACAATCACTGTCTGCTTCTGATGCTCAGAATACCTGCTAGAAAAAAAAATAATAAAAAAAAATACGAAGGGCTTTGAGGTTAGTGGGCCCTCTGTGCATTCATGACTATGATATTCCTTGATTATACAGACACTTGTGCCTCATTCAGGCAACTATGGATTCTTTGTTGAGGACAGATGAAGAAGGGAAAGAAAGATGAAGGATTCTGGGACCACAAAAAGTGTTTTAAATTACCCAGAGAAAGCAGCTGCAGTATTCTGTGAGATTTGTGAGTAGAGAAGCCAGAAAGTATTATTTTAGGCACAACTCAACTGATACCACCCTCCAACAAATACCTGGAGTCCTCTGTCAACACAGAGCTTTACTGAACCAAGGAGCCCAGATAGCATCTCTCCAGGCTCTGGATGCACCCCAGGGTAGAGCGGTGAACGTCACAGATGACCTCAGGTACATTGGAGCCACTCTCCAGGGCCTTGCAGACTCAGTTCTAGCTAGCCATGTGTGTCTGTCTGTCCCTAGGATCACAGAGTGTCCAGGAGTCAGGCCAAGCCAGGCCCTGAATTCTTTCCAGCTTGTAATAAATGTCCTGAGTCATAATCTTCCATTGAATTTGGAGTCAAAATACCTGCTGACGTATAGAAAACTGCCCTCATCTAACAAAGGAGAATATCGCTTAGGATTGAGGAGTAAAGCTGAAAATGAAAAAAATCAGTCTGATTTCAAGTCATTTTTCTTTCCATAGGATATAGACTAAGACATGAAGATGCAAGGGTCTTGCTCATAAAACCATTGTTCCATCAGTTTGGCCTGATGCTGGGTGAGAGGAGTAGGGTTATAATAGAAATTCCGGACCAACAGAACCATATAAGTCAAAGTGTGGAATTACAGTAAACCTATTAATTTCAGCATTATTTATGACTGCAAAATGTTGGAAACAACCAAAATACCCATACAGAAAAGAGTGGTTATATAAATGATAGTACAACTATAAAATGAAGTACTGTGTAGCTACTCAAAGGAACATGGAAGATGTCCATGAACTGATGTATGTTAATTATAAATACATTGTGGAATGATAAATTTAGTGTCTTGTAACAATGAATGCAAAATAAGAAAATATCCATTTACCTACTCATTGCAGGTAAAAAGAAAAAAGAAAGGAAAAACCCAGAGACCAATGAGAGTGGTCACCTGTGTGGTCAGGAATTGGTAGAAAGGAAAGAGAGAATGGAGATGGATATCTGATTCTTCTCTGAATATACCTTTATGCACAGATCTGACTGGGGAGCCATGTGAAAATTTCACATACTCAGATGAATAAATAAATGAATAAACCCCATGGGACTGGGAGATAATTTGTAATCAAATACAAACTATTTGTTTGACAAACCAACCAACAAACAAATAAACCGTAGATATGAGAGGACCATGAAGACTAAAGAAACTTCCATTTGTGAAACCACTATAAAACGTAATGAAGATGAATAAACACTCATTACAGAATATCAAATCAATCATTATCATGAGGTTTTCTGTACCCCTTTGGTGTCCCCATGCACAGTGATCCCAACCTCATGTGCTTTGTGTTGTGCTCTTGCAAATTCTGTCTTCACCAGGCAGAGGGCTTTGCTTAATCTGCTAGTCCTCGCCACAGCAAGGACTTCAAGAGACTACATAGTCCCATTTTCTCATCTTACAATATCTAGAACTGAGGCTGGAGACAGAAGGAGCTTGCCCAGAATCACTACTAGGTAATCAGCCTCATAAGTGAAAAGACAAATTATACTTTATTTAACTTGCAGTCCTTGAACTATGAATGAAGCTATAATTGTTTTCATACATGCATTAACTGTTTGTATTATAATTTCTCTAAATACCTGGTGGAGCTCATATCTTACACTCTTTATTAGATGATGTGCCCTTCTTTATTACAGTGAAGAATTTTTTTCAATATGCTATGAAATTCACCCTTTATCTGATATGTTTATTAATGTTTTCCATTTTCTGTTCATTACTTTTTCTTTATCTATGGCTGGTTTTGCCTCACAATTTAAACATTTTTATACAGTTTTAAATTTTTTTCGAATTTTATTTTAGATACAGGGGGTACCTGTTCAGGTTTGTTACATGGGCATATTGTGCGATGCTAAGGTTTGGGGTATAGATCCCATCACCCAGGTAGTGAACGTAGTATCCAATAGATAGTTTTTCAACCCATGCCCACTTCCCCCTCTCCTCCTTCTAGTAGTCTGCAGTGTCTGTTGTTTCCGTGTTTATGTCAGTGTGTGTTCAATGTTTAGCTCCCACTTATAAGTGAGAACATGTGGCATTTGGTTTTCTGTTCCTGCATTAATTTGCTTAGGATAATGACCTCCAGCTGCATCCATGTTGCTGCAAAGGATAAGATTTCATTCTTTCTATGGCTGTGTAGTATTCCATGGTATATACATGTCATATTTTCTTTATCTAATCCACCATTTATGGGCACCTAAGTTGATTCCATATCTTTGCTATTGTGCATAGCAAAGCAATGAACATGAGTGCAGGTGTCCTTTTTGTAGAGTGATTTGTTTTCCTTTTGGTATATACCCAGTAGTGGAATTGCTGGGTCAAATGGTGGCTCTGTTTTAAGTTCTTTGAGAAATCTCCAAACTGCTCTCCACAGTGGGGCTGAATTAATTTACATACCAACCAACCACAGGGGAAACAAGATATAAGCATTCTCTTTTCTCCACAGCCTACAGCATCTGTTGTTTTTTGACTTTGAAATTACAGCCATTCTGCAACAGTCCCCTCTGGAACACCAACCCAGTGGCCTGAGAACTGTTCCTGTCCCCCAGCACCCTCAGGGGCTGCTGCTTTCCCTGAATGTGAAGACTCAGAGTGCAAACCTGCCTGACCCAGCCCTCACCTGGCTTTGTTCTACCACCTGCCCTGGTAGCTTAACACAAAAAACAGAAACTCTTGGAAGCTCTATGGCCCCACCTATTGCCTGAGAAACCAGAGGGCAACCTAAAGCAAGCAAAAATCCCACTGCTACTACCATAGCTGGTGCTCTTTTGCAAGCACCACCTCCGGGCTGGAGGCCAACCAACACAGTCAATTACAGCATCTCCCGGTAGAATAACACTGCACCTAGGAAGGAGAAAATGGCTGAGCAATCTCAGCTATCACCACTGCCGGTACCCCTCTGACTAACCAGAAGGTCCTGATTCTGTCCGAGTGACCAGTACAGTACTACTATAACCAGTGTTCGAGAAAACCAACACACTAAGGCTATCAATAACCAAGGAATCTCACAGAGTCTGCATCACTCCCCTGCTACCCCCATGACTGGTGTGGCTGCCCACTGCTGGGACACTTGAGCACAGGCCATATCACCAGATCTCTTGCAGACATTCCCCAGTACTGGCCTGGAGTGTGGCAACTTCACTGGGCAGCTAGATCCAGAGGAACATTTGAGAATTCTCAGTGCCCTACTCTAAAAATGCTGCTATAGTGGCATGACTTTTTTAGGGGTGAGCTTGCAGGGTTATTTCTCAGGTCAGGGTTGTGTGCATGCAGTTGGTGGATCAGCCAGTTGTGGTCTGGCTCACTGGCATTGGAACCAGGGTGCCATGATACCAACAGGAAACATGGGTATATGTTTGCTGGGCCAGCCTGAGGCATGCATGCCAGAAGTGGCATGTGTAGCTGTTTCTCAGTCTCAGGGCATGGAAGCACAGCTGCTCAGATAGCCTGAGGTCATGTCTGTCAGGAGCAGCCCACTGGGCTGTTTCTCAGGCCCAAGACATGGGTACAAGGCTGCTGGGGTAGCCTAGTGGCATGTCTGCTGGGGTAGGGAACAGGGCTGCCTCTTTGGCCTTTGACACAGCTGCATGGCTGCTTGGCTAGTCTTTGGGTATTTCTGTGAGGGGTGGCAAGAAGTGGTTTTGTTAGACCAGGGTCGAAGCATGGGGCTTCTCGTTAGGTCTTGGGGCATGCCCACCAAGGCAGACTGTGGAGTTCTTTCTCAGTGGTGAGACAAAGGCCCACAGCTGCTTGGCTAGCCTGGGCATGTCCACCAGGGGTGGGCAGTCTGGGGTCATGCCCACTAAGGGTAGCTTGTGGGACTGTTTCTCGGGCCCTTATTTAAAAGATCGGGTCACTGGGCAAGCCATGGATGTATCTGTGGAGGGCAAGGGTGCTGCAGGGCTATTTCTCAGGTATTGAGGGCAGACCATATCAGCTGCTTGGAGCTCAGGGGCCCCTCCTGCTTAGTAGAGGGTATGTGGCAGTTTGGCTAGTTCAAGGACAGGTTTTCTTGGTGCGACTGGACGATTATTCCCCAGCTGAAATGCAGTGGCATGAGTTGGTTTCCCTGCTGTGCCAGAATAGAGTCACAGCCAATCCTGGGCTTGAACTCTGCACAGCTGGGGTTGTGGAGTTCAGCCACTATGTGACCTTGGCGTAATGAAGATGGAGCCCAAATGCTGGAGAAGTGTGGTTGTCAGAAGTTCCAGAGGAGGCTACACTCCAGAGGGGGCTCTGTTGTCAAGACGGGACTGTGCTGCCGCAGCTTGGCCCAAGTGGGTGAGTGGGATGTGGGTAGTGCACACCTTGTGCCTCTAATGCAGGGCAATACAGCTGTGTGAATTCCCAGCAGCTCTCCAAACTGGGCTCAGGACTTTAAAGGACTGTGGGATTCTCCTCTTGCAAGGACAGTACATGTTTGCAGTCACAAGGTGACTGGTGGGGACCTTCTCCTTACATTTTCCCTGCAACAGAAAGACTCTCTTGGCTCCAGACAGATCTGATCAGAGTGGAGGGAGACAGGACTGCAAAAACCAGATGCCTCTGCACTGCCCTCCTGAACTTCTAATCACCACGGTTCATCTCCACTCTCCCATGCACTCCAGCACTCTCCCTTTGACACTCCAACCAAATCTTGGCTGTTTGTTACCTTGACCCTTTCTTCTGGTGGGGATTGGGGATGAGCACCATGGGTCTCTAGTTAGCCATCTTGCTGACTGCCAAATTTTCTATTTCTTCGTAGTTAAATCTTGATAGCTTACACGGGTCTAGGAATTTATCAGTTTCTTCTAGGTTATCTAATTGTTAGTATATAGCTGTCATGAGTCTCTAACGATCTTTGCATTTCTGTGTTATCAGTTGTAATGTCTCCTTTTTCGTCTCTGATTTTATTTAATTGAGTCTTCTTTTTTTTGTTTTACTTTAAAAGTTTGGTGATTTTGTTTGTCATTTCCAAAAACCAACTCTTTGTTTTATTGATCTTTTGTATTGTGTTTCTAGTCTCCATTTTTATTATTTCTACTATATCCGTATGATTTCTTTCCTTCTAGTGTTATTACGATTCGTTTTCTCTTTTGTTTTTCTTATTACTAGTGGTGCCACATTAGGTTGTTTATTTGAGATTGTTTTCTTTTTTGTGTAGGCATTTATTGCTGTAACTTTCTGTCTTAGAACTATTTTTACTATATCTCATAGCCTTTAATACATTATGTTTCTACTTTAGCTTGTCTCGAAGAAATTTTTATTTCCTTTTTAATTTCTTCTTTGACCATTTGGTTGTTCAGGAGCATGTGGTTTAATTTCCATGTATTTGTGTATTTTCCTGAAGTTCCTTCTTTTATTAATTTCTAGTTTGATAGTAATGTGGCCAGAAAAGATACTTGATATGGTTTCAGTCTTCATAAATATGTTAAGACTTGTTTTGTGGCCTAACATATAATAATCTATTTTGGAGAATATTTCATGTGCAGTTAAGAAGAACATGTGATCTGGAGTTGTTTAATAAACTTTTCCGAATATGCCCTTAAAGTCTATTTAGTCTAGAGTGCAGCTTATATCTCATATTTCTTTGTAGATTTTCTGTCTGGGTGATCTGTCCATTGCTATTACAGGGTTTTGAAATCCTCTAATGATATAGTTTGGATATCTGTCCCCTCCAAATCTCATGTTAAAATGTGACCATCAGTGTTGGAAGTGCAGCCTAGTGGGAGGCGTTTGGGTTATAGGGCTAGATCCCTCATGAATGGCCTGGTGCTATCCCTGCAGTAATGAGTGAGTTCTCACTCTCTTAGTTCACATGAGGAATGCTTGTTTAAAAGACCCTGGCATCTTTCTTGCTCCCTCTCTCGCCATGTGATACACTGGCTCCCGTTCCCTTCCATCACGATTAAATACTTTCTGTGGCATCACCAGAAACTGAGCAGATGCTGGCACCAGGCATCTTAGCCTGCAGAACTTTGAGCCAAGCAAACCTCTTTTCTGTATACATTATCTAGTCTCAGGTATTGTTTTATAGTAATGCTAAATGGCCTAAAACACCTACTATTATTGTATGCAGTTGATCTCAGAATATTTGCTTTATATCTTTAGGTGCTTGGATTTGGGGTGCATATGTACTTACAATTTCTGTATTATCTTGCTGAATTGACCTCTTTAGCATTATATAATGATCTTCTTTATGTCTTTTTACATTTTTGACTTAAAGTCTATTTGATCTGATATAAGTATTGTTACTACTGCTCTCTTTTGGTTTGCACTTGTGTGGAATGTTTTTTCCATCCATTATCGTTCAGTCTATGTGTGTAATTACCAGTATGGTTGCCTCTTTTAGGAAGCCTATTGATGGATCTTATTTTTTTCCCATTCATCCACTCTAGGCATTTGATTAGTGAATTTGCTTAGCTTCAAGATAATTATTCATAGATAAGGACTTACTACTGCCACTTTTTCATTGTTTTCTAGTTGCTTTGGTGATTCTTTCTTTCTTCTTCTTTCTTTCTTTCTTTTTCTTTCTTTCTTTCCTTTCTTTCTTTCTTTCCTTTCTCTCTTATTGCCTTCCACTATGATTAAGTTAGTTTCTCTAGTAGTATATTTTGATTCTTATTTTTTATTTTTAAGGCATCTATTAAAAATGTTGTCTTTGTGGCTAACATGAGGCCTTTAAAAAACATCCTGTAGCTATCACAACTGATTTTAACCTGATAATAATTTGTTTGATTACAAAACATAAAACTACACCTTACCACCACTTCCCTCCCCACATTTTGATATTTTCATGTCACAGTTAACAGCTTTTATATGCCATATACATTAACAATTTATTGTAGTTATTATTAATTTCAACAGTTTTATCTTTTAACCTTCATACTAAAGATAGAAGTGATTTATACATCACCATTATCGTATCGCAGTATTCTGAATTTGACCGTGTAATTACTTTTATTAATGAGTTCTACACTTTTAGATTATTTTGTATTGCTCATTAGCATCCTTTTCTTTCACCTTGAAGAACTCCTTTAGCACTTCTTGTAAAATAGGTCTGATGGTAACATACTTCCTCACCTTTGCATGTCTGGGAAAGTTTTCATTTCTCTGTCATTTCTGAAGAACAGCTTTGATGAGTATAGTTTGCTTGGATGGTTTTCCTTTTTTTCATTACTTTGATAATATTATTCCACTCTCCTCTGATCTTAATGTTCCCTTTGAGAAATACGATTTGATTGCAGCACTATTCATACTAGCAAAAACATGGAATCGACTTAGGTGCCCATCAATGGTGGATTAGACAAAGAAAATGTGGTGTATATACACCACGGAATACTACACAGTCATAAAAAATAAATAAAATAATGTATTTGCAGCAACATGGATGCAGTGGGAGGCCATTATCTTATGTAGATTAATGCATGAAGAGAAAACTATATACCACATGTTCTCAGTTATAGAGGGGAGCTAAATGTCAGATACTCATGAACATAAAGATGGAAATAATACACACTGAAGACTACTAGAGGAGAGAAGGAGGGAGGAAAGGGGACAAGGGTTGAAAAACTAAATGTTGGATATTATACTCAGTATCAGAATGACAGGAAAATTCATACCCCAAGCTTCAGCATCATGCAATATACCCAGGTAACAAACTTGCACATGTGGCCCCTGAATGTAAAATAACAGTTGAAAAAGAAAAAAAGGTCTGATGTGAAGTGTATTGGAACTGTTTTGCATTTTATTTGCTTCTTTTCTTTTGCTGCTTCAGGATCATTTATTTGTCTTTGATCTTTCGCAGTTTGATTATTATACGTCTAGTCTTTTTTGAATTGAATGTGATTGGTGACTGTTGACCATCCTGCACTTTGACTACATATATATATATATATATATACACATACATATACAAAATATATATACACATACATATATATAAAATATATATACACATACATATATATAAAATATATATACACATACATATATATAAAATATATATACACATACATATATACAAAATATATATACACATACATATATATAAAATATATATACACATACATCTATAATATATATGTATATATATGGGTGTATATATGTATGTGTGTGTGTGTATATATATATATATATATGAACTCCTCAGATTTGGAAAGTTTTCTGTTATTACTTATTTAATAAACTTTCTTTACTTTTCCATTTATCTTTCTCTAACTTCTCTTGAATGCCAGTAAATTGTCCCTTTGCTCACTTAATGCTATTCCATACATCTCATAAGTTTCCTTCATTCTATTCTTTTTTCTTTTTTCCTTTTCTGAGTATATATTGTCAAATTACCTGTATTTAAGCTCACAGATTATTCCTTCTGCTCGATCATTTCTGGTGTTAATGCACTGTATTGCACTTTTCACACTTTTCATTTTATTCATTGCATTCTTCAGCTCCTATATTGACATTAGATATTTTGTTATCATTTTTACCCTTTGTTACATCTCTCTTCCTGGTCACTTATTGTTTTCATCATTTCATTTAATTATTTATCTGTATTTTCTAAAAGTTCTCTGAGCTTCCTTAGAACGGCCATTTAAAATTATTTTTCAGGCAGGTCATACATCTCCATGTCTTTGGGGCCAATCAATGGTATCTTATTTTGTTCATTTGGTACCTTATTTTGTTAATTTGGTGTCATCAGTCTTCCCCGATTGTTCTTGATCCTTGTGATTGTGCATTGATGTCTGCACATTGAAGAAGTAGGTACTTATTGAATTGCAGGTAGGTACTTGAATGCAGATATTGAATTTAAGGTAGGTACTTACTCCAGTTTGGCTTTGTCTGAGAATGTCCCTCAACTCTGTCCGGAAATTCTAGGCAGATCATCTGTTCTGGGTTTGTAAGCCTGTGACTGTTTCAGTCATTGCAGCACAAGGAGATGTCATAAACCCAGGACCACCATGGCCAGTTCTGCACCAGGCTGTAACCCATGGCTGCAGAGGCTGGCACAATGATGGTCTGCATTCCCAACTCCTCCTCACTGATACCTGCCTACCTATATTGGTTATTCATAATCCAAGGCTGCTGTAGTTGGCTGCCAGTGGTACAGGTAAGAACGCAAGTCTATCTCACAGGAACTATGTGTTCCTCTCTACTGCTGGGGCAGGTCTTGCTGCTTAGGCCACAGGTATTCACCCAGGGTCACCATGGGTGTCCTCCCAGTGCTGAATTTTGCTATTATAGACTAGTATTGGGTTCTATGAAAAAGTCCAAGCCTTACTTCATTCCCTTCCCCCTAAAAGAAAGCAGCTCTCTTTGCACTGTGCTGCCTGTGATTGGATTAGTGGTGATGCAGGAAACAAAATTGTCTTTCATACCCTCTTCAGTGTGTATTTTTAATTATTATGCTATAATCAGGTTCTGTAATCTCTCATCTGGCCTGCTTAGCTTTTGAGAAAGTATTATCATATGTGGATAATTATTAAATTTGATGTTTTGGAGGGTATAATCTCTGGGGAGTCCTACTCAACCAGGTTTTTCTGCCCATTCCCCAAAAATAACTATATTTGAATCTTTTCTAAGTTGTAAAGTGATTTCCCATAGAATTGAGCAAAATACATTTAAGTCCTCCTGTTTTCTTCTTTTCCTATGAGTATAAAACTTTCAGATTTTTGTGCCAATTTAGTGCACTTTAATATTTTTGCATTTTTTTCATTTGTCCAACAGGACAAATCATTTGATCACTTAATCTTTTCCCCATCATAATTCCATATCTAAGATGTATGCATCACCATACCATTTTTATGCTTTCCAAATCACTGATTTCTGATTTCAACTTTATCAATACATTCCTTTATCATTTGGAAATGGTTTTTTCCACATTTCATTGAATTCAATTCTAATATGAATATAGTAATCACATGTTGTGCTTGGATTGCATTTTTCTGGTTTGTTTTTGCAAATATTGTGCCCCTTTGTTTTATCTGCATCTTTCGGACACTAGATGAGATGAAAGTTTTGTTCTTGATCCATAAGTAAGATTAATATCTCAGACTCTATTTTTTATCAGTAAGCTTGGAACAGAACAGTTTCTGGTATTTTCTTAAGGGAAGTGTGAGGAAGATTACAGTGGTTAGCAGACACAGTAATCAATTTTAGTTCAGAACAATATCACCCTACTTTGTTGGGGTTTCTGCAATAAGGAACTACTTGCTGCCTTTGAGGCAAACAGATAAATTTGGTAAGATCTCAGAGTGGCTCATAGAGAAACTATGCAGCTCACATGATTTATGTTTGATAGCATAGCACTTTTATCTGTGGTTGGCCTTTCTCTTTTCCCCTTCCATAGAGCATTGCCTACAGGAAGGTTAAGATTCTAAGACAGAATAATTGAAAATAAGTTTTCAAGCTATCCTTTCCCCAGAACTACCCTCCAAGGTGTTCTGAATGTACACAGGGACACTGTTGGGATGCTTTCTTCTTCTCCTGTGGTCTGCTCATAACAAAGTCTTTAAGACTCAAAGTAAAGAAAGTTTCTTTAGACTTTTCAGGATGTCACCACAATTGGAAAAATCTATGCTTCTACCAAAGGTGGGAATTTTAGCTTCATGTCCACTCACAATACATTATTCAATTCATTGATTGTGGCAAATATTTCTCACAGCCTGTTTGGGGATTCAGCTATTCACTACTGAAGTAGAAACTTCTTTTAATTAAAAAAAAAATTCTACTGTTTAGGTAGATTTCATGGAAAGAACCCAATTTAGAAACCAGCATTTTTACTTTTTTTCCAACAGTTGTTCCTATCACCATGAAAGCATATAAAAATTCTCTCATCCTTTGAAAACACATCTGGAGCTTACCTCACCCTCCAGATACAGCCTCAGCTCTCATTCCACCATGAATTCAGACTTCCTGAGAAGGTTGCAGCCGGTCTCCATCCTTCAACTGACAACCCAACACAATTGTATTCATCTCTCATTAAAGTTACTAGCAACAACTAAGAAAAACTTTGGATACATGTCAGTCTTTATTCTGTTGAACTTGACAGACATATTTGACATTGTGTACCCCATTTACTTGTTTAAAATTTCTTTCTTTGGATTCCATAATGTTTCATTATCTTCTTTGTCATTGGACTTCTATGATTGCTCATTCTTAGGTAAAATAGAACATGTCTCAAGATCATTTTTAAAACAAAAGGAAGTATGGAGTTCTATCTAAAACAGAGTATTTAAATTATTGCATCATGAAGGGAAACTCACTTTTAGAATATAAAGGCATGCTCAGAAACCAATTGCTTTTGTAGCCTGAAGCTAGTCTCTTTCCTACTTTTGTCTGTAATTCCATAAAATGAAAGTGATCTGGCATGATGATCTACAAGGACTGATAAAAATTTGCTGGGGCTTCCAGAAGAAAGAAAATGCCTTTGGCATTATGTTGCTGGGGACACTGACTTTGTCCCACACTCAGCAGAGGTGAGGAAGTTGGCATTTACTGATAAGCTAAGAAAAGGCAGTGCCTTTTGTAATTTAAGCTCCATCCATGGCACACTCACTCAAGGAAGATATAAATGACAAGGTCTGCTTAGCTCTCAGACAGGGTTTTCCAAGCAAGATGAAGCCCAACATTATCTTCGTACTTTCCCTGCTCCTCATCTTGGAGAAGCAAGCAGCTGTGATGGGACAAAAAGGTGAGTGGAGAGGGTAAGCCTTGGGGAAAGCTGCTCAGACAGCTAAAAATCTAAGATTATTTGGGGTGCAAACAGTAACCTGTTTAGGCGCAGATTCTTCTCGTTGAAGAGAATTGATTTTCTCCACCCAAACTTCAGCTTTTCTAGAAATATCAATAATTTGTTGGGGGAAAAGTGGGGGGTAAGAGTTGTAAGGGAGCTTTGGAGATAATGTATGCATACATTTTTATTATCAATTACCAGGGGGATCAAAAGACCAATTACCAAGTGGATCTTCCCAATTCCCACATGGACAAAAGGGCCAGCACTATTCTGGACAAAAACGCAAGCAACAAACTGAATCCAAAGGCAGTTTTTCTATTCAACACACATATCATGTAGATGCCAATGATCATGACCGGACCCGAAAAAGTCAGCAATATGATTTGAATGCCCAACATAAAATGACAAAATCAGAACGACATCTAGGTGGAAGTCAACAACTGCTCCATAATAAACAAGAAGGCAGAGACCATGCTAAATCAAAAGATCATTTTCACATGGTAGTTATACACCATAAAGGAGGCAAAGCTCATCGTGGGACACAAAATCCTTCTCAAGATCGGGGGAATAGCCCAACTGGAAAGGGAATATCCAGTCAATATTCAAACACAGAAGAAAGGCTATGGGTTCATGGACTAAGTAAAGAACAAACTTCCGTCTCTGGTGCACAAAAAGGTAGAACACAAGGTGGATCCCAAAGCAGTTATGTTCTCCAAACTGAAGAGCTAGTAGCTAACAAACGACAAGGTGAGACTCAAAATTCTCATCAAAATAAAGGGCATTACCAAAATGTGGTTGAAGTGAGAGAGGAACATTCAAGTAAAGTACAAACCTCACTCTGTCCTGCATATCAAGACAGACTCCAACATGGATCCAAAGACATTTTTTCTACCCAAGATGAGCTCCTAGTATATAACAAGAATCAACACCAGACAAAAAATCTCAATCAAGATCAAGAGCATGGCCGAAAGGCAAATAAAATATCATACCAATCTTCAAGTACAGAAGAAAGACAACTCCACTATGGAGAGAATGGTGTGCAGAAAGATGTATCCCAAAGCAGTATTTATAGCCAAACTGAAGAGAAAGCACATGGCAAGTCTCAAAAACAGATAATAATTCCCAGTCAAGAGCAAGAGCATAGCCAAAGGGCAAATAAACTATCATACCAATCTTCAAGTACAGAAGAAAGACGACTCCACTCTGGAGAAAATGGTGTGCAGAAAGGTATATCCCAAAGCAGTATTTATAGCCAAACTGAAAAGCTAGTAGCAGGCAAGTCTCAAATCCAGGCACCAAATCCTAAGCAAGAGCCATGGCATGGTGAAAATGCAAAAGGAGGGTCTGGCCAATCTACAAATAGAGAACAAGACCTACTCAGTCATGAACAAAAAAGCAGACACCAACATGGATCTCATGGGGTATTGGATATTGTAATTATAGAGCAGGAAGATGATGGTGATCGTCATTTGGTACAACGTCTTAACAATGACCGAACCCCATTATCTACATAAACCTACCTTTCAGTAACCATGTGAAAGGATGGGCCAATATCAAGGTAATTTTTTTTTTTTTTAGCAAATAGAGGAGATACCTCTCCCAATGTTTAGAATTGTTGGGGACTCTCCAGGACTTTTGTGGGATTGATAACCATCGTTTGCAGCAATAGAAGTGCTGTATAACAAGTGGTAGGAAGATAAGCCTCACCATTCCCTGGTGAGGAGAGGGTCTGGTAGTGGCACAGAAGGATGTTTGGCCTATCATGAGGTCCTAGAATTCCTATCCTTAATTGAATATTCTTCAATAATTTTTTTTGTATATGCCTACCTGCTAAAGGTTTTTTTTGAACATGTACTGACTACATATGCATATTTATAAGTTTATGGTATACTCTTGTCAGTTCTTATACTTTAAATTAGTAAACCTCAATTTCTTTCATATAGTATAAAGGATTACAGCAGTTAATGTTTTCTTTCTGCACACCAGTGAATGTTCTTGCATCCCTGTTAGGGTTCATCTATGCTCCTTCAGAGACCACAAACCCAAAGACTATCAGTCCTCTCTCTCAGAATACAGGAAAGAGATATGTAGAAAGATCCCTGTTCATGTTGTGAAAGAGGAGATGGAAAGGGAGACACAAGAGATGGTGAGGGATCTCATGGGCCAATTGGATGTTTACAACATCAGGAGAAGAAAACTGAAGCCCTGAGAGGGGTAATGGTGCTTCCTTGCCTCTTTGCAATAAGTAACACTGCACTTGAAGAGAGGGCAAGCAGTAGAAACAGTGGCCCCAGCTGGCAACTAGTGGCCTGGTATCCTAGTAATAGAGGGCTGGTACAGTTGGAGCTGAAGGGGAAAGGGGGCCCAGCTACCATCCCCACCCTTCACTTTTTACTATACTCACATCACTGATTCTCTTCTTTCTCTCTAGGTGTCACTTGACCTCAGTGAATTCTGTGATGTTTCTGAGATGCAGACTCCCATGTAGTTTCAGACCCTTGGTCCATGGATGACACCACCTGCCCATGCTTCCTTGAATTAGGCTTTCCTAACCTGAAGCCCCTTCAAACTTCCAATAAAGAGATCATTTTCTGCTTCATCTGCTTCTGACTCCTGTTTTCTCTGGATTCCTAGTGGCTCAAGGGGTTAAGGGCATTTCTAATATAAATGGTTTTGAAAGAAAATAAAGGGACATTTTTGAAGCACTAGGGAGAACAGTAATCAAAGCCACATTTCAAGATGTATTGATAGAAACCAACACTAAAAATAGGGTGCTGTTAGTCTACCAGTCACATGTCTACCACCTGAGGCCAACACTAAAGGCTTTCATGACCCTGGTACTAATAAGATCCCAGGAACTAAAAATATCCCAGAAAGACAAGAGAAAATGTATTGCAACAGGCCCTGGGGATCAATTCCACAGTAGCACATCCCTTCAATTAGCTTGAGAATGTCTTACTCCTACAGTATCCATTGAGATGCAATTACACCAAATGTTTAATCTGCACAACTTCAGTAACAGCAAGTGGGTTAAAATGTCACCTGTGGATGGAAAGACCAGAGGACCAGTCAAAGGAATCTTGAGGCAGGTGGTGTCTTCATAATGGAAATTCTGCTGCCTATACTGCCTTTTCCCCCTCCATTTTAAAAAAGTTTCCAGAGAAAGCTAAACCTTCAGGAGAAGAGGCCAACACAGGGGAGTGAGAAACTCACAAGCCTAAGAATAAGAGATTTGGATTCTAGTTCCAATTCCACCACAATAACCTATATATCTTTACCTAAATCTGTTCTTCCCTGCAAGCTTAAGTCCCACATCTGCAACATGGAAAAGTTTGACACAGCAATCTTCATAGTACATACTGACTCAATATTGTAGATATTCAAAAGAAAGAAAGAAAGAGAGAGAGAGAAGAAAGAAAGAAAGAAAGAAAGAGAAGAAAGGAAGGAAGAGAGAGAGAGACAGAAAGGAGAGGAAAGGAAAGGAAAGAGGGAGTGAAGGAGGGAAGGAAGGAAGGAAGGAAGCAAGGAAGGAAAGAAGGAAGGAGGGAAGGAAGGAAGAGAGAAAGGGAGAAAGGGAGAAAGAGAGAGAGAGGGAGAGGGAGAGAGAGAACGCGGGAGGGAAGGGAGGAAGGGAGGGAGGGAGGGAAGAGGAGAGAGAGAGAGAAAGAAAGAAAGAAAGAAAGAAGAAAGAAAGAAAGAAGCAAGCAAGGAAAGAAACAAGCAAAGAAAGAAAGAGAAAGAAAAAGAAAGAAAGAAAGAAAGAAAGGGAAGGAAGGAAGAAAGAGAGGAAGAGGGGGAGGGAAGGAAGGAAGGAAGGAACAAAGGAAGGAAGGAAGGAGAGAGAAGAAAGAAAGAAAGAAGCAAGCAAAGAAAGAGAAAGAAAGGAAGGAAGAAAGAAAGAGAGGAAGGGAGGGAGGGAGGGAAGGAAAGAACAAAGGAAGGAAGGAAGGAGAGAGAAGAAAGAAAGAAAGAAAGCAAGCAAAGAAAGAAAAAGAAAGAAAAAAGAAAGAAAGAAAGAAAGAGAAAGAAAGAAGGAAAGAAAGAAAGAAAGAAATCTCCATCAGGTCTTAATGTCTTCATGTTGCCTGTAGGTGTGTGATTAGAGACTTTGTCATAGTGGCATGAGAACTCCATCTCTCTTCACTGCTACCTTCCCAAGAGAATAGAGACTTTGTGCTCAGCCACCTGCTTTATTTTCCCAGCCCAGCAGTTAGAAAGGACAGGTTATGATGGGCTTAGGGGCCTTAGCATCAGAGAAGCTAGAATTACCTGCTACAGTCTGCTGAACAGATTCTCTCCTCTATGTATGGACAGAAATACATTAAACAGTTTCCCTGACATGTTGCTGATTGCATGGGAGAGGGAAACATAAATTGACATGCAAACAAGCAAAAGAGCCAGAGTCATAACTGCTGTGTGCTGTGGTACAATTAGCATGAACTTTTGTTCCCACCACTTGCATAGTCTTGGGCCACAGGATCTCTGATACTGACCTCCTGCCTCTTAATGAGGGGATATAATAACCATCTCATAAAAATGCTTAGATGTATTGAGTGAGATGATCACAGCCCAAGTGCTCAGGGAAAAGTGCCAGAATGACAACAAATTTGGAAATAATAATAATAAAACAATCTTTTATTATATGTTCTTTGAAATGGAGGTAAAATTCATATGAAGAAATGCACAGATCTTATATATCTGTTTGAATGAGATTGACAAACACATACATGTGGTTGCACAACACCTAGATGAGCATATAGAACATTAATCTTGCCTTATGCCCCTTTCAAATTCACTCCAAGCCATTCAGGGGCAAATGTTACACTGACATAGAAACTAATAACTTGCTTGTTTTTAATCCTTACATAATGAAATCATATAATAACATTACCTTTTGTGTCTGACTGTTATTCAATGTTTGATACTCATTGTTTGTGTATGTATCAGCAGTTCATTCTTTTTATTGTTGAATAATATTACATTGTTTGAGTCTCCATATTTGTTCTTCCATTTATCTGCTGATAGATGAACATTTGGTGTTCCCAAATGAGCGATTGTGAATTAAGATATCACATAAATCCCTGTACAAGGCACAATAACATATATTTTTAATTATCCATGGTAAATACCCAGGAGTGAAATTTTCTCCCAATGTGTGGCTTGGATTTTTTTTTTTTTCATTTTCTTAATGATGGTGTATTCAGAAGAGTAGAAGTTTTAAAGTGTGACAGAATCAAATATATCTATTTTCCATTTTAAATTGAATATTATTGTGTCTAAGAAATTTTGCCTTCTCCAAGGCTGCAAAATGTTCTGTTTGTGATATCTTTCCCTAGAAGCAGCATAGGTTTAGCATCTATATTAAGGTTTATGGTTCAAATTGATTAATACGTGCATTCCATGCAAGGTACAGATCAAGGTTCCTTTCTTCCAAGATGCTCTTGTTTTTACTAATTATTAATAATGCTGCTATGGACATTCATGTGCAAATTTTTGTGTAAATACATTTTCAGTTCTCTTTGGTATAACCATGGAAGTGGAATTTTTGGGTCACGTGGCAACACTAACTCTTGAAGAAACTGACACACTGTTTTTACAATGACTCTACCATTTTATAGTCCCACCAGCAATGTATGAATGTTGCTGTTTCTCCACATCTTCATCAACACTTGCTATTGTGTGTTTTTTTAAGATTATAGTTATTGTAAAAGGTGTGAAGTGGTATCATGTTGTGGTTTTGATTTGTATTTTTCCTGAGGACTAAAGATATCACACATCATTTCATTTCTTTCTTTCTTTTTTTTTTTTTTTTTTTTTGAGATGGAGTCTTGCTCTGTCATTCTGGCTGGAGTGCAATGGCACGATCTTGGCTCACTGCAACCTCCACCTCCTGGGTTCAAGTGATTCTCCTGCCTCACCCTCCAGAGTAGCTGAGATTCCTGGTACCCGCCATAACGCCCGGCTAATTTTTTTTGTATTTTTGTAGAGACGGAGTTTCACCATGTTGGCCAGGCTGGTCTTGAATGCCTGACCTCAGCTGATCCACCCACCTTGGCCTCCCAAAGTGCTGGGATTACAGGCGTGAGCCGCCACATCCAGCCATCATTTCATTTCTTATTGGCCATTTGTTTTCTTTTGGAAAAATGTCTCTTAATATCCATCACCCGATTTTTATTCATAAATTTTATCTTTTTATTGTTGCCATTAGGAATTCTTTTTATGTTTTGAATACTAGGCCCTTATCAGAAATAGAATTTGCAAATGTGTTCTCCCATTCTGTGGACTGTCCTTTCATTTTCATATTAGTGTCTCCTGACTCACAAGTTTTTAACTTTCATCTATCATTGTATCTACTTTTTTCCTTACTTGTGTGTTTAGTGGCATATCTAAGAAACTGTTGTTGATTACCAGATCACAAAGATATATGCCTATGTTTTGTTTCAAAGTGTTTTATAATTTTAGCTGATATATGTAGGTCTTCTTAAATTTTGAGTCCATTTTTGTATGTGGTGTTATATAAGGTTCCAACTGTGTTCTTTTGCATGTGGATATCCAGTTTTCCTAGGATGAGATGCTGAAAAGGTGAGACTTTCCCCACTGAATGGTTTTACTACCCTTGTTGAAGATAAGTGAGCTTACAATATAATGGTTTATTTTTGGACTCTCAATTCTATTCCTTAGATGTATGTGTCTATCTTTATGCTACTACCACACTGCCCTGATACTGCAGCTTTGTAGTAGGTATTGAAATAGGGAGGTGTGAGTCCTCCAAATTTTCACCCTTTTTCAAGATTGTGGTGGCTATTCTGGGTGTCTTGTATTTACACATGAATTTTAGGATTAACATGTCAATTTCCGCAAAAAGTCATCTGGAATTTTATAAGAATTCTATTGAATTTATAGATCAAATATGGAAAATAGGCAGCCTAGTAATATCAAGTCTTCAATTCACAAACATGAAATGGCTCTCTCTGTTTTTTTTTTAATGTCTTTGAACAATGATTTGTTGTTTTTCAGTGTACAGGTGTTGCCATTTTTTTTTTGCTTAAGTGAACTACTATGTATTTCATTCTTCTGAGGCTATTGTAAATGGGTTTTTTCATAATGCAGATGCAATTTCATATGCATAATACATTGATATTATGTCTTCCACCTTCCTGAATTCATTTATTAGCTCTAATAATATTTTGGGGTGGTATGTATTCTTAAGAGTTTTCTATATATACCATCATGTCTATAAGTATTTCATGTATGGCAAGTCTAATGGTGACGAACTTGAAGTATTTATATACCTGGGAGTATTTTAATTTTTCCCTGACTTTAAAGATGGATTTGCCACGATATAGAATTCTTGCAGGACAAATATTTCTTTCACCACTTTTAATATGTTCTCTCACTATCTTCTGGCTTGCATGGTTTTCATAAGAAATAATGTGCTAAGCTTATTGATTAGTCATCTTTGTCATTGATATTTTGATTACAAATTGTCTAGGTGTGGATCTCTTAGATTTTTTTTCTTAGTTGGTATTCATTGAGCTTCTTAGATGTGGAGATAAATATTGTTAAGCAAAATCAAAATGTTTTTAGCCATTATATCTTCAACTATCCTCTGCCTCATTCTCTCTTCTGAAATTCCCATTATGCATATGTTTTTACATAGATTATGCTCCATAGGTCTTTGAAGCTCTATTCATTTTTTTTAATTCTTTTTTTTTTTTTTTTTTTTTACTGTTTCTCAGAGTGTACAATCTCGATTGGCCTATAATTATGTTGGGTTTTTCTTCTGTCCATTCCTACCTGCTGGTGAGCCCCTCTGGTGAATTTCTATTTCAGCGATTGTACTTTACAACTTCATCACTTATCTTGAATTATTTCAATATTGTGAGACATGATTTTCATACTTTTCTTTAGTCTTTTTCTCCATGATTTCCTTTAGTTCTTGGAGTATACTAACTGATGTCTTTCTCCACTAGGCTATTGTCTGGGACTCCTAAAGGAATATTTCTTTTTTTTTTTTTTTTTTTTGAGATGGAGTCTCGCACTGTTGCCCAGGCTGGAGTGCAGCAGCGCAATCTCGGCTCACTGCAAGCTCTGTCTACCGGGTTCATGCCATTCTCCTGCCTCAGCCTCCCAGCTAGCTGGGACTACAGGCACCAGCCACTACACCAGCTAATTGTTTGTATTTTCAGTAGAGACAGGGTTCACCATGTTAGCCAGGATGGTCTCGATCTCCTGACCTCGGGATCCGCCCGTCTTGGCCTCCCAAAGTGCTGGGATTACAGGTGTGAGCCACCGCTCCCGGCCTTAAAGGAACATTTCTATTTATTGTTTCCCCTCTTTTCTGTGTATGGGCAATATTTCCTGTTTCTTTGCATGTCTCATGATTTTTTAAATAAAACTGGACTCTTTACATAATATAATTTGCAACTTTGGAAACAGATTATCTCTTCACTATTTGTTTATGTGGTTTTCATTGCTGATTACTCGTTTGGTAACCTCTTGGACTAATTTTGTGAAGTCTACGTTATGTGTCACGTGCACTAAAGTCTCTGTTTTGTTAGCTTACTAGTCAGGTAATGAGTGGACAGCAATTATCTTAAATTATGTAACTCACCTGGACTTTTCCAAAGGGCTGTATGTGTGTATGTTGAGGTATATATTCATTGTTGCAGCAAGCAGTTTGGAACTCAATGTTGGACTTCACTTCCTACTCACACACAGCCTGGAATTCAGCCAGAGGTAACAATTAGGGCATTCTTAGGCCTTTCCTGAGCATGTTCACAGCACTGTGGCAAATATACAATGCTACACATGGCTATAGACTTTTAAATTCCCAAAAGTAACACAAAGAGTTTCAAGATACACTGGACACCTCATTTCCTACATTTTCATTTTTTGTTTTTTGGTCGTGCTCTTTTTAGCTCTAATTGGTCTTGCTGTCTGAAGTAGTTATGAGGTCAAAAAATTTCCCCAGAATGAAATCATGTCCTTTACAGCAACATGGATAGAACTGGAGGCCATTATTTTCAGTGAAAGAACTCAGAAACAGAAAGTCAAAAACTGCGTGTTCTCACTTATAAGTGGTAACTAAATAATGTCTATACATGGACATAGAGTGTGCTGTAATAGATACTGATGACTTGGAAGGGTGACTTGGAAGGATTGCTTTGACAGTTTAGACTCTTTTTTGGTTCCATATACATTTTAGGATTGCTTTTTTCTGATTCTGTGAGGAATGACATTTGATAGATGTTGCAATGGATCTGGAGATTGCTTTGGGCAGTATTGGCATTTTAACAATATTAATTCTTCCAATCCTTGAGCATAGGATGCTTTTCCATTTCATTGGGTCATCTACAGTTTCATTCATGAGTGTTTTGTAGTTTTCCTTACAGAAATCTTTCACTGCCAGGTAGAATATTTTTCTTTATATATTTTTTTTGTAGCTACAGTAAACGGGATTGACTTGATTGAGAAAGGCTGATTTTGGCAATACTTGTAAGTACAGGTTGAAAATCCCTAATCCAAAAAATTCAGAATCCAAAATACTCCAAAATCCTAAAATTTTTGAGGGTCAACGTGGAGTCACAAGTAGGAAATACCATCCTGACTGCATGTGATGGGTCACACTTAGAATGCAGGCTCAAAACAATAAAAATGACATTGTTGACCCTGCAGAAAAAGTGCCTATAGATGACATAGTGAAAATATATGACGGGTTTATTGTCAGCATGTATTTATAAGAAAACAAGAAATCATGTCAGTTTAAATATTCAAGCAGAGACTTTTAAGACAAAAACCACTGTTAATGAGACAGATGACACTGCAAAAAAACATTTAGAAAAAGTATCCAGTGCAATGCCTCCTTATTCCTAGAGGACTCAACAGTCCCTCAATTGCTTCTGATGTCTCTTTTAACCTAAAAAAAAAGAGTACAATAACCTTTTAAAATATGACACAGGGTATTTACCTAAAAAGTAAAACCCACAACCAATATTATACTCAATGCTGAAGAGCTGAAAGCTTTTCCTTAAGATCAGAAACAAGACAGGGATGCAGCTATTGCCATTTCTATTCACATTGTACTTGGAGTTCTAGCCACAGAAAGCAAGCAAGAAAAAGAAATGAAAGCCATCTAAATTAAAAAAAAAACAGGGATGGGTCAAAAACAAAATTAAGATAGAAATTAAAAAATTATTCCAACTGAATGACAATAACGATGGAACCTATCAAAACCTCTGGGATACAGCAAAGGCGGTGCTAGGAGGAAAGTTCATAGCCCTAAATGCCTACATCAAAAAGTCTGAAAGAGCACAGACAATCTAAGGTCATGCCTCAAGAAACTAGAGAGACAAGAACAAGTCAAACCTAAACCCAGCAGAAGAAAGGAAATAACCAAGATCAGAGCAGAACTAAACAAAATTGAAACAAACAAACAAAAAAAGTAACAAAGATAAATGAAACAAAAAGCTGGTTCTTTGAAAAGATAAATAAGACTGATAGATCATTAGCAAGATTAACCAAGAAAAGAAGAGAAAATCCAAATAACCTCACTGAGAAATGAAACAGCAGATATTACAACTGACATCACTGAACTACAGAAGATCATTCAAGGCTATTATGAACACCTTTACGCACATAAACTAGAAAACCTAGAAGAGATGGATAAATTCCTGGAAAAAATACAACCCTCCTAGCTTAAATTAGAAAGAGTTAGATACCCTGAACAGACCAGTAACGAGCAGCCAGATTAAAATGGTAATTTAAAAATTACCAACAAAAAAAGTCCAGGACCTGACAGATTCACAGCAGAATTCTACCAGACATTCAAACAAGTATTGGTACCAATCCTTTTGACACTATTCCACAAGATAGAGAAAGAAGGAACCCACCCTAATTTATTCTATGAAGCCAGCATCAGCCTAATACCAAAACCAGGAAAGGACATAACCAAAAAAGAAAACTACAGACGATATCCTTGATGAACACAGATGCTAAAACCCTTAACAAAATACTAGCTAACCGAATCCAACAACATATCAAAAAGATAATCCACCATGATCAAGTGAGTTTCATACCAGGGATGCAGGGATGGTTTAACATAAGCAAGTCAATGTGATTCACCACATAAACGGAATTAAAAACAAAAATCACACGATCATCTCAACAGATGCAGAAAAAGCATTTGACAAAATCCAGCATTGCTTAATGATCAAAACCCTCAGCAAAATCGGCATACAAGGGACATACATTAATGTAATAAAAGCCATCTATGACAAACCCACAGCCAACATAATACTGAATGGGGAAAAGTTGAAGGCATTCCACCTGAGAATGGGAACAAGACAAAGATGCCCACTCTTACCTCTCCTCTTTAACATGGTACTGGAAGTCTTAGCCAGAGCAATCCGATGAGAGAAAGAGATAAATGGCTTCCAAACCGGTAAAGAGGAAATTAAACCGTTCCTGTTTGCTGACGATATGACTTTTTACCTTGAAAACCCTAAGGACTCCTCCAGAAAGCTCCTAGAACTGATAAATGAATTCAGCGAAGTTTCCAGATACAAGATTAATGTACTCAAATTAGTAGCTCTTCTATACACCAACAGTGACCAAGCAGAGAATCAAATCAAGAACTCGACCCCTTTTACAATAGCTGCAAAAATAAAATAAAATAAAATAAAATACTTAGGAATACACCTAACAAAGGAGTTGAAAGACCTCTACAAGGAAAACTACGAAGCACTGCTTAAAAAAAAATCATAGACGACACAAACAAATGCAAAACACATCCCATGCTCATGGATGAGTAGAATCAATATTGTGAAAATGACCATACCATACTGCCAAAAGCAATCTACAAATTCAAGGCAATCCCCATCAAAATACCACCATAATTCTTCACAGATTTAGGAAAAACAATTCTAAAATTCATATGGAACCAAAAAAGAGCCCACATAGCCAAAGCAAGACTAAGCAAAAAGAACAAATCTGGAGGCATCACACTACCTGATTTCAAACTATACTATAAGGATATAGTCACAAAAATAGCTTGGCACTGGTATAAAAATAGGCACATAGACCAATGGAACAGAATAGAGAACCTAGAAATAAACCCAAATACTTATAGCCAACTGATCTTTGGCAAAGCAAAAAAAAACATAAAGTGGGGAAAACGATTCCCTTTTCAACAAATGGTGCTGGGATAATTGGCTAGCCACATGTAGGAGAATGAAATTGGATCCTCATCTCACACTTTATACAAAAATCAATTCAAGATAGATTAAAGACTTAAACCTAATACCTGAAACTATAAAAATTCTAGAAGATAACATTGGAAAAATCATTCTAGACATTGGCTTAGGCAAGGATTTCATGACCAAAGGCAAGAAGCAATTGCAATAAAAACAAAGATAAATAGCTGGGACCTAATTAAACTAAAGGGCTTTTGCACGGCAAAAGGAACAGTCAGTAGAGTAAATGGACAACCCACAGAGTGGGAGAAAATCTTCACATTCTATACATCTGACAAAGGACTAATATCCAGAATTTACAACAAACTCAAACAAATCAGTAAGAAAAAACAATCAATCCCATCAAAAAGTGGGCTAAGGACATGAACAGACAATCCTTAAAAGAAGATATACAGACTGGGCGCAGTGGCTCACGCCTGTAATCTCAGCACTTTGGGAGGCCGAGGCGGGTGGATCACGAGGTCAGGAGATCGAGACCATCCTGGCTAACATGGTGAAACCCCGTCTCTACTAAAAATACAAAAAATTAGCCAGGCGCGGTGGCGGGCGCCTGTAGTCCCAGCTGCTCCGGGGACTGAGGCAGGAGAATGGCGTGAACCCGGGAGGCAGAGCTTGCAGTAAGCCGAGATCGCGCCACTGCACTCCAGCCTGGGTGAAAGAGCAAAACTCCATCTCAAAAAAAAAAAAAAAAAAGAAGATATACAAATGGCCAACAAACATATGAAAAAATGCTCAGCATCACTAATGATCAGGGAAATGCAAATCAAAACCACAATGCAATACCACCTTACTCCTATAAGAATGGCCATAATCAAAGAATTGAAAAACCGTAGATGTCGGTGTGGATGCGGCGATCAGGGAACACTTCTACACTGCTGGTGGGAATGTAAACTAGTACAGCTGCTATGGAAAACAGTGTGGAGATTCCTCAAAGAACTAAAAGTAGAACTACCATTTGATCCAGCAATCCCACTACTGGGTAACTACCTGGAGCAAAAGAAGTCATTATTCAAAAAAGATACTTGCACATGCATGTTTATAGCAGCACAATTCACAATAGCAAAATCCTGGAACCAATCCAGATGCCTATCAACCAATGAGTAGATAAAGAAACTCTGATATATATATAGATATATATATATCAGAGTTATATATATCAGTTTTATATATATATATATATATATCAGTGTTATATATATATAATCTTTCTTTGTCTTTGACTTTCAGCAATGCAATTAAAATGTGCCTTGGAGAGACCCTGTTTTATATATATATGTATATACATCTCTCTCTCACCATATTGCCCATATATGTATATATGGTGGAATACTACTCAGTCATAAAAAGGAATGAATTAACAGCATTTGCAATGACCTGGATGAGATTAGAGATGATTATTCCAAGTGAAGTAACACAGGAATGGAAAATTAAACATCATATGTTCTCATTGATATGTGGTAGCTAACTATGAGGACGCAAAGAAGTAAGAATGATACAGTGGACTTTGGGGACTTGGGGGGAAGAGTGGGAGGGAGGCAAGGGATAAAAACAACAAATATGGTGCAGTGTATACTGCTCGAGTGATGGATGCACCAGGTTCTCACAAATCTCCACTAAAGAACTTACTCATGTAACCAAATACCACCTGTACCCCAATAACTTATAGAAAAATAAAATTAAAAAAATAAAGAAATAGGGAAAACTACCTTAATTAGCAGACAATACATATGCAAAAAATTCCAAAGCATCAACTAAGAAATCACTGGACATAATAAACGAAATAACCAATGTTGCTGAATACATGATTAAAAGATAACAATCGGTTGTATTTCTATACATTGATGATGAAAAATTCAAAATTAAAATTCAGTAAACAATTCTATTTAGAATGTCATAAAAACCAAAATGCTTAGAAATATAAATTATCCATGACATGTAAGTCTTACACACTGAAGGCTACAAAACGTTTCCCCAAGAAAGTAAAGACCTAAATAAATGGATGTAGATCCTGTATTTGTGAAATGGAGGACTTAATATTGTTAAGATGGCATGCTACCCAAATTGATAATCAAATCACTGCAATTCTCTCTCTCTTTTTTTTTTTTTTAAGATGGAGTCTGGCTCTGTTGCCCAGGCTGGCATGCAGTGGCACGATCTCAGCTCACTGCAACCTCGGCCTCCCAAGTTCGGGAGATTCTCCTGTCTCAGCCTCCCGAATAGCTGGGATTACAGGCGCACACTGCCATACCCAGCTAAGTTTTTGTATTTTACTAGAGACAGGGTTTCACCGTGTTGCCCAAGCTGGTCTCGAACTTCTGAGCTCAGGCAATCCACCCGTCTCAGCCTCCCAAAGTGCTAGGATTACAGCCACCGTGCCTGGCCCAAATCAATGCAATTCTTATCAAAATTTTTATGGCTTTCTTGTAGAAATGGAAAAGCGTGTTCTAATGTTCATTTGGAATTTCAAGGGATCCCAAATAGCCGTACAATCTTGACTAAGAAGAACACAGTTGGAAGACTCACACTTCACAAATACTATCTTATAACCCATTATTTAAACTGATAACAACTTAACACTGCTTCCATAAACAAACAAACAAGAGAAAGAAAACTAATAAACACTCTATCCTTTAACTTCATTCCCGCCACTTTTTAACTCATAATTGCTGTGCTTTCTCTCACCCCGTGCACAGAAATGCTCTGTTCCCCATACCTGCAACCAGGAGATGAAGGGGGTGTGGCATCAGTGATACAAGTGTTTTTCCTACCCCTTCAGTGCCTCTTTCAGTGATATAAAGTTAAAATCAGTTATTGTGAGTGCTCACCTGACTTTTTGGTTCTTATAAACATGATCTTTCTCTGCAGATACTTGTTAAATTGATGACCTTGCTGGGGACAGGGGGGATCATTGGAGCCTTCTATTCCACCATCTTGTTCTGCCACCCTCCTCCCTTAATTTTTGTTCTCTCTGAAAGATTTATTTCTCCTTCATTTCTGAAGGATAGCTTTGCTGAGTGTAATGTTCTTGGCTGACAGTTTTCTCTTTTAGTAATTTGAATATATTATGCCATTCTCTCCTGGACTGTAAGGTTTCTGCTGAGAAATTCTCTGTTAGTCAAATGGGGGTTACCTTATATGTGACTTGACATTTTTCTCTTGCTGCTTTTAAAAATCTTTCTTTGTCTTTGACTTTTAGCAATGCAATTAAAATGTGCCTTGGAGAAAACCTGTTTAGGTCGAATTTATTTAGGGTTCTTATAGCTTCCTGGACCTGGATTTCTATCTCTCTCCCAAGATGCAAGAAATTTTCTGCTATTATTTTATGCATCTGATGGAAAAGTTGCCTCTTCCAATTTTATGCAGTAGATTTCTTAACCGAAAACTTATTTTTATGAATGGGTCTTTAGGTATTAGTTCATTTGGGTTTGTTAGTTTTTGTTGTAGGTGTAGGTAGCAGTATTGTTTCCATAGCTTTTCTTCACCTATAATCCACACTTGTGGCACTTGAGAGTTTCTCAGCGCCCTAGTTGAAAGAGTGTGCTGCTACAGTGGCATGGCTTTGCCAGTGCTGTGGTGCCAGCGCTAATTCTCAGGTCAGGGGTGTGTGCATCCATGTGGTAGGTAATTCAATTAAGGTATGACTCAATGGCATTGGGGCCAGGGTGCTGTTATCCTGGCTGGAAGAATGGGCACATGTTTGTTCAGTCAGTGTGCGTGACTACAGGCTAGGGGTGGCCTGTGAAGCTGTTTCTTGGTCTCAGGATATGGAAGTACAGCTGCTCAACTGGTCTGAAGACACGTCTGCCAGGGTCAGTCTACTGGGCTTTTTCTTAGGCCCAAGAGGTGGGTGTAAGGCTGCTTGGATGACCTACAAGAGAAAGGGGATAAGAGAGGAAAGAGGGCTGTTTCTCAGGCACTTGACACAGCTGCATGGCTGCGTGGCTAGGCTTTGAGCATTTCTGTAAGGGGTGGCCCAAGAAGATGTTTTGTAGGCCTAGGGTGCAGGCATGGAGCTTCTTGGTTGTCCTTCAGGTGTGACTACCAGAGGCAGTCTGTGGGGCTGTTTCTCAGAACTGGGACATGACCACATAGCTGCTTGGCTGGCTTAGGTATGCCCACCAGGGGTGGCCCATGGGCTGTTTCTCAGGTTTGGGAAATGGGCTCTTGGCAGCTGGGCCAGCGTGGTGTCAAGTCCAGCAGGGGAGCTTGTGAGTCTGTTTCTCAAGCTCTTATTGGGAGCACAGGGCCACTAAGCAGGCCATGGATGTGTCTGTGGAGGGAAAGGGTGTTACAGGGCTATTTCTCAGGTACTCAGTGTGGTCACACAGCCACTGTGCTGCCACAGGGGCGTATAAACTGTGTCAAGCTCAGTGGCCTGTCTCCTACTTGGTGAACTTTAAAATATTCTACTATTTTTTCCTTGTTTATTTTTTATCATTTGATATTTTCCCAATCATGATACCTCATCTAAGATGTATGCAGCACTATACCATGTTTATGCTTTCCAAATTACCGATTTCTGCTTTCGTCTTTATCAATAGATTTATTTTTAATTTTGAAATGCTTTTTTTTCAAATTTCATTAAATCCAATCATGATATG
This sequence comes from Nomascus leucogenys, assembly GCF_006542625.1. Lineage (NCBI taxonomy): Eukaryota > Metazoa > Chordata > Mammalia > Primates > Hylobatidae > Nomascus > Nomascus leucogenys. The sequence goes on along the minus strand of NC_044393.1, from coordinate 18,829,080 downwards.
AGTATCATAATCACATGTTGTGCCTAGTTTGCATTTTCCTGCTTTGTTTTTGCAAATCTTGTGCACCTTCGTTTTATCTCTATCTTTTGGACACTAGATTAGTTGAAAGTTTTGTTCTTGATCCATAAGTAAGATTAATATTTCAGACTCTTTTTTGTTCCGGTAATCTTGGAACAGAACAGTTCCTGGTATTTCCTTAAGGGAAGTGTAAGGAAGATTATAGTGATTAGCAGGTACAGCAATAAATTTGTGTTTGGGAAAACTTTACTCTTTTCTTTTGGGGTCCCTGCCATAAGGAAATACTTACTGCCCTTAGGGCAAGCAGATAAAACTGGTAAGATCTCAGAATGGCTCACAGAGAAAACATGTAGCTCACATGCTTCAAGTTTGATGGCATAAATAGCATTTTTTCCTATGGTTGGCCTTTCCCATCTCCCCTTCAATATAGCATTGCTTACAGGAAGATTAGGATATTAAGAGAGAATAATTGAAAATAAGTTTTCAAGCCATCCTGTCTCCAGAACTACCCTCCATAGTGTTCTGAATGCATACAGGGTCACTGTTCAAATGTTGCTGCTTCTCCTGTGGTCTGCTCATAACAAGGACTTTTTCAGTCAAAGTAAAGAAACCTTCCTTGGATTTTTCAGGAAGTTTTCACAATCGCAAAAAACAAAACAAAACAAAACAACACAACACAACAAAACAAAACAGAAGCAAAAAAACCCTGTGCTTCCACCCAAGGTAAAAATTTTAGCTTTAGGTCCACTCTCAATACATTATTTAATGAATTGAAGGTGGCAAATACTTCTCACAGCCTGTTGGAGGGCTCAGCAGTTTATTACAGAAGTATGAAATGCTTTTATTTAAAAAATGTATTTTGCCGTTTAGGTAAATATCATCAAATAATCCAGTTTAGAAACCAACATTCTTCTTTTTCCAACAGTTGTTCCTATCGTCATAAAAACATGTTAAATTTTTCTCATCCTTTCAAAAAATCTCTGGAGCTTACCTCACCCTCCAGATACAGCCTCACCTCTCATTCCACCATGAAATCAGACTTCTTGAGATGGTTTCAGCTGGACTCCATCCTTCAACTGACAACCCAACACAACTGTATTCATCTCTCATTAACATTACTAGCAGTGGGTAACATTAGAAAATTTCTGACACGTTAGTCTTTATTGTGACGAACTTCACAGATACATTTGACATTGGTATGCCTCATTTATTTGTTGAAACTTTTTTTCTTTGGCTTCCATAAAGTTTCTTTCTCTTCTGTATCATTCTACTTCTATGACTGCTCCTTCTCGAGTAAAACAGAATGTGTCTCAGGATTATTTTAAAACAAGACAAAGTATAGTCATATCTAAAATTGAGTATTTAAGTTATTGCATCAGAAAGGAAACTCACATTTAAAATATGAAGGCATTGTCAGCCACCAATTACTTTTGTAACCTGAAGCTAGTCTCCTTCCTACTCCGGACTGAATTTCTTCTGTATAATGCAAGTGATCTGGCATGAAGATATACAAAGACCGATAAAATTTTGCTGGGGATTCTGGAAGTAAAAAAAATTGCCTTTGACATTATGTTCCCATGCTAAGTCCTTGGGGACTTTGACATTATCCCCCACTGAGCAGGGGCGAGGGAGTTGGCATTTACTAATAAGCTGTGAAAGGGCAGTGCCTTTTGACATTTCAGCTCCACCCAGGGCACACCAACTCAAGGAACATATAAATGAAGAGATCCGCTCAGCTCTCAGACAAGATTTTTCGAGCAAGATGAAGTCCATCATCCTCTTTGTCCTTTCCCTGCTCCTTATCTTGGGGAAGCAAGCAGCTGTGATGGGACAAAAATGTGAGTAGAGAGGGTAAGCCTTGGGGAAAGCTACTCAGAAAGAATGGCCTGTAAGGATATTCAGGGTGCAAACAGTAACCTGTTCAGGCACAGATTCTTCTCCTTGATGAGAATTGATTTTTCTCTGCCCAACGCTGTAGGCTTTTGGAAATATCAGAAATTTGTTGGGAAAAGGTGGGAGGTAAGCGTTGCAAGGGAGCTTTGGAGATAATGAATGCATACATTTCTATTATCAATCACCAGGTGGATCAAAAGGCCAATTACCAAGTGGATCTTCCCAATTTCCACATGGACAAAAGGGCCAGCACTATTCTGGACAAAAAGACGAACAACATACTAAATCCAAAGGCAGTTTTTCTATTCAACACACATATCATGTAGACGTCAATGATCATGACCGGACCCAAAAAAGTCAACAATATGATTTGAATGCCCAACATAAGACGACAAAATCAAAACAACACCTAGGTGGAAGTCAAGAACTGCTCAATTATAAACAAGAAGGCAGAGACCATGATAAATCAAAAGATCATTTTCATATGATAGTTATACATCATAAAGGAGGCCAAGCTCATCGTGGGACACAAAATCCTTCTCAAGATCGGGGGAATAGCCCATCTGGAAAGGGAATATCCAGTCAATATTCAAACACAGAGAAAAGCCTATGGGTTCATGGACTAAGTAAAGAACAAGCTTCAGCCTCTGGTGCACAAAAAGGTAGAACACAAGGTGGATCCCAAAGCAGTTATGTTCTCCAAACTGAAGAGCTAGTAGCTAACAAACGACAAGGTGAGACTCAAAATTCTCATCAAAATAAAGGGCATTACCAAAATGTAGTTGAAGTGAGAGAGGAACATTCAAGTAAACTACAAACTTCACTCCATCCTGCATATCAAGACAGACTCCAACATGGACCCAAAGACATTTTTACTACCCAAGATGAGCTCCTAGTATATAACAAGAATCAACACCAGACAAAAAATCTCAATCAAGATCAAGAGCATGGCCGGAAGGCACATAAAATATCATACCAGTCTTCACGTACAGAAGAAAGACAACTTAACCGTGGAGAAAAGAGTGTACAGAAAGATGTATCCAAAGGCGGCATTTCTAGCCAAACTGAAGAGAAAACACATGGCAAGTCTCAAAACCAGGTAACAATTCATAGCCAAGGTCAAGAGCATGGCCATAAGGAAAATAAAATGTCATACCAATCTTCAAGTACAGAAGAAAGACATCTCAACTGTGGAGAAAAGGGCATCCACAAAGGTGTATCCAAAGGCAGTATTTCAATCCAAGCTGAAGAGCAAATATATGGTGAGTCTCAAAACCAGGTAAGAATTCCTAGTCAAGCTCAAGAGCATGGCCATAAGGAAAATAAAATGTCATACCAATCTTCAAATACAGAAGAAAGACGTCTAAACAGTGGAGAAAAGGATGTACAGAAAGGTGTATCCAAAGGCGGTGTTACTATCCAAACTGAAGAGAAAATACATGGCAAGTCTCAAAACCAGGTAACAATTCCTAGTCAAGATCAAGAGCATGGCCATAAGGAAAATAAAATGTCATACCAATCTTCAAGTACAGAAGAAAGACGACTCAACTATGGAGGAAAGAGCATGCAGAAAGATGTATCCCAAAGCAGTACTTCTTTCCACACTGAAAAGCTAGTAGAAGGCAAGTCTCAAATCCAGACACCAAATCCTAATCAAGATCAATGGTCTGTCCAAAATGCAAAAGGAAATTCTGGTCAATCTGCAGGTAGAGAACAAGACCTACTCAGTCATGAACAAAAAGGCAGACACCAACAGGAATCCAGTGAGGCACGTAATATTGTAATTACAGAGCACGAAGTTGCCTATGATGATCATTGGACACAACAATATAACGAAGACAGAAATCCAGTATCTACATAGCCCTATTGCTTAGCAACCACTTGAAAAGCTGGACCAATAGCAAGGTAAGTTTTCTTTTCTTACCAAATAGGAGAGGTGCCTGTCCCAAAGTTGGGGACTCTCTAGGAACATGGTAGGACTGATAACCATTGTTCACATCAATAGAAGTGCTATATTACAAGTGGTGGGAAGATGAACACCATTTCCTGGTGAGTAGAGGACCTGGTAGTGGCAGAGAAGGATGCTTGGACTATCACTGGGTCCTAGAATTCCTATTCTTAATTGAGTATTCTTCAATAATAATTTTATACATGCCTGCCTGCTAAAGATTTTTTGAACATGCACTGACTATATATGCATATTTATGAGTTTATGGTATACTCTTGTCAATTCTTATACTTTAGATTAGTAAACCTCAACTTCTTTCTCATATAGTATGAAATATTACAGCAGTTAATATTTTCTTTCTGCATGTACATGAATGTTCTTGCATCCCTGTTAGAGTTCATCTATGCTCCTTCAGAGACCACAAGCCCAAAGATTAGCAGTCCGCTCTCTCTGAATATAGGAAAGATATGAGTAGAAAGAAGGATTCCTGTTCAGGTTGTGAAAAAGAAAGTGGAAAGGGAGGTGCAGGAGATGCTGAGAGATCTCAGGTGCTAATTGGACACTTGCAATGTCAGGAGAGGAAAAGTTTAACCTGGATTGGGGAAATGGTTCTTCCATACCCCTTTGCAATAAGTAACACTGTACCTGAAGAAAGAGTAAGCAGCAGAAACAATGGTCCCAGCTGATAACTAGTGACCTGGTGTCCTAATGATCAGGGGGCTGGTGCAGTTGGTGATAAAGGGGACGGGGGTCCCAGGTCTCCCATTCTCATCCCCACTCTCCACTATTCTCACATATCTGGTTGTCTTTTTTCTCCCTAGGTGTCACCTGACCTCAGTGAAGTCTTTGATGTTTCTGAGATGCAGACTCCCATGTGGTCCCAGATCCTTGGTCCATGGATGACACCACCTGCCCATGCTTCCTTGCATTAGGCTTTCTAAACCTGGAGCTCCTTCAAACTTCCAATAAAGGGATCATTTTCTGCTTTATCTGCTTTTGGCTCCAGTGATCTCTGAATTCCTAGTGGCTCAAGGGGCTGAGGGCATTTCTGATAAAAATGGTTTTGGAAGAAAAGAATGGGATATTTTTGAAGCATTAGGGAGAATAGTAATCAAAGCCACATTTCTAGATGTATTGATAGAAATCCAACACTAAAAACAAGATGCTATTACTCTGCCAGGCACACATCTACCTCCTGATGCCAACCCTAAAGTCTCTCGTGACCTCTGTACTAATAGGACCCCAGGATCTAACAGTACCCCAGAAAGAACAGAGAAAATGTACTGCAACAAGCCCTAGGAAAGTCCTTGATCTACTAGTGCCATGAGTATTCCCCAAGTCCACAGCAGCACATCCCTTCACTTAGCTTAAGAATTGTCCTACTCCTACAGCATACATTTAGATGCAATTACACCGAAGAGTGATATGTCAAGTCTCCACCACTTCAGCAAGAGTGAGTGGATTTAAAAATGTCATCTGTGGGTGGAAAGACCAGACGACTAGGCCAGAGTCTTGGGGCAGGTGGTGTGTTAATAATAGAAATTCTACTCCTTTTATGCCCTTTCACCCTCTATTCTAAGGATGCTTCCAGGGAAAGCCAAACATCCAGGAGAAGAAGCTAACACAGAGGAACAAGAAAAATCACTAGCCTGGGAATAAGAGATCTGGATTCCATTCTAGCTCTGTTTTAAGAACTAGTATATCTTTAATTAAATCTTTTCTTTCCTTCAGGCTTAAGTCCCACATCTGCCCATGAAAATCTTTGACACAGTTAACTTCATAGTACATGCTGACTAAATATTGTATTCATTTTGTTGTATTTCTACTTTTGATTGTTTCGAGGAATTTTTAATTTTATTCTTAATTTCTTTTTTCATCCACTGGTCATTCAGGAGCATGTTGTTTAACTTCCATATATTTTGTATAGTTTTGAATGTTTCTGTTGTTATTGATGTCTAGTTTTATTTCCTTGTGGTCATATAAGATACTTGATATGATTTTGATTTTTTAAAATTTTTTGAGACTTCTTTTGTATTTTAGAACTTGGTCAATCCTGGAGAATGTTTCATGTGCAGATACAACAAAAATGTATTCCATAGCTGCTGGGTGAAATGTTTTGCAAATGTCTGTTAAATTCATTTGATCTATAGTACAGTTTAAACTTGATGCTTCTGGGTTAATTTTCCATCTTGATTATCTTTCCAATGCTGAAAGTAGGGTGTTAAAGTCCTCAAATATTATTGTGTTAGAGTCTATCTCTCCCTTCAGATTTAATAATGTTCACCTTATATATCCAGATGTTCCAGTGTTAGGTGCATATATATTTATAATTGTTATGTTGTCTTGCTGAATTAGTCCATTTATTATTATATAATGTTCTTATTTGTCCCTTTTTCCAGATTTTGACTTGAAGTCTATTTTGTCTGATATTAGTATAGCTGCTCCGGCTTGCTTTTGGTTTCTGTTTGCATGGAATGTCTTTTCCATACCTTCAATTCAACCCCATATATGTCTTTACAGGTGATGTGAGTTCTCGTGGGCAGGACACAGTTGAGTTTAGGCTTTTTACCCATTCAGCCAGTCTATGTATTTTAAATGGTGAATTTAATCCGTTTATATTTGGGGCTATTGTTGAAAGGTGAGGGCTTAAATCTGTTATTTTATTGATTGTTTTCTGATTGTTTTATATATCTTTTGTCCCTGACTGCCTCTCTTATTGTATGTTTTGGGCTGGGTTGTTTTCTGTGGTGACAATTCTTGATTCTTTTCTCTTCCTCCTTTGTGTATTGGCTTTGCCAGTGAGTTTTAGAGTTTCTTAAGCTTTCATGATGGTGGCAGTTGTCTTTTCACTTCCAGACATGAATCTCTTGAAAATATTTTGTAAAGCCAGTCTAGCGGTGATGAATCCCCTTAGTTACTGCTTATCTACGAAGGATTTTATTTCTCTTTCATTTCTGAAAGATAATTTTGCTGGGTATTCTTGTCCACTGGTTTTTTTTCTTTTAGTAATTTGAATATATTATTCCATTATCTTCTGGACTATAAGGTTTCTGCTAAGAAATCCTCTGTTAGTCTGATGGGGATTTCATTATATGTGACATGATGCTTTTCTCTTGTTGTTTTAAGAATTCTTTCTTTGTCTTTGACTTTTGACAATTTGACAATAGAGTGCCTCAGAAAGGACCTGTTTGGGTTGAAACTAAATGGGATGTTTTGAGCTTCCTGGACCTGTATGTCCATCTCGCTGCCAATACTTGGGAAGTTTTCAGCTGTTTTTAACATGTTATTTATACATTTTTGGTTCTCTTTTCTTCTGGAATGCCCATAATGTGAATATTTGTTCACTTAATTTTGAACAAATGGTGTCCTCAGAATCCTGTAGGCTTTCTTCATTCATTTTTATTTTTTTTCTCTTTTTGTCTGCTGATATTATTTCAAGTATCCAAATCATTTCTACTCTGTTGTTAAAGCTCACAGTTGTATTTTTTTATTTTATTCATTTAATTCTTCAACTCTAGAATTTTTGTTTGGCACACAGCTGTGTGGCCAGCCTGGGAGTCTTCCTGCCAGGGGTAGCCCATGAGGCTGTTTCTCAGGCCCAGGATGTGGTCACACAGCTGCTTGGCTGACCCGGGTGTATGTCAGCTGGGGGCAACCTGAAAGACTGCTTCTCTGTCCTGGAATGCAAGCACAAGACTGCCCAGCTGGACTTGGGGGTCTGTCTGCTGGAGGTGGCCCCACAGAGCTGCTGCTTAGGTCTAGGATGCAGGGCACACAGCTGCTTGACCCTCCTGGGGGCATGTCTGCCAGGGGTTGACCACAGGGCTGCTTCTCAAGCCTGGATTACAGGTGCAAGGCTGCTTGGCTGGACTGAGTGCATGTCTGCTGGGGCTTTCTGTTTCTCAGCCCCAGGATGTGAATTAATGGCTGCTTAGCCCGCCTGGAGGCTTCCCCTGGTGGGGAAGCCTGTGGTGTTGTTTCTCAGTCCCAGGGCATGGCTGCACAGCTGCTCATGCAGCCTAGGGCATGTCTGCCAGGGGCAGCCCACAGGGCTGTTATCTCAGGCCCTGATTGTGGGTGCAGGGCCATTGGGTAGGCCAGGGGCTTGTCTGAGTGGGTGGGGCACCATGGAAATGTTTCTAATCCCTAGACATGGATGTGTACCTGCTTCTCAGGCCTTGGAATGTGTCAACTTCTCAGAGATCTGAGCACCACTTCCACTCAGAGGAGGGTGTGCGGCAGTTTGACTGGTTCAAGGGCAGGTTTACCCTGTGCGGGACTGTCACGCCATTCCTCCAGGCGGAGGTGAGGGCAGCAGGGGTTGTTTGTTCTGCAGGACCAGAGTCACAGCCAATCCTATATCCACACTTGATGCTGCTGGGATTATGGCATTCAGCCACTGGTGTGGGCCTGGTGGAATGAAGACCGAGCCCCTTTGAGGGAGAAGTGCAGTGGCTACTGGCCTCCACAGGAGGGCGCACTCCACAGGTGGCTCTGGTCTCAAGATGGCACCCTGCCGCAGCATCCTGGCTGACAGTGGGTAGGTGGACTGTGGGGAGTGCATCCGTTGTGCTTTCAGTTCAAAGCAATGCACCTGCATGAATTCCTAGCAGCGTTTCAAACGACTCAGGGCTTGTGTGTGAGGACTGCAGGATTCTCCGTAGTAAGGATTTTAGGTGTTTGTGGTGGCAGTGGAGACTAGTGCGGTTCTTTTGCTTACCTTTTCCCCACAATAGGATGTCCTCCTGACTCCAGATAGATCGGATCCAGGTGTGGAAGACAGGGCGGCAGATGCTGCCCTCCTAGACTTCCAATCCCCACAGGTTCATCTCCACTCCCCTGCTATATTCGAATACTCTTCCTTGGACTCTAGTCTAGTTTGATCAGTTTATTCATTGCTTTTGTCCTTTCTTGTGGGGAGAATGAGTGCCTGTCTTCTATAGTCAGCCATCTTGGTGACATCACTGAGCTAAATTTCTTTATACTGCATATCCCATCCTGAAATATTGGAGTCATTTTTTTAATAACTTTTATTCTTAACCTTCATACTAAAGATGTGATTTGCATACCACCATTATAGTATTAGAGCATTCTGAACTTACGTAATCACTTCTACTAATGAGTTCTATACTTTTAATTTTTTTGTTGTTACACGAGTGCTCTTTCATCTTAGAACTTTCTTTAGCTTTTCTTGTAAGAGAGGGGTCCCCATCTGCCCCCTCACTCAGCCCACATAGCAGGAGGTGAGCAGAGGGTGAGTGGGCATTACTACCTGAGCTCTGCCTCCTGTCAGATCAGGGGCAGCATTAGATTCTCATAGGAGCAGGAACCTTATTGTGAACTGTGCATGCAAGGGATCTAGGTTGCATGCTCCTTATGAGAATCTAATGCCCCTCATAGCCCCCACTGCCCCACCCCACCACCCCCTCCCTCCCCACCCCTATCCATGGAAAAATTGTCTTCCACGAAATCAGCCCCTGGTGCCAAAAGGTTTAGGATCACTGTTGTAAGATATGCCTGTTAGTGACGATGTTCTTCAGCTTTTGATTGTCTAGGAAAGTATTTATCCTTCATTTCTGAAAGACAACTTTTCTGGGTACAGTATTCATGGATAACAGGTTTTTTTTTTCTTCATCACTTTGAATATCTCATGCCACTCTCCTTCTGGCCTTTAAGGTTCCTGTTGAGAAGTTTGTATGTAGTTATATTGGAACTCCCTTATATGTTATTTGCTTCTTTTCTCTTGCTGCTTTCAGGATCCTCTCTTTGTCTTTGATCTTTTATAGTTTGACTATTATATGTATGTCTTGTATTTTTTGGACTGAATCCGACTGGTGATCTTCGACATTCCTGTACCTTGATATATCAGGGGGTTTCCTAGGGCCTGTTGCAATACATTTCTCTGGTATTTCTGAGAGATTGTTAGTCCCTAATCTACTGGGGCCATCAGTTCCACAAATCCACAGCAGCCCACCCCTTCACTTGGTTTAAGGACTGTGCTCCTCCTACAGTATCCATTAAGATCTTATGATCTTGTACCAGCGATTGATGTGGCAACTCTCTACCATTTCAGTAAGCATGACTGGGTAAAACAATCTGTGAATAGACAGACCAGAGGATGATCTAAAAGAATTTTGGGGGTTGGGAAGTCTTAAAATGGAAGCTCTGCTGCCTATACTGTCTTCTTCCCCTCTCCTAAGAAAGTTTCCAGGGAAGGAAAAACCTCTAGGAGAAGAAGCCAGAATGGGGGAATAGAAAACCTTTGGACTGGGGATAGGAGATCTGGATTTTAGTTCCAGCTCTGCCATAAGAACTTGTGTATCTTCAATTAAATCTGCTTTCTCTCCAAGCTTAATTTCCTCATCTGCACATAGAAAAGTTTGGTGTAGTAATTTTGATCATGCGTGCTAGCCCAACATTCTGGCAGTTCATTTAAAAAGAAGAAAGAAAAAGAAAGAAGGAAAGATAAAATAAAGAAAGGATAGAAAGGAAGAAAAAAAGGAAGGAAGGAAGAAGGAAGGAAGCAAGAATGGAAGAGAGGAGGAAGAAAGGAAAGAGTGAGAGAGAAAGAAAGAAAAGGAAGGAAGGAAGGAAGGAAGGAAGGAAGGAAGGAAGGAAGGAAGGATCTTCTCTATCAGATCTAAATTTTGCCTGTAGGTGTGTGGTAACAGATATCATCACAGTGGCATGAGAACCTGTCTCCACTGCACTCTTCCCTAGAGCACGGATGCCCTGTGCTCAGCCACCTGCCTTATTTTTCCAGCCCAGCAATTGAAGAGGAAAGACCATGGTGGGCTTAGGGGTCTTAGCATCAGGGAAGCTATAATTCCCTGCTAGAGTCTGGTGACAAGATTCTCACTTTGTGTGGCCAGAGATACATTCAACAGTGTTCTTGACACACTGGTGATGGTATGGAGTCAGGAAGAGTATCTAAATTGACATGCCAACAAGCAAAAGAGCCAGAGCCATAAATGCTCTGGAGGAATACACTCAGGAATATGCTGGTTATTAGCAGGTGAACAATTAAAATTTTGGATCTCCTAGCAAAGTTAACAGTTCTATACATAAATGTGCAATTATCATGAACCTTGGTTTTCACCACTTACATAGTCTTGAGCAGCAAGGTCTCTGATGCTGAACTTCTGCATCTTTTTCTTTTCTTTTCTTTTTTCTTTTTTCTTTTATTTTTTTTGAGACAAGGTGTCACTCTGTCACCCAGGCTGGAGTGCAGTGGTGTGATCTTGGCTCACTGCAGCATTGACCTGATTCTCCCACCTTGACCCCCTGAGTAGCTGGGATTACAGATGCACGCCACCACGGCCAGCTAATTTTTTGTATTTTTAGTAGAGATGGGGTTTCACTATGCTGCCCAGGATGGTCTCGAACTCCTGAACTCAAGCAATCCACCTGCCTCGGCCTCCCAGAGTGCTGGGATTATAAGCATGAGCCACCACACCTGGCCAGAGCTCCTGCATCTTAATGTGGGAATAATAATAAACATCTCTTACAGATTTTCAGAGATATTGAGTGAGATTATCTCAGCCCCAGTGTTCAATAAGAAGTTCCAGCATGACAACGAAATTTGGTAATAATAATAATAAAACAATCTTTTATTATATCTTAATACTGAGGTAAAATATATACAAAGAAAAGCACAGATCTAATGTATTTATTTGAATGAGATTTGACAAATACATATGTGTAGTTACACAAAACCATATGGAGATATAGAACATTCTCATCAACCTTGAGAGTTATCTATGACCCATTCAAATTTAATTCCAACCCTTCAGGGGGCAATCATTACGCTGAAATCTACCAATTTAAGACTTGCCTGTTTTTTCTCATTTAAGATGCATTTATTGTTATAAATGCACTCAGGCACTGTAAGACATAACATAAATGAAATAATTTTCAGATAAATGCAACTGCTTGTTATTTTATCCTGCCTTTATATTATTTTTATAAACTGCCTTCAGAAGGTATCATTCATTACCATACCAGTTGGGTGGGCTGTAATATATTCCCACAAGGTTTGTCTTCCCTTTATTTCTTCTTTTGTTCTTACAAACATATATTCTACAATGTTGCTGCTTCTAAGTTCATTGATTTTCTCTTAAGTATATATTATTTTGATATGCAATGATTTTTTTTTTGAGATGGAATCTCCCTCACTGTGTCACCCAGGCTGGAGTGCCTGCAACCTCAACATCCCAGGCTCAAGTGATTCTCCTGCCTCAGCCTCCTAATTAACTGAGATTACAGGTGTGTGCCACCATACCCAGCAACTTTTTGTATTTTTAGTAGAGATGGGGTTTCACCATGTTGACTAGGCTGGTCTCGAACTCCTGACCTCAAGTGATTCGCCCATCTTAGCCTCCCAAAGTGCTGGTACTACAGGCATGAGCCACCACGCCCACTCTTGATATACGATGCTTCTTAACCCCCTTCCTAATAAGATCATTTCTTTTTAACAATGTATATAATATTCTGGACTGAAGTTCAATCCCACAAATTATCAGTGATTATAACAATTTATAATTACCATTTTTGGTTAAAATCTCAACTTAACATGAGCATTGGCATAAATTCGATAAACAAGCCATTTTTAAAAGCCCCAATAAACTTCACTATATAAATAAAGTGACTTAGTTCAAACAGAGACAAGTGACAGTAGAAGTGAATTAATATTATATGTGCTACGTGGTAGTGTATATGATACTCATAATTTTTTATTGCCATTGTAGATATTTTCTTCTAGTGCTTTCAAATTACCAACAGATATTTATATTCAAGATCTAAGAAAAAGATTCCAGAATTCCCAGGAATTCTTGAAATTAAAGTTATTCTTAAAGTTTACCCGACATTCTTCACACTGCTTACTCATTACTATAGACATGGTTTGATGGTTAAGAAACACTGAGTTTATCATATTTACACAGAACTGTAGGTTGTGAATATTCATACTCTCAGAAATATGCTAGTTATTAGCAGGTGAACAATTAAAATTTTGGATCTCCTTAGCAAAGTTAACAGTTCTATACAGAACTGTAAGCCAAAATTGCCAATTTCAGAACTTATTTTCTTCCAAACCTGTTATTTCCTGAAACAGCACTCACAGGATTTATATATATATTCACTTGTATGTCTATTAATATTAATTTTATTTGCAAGAATGACTCACTATTAGCAGCATACAGAATGATTAGCATATAATCCTAATGTGGCAACAGCTACAAGTGACATGATTAGATGGTGACTGCATTTTCCTTAGTGCTCCTGATTCATTCTCTGAACACATTGACCTTAATTTTTGGCTCTACATGTCAGCATTTTCTGGTCTTTCTTTAGACTTTACCACAGTGAATTCCTTCTAACCAGCAATGTTTCTATTTTTGAATCCCAAGGCTTAATTCTTACAAAAGAATGTAAAGACTATCATACTTTTCTTTTTTCGGCCAGGCACAGTGGCTCATGCCTGTAATTCCAACACTTTGGGAGGCTGAGGAGGGTGGATCACCCTGAAGTCAGGAGTTCAAGACTAGCCTGACCAACATAGCGAAACCCTGTCTCTATCAAAAATACAAAAATTAGCTGAGCATGTTTGTGGGCGCCTGTAATCCCAGCTACTTGGGAGGCTGAGGCAAGAGAATCGCTTGAACCCGGGAGGTGGAGGTTGCAGTGAGCTGGGATTGCGCCATTGCACGCCAGCCTGGGCGACAAGAGCGAAACTCCATCTCAAGAAAAAAAATAAAAATAAATAAAGACACTGGCTAGGCTCTCAATGTTAAGTAGAAATGGCGAAAACAGACATCCTTGCCTTCTCCTAACCTTAAGGAGAAAACATCATTATTTTATCATTAGAGATGATGTTTATCAGTGGCAGTGGGAGTGGTTCATCTGGGGAGGAGGGAGTGTTTATCTCTGACTCTGTCCCTCAATTGCTTCTGATGTCTCTTCTCACCTACAAAAATAAAATACAGTGAACAATAATCTTTTAATCAAAACACAGCATCATAGGTGGAGACTGAAATCCTGCTGCTGCTGCTTCTTGCTGTTGTTTAACAGCTGGGGCAGGTATTTTGGTGATGCTACTGTGCTGCTTAGTTACCCTGAACACATTATTTTCACAGTATTAATGGTATGTCATATTCTTATTGTTAAATATTTATGGGTGAATAAGTGTAATAAAATGATTGCTTATTGGTAGCATATAAATTCGAGTCAGATACAATGGTGATACAAAACAATCACAGATTGTCCACATGAGTGGCTGAGATAGGGACAACTTTCTTTCTGATGTTTCAATGTATACAAACTTTGTTTCACGCAGGAAACCGGTAAAAATATTGCATAAAATTACCTTCAGTCTATGTGTATAAGGTATATGTGAAACACAGATAAATTTAATGTTTACACTTGCCTCTCATCCCTAAGATATCTCATTTATATGCAAAGATTACAAAATGTGAAAATATCCAAAATTTGAAAAATTTCTGGTCCCAAGAATTTTGAATAATGGATTCTTAAACTTATTCTCCCTGCTTTTATGAAGGAGCAGATTTTACTCCACCATTGTGAAAGTAGTTCCCTCTGCTGTATGGTTTTTGTATAGGCTTGCTATCAAATAAGTGAACTTCTAATGTTCTGTCATTATTTTCTCATTTATCATGAAGAGATAAGTGACTCTTTCACACATTCTATAGCCAATACGAAGATAATCATAACATTTTCCCCTGTACTCCATTAATGAGAAGTATCCCATTGATTTACTTTTAAATGTTAAACCAATCATAAATTGTTGACATAAAACCTTACTTGTGTACGATGTATCATCATTTTTATATATGAACAAATTCCCTGTGTAAAGTTTTGTTTAGGATTTTTGCCTTTATGTTTATAGCAAGACTGGAAAATTGTTTTCCTTTCATGTAATATCCTTCTCGTTTTTCGGTATCACAAAATTGCAGTGCATATCAAATTAGTTTGCAAACAGAAAGGTCAGTGTGTGGGGCTGCAAACAAACATCTTGAAAATCTGAGTGCAGACACTTTAAGTTTTTGGCATATTAAATCAATTGGGAGGGATTTTGTTTTTGTAAATTTGGACTGGAACTCAGTGAGGACATGCCAATTCAGAGTTAGAACAAAACAGCAGTTACACAGGGAAAACACTCAATGTGTGGAGTTAGCCCAAACTGTGCTAGAAAGAAAGGATGGTGTTGGTAAATAGAGCAGCTACTCCAGAGAGCTTTCCCTCATCATCTCTGTGCCTCCCACATCAGGTCCCAATTCTTCTGTGTGCATTAATAAATCTACTTACTATTGCTGAAGTCAGATATGTTTTCAGCTACCAAGCAAGCAGGAGGAACACCACTTTTAGAATAGTGTAGAGAGAACATGAAGGTTTATTTGGCACAGATTCACATTCCAAAATGACTTCAAGTTCGTCTTCTGACTCCATCAACTAATGAAGTTTTTACACAGTCATGAAGACATAAAAGCAGGAGTTAAGGAAGAAAGCATTCATTATAAAACTTAAATTTCAGTCCCATGGTGCACCATGAATTGGCGCTATCATGAAAGCATTTGAAACTATAAAACTCACTGATAGAGCCAATACACAAGGAAGAAAGAGAAAGGAATCAAACCTTATTATTATAGAAAACCACCCAACCACAAAAATAAACAATAAGAAGAGAAGTAAAGAGCAAAGGATATACAAAAACAACCAGGAAACAATCAATCAAATGATAGGAGTAAGTACTCACCTGTCAGTAATAACCCTGAATGTAAACAGATTAAATTCCCCATTTTAAAAATATAGACTGGCTAAAAGAATTAAAAGACAAGACCCAACTATATAGTGCCTACTGGAAACTAACCTCACCTGTAAAGACATACATAGGGTGAAAGTAAAGAAAAGGAAAAATATTCCATGAAAACAAATCAAAAGCAAGCAGGAGTAGCTATACTTATATCAGACAAAACAGACTTCAAATTAAAAACTGGAAAAAAGAGACAAGGAATAGCATTATATAATTTTAAAGGGACTAATTTAGTAAAAGAATATAACAATTGTAAATATGTATGCACTCAACAGTGGAGCATTCAGATATATAAAGTGAATATTGTTAGATATTAGGGAATATATAGACCCCAATACAATAATAGTTAGGGACTTCAACACCCTACTGTCAGCATTGGGAAGATTATTTTAACAGAAAATCAACAAAGACATATCAGATATAAACTGCATCATAGACCAAGCAGACCTAACAGACATTTACAGCACATTTCACCAAATAATTGCAAAATACATATTCCGTCAGCACAAGTAACAATGTCAAAAGTTAGCCATAGGGTACAAAACAAGTCTCAAGAATTTTAACAAATCAAAATCATACCAAGTATTTTATCTGATCATAATGGAATAAAACTAGAAATCAATAACAATAGGAACATTTAAAACTATACAAATACATGGAAATTAAATAACATGCACCTGAATGATAATGGGTGAAGAAAGAAATTAAGAATACAATTTCAAAATTCCTTGAAATAATAAAAAATATAAACACAACATACCAAAACCTATGAGACCCTGCAAAAGCAGTATTAAGAGGCAAGTTTATAGCAATAAATGTCTACATCAAAAAACTAGAAACGTTTCAAATAAACAACCTAATGATGCATCTCAAGGAACTGGAAAAGCGCAAACAAGCCAAACCCAAAATTAGTAGAAGGAAAGAAATAATAAAGATCAGAGGAGAAATACACAAGAGAGAGACTAAAAATTACAAAAGATCAACAAAACAAAAAGTTGGATTTCTGAAAAGATACACAAAACTGGCAAACCATAAACTAGACCACCTAGGGAAAAAAAGAGAGAAGACTCAAATAAACTCCGAAATGAAAAAGCAGACATTACCACTGATAACACAGAAATACAAAGGATTCTTAGAGACTATTATGAGCAACTATAAGCTAACAAACTGGAAAACCTAGAGGAAACTGATAAATTCTTAGAAATGTATAACCTATATTGAACCAGAAAAAAATTTAGAAACCATGAGCAGATCGATAATGAGTAATGAGATTGAATCAGTAATAAAAAGCTTCCTAACAACAACAACAACAAAATCCCAGGAATGGAAGACTTTACTGCTGAGTTCTACCAAACTTTTAAAGAAGAATTAACATCAGTTCTTCTTTAAACTATTCCAAAAAATTAAGTAGGAGAAAGGAGAAAATTCTCCCAAACTAATTCTATGAGTCCAACATTACCCTGATACCAAAACTAAATAAGGGCACACGCACGTGCATGCGCACACATACATACACACACACACCAAAAAACTACAGGCCAATATTCCTGATGAACATAGATACAAAAATCCTCAATAAAATACTAGCAAACTGAACCAAACAAGACATTAAAAAGATAATACACTATACTCAAGTAGGATTTATTCCAGGGATGAAGAATGTGTTTCAACATATATAAATCATTGATGAATGTTTTAAATAAATGTGATACATCACATCAACAGAATGAAGGACAAAAAATCCATATGATTATCTCGATAGATGCAGAAAAATCATTTGGTAAAATTCAATATCCCTTCATGATAAGGACTCTCAATAAAGTAGGTATAGAAGAAAAGTATCTCAACCCAATAAAGGCCACATAGACAAACCCACAGCTAACATCATACTGAACTGGAACAAGAAAAGGATGCTGACTCTCACTGCTCTTATTCAACTTAATATTGGAAGTCAAAGGGCAATTAGGAAAGAGAAAGAAATAAAAGCCTTTCAAATTGGAAAAGAAGAAGTCTAATTATCCCTCTTTGCAGATAACATAATTATATCTACGGAAGAACCTTAAGACTCCGCAAATAAACTCTTAGAACCAATCAATGAATTCAGTAAATATGCAGGATACGGTATCAACATACAAAAATCAGTAGCATTTCTACACAGCCCTACAGGGCTTAGTGGGTGTTCTCCCTGTGTGCGGAGACAAGAGATTGTAATAAAGACACAAGACAAAGAGATAAAGAGAAAGCAGCTGGGCCCAGGGGACCGCTACCATCCAGTCGTGGAGACCGGTAGTGGTGGCTGTATCTTTAGCTTTGCAAGCTTTTTAGTTTGAGGTAGTCCCACTTGTCTATTTTTGCTTTTTTTGCCTGTCAGCCCTGCTTTCTTTTCCCCGTCACAGGTGTCACTCCCCAGGACACTCCCCAGCAAACCCCCTGTGCACAAACATTTGCCTCTGGGACTGTTTTCCAGAAAACCTGACCTAAGGAAGATTATAAAAGTTTATCATTATCCAAAAATTGGAGAAGAAGAGTAGAAAAAAAAATAGTACTGTCACATTTTCAGCATGTGTTCTGTATGTAACCTAGGAGTTTATCTCATTTCAAGGCTAGGTCTCCTCCCCCTACAAGGTGCTACTTGGGGCACACTCCTAGTAGTGTATTCCCCTGAGCCTAGGTTCCTCAGTCTGGAATAACCCTTGCTGAAGGTGAGAAAAGTATGTAGCAGAACGGTGCAGTGAGGTTTGGGGCACTCCAAGTCTTTCAAAATAATCGACAGTGGGCACTGATGTAACGTGGTTAGTCCTTTTGAGGACTCCATTTGCTGTGAGTTGCAGATAATCTTCTTAATTTTTCTGAGTGTCCAGAGAGTGTTGGTTGGATTAGACAACAGACAGACAGACCTACAACACACCAAGGGTGAAAACCAATATATATATCTTAACACATACAGAGGTGAACACAGGAATCTGCCCCAGCAGTTCTGTATGGCTTTAGATGAAAACCCCCTGGATTAAAATAGCTTAATTGTTGGCAGGATCTCTTATGCATAAACTTGTCTCAGGAAAGTTTTTCACCTGCAGTTGATAATCCTGCCAGAGACAGTAAAATTGAGGCTTCTGATTCTTCATGTTATTGTACATCCCTAATCCCACTGAAAGATGATCTAGAGGATGTAGGATTTGTGATGAAATGGGACATTGCATGGAACTCAAGGCGGCAAGTAAAGCCAGGCCATACAGTGGACCAAAACTGGCTCATTCAGCTGGTAATGGCGGAAGCAGAACCTGAGCCCTGCTCTCCTGATGCTCACTCTGATTTTTAGATTTCAAAATTCTCGGGTCTCCGGACATTTTGTTGGGCAGAGTGAAGTAATGAGGTATCTTAGAAAAGAAAATCAGGAGAAACGAGAGCCTTTTCTGGGAACCTGTATTAGTTCGTTTTCACACTGCTATAAAGACACAACCCGAGACCGGGTAATTTATAAACAAAGGAGGTTTAATTAACTCACAGTCCTACATGCCTGGGGAGGCCTCAGGAAACTCACAATCATAGTGGAAGGGGAAGCAAGAACCTTTTTCACATGGCGGCAAGAGAGAGACGTGCAAGCAGGGGAAATGCCAGACTCTTATAAAACCATCAGATCTCGTGAGAACTCATTCACTATCACAAGAACAGCGTGGGGGAACCACCCCCATCATCCAATCACCGTCCTCCCTCGACGTGGGGATTACAGGTCCCTCCCTTGACACATAGGGATTACAATTCGAGATGAGGTTTGGGTGGGGACACAGAGCCAAACCATATCAGAGCTTTTCCTATAGGCTAGGATGGGGGGAAAATACAGCTGTCCCAGGCACCCTGATAACCTCCCCAGGACATCCAATCAGGTGAGAGACAGTGTTTCTGTGCTGTAAGTAGCTTGTCACAAAGTAAAGAAGACTTTAGGTCTGAGGTATTTCAGTCCTCCTCCTCACAAGCAAGAAATGCTTTATTCCAAGTGGCATTTTGGCCCCACCCTCAGTGCAAAACTGTAAGGAGCCAGTCAGAAGCATATGGAGCACTCCTTGACCTAAGCCAGGTGGGCGTCAAGAGCCACTTCCACCCTAAAGCCCAAAACTGCTCCTCCAGGTCTGGATCTCCTCACCTGCATTCTTTATGCCTCACCTAGTATAAAAGGTGACAAATGTTAGACAGTATTGCTGCCTCCTGAGACACTACCTATCACAGTGTGATTCTTTAGTCTATGTGCATGTGTAACTTCTTACAAATAAAGAAAAATATTTTTATAAAAAGCCTATTATCTCATGTAGCTGACTGGGAAGATATGCAATCACCCAGGTAAAGCTCTGAGAAAGATGTGTTAATAACACTATTCTTACAATGAAGTTCCTATGTGCATACGACTTGAAAGGTGTCATCCTCTAACCACAGCCTCAGATTTTCATGTCTTGCTCCAGCCAGGTCCTGACCTTCCTGATTCAGTAACTGAGCCTGCAGGTTATCATCTTCAGTTGATGCCCTAATTGCCCTTGGCTGGAGTTATCTCAAGTTCTCAACCTCAGAAAGCCCCCTTTGTAGACATGAACCATTAAAAAGTGCCTTTGTATTTGTCCTTGGACAAGCCACTGCCCTTCTTTGGGCCTCAGTTTCCCTATGTGCAAAGATGAGGGTGAACCTGCTAAAAGGAATTAATATCTCTTGACCCTGTCAGCATAGCTATTGAGTCACCCTCCTCACAGGCCACAAGGCACAAATACATCCTCAGTACCCCCATCCCCTCAGGGCAGGTGGCCCCCTCTGGTCCCATGAGCCCTTCTCGTCAAGCTCTCAGACTAAGTTCTTTTTTTTTTTTTTTTTTTTTTTTTTGAGACAGAGTCACCCTCTATCTCCCAGGCTGGAGTGCAGTGGCATTAACATGGCTTACTGCAGCCTCGACCTCCCGGGCTCAAGCAATCCTCCCCGCTCAGCCTCCCAAGTAGCTGGGACTACAGACACATGCCACCACACCCAGCTAATTTTTGTATTTTTGGTAGAGACAGGGTTTCATTATGTTGCCCAGGCTAGTCATGAAGTCCTGGGCTCAAGCAATCCACCCACCTCAGCCTCCCTCACTCATCAGCTGGGATTATAGGCATGGATCACCTCGCCCAGCCATCAAGCTAAGCTCTTAAGCCTGGGTGGGGTGCAGCTCCTGAAGTAAGGCTGCCCAGACCTTCATGTGGCTGCTGTGTGGCTGTGAGACTCTGACATTCTAGGTCATACATTTGATTGGTGCGCTCCTTAGTGTAGGCACCACACAACTTTTACTCCGCCTCTCTCTGTCTCTGATTTGGGAGCCCCTCATCTGCTCCCCACCTTCCCCTGCACTTGCCACTTTCTTAATGGGGATCACTGAGGATCGTCAATGCCGGTTTACTGGTATTCCCCTTCCTAAAGGGGAAGGACTGTGTCTATCTTGTTAATTGTAAAATTTACCCAATTTACACAGTCCTATGAATTTTGACAAACACATGCAGCCATGACCACCACCCAATCAAGATAGCTCTATCACCTCTGAAATTCTCTTGCACCCTTTGTAGCTAATACCTTCCTGCACTTGCATCCCTTGGCAACCACTGATGTGCTTTCTGTCCCTGTAGTTTTCTTTTGAGGGGTGTCATATAAATGGAATCAAATGATATTTAGTTTTTTGAGTCCATCTTCTTTCACTTAGCATGATGTATTTAAGATTCATCTATGTCGTCAGTGGTTTGTTTTTTTTTTTTTTTTTTGCATTTTTTAGTAGAGACGGGGTTTCTCCATGTTGGTCAGGCTGGTCTCGAACTCCTGACCTCGGGTGATCCACCTGCCTTGGCCTCCCAAAGTGCTGGGATTACAGGCATGAGCCACCAAGCCTGGCTGGTTTGTTCCTTTTCAATGCTAAATATACTCCATTGTATGGATATGGCACAGTTTGTTTACATATCTCCCAGTGGAAAGATATTTGGGGTGCTCCTAGTTTTTGGCAATTGTGAATAAAACTGCTATAAGTTTGCAGGCACAGATTTTTGTGTGCATATGGTTTATATTTCTCTTGGATAAGTTCCTAGGAGTGGAATTGCTAGGTAGCATGGTAAGTATACAACTATAAGAAACTGCCAAATTATTTTCAGCATGGCTATACCATTTTGCATTCTCACCAGCAATGTATGAGAGTTCTTGTTGCTCTACATTATTGATAGGAATTGGTATTAATGGGAGTTTGTTTGTGGTTTTGGTTTTTGGTCATCTAATAGATAATATAGTTGTATCTCACTGAGGTTTTTATCTGTGTTTCCCTAAAGATTAATGATGGCTTGTTTGCCATCTCCAGTTTCTGCCTCTGACCCCAGCCGTGCATGAGCCAGCAGCTGGCCCCTTCTGCCACAGACAAGCCTTTAGCCAGCCTCTGCAGCAAAGTGTATGCACACTGCTGGCTCTGGCCTTCATCACTGCTGGCCCAGCCCCTCACCACTGGATGCAGAGGGACAGCTGAGGATCCAACAGCTGTCTCAGCCTCTGTAGGCATTCCTTGTTACCAAGGACCATGCAGATACCAACATTGCAAACCCCAGCTGCTTGAGCCAATGAGACTTAGCACCCCCTGGACTTGGAACCACCACATCCCCCACACTTGCTGCCCTACTCCACTAAACCTGGTGCCAAAACACACTCCAGTATGCCTCTTTTCCTTCCCATCTCCCTGCAGGTGAAAGTCTTTCTTTACATAAGCCAGTCCATAAAGTCTGGAAGAGGTGACTCCTTCTTCAAATGTACAGACATCTTTGCAAGAATATAAGAATCATGAAAGAATTGGGAAAACTTGACACCACCAAAAGAACACAAACTTCCAGTAACTAATACAAAGAATTAGAGATACACAAATTGCCTGGCAAAGAATTCAAAATAATTGTTCTAAAGAAGTACACCAAATTACAAGAGAACATGGATAAACATTTTAATGAAATCATGAAAACAAGAACAAAACTAGAAGTTAAATAGAGAGATTTAAAACATTTTTTAAACTAAACAGAAAATTTGAACTGAAGACTATAATGAATGATATAAAAATGCAATAGAGAATTTCAACAGCAGACCAGATAATGCTGAAGAAAGAATAAGCAAAGTCAAAGACAGATCATTTGAAATCATCCAGTCAGAGCAGAAAAAATTTTAAAAGAATGGAAAAGAATAAAGAGAGCCTATTGAATCTATGGGACAACATGAAGAGAGCCAATTTTCAATATTACAAAAAGAGAAAGAGGGAAGGGAAGAAAAAATTTAAAGATATTATCACTAAAAATTTTCCAAACCTGGGCAGATAGACATATCCTGGTACAGGAAGCTCAGAGGTCTCCAAATTCAACCCAAAGAAGAGTTCACCAAGACACATTATATTCGAACTATCAAAAATTAAAGACAGCCGAGTGCGGTGGCTCACACCTGTAATCCCAGCACTTTTTACAAAAATATTGGTAAACTGTATGTCCAATAAGGCCGAGGCAGGTGGATCACCTGATGTCAGGAGTTCGAGACCAGCCTGGCCAACATGGTGAAACCCTGTCTCTACTAAAAATACAAAAAATTAGCCAGGCATGGTGGCGGGTGCCTGTAATCCCAACTACTTGGGAGGCTGAGGCAGGAGAATTGCTTGAACCTGGGAGGCAGAGGTTGCAGTGAGCGGAGACTGTGCCATTGTGCTACAGCCTGGGCAACAAGAGTACTGAAAGCAAACAAAAGAAAAGGCCCATGTAACATACCAAGAAGCACCAATACAACTCAGCATGGCATTCTTGGGCAAAAAGAACAAAACTTGAGGCATCATACTACCTTGTTTCAACCTATATTACAAAGCTATAGTAATCAGTGTTTGGTACTGGCATAAAAACAAACACGTCAATCAATGGAATGGAATAGAGAACCCAGAAATGAATCCACGCATGTATTATCAATTAATTTTTGACAAAGGTGCCAAGAACAGACAATGGGAAAAGGACAGTCTCTTCAAAAAATGGTGCTGGAGAAACTGGATATCCATATGCAGAATGAAATTGGTCCCTTATCTCAAAATCAAACTCAAATTATATGAAATGAATTAAAGACTTAAATGTAGGACCTAAAACTGTAAAACTACTGGAAGAAATAATAGAGGAACAGCTCCATGACATTGGTCTGGTTGATGATTTTTTGCATTTGATCCCAAAAGCACAGGCAACAAAAGCAAAAATAGACAAATGGGATTGCAACAAATGAAAAAACTTCTGCACAGCAAAGAAAACAATTAGTAGAGTAAAAAGATAACCCACAGATTTGGAGAAAATATTTATAAACTGTAAGTCCAATAAGGCATTAATATTCAAAATATGTATAAGAAACTCAAGCAATTCAATAGCAAGAAAACAACGTGATTTTTTAAATGAGCAGACCTAAATAGACATTTCTCAAAGGAAGCATACAAATGGAAGACATACAAATGGCCAACAGGTATATTAAAAAAAAAGTTCAACAACACTAATTATTAGGGAAATGCAAATTAAAACCACAACGGGAAAAACACTATATCACCTCATGCTTGTTATAACGGCTACCATCAAAAAGACAAATGATAAGTGTTGGAGAAGATGTAGAGAAAGGGGACCCTTGCACACTGTTGGTGGAAATGTAAATTAGTACAGCCATTATGGAAAACTGTATAAAGGTTTCTCAAAAAATTAAAAATAGAACTACCATATGATTCAGTAATTCCACTTCTGGATATGTATCCAAACAGAATGAAATCAGAATGGTGAAGAGATAGCTGCACTTCCATGTTCATTACATCATTATTCACAATTACCAAGATGTGAAATCAACCCAAGTGTTCATCAAGGGATTAATACATAAAGAAAATGTGATATATCTATAGATCTATATCTATGTCTCCAATGGAATACTCTTCAGCCTTTAAAAAGAAGGAAATCCTGTCACTTGTGACAACATGAACGTCCTAGAGGACGTTATGCTAAATGAAACGTCAGGCAGAAAAAGACAAGTAGCGGGTGATCTCACTTGCATGAAAAACAGTTGAACCCGTCGAAGTAGAGTAGGATGGTGGTTGCCAGAGGCTGGGGTTGGGGAGAGAAGATGTTGGTCAAAATACCAAGTTTTGATTAGACAAAAGGAATAAGTTTTTGAGATCTATTGCACAGCATGGTGAATATAGTTTACAAGAATGTGTTATCTATTTAAAAACTGCAAAGAGTAAATTTCTAATGATTTTAGCACAAAAAAAAGTACATAAGGTAATGGATATGTTAATTAACTTTATTTAATCATTCTACATTGTATGCATATTTCAAGACATTGTACCCCATAAATATATACAATTATAATTTGTCAATTAAAAACTTAAAAAGAAATTTAAAATGTAGTGGCTGAAAAGAATAAACAGGAATCAAATAACCGTGTTAGAGATTATTGTTAAACTCCATAAAAGTTATCAGTTTGAACTTTAAAAGAAAAAAAAGTCAATTGCTTTCATTACTAGTTTGAGCTTTGCTCTACTCAGCTGTAAAAATTCCTCCCTTTCTATAATAAGTGTCCACAAATATATGTTTCCTTGTATATAGTCTTTTTTTCATATACTGTCACTCTCAGGATATCCTCATAGGGATTCCATTCCACTGGACTATTTGTTTATTCCTGTATCAACATCATACTACACTAATTATTACATCATTAGCACGTTTTGATACCTAATCTAGCTACCCTCCATTCTTGTACTTTTAAAAAATTTTGTGGGCTCTACTGCAACCTTTTAATAATACATTAGCTGTAGGATCACTTCATCAAGTTCTTCTCAAAAATTGTATTAGGTTTTTTATTGTAATCACATTGGATTTAGAAATAATTTTAAAGAAATCATCATCTTTACCTTATTAAGTCTTCCCAAACATAAACATTATTTTTTTTACCTACCGAGTTCATATTTTAGACCTTTATTTCTAAAATTCGTTTTTAATCCATGAAGGCCTGGCACAATTTAGGGGCTTATTCCTAGGTATTTTGTAGCATTTGTCTACTTCTATTATTTCTGATTGGTTATAAACAATGTGTAGAAATGCTATAGAATTTTGTGTAGGCCTTTTACCCAGCAACTGTCCTAAATCTTATTTTATCTGAATGTCTCAAATTGTTATACAGGAAACAATATTATCTGCAAACAATGACCATTTTGTAACTTTCTTCCCAATCTTGTACACCTATTCCTTTATCTCATTTAACTGCACAGTTTTAAATATTTCATACTCTGTTGAAAATAGTGGTGATCCTTATTGTCTGACTTCAGGGATAATTCCTCTGAAAATTTAACTTAATGTAGATATTGCTACAGAATTTCAGGTATGTTTCCTTTTCTGGATTCATTCCTATTTTTAATTTTAATTAAAAATTCACATTCATGGCCTGGCGTGGTGGCTCACACCTGTAATCCCAACACTTTGGGAGGCCGAGATGGGTGGATCACGAGGTCAGGAGATTGAGACCATCCTGGCTAACACAGTGAAACCCGTCTCTACTAAAAATACAAAAAATTAGCTGGGCGTGGTGGTGGGCGCCTGTAGTCCCATCTACTCGGGAGGCTGAGGCAGTAGAATGGCATGAACCCAGGAGGTGGAGCTTGCAGTGAGCCGAGATTGGGCCACTGCACTCCAGCCTGGGCAACAGAGCAAGACTCCGTCTCAAAAAAAAAAAAAAAATTCACATTCGCATTGAACTCTATGAAAGCTTTTAAAACCCTGATGAATTCTAATTTTTAGCATTTTACTTGGGATCTTCATACCTATGTTTATAGAAGATGACATTGGCTCATAATTTTATTTTACTGTCCATATTTGGTTGTAGTATCAAATTTTTGCTAAATTCATTGTATTACTTATCTATTGCTGTATAACAACTTTCCCCAAAACTTAGCATCTTAAAACCATTAACATCAACTCACAGTTTGAGAGTCAGGAATCCAAGAGCAGCTTAGCTGGGTGGTTGTGGTTCAGGGCCCTCGTGAGGTTACAGTCAAGCTGTCTGCCGGGACTGCAGTCTTTTCAAGACTAGAGACAGCGAGGTGCAATGGCTCATGCCTCTAATCCCAACACTTTGGGTGGCCAAGGCAGGAAGATTGCTTGAGCTCAGGAGTTCAAGACCACCCTGGCCAACATGGCAAGACCCCATCTCTACAAAAAGTTTTTAAAAAATTAGCTGGGGCCGGGCACAGTGGCTCATGTCTGTAATTCCAGCACTTTGGGAGGCTGAGGCGGGTGGATCACAAGGTCAGGAGATCAAGACCATCCTGGCTAACACAGTGAAACCCCGTCTCTACTAAAAATACAAAAAATTAGCCAAGCGTGGTGGCGGGCACCTGTAGTCACAGCTACTTGGGAGGCTGAGGCAGGAGAATGGCGTGAACCCAGGAGGCGGAGCTTGCAGTGAGCCGAGATCACGCCACTGCACTCCACCGTCGGTGACAGAATGAGACTCAGTCTCAAAAAAAAAATTAATAAATAAAATCAGCTGGATGTGGTGATGTGCACTTGCAGTCCCGGCTACTCAGAAAGTGAAGGCAGAAGGATCACTTGAGCCCAGGAATTCAAGGCTGCAGTGAGCCATGATTATGCCACGGCACTCCAGTCTGGGTGACAAAGTGAGACTCTATCTCAGAAAAAAAAAAAAAAAAAAAAAAAACTAAAAGACTAGAGCAAGACTCCAGGCTCACTCATGTGTTTGTGGGTGGGCCTCCGTTCCTCATGGGCTCTTGGCCAGAGGTGTTGGATCATCACTCTGTGGGCAACTGCACAGATGGCCTGAGTGTCCTCATGACCTGGCAACAGAATGCCCCCAGAGTAAGTGATTGAGGAGAGGCAGAATGCCCCCAAAATGGAAGCTGCAAGCATTTTGTCATCTAATTTCATGAGGACATAACTCTCTCTCACTTTTGCAATATTTTTTTTTTTTTTTTTTTTTTTTTTTTTGAGACGGAGTCTCGCTCTGTCGCCCAGGCTGGAGTGCAGTGGCGCAATCTCTGCTCACTACAAGCTCCGCCTCCCGGGTTCACGCCATTCTCCTGCCTCAGCCTCTCCGAGTAGCTGGGACTACAGGCGCCCGCCACCACGCCCGGCTAATTTTTTGTATTTTTTAGTAGAGACGGGGTTTCACCGTGGACTCGATCTCCTGACCTTGTGATCCGCCCGCCTCGGCCTCCCAAAGTGCTGGGATTACAAGCGTGAGCCACCGCGCCCAGCCTGCAATATTTTATTGGTCACACAGACCAACTATGGAAAAATGCAGGAGGGGGCTACACAAACGTGTGAATATCAAGAGGTGAGATCACTGGGGGCCAACGTGGAGGGTGACTGCCACGCTCATCAAAGAAATAAAATGGTTCTCCCTCTTTTTCCTCTTCATTGAATTGTTAATTTAATATATTCCCTTGCTGCTCTTAGAGCATTGGTTGAAAGTAGTAAGGAAGATTTTTTTAGTTTAGTGACTTTTTCCGGGAAAGGATTGAATTACAATATTTTAAAAAATCTTATCTAATCAAGTTGTCTCTTTCCTCTGGAGTCCACAGAGCAGAGCAATGTAGAGTAAGGCCCTTTGCCTGCTCCCTAGCTCTCAGCAGTCCCAGTTCCTGTTACTCCTGCCCCTTGGAGTCAAGGGCACCATCACCCTTGCATGGTATGGAGTGTGTCATAAATGTTACCCATTGTGATAATGTTCTCATCTTAAAATAGAAGAAATAGTGTCTTTGGAGAGAGAGGAAATGAAAGAGACTCAAAATCACTCCAGTAAGCGACAAATAGCCTCTATTTTTTGAGAACTTGTTGTGGCCTTGTAACATTGCTATTTATTACATACACAATGCCTCCTCCCGTGTTCCAAATGCTGTGAGAGACTGACTTTTATTGCCATTTCCCAGACAAAAGAATCGAAATTTAGGAGATCAAATCACAGAGTCAGCACTTTCAGACTCATGATATAAATTCAAGTCCCCCCAGTCCCTAAGTCTCTTCCTCCCACTACGTATCCATAGGAAGGAGGCTTCATATCTAGATCTTCCCTCATAGCCTCCCACCCCACTCATACCCCCAGTGAATCACAGAAGCAGGATGTACAAAGAGAAATAGGCTCGTTTATTTATTCATTGATCAACTGGCACTTCTTGAAAGGCTGCTGTGTGCCAAGCCTTTCCCCAAAGGAGGATAGCAGTGGTGGAGCCAAGTCTGGGGGTGGGAAGGACCTGGACCACACAGAGGAAGACTCCAGAGCCTCCTCCGTATGGCAGGAATCAAGCTGTGAGAGAAAATCAGATAAGAGCTTCAGCATAGAAACCAGCCAAATCATATCCACATCCTTCCTCCTGCCCAAGGATCCTCCTGAGATAGAGAAAATAGCAAGATAGTGCTATAGTTGAGAGAGACTTAGTGTCAGGACACAAGTCTCGTTTTCACCGTAAAACTCTAAACTCAAAGCATTGAACTAGATAATCCTCAAACTCCACTGATCCTTTGTGATTTAACCTCAGAAAACATGATGGAAACAACCTGAATAATAAATTCTTAGTGCACATAGTGCTTTGCGGAGCACTTTCAATCTCATTATGTCCATTTTACCAATCAAGAAACTGAGACTCAGAAAGTCACTTGCCCAGGACCCCCACCCAGAGACACTAGAATAGAATCAAAGCCACAGGTGATCCTATGGAAATCCTGGCCCCTAGACCTGGAGAACAGTTCTCCTGAAGGACAAGGGAGTCAGACAGAGGCTCTGCTTGGAGTAGGGGTCAGGAGTCCCCCTGCCCCTATGCCTGGGCCTCCGGAGGGTTGAGGCTGAGAGGGCTGGAGGGAGCTTACTGTGTCCTCGCCGCCTGCTTACCTTTCACAGGTGAAACACAGGATTTCCCACACATGCCCATGCAGCACTTCAAGCCACGCTCGCACTGGCCATCCGTCTCACAGTAATTGGGGGGGTTAAGCATCATACATTGGCCATAAGCCACTGGGCACTTCCCAGGCTTCCTCCTTGCTAGGTGAGAGTGAGGCTACCGGTCAGAGGCCTTGTACTTTACACAACCCCTCCCATCCCCACTTTTTAGAGTGAGCCCCTGCTCCAGCCTGAGCAGGCGGGATCATCCCCTCCCCACCTCTATCACCACCACCTTCTCCCTAAGGCACCCCCCAAACATAGCACCTGGCTCTCCTAGAACATCAGGTCCCCCATTGATGCAGGTGGCCAGCCGTCCAGTGCTGACTAGGTGGGAGGCTTCCAACTACCTGGCTATCTAAATGCCCACTGCTTCACCAGCTGCTGGCTACCTTCCTGCTTAGGGCAGTGTGACTCACTGACTGATTGACAAGGAGGCCTGGCAGGACCCATCACCCAGTCCCATCCCCCTAAAGCTGTGTACTCAGGCTCACTCCTTTCTACCCAGTTCCCCGACCTGCTTACCTTGGTTTGGGGTGTCAACAGGATCCAGGCATTTGATGCCACAAGTGTCAGGACAACATCTCTTCTTCCCTAGACACTGCCAGTCACTCTGGCACTCAGGTTTCTCATATCTAAGGCACTGGGCAGATTTCTTAGGAGGACAGACTCCAGCTTTGAAGGCTTTTGAAGAGAAAGTCAAGAGGTCAGGAGGAGGCTGGGCACTGAGGAGCCATCATTCCTCCTGAACAAAGCACCACTTTTGAAGGGGAGAGACCCTTACCTCAGTAGCTATCCACAAAACCCAAAGGGTCATGCCTGCCTGATCTCCAGGTGGATTGATGGGCTTGATTGAATTAGACAAATGGAGGGGACATTTCACACCCAAGAAAAGGGCAGCAGGCTTCTAGTCAAGGCCTCCCACCCAAGAGCAAAACAAGGCTACACAAAGGCAGAGAGGAAGGCTGGGAGTGATGGAGATGGAGAGAGATGAACAAAGATAAATAGAACCGGTGTGAGAGAAGTTGAGAGCTAAAGCCCAAGGCAGAAGCACAGAGACAAAATAGCAGAAGCAAAGACACAAAGAAGCAGAGTCAGAAACTAATATTTGAGAGTCGCAGACAGGTGAAGAAGAAGGGAGACCATGAGAGAGAGAGAGAAAGAGAGAGAGGGACCTGGGCTGACAGCATGGCTGCATAGAGGAAGCATTTCCGGAAGCTCAGAAACTCTCACACAAACCTTGGAGCTCAGCCAGACATGTATTCCACCCTCAGGGAGGTCTCCTGAAACTAAGCTGAGGGATCAGAGCCTACAGAGGGGACACACCCACACCACCAGGAGACCCCACCTCTGACCCTGCAGCCCAGATTAGACCATAGTGACTCCAACTTACACTTTCCAGAGCCTTCCACAGCCCAAGGTGCCAGAGTTCCCAGGGCAAGAAGCACCATGAGGGGGAAGAGGCCGCTGGACTTCATGGTGAAGGCAGGAGTGACTCTCATGGCCAATGCCAAACCTCACTATTTATTCTTTCACCAGTGGGTGTGGACCCACCAGAATTCTTTTGGCCCCTCCCAGCTACTATTGCATAAGCAGGAAGCTTAGCCAGAGACCAGAGATCCTAACACCAAGGAGATGGTTTATCTTTCCTATGCCAGGTAAGGCTGTGAGGCCAACACAGCAACTACCAGAAAAGAAAGGGAAGAGGTTGGCCTGGGAGGTTGGTTGATTAAAGAGGCCATCTCAGTGTCCATCTGAGCCCTAAACATCACAAGACCCCAGGCCATTAGCCCTATAGGTGGAGAGAGGGAAAAAGTGGTCAATTGCAAAGGTGCTACCTGGACCTGGAACTGAAAACAGACACAGACTCCCAGCTGAGACTTTGTGCAATACATCCTATTCTCACATTACTAATTCTGATTCTCACGTTACTGGACTCTCAGGCATTGTGAAACTCTGCTGACTACTCAATGCGGTTTCTTTCTCAAAAGTTCAGCTCGTTTAACCAACTGATACTTAGTTCCCTGAAATATTTACACTGTTATATCCCCAGTGCCTGTTCTGTGCCTGATACAGGAAAAGCACTCACAAATGAAAGCTGAAGAAGAGCTCTGCTCTCCACAAATCTCTTCGGAGCTCAGTTGTCTCAGCTGTGAAATGAAATGATACTAACAAGTCAGCCCTTCTCAGAGGGTTATGAAATTAAGGGCATGAAGGGACTCTGAAAAGAATAAATGAATAGTATCCCTTCCCACTAAAGAGAATTGAAATGAATCTGAGATAAAGGGGGAAAGCAGCTCATCAGTCACTGTAATCAACATTTAGCTATGAGATAATTTGAGATCTTAGAGGATTGCTTCCTAAAATTCCCCAAAATCCCTTACAGATCTCACATGACAGCAAAAAATTAAACCCATTCTATATGCTACCCAGTCTGCATAGATTGCTTCTAATTATAAAGAGAGCAATCATTATCTCTAAAATTCAGCCCATAGCTGAGTGTAGGGTCACACACTTGCTGTCTCAGCTGCTCAGGAGGCTGAGGTGTGTGGATTTCTTGAGACTAGGAGTTTGAGACCAGCCCTGGCCACATATTGAGACCCCATCTCTACAAAAAAGTGTAAAAAATTAGCCAGGCATGATGACGTATGCCTGTAGTCCCAGCTACTTGGGAGGCTGAGCCAGGAGGATCGCTTTAGCCCAGGAGTTTGAGGCTGCAGTGAGCCATGATTGTGCTACTACATTCCAGCTTGGGGGACAGAGTGATACCCTGTCTTAAAAAAATTAAAATAAAATAAAATTCAACCGAAGCTCATCTGGCTACAAACTCCAAGCTCTTGACTCATTATCTTCATAATTGGAATTATCCCATTCATTCCTAAGGTGAAGGTTTGTGGAACTTCCCATAGACATGAAAGACCCACTCATTATCAAGCAGCGATGGCCCCACATGAAGTATTTAAGTATTCTGCAACCAGACAGTCAACTGGCAGCAGATCCCTTTATACAAAAGTCACTCCATGGTTTAAATTTTGGTGGATCAGAAGACTTGGACATAATCAATCAATCATCAGTCAAATTTTGGTGGAAAAAGAGAAGGAAGAAAATTAATATGCACAGGGTAACTACTATGAGCCAGGTGCATTCACTCCTAGTTGGAGTACTTAGTAGGGTAGGTAAGAGAGAAATGGAGGATATGATTTCCACCAATGGGTAATGACACTCTCAGGTCAAGATTTTTGTTCTCACTTCCACCACCCGGGGGATAATTTGGTTTCTCTCACAGAGTTCCTGTTCTCTCTCTCTCTCTCTCTCTCTCTCTGTTTGTTCCTATTTTCCTCAGTGCCACACTCAAGAAATTCTCTGGAGTTTTCTAAATATTTATTTCTTAAAGAATGAAAAGGGGCTGGGCATGGTGGCTTATGCCTGTAATCCTAGCACTTCGGGAAACCAAGGTGGGCAGATCACTTGAGGTCAGGAGTTCAAGAGCAGCCTGGCCAACATGGTGAAACCCTATCTCCACTAAAGATACAAAAATTAGCCAGGCATGGTGGCACGCACCTGTAATCCTCAGGAGGCTGAGGCAGGAGAATCACTTGAACCCTGGAGGTAGAGGTTGCAGTGAGCCGAGATCGCACCATTGCATTCTAGCCTAGGCAACAGAGTGAGACTCCATCTCAAAAAAAAAAAAAAAAAAAAAAAAAAAAAAAAAAAAAAAAAAAAAAAAAAAAAAAATTAAAAGGAGAATGCTACAGCTTAAGATTTTTTTTAATCTGTGATTGACTGATTGCTTAATCTGTGACTGATTAATTAGAGCCAACTACTTTCTCATCAGAAAAGAGCCCTGTGCCCAATTAGCAATGTCTTCCATGGGTGTCATAGGAAGATAATAATATATAATTGGCATAATTGGTTCTAAATCTTTACATGATAGAATGTTAAGACTAAAGAGGACTTCGAGGGTTTTCTAGATCAGCAAACTACAGTCCTTGGGCCAAATCCAACTAGTTACCTATTTTTGTAACATTTTATTGGCACATAGCCATACATCCATTAATTTATGTATTGTCTAAGACTATTTTTCCACTACAATGGCAACAGGGACCTAAAATATTTACTGCAAAGCCTAAAATACTTACTGTCTGGTCCTTTACAGAAAATGCTAACCCCTAGACCAAAACCACAGCTTGCATAAAAGAGACTGAATCCCTTAGAAGAAGATCCGGTCCCAAAGCTGCATAGCGGATTAATGACATACACAAGATTGAGCTTTTCTAAAACAGGTTACTCACATGCTGATCCCCAGAACCTATTTGGTGGAGGACACTTCTGCTCCTAACCAAATATTAACCTGAGATTGACTCATTCAATCTATTTCAAGGCCAGGAGCAGTGGCTAACGCCTGTGATCCCAGAACTTTGGGAGACTGAGGCAGGTGGATCACTTGAGGTCAGGAGTTTGAGACCAGCCTAGTCAACATGGTGAAATCCCATCTCTACTAAAAATACAAAAATTAGCCAGGCGTGGTGGTGTGCACCTGTAATACTCAGGAGGCTGAAGCAGGAGAATCACTTCAACCCGGGAGGTAGAGTTGCAGTTAGCCGAGATCATGCCAGTGGGCTACAAGAGTGACGCTCTGTCTCAAAAAAAAAAAAAAATCTATTTCACACACCCTTTATTGCCTTCTACCTAAATCCTATAGATTCCTTCATTCATTTATACAATCCATTCACACAAAAGTTATTTAACATTTCTTACCACATGTCAGGTATTGCACGAGGCCTAGGGTTCCAGAAAAGAGCACGCACACAGAGTCAACACCACATGGTTGTTAAGAACCTGAACTCCAAAGTCAGACTTACAGGTTGGAAGCAAATCACTGAAGCTCTTTGAACTTCAGCTACCTCCACTGTAAAATGAGAGTGTTGCTGCCTCTGGAGTCGTACAGTTGTTGTGAGGAGTATTTGGAAAGCACTCAGCACACTGTCTGGTCCCCTCAGTACAGTACACATTGTTTTTATTACCGGCGTGTCCCTGCACACATTAAGCGCACAGGGAGCTGTCAGTCTTTAACTAAATAGCTTAGTCCTTGGGTCTGGACCCATCTGGCTGTGCCCCATTAAATGTTTGACAAAACATGGTCTTATTTCTTGACAAAATACACATGATTGGGCCTATTGGTAGGTAGGTAGATAGGCAGATAGACAGATCTTAACTGACAGATAGAGAGAGAGAGAGAGAGAGAGAGAGAGAGAGAGAGAGATAGATAGATAGATAGATGATAGATAGATAGATAGAGATAGCCAGATAATCAGCTATTGGTTCTGTTTCTCTGGAGAACCCTGGCTGATGGAACCTGCTTGCCTCTGCACTTCCCAATGCCATTTATTAAAGTTGGTTACATCATTACTTGTGAGGCTGCATCATCCTTTATGCCTCCTCTGAATACTGGTTTCCAGTTACTGTCTCAAATGTTGTTAGCGTGGCCGCTTGTCCCTGACTACCAGGGTGCTGGTGACAGGGTGACCCGGGCAGCTGGTGGGTCCTGCACACACCAAGTAGCGGGACAGGGACCCTGCACACCTCTGAGAGTCGGCACTTTCCCTGTGAGTATCCACATACTTGTGGAGGAGCAACTGTAAATAATTTTTTTAACACCATGGCAGATCTAGAGAGAAACTGCCAAAGAAAATTTAAAAATTAATTTTAGTACTTTTAACACTTTTTTTTCCTGCTTTTGACCAAGGGGCTCCGCATTTTCACTTTGCATTGAGTTTTGTAAATTATGTAGCCGGCCCTGGAGGGACTCATGGTTGAAGTGAGAGGAGCATCTCATTTGCACAAGAAATGTCTCTCCCTAATCCATTATGGCTCAAGACTGACCCGAGAGAGCACAGGTCAATCAGAGGCAAAAAAAAAAAAAAAAAAAAAAGAAAAGACAAGACACCAACTGAAAAGCCCCTTTGGAGTTGCACAGAGATGGCCTGGAAAGCCCTGAGGAAGAGACAGGAGCAGTCACAGGCTCCCGCCAGGAGCCATCCAAGGCGGTAGGATGACTGCCCTAGATTCTAGCAATGGGGGAAGGAGTACAGAGTGGGAAGCACCTCCTTGGACTAGAACCCATGCAGGTCTCAGTCCAAGCTGGGATTCTCTGCCCCATGGCACCATTGATCCTGGCTGGCTTTAGGCACTCGAGGGGAACATATACAATGTTGAGGAAGATGCCCCAAGGCACAGGGCGCCCTGAAGTGTGAAGTGCAGGGAAGGAGCCCCATTGCTCAGGCCTAAGGGAGATGTGTTTTGGGTCACCCCATTCTGATAGCAGATGCCAGCTTCACCCTTAGCTAAAAGTCACTGTGTTCTTACCTAAAATTCACTATGTTTCCAAGTCTCAAAACCAAAAAACAACACCAAACAAAAAACTCTTTCAGAATCTGGCAGATGACCAGGTTTTCACAGTTCATTCCTGTGTGAATAAGGCAGCCGCTACCTTTTCCTGGACCTCAGTTCCTCTACCTGTTCCAAGACAGTAACTGTGACTCTAAGAAACAGTTTCGTCCTGCTTCCTCTGAGGGCATGAGCTCACCCCAAGAGCCTCAGCCACTTTTCTGACTTTCATAGTTGCCTTTATAACTTAGCTTAAAATGTTGTCTTAAACAAAATACATAAAACGTTCAATAATGACCAAATGGGAATGGAGACACAGAGCCAGGGAGTATGGAGAAGTAGCAGGTGTGGTGAGGAGAGTATTGGGGAATAAAAAAAAACCCGAGCTGAGATAGAACGAGCAGATGAGAAAGAGATGACTGCAAGGGAGGTGGGGTCATTTCAATCATCTCTGGAGGTGTCATCCACAGGTGGTGGACGTGGCAGCTGGATCTCCCTAGACCTTTCAGAGAAACAGGTGGCTTAGCCACTCCTTAACATTTCCCCACCCAAGAAAGTTTGAATTCTGCAAGGTTTGTACTTTCTGCCCTGCTGCTCATCATAGTCCTAATAAAACCTGGAAATGTGAACTGTCCTTTTAGGCTGACAAGTGAATGGGTGAAGGGCAGTAAAAGCAGAATCTAGGCAAGGGTTAAAAACATCCATCCATCAAAGAATTAGCAGGAGAAATTAACCAACAATGGTGGATCTCAGGTGTCTTCCTACTTATTACCATGCAAGAGATGGTTGGTGTACAGATCAGGGCTCTGCACTTTATTCCTTAAAAAGCTGCATGTCTGTCTCCATCTCCCTAGAGGAAGGGATCCAGTTAACCTAAGGTTAAAGAAACAAAGTCTGTGGTATGTCATGAGGAAATGCTTTAGGGACCTGGTAAAACAAAAAGAAAAACAGTGCTGGGCATTAAGAAACTGCCATCATGACTACCCATGGAAGAAAACAGGGAAAAGAAAAACTGGATTATTAAACTGTGGAACAGCTAGAAGCAGCTTGGGAAAAGATTTCCCCAAATCACTAGAATCCATCTCCTTTGGTTTAGCATGTTTTATTACATTTAAGCATCACCCAAAACTTGGTAGATACTAATGTCAAGTCAGTTTACAGATGAGAAAAAATGAGTCTCAGAGAAACGTTCCTGTTGCAGATCAGGAGATGGCAGGGTCTTGGATGGACATGGCAGACGATGCCTGGTTGATCATTACTATGGGAGAGTTTGGTGTCCAAGCCTGGGGTCAGTGGAGAGCACCACTATGAGGACAACTCTGTGGCCCAAACAGAGCAGAGCGCCAGAAAGACCATGAAAGACTCACACTTGATAGCATCACTTCTGGCCTCCGGGGCCCTGTGGTCAGCTAGAGAGGCATGACGATGATACTGGACTCAGGAGACTGGGCTGGGATCCCAGCTCTGTCCAATTTGATGTAGAACCTTCCTTTCTCTGGGCCTCAGTTTCCCTATTTGTAAGATCAGTGCATTGGAACAGATGCTCTTTAGAGGTCCCAAGTCTTAGATTCTAGCTCGGTTTTTACCTTATAGAGGACTCCCAGGACCCAGAGAGCCAACCTTCCTGAAGAAAAAGCCTAGGAATAGACACTATGCATGACCCCGAACTTCACAGTGGACCAAGCACTTTTATATCCCATTTTAAAGAGAAGGAAATGGAACCTCAGAGAGTAAGCCCACTTGCCCAAGACGACACAGCAAGTCAGAGGTACAGTAAGATTCAAACCCAAGTCTTCAGAATTCAGCCACATACTGCTTCATTATGGTCCCTCCAAGACTTCTTTAGTCCTAAACCCAGAGTTGGGAGATGCCTGGGATAGTAGCACTGTCCAGATAATCCTGTGGGGAAAAGTTAAAAAATGATCTTAAAGATGCAAGAAGTGAGAGTGCTGAATAAACCAAGGAGAATAGGTGCTATTTTCAGGTGCAATTTGAGCAAGGACTAAAACTATAGCTCCCACAAGATTCTCTCCACGACACTTCTCTTCATGTTGGCTTGATTCTTAGCCAGGCTCCCTCTTAGCATTTATAATATGGCTGTAGCATCTCCTCCCATCTTCCCAAATTCATGTCTAGTAAGGGCTTTTTCTGGGCAACTCAACTAACTAGGAGTGGCTAGAATTAAATCTTTAAACCAATGATTGGGACCAGGGAAATGGGATGTACTGATTGGTTTAAGCCAAGGCCACAATACTCATCACGATGTGAACTCCCCAAATCCAGTGGAATTTTCAGAGTGGGAGAGGGAATGATTCTCCTGGGGTAAATTAGGATAGAGCTACCAGCAAAAGGGTGAAAGGATGCTCAGTGGTAAAAATAGTAGTGAGTGTTCTCTAAAGTCTACCCCTTTTGGTTACTGACATCTACATAACTGTAAATTTTTTCAAATACTTTCTAAACCAACATCTACATAAAATGCACTCAACCTCTCTCCCAAAGAAAGACAACAAAATGTCTCTCTGGGTACTATATTCATCTCCAGTTCTGGAATGTGGGTGAAAGCAGTTCTGTCAGTTAAATTTATAGTCTTTACAGATTAAGTTTAATAAACTTAAGTAAATTTAACCACTTCAAATGCACCCAATATAAAATGGTAGATTGAGGGCGGAACGACTGCAATAAAAAGTCCTATTTGCAAAAGGGAAACATAGGAAGATACATACAAATTGTCACTGGCCCATAATACAGATTGTATATCCTGTAAGACAGGGATGTGAGGACTTCCTACCTAATGTTGGAGTGATTTCCTTATTCAATAAATCTGAAGAATCCGGTTCTGCTGTCTGGGAGCCTCTCCTTTGCCCATTGCCTTCCATGGCCACATCTCAGAGAAGTATTGCAGAGGATGCCCTTCTGTTGGGGAAGGAAGGGCATCTGCACCTTTTCAGGAATTCACGTTATATAGCTGCAGTAGAACCTGGGGATTGTCACGAGCAATCAGTGGCCATTATGAGGCTTGGTTTTCATGCTTAGTTGGCTCCTGGTCCATTTGCTTCATATAAAAGTGTAAACTAGTAACTATTGTCAGAAATCTTGCCAAGTCATGTTTGCCTTTTATTTATTCTGCTTTACTCCAAATATGCACTTTTAGTCTGAAGATGCATGTCTTAATTTAATTCTAAAAAAAAAAAGTCCTTTCTTTATCTATTTGAATATTACTTCTGTGCCATTCTCTCCACTCTCTTTCTGGAACTTCCACTGGATATTTACTAGACCTTCTATTTTTATTATCGTTGTTTTGCCTTTCTCTTATATTTTTCTCTTCATCTCTCTGTGCTGGGCTCTGGGTGAATTTCTCAGTACTAGCTAACAATTCACCAAGTTTTCTTTCAGCTGCATCCAGTCTAAACTCTATTTTATCTAATGTTTTTCCAACTTTTATTTTAGGTTCGAGGGATACATGTGCAGCTTGTTAACATGGGTAAATTGCATGTTAATGTTTGGCGTACAGATAATTTTGTCACCCAGGTAACCAGCATAATACCCAATAGGTACTCTCAGTCCTAACCCTCCTCCAATACTTCACCCTCAGGGAAGCCCCAATGCCTAGTGTTCTCTTCTTTGTGTCCACATGTATTCAATGTTTAGCTCACACTTATAAGTGAAATGATGTGATATTCTGTTTTTGGTTTTTCTGGGTTTTCTGTTGCTGCTTTAATTCACTTAGGATAATGGCCTCCAGCTCCACCCATGTTGCCACAAAGGACATTATTTCATTCTTTCTTATGCCTGCATAGTATTCCATGGTGTTTATGTATCACAGTTTCTTTCTCCAGTCCACCATTGATGGGCATCTAGATCAATTCCATGTCTTTGCTATTTTGAATACTGCTGCAATGAATATATGCATGCATGTGTCTTCATGGTAGAACAATTTCTATTCCTTTGGGTATATATCCAGTAATGAGATTGCTGGGTCGAATGGTAGTTCTATCTAGTGAGTAATGAATTTTTATTTCAATAATCATTTATTCCCAGGATTTCTACTTGGTTCTTTTTTTATGTGTTCATCTGGTAAATCTAAATAATGTAGAGTTGTCTGCCACCTTTTTACCAAATTAGGCAGGACAACCCTTTGGCCAATTGTTAGGTATCTGCATTCCCTGAAAATTCAGCCTCATTGCTTGTTTTAAAAGAAATGGAAAGAGACTTAGCATCAATAAACAATAAGCACCTAACCACAGCTCTCTTGTTTGATGTTGTTCTTCCTCCTGTGAACATAAATCAAATTATCAATCAGCAATGCCTCTATATGCATTTATGTTTAAGGTCTTCCTTAATTAGACAGCTAACCAAGGTCATCCCCTACAAAAGAAGACATACAAGTTATAAATTCGTGCAGGCTGGAAAGGAAGGAAACTAGCAGGATTTGCAAACCTAGAGTGTGCCTTAAGATGTTCCCATGGAAATGGAGGCAATTATATCTCTAATCTGGTGTCTGTAACCCTAGCACTTTGGGAGGCCAAGGCGGGAGGATAATTTGAGCCCAGGATTTCAAGACCAGCTGGGCAAAATAGCGAGACCCTATCTCTAAAGAAAAATTAAAAAATAAAAGGAAAAAATAAAAATTTAAAAGAAAAAATATCACTAGTGGAGATGGGGCAAGGAGAAGCTGAGAAAAGAATAAAAACATGGAGGGGCAGAATGTCTAGTCATCCCTGTTGGTCTAAGAACAGCAATGCACTTCAAGGGAGAGGCTAGGTGCCCACCTCCTTCTCTTTTACCAGAAGGCTTGAATTCCCTTGGCTCGATTTTTGCCATTTGTGCAGGTTGGATTCTTCTTAGCAATTCTGGAGAGACTGAGAAAAGTGGTTGCCCTCAGAGAAAAAAGTCAGTACAAAGAAGAGTTAGAGAACTCAGGGATGGGGAGAGCTGGGATCTCGGGCAACAGCAGCAAATGTCTGAACCAGAAGTAGAAGCCAAGGAAATTCAATGGTGGCAGGTGCATTTGAAACCTCCCCACCCAAGAAATGATTTGTGACAGTGTCGGATTGAAGACCAGGATGTTTCTCACATTTTTCCCTCACGGGCTGGCATATCTCCTCAAAGGAAGACATCCATTTACTCAATGACCAACAAAAAATAAGCCATGACTTGTCACTAAGGAAGTGGTGTGGGCCTTGATAAGACATATTAAAAAGAGAACATGGCCCCTGTGGTGGTTGAACATGTGTTTGCTTTGTAATTATTCATTAAATCTTACTCCTATTTTGTGTGCTTTTCCTAATGCATGTTTTGTTTTACAATTTTAAAGTGTTGGGAGAAAGAATGAGTATTGGAAATTAGGCAATTGTCAGCAATGCTGGAACCTACTGGGAAGGCCAAGAGGAGAAAGAAAAATGACCTATCAAACTCTAGAACAAGGAGGATGCAGACCCCAAATTCCACAGCCTGCACAAACATCTCCCAAATTATCCTATATCCTTTCGCTTGATCTCAGTGACATTCATTAAAATATCACAGACTTTGGAATCATACTGACCAGCTTTTAAATCCTGTCTTTCCCACTTAATAAATATGTTCCCTTTGATAATTCTGATACTTATGGCTAATAATTACTGAGCATCTGTTTTATGCTGGGCACTGTGCTGAAGGCTTTGCATGCTTTTTCACATTTAAACCTATAACAGTGAATAAAGCAGGTACTACAGTATCCAATTTTACAAACAGGAAAAATAAGGCTCAGAGTCAGCCTCCTATACAAGGTGACAGGAGGAAGGAATGCTTTGGGTGAATTTGATAGGGGCTGTCTAAGGAATAACGCTTCTTACCCAGGCCTGAAGAGCAGCCAAGAGGACTCCCTGTGCCCAAAGCTGGGGTAAGGAGAGAGAACCATTGAAGGTCACCTCTGCAGTTCATGCAATTGATGTGCCTGCTCTACAGATGGTGTGTGAGCTCCAGATAGAAGCACCAGTTAGCATAAATTGTCTCTGGTGTCATCTTGATTAAAAATAGGACAATCTCCAATTTTATAAACACAATTTTAAAAGTTGTTTTTTCCACATTTAAGTCGTTAATCCATCTGGAATTTATTTTTGTGAAAGGTTTAAGTAGAGACTTTGTTTCATTTTTTTTCCAATATGGAATGCCAATTGTTCCCTATATCATTGATCCCCCTATTGATCATAAAACTGTATTTATTTTGAATCAGTTTTCATATGTGGATGGATGCACTCTACTAGGTTTTCTTACTCAATTTGCTCACTCCCAGACCAATACCATACTCCTTTAATTTGCATCTATATTTTTTATAACCTGGTGCTTCGCAGTAGAAGTCTTTTCTGTTTTACTTGTTTAGAATTGTTTTGGCTATCCCTGTGCTTTTACTCTACCATATAAACTTTAGGGTCAATTTGACAAGGTCCTTAAACACTCTGTTGAATTTTAATTATGATTGCATCCATGCTATAAATTACCTGGAAGAGCCAAAATACTTACCATAGTAAGTCTTCCCAAGTATAAAAAAAAATAAGTATCACTCTATTTATTCAAGGCCTCTTCAAGTCATTTAATAAAATTTTATTTTCATCATATAATTTTTGCAAGCTTTTCCTTGGTTCATTTCCAGATAATCATAAATTTTATGGCTGTTGTGAATAGTTTACCCATTGATTCTCTTGGATTTCATCCTAAGACAATCATATCATTTGTAAACACTCACAATTTTATCTTTCCCTTTCCAATCCTTATACCTCTTTATTTTTATGTCCAATTTTATTGCATTGGCCTAAGATCACTAATATGAGATTGACTGAGAATGGAGATGGGAGAAATTCTGCCCTCGGACATGTCTTTAAGGATGCCATTTCTAAAGTGTCATCACTGAGTATATTTGCTGCGACTGTTGGTAAATACCCTT
Organism: Nomascus leucogenys; assembly: GCF_006542625.1. Classification (NCBI taxonomy): domain Eukaryota; kingdom Metazoa; phylum Chordata; class Mammalia; order Primates; family Hylobatidae; genus Nomascus; species Nomascus leucogenys. The sequence goes on along the minus strand of NC_044393.1, from coordinate 18,786,123 downwards.
TACCAGGTTAGTTATGTTCACTTTTGTTCCTAGTCTAGGGTGTTTCTGTTTTTATTATGCATGAATGTAGGATACAATATAGAATGATTTTTATGATGCTATTTAGAGACTCATTTGGGTCATCTTTAAACTTTTAATTTGCTTAATCCCCTTGATAGATTTTCTGTTCTTGAACTACCTTTGCATATCTATTTATTTATTTATTATATTTATTATAGGGATGCCCTACTATTATAATAAGTATCCTAGCGTGTATTATACTTGTCACTTTGAAATATTTCAAATGTATGGAAAAAAATGGAAAGAACAGTACAAAGAACTACCATTTTCCCTTCACCCAGATTCACTAAATGTTAACATTTTGCCACATTTGTTTTATCATTCTTTCTCTTTTGTGCGTGTGAGAGAATAGAATGTTTTATTCCAACCATTGAGGATAAGTTGTATACATTATGCTCCTCTATCCATGAATACTTCAGTGTGTATTCCCTATGAATAAGGACACCTTTATATAACCACAGTACAGTTATCAACTTCAAAAAATTCATCACTGACAAAAAATCCCAACATTTAGGATTTTCCCATGTATTCTCATAAGAAAAAAAAGTCTAGTTTCTTAAACTCTGATTATAATATAAACACACAATATCAAAGATAAGCACCACAAAAGTTTCTGTCTGTGCTTTCCCTTTTTTTAGTCTCTGAAATCATTTGGGATAGAAATTGTCTTTCTTGTAGGTTTGGTAAAAAATGAATACATTTCATATTATTTCCCATTTTAAAAGAAGAGATTTAATTACCAAGTGAAAATCTCTTAACTTGTTTTCTTTTATAAAAGGAGAAATTTAATTACCATTTTAAATTCTTTAATGATTAGAGGTTTGCTCAGGTTTCAAATTTCTTCTTGAAACCAGAAAGGACAAAGAGAGAAGAGGAAACTGGTCATGCCTGGTAACCGCTGACGCAGTTCATTTCAGACCTGTGTTACAAGTCCTGGTAAATGAAATCAAAGAGGATCACACTCATGTGTGTGTGATTTCTGAATAGTGCCCCAAAGAAAGTGCTAAACCTGACCAACAACAGCAACATTCTCAATAGAAGGTGGAGTGAGGATTGGTGCCACAAGGAAACTGGAGCTGATCCTAAAGGAAAATAAATATCTACTAGTTGTTGACCAATGTCACTGTGCACTTGTCTCACAAACAATGTCTTTATTCCTCACCACCATACAAAAAAGGAGTTATTATTAACTCCATACATACATGGTAAAACTGATGCTCAGAAAGATGAATTCCCCAGCAATTCGGACATAACTCACACAATTATGATTTCAGATATGATCTATCTCACTCGAAATCCACTATTCTTTCCACTCCACATGCTGAAAGCAAGGCCACAAAACCCACCACCTCTCTCACTTCTCTCCTTTCCTCCCATCATCCCCCATGTCCTAGACCATGGGCTAGGTGCAGTGGCTCATGCCTGTAATCCCAATACTTTGGGAGACCGAGGGGGGAGAATCACTTGAGGCCAGGAGTAACATAGGCTGGTCTTGAACCAGCCTATGAGACCTCATCTCAAAAAGAAAAAAAGAAAAAGAAAGAAAGAAAGAAAAAAGAAAGAAAGGATAGAAGGAAAGAAGGGAGGAAGGGAGGAAGGAAGGAAGGAAGGAAGGAAGGAAGGAAGGAAGGAAGGAAGGAAGGGAGGAAGGAAGGGAGGGAGGGAGGGAAAGAAAGAAGCAAGCAAGCAAGAAAGAAAGTCAGGAAGGAAAGGAAAGAAAAGGAAAGTCAGGTGTGATGATATGCACCTGTAGTCCTAGATACTTGAGAGGCTGAGGCAGGAGACCCCCTTGAACCAAGGAGTTCAAGCATACAGGGAGCTGTGACTGCACCATTGCACTTCAGCGTGGGCAACAGAGTAAGATTCTGTCTCTTAAAAACAAACAGATAAATAAATAAATATGTTGGGTCTAACAGGGTGGAAAAACACTTAGATAATCTCTAGAGAGACTCTGACTATGATACTAGTCTAGGCTTGACTCGTCAGCCATCTCATGTCCATTCCCAACCCACTCAGAGATCCCAGCAAACCTGGGAGATCCTAACTAACCATTTTTTAAATGAAGAGCACAGACTATGGCAGAATCTACAGACTGATGCACTCCACATCCATTTCAACCATTTTTTGTGTACCTCTCTATAATGCAGAGGCTACAATGTTAAAAGCTACATTCTCCAGACCCACTGAAGGTAGGGTCTGGCTGTCATTTATGTTTCACCAGTCAGATGCACTCTCACAAGGGTTGAACCAAGGCTAAGTTAGAGGAAAGCAGAGTGTAGGACATATATTTTGCTGGTACAGACCATGGCAGAAGCAGAATGGTTCTCCAGCCGAGAGCTTCCTGAATTGCAGCCAAGGCACCATGACTCAGGGGGAGGAAATTTTCCTGATACTCAGTGTACCGGCTTCTCCTTCAGCCCTCCAAGTGATTTTGTAGGACACCTAATCCTAATAATAAATCACTTTCTGTTTAAACTAGCTAGAGTAGTTCCTGGTTTTGTAACCGATGCTTAACCAATATAGAAGATAAGAGAGATACAGGAGTTTGCCTGAGGTCAATCAGCTAGTTGATGGCAGAGCTGAGGTTCAAACTCAAGAATCTTAGGATGTGGCCTTCTGCTCCCAACCCCCAACTAACCTGCACTCTCGGGACACCGATCAGAGGGGCTGGGGTAAAAAGAATTCTTAGGGAGATCCTGTGGTCCCCGGTTTTAGCTGACTCGTCTTCACCCCACTGGTGAAGGAGGAATTTCTGACCTAGGGTTATAGGGATGGCCAACCACATGACACCCAATGCTGAACAGATGAGATCCATAGCCCGTTTATTATTCACATCCCAGCCTGGGGGACAAGGACACTGCATGCCACCCAGGGCCACATGGAGGTTGCACTTGGGAACCCAGTGTGCCACAAGGGGCTGTGAGACGCAAGGTTTATAGTGTCACGAGGGTGGGATGTTCTCTGCCTCCCACAGGAGGGTATGACTGGCTTGCTTGAATAATTCTGCAGGCTGTCAGGCAACTGAAACCCATTGATCAGGAATAAGCAGGACCTGTAGCTGGTCCCTTAATAAGGAGGCTGTTTAGCTAGGAGACTTTTTCCATGGGAGTACAGTGAAGAGGGAAACTTCAAGTTAGTAAATTCCGGGTCCCTACTGATTTTATCAGACATCATGGCAGCAGATAAGATTGAATTTGAATTAAAATTTTGGACCACATCTCCTTGAACAAAATTGTTGAGATGATGGGAAAAAAACAGTGTTGAAGATAGCAGTGCCAGGCGGATACTCCCTCTAAGGGATAAATAAGCAGGAGACCTCTTATTGATGGCCCAGGGCACCAGCAGTTGTGGTCATAAGTGAGTTACATGAAATCAGCCTCTCCTGGATTTTTCACGATGTGAATACATGCTTTTCCATACATGCCCTTACAGTACTAGAATTCATCTTAGCACTGGCCTTTCTTCTCACAGTTGTTAGGGGGTTTGGGCATCACATACTGGCCTCTGGTACTTCCAGACCTTCAGCATAACAAGAGAGAGCAAGACCATATGTCATCCCTGTCCCTAGGATTCTGCCCCACCACTTCCAGTGGATGCAGTCAAGCCTGAGGATTGCCTTCAGGAACAAGCAACCACCCTGTTGGCCAGTGTTGAACGTTCCCTGGCAATAAAGCCCATAATGTTAGTCAGCTTCTGGTCTATTTGCTTCCATGGACTTGTAAGCAAAGCCAGGTATCTTGTTGTATAGATGTTAATTAATTCATTATGCTCCATATTTCATGTATGCTTTTGAGGTGATCACTCACATCTTTAATTCTAAAAAAATTTTTGGCTGGACACAGTGGCTCATGCCTGTAATCCCAGCCGTCTGGGAGGCCAAGGTGAGTGGATTGCTTGAGTCCAGGAGTTCAAGACTAGCCTGGGCGACATAGTAAAATCCTATGTCTACAAAAGATACAAAAATTAGCCGAGCATGGTGGTGTGCATCTGTAGTCCCAGCTAATCCAGAGGCTGAGGTGAGAGGGTCACCTGAGCCCAGGAGGTGGAGATTACAGTGAGCCAAGATTGTACCACTGCACTCCAGCCTAGGTGACAAAGTGAGACCCCACCTCAAAAATAAAAATAAAAATAAAAATTTTTATCTCCCATTACTTCTCTAAATATTCTCCTCTCACTTTCTCTTCCCCCATTCTAAAACTTGAATTGGGTGTGTTTACACATTCTTATTTTTTCCATATCCATCTGTTCTTGATTCATATCTACCTGGTTTTATTTCCTAATGTCTTTTATGGATGTTAAGAAAACATGGGTGGATGGATGTTTGTGGAACCTCTTCTCTTTTTATGGATCTTATTCCTTTTATCCCCCTAAAAGTCTTAAAATTCTTATTTCAAGGTGATCTTGGGGATTAGGCTGTTATTTACATTTTGTCTCGAGTGAACTAGCCTATCTCCTAATTGTTAAGTTTGTTGCTGTTTCAAGAGGTCCCTAATCAAAATGCCTTTTATAATCCTGGAACCTGCTAACACTAACAACTATTTTTCTCACTATTGGCTTAAAAGTGAAATTAAATTGGGTATCACAATTAAGCAAGTTATACCAAGATTGGCGTACATTTCTCAGAAACAAAATTTATGTGTTGCAACAAACAGGACATGAAGTGATTACAAAGTAACTGTGAGAAGTTTCTCTCTATGCAAACATTGTGCCAGCTGGCTGTCTTGTTTAGTTTCAAAGCACAGTAGGACGTGCCTATGGAACCTGCCTCAAGGGGAGTAGTGGAATTAACATAGGTTTTACTACAGCCAATCATTTGTGCATCAAGAGAGATCGGGAAAGACAAAAGAACACTTCCTTTCTTAAAAATAAAATTATAGCTGGGTGGAGTGGCTCATGCCTGTAATCCCAGCACTCTGGGAGGCCAAGGCAGGCAGATTGCTTGAGTCCAGGAGTTCAAGATCATCCTGGCAAAACCACTGCACTCTGGGCAACAGAGCAAGACTCTGTCTCAAAATAGATAAATAAAGTTATGATAAAAACCTTCTATGCTCCTTCCCACCATTATTATCCTACTATTACTAGGACTGGAATCAATGTGGTGATGGCTGAATAGTGTTTTGGAAGCAGACTTTAGGGCAACAGAAAAATTATTTGATTGGTTTCTTGGTATCTTGGTTTTCTAAAACTTCAGCCTTGTGGCTTGTATTAAATTAACCAAAATTAGCTCTAACTCAAGAAAAGGTTATCCCTTGGTTTTGTCAACTGTCTGAAATAGCTTGCTTTCCCAGCATTATTTTTATGCATATACTTTCCTATTTTTGTTGGCAGACTTACCTAGAATGGAAGGTTTTTGTTTCCCTTCTCTGTGCCCAGTCTTCCTGGTCCACCTATAATTTTGTGGTCACCTCCGTCTAGTCCCCAAGTACCCTCTGGGTCAGAGTCAGGTTTTATATCAGTAGCTCAGAGCCATCCTGACCTGGTTATTAGTTCTAAATCCCAAAACCATAGTGTGTTAGCACTGGAAGCCTTCTCGAAGATCATCTAGGCCAAATCAACCATTTCTCAGAAGAAAACCGAGACTTGAGAGGAGGAGCCCTGCTCCTCACCTGCCAGATAGAGTTACCCCCATGGGCACTCCCTGGGGCCTGTTCCCTGCTGCCACATGCCTCTTGACTCAATCTGGCTTCTCGAATCCAACTGAGCCTTCTCCAGCCAGCATCCAATACTTCTTTCTAACTCTTGTTTACTCATTCAATCCCTCACAAATGCCTACTGGGAATACAAATGTGAATAAGAAACACATAGACACAATTATGACTAAGAGGTAGACTGGGATTAGCATGACCTGAGTTCAAAGACTGGCTCAGCAATTTGTTTCCTGTGTGACCTTGGGCAAGTGAAGAGACTTCTGCTGTTTTCATTAACCTATGTGAAGCAGACTTACTCATGCATTCCTAGGGTTATTGGGACGAGTAAATGGCAGAACAATCATCAAGCACCCAGCTCAGTGTCTGGCTTGCAGTAAGTCTAAAAGAGTGGTTATTATTATTATCATTACAATGTCCTTCCTGCCAGGTTGGATCTCAGAGGGGATGTCAGGCTCTTCTGTCACTTCAGATGCTCATCTCTGGGGAGATCTTGTTCAGACTAGTTGACCACCAGCCCAATCTGGTTCTGTCTCCTCTGTCTAAGACTGCAGTTCTCTCCTCTTCACTGACTTAACTTTGCTATCTTTAACTTTGGCTGGAGTCCCTCTACTCTGTGCACCATTCTCTCTGAATGGAAGCTCAGAGACAAGAATTCTTGGGACCTTGTTTCTGATTCAATGCATAATCTTGAATGGCTTGGGAGGGGTAAGGTATTGCCCTTCCCAAGCCTTAATTTTCCCATCTGTATAAAGAGTGTGTTGGGTTGGGTTAAGTCAAGGTGAAGACCCCTCCTAGCACTGACACTCTTGGGCCTCCAGGAAATGCCATGCTCTCTCCATTCCCCCAGTCCCAGTAGAGGTGAACCCTTAGCCAGCTCCCACCTCCAAGCAGGTTTCTTTGGGAGAGGCAGGGGATTCTTTCTTAAATGGGGCCATTCTGGCTGTCCCCTGACTCCACTCTGAGGCCTTATTTCTCTGTCAGGGCTTCTTTATCTGAGGTCCTTAGATCCCTTCTGGGATCCATAAATCCCAGGAAATGATATGCCACTGTCGTGTGCATTTTTCAGAGGAGTGAGTTCATCAGCTTTTCAAAATGGCTTAGATCCCAAAAAGATTAAGACCCATTGCTGGAAGTCTAGTTCATGCCTCTATCACTTAAATTCTGATTTCCTTGTCTGTTGGATGCTCCTCTGATGTTCCCCAACCTTCTCCTTTTTTCTGCGTTACATCTACCTGTTAATCTGTATCTGCCTGCACTGGACTGAGAGCCCTTTGAGAGTAGGGACTGTATCAATCTTTTTCTCCTCTGTATTCATAGCAAAATAACACATACCCAGTACTCAATAACTAGGGATGCTAGCTCTATGAATGTAGGAACGCTTTGTGTTTGGTTCATATCTTTATCTTAGATGCAAGGCATAGGACCTGACACATAGTCAGTGCTCAATAAACATTAGATGCAGAAAATAACTTGTGGAATGAACAAATGAATGCATTCAGAAAGAAGCCACTTCACTCTCCATCTTTGCCCATCCCTGGGGCCTCTAAACAGTGGCTGGACATTTATGGTTTTCTTTGTTCTTAATTAGAAAGAGTCCTTTAAAAATGCTAACTTATACCAAGCTGGGATAAAGGCACTGGCATATCACCCCCAGTCTGGGTTAGGTGACTGGGTTGGTGGCCAGATGCCCTCATGGTAGTGTTGGCCACAGTGAAAAAAAACTCTGCTAAGCTGGATGACAAAGAAAAAGATTGGGAAATGAGGAAAAGTAAGGAAAGATCAGATCATTCAAATCCTCCCTGATAATCAATGGGTGACAGATGACAGATGGGACTGCAACATCTCCTCTTACACAGATAACAACTGTGTGGTCCAGCCACTCCCCAGCTGGGGTTTTCCCACCTAAACCATTCCTGACTTGTACTTGTAAATTTTCCCCCGCCCCCAATGATTTCCCAGAATAAAATTCTATGTAGGCTGGTAAGAGGGTGCTTCTCAGAGATGAAATCCCTACAGAGGGGAGCTTGAGGTCTCAGGGAAGATGAGACCTGGAATCTGAGGCAAGGGCAGAAAAGGTTTGTGTTAGAAGATAGGGAAATAGACTGGTAATGGGAGAGCTTGAATGACTTCCACCAACAATCACCCCAGAAATGATTTGTATCAGAGATATACTGGGGCGTTTCTGGCAATCTCTCAAGGGCTTAGAGGAAGGCATCACATTTATCAAATTGCTAACGAAGGAAGCTGCAATCTCTCATGAGGAATTGATGTTTGGAGCTCTGACAAGACCTTGAAAAGAAGATCACTGGAGATTAAGTGTCTGTCAACCAGAGCTGAACACTATCCACAAGAGAGGCCTGGGGCCAGAGGGGGATTCTCTAAACTATTTTTTTTTTTTTTTTTTTTTTTTTTTTGAGACGGAGTCTCGCTCTGTCAGCCAGGCTGGAGTGCAGTGGCGCGATCTTGGCTCACTGCAAGCTCCACCTCCCGGGTTCACGCCATTCTCCTGCCTCAGCCTCTCCGAGTAGCTGGGACTACAGGCGCCTGCCACCACGCCGGGCTAATTTTTTGTATTTTTAGTAGAGACGGGGTTTCACCGTGGTCTCGATCTCCTGACCTCGTGATCTGCCCAGCTTGGCCTCCCAAAGTGCTGGGATTACAAGCGTGAGCCACCGCGCCCGGCCGATTCTCTAAACTATTAAACCCTAAAGCACGAATCATTTTTAGTTCCATCATACATATAATTTACATTCAATAAAATGTACTGGTTGATGTGTTTTAATAAATGTATACACACATGTAACCACTGCCCCAGCAAGATACAGAATATTTCCATCCCTCCGGAATATTTTCTTTGTGTTCCTTTATAATCAACTTTGCTACCCCCTGGGGAATAAATCCCTGCCCTAGGCAGCCACTGATCTGCTTTCTCTCACTATTGATTAGTTTTGCCTGTTCTAGAATATCAGATATATGGAATTATATGGTATATAATCTTTTGTCTAGTTTTCTTGGTTAAACATAAAGTTTTTGAGATTCACCTATGTTGTTGCCTGTGTTGACAACCTGTTCCTTTTTATTGTTAAATAATATTCCATTATATGGCTATCCACAATCTTTTTATCCATTCTTCCATTGACAGGCATTTGGATTTTTTCTAGTTTGGGGCTCTTATGAGTAAAGCATTTTTAAATATTCTTTTCAAATCTTTATATGGACATATGCTTTCATTTTTCTTGAGTAAATGCCTAGGAGTAAAATTGCAAGTCATAGGATAGTTGTATATTTAACTTCATCATAAACTACCAAAATTTTCCAAAGTGGTTGTACCATTTTGCATTTTCAGCAGCAATGCATAAGAATTCTAGTTGCTTCACATCCTCGCCATCACTTAATATTGTCAGTCCATTTTGTCTTAGCCATTTTAGTGAATACAAAGTAATATCTAATTGTGGATTACATTTGCATTTTCTGGTAATTAACAATGTTAAGCACCTTTTCATGTGCCAATAATGACCATTCATGTATCTTCTTTTGTGAAATATCTATTTAAGCCTTTGGCCCTTTTTTGTGTTTTGTCTTTGTGTGACTGAGTCGTAGGTGCTCTTTATATATCTATATTCTGTTAATATACACATATCCTTCGCACAATATAATCATCCATTGTCAGGTACATGTATTGTGAATATTTTCTCCAAGTCCTAGTGACTGACTTTCATTTTCTTAATAGTTTTTTTTTTTTGAAGTGCAGAAGTTTTAAATCTAAAAATCAATGGCAGCCTGAAAAAATAACAGCTCCTGAGGCCATCCAACTGGCTGTCTGCCCCAGGAACAAAAAGAAGATAGACTCTGGCATCAGAGTGAGCTGAGGTCCAATTCCACATGCTATCTCTCATTTAATTCTCACAGTAAATTTTATGAATTAGTTACTTTTATGGTCTCATTATACAAATAAGAAAACTGAGGTGTAGGGATGTGTTCCTATGTCACAGTCCAAGAGATATTTCAGACTTGAGGAAAAAGTAAGGGTTTCTGTGGCCACTTCCATGGTCAAAGGAGAGGACTGCTGGAAGAAGCGCTACCTGTAGTCTTCCTGAAGCAGATCATGGAGAGCCATACTTGACAGTGGCATTGTGTGTCAAAGAACAATGGTAGACAGTACTGACCATCAAGGGCTAAGGAAAAGGCTATTGCTCTGATTTGAAGGGTCCTAATAAACTTTGAGATTCTTGTAGGAGCCAATGGAAATGGGAGAGAGGCTCCATGATATAAATGACTTATATATCACACCAGTAGGTGGGGTGGGGTAAGACAATATTTAATTTAATTTAATTTAGAAAAAAATCAAACAAAACATTTCTTACATCCAAATATTCTAGAAAAAAAAATCTGTTCCTTACAGGCATTTTCCAATGCTCTTATGAACCCTTCCTAAACATCACTTTCTTATCCACATGACATTCCATCCAGTAAAAATGTCCACCACAGTGTACTTAGCCAGTCCCCTACTGCCTGTTCATGTTATTTCCAGTTTTCACTATTATAAAAGCCCTAACATAAATATCATCTCATCATGCACAAAACTTTTTCCTATATTTTATGTATTTCCATTGGTCCATATTTCTTGGGGCAGATGTTCAGAAGTAAAACTATGATGTCAGTGAATACCAATATTTATAAATTCCTTGGTGTTGATTGCAAGACTATTTTCCAGGAAAACTGTACTAATTTGCAGTCCCATCTGCATGTCTGAAAGAGACTCAGCAACATTCTCAGTGACTAATTGGGTTTTCCATGTACCATAATAGAGGGAAGGACAGGTGACAGGCTCCAGACCTCATACTTGAGTGTTGAGAACAGTGGCCAGGTAGATACTCCATGGAATAAATTATTAGGTTATGCTCCAGACTCTCTCCAGGAGTGGCAAGAACTCTGGGCTTCATTTCAGCTGACCTTGATTCTAGGCCCTGCTTTGTCACTTGCTAGTTATGTGTTCCTCAGCAAGTCACTGCTTCCTCTTTCAACCTCCCTTTAACTTATCTGCAAAACGGAGCCAATAATGCCTCTATCTGGAGAGGGTCGTGAAGGTCAAATGATGCCGTGTATTTTCCCGCTGTGTTATAAACCACAAGCTCCTGTGTAGGCTTGAGTCTTCTCTGTATTTGGTTGATGCACTCCATTCCTAGAACATCAGCATCTCTGATGAAGCTGCTAAGATCAAGTTTGGGAATAAGAAAAGTTGAAGACTCGATCCTAGACCCGGCCAGGTGCAGTGGTTCATGCCTGTAATCCCAGCACTTTGGGAAACCGAGGCGGGCAGATCACCTGAGGTTGGGAGATCGAGACCAACCTGACCAACGTGAAGAAACCCCGTCTCTACTGAAAATACAAGAATTAGCTGGGCGTGGAGGCACATGCCTGTAATCCCAGCTACTCGGGAGGCTGAAGCAGGAGAATCGCTTGAACCTGGGAGGCGGAGGTTGTGGTGAGCCAAGATCGTGCCATTGCACTCCAGCCTGGGCAACAAGAGCGAAACTCCGTCTCAAAAAAAAAAAAAAAAAAAAAAAATCCTAGACTCAGGGGTTCCATCACAAAAGCCCAAAATTTTCTGCTCTTAGCACAAACACATCAAAAGCCTGAACTCAATGTTTCCCCCTTCCCACCTTCCCACCTTTTTTTTTTTTTTTTTTTTTTAGGTGTAGAGAGCTCTGAGCACTGCCTACCCTGTACTCCATTCAGGATGTCCCCACAGGGTGGGTGTTTCCATGTTAGTGCCTTTCCCCTTTTCAAATAGGGGAATGAGACAAGACTCACTGCTGGGCTTTCCATTTTTCCTAACACTGCCCCCCTTAGCCTTGCTAAGACCCAGGTCAAAGGTTTAAAGTTTTCTCTTTCAATGGCACTGCACCTCTATGATCTTCCTTCCAAAACCCATAACCGCAGTCTAACCATAAGAAAATATTAGACAATGGCAGGGCGCGGTGGCTCACACCTGTAATCCCAGCACTTTGGGAGGTGGAGGCAGGTGGGTCACCTGAGGTCAGGAGTTGAGACCAGCCTGGCCAACATGGTAAGACCCTGTCTCTACTAAAAACACACAAAAAAATTAGCTGGGCATGGTGGCTCACAACTGTAATCCCAGCTACTCAAGAGGCTGAAGCAAAAGAATCACTTGAACCCGGGAGGCAGAGGTTGCATTGAGCTGAGATCACGCCACTGCACTCCAGCCTGGGTGACAGAGCAGGACTCTGTCTCAAAAACAGAAAGAAAGAAAGAAAGAAAGAAAATATTAGACAAACCCCAGTTGAGGGGCATCCTAGACAACACCTGACTAGTACGCCTCAAAAACATCAAGGTCATCAAAAACAAGGAAGGTGTGGGAAATGATCACAGTCCAGAAGAGCCATGACTAATGTGGATCCTGGACAGGGATCCTGAAGCAAAAATAAAACAAACTAACAAACAAAAAAAAAATGTTAGGTTAAAACTACGAAAATGTGAATAAAGTCTGGACTTGTTATAATAATGATTCAACATTTGTTCATTTGTCATGACAAATATGTTATACTAAAGTAAAATGTTAACAATAGGATGAGGGATATTTGGAAACTCTCTGTACAACCTTCATAAGTTTTCTGTAAGCCTGAAACTATTCTTTAAAAAAAAAAAGGTGAGGCTTTTTTATGTATCTCTTTACAGGCTTAGTTGAATTTCTTAGACAAGGAGAAAAAAAACACTTGTTTGTAGCAAAACTCCTCAAAGAGATATCCACACGTGCTGTCTCTAATTCCTTTCTGCTTCTATCAATCTGTTCTGGCACTGCTATAAAGAAATACTTGAGACTGGGTAATTTATAAAGAAAAGAGGTTTAATTGGCTCGGTAATTTACAAAGAAAAGAGGTTTAATTGGCTCACAGTTCTGCAGGCTATACAGGAAGCATAGTGGCATCTGCTTGGCTTCTGGGGAGGCCTCAGAAAGTTTCTAATCATGGCAGAAGGCAAAAGGGCAGCAGGTGTTTCACATAACAGGAGCAGGAGCAAGAGAGAGTAGTAGAGGGTGGCGGTGCTATACACTTTATTTTTTATTTTTTATTTTTTTGAGACAGAGCTTCAGTCTTGTTGCCCAGGCTGGAGTGCAATGGTGCACTCTCAGCTCACCACAACTTCCGCCTCCCGGGTTCAAGCAATTCTCCTGCCTCAGTCTTCCGAGTAGCTGAGATTACAGGCGCCCACCACCATGCCTGGCTAATTTTGTATTTTTAGTAGAGGCGGGGTTTCACCATGTTGGTCAGGCTGGTCTTGAACTCCTGACCTCAGGTGATCCACCCGCCTTGGCCTCCCGAAGTGCTGGGATTACAGGCATGAGCCACCGCACCCGGCCACACACTTTTAAACAACCAGATCTCATGAGAACTCACTCACTATCACGAGAACAGCACAAGGGGATGGCGCTAAACCATTCATGAGAAATCGACCTCCATGATCCAACTACCTCCCACCAGGCCCCACCTCCAACACTGGGGATTACAGTTCAACATGAGATTTGGTGGAGACACAGATCCAAACCATATCACCTCCCATCCTCTCTCGCCTATGCCTACTCTAACCAGTCTGCCCCCACCACCACCTTCTCATCACTCCACTGACAACGTCTTTGTCAAAGTTACCATTGTTCTCCAGCTTGCTAAATCCACGGTCAGTTCTCATCTCTAGTCCTCGCTGGCCCACCAGCTGCACTTGCCATGGGTGATTGCTCACTCTTCCTTGATTTACTTTCTTCACTTAGCTTCAGGACAGCATGTCTTGGTTTTACTCCTTCCTCATGGATTGCTCCCTCAGTCTCCTTTGCTGGTTCCTCCTCTCCTCCCCAAACGCCAAATTCTGGGGATCCCTGGGCTCAGCTCTTGGTCTTCCTTTTTATCCATACTCATTTCTTTCCTTTTTTTAACTATTATTTTAAGTTCAGGGGTACACGCGCAGGTTTGTAGTATAAGTAAACTCATGGCATGGGGCTTTGTTGTACAGGTTATTTTGTTACCCAGGTATTAAGCCTAATACCCATTAGTTATACTTCCTAATCCTCCCCCTCCTCTCACCCCTTATCCTCAGGCAGGCCCCAGTGTGTGTTGTTCCCCTCTATGTGTCCATATGTTCTCATCATTTAGCTCCCACTCGTAAGTGAGAACATGTGGTATTTGGTTTTCTGGTCCTGCGTCAGTTTGCCAAGGGTAATGGCCTCCAGCTCTATCCATGTTCCTGCAAAGGACATGATCTCATTCTTTTTTTTCTCGCCAGTATCATAGCTTCAAGTACCGCTGAATGCTGATGACTCCCACATTTGTATCTCCAGCCCAACCCTCTCACCTAAACTCCAAACTCATATATCCAACTGACTTCCTGATGTCTCAACATAGATGCCTCATATACATATCGAACTTAGTAGATCTAAAACTGCAATTTCTTTGAGGCTCATTTGCCTCACCTGAGGTGATCTCACCTGCTAGAACTGCCTTGCCTATCCCATCTCGGTTGATGATGACATCATCCTTTTAGTCAATCCAACCAAAAATCTTGACATCATCTTTGACTCCTCACTTACTTTTACACTCCATATCCAATCCATTAGGAAATCTAATTCATCCTACCTTCAGAATGTGATTATAAAATTATATATGAAGTATCTGTAATTTCCTAAATTGAAATATTATTAACCCACACATTGGGGTCGGGGAAGGGGTCCACCTTTCCCTCCATCTCTTAATATTAGGATCTAACACAAAGTGACCCTGGAGTCCTTCCCCGCTTGAATGCTGCCTGCCCCCAGCACATGGCTGCAGCACATTAGCCTCCAGCCCTCTGAAGTTCTAGCTTTACCCCACCTAATTTCTATGTTCTGTACTCACTCTGATGTGCCCTTCATTCCTGCCCCAGACTGGGCTCCCACCTCCCCTCCTGCAATTTCCTCCCTGCTCCTTTGCTCTTGGCTACCCTGCCTCCCTCCTGTCCCCACAATGCATACATCTTCCCATATACTTCACCTCTGAAGTAGGAGGTGTCCCCAGCTGGCCTCTCATCCCAGATTATATGTCAATCTAGACAGGCCTCCTTGAATTCTTTGCCACTGCCAGGTCCCAGAAAGCCTCTCGCTAAGACCTTGCAAGCCAACGAGGTTGTCCCAGCTTCTCTTCTATATGGCTCCCATTTATCGAAGCTGCACCAAGAGGTGAGTTCAGGTCCTAGCCTTCCCCTTCCTGGCTGTTTAATGGGGAAAATAACAACGCCTACTTCATACACCAATTCTGAGGATTAAATAAGGTGCCTGGCACATAACAATCACGCAATAGGTGTTTGCTACTGTTACCCTGCTGTTACTACTGCCCTCTGCACCACGCTTCACGTGCATGCTCTAACTTAACCCCTGCATTGTGGGTTGACATTTACAAATCAAGATGTACTATCATTTTTTTTTAAAGAAACTGAGGCTCAGCGGGGTTACAAGTGAGATTTTTTTTTAACATGCTGCAGCTAGAAAGTGGCAAAGCAGAGATTCAAACTGGGGTGGGCCTGGCCCTAAAGTGTTAGCCCTTGCTATATGATATACTGTATCCTCAAAATGACTTTCTCTGGGGAAGAGAAAATCCATAAAATGTACATACATGCACACTCCTTCTAAAAAGTAATAAGGGGCCAGGCTCAGTGGCTCACACCTGTAATCCCAGCGCTCTGGGAGGCCAAGTCGGGTGGATCACTTGAGGTCAGGAGTTCAAGACCCCATCTCTACTAAAAATACAAAAACTAGGCAGGCATGGTGGTGCATTCCTGTAATCCCAGCTACTCAGGAGACTGAAGCAGGAGAATTGCTTGAACCCGGGAGGCGGAGGTTGCAGTAAGCCGAGATCGCACTACTGCACTCCAGCCTGGGCAATAGAGCAAGACTCTGTCTCAAAGAAAAAAAAAAGAAAGAAAAATAGAAAGTAATATGGAAATATATACCAAAAAGTCTTACAGATGCTTGTACCATTTATAAAATGCCTAAATAAAACGGTTGGAGTTATGTATAACAAGATATTATTAGTTTCTCTTTTGTTTGTGGAAATGCACGCGATGTTTTAGTCAATTCCTATTTCTGCTATCTCAAGACCACTCCTGGCCAGGCTCAGTGGCTCACTCCTGTAATCCCAGCACTCTGGGAGGCCAAGGCAGGCGGATCACTTGAGCCTAGGAGTTCGAGATCAGTTTGGGCAACATGGCGAAACCCCGTCTCTACCAAAAAAAAAAAAAATGCAAAAAAAAAAAAAAAGCTAGCTGAGTGTGGTGGTGTACACCTGCAGTCCCAGCTACTTGGGTAAGGAGGATCACCTGAGGCTGGGAAGTGGAGGGTGCAGTGAGCCAAGATCTCACCACTCCACTCCAGCCTAGGCAACAGAGTGAGACTCTGTCTCAAATTAAAAAAAACAAAAAAACAAAAAAACAGATAAAAGACCACTCCTTTCTCTGGGTTGCATGGCATAAGAAATTACAATGGGTATACAAGACATCAAGGAACAAAGAGACCACAAGTCCTCTGTATGCCTCCCAGCGGCAACGTGACTCTTTGAAATAGATGTGACACCCTCTGGAGGAGAGGGACATGAACAGTCTCTGTTGGGGAAAGTTAACTAGCGTCTCAATTTTCTCATTTCTATTGCAAAATGTCATCATCCAGAATTATTTCCAATAACACATCGGCCCCTTTGAATTTACCTCACACATTTTTTTAAAGGTGTTGTTTGCTTACTGTCTGTTTTTTCCTTTCTATTCTCTCTCCCATCCTGTTGTTACTATATTTGATACAAATATTTAAATTAAACATAGTAGAAGAAGGATGGTTTGCATTAGGGCTTATGTTGCACTTGGCCGTGATGCCCCGGGCCCAGGTGCAGGTGCCTCCAACAGTAGGGCAGACACCTGTTAGCCAGTGATTTTTTTATTAGAAAAATAATACAAGAACTTCTGATTAAAGATGGCAAAATGAAAGTGATGTAGCTCCACTTTCTTCTTTGAAACCCACAGCCTTCCTTCTTTGATGAAATTAGCAGTTTCAATCCTGGGCCACAGTTGATTTTGAAGACGTGGATGGGAGGGTAACAGGGAAACCCAATGGGAAGGGTTAAGGTGCAGCTCAAGTGAAAACAACGGAGGTGAAAGCTCCAAGCACAGAGCCTGCACATAGTAGGTGCTCCATGGCCCTTATTCATGAAGGACACTTGTTTTCTTCAAGCAGAGGGACTGCTAAGCTTGAGCCAGGAGGAAGGGTGTGGGGAAGAGCCAGCATGAGTGGACCACTGCCAGGAGAGGTGTCTCTTTCTCTCTCTCTCTCACACACACACACACACACACAAAACACAAATGCACACCAAAACACACATACACATGGAAACACACAAACACACAATACACACACACAAACATACAACACAAACACAACACACACACCAACACATACACATGGAAACACACAGATACATACACATGTACACACACACAAATACATACACACACATATACACACACAGAAACACATATACACAACACACACACATACACAAACACACAGAAGCATACCACACACACACAAACACATATACATGGAAACACACACACACACTTTCTCCACGAGGAGCAGAATCCAGGCCAAACCCATGGAATCAGATCCTGGGGCAGAACCAGCCACGAGTCAGCCAGTGGGAGGGGTCAGGGAGATCTGGAGGACATATGGATGACTTGGGGAATGGCCCCCACTCAAACCAGACCTCTCTGTCCTTTGACATCCCCAGCCTTCAGTCCAAACCCTCTGCCTGGCACCCAACCTGAGGTTGGAGAGAGGGTGTGGCTGGGCTTCAGCCCTGACAAAGGCTGCACCTCTCTGCCAGCCACAGCTGTGGCCCATGGGAGGGAGCTAGATCCTGGGCTGGGACCCAAAAGGTCTGGCCCCACCCAGCACGGCAATTATCTTGACATGTAAACTTGGGCAAGTTCCTCTCCCTCTCCAGTCCTGAATTTTCCCTTCTGCAAAATGGGAATAGCCACATTGCCTTGTCTTCCTCCAAGGGGATGGTTGTGTGGCTCTGCTGAACTATTCACAATAGGAAATTGCTTTGTGACTCGCCCAAAACATTAGTCACTGTGATTATTAGCATCATCATTATTGTTCCTCAATCCACATGCCAACTGTCCTCCACCCTCTCGCTCCTCTTGCCCTCTGGAAAGCAGCTGAGTTGACAGCGGAAGGCTCCCCAGCACTCCCATGAGTCCTTCCCTGACTTATCTCTCTCCTCCAAGAACCTCCGCCTTTTGCCAACTGGTATTGAGTCAAGGGAAGGCCCCTGCTTTTACCCCAAACATTCTCCCCACTACTGACCACCCTGATGAAGTGGCAAGAGCCCTGCCCATCAAGGGGCTCACTGATGGTTTGGGGGCACATCTCATCCTCTCTCTGACCTCAGCTGCCTCATCTGTAGAGGGAAAGTGTTGATGCAAACTTCACAGTGTTGGCATGAGCACTACATAGGATCATGTAAGATAAAGAGCCCATTTCAGGCCGGACGCAGTGACTCACGCCTATAATACCAGAGCTTTGGGAGGCTGAGGTGGGAGGATCACTTGAGCCCCGGAGTTTCAGACCAGCCTGGACAACATAGTGAGATCTCATCTCTACAAAAAATGAAAAAAATAGCTAGGTGTGGTGGCATGCACCTGTAGTCCTAGCTACTCAGAAGGCTAAGGTGGGAAGATCACTTGAGCCTGCGAGAGCAAGGCTTCAGTGAACTGTGATTGTGCCACTGCGCTCCAGCCTGGGTGACAGAGCAAGACCCTGTCTCCAAAAAAAAAGCGGAGGGGATAGGGTGCAGGTGGGGGCTGGACAGTAGGCTCTGAGAAGTGTGTCACTGCATTTGTCTGTGTAGTGTAGCATAGCTAAACTATCCAGATATCCATCAATAAGAAATGATTAAGTGAAATACAACACATACATAGAGTAGAATACTACATAGCCCTTAGAAAGAATGGAGCAAGGCATGGTCAGAGTTCTTGGTTGCAAGCAACAGACATGCCACACCTGGCTGATATCAGACAGACCATTTCACAACTCCAGGGTGCACCATCCACACTGGGTTCCATGTAAATATCCCCCTCCTGCTATGTTTTTTGAAACTGTGCAACTTAGAAGCTTTGCAAAGATACCAGGGAGTTTATAGAAACAATGATTAGAAGCTGGGCACGGTGGCTTATGGCTGTAATCCCAGCACTTTGGGAGGCTGAGGCAGGCAGATCACAAGGTCAAGAGATCGAGACCATCCTGGCCAACATGGTGAAACCCCATCACTACTAAAAATACAAAAATTAGCCGAGTGTGGTGGCACGCACCTGTAGTTCCAGCTGCTTGGGAGGCTGAGGCAGGAGAATTGCTTGAACCCAGGAGGCAGAGGTTGCAATGAGCCGAGATTGCATCCCTGCACTCCAGCCGAGCAACAGAGTGAGACTCCATCTCAAAAAAAAAAAAAATAATAAAAATAAAATAAAATAAGAAATAATGATCAGAAACCAAGAAAGTCAGCCGAAGGCACTGGCAAGAATCATCTGGTCAGGATTTTTTCAGTGGCTCTCAATATCATCCCCATCGTAAATGACTTTCCAACTGTTCCTGCACCTTTGGCTTATTCTCTCAAGACTATATCCCCAAGGAAAAGGCATAGAATAATTAAACCTCAGCCATGCATTTTATTTATTAACAAACACTCATGTTTGTACATACTATATGCCAAGCACTGTTGTAAGAATGTTAAGTGGATTGTCTCCTGATTGCTTTATTTGAATTAATTTAATCCTCAAAACAATTCTATGAGGTTGGTGCTATTATTAACTTCATTTTCTGAATGACAACACTGAGACAACTTGTCCAATTTATTTGACAAATAAGTAAACCTGGGATTCTAAACCAAGTAAACTTGTTTCGGAGCACTACGTTAGCTGCCTCTATAGGCATAGCAGACATCTAGAAGGAATCACAACAAATCACTCTGTGGTAATCTCTAGGGAATAGGATTAATGGGAACAGGGGATCTTTTTTTCACTTGATAGGTTCTATGCTATATACGTTTTATTTGTTTATTTATTTTTTGAGACAGTCTCACTCTGTCGCCCAGGCTGGAGTACAGTGGTGCAATCTCAGCTCACTGCAACCTCCCCCTCCCGGGCTCAAGCTATCCTCCCACCTCAGCTTCCCAAGTAGCTGGGACTACAGGTGCATGCCACCATGACCACCTGATATTTGTATTTTTAGCAGAGATGAGGTTTCATCTTGCTGGCCAGGCTGGTCTCAAACTCCTGAGCTCAAGCGATCTACCCACCTCGGCCCCCAAACTGCTAGGATTATAGGCGTGAGCCACTGTGTCCGGACTAAGTTTTATTTTAACGATGACCCTGGATGGCTTGTATGGTGAAAATGTTTTTAATACAAAGGTTTTATCTATGTGATTTTTTGTTTGTTTGTTTTAGTCTGTGTATGTGAAGCCAAAAATTGAGCTAGCCCTGAGGGAAGAAGGGCTAGGGCACGCAATGAGCCACCAAGGAATTCTGCCAGGGTTGGAGTTGGAAGGACAGTTTGTTGGGGGCCTGAGATGAGAAGGAGGAGGAGGAGGTGATTGCTGCCAGTCTTCTGCAGCTGCTCTTAAACTTGAGCCTGCATCACAGCCACCCGGAGGGCTTTTGGAAACATTGCTGGGCGTCACCCCCAGAGCTTTAAACTAGTAGATCCAGGGTGTGGCCCAAGAATGTTCATTTCTAACATGTTCCCAGATGATGCTCATGCTGCTGGCCCAAGATCACACTCAGAACCACAGCTCTACCCTTATGGGCAGCACTGTACAACTTCTTTTTTTTTTTTTAGACGGAGTTCCGCTCTTGTTGCCCAGGCTGAAGTGCAATGGTGTGATCTCGGCTCACCGCAACCTCTACCTCCCGGGTTCAAGCGATTCTCCTGTCTCAGCCTCCCGAGTAGCTGGGATTACAGGCGCCCACCACCACGCCCAGCTAATTTTTGTATTTTTAGTAGAAATGACATTTCACCATGTTGGTCAGGCTGCTCTCGAACTCCTGACCTCAGGTGATCCACCTGCCTCGGCCTCCCAAAGTGCTGGGATTAACAGGCGTGAGCCACCACCTGGCAGCTCTGTACAACTTACAGAGCATGTGCATGTCACCTGGTCTCATCTAGTCCTCCCCACAGCCCTGAGAGAGAAGGGGGCAGGCAAGGGCAGGCAGCCATACCTGCTGTGTTGCTAAGGGGAATGAGGGGTGCCCACCTCGCCGCAGCCTGCCATTCCCCAGTTACCCGGTCCCCACCAGCCCTCCACCATCAGCTCCCACCACGCTACCTCACCCATTGAATGCCAGCCCACAAGCCTTCTCTCCGCCCCAGAACTTCAAGCTTTGTTTACCCCCGAAGGCCCCCACATCTGCACTCTCTCCCCCTGGAACAATGGAAGGCTGCCTCCCTCTCAGACCTCAGTTCGAATTTCACCCCCTCAGGGAGTCTCCCTTGACCACCTCACTTAATCATCTCTCCCCTTTCCAGGTGTTCTCTATACCTGTGATGAGTGACACAGCGGCCACAAACCACATGGGGCTATTTAAATTTAAATTATCTAAAATAGAACTTGAAATTCAGTTCCTTGGTCACATTAGTCACATTGCAAGCATTCCATATATTGACTGCTATGTTGGACGGCAAGGACATAGAATCTTTCCACCATCACAGAAATCCTGCGGACAGCGCAGCTCTCCACCCTTACTCAATTTCATCATCTTCCCAGCAATGATCACTAATTGAAACCTTATTCATTTACTTATTTGTTGTCTGCCCCTTCCTAGAACACAAGTTTCTTAAAGACAGTGTAGGACTCTCTTTTTCACCACTGAATCCCCAGTGTACAGCACAGTACCTAACATATTCCCAAAACAGGTATTCAAGAAACACTCACTGGGAAGGCATTTTGGGGGGCAACCACCAAGATTAGGAATTGGAGTCCTGTAATAAGGAACAGGGTCACTCAGATTATCTTGTTCATCTGGGAGAAAATACACCTTAATTATTATCTGCATATAGTTAGTTAGTTGTTAGCTTTTTTCTGTCTATATCCTCTATTAATTTCCATCCTCATCTCAGCTGCTGAGAAGAACATGCATGCCCTGGCTGCCTAGAGAGGGATAAACAGCAGCAGTTCCATTCACCACTTCAGGAAAAAGAACCATCTTGGACCTGGGAAAGAGCAGAGCAAAGGATGAGGTGGGCTGGAGATGGGATTGTCCAGGGCAGGATGAAGAACAGAAAGAAACAGTGGCTCATGGATCCAGGAGTTTTAAATGTGCTTGGGATACCCTAGAATGAAGAATCAGTGCCCAGCTCTGGACTGACACAGTCGGACTTGAGTCTCTGCTCCACGGCTTATTTGCTCTGCAAATTACTTTCTGGGACTGGGTTTCTTTGTCTGTAAATTAAGAATAACAATATATTTTTCTAATTAAGATGGTTATGGGAATTAAATGGGTTCTTCATAAGTCCTTAGAATGTCAGGACCTTAGTATATGTTCTTTTTTTTTATCACCTTTTCCAAAGCCCCAGGGCTGCCACTCACCCCCCACAACAAAAAAATTGCTTCCCAGCGGTTGCTCCTCATACCTCCCTTTCCAGCCTTCCCTCTCCTCTCCAGCACATGTCTCTGGACTAAAACCCTTGTGACTGAACCTGCCCTCTCTGCCCAGCCCCTGGTGACTCCTAACAAAGTTGTAATACTTGCCCTGGCATTCACATTTGCTTTCCCATTTGCTGTGTCTCAGCTTAGCTCCTCACATCCGCTAATGTGGGGCGCAGGGTCTAGTTCACGCCCACACCCAAGATCCTGAGACCCTAGTCTGCTCCCCTGCCTGGTGAAGGACACTGAGCCCTTGCCCTGCACTCATGTGCATCACCAGAAGCTTTGAGTCTCCTTTCTTCCTCTGATCACTTGCACAGTGTCACCCAGGAGCTGGGAGAAACGAAGATTCCTGGGCCCCACTGCAGGATGCTGCATTTTTAACAGACCCTCAGGTAATTCGTAAGTCCATGAAGTCTTGTGGGTTAGAACCACTAACCCACAAGCCCTTGTCATGGGATGCAGCATGATCCACCTTGGGGACTGAGGGCGACTGTCTTCTCCAGCTTCACCCTCCCCACATGCCCTTGAAAAGCCACTCGAGCCCTGTGCCCAGGAGCCCTCTCCTCCTTTATCATCTGCAGAATGTCCACCTTTCCTTGCTGGTGCAGCTCACTTGCCACCTCCTCCAGGAAGCCTTCCTGGGCTCCATAAAGCTGAGCTGCTCATGCCCTCCTCTGTGTATTTAACAGCAATTTGCTTTTCATTGTGTGATGTGGCCCAACTTCTTCACTGGGCCTGGGAATCTGAAGCCACACCACTTCAAATGAGTGGGAGGGTGTGGAAAACGGGCAAGTAACGGCCTGAAAAGAAAGGGGCCCTTCCTGATCATCCAATGTGCATGTTCACATTCATCAATGACTTCGCTCTTTCCTTTTAAGCTATGAGGTTGGCGTTGCCCACAGGTATTTTTTGTTGTTGTTGTTATTGCTTTGTTTTTTGGTTTTGTTTGTTTGTTCTTGAGACGGAGTCTCCCTCTGTCGCCCAGGCTGGAGTGCAGTGGCGCGATCTTGGCTCATTGCAACCTCCGCCTCCTGGGTTCAAGCGATTCTCCTGCCTCAGCCTCCTGAGTAGCTGGGATTACAAGCACATGCCACCATACCCAGCTAATTTTTGTATTTTTAGTAGAGACGGGGTTTCACCATGTTGGTCAGGCTGGTCTTGAACTCCTGATCTTGTGATCCGCCCGCCTCAACCTCCCAAAGTGCTTGGTATTACAGGTGTGAGCCTCCATGCCTGGCCTGCCCACAGGTTTTACAAGAGGGGATACTGAGGCAAAAGCGTCCTGTGGTGGCTGCGCTGCTGACGAATGGCAGAGTGGCTCCCGCCATTCACCTGCGCCGGATCTTGGGCTTTGCTTTGGTCTGCTCCATAAGCTTCCTGAAAAAGGTTTCTTTGAAAAAGCCCAAATTTGTCCCTAATAACTTAATGGTAGAAATATGAAATGGGCCTACTCTGGGATCAAGACCACCTGGGTTCAAACCCTAACTTGGAAGCTCTGGGCCTTGGGCAACTAACTGGCCTCTTTCAAATTCAGTTTTCCCTCCTGTAGGTTGAGAGGTTTCAACAAGACAACACAGATGAAAGGCACAGCCTGGCCCCCAGCATGCGGGCTGGTGTTTGGTAATTGATAGTTCTCTCTCCTGTTTCACTATCCTAGGTCCAAAGAGCCAGAAGAGTAGACAGTCCTTGGAGACAGCAGCTGTGCCAGCTGCAGAAATGGAGAGAGCTGTGAGCTAGATTAGAAGAAGAGAAAGGCCAAAAACCACGGAGAAACAGAGCCAGACAACACAGAGGTGAAATTCAGAAAGGGAGTCCAGCACTTGGCTGAAGTTACAGGCCCTTCCTGCCCTGCACTTCCCCACCCAAGGCCATGCCTAGTTCATGTTACTAAGTCTAAGAAACAGCTTCAGAAGTGGCATCTCTACTAACCACTAGGGAAGATATTGTCGTTTTTTAACGACTCAAACTCTCCGGGGAACCAAGAGGGCTGAGGGCGCTGAGTTCCCTCCTGGAACACACCTGGGCTCAGGACTCCCCCAATATGTACATGCTTTGTTCCTGATCTTAACAGGCTCTGAAAGCCACATAAACCCCTGCTTGCCTGGGTATCAAGAGACCCAGGCCTGGGGGTCTTTGTTCGGGCTCGGTGCCTTCTCCATCTAAGCTTTCTTGGCAGCGTTACTCTCCTCACACTGCTACTTGGGTTCTCACTTTCTGTTCTTGGGTTAATGGATGTTTGTTTTCCTGAACTCATGAGTCCTTTCTAAGTCTTCTATCCCATAATGTAAGATGGGGGTATAAACAAAGAAGCAAGGGCTAGCTGACCTTATGTGGGGCATGGTTAGGGAACAGGAATTCCCTGTATCCAGCAGGGTAAAGGGGGTAGGAGGAAAGGGAAATGAGAGAAGCGAATCAAGAGGTGAGCAAGGGAACCAGTACCCGTCAACGCCAACACACACCTGGTAAGTAGCAGGGCTGGTCTTCAAATCCAGGACTATGGGGCCAATGCATGGGAACAGAAGCAGCTTGTAGACTTCGGTGGTGGGGCTGCCAGAGTGGGGAAATTAAGGGAGAAGGACAGGCTCTGCAGCCCAAGTGCCAGATGCCAAAGGCCTGCAAAGGCGCTAGGACCCAGCTCCAAATCAGAGCTCCGGGCGCCATCCAGTGGCCACTAGGGAGATTGCAAGAGAAAAGAGCATGAGAAAAGAAACCTCAGAGAAGCTAGTGCCCGCCAGCTCCAGGGAAGAGGAAGGGAAGGAGCCTGGCCTTTGCCCTCAGTGCCCCCTATCAGTTGACTACCCTGCTCCAGTTTGACCTCCCCACAAGGCTTCTTCCTGGTGCAACTGATGTTTTCTCTCTGTGTGACCTTGGGCAGGCAACTCTGGCCTCTAAGCCTCAGTTTCCCCAACTGTAAAATGAATGGGAAGGCAAGGTGAGGTCACATGCCAAGTCCATAGGTCTTTAGCTCATCTGATCCTCATGGCCAGGTAAGATGATCATTCCCATCCCCCCATACTCCAGTCCCTCCTGACCATGCATAGTTCATGCTTCACTCACCTGTAAAGTCCTCCATGGCCTCCTGCGGAAATTCCAGCCACCGTTTAAGGATCACCTCTCCAGGATTTCTCCCTCCTCTCATCTGAAGTTCCCTCTTTCTGCTACAGTCAGGTTCCCTCTTTCTGCTCAGCCCTTCTAGCCCGGAGCTTCCTCAGCTCAAGAGTTTTTCTCAATCGTCAGTTTCTCCCTCTTCACCAAGCCTAGCAAGGTGCCCGGCACAGAGTGCTTAAGAGCAGCTGCTCTGAAATCAGTCAGCCTGGCTTCAAGCCCCATGTGGTAGGCAGAATGGCCTTCTCCGCAAAGATGTACACGTTTTAATCCCCGGCACCTGTGATTTCACCTCACATGACAAAAGGGACTTTGCAGATGTGGTTAAGATAGACAGCTTGAGGCCGGGCGCGGTGGCTCATGCCTGTAATCCCAGCACTTTGGGAGGCTGAGGCAGGCGGATCACCTGAGGTCGGAAGTTCAAGACCAGCCTGACCAATATGGAGAAACTTTGTTTCTACTAAAAATACAAAAAATTAGCTGGGAGTAGTGGCACACGCCTGCAATCCCAGCTACTCAGGAAGTTGAGGCAGGAGAATCACTTGAACCTGGGAGGCAGAGGTGGCAGTGAGCCGAGATCACGGCATTGCACTCCATCTTGGGCAACAAGAGCAAAAACTCCATCTCAAAAAAAAAAGCTCGAGATGGGATGATTATCTTTGATTATCAAGGTCATGCCAATATAAACAGGAGAGTCCTTATAAGACAGAGACGGGAAGTGCAGAGTCAGAGAAAGAGATGTGCTGATGGAAACTGAGTCTGAAGTGATGTAGGGCCATGACTCAAGGAATTCAGGTAGCCTCTAGAAGCTGGAAAAGGCCAGGAAACAAAAGCCTCTAGAAGGAATAAAGCCTTGCCAACACTTCTTAGACTTCTGACCTAAAAACTGTAAGGTAATAAATGTGTGTTTTCAGCCACTCAATTTGTGGTAACTTATTAGAGCAGCCATAGGAAACATCGTGGTTCAGCTTCGTACTGGTTATGTTACTGTTGGAAACTTAACCTTTTTATGCCTCAGTGTCCTCATCTGTAAAATGGGGATGATAAAGGCAATGATTCTTATTTCACAAGGTGGTTGCAAGTATAAAATGAAAATACCTGCAAATCAGTTACAATAATGCCCAACACTAAATATGTTAGCTGTTACTATAAGAATAGTTAATAGCTACCATTAATTGAGGGTCTGATAGGTACCAGGCACAGTGTCACATGCCTTAGAAGAATGTCCTTGATTCTCCCCATCACGCTTGGGGGTAACAGTTCCAATCTCCACTTTGCAGATGAGGAAACAAACACAAAATAATTTTCCCCAAATCACTCTGGAAGCATTTTAAACTTCGTGGTTTCTTACATGCATCCGGGAAATGGTACTGGTTTGTGTTCTTTGCTGATAGAGGTGTTTTGGGAGGGGTTGATAGGATGACAGAAGGAAGGCCACAGGCTGGGCAGACAGGGGTCCTAGCTGATACCTCCTTCTCTTCCTACCTAGTGCAGGAGAGAGTTAAAATCGGGCAAAGCTCATCTATCCACTCCCACCCCATTCATTTAGGGGTTCAGTTACTGCCTCTCACTTTCCCACCAACGCCACCCCCGCCCCGCACCCCTCACCAGCGCTCAGTCCTAGCAGCTTTTGAGCCAGATTTGGGGGCATCATGGGATAGGCCTGGCCGGAGAGCGAAGCGTTCAATCCGCTGGGGAATGGGGTGGCGCAGACTTACTCAGACCCCAAGGATTCCTGTTGAGCCCCCTCCCTTCCCGCAGCCTGCATAAGGAGCCATCTGTTCTCGGCTGAATAAACAAGCAGGGGGAAGCAGCGCCGGGTCTCCTGCACCCGAGCCCGACCCCCGCACAATGCGCCTTTCTCCAAGGAGACGCCGCTCGGGCGCCGCCAGAGCGCGCTCCGTCTGGCTTCCCCTGCCCCAGGCGGCGCAGCAAGACCCAAAAACGGACCCCGTAGAAATAAGTTTTTTTTTTATTTTTTTAAGAAAACAAACAAGAAATCCAACAAAGAACTGAGCGCAGCACGCGGCGAGGGCGTGCCGGTCTAGCACGTGCCCCTTCCCTCAGCACCCGCTGTCCCCCTGACCCCGCAGTCCGCCTAATGGTCCGGGCGAGGCCAGCTCAGCTCAGTGCCGGAAGCCCGCCAGCGCCTCCGCCCCGACAGCCCAAGCCTGACGGGCCCAGGTTCTGCCTGGCCCCGGCGAACCGATGGCGCGCAAGGGGCACCGTCCGTGGTCCGGGTCTGGGCTGCCCGTGGCCCTCACTTCTGGTTGGCCAGCTGGTTCTCCAGATCCTCCAGGCGCGCCGTCAGCTGGGCCAGTGAGTGGTTAAGGAGGCCGCTGGGGTTCGCGGAGGTCCCTTCACTTTCCCTCCAGCCCGCGCCACCAGCCCTAAAGGATATGGTTCAGCGTCAGACTCTCGAGCGCCCCCAGCGTGCGGCCCTGGAACTCCACGAGGCTTTCGCATTCGCATGGGCTCCGAAGCTCTGTCCCTGCGCTGATGCCCTCCTCTGCAAGCCGGACACAGAGGGTCAGGGGGATGAGAAATTGCGCTAGCTTTGGCCCTCTGATTTCCCTGCACTGAGCCTATGGTTGCTTATATGGGCTTTGGATTTAGAGAGACCTGGGCTGAGTCCCAAGCTAAGTAGCTGTTAGATACTGAAAAACTCATTAACCTTTCTAAGCTCAGTTTCCTCATCTATAAAATGGATATAATGAAAGAATGTATGCATTAGTGGCTTCGAGGATTCATTCACCTGTGTACGTGTGTGTGTGTGTGTGTGCCCGTGCACAACTTACAAGACTGTTTCTCAAACCTTAATGCTCATTGGAATCATCAGGAGAGCGTGTTAAAATATAGATTCTGATTCAGCATGGTGAAGGAGCTCAGAAGGTACATTTCTAACAAGCTCCAAAATGATGCTGATGTTCCTGGTCTGTGGACCACACTTTGTGTAGCACTCTCCAAATAAAATTTTATGCAGTGATGAAAGTGTTCTACACCTGCCCTGTCTAAAGCAGTAGCTACAAGCCACATGTGGCTGTTTAACGCTTCAAATGTGACTGGTGCTACTAAAGGACTAAAATGTATTTTATTTTAATCAATTGTAATTAAATAGGTACTGCCTACCTTTTTGAAAAAGCACAAATCTAGAACACTGCCTGGTTCAAGTAAATACTTTACAGCAGGGTTCCCCAATCTCCAGGCCATGGACCAGTACCAGCACATTACATGGACCAATACCAGCCCATGGCCTGTTAGGAACTGGGTCACACAGCAGGAGGTGAGCAGCCAGCATGCAAGGGAGCTTCATCTGTATTTATAGCCGCTCCTCATAGCTCTTATTACAACCTGAGCTCCTTTCCTGTCAGATCAGTGGCATTGTTAGATTCTCATGGGAGCACAAACACTATTGTAAACTGTGCATGTGAGGGATCTAGGTTGCAGGCTTCTTATGAAAATCTAATGCCTGATGATCTGTCACTGTCTCCCATCACCCACAGATGGGACCATCTAGCTGCAGGAAAACAAGCTGAGGGCTCCCACTGATTGTACATTATGGTGAGTTGTATAATTATTTCATTGTGTATTACAATGTAATAATAGAAATAAAGTGCACAATAAATGTAATGTGCTTGAATCATCCCAAAACCATCCTCCCCACCACCATCATGGAAAAATTGTCTTCCATAAAACCACTGCCTGGTGCCAAAAAGGTTGGGAACCACTGCTTTATGGTGTATTTCAACTAGACCAGTGATTCTCAAAGTGTGGTCTTTGGACCAGCAGCACCAGCATCATGTAGGAATTTATCAAAAATGCTAATTATCAGACAACACCCCAGACTTGCTGAATTAGAAAATCTAGAGTTGAAGCCCAGCAATTTGTGTTTGTTTTTGTTTTGTTTTTTGAGCTCTGTCGCCCAGGCTGGAGTGCAGTGGCACAATCTCGGCTCACTGCAACCTCTGCCTCCTGGGTTCAAGTGATTCTCCTGCCTCAGCTTCCCGAGTAGCTGGGATTACAGGCATGTGCCACCATGCCCTGCTAATTTTTTGTATTTTCAGTAGAGACGGGGTTTCACTGTGTTAGCCAGGATGGTCTCAATCTCCTGACCTCGTGATCCGCCCGCCTCAGCCTCCCAAAGTGCTGGGATTACAGCCGTGAGCCATCGTGCCCAGCCGCAATTTGTGTTTTTAAAGGCCCATCAGGTGATTCTGGCGTGACCTAATCTTTAGGAACCACTGATCCTGATCCAACTCTATCTCCCCACACATCAACATCTTGGGGGTTGGGCGGGAGGCCTTACAATTAAAACTGGCACATGTTTTTTCTTAGCAGTACATAAAATAGTGGTGAATCTTAAAATGAATGGTATCTTAGATTCACTGAAATTCTATAAGCATGTGCCATTGTTAAGATTACAGGGAGGCCAGGCGCGGTGGCTCACACCTGTAATCCCAGCACTTTGGTAGGCCGAGGCAGGTGGATCATGAGGTCAGGAGATCAAGACCATCCTGGCTAACATGGTGAAACCCCGTCTCTACTAAAATTAGAAAAAATTAGCCAGGCGTGGTGGCATGCGCCTGTTGTCCCAGCTACTCAAGAGGCTGAGGCAGGAGAATCACTTGAACCTGGGAGGTAGAGGTTGCAGTAAGCCAAGATCGCACCACTGCACTCCAGCCTGGGTGACAGAGCGAGACTCCATCTCAAAAAAAAAAAAAAAAAAAAAAAAAAAGATTACAGAGAATGACATAGAAAAAAAATGCTACAACAAAAGTACCTTAGGAAAAAAAGAAAAAGGATTACAGGTGGTGAAATAATAAGCACAATGCCTGACATTTAACCTTTGAAAACACTGCCGTAATGATTTAAAAGTTGTCTCTTCATCTTAGTCTTACATGTACCATGAACAAACTGCTGGAATCCAGCAAAGACCCCTAACTTCACAGATTTGTTTCTCTAAACAAAGGGTTGGAGACAGGGAGCAGTCATACCACCAATTGGTAAAGAGCTTCAGCCACAAAACCCAGACTTCTCTTAGAACTCTAGAGCTAGAGGTAACCTTGGGCAGCCAGTGCCTCTCCTGTTACAGAAGAGAAAAGCTAAGGTAGGTGTGGGGGTAAGTGACTCGTCCAAAGTCACACTGCAGGGCCCATAAGAGTCACACAGGAAGAGCTCTGAAAGAGCCCCTAATCTGAAAGAGCCACAATAATTAGAATTAGCTGGGACTAGGGAGGGAAGGAGAGTTGGCGGAAGGAGTGTATGTGTATATTTGTATATGTATATACATGCAAGTGCGTGTGCGTGCACACACAAACACACATATATTATATAATATAGTATATATAGTATATTATATATACTTTTTTTGAGACAGGGTCTCACTCTGTCACCAGGCTGGAGTGCAGTGGTGCAATCTCGGCTCACTGCAATCTCCACCTCCCAGGTTCGAGCAATTCTCCTGCCTCAGTGCCCACCACCTTGCCCGGCTAATTTTTGTATTTTTTGGTAAAGACAGTGTTTCACCATGTTGCCAAGGATGGTCTCGAACTCCTGATCTCAAGTGATCCACCTGCCTCGGCCTCCCAGAGTGCTGGGATTACAGGTGTGAGCCACTGCACCCAGCCCTGCTACATATATTTAAAAAAAAAAAAAAAAAAGACAGATTCTCCAGACCCAGACCAGCCCTACTTAGTCTGTTTCTGGAGCTGGAGTCTGATAAACTGGAAGAAGAGTCACATCTTAAGCCTGGGCTAGTGTCTAAAGTCTCTAGGGTAAAAGTTACCCTGGAGACATTACCTATATCACCTAGAGCACAGTACACTACACACAATTCAAGATCCCCCTTCTCCTCCACAGGAGGAACTGAGCACCAGATGATGAAGTAGAGGGATTGCACTTATGAGGTATGCTGTCCCCATTAAAAAAGAGGAAAAAAGTCTTTGCATACTTGAAATATATTCAGTCCTGCCACTTTGCCAAGTTCATAAGGTTGAATTCTAACAAGTTCAGGGGATATGTGCTGTGACTCCACTTACAAATGCTGTCTGGTGTGCCTTCAAAAAAATTTCCCAAATTATTCTGAACCTCCACTGATTTGGGGGACAGGTAGCCTAGTCTAGGATTTCTTAGACTTTAATATGCTTGCAAATCACCTGAGAATCTTGTCGAAGTGCAAATTCTGATTCATTCGGTCTGGAGAGCACCAGAAATGCTTCAGTTCTAAGAAGCTAGCGGGTGACCGCCCTGCCGCTGGCCTGCGGACCACATTTGGAGTAGCAAAGCTCTGTCTAGTGAGCCCAACCTCTGGCTATAACTACAAAGGGGGTAGGAAGTGAATAGGAAGGGGAGATATCAGAGGGCGGGCGATGAGAGAGAGGAGGAGCCCCGAGAGAGATGCGCTCACCTGGACAGATGCTGCCTCTGAGGTTCTCCAGCAGGTGCGTCATAGTGCCGAAGTCCGGGGCGTAGGACACGTGCAGTTCCGCTGGCTCCGAGGCGATCTCGCGCAGCTCCGCCTCCACCGCCTTGCCCACGCCCACAGCGTACATGACTATGCCTACAAGGCTGGGATCTCAGAGGGTGCCCCAGGACTCGGGAAAGCTGCCTCCCAGCGTCTGACCCAACCCCAGCCCACTGTGTCCCATGCCAAGCCCACCTTCCTCCTTGGCGCGCGCTGCCCACACCGAGATGTCATCCTGGGAGCGGCCATCCGTGAAGACCAGGCCAACTCGAGGCACGTTGAGGGCACGGGGCCGTGCACCCTGTGCCTCGGAGAAGCTGTGCTCCACCATGTGCCGCAACGCCAGCCCTGTCATGGTGCCGCGTTCCATGTACTCCACGGCCAGGACCGCCTGCTTCACCTCGGCTGCGGTGCCGTAGCGACCCAGAGGGAACTCGGTGCGCACGCGGCTGGAGAACTGCACCAGCCCCACGCGCGTGCCCTCGGGGGACACATCTAGGAAGTCCACAATCTGGTTCACGAAGCGCTTCACCAGCTCGAAGTTTTGTGGACGCACGCTCTTGGAGCCGTCAACCAGCAGAACAAGGTCCACGTGGCCTTCCCGGCACCCTGCACAGCCAGAAAAGCTTGAATTGAGGGACCAGATTCTGCACTGGCAGCAGCTGTCTATCCATCTAGTCATTCATTCGCAAACATTTATTATATAACAGACAACATTTCCTGAGTCCTTCCTGGGCCAGGCAGTGTGCTAAATAATAATAATTATCACCATCATCATCACCATCATCACCATCATCGTCATCATCACCGCCCCTGACATTTATTCAGTGCTTAAAACAAACCACTCTGCTAAAAGCATCTTTTTTAACAACAATCATAATAATGACCACAATAACTACCATTTATTGATCATCTACTATGTATCAGGCACACTTCTAAGCACTGTACCAGTATTAACAATAATAATAACAAAAACATTATTTACCGACAGCTTACCATGTGCCAGGTACTGGGTGAAGTGCTTATATATATTCTCATACTCCCAATAAGTTTGACTATTGTCCCCATTTTCTATGACCTGAGGTTCTGATGGATAAAGTGATTGCCCCAGATTTCATAGCTAGTACTGACTGAGCCAAGACACGAAGCCAGGTCCATCTGACTCCAAAACCCATGCTCCTGAATGACTCTACAATGTCACCTCCCCTATCCTGAGCCAGGGAATTTGCTAGGACCAAAATGTGGTGTGTGTTGGCCTGGGGAGGTTTTGAAAGGTTTTGAAAGAATTAAAACATAATCCTGATCCATGAGGACAGAGCAGAGCAAGTCAGACATGCCATATGCTCTGGTCAAGGAAAGTGCTAGAAGAGAAGAGCGTGCAGGGATCCCAAGGTAGGAGTAGTGTATTCTTCCTGGAGTTGTTAAGGAAGGCTGCATGGAGGTGATGGCATTCTATCTGATCTTTGTTATGAACAGAATGAGTGTGTTTCCCAAAATTCATTTATTGAAACCCTACACCTTAATGTGATAGTCTTGGGAGGTGAGATCTTTGGAGGTAATTAGGATTAGATGAGGACATGAGGGTACAGTGCTTATGAGTAAAATTACTGTCCTTATAAGAGTCTGAAGAGGTCAGGCATGGTGGCTCCCAGCACTTTGGGAGGCTGAGGCAGGCAGATCACTTGAGGTTAGGAGTTCAAGACCAGCCTGGCTGAGATGGCAAAACCCCATCTCCACTAAAAATACAAAAATTAGCCAAGCATGGTGGGGCACACCTGTAGTCTCAGCTACTCCAGAGGCTGAAACAGGAGAATCAGTTAAGCCCCAGAGGTGGAGGTTGCAGTGAGCCGACATCGTGCCACTGCACTCCAGCCCAAGAAACAGAGGGAGACTCAGTCTCAAAAAAAAAAAAAAAGTCTGAAGAGGGCTTGCTTCCTGTCTTCGCCATATGAGGACACAGCAAGAAGATTGGTGTGTGTGTGTGTGTGTGTGTGTGTGTGTGTGTGTGTGTTGGCATGGGGAGGCTTTGAAAGGTGTGCCATCTAAGAATCAGAAAACAGGCCTTCATTAGACACCATATCTGCTGGCATCTTGGTCTTGGACTCCTCAGCCTCCAGAATTGTGAAAAGTAAATGTTGTTTAGGCCACCTAGTCTACGGTACTTTGATATAGCAGCCTGAATGAACTAAGACAGTCTTGAAACATCAGTAGGAGTTTGCCAAGGCAGTAAGGGACAGTCTAGAAGATGGGATGCAGCACGTGCAGAGGCTTGGGATCTGGGGAGTTCCTGACACATCCAGGGAGGGGCAGGCCAGTAAGACTGAAATGTTCAAGTGTGGCAGGAGATGGGCAGATGGAGTTGGCTGAAGCTAGATTGTGATGACCTAAGGCAGTGGTTTCAAAATTTTTATCACGGCTCACAGTAAAAATAATAATAATGACAATACATCATGAGACATTTCACATAGAACTAAAATTTCAGAAATAATATAACTCTTTCTACAGGCAGTAAACTCTATATTGTCTTCCACTCTTTATTTTTTTTAATGTTGGTTGTAACCCAGTAATTTGATTTCATTATTCATTAATGTGGTTCTGCTCACCATTTGAAATACTTAGGGGTAAGTCATTTGATCTTTCTTCTGTAGGCATTGGTGAGCCACAGAAGGCTTGTGCACAAAGGAGGAATGTGATCAAATATGTATTTTTTAAATTAACATTGGCAGCAGAGTAGAGGACTGTAGGAAAGAGATGGAGGCAGGGAATGGCATACCCTCCAATGTCACCCCCACAACACACACACACATTCACACCACAGCCTAGGGGCCACAGCAATGGCAAAGTCAAGGACACTCCGAATGTGGGCAATGGGGCAGAAGCCAAGAGAACACCCTCCCGCCCATCACTCACGGTTGCAGCCCTTGCCATCTGCCTGAATTTGCCGCCCCTCGGGGCACAGGCAGCGGTAGGAGAGGCCCTCGCTCACACACTGGAACTCACAGCCATGGTCCACGCCATTGCAAAGGTCCCGGACTGAAAGGAGAGACAGGTCAGGATGAGTCAGAATGGACCCCACCAGCTAAGATCCTTTACCCCTCCCACAAATGTAGGAGAGCCCTCCTCACCCTGACAGCTCCTCCCATCAGGCTGCAAATCATGGCCCTCTCTGCAGTGGCACCGTGGCCCACCAGGGGTGCTAACACACTCATGCTGACAGCTATGGTTCCCAAAGCTGCAGTAGTCAATGGCTGGCAGGAGGGAAGAAACAGCAAGATGTTGCCTCTGATTGGAGCCCTCGGAGGCCACAGTCCAGGGTGTGGTGGGAGGGCGGGGGTGTTGCTCACCCCTGCAGCTCCTCTGGTCCTGCTGGAGTACAAAGCCAACTTGGCAGCGACAGAAATAGGAGCCTGGGGAATTGATGCAGTGGTGCTCACATCCATGGGTCCCTTCAGCACACAGATCAATGGCTGAGGAAGAGATGGGGTCAGTCTATGCCCAGGGCTGCCCTTCTCAGCTCTGGTAGCACAACCACCTGAGGAAATTTTTAAGAATACCTACGCCTGGGCCCCAACCCCAAAAATCCTGACCTAATTAGTCAGGGCCCCTGTCCTCAAGATGCTCTCTGACTTACAGAGGACAGGTTTGGCCACTTTACCTATTTGAGCCTCCATTTTTCTATTTGCAAAATGGGGATATAATGGAAGAGAGTGCTTGCTATTCACAGTTTCCTTCTGTGGAAGATGGGGAACTATTGCCCTGCTGAGCATCTTGATGGTCTGGATAGGCAAAGATGGCCGAGAGCTGGACTGGAGAGAAGATAATTACCCTGTATAAAAAAGTGAGTATTTGGGGTTCCTGGAGAGGAGATGAGAGTGCAGAGAGAAAAAAAAATAAAAAAAGAACAAGAGAGCCAGTATGAAGATGAGTAACTCTGTGGGTTGAGGCTGCCCGTGAAAAATCCCTTGTGCTAGGCTGACTGAGGACTTTCAGAAACAAAGCTAATATTCAATTATAATGAGTTTTTCGTGTGTGTGTGTGCGCCCGCTATGAGTTACTTAGCACATACACACTTGTGTATGCTCCTGCATACACAAATGTGTAAACCAAAGAAGAGGTTGATTAACATGCATGGAACAAGAACATGGTGTGCAGGGTTGAGAAATGAGAGAGGATCAATCAATCAAATGAATTTAGCAGAGGCTCACAGCAAGAGGTGACCACCAGAATGTAAGCACTTGGGGGATTTCCAGAGGCCTTGGAGAGGGATTTGAATGTTAAACAGTCGTCAAATCAGAGTTCAAGCCAACTTTTAGTTTCTAGAAACAAGAAGACTCGAGCTTACATCTGGGTTATTGGTATTACATGATTTCTTTTTCCAGGTTGTTGTGAGGCTGAGAGATAATAATGTGTGTAATGCTCCTAGCACAGTGTCTAATACTAACTTGGTACTCAGTAAAAAACCCAATTGAATAAGCAAGGTATTCTATGCCATAGCTTTTCAGAAGACAAAAATGAAGAACCAGTTCACACCTGTAATCTCAGCACTTTGAGAGGCCGAGGCGGGAGGATCTCTTGAGCCCAGGAGTGTGAGACCAGCCTGGGCAACATAGCAATGCCCTATCTCTTAAAAAGAGAGAGTCTTGCAAGATTTGCAAAGGCAGAGGGGAGCGGCAAGGGCAGCTCAGGTGAGCAGCACACAAAGAGCTGAGGTGCAGAGTCAAGAATGGGCAGCATGACAGGGGAGACCCACCTAACTGAAGACCCCCCAACAGTATCTGAGAAGAGAAACTGTAAGGATGTGCCTGTAAGAAGACAGAAATGGCCAGGCACAGTGGCTCACACCTGTAATCCCAGAACTTTGGGAAGCCAAGGCGGGCAGATCATTTGAGGTCAGGAGTTCGAGACCAGCCTAGCCAACATGGTGAAACCCCATCTCTACTAAAAATACAAAAAATAGCTGGGTGTGGTGGCCAGCGCCTGTAATCCCAGCTACTTGGGAGGCTGAGGCACAAGAATCACTGGAACCCGGGAGGCGGAGGTTGCAGTGAGCCCAGATCGCACCATTGCACTCCAGCTTGGACAACAGAGCAAGACTCTGTCTCAAAAAAAAAAAAAAAAGAGAGAGAGAGAGAGAAAAGAAAAGAAAAAGAAAACAGAAACAAGTTTGGGAGGTGGATTGGAGACTGGCCTGAAAACAGGGAGAAAGAGGGCAGAAAGCACACTGAACTGTGGGCTCCCACCAGGAACTTACGTGACCCCAGGCAATACCTTTCTTTCTTAGGCCTGTAAAGTGATGGAGGTGTGCTTTTACTGCCAAAGGCCCTTCCAGACTCATTGGTCTGATGTTGGGGCAATGGAGAGCCAAAGAAGCTTCAGGGGCAGTGAGATGGCAGGACAGGGATAGCTCTCACCCAAACAGCTCTTGTTATCTGCTGCGAGTTTGTAGCCCGGGTTGCAGGCACAGTGGAACATGCCCTGGGCATTGACACATTGGTGCTGGCAACCATGTCCCCCCTCAGCACACTGGTCCTTCCCTGAGGACACACAGGACTAGAATCAGTAGGGAACAGACGGGCAGAAGCCTCCAACAAGAGAGCTGGATGGAGTTGGGGTCAGAGGCAGGCATCACCCTCAAATGGCTTTCAGAAGGAAATAACTAATTTGAGAAGGGCGGTACCAAGTGAGAGGGCTTAGGGAAAGAAGGCTTAAGGAGCCCCTGTGAGTAGGCTCAGAAGAGGAGACACCCAATTAGACACGTCAGTGGGCTGGGACAGGACTACACAGGGGCAGGAGTGGGTAGGGAGGTGGAGAGGTGCTAAGTCGAGATGGGCGGAATAAACTCAAAACGTCACTAGAACAGATCTTGCAGCATTTGTGGGAGGAGCTAAGATGATAATGGGAGAAGCCATCCCCATGTGGGAGGGCCACGACTCTTTGGAGCAGTCGATCCCTCTTAGCTTTGAGAATCACTGGTTCCTTGTGTGCAGGGAGTTGGTGCTGGAGTTTGACATTAAGCCTGTGGTAAGCTGTGGCGGGCAGGGCAAGAAACTACAGGTTGCTCCTTGTTGATGGAGCCTGAGCAGAAGTGGTCAGAGCTGAAATCTGACACAGCCTGCGGTAGGTCAAGGCAACTCTACCTGGAAATAGCGGGGCCACTCCACGGGATGGGATTTACTGTGGTGGGAAAAGAATCCAAGCATTTGGATTGAGAGTTCGAGCTTCACTCCAGCACCCTCCTAACTCACCACACAGCCGGCTCTGGAACTGCAGGCCGAACTCCTGGATGAGGTCGAAGGACTCTACGAGGAAGACGTGCTCGTCTAGCGGGGGCGATGCCATGGCGCGCAGGGAGCCCACGTCCGCGCGCTGCACCCCCACCGCGTAAATTTCAATGCCGCGGGCGCGCGCCTGTGCCGCCACCTCGGCCACGCGGTCCTGGGGCCGCCCGTCTGTCACGATGACAGCGACACGCGGCACGCGCTCCTCTGGCGGTCGCGCGCCCTCGGCCACGCTGAAGGCCACGTTCATGGCGTACTGGATTGCCAGTCCCGTCATGGTGCCTTGCGCCAGTGGCACCAGGTCGCGGATGGCGCGCTCCATGTCCTCGCGGCGCGAGAACGCGCGGAGAGGGAAGACGCTCTGCACTTGACTCGAATACTGGATCACGCCAACGCGCGTGGCGTTGGGACCCACGTTCAGGCCTCGGAGGAGGCCCATGAGGAACTGCCGCATGGTCTCGAACTCGAAAGGGCGCACGCTGCGGGAGCTGTCAATCACGAACACCAGATCCAGGGGCCCAGTGTGACACCTGGGACCTATGGGGAGATCAGGGAGGTCTCTCTTAGGTCAGCAAAGCCTCACTTCCGAGGAGACCCCCTGGGAAACCCAGGGGAAATGCGGCTATGCAGACATAACAGCGCCCAGCACAGCAAACGCAGATTAGACAGATGCACTCGCCCGGCATGTGCCTAGCACCTGGGCTAGGAGATTTCACAAATTCCCTCTTCTTACAGCTCTGAGGGCTATTCTGAGGCGGTATTACCCATTGACGAGGGGGCAAGGAAGCGTCGCAAACTCAAAGCCTGCAGGGACCAGGCAGGGAACATGGATGAACCGGTTGGGTTAGGACGCTGGAGACCCAAAGAGCCCCTATCACTCCTAAATTGGGCAGGCAGCTCCATCCAAATGCTGCCATGCCCCTGCGAACTGGATGTGAGCAGATCCCTGGTTTTTCAAGAGAAGTACTAAACAGGGATTTTTATGTAAAATTCCCTGGTTTTTCCATGTTTTCAAATAATTTTTCCAAATTAAACACCCCATGGACAGTTCTGCATGCGCCCAAAACTAAGCCACATCCTACAGATGAAGAAACTGAAGCCCAGAAAGGTGAAGTGGGGAACTTAAACCCAGTCCCATATGTTCCAAAGGCCTTGCTTCCCTCTCCCCAGCAGGAGGAGCTGGCTGCAGAGGGAGGACCTACTTCCGCTCCTCTCCTCCCACTGGTGAGGGCTGGGCCCCAGTTCACCTGCCAACTGGAGCTGGGTTTCCCAGGGCTGAAGAAGGAGCAGCAACACGGGCCAGCAAAGAAGGCCTCTCATGGCGCTTCGGGACAGAGAATGGAGGAGTCAGAGCCTGGAGGGAGGAAGGAAAATAGAAAAGCAACAGTATTTACAGAGCTCTTATTCTGGGTGATAGGCACTTGGAGGGGGAAGACAGTTACGGGTTTATTTTACTAATCTCTCTATTTTTGTGTATGTTTGAAATGTTTCAGAATTTAAAAATTCTCATCACAGTAGGATTGCTGGGAAACACAAGAGATTCTTTATTTTTATTTATTTATTTTTTTAGATAGAGTCTTGCTCTGTCGTCCCGGCTGGAGTGCAGTGGCATGATCTCGGCTCACTGCAACCTCTGCCTCCCAGGTTCAAGCGATTCTCCTGCCTCAGCCTCCCGAGTAGCTGGGATTACAGGCTCCTGCCACCACACCTGGCTAATTTTTTGTATTTTTAGTAGAGAGCGGGTTTTGCCATGTTGGTCAGGCTGGTCTCAAACTCCTGATCTCAGGTGATCCTCCCACCTCGGCCTCCCAAAGTGCTGGGATTACAGGCGTGAGCCACCGCGCTTGGCCCACAAGAGATTCTTTGTGGAACTGCAGAATAGTAAATAAGAATAGATACAAATATGCAAAATTTAAACAGGAAAAAAAAACAGGTCTTTCTTAAATGTCAGGCACAGTGTTAAGTGCTCTTCACGCAATGTGGCATTTAATCCTCTCTGCAATTGTAAGACTAAGGCTGTGATTGTCCCCATCATACAGACAAGGAAACTGAGGCTCAGAAAAGTTAAGCACTGGTACCTAAAGTCATTCGGCCAAAAAGTGGCTGCGGTAGGATAGAATCCCACACCTGCTAGTTTCTGTGAGCCAGCCTGGGCGTTTGGTGCCTCTCCTCCTGCCAGGCGGACCTCTGCAGACAGAAGCCCTTCCCCACCTCTGCCCACTCCCCTACGCACACAAGCTTCTGTGTGGCTGTCTTTGCAACTCGCCAACCCCCCAGACCCCTCCACACACACAAACACAGACATGCACTGCCCAACTGCAGGCGGCAGGGAGGGGCTGCGCCCTGTTGCGGGGCTGAGCGTGGTGGCGCGGCAGCGAGTGGACCAAAACCCACTGCGCACGAGAACGCGCGGCTTGGCGCCTGTTTCCCGCCTGCTCTCAGGAGCGACCGCCAGGGGGCGCCCGAGATGGCCGGGGGCGTGGGAAGCCCACATCTGCCCAGCAGGTGCGCCCACCCCGAGCAAACAGAGGGCCGGGGCCCGGGGCCTTGGAGATAAGGCCTGGACAGGATATATCCCGCACAAGAGCCGAGGAGCAGGGGTGTGCAGGGTTCCAGCGACAGCAGCACTGGACTCGTCCAGAGGGCGGCGGGTGAGCGGCTGGGGCCCCGTGGAGCCACCATGGACCCCGCAGGAGCAGCAGGTGAGCGCTTACCCTCCCGCGGCCCCGGAGACGCCCCGTGAGAACTACGAAGGACCACCACCCCCACCCCACTATACAAATAGGAAAACTAAGCCCCAAGGAGGCAGCCCGCCGAACTGCAAAAGCAGGATTCGAACCTAGGGCTCCTGGTTCCCCTTCTCTCTCTTGAGGCCCCCTAGCGCCTAGAAGTCACTAAACCTCATTTCCTTCCAGCTCCTACCCCACCCCCGCGCCCCATGCTGAAGCTGTGTTAGCCATTTTTCTGTTGCTGTTTCTTGGCAGAGAGGGCCAGCCGCCCCTCACCCAACCGCAGCTCCGCCCCCGCCCCCCAGTTCCGTGAATGCGCCTATTCTGAGCGAGGCCAGTGCCTCCTTCTCACTCCAGGCGACCTTCTCATCCCGGATTCTTCTCCCCTTTCCCCTCCCAGGCCTGGTAGAAGAACATAAATCCTCTGGCAGGGCCCATCGTGGGAGGGTGACCAAGCAAGATGTGGCAGCACTGGTGGAAGTGGGAGGGCAGGGAACTCTTCTCAAGCTTGGGCCACAGGCGAGGCCAACATCCCTGGGCAGCATGAGGGCTAAGGCACAAGGGGCCTCTGCCACCTCCCGTACTTTCCCACCCGGAGACACCTCTGGGCCCCTAAATCTTGGTTAAGGTTCCCCTCATCCCATTCTTGGTCTGAGCCAACTTCTCACCTGGCACTCTGCCTCCACCCCAGGAATCCTAGAGAGTCAAAATAGCGACTGCCTCAAAGTTCATCATCTTTCCAAACCCCTCATTCTACAAAGAAAGGAACTAGGTCCAGAGAGGGTAGTGTCTTGCTGAAGGGCACATGGCGATGTCGTGGCAGGATTGATACTAGAACCTGGGATTCCTCTGAGGAGTTAATCCTTGCATTAAAAAGAAAGATTCAGAGATGGCCTGAGGTGAGGTTGAGGGAGTGGAGCAGCAAGGGAGGAGAGGCCTGTAAATAATTTCTCAAAAGTCCCTTAGGGACATTTCAGGGGGTTCCTAGAGGGATGAGAGTAGAAAAGGGATGACCCTATTTTGATGGCTTTGATGGTGGGGGCTCGATTTGGAAAGGACCCTGCAGAAGTGGGAAAGGGCACTGCAAATCAGATAGGGCACCCTAGGCAGTGCCTCTGCTAAAATACAGTCGCCTGATCTGGCTTGATGCCTACTCCCCTGCAGACCCCTCAGTGCCTCCCAATCCTTTGACTCACCTGAGCCTGCAGGACAGATCAGAGATGCAGCTGCAGAGCGAAGCCGACAGGCGGAGCCTCCCGGGCACTTGGACCAGGTAACGGCGGCGTGGCAGCGTGCCCTAGGTGGGGACTGCCAGGCAGCTGGAGCATGCAGAGGCAGCGGCCACATTTAACCCAGGGCTGGTGGGTGGGGAGGGGAAGTGCAGGCTGCAGCCCCTCCCACTGGCAGGGAGGGATCCCCCCTTCCTCCTGAGGCGGGGCAAACCCAGCACCCCCTGCTCCTACCACCCTCGGAGCTGAAGACAGGGCTAGCTGCGGGCCAGGCTGGAATTCAGCTACAGCAGGAGACTGGGGAGACCGGGGCAGCCACACTCTGCAGCCGGAATTCATTGGAAGCTTAGAAGGCACTTCCCTGAGGAGAGCCCCAAGGGGTGGAGCGGTCCTGGCTGTGGCTGCTGCCTGTCTGGCCTGGCTTTCGAGGGTGCGGTCCTACGCTGTCCCCTCCAGTAGTGAGGAGAGACTCCGGTCCTGCCAAGAGGAATAAGGGCTCAGAAGGACAGTCTCAGTTTTCATGGCTCTCCTTGGGCCTCAACCTGCTAACCCCCCAAATCTCTCCCACCTCCCCTCCTCTACATGCTCCCTGCAATTACTCAGGCCCACCCACCCACACCGCTCAAGACCCCCAGGTTAAGAAGCCACCAGATCTCTAGGTTCTAACCTGGCTCACTCTGCAGGACCAATGTCATCTGCCTTGACTCCTGTAATCAAAGGAAGGAAAGCCCACACAGCAACAGGCCACTTCTCTTGGGAGAAAGGGAAGAATATGGCTTTGGCCCCAGAAAGGCTCAGATTCCCCCAGGCCATCTCCCATGCTGAGGACAAGGTTTTGGCCCTTTTCTGTTTGCAGGCAGGAGGCTAGAGAGTGCTCCAGGCCAGGAGCCCAGGAAAGGCTCCCCCTTCCCCTCCCCCCTCACTCCCCACCCTGCCTTCCCTAGGCTGGGGAAGCTTCATCTCTACCAATTCCATCAGCCCTAAAATACTCTTCTCCATCCCAAGGCCAGTATAAGTGCAGCCTTTGTGTCACAGCCACGTATCCCTATGGCCCTGGGCTCCAATGGGCAAGATGCCAGAGCCGCAGAGTGGATGGCTTGGGTGGTCCCATGGGCTCCATGCAGGCTTCATTGAGCACCTCGCAGCCTAAATATTTAGCCTACAATTTGCAGCCAAGTCTCCTCCTTACCTAATGCTTCCTCTTCCTGACCCCACAGGGGCAGGATATAGAGCAGCCCCACCCTCCCACTCACTCTAACCCTCTGCCCACTTCATTTTACTCAACTTGAGTGCTTGGACCCTGTGCCACCTTGACCCTTCTCCCTCCTGTGGCCGGTCGACCTGCCTGCCCCACTCCCAGGTCATCCCCAGAGCACACCACCATTCTGAGGGGAGGCGTGGGCAGGTGCCTGCAGCAACAGTGTGAACAGACTGTGCGGATCCTGCATGCCAAGGTGGCCCAGAAATCGTACGGAAATGAGAAGCGGTAGGTGCCTCCGCAGCCCCTCCCAGGTCTCTGCAACTGTCAGCCCTATGCATCTCCTCCATCCACCCATTGGGCCTCTTTTAGACCCAGAGCAGGCCTCAGGGCTGAGATCTCAGCTATTGGTCGACCAGGGCCTTGACCCTCAGCCGCCATTAGCCCCCACTTTGGTCTATAGTTCTACAGCAGGAGATTCCCTGTGAATCTCCTGTCTCCATTCATTCACTCATTCTCCCATTGATTCACTTATTCATTCATTCAACAACTACTTACTGAGTGTTTGTCATGTATGCACCAGGCTCTGTGGGTACTGCTGGGCACTGGGCATACAGCTGAACAAGACAGAAACAGCCCCGGCTGTGTAGCCCATGCTCTCACTCAAGTGTGGAAGAGACAGACAGTAAACTCCCCACAAATCAGGAAACAAGATACTTGCAGATTATGATGCGCACTAGAAGGAAAACTGAACAAGGCCATTTGACGGAAACTGAAGGCAGGGGGGACATTAGCTAGAAAGGTCAAGGAGGTTGAGACCTTTTGGGAGGTAACATTGGAATTGAAACTTGAATGCTGAAATGGAGCCAGACAGGAGAATATCTGGGGAAAGCATGCTACAATTAGAA
Source organism: Nomascus leucogenys (assembly GCF_006542625.1). NCBI lineage: Eukaryota > Metazoa > Chordata > Mammalia > Primates > Hylobatidae > Nomascus > Nomascus leucogenys. Next base: position 18,741,772 of record NC_044393.1, on the reverse strand, counting down.
GGAACAGAAGGGCCAGGCGCGATGGCTCACACCTGTAATCCCAGCACTTTGGGAGGCCAAGGCGGGCAGATCACCTGAGGTCAGGAGTTCGAGACCAGCCTGGCCAATATGGTGAAACCCCCTCTCTACCAAAAAATACAAAATTAGCTGGGCATGGTGGCGGGCACCTCTAATCCCAGCTGCTCAGGAGGCTGAGGCAGGATAATTGGTTAAACCCAGGAGACGGAGGTTGCAGTGAGCCGAGATCATGCCACTGCACTCCAGCCTGGCGACAGAGCAAGACTCAGTCTCAAAAAACAAACAAACAAACAAAAAGGGCAACAGAAAATGGGAAGACCTTGAGGCTGTACCAATTAGGCCTGTTTGAGGTACAAAAGAAATGACAGTGGCTGAAATCAGAGGGAGGAGCTGTAGGAAACAAGTCGGAGAGGTAAGCAGGGGTCAGATCTCAGGAGGACTTTGAATTTTAAACCACTGGAGGATTTTAAGGAGTTAACATGATTTGACTCATGTTTTTAACAAAACACTCTGGCCAGCCTGGTGGCTCATGCCTGTAATCGCAGCACTTCGGCAGGCCCAGGTGGGCAGATTGCTTGAGCCCAGAAGTTCCAGACCTGCGTGGGCAACGTGACAAAACTATGTCTGTACAAAAAATACAAAAATTAGATGGGTGTGGTGGCTTGTGTCTGTAGTCTCACCTACTCAGGAGGCTGAGGTGGGAGGATCAGTTGGGGAGGCAGAGGTTGCAGTGAGCCGAGACAGCTGAGATCAAGCTACTGCATTCCAGCCTGGGCAATAGAGCAAGACCCTGTCTCAAAAAAAAAAAAAAGAAAAGAAAGAAAGAAAGGGAAAGAAAGAGAAGAAAGAAAGAAAGAAAAGAGAGAGAGAGAGGGAGGGAGGGAGGCAGGAAGGAAGGAAGAAAAAAAGAAAGAGAAAGGAAGGAAGGAAGGAAGGAAGGAAGGAAGGAAGGAAGGAAGGAAGGAAGGAAGGAAAGAAGGAGCACTCTGGCTGCTGTGCAAAATGGGGAGGAGATAGAAACAGAACTTTCTGGAAGTAGACCAGTTTGAAGGCTGATGCTGTGGTCCAGGCAAAAAGTAATGGCAGCTGGGATGAAGGGCCAGGTGGTAAGAAGCCAGTAGATTCTGGATATATTATATTTTGAAGGTGGAGTGGACAGGACCGTCTGATGAGTTGAATGAGGGTTGTAAAAACAATAAGGTTTAGCTATGAATGGGGTTTACAGTCATGAAAAAGTGTTTGGGGGAGCGGGAGGAGGAAACGAAGGTTCTGCTGGGTTTATGCTACTACCTTGCCCTGCTTAACAGGAGAGCCAAGTGGAGATGGATGCACGAGTCCAACACTCACTTATCTCCGCAGGTTCTTCTGCCCTCCGCCCTGTGTCTACCTCTCGGGGCCCGGCTGGAGGGTGAAGCCAGGGCAGGACCAAGGTGAGGGCGGACTCAAGGGCTGCTGGCCGCCTGCACTGTAGGGAGGACCACGAGGTTGGGCCCGAGAGGGGGCGGTTCGCAGGCGCAGTCTCCCCGCGCCCTCTGGCGGCGAGCGCTAAGCTTGCCTGGCACCTGCGTCCTCCCGAGTCCTTGCAGAGCCAGTTCGCGTCTCTTTCCAGCTCACCAGGCGGGGGAAACGGGGCCCACGGTCTGCGGTTACATGGGACTGGACAGCGCGTCCGGCAGCGCCGCTGAGACGCAGAAGCTGAATTTCGAGCAGCAGCCGGACTCCAGGGTGAGAGCGCACGGGAAGGAGTCCGATTCCTGCTCCCATTCCTGCCTCTCCTGGGAAAGGAGGGCTCCTTTACTCCCCTCCGAAAGCCAAGAGATAGGTGGGGAGACCGGGAGGCCAGGGTCCTGCCTTAAGGCCCAGCCTGAGAGCCTGGATGGTGGAGCTTCTGGTCACCTCCGACGGGGCGGACGTCCGATATCTGGGAGAGGTTGGTTCATCCGACGGGGGAGGGCTGGGATGAGACGGCCCTGTCCCTGCGAGCCCCCTAGGAATTCGGCTGCGCCAAGACCCTGTACATCTCAGATGCAGACAAGAGGAAGCACTTTCGGCTGGTGCTGCGGCTGGTGCTGCGCGGGGGCCGGGAGCTGGGTACCTTCCACAGCCGCCTCATCAAGGTCATCTCGAAGCCCTCGCAGAAGAAGCAGTCGCTGAAAAACACCGACCGTGAGCAGGGCGGGGCCTGACCGCGGGCCCGGGCGGGGAGGTGCAACCAAGCCCAGAGCGGCTCAGTTAGGGCGCGGAGGTAGGGGTAGGCTGGGCTATAGGGGTCAGAGTGGAAAAGGTGGAGTCGGAGCCGAGAGGGGAAGGAGTCTGGATGAGTGGGTGCGGCCCAGGCCTGGGGATGAGAAGAGTCGGAGGATGAAAAGCATAGAGGAAAGGGACAGATACCAAACTCCAGGTTGGGAGTTGGGGTCCCAGAGCAGACAAAAGTTGAACTAGGCAGGGGCTGAACTAGGGACAGAGTAAAGGTGACCTAGGCGGGGCACGGTGGCTCATGCCTGTAATCCCAACAATTTAAGAGGCCAAGGTGGGTGGATCACTTGACCTCAGGAGTTCAAGACTAGCTGGGGCAACATGGCGAAACCTTGCCTCTACCAAAAAAAAAAAAAATTAGCCTGGCATGGTGGCCTGCACCTGTCGTCCCAGCTACTTGGGAGGCTGAGATCAGAAGATCACTTGAATCCAAGAGTTCGAGGCTGCAGTGAGCTGTGATAGCACCATGGCAATCCAGCCTGGGTGACAGGATGAGATGCTGTCTTAAAAAAAAAAAAAAAAAAAGTTTAACTTTTGTTTATTGAACTGAAAGATGTCCAGGCAGCAAAGGAGCAGGCAAAGGTTCCAAAGCAGGACTGCAGCAGGTCCTGGAAAAACAGCTGTGAACTGGGAATGCCCAGTGTATCTAGGCCTGTGGGCACATTAGCCAGCCTGACACAGGGACAGAAGATTGGAAACTGTGTGGAAAGTCCAAGAGACCAAGCCAGGCCAGGGCACTGATAGCACCAACTAACCTTAACCCTCACCCTGACCCCCTCCCTCACCCTAACCATCACCCTAATCCTAATCCTTACCCTCACCCTCACCCTAACCCCAACCCTAACCCTAACCCTCACCCTAACCCCTAATCCTAACCCTAACCCTGTCCCCTCACCCTAACCCTCACCCTAACTCTGACCCTCACCCTCACCCTAACCCTGACCCTCACCCTCACCCTAACCCTGACCCTCACCCTAACCCTGACCCTCACCCTCACCCTAACCCTGACCCTCACCCTGACCCTGACCCTGACCCTGACCCTCACCCTGACCCTGACCCTCACCCTGACCCTGACCCTGACCCTCACCCTCACCCTCACCCTGACCCTCACCCTCACCCTCACCCTCACCCTCACCCTCACCCTCACCCTGACCCTGACCCTCACCCTCACCCTGACCCTGACCCTCACCCTAACCCTGACCCTGACCCTCACCCTCACCCTAACCCTGACCCTCACCCTCACAGTGTGCATATCCTCCGGCTCAAAGGTCTCCCTCTTCAACCGCCTGCGCTCTCAGACAGTCTCCACACGCTACCTGTCTGTGGAGGATGGGGCCTTTGTGGCCAGTGCACGGCAGTGGGCTGCCTTCACGCTCCACCTGGGTAATGATATCTGCAGGCCCTGGGGCTGGGCACTTCACATGCATTAGCTTATTTAACCTCCACCACAACTCCTTAAGGAAGGTAAACTCTGCCCCATGTGATTAAGGCTCAGAAACACAAAAAGACTTGACTACAGTCAGTGAGCTGGTGACTGTTCCAAGCTATTCTGACTCCCTTATCCATGCCCTTTCCCCTTATATCAGCTAAGCTGCCTGCCCCCAACCCCTGCCCCCAGGGCAGACATTTGTGAGGATGGCCTCAAATGGCCTCTCCAGAATTAGAACGTTCAGTCGGCTCCCCTGAGTACCACCCCTTCCCGCAGGGCCCATGTGTGATGCGAGGAAGAGCCAGAGGCAAGAAGGCAGGGTTTAAGGCAGAAGCTTGGGGGCCGCTGAAAACCTTGTCCCTTGCTTTTTTTGACCCCCAGCTGATGGGCACTCTTCCCAAGGAGACTTCCCACCGCGAGAGGGCTACGTTCGCTATGGCTCCCTGGTACAGCTCGTCTGCACGGTCACCGGCATCACACTACCTCCCATGGTATAGAAAGGGGGGGCATGCGTGGAGGGGTCCCCTCAGATCCATGCAGAGAATGTGGCACACATGGGCAGGGCTGGAGAGTGAGGCCCCAAGGCATCGAGACACCTGTTCTCACCCAGTGTCGCATAGGACCAGACAGAAGTCAAAGGGCAGGGGGAATCTGCTAGTGCCTGTGTGGCTACTGGAGTAGCAGACAGCCACTAGGAGGGCAGCCTCTGGATGCCCGGGCTCCTTGCCACCACTGTTCTTGCCACCCTTCCATTGCAGATCATCCGTAAAGTAGCAAAACAGTGTGCACTCCTTGATGTGGATGAGCCCATCTCCCAGCTGCACAAGTGTGCATTCCAGTTTCCAGGCAGTCCCCCAGGAGGGGGTGGCACCTACTTATGCCTTGCCACAGAGAAGGTGGTGCAATTTCAGGTAAGAAGCAGAGAATACCAGCACCAAGTGTCCTGGAAAGTGAGAATGCAGAGAACCACAGAATGTAAGATCATCACCCTCACCATGGTTGCTACTTCCTGAGCAGCCTCCCATGGAACATTAAAATCATAGACTCCCAGGACAGAATCATAGGATGTAGAAAAATAGTAATAAGTAATAGTATGAAGCAATATTCCTTCCCAGAGAATTTTAGAGTCATAAAATATTGGGATATAGCCAGGTGTGGTGGCTCATGCCTGTAATCCCAGCACTTTAGGAAGCTGAGGTGGGCAGAACACCTGAGGTCAGGAGTTCGAGACTAGACTGGCCAACGTGGTGAAATCCCATCTCTACTAAAAATACAAAAATTAGCTGGGCATGGCGGTAGGTGCCTGTAATCTCAGCTACTCAGGAGGCTGAGGCAGGAGAATTGCTTGAACCCGAGAGGTGGAGGTTGCAGTGAGCCAGGATCACACCATTGCACTCCAGTCTGGGTGACAAGAGCGAGACTCCATCTCAAAATAAATAAATAAATAAATTGGGATATAAAATTGTAGGATGTAAATAAAAATCATGATAGGTAATAGAGAGCAGAGAATTAATGAGCAAAGACTAGTCAAAGCACAGATAAAGACACAGAATATGGGAAATTATAGAATGTGGAAAATAACAATTATCATTAAGCAGTAGTACTCCCAAAAGAATATTATCATAGAATGTTAGGAGATAGAATTATAATAAGTGGAAAATAGCAAGTATTATTCCTTCCCCAAGAATATTCCTTCCCAAAGAATATTAAAATTGTAGATTATTAGAGCATAGAATTGCACAATGTTAAAAAAAATTCTAGAATCCCAAGAAAAAAGACCCTTAGAAATCAGCTATCCCAGGCCGGGCCAATGGCTCACGCCTGTAATCCCAACACTTTGGAAGGCTGAGGCAGGAGGATCATGAGGCCAGGAGTTTGAGACCAGCCTGGCCAACATGGTGAAACCCCGTCTCTACTAAAAATACAAAAAAATTATTTGGGCGTGGTGGCCGGCACCTGTAATCCCAGCTACCTGGGAGGCTGAGGCAGGAGAACTGTTTGAACCCAGGAGGTGGAGGTTGCAGTGAGCCAAGATCAGGCCATTGCACTCCAGCCTGGGCGACAGAGCGAGATTCAGTCTCAAAGAAAAAAAAGGAAGAAAGGAAGGAAGGAAGAAGAGAGAGAGAGAGAAAGAGAAAGAAAAAGAAGAAAGAGAAGAAAGAAAGAAAGAAAGAGGAAGGAAGGAAAGAAAGAAAGAGATAGGAAGGAAGGAAGGAAAGAAAGAAAGAAAAAGAGAGAAAGGGAAAGAAAAAGAAGGAAGGAAGGAAAGAAAAGAAAGGAAAGAAAGAAAGAAAGAGAAAGAAAAGAAAAGAAAGAAAGAGAAAGAAAGAAAGAAATAATCAGCTAGCTCAACGAGCTTACTTAACTCTAAGTGAGAGAACTTAAGGGCACTGTCCAAGCTGAGGGGACAAGTGAACCCCAGAGCCTAGGATTAGTATCTAGTTCGGTCTAATGCAGAAGCCCACGCGCCATGCTGGCTCCCTACGCTGGTGGCCACCATGAGAAGCTTCGGCCTCATCCCCTCGGGTCTCCTCCCAGGCCTCTCCCTGCCCCAAGGAGGCGAACAGGGCTCTGCTTAACGACAGCTCTTGCTGGACCATCATCGGCACCGAGTCGGTGGAATTTTCCTTCAGCACCAGCCTGGCGTGTACCCTGCAGCCGGTCACTCCGGTGCCTCTCATCAGCACCCTAGAGGTGAAGCCGGGCGCTAGGAGCGTCGGGCAGGGGGACCCTGCCTGCACTGGGCAGTGGGGGTGCTAGTGAGTGGGGAGCAGCAGGTTCCCGCTCTGCTTGGTTCTCTCACCTCACCTGGTCCCACCCTCCCCCAGCTGAGCGGCGGGGGCGACGTGGCCACGCTGGAGCTCCATGGAGAGAACTTCCACGCGGGGCTCAAGGTGTGGTTTGGGGACGTGGAGGCAGAAACCATGTACAGGTACGGGGTGGGGAGGCAGCCTCCCCTGGGCCCCGGGGAGCGGCGGAAGGGGGCGCACGCGTCGTCAGAGTCGCCGCAGCCCTCACCCTGGTGCTCCACCCCCAGGAGCCCGCGGTCCCTGGTGTGCGTGGTGCCGGACGTGGCGGCCTTCTGCAGCGACTGGCGCTGGCTGCGCGCTCCCATCACAATCCCCATGAGCCTGGTGCGCGCCGACGGGCTCTTCTACCCTAGTGCCTTCTCCTTCACCTACACCCCGGAATACAGCGTGCGGCCGGGTCACCCCGGCGTCCCCGAGCCCGCCACCGACGCCGACGCGCTCCTGGAGAGCATCCATCAGGAGTTCACGCGCACCAACTTCCACCTCTTCATCCAGACTTAGGCCCGCCCGGTCGCCCCGGCTGCCCACCGTGGAGGGCTGCGCCCGCGCCAGGCGCGGGGACGTGTTTCTGGGTTCTAGGCCCTGCTTCCTTGCCCCTTTGCTGCAGAAGGGCAGCTGAAGGCTTACCCTAGAAACCGGGCCTGGTGGCTCTTACCCGCTCACTCTCTCCCTCGTCCTTACACATACAGGAAGACAAGACCTGAGTGGTGCTGTCTTTGTGTCCATCATGTGTGGCTCTCCCTGTCTTCATCTCTTCTCACTCGGTCTCTAAACCTCTCTCTCTCCATTCCCCCTCAGTACTTAGTCTACAGACCTATGTGCGTGGCCCTATCCCTCTGTCCTTTTCTCTCTTCAGCTCTCCCTGCCTCTCACACTCAATTTCACATGCCCCGAGGAGCCAGGTCTGGGACATTTACCCTCCAGGCCTCTGTGTCCCCTCTTGAAGAGAAAACACACAGCCTCACACACCCAGGCATGGGGGGCAAGCTCTTGGGGCATCAGGACCCTGGAGCACCAGGTCCTGCCTGGAATATTAGATCCACCTGGAGCACCGGGTCTCTCTGAGTCTCACCTGGGGCATTTGGTCCCACCTGGGGCACCAGTTCCCACCTAGAGCACTGTGTCCTGCCCTGGAGCACAAAGACCTGCTCCTCCTGAGACTCTCTCTGGCTGCAGCCAGACATACTACCCTTGCCTGTGTTTGCTCCCTGGTCCACAGCTTTGGTGGCTGGGCAGGTGCCTGGACAGTGATGAGGTCTTGCTGCCTTAACTGTCCCCTCAGTCACTTCTCCCACAGGCCCAGCAGGACGCAGTCCTGAGGATCAGGGATTCTACAGCTGCATTAAAATCAATCCTATCCAAGGCAGAGTTTGGTCTGTATGAGCCACCTCCCCAAGTGTGCCTCCCCCAACCCTCACACCAACACACAAAAGAGGGGACCTGCACAGAAAGAAAAGAACCACAAGTCTGATGGAGCAGAGAGCCTACCTTTTTGACGTTTTTTAGAGGAGGAACAGGGTGCAGAGGCAGCTGGCATCCTGAGTCCCTGTCCCTGCCCTGGGGATGTTACCCTATTAGCTATCTCTCCATCCCAAGCAAGGGTGCCCCCCAGGCCCAGAGGTGACCACAGGACCCTTTCAAAACAAAGCTTTCCCAGGATAGCCCTGGGCAGAACTCCTGGGATTGACTGGGCAATAATGTAGTTGAGAGGGGGACCTCCTTGCATGGGGCTGAGGGACAGAATCACAATCTATTCCTGACGAACCTACCCACCCTCTACCTGGTCTGTGCTTTATAGGGAAGGAAAAAAAAAAAAAAAAAAAAAAAAAAAAACAGGCAGAACACTGGCTTGGGCTATTGGAATCAAGGACACAGATAAGTATCATGTGTGCCAGCTACCTGTACCAGCCTCTGGTGGTGCCTGATGGGAAAACTGGTCTGAAATGTGGGTTCCAGGTTATAACCCTCTAGGGAAGAGCTTGCCCTCCTAAGGAAGAGCTCATTTCTTGTAAAACTCCTCCCCCAGGCTATGGAAAGTCCCATGGGAAAAAAGAAACTAACAATACCCAGAGGAGAGGAAATGGGGTATGTTCTTTAGCCTTCCCAAAGTCTTGACTAAGTTCTGTCATCTGCCATCAGCAGGCTGCAACCCACTGTGAGGGGTGAGGAAGAAGCCTGTGGCCCCTGAAGGTGAATCTTGGCTGAGGAATGCAGCGAGTGAGTTGAATGGGAAATGTCCCTGAAATGAGCGCCTGATTCACCGTCCATGGTGGTGATGAAGCAGGCAGCCAGGAGGAAGGAGGCTGAGAAGAGTGTCATAGCGCACCACATGGGGAATTGGGGCTCAAGCACTCATCGTGCAGCCCTGCCCCCGAAGTTTTCCTCCACCACTCTCCAAGGCAGGAGTCCCAGAAGCCAATAATGTAGGTTGGACCAAAAGCCCAGGCCCAGCCATACAGCTCTCTCTTAGTCCTCACCCATCTCAGGGGATCCTATAACCTTTGGTGTCACCAAGGTATCCATCTGGAGGTCTGTGACCAAAGCTCCAGCCCTGGCCTAGCTTCTGAGTTCCAGCTGCTGAAACTGTCCTTGGAGGTCTTCCTTGCACTGAATCTGAAGCCATGTAACCTCAAACTCCTTTTCCTCTCCACCTGCCTTGCAGCACCAGCTCTAGCTCCTTCCCCCACACCATCCAGTCACCCAGGCCTAAGGATCTCACCTCGCCTTCCACACTGCCATATACCTCCTGTTTTCCGCTCCCTCCACTACTGCCCTGCCAGGTCATATGTCGCCTCTTCCAAAATTTCCCAAACTACTCCAGGTAGAAACAGCTATATAATTTGTGGGCCCCAGTGCAAAATGGCCACTTGTTCAAAAATTATTAAAGATTTTCAATTCTACAGAACACAGGATAAAAAAAAAAAAAAGAATTTCAAGGCAGCCACAGGAAATGATGAAACCAAGTACAGGGCCCTTCCAAGCACAGGCTGCAGACCCATGAAGCCAGCCCTGGCCCCAGGCTTTTTTCTTGTATTCCCACAGAACCTCGGTGGGACCGTGGCAGCTGCCCACTTTGGATCAAAGGTTTTACGTACATGCCCATTGTCCCCTCTAGGCTGTCAGCTTCATGGGGAAAGGAGCTCTTATCTCTTCATGTCCTAAAGGGTGCATCACAATGCCTCGCATGTTGAGTTGGTGCTCAATAAACAGCGAATTGCATTATATGGCATTGGCAGATATTTAGATATTGCTAATGCAAAGTGAAACCAGCAGGTGGCACTGTTCTCCACCCGAGCATTAAGTTCTCATTTTATTTATATTTAAAAACCGGGCCTTAATCCCAGCACTTTGGTAGGCCGAGGCGCAAGGATCACTTAAGCCCAGGAGTTAGAGACCACCCTGGGTAACATAACAAAGACTCCCATCTCTACAAAAAAACGTAAAAATAGGGCCAGGCGCAGTGGCTCATGCCTGTAATCCCAGCACTTTGGGAGGCCGAGGCGGGTGGATCACGAGGTCAGGAGTTAGAGACCAACCTGGCTAACACAGTGAAACCCCGTCTCTACCAAAAAATACAAAAAATTAGCCAGGTGTGGTGGCGGGCACCTGTAGTTCCAGCTACTCGGGAGGCAGATGCAGGAGAATGGCGTGAACCCGGGAGGCGGAGCTTGCAGTGAGCCGAGATCACGCCACTGCACTCCAGCCTGCGGGACAGAGTGAGACTCCGTCTCAAAAAAAAAAAAATTAGCCACTGTGGTGGTGCACGCCTGTAGTCCCAGCTATGGGCGGGGGAGGGGGCTGGGGGGATGCTGAGGTGGGAGGATCACTGGAGCCCAGGTAGTGGAAGCTGCAGTGAGCTGATTGTGCCACTACACTCCAGCCTGGGTGACAGAGGGAGACCCTTTGGGGGTTTATGCACAGAATTCTACATACTTCCAGGGAATTTCCAAACACTAAAGTCTATTTATGGATTAATTTAGTCCTCTTGATATTAGAATCATTTACCAAGCTATCAAAATTAATATACCAGGCCTGGCACAGTGGCTCACGCCTGTAATCCCAGCACTTTGGGAGGTCGAGGTGGGTGGATCACCCGAGGTCAGGAGTTTGAGACCAGCCTGGCCAACATGGTGAAGCCCCATCTCTACTAAAAATTCAAAACATTAGCCAGGCATGGTGGCGGGCGCCTGTAATCCCAGCTACTCAGGAGGCTGAGGCAGGAGAATTGCTTGAACCCAGGAGGCGGAGGCTGCAGTGAGCCGAGATCACGCCACTGCCCTCCAGCCTAGGGTCTCTCCAGCAGAGTGAAACTCCATCTCAAAAAAAAAAAAAAAAAATTAATATACCGGCCACGCCATGGAACAATTCTATTAACATCTCTGAGTGTGGAGCTCAGGCATCTGTATTGTTTGAAACCCTCCCATGTGAATCTAGTGAGCAGCCAGGGTTAAGAATCATGGCCCTAGTCAGTATTTCCTCCTCATTTTATAGATGGGGAAACTGAGGCTCCAAGAGAGGAGGCTAAGGTCACAGCAGATGGCAAAGCCTACAATTGATTCGAATCCTGCACTCCTACCACTAAATCCGGGGCTCTGAGTTTCTCTTCATTCTCATTCTACCACACTGCTGTGTGTAGGTGACATGTGTGTTGCAGAGGGTGAGGATGGGGCATGTAGTGAGGATAAGGCCCAAATCTCCAATTTACCAGCTCTCATGCTGCCTGGTGTTCCACCATTATTAACAAGCTAGTTCCCCAGTTTAAGTACTGACCTTGGGGTTTCTCTTCCTTTCTTTTTTTTTTTTTTTTTAACTTCTACTAAGTTATAACCACAGCATAAGTAAAGTTCTCTGACAGCTTTCCCCTGGGTAGGGCACAGACCTGTGAAGATGGCAAGGGAAAGAGGAAGTGGTTTTAAGGGAAGTGAAACCCATAATACATCTATAAGGTTGTGGCCAGGCATGGTGGCTCACGCTTGTAATCCTAGCACGTTGGGAAGCCGAGCCGGGCAGATCACTTCGGATCACTTGAGGTCAGGAGTTCCAGACCAGCCTGGCCAACATGGTGAAACCCCGTCTCTACTAAAAATACAAAAACAGGCTGGGCGCGGTGGCTCACACCTGTAGTCCCAGCTACTCGGGAGACTGGGACAGAAGAATCGCTTGAACCCAGGAGGCGAAGGTTACAGTGAGCTGAGATCACACCACTGCACTCCAGCTTGGGTGACAACAAGACTCTGTCTCAAAAAATAAAAAATACAAAATGTAGCCAGATGTGGTGGTGTGCACCTGTAGTCCCAGCTACTTGGGTGGCTTAGGCACAAGAATCGCTTGCACCTAGGAGGCAGAGGTTGCAGTGAGCCGAGATTGTGCCACTGCACTCCAGCCTGGGCAACAGAGCGAGACTGTCTAAAAAAAGAAAAACAAACAAAGCCATCTATAAGATTTTGCCACAGACCAGCTCAAAATAGCCTCCTAGACAGGCTTGGCCCTGTTCCAGACCCTAAGGGACAAAGGCAGGCAGGGTAGCGGTGGCACAATAACGCATTTAGAGAGCAAAGTGATAAACCCCCACTACAGCTGGCTGCTTGCCACCAGATGGGCACTTTCACCTTTGCTATCTAATGTAAACTAATCATAAACCTTGTGGCATCCCATCATATTTACAGGTCCTCAAGGAGAGAGAATTATACAGGTTGTATATACAGGGCAGAAATCTTGCAGGCCATCTTAGAATTCTGTCTACTCCCCAGACAACATAGCAAATCATAGGTAGGGGAGATGTGTTTTGCTTGTAGGCCTTCCCACACCCCATGCAGGCATTGTCCCATGGTTTTGCTGCCTCTGAAGACTGGCAAGATCATGAACAAAAAGTGGGCCCACGCCTGGCTTCTGTAATGTAGTGGCTATCACATTCGCCTCACCCACGAAAGGTCGCTGGTTTGAGACCGGGCCAAAACACGAGATTTTCCCCCTAAATTTAGTGAGTTTAATCGAGGCTGGAAACAAACAGAAAACTAGTTAAACCTGTGCCCACATTTTGGCCAAGTGTTGTGGCTCACGCCTGTAATCCCAACACTTTGGGAGGCCGAGGTGGGTGGATCGCATGAGATCAGGAGTTTGAGACCAGCCTGGACAACATGGTGAAACCCTGTCTCTACTAAAAATACAAAAATTAGCCGGGCATCGTGGCACATGCCTGTAATCTCAGCTACTTGGGAGGCTGAGGCAGGAGAATCGCTTGAGCCTGGGAGACAGAGATAGCAGTGAGCTGAGATCATACCACGGCACTCCAGCCTGGGCGACAGAGTGAGACTCCACCTCAAAAAATTAACAAACAAAAAGTGGACCAATAGTGTTCAAAATCCATTTTGCATCCACTGCCCAATTCTCAGAAATAATATCATATATTATCAGAAATAACCAGAGTTGGCTCTCCAGACAGATAAAGCCCTATTTGAAGTTCACCACTGATGGCATTATGTCAGCCAGCATTTAAGATGGCTTCCAATGAGTCTTGTATCCAGGTGCTCCTGCCCCTGGGTAGTCTCCTCTCACAATGAATAGGGCTGACCCGTGTGACCCATGCAATATTATGGAAGAGATAGTGGGTGACTTCCAAGCTAAGTCATAAAAGTCACTGTAGCTTCCACTTGGTGGCTCTCTTGGATCACTTGCTCTGAGAGAAACCAGCTGCCACATCACAAGGATTGTCAATCAGCCCTATGTGGGTCCACACAATGAGGAACTGAGGCCTCCTGCCAATAGCCAGCACCGAGTTGTCAGAAATGTAACTGAGCCATCTTGGAAGTGGATCCTCCAGCCCAGTCAAGCTTTCAGATGACAGCAAGACCTGGCTAACATTGACTGCAGCCTCACAAGATGGAGCCAGAATCACCCAGCTAGTGCTCCTGAATTCTGACTCACAGAAACAATGTGAGATAATATTTATGTTGTTATAAGCCCCTAAGTTTGGGGGTAATTTTAAATATCAATAGATAATATGGGGGTCTTTTTATTTTTATTTTTTGAGATGGAGTCTCGCTCTGTCACCCAGGCTGGAGTGCAGTGGCAGGATCTCGGCTCACTGCAAGCTCCGCCTCCCAGCTTCACGCCATTCTCCTGCCTCAGCCTCCTAAGTAGCTGGGACTACAGGCGCCCACCACCACACCCAGCCAATTTTTTTTGTATTTTTAGTAGAGATGGGGTTTCACCGTGTTAGCCAGGATGGTCTCAGTCTCCTGGGGGGTCTTCTTAAACTCATACTTTACCTAAAAAGATGGCACTGATGATAAGAACACCATATATTGAGCACTTACTGTGTGCTAAGCTCTGACTTGCCTCCCTGTAGGCTGTTGGAGCACAAGGTAACAGCTGGTAAAAGCTGAAACCCAAACCCAGAGGTCCTGACTCAGTCTCACACCATCCAAAGCAGCCCTAACAGGAATTTCTGCAACTGGAAATGTTCTGTGACTGCACCACCTGATACAGTAGCCACTAGCCACATATGGCTATTGAGCACTTAAAACAAGGCTAATGCAACTAAGAAGCAGAATTTTTATTTTTACAATTATAATTAATTTAAATTTATAATATAGCCACAGTGCCCAGTGGCTACCGTAGTAGCACAGATCTAACAGATGTGAGGGCCTTCTACAAGACACAAGTTAGGAGAACAGAGACCCACTCAACCTCATGGGACTCAGAAAAACAGTGTGGCAAAGTCTCAAGAGAGAGTTAAGCTGACATGAGATTTGAGACCAGACTCACTGGTTCGGAGGGGGTTTGTGGGGGCACGAACAGCCCCCAGTGAGGGAGACTTGGGTGATATAAACCCCTTGATAGGCAGTGCAGTTGTTAGCACTCTAGAGCCCGACTGCCGGGGTTCAAATCCCACCTCTACATAAGTTGGGTAGCTTTGAGCAAGGTATTTAACCTCTTAGATGCAGTTTCCCCATCTGTCAAGTGGGGTTACTAATAGCAGCTACTCTGTGAAGCTCTGACAATTAAATGGGCTCTGATATAAAGCCTTAAGAATGGGTTCCTGGCCACATGGTGTATATGCGAGGGTTTGCACCAACTACCACCAATTCCTGTTTGCGTCCTTTCCCCAACCCCAGCAAAGTACTGGGCAACATGGTGTCAAAGGAAGATCACCAATGTCCAAGGACCTGAAATTAAGGTTCGACTCTCCAGACACACTAGGGGCAGGTTGCCCTCTTGGTAACAAGGATCTTACCCACCTCACAGGGTTGTTACGGTGGTCAAGAAAGATGGCCCACGCTATTTCCGGAGCCTGCCAGCCAGCCTGGCTGCGGCGGTGGCCTGAGTGAAGCAGGCGGAGACGGTGGTGTGGACAGCCCACATCTAGATGGGTGCCTGCTGCTCAGCAGCTCTCTCTTGTTGCCATGCAGGCCGACAGTGGCCAATGTTTTGATTTCTTTTTCCCAAGAAAAGTGAGAAATCTGGATTTTTATGAGAAACCTCCTGATTTCTATGGATGGCAACTGATGCAAAGATTTTCGTGTTTGCTATTTAAACACAGTGCCACCTACACAAAACCTTGAAGTAGGGGTGATATGCTGCATAGGCCATCAGGGTGCATGTTCTGAAGTCTTCCCTCCTC
Organism: Nomascus leucogenys; assembly: GCF_006542625.1. Classification (NCBI taxonomy): domain Eukaryota; kingdom Metazoa; phylum Chordata; class Mammalia; order Primates; family Hylobatidae; genus Nomascus; species Nomascus leucogenys. Next base: position 18,726,636 of record NC_044393.1, on the reverse strand, counting down.
TCTAGGCCCCTTCCTGCCTTCTTACATCTCTGCCCCCACCCGCTGCCCACCCCCTGGCATGTCTGGCACCCCATAGGGGATTTGGTCCAGGGTGTTTCTTCATGCCCCACTGAGATCAAGGGGATACAGAGCCCAAAAAGGATGACTTGTTATGAACTAAAATGACAGAGGCAGGCAGTTTAGAAAGTACCAGGTTTTATTATCTTTTTATCAAAAAAAAAAATCAGTAACAGACAACAGTGTGAGAGGTGCCTACAGAGGAAGTGCTCACTCCAACACAGCCCGAGGAGAAGGGCACTGGGGGCAGAAGAGGACCCAGCCAGCTGGGACCATGGGTTGCAGTGGTGACGGGAGCTAATGGCCACTGGTGCAACAAGGGAGGGTGGTTCCCCTCACTGCAGCCACTGGTGTCAGGAGGAGACACGACCTGCCCAGGCTAAGCCATCAGGCCTCCCCTCTCAGGAGAGGGAAGGTCCCAGACAACAGGCCCCAGCTGGGGTCTCATCAGCCCTCCCCCATTCCCCCTCCCCCTACCCAGGGAGACAAGGGTCATCCCAGCACAGCTGAGGCTGTGACTCGTTAAGACAGTTTAGTTCTCTAGAACAGTGCTGTCCAACAGATGGACATGCTCTCTGCTGTCAATACAGTAGCCATGAGCCACACACGGTGACGCCTCTAGAAACGTGGTTAGTGCAACTGAGGAAGGAATTTTTAATCTTATGTGATTTTAATTGGCTTAACTTTAAACAGCCACATGTGGTTACTGTATTGAATAGCACAGCCCTAGAGCCTGAAGAAAGCAAACCAAAGAACACCAACTGGGTCCCAAACAGAAGGCAGAAAGGGTAGAACCGTCCACCTCAACTATTCCAGCCTCATCAGAAGGCACCAGGAACAGGGCAAGAGAAAAAGGCAAAAACCCACCCAGCCACATGAAAATTCACTCACTCAACCACCCAGCAACATCGAACTGGAAACACCACACTATTTCCTGAAAAAAATATATTTATCTATTTTTCTAGAACCAAGGAAGAATAATAATATATTATAAGAACACAGACACAAATATCCCACCATCCCCTTCATTATATTTTGGGATCTGCTAAAAAAAAAAAAAAAAAAAACTATGTTTCGGCAAAAGCTATTTTATAAGAGGAAGCAGCTTCAGAAAGGGCCAAGGCCATGAGGAGCGGGGTTTAAAGTATAAAAAAAAACTGGGGAAGGAATTTAATGAAAGAGAACAAAGAGAGAAGAGGGGAAGGGAGGCCCTATCTAAAGCTATAAATAGTAAAAAAAAAAAAAAAAAAAATTAATAAAAATCATCTCTCCGGCTCTTCTCTCATTTTCAAGAAACAAACAAAAACAAAAACAAAATCCATTAAATACAAACTTAGCAGGTGCTGTGGAAATGTGCAAGAGAATGAAGACACCTCAGCACCTCCACACTCTTGCCCAGGCAGAGATATACACTCTGCACAAAGGAATGAACAGTTAAAAAAATGAACACTAAAAACAGATTTACAAATATTCTATAAATCCATTTCAGCATAAACTCTCAGCTCTTTTCCCCATCCTCCCCCCCCAAATAAAAAAGGTTGATTTCCAAAAGTCACTTGAAAGAGCCTAGAATGGCCCCAAGTATATACCACAGAGACTCCCGTAGTGTGATCACAAGTACCCATTTACAGAAACATCTCAAGGTGCAGGTGGTTCTAGTTCCTTCCCCCATTTCCTGGCAGAGAGACCGGCTGTGAAAGGAAGGGAGGAAGGCCACTGGGGGAGGACCTCTAGCTAACATCCGTTAGCCCCCTGGCTTCAGAGGGGCTCTGGATGAGGCATGGTCAGTATGGGCTTGAGGGCGGACCTAGATTCCTGACTGGAAGTTTAAGAAGTGATCCAATCCCAGGCTTGCCTTCAGAAAGGCCAAGTTGAATCCATTTTTCTGCCAGGGCAACTGAGGCCCAAAGATCGAGAAGAACCTGGCAGAACAGTAGAAGACAATGTCTCTTCTGAACACTTCAAAGGTAATCAGAGCTGGAGATACTGACAAGTCAGTATTAGGTTGACCTCACCCTAACCTAATGTCCACCCTTCAAAATCCCCTGGCTTCCCTCCCCGCTAAAGTCCAAGCCAGTGCCCACAAGCAAGCTTCATGCATAGAACTCATTGGTGGGGGCTTTCTTGTAGATGGGTTTCTTGCCCAGGTCATAGCTGCCTTCATCCTTCTTCTTCATACGGTACATGAGCAGTAGGATCAGGAAGACGGCAAAGAGGATGCCCACGATGCCGCCCACAATCAGAGCTGGAGAGGAGGAGAGAGAAGAGGCGGGGGGTGAGAGCTCCTCATCAGGACCTAAGGATGAACCCCTCTTTCCCCCACTGTCAGTTCTCTTACAACCAGACATCCTCACCATCACCACTGCCTGTGCCAGGCAAGCTGATGCCTTATTTAAGTTGACCTCATGACCCCAGTTATAAGAAGTGGGTCATTGGCATTTTAAGTCACTGAAGACCACAGGGCTAGTGGCAAGGCCACTCCTTTTTTTTTTTTTGAGATGAAGTTTCACTCTGTTGCCCCAGCTGGAGTGCAGTGGTGTGATCTCGGCTCACTGCAACCTCCACCTCCTGGGTTCAAGCAATTCTCCTGCCTCCGCCTCCTGAGTAGCTGGGACTACAGGCACATGCCACCATGCCCGGCTAATTTTTGTATTTTTAGTAGAGACGGGGTTTCACTATGTTGGCCAGGCTGGTCTTGAACTCCTGACCTCGCCCACCTCGGCCTCCCAAAGTGCTGGGATTATAGGCGTGAGCCACCGCACTTGGCCAAGGCCACTACTTTAACCCACATCTGCCTGAATCTAAAGCCCAGGCTCTTTCCAAACACCAAGCGGACTCCCCTGCAACAGTCTAGCAGTAACTGAGCCAGGAACAGGAGAAAACGGTAGGCTATGGAAATCCCTGTAGACATATTTATCCTGCAGTCCTTAGCACAGGGCACTCTCTAGCTCTCCCTGCGTGCATATTTACCTATACAGCCTACACTTCATAGACAGGTATGTACATTCAAAGTGCACACATACAGAACATACTAATTCCAAGCTCTTATGTTACGATTACATACAGAACTCAGTAGCTAAGGCCTGGTTTCCACTCCTACCTCTCCTACTTCCTGGTTGTGTGATTTGGGGCAAGTTTCCTTCATCTCCCTACTGCAAAATGGGAATAGCCATATCTTTCTCATACATTTGTCCTAAGGATTAAATAAATTAATCCACTCAAAATGCTTAGAACAATGCCTAGTGCATAGCATATTCTCAAGATTCATTAACTGTAAAGGTTTAAGGTTTATAGCTGTGTCCTGAACCCCCTGAATCAGGTGTGCACAACAGGAGGTGCTTAATAAATGACACTTTCAGGCTCTGAGAAGAGAGCCTGCCTAGTGTCGGGCAGAGATGGGCTTCTAACGGTGAGTGGGTCTGGCCTGTCCACTCTGCCAGGTGGCCTGAATGACTCATTCCTGTTTGCTAGGGGCAGGGATGCCTCATAGAATCCCTTCTGTGGCAGATTGAGTCCCCTAATTCGGTCTTACTCTGGCTAAGAAGATTAATTTTCCATCCCTGCACACACTACAAATCTATGTCCACAATGGGGACACAGTGGCACAGAGGAGTCAAGCAAGGTTCTTTCTTAGGTAAAATCCTATGAAAAAGCAACAAAAAAGTACCCCCAGGAGGTGCCAGAGAAAGCACATGGAATATCAGGCATCAACCCCATTCTTGTCTCTATCACCTTTCCCTCTGATGACCCCAGTTCCTCCACGGGGCCCTGGGTCTGCGCTGGGATGCCCCACAGGGTCAAGTTTCAAGCACAGGCTCAGAAGCTGACTGTGGTCCTCGGTCCAAATGCCAGGTCTGCCACTTCCCAGCTTTGTGACTTTGGATAAGTTCTTTAGACTCAGTTTTGTGTTGTAGGGACTCAATGAGGGGTGCAGGAATCATAGAGCATACAGCAAGCATTTAATAAAGCTTCTGGGTGCTCATTAAAGCTTCTGGAATGGGGGATTCCACCACACCAGCTAACAATGTAACTTTTCACATAAGGCTCTTAGGCTTGTATAATTCTCAAATGGAAGATTAAAGACCTGGCTTCAGTTCTTTTCTTACTATGTGGCCCAAAGTCTGGGCCTCAGTCTCCCCATGTATAAGAAGCAGGCGCTTGGATTAATCAGTGGTTTTCACATTTTTCTTTAGAAGCAATAGCACTTTTAGTTAATTAGAGCAAAACCTTATGCAAATCCAAAGTCTTATGCAAATCTTTTTCTGAAAGAAAAGTAAAAAGAACTTTGGCTCAGATACCAGGAAGCCAGGGTCAGGGCTGAGGTGGGCCCAGTCAGCTGGGACTGTGCTCCCAGGAACCCTCTTTACAAGAGGCAGGTGAGACCTTCCATCTGTCCTGGATGAAGCCAGGCTCTGTCTCTATAGCTCAAGCCTCCTTGGAGCTGCTGGCCCTGTTGATTCCCAGGAGACAGGAGTTACCCAGCATGGGCCCAGGGTGCCCACTTTCCAGGCCGGTTCATCCAGACTGGCCCTCGGCCATGACCTTGGGGAGTTCCCTCCATCCCTCTTGTCAACACCTGGGACAAAGCATTCCTCACCATGCACATTCCAGTAAAGAACACTCAACTGAGGCCAAATCAGAATAGCCCTTTACAGTGTGCGAAGTTATTTCATATTTTATTTTTCATGGACTCATTATATCAACCCCAGGAGGTATCACTGTACCCATTTTACAGATAAGGAAACTGAGGCTCATCAAGTTCGAAAGCTTCTCAGCCAAGGTCGCAAGGCTGACAAGTGATAGAGTAGGGGGAAGGGAAGCTAACCCAATTCGAAGGAGCCTCCAGACTTACAAGGGAAATTAACTTTTAATGATTAACTCCCAGATGCCAAACCTATACAGTGAAAGTCCTTTGCAAAATAAATGAGAAGGACTTAAGGCAAGAGAATGACTTACTGCCTATTTTCCAGAAGCCTTTGATAGGCACTTTTTCCTCTCCCTCCACCAGGCTGCACAGTCAGAGCCACCCCATAAGGGAGGTGTAGTCTTTCCAAGTTCTAGGGCAACCTGAATGGGCAAAAGGAAGAGGCACCAAGGAGCCTCATGGGCTGGAGGCATCCCTGCCTGCAGGTGCTCTCCCCCGCTAAGCCCCATTCCACCTTCAAGGCATCTTATAAGCAGCATGGGGCCTTACCTGCCAGGACCTCCGTTCTCTCAAAGAGGTTGCTGCCCTGCACAGTGCTGGACATGGACACCTTGTTGGACACATCCTCACTCTCTTCAATGGGTGAGATTCTCTTGGGGATAACCTCATTCTCCTCCAGTTTCTTGGGTTCGGTGGGGACTTGGCTCCCAGACCCTGCCCTCTCAGGGATGTGGTTATCTAGAGGCACCTGGATGGGTGGAAAGGAGAAGAGACACTCAGCATATTTTGGAAGAGACCCAGAGCAGGGGACAGGGACATTCAGCCAGGCAGAGAATCTGGTTCTGCCATGTTCAGCTGAACCATATGGTCCTGGAGCAGGAATTGGCAACAACCTCTCCACAATTATGCTGCCAAAATCCTTATCCCCAACTTTTCTAGTAGATCTGTCCCAAATGAAAAATGAATGCGACCAAGGGAACAGGGAAGCAGGTGCTCTCCTGCACTGCTGGCCACTGGTTATTCTAGAGCAACCACTCTGGAAGCAATTTGGCAAAACCTTAGACATGGCTGGCCCTTTAAGGTGGCAGTTTTGCCCTGGAAACGCTACTATAAGGAGCTCTTTACAGACTACATGTAAAAGATGCTTGCTGCAGCTCCTCTGCCGACGAAGCAGCCGTTCTTTTATTCCTTTACTTTCTTAATAAACTTGCTTTCACTTTACTCTATGGACTCACCCTGAATTCTACCTTGTGCAAGATCCAAGAACCCTCTCCCTTGGGGTCTGGATCGGGACCCCTTTCTGGTAACATCTTTCTGGAGAACCACAGAAGGGATGAGACGGGGGAGACCCCCAAACCAAAGGAAATGGACTGCAGCACTGATTGGAGGACTTTGGATATCACCTTTTGTCAGAACTAAGAGTTATGAATGGCCCTCACCATACTGGCCCTTTCTGACTGAGCCCCTCTCTACCATGGATACAAGAGGCCCTAATAGTTAAGCAGGAATATCATCACCCTATTCAGCATGAAGAAGTTACAGAAGATGGATCTTTGTCCCTCTGCAACCCTTAGAATTAAGGGTTCTCTTACAAAAGGGAGGGGGAAAATGTCAGGTGTTTGAACCAGAGTGCCTACATCTTGAATAGGGGCTGGGTAAAATAAGGCTGAGACCTGCTGGGCCGCATTCCCAGTAAGTTAAGCATCCTACATAACAGAATGAGATAGGAGGTCTGCACAAGATACAGGTCATAAAGACCTTGCTGATAAAGCAGGTTGCAATAAAGAAGCTGGCCAAAAACCACCAAAACCAGGATGGCAATGAAACTGTTGGCCTCACTGCTCATTATATTGCTAATTATACTACATTAGCATGCTAAGAGACACTCCCATCAGTGCCACGGCAATTTACAAATGCCCTGACAAAGTCAGCAAGTTACTCTATATGGTCTAAAAAGGGGAGGACTCCCTAGTTCTGGGAATTGCCCACCCCTTTGTTGGAAAACTCATGAATAATCTACCCCTTGCTTAGCATATAATCAAGAAATAACCATAAAAATGGGCAACCAGCAGCCAATGCCACTGCTCTACCTATGGAGTAGCCATTCTTTTATTCCTTTACTTTCTTAATAAACTTGTTATCACTTTGCAAAAATAAAAAAGATGTTTGCTGCAGTGTTATAATTTTAAAATGTTAAGAAATTATAAGCCATTTTTCCATCAATAAAGGGAAACAGGTAAACTATTACACAGCCTATAAAAATGACAAGAGCATTAAATTATGCAGGGAAATACTCATGACCAGTCTAAGTGAAAAACGCATTTCACAGAATTATATATATACTTTTTTTTTTTTTTTTTGAAAGGGCGTCTCACTCTGTCGCCCAGGCTGGGGTGCAATGGTGCAATCTCTGCCCACTGCAACCTCTGCCTCCTGGGTTCAAGTGATCCTCCTACCTCAGCCTCCTAATCAAGTAGCCAGGACTACAGGCACACGCCACCATGCCTGGCTAATTTTTTGTATTTTTAGTAGAGGTAGAGTTTCACCACGTTGGCCAGGCTGGTCTCGAACTCCTGATCTCAGGTGATCTGCCCGCTTTGGCCTCCCAAAGTGCTGGGATTACAGGCATTAGCCACTGCACCGAGCCTGTATATATACTTTTATACCAATGCTAGGAAATAGCTATAAATGTAGAGAAAAGGAGTTGCTGTTGACGGTGACTACCCCTGCAGGGAGGATGGCCTACCAGCAACCTACAAAATGAGGCTGGGGCCAGATTTGTTTGTTTGTTTGTTTTAACACAGTCTGGCTCTGTCAACCAGGCTGGAGTGCACTGGCACAATCTTGGCTCACTGCAACCTCTGCCTCCTGGACTTAAGCCATTCTCCCACCTCAGCCTCTCAAGTAGCTGGGACTACAAGCACATGCCACCACACCTGGCTAATTTTTGTATTTTTTATGTAGAGACAGGTTTCATCAGGTTGCCCAGGCTGGTCTTGAACTCCTGACCTCAAGCCTCCCAAATTGCGGGATTACAGGCCTGAGCCACCATGCCCAGCCCAGGGCCAGATTTTTAAAAAGCCTTCCCGCATAGTGGGGTAAGACCCCTCACTTATTCTGCCTATGTGGGCTGTATTTTCTGCCTCTCCCAATAGGTCTGCTATAGAGGAGCAAAGTGGAAGAGGCAGAAGGATGTAGCTACTTACCAAGGGATGGATAACTTCAGGGCCGATCATGGAGTCTTCCAAGTCATCTGTAAGGTCAGAATAGCTGTGTGAGTGTGAGGTCCATTACCCCAGGAAAATGACCCCTTCAGCCAGGGCTGGTGGGAGCTCCACCTTACAACCAGCCTCCAAATGCTCAATGTCCAGCAAGCGAGCTTCCCCACCCCTACCTCAGTCATATCATCTGTAAAATGGGGCTTCTCAGACCCACCCCCCTGGCTCTTTCACAGGAATGTGTGAGCTGGCAGCTGAGCAGAGGCTTCATCAGCTCTAAAGCCTTGCTCTGCAAAGTGTGGATCTAAAAACCAACAGCAACACCTGAGAGCTGGTTAGAAATGTAGAATTTCAAGGCCAGGCACGGTGGCTCACGCCTGTAATCCCAGCATTTTGGGAGGCCAAGGTGGGCAGATCATTTGTGGTCAGGAGTTATTGGGAGGCCAAGGTGGGCAGATCACTTGAGGTCAGGAGTTTGAGACCAGCCTGGCCAACATAGTGAAACCCCGTCTCTGCTAAAAATACAAAAATTATCCAGGCTTGATGGCAGGCACTGTAATCCCAGCTACTTGGGAAGCTGAGGCAGGAGAATCACTTGAACCCGTTTGGCAGAGGTTGCAGTGAGCCAAGATCATGCCACTGGACTCCAGACTGGGCAACAGAACAAGACTCCGTCTCAAAAAAAAAGTAGAAATGTAGAATTTCAGGGCTGACTGAATCAAAATCTACTTTTTTTTTTTTTCTTTTGAGACAGAGTCTCTCTCTGTTGCCTGGGCTGGAGTGCAGTGGTGCCATCTCAGCTCACTGCAACCTCCGCCTCCTGGGTTCAAGCGATTCTCCTGCCTCAGCCCCCCGAGTAGCTGGGACTACAGGGGTGCGCCATGACACCCAGCTGATTTTTGTATTTTTAGTAGAGACGGGGTTTCACCATATTGGTTGGCCAGGATGGTCTCGATCTCTTGACCTCGTGATCCACCTGCCTTGGCCTCCCAAAGTGCTTCAATTACAGGTGTAAGCCACCACGCCCAGCCAAAATCTATATTTTAACAAGATCCCCAGGGAATTAACTTTTGAGAAAGAAAACTCTAACTGCAATATTAAAACATTTCCTGGGTGACTATGTGAGATGATGGATATATTAATTAAACTCCACTGTAGTAACGTTTTTACTATCTATATGTTTCCCATAACATCATGTTGTATGCGCATAATAAAATTTATTTTTTTATTTTTACATTTTTTCAAGACGGAGTCTTGCTCTGTCACCAGGCTGGAGTGCAAGAGGCGCGATCTCAGCTCACTGCAACCTCTGCCTCCCGGGTTCAAGCAATTCACCTGTCTCAGCCTCCCAAGTAGCTGGGATTACAGGCACTTGACACCGCACCTCGCTAATTTTTGTATTTTTAGTAGAGACGGGGTTTCACCATGTTGGCCAAGCTGGTCTCAAACTCCTGACCTTGTGATCTGCCTGCCTTGGCCTCCCAAAGTGCTGGGATTACAGACATGAGCCACCACGCCCGGCCATAAAATTTATTTTTTTTTTAAACCAAACACACACGTACTGAGTGCTTGGTAGGTGCCAAAAGCTTTAAGTCAGTTCAGTCCCCACAACACTCATGTACTATCTTTATTATTCCCATTTTACAGATTAGAAAATTGAAGCTCAGTTCACACAGGATGGAGGCTTGAACTCAGGACCATGTGACTCCAAAGCTAAAACTTGCAAAGCTAAAACTTGCAATCATTAACACCTCTCTGCACATAGCGGGGACACTTATTAGCTGTCTGGCCTAGAGGCCTTGGGCCCTTCACCCACCCCCACCACCGCTGAAGCAGGGACTTGTTCTTGGTTTCCCAACTACATCTCTGCCCACTCATGCCCCCTCCCACCCCATCCCCACTTCTAAGCTGCTACTTTTCCTTTTTTTTTTTTTGAGACAGGGTCTCACTCTGTCACCCAGGCTGGAGTGCAGTTGCATGATCTTGGCTCACTGCAGCCCCAACTTCCCAGGCTCAAGGGATCCTCCCACCTCAGCCTCTCAAGTAGCTGGGACTCCTACAGGTGCATGCCACCATGTCCGGCTAATTTTTGTGTTTTTGTAGAGACAAGTTCTCACCATGTGGCCCAGGCTGGAACTTTTCCTTTCAGAAAAAGGAAAACACTTTATGGGTCCTCCTTCCCCACTCCCACCCTGTCCTGCCACCCATCCTACCCCCACCCCACCCCCACCATGCCCTGCAGAAAAGAGAAGAGCCTATGAGGACAGGTTCAGGCTGGAGCTCAGAAAACCCAGATGCCTTCAAAGCAGCAAACAGCTTGTCCCCAGGGGCTCTCAGGGATGGAAAAGGTTAATCCGTTACTTTTGTCTCCCCTTTTTTTGAGAAGGAGGAAGGGCACTCTAGGAAAAGCCCCACAAAAATCCAAGTCTCAAGGCATGGTCACCCTCCTGGCTGGTGAGGCCACCACCCCCTCCAGCTTTGTGCCTACGCCTGCCCAACACACCTTCCATACCCATATCTCCAGAGCCAGACAGCTCAAAGTCATCAGATTCCTGCCCGGGCCCCACTACATCCTCATCGTCTGGTAGGGCTCCGGAGAAGTATCGGCCTTCTAGGAGGTCCTGGGGGTCGATGACCTCAGTCTCTCGGATCTAAGATAAAGAAAGGAGACACATCAGCCAACATCCCCAGTGCTCCGTGACAGCTGATGCCCGAAAGCTAGTGAAGTGGGCATTCAGAAACTAGAAAGAGACCAGGCCAGGGCCTGGAGACCTGAGTCCTGGATCCCACTCTACCTCTAAGTCGCCACGTGTCCTTAGACAAGTCTCTTTCCCATTCTGGGCAAATAAAAATAGTACATGAGGCTGGGGACAGTGGCTCACACCTGTAATCCCAACACTTTGGGAGGCCGAGGCAGGCAGATCATCTGAAGTCAGGAGTTCAAGACCAGCCTGGCCAACATGGTGAAACCCCATCTCTACTAAAAATACAAAAATTAGCTGGGCGTGGTGGCTTACGCCTGTAGTCCCAGCTACTCAGGAGGCTGAGACAGGAGAATTGCTTGAACGCGGGAGGCGGAGGTTGCAATAAGCCAGGATCATGCCGTTGCACTCTAGCTGAGCTACAGAGTGAGACCCCCGTCTCAGAAAAAAAAATAAAAATAGTAAATGAGGTAATAATCAAATTATTAATATGGCTAGGTATCCTTTACCAAGCACTTGCTATGTGCCGGGCCCTGTTTTAATAACTCTGGAGGCATGTTATTCACTTATTTTTACAGCCGAGGGAGTCATTTTCTTTTGGTGACACAGCTGGCAGATGGCAAGGATTGCACACACAGGGCTGCCTGACTTCAGAGCCAGGAGTCTCCATGCACAGGGCCCTGGGATGCTACACTCCAGGGCTCTGTGATGCAGTGGCAGCTGATTCACACAGGACATGGAGTGGGCTGCTGGTTCTGGTCTTGCCCAGTCCAGGACACTTTGCCCAGCTGAGTCAGTCTGGGCCGGGACAGACAGGGCTGCCTCACGCACACCCTAAGACAGCCTCAGGTCAGGGCGCTGCCCAGACCTGATGACTCAGGAGTACACTCCTGGATTCAGTCTTGCCTTCCAAACATCTCCCACAGATCTACTCTGCTGCCAGCACCATGCAGACACCGAGAGGCACAATCCCTACCCTCACAGACCATCCACTCCAGTACCCATAAGTGTCACTCAGCCACTACCCTGTGGAGACACAGCTGATCACGACAGAGTCTCAGGTCCACTCCCACCAAACCACTTGCCAAAGGAAAGTGTCAAAGGTCCTGGGCAGCCCTACAGTACATCAGTTACCCTGCTCCCATTCTGTAGCTCCACGGAGTGGGAACAATGCATGCACCCTCAAGAGCACAGGAAACATTTGGATGCCCATCACCCTTCCTCCAGCTTCTGGGCTCAGGCTTCTGTTTGCCCAGAGAACAGCAGCTCTGAGCAAAGTTCATTATTCTACTAATTAATTCAAACATTAAAGTGCCTAGTATTTGCCAGGAGAGTTGGGGTTTTTCATTAAGTTCAATACACCATGCCCCTCCCGCTGCAAGACATTCCCATCTTCTCCAGACGCCATAACTGCAGGAGCTGGGGGTCTGCTTAGAATCATGGAATGCCAGGACCCAAGGAGCTCCTGTCCTCCCATTTCACACAACTTGAATCTGAGCCCAGAACAGGGCAGGGACTTGCCCAAGGTCACACAGAGCGTTTGCTACATAACTCAGGATAGAAAGAGGTCAGGTCTCTGTTTCGGACACCCCAGGCTGTCCTTCACTCAGCTGACTGCCATTGACAAAGGAGGGTGTCTGAGAAGGAACATCTGTCCCTAAGATAAGGTTATTGTCATTGCAGGAGAGGCCCAGGAAAGCTGCTTCAGAGCCGCTCCTGTACTCTCCTCACTGGGCTTCTGGGGAGAGGCAGGTGGAACCTGACCCTCATGCCCCCTCTTCCACCCCCACAGAGGGAGGATGCTGGATTCCCGGAAGGGAGCTGGGTCAGGCTGCAAGGAAGGCAGTGGCCAGGAATCACTCTCTCCCCGGGGAGTGGGGAGAATCTCTGCTGAACGCTTGGCACCCGTGGGGGTGGAAAGCCAGAGAGGTTAAGTCCTGGTCAGAGATGACTTCATGACTTGGGAATCAGGAGCTGCTGGGCTGCTGGTGCTGGAATTCAAGCCCCCGCACATAGCCCGTGCCTGTGGCTTTGGTTTGGCAGAGCAGGAGGAAGGCTCCTCATGGCTGCCCAAGTACCTATACCTAACGGCAGGGTCCCTGTGCTCCTACCTCCATCTCCTGCGGCAAATCCCCCGAGCCCAAGTGACAAGACTTAACCAAGCACACAGCCTGTCTAGGTCCTTTTAATAGTCCGTTTTTGCAGAGATGGAAACAAGGGCTCAGAAAGGTAAAGTCACTTGTCAAAGGCCACACAAGCAGGAAGTAGCGACACTGGACCAGAACCCAGGCGTCACTCGCCTGGACCTTTAACCACAAACACATAAACACATGCATGAACACATATGTACACGGGGTCACCAGCCTGCCCCAGGCTCCAAGGGAGCCCTGTTAAGTGCGGGGGTCAAATCCAGCCGGGAGAGAGAAAGAATGGTACACTTTGGCCACCTGTTCACCAGGTCAAAGTCCTCAACAGGGGCTGTAGCTCCATCAGGAGACTTGTCTCAGGCTGAGAGACCTTTTCCCACCCCTCACTGCCTCCAGGAGCCATGGAAGGTTGTTTATGCATCCAGCCTCTCTTTCAGTACGTGAAAGTGCTAAGAGGTATTTCAAAACAACCCATGGCATTAGCATGCCCATTGGCTGTTAGGAATTACCTCCGTTTTACACTAGAGGAATGAAGGCTATGAGCGAAAGCGGGGCGTGAAGATCTTGCAGCCAAGTCAGCAGCAAAAGCAAGGCTGAAACCAAGATTTATTCCCAGTTCAGCCCTCTTTGTGGGCACCTGTTCATCCTTAGCCCTTCATTTTTATACTCAGTCTCCAAAAAAAGAAACTAGTCTAGTCTAAAGTCACCCTGGGGCTCCGTGGCACGGCCAGGATTTGATCCTATTCCAAAGCTCTGAAAAGACGGAGTCTTCAAGGCTGCATTTAGATGAGTCCAGGATTTCCCTCCTATAGCAAGTCAAGGGGCTGGGAAGAAACTTCTTCCAGCTCCCAGTGGTGATGGGAGGACACAGGGAATTAAATCTCTCCTTGAGCTCTGGAAGCCCCTTCTCTGCCCTGTTTTGGTCCCTTCTCCACCCATGACCTCTGACAAGAGGGAAGGAAACTCCCAAGTGGGTAAGAGCCATTTAGGACTAGGCCAGCAAGACGGGACCAAGCCCCGTGGGATTGTGGGCAATCACTCTTTTTTGTGTAAAGGTTGGGAAGGCACCAACGGTCCTCCTCTCCTCCACCCTCTTTTCAGATAAAGCCCATTCAGTCTGGGGTGACTTTGAAGAACCAGGCCACCCAGCAGCCAGGCCCAGCCCTGACCAGAGATGGACCCCGCCCTGCTCCTGGCTAAGAATGTGGTCTGTTCTCCTCAGCTCACCCCACCTTTGCCCAGGCATGTGTGTTCGTGTGTGTACATGCACAGGCACCCTCTCTGGGCTCTCAAGTCTCCTTGTATCTTTGTCCCTTTCATGAACACACAACAGAAATTACCAACTAAATAAGACAGTGGTGGCTAGGCACAGTGGCTTAATCCCAACATTTTGGGAGGCAAAGGTGGGAGGATCACTTGAGCCCAAGAGTTTGAGATCGCCGGGGCAACATGGTGAAACCCCATCTCTACAAAAATTAGCCAAATGTGGTTGTGTATGCCTGTGGTCCCAGCTACTAGGGAGGCTGAGGTGGGAGGATCACTTGAGCCCAGGAGGTCGAGGCTGCAGTGAGCTACAATCGTGCCACTGCACTCCAGCCTGGGTGACAGGAAGACCCTGTCTCCCAAAAATAAAAAATAGGGCAGTGGGCCTAGGTCCCCCAGACTCTGCTGGCCCTGTGGCTGGTGGGGATCTGGGATTAGGCCTGGGGGTTTAGAGATCCTAGATTCTTCCCCAGACTGTTGGGGAGAAAGAAGGGAGGGCAAGTGCTCTTTTGTTCTATAGAAACTAACACCTGCCAACAGAAGGTATCTGATTTTATAACCTAGCAAACAGACAAGAAGACAAGGGACTTTGCCAAGGTCATCCAAGCAGCTGGCAGCAGAGATGGACTTAGAACCTAGGTCTCCTGGCTCCCAGACTGGAATTATCTTCTCTCCCCTTCCAGGGTGTTGGCTGCCCCTAAGGGCCTCAGCAAATCCACAGGCAGCAGCTGTCATTACAGTTACACTCCCCATCTAGTCTTTTGGCTATAGGCATGAAGCTATGAAAAGGTCCTATCCCAACCCTATCCCGAAATCCTATGGCTTCTATCACCCCACGAAATGCATGAGTGACTAAAAGGGGTATCCACTACATGCCAAGCACCATGCTGGGTACTTTATTTATACAAGTTCATTTAATTGGCAAAACAGCCTTGCAAGGTGCTCTACCCATTTTGCAGATGAGAAAACTGAGGTTCAGCTGAGTACTTATCCAACGTCATGCAACCTGAAAGCAATAGAGCTGGGATTCAAATCCAGATCTTTCTCAAGAACACGTCCCAGCCACAACTAGACTTCTCACTGCCACCAACTCTTCACTTCTCTCCAGCCTAACCCACCAGTCCACAACACACTGGCTGGGCCAGGGCTCCAGGGCACCCCTACCCCTGCCCCTGCCCGGGAGTAAACAAAGGTGAAAGTGATATCGCTTAAACAAAGGAACAGAAACTTGGCTGGGGCACCCAGGAGGAGTTCAGGGTCAGGGCTTGGATAACTGTGAACTAATGAGAGCCTCCCCCCACCTGGCTCCTCCCCAGGGGAGGTAGGGTCGGGGACACACTTGACCCTTCTTTCAGGAGGCAAGACCAGAAGGGTAATAACTGGGCAAGCCAAATTTAGTGGGGAGAGGGGATGGTGAGTACCTGGGGCTCCAACACCTGGACCCACCAGAATGATTTCTGGCAGGAGACCCCCAGCAGCGTACACTAGTAGTAACTGTTCTTCCCCATCCCACCCACTTCTTAAGGGCCAGACATTCCCCGAAATGGCTAAAACCTGGGGCCCACAACTGTGACTCTACCACCCAGAGTGGTTGTGCATCGAGGCAGATTCACAAGTGAGTTCTGCCACTTCCTAACTATATGAGCTTGGGAGTTTATTTCATCTCTGAAATCCTGTTTCTTCTTTTGTGACTAGGGCTGGTAGCACCTTGCAGGGTGATGGGGATTAAGTGGAATGCATTTGTGTGTGCAAGGGACCCAGCACGTGGCCTGGTACACAGCAGGTGATCAATGAACAGTGGCTGTGATTAACCCCCACCTGCCTTCCTCCTGGCCAGTGGGATTAGTGTTCAAAGGATCAGAGGCCTGGGAAAACTTGCAGAGGCAGTTCTATTGCTGGAAGGAAGCTAGTCTGGGGACAGGGAGATGGTGCTTTGCAAACAGTAAAGGAATATAACCTACAATGGGTTATCATTTTGCTTCTGAGCCCAGAGACTTTTCAACAACCAATCAGGTCCCTTCAGACTGTGAAAAAAAAAGATGCAGAGATAGTCAGAGACCTGCCCAAGGTCACACAGCTTTGACCACCTGTCCTAAGCAGACAAAGGTAAAGAACATTTTTATTTTCCCCGAAGGTGCAAATGACAGTGACCAGAAACACCTGAAATTCTACTTGGGGACCTGGGTCCCCAAGGACAAAAAAAAAATAAAAATCTAGAAGGTAAAAAGAAACTACACACCAATCCATGGTCTGGTGCTCTGGTGCCTGAATGGTTAAACCAGGTCTGGGGGTGCGGGTGGAGTGAGGGTTCAAATGTCACCTTCAAGGTCGGGTTACTCTGAACACAATCACTCAGGAGAGAGCCAGGCCTGGCACTGCCAGCAACCAGCTTTTCACCAAGCCCCAGGGCGGCCCATTCCCACAGCAAGAACTCCAGGATCCTAGGGTGCCAGCTAGAAATGGGGGGAGGGTTCAGGAGCCTCTGGACGTCTCCCTGCCAGGAGCTGACCCAGCACCCTTGTTACTAACTCCCTGGATGATCGTGGACAATTCCCTTCTCTGAGCCTCAGTTTCCCAATCTGTAAAAGACAGGTCTCAAAGAGACAAGCCTCCCTCTGTCCCAGCCCGGTACCCAAGCTGGGCATTGCTCCGATTACCGGTGGAGACAGCCAGGAGGGGGCTGGCTCCCTCAGGGCCTCAGAGACAGAGGTGCATTGAAGCTGGAGCTTGTAATCTAGGCAGCAGATCCAAAATCCCTGCTGGATCCAAGGGCTAGGGAGGCTCTCGGGATGTAAACAAACCTCCCGTGTTCTCAGAGCAGAGTAGAGAGCCCACGCTGCAGCCTTATCTTGGCTGATTAGATCAGCCCCGGGTGCTGGCTTCCTGCCTCTTTCCTCACCACCCCCCAAGGAAGCCATCCTCCAGACCAGGTCAGTCTGTCCCACAGACGGCTCTGGCAGGGCTTCTCCAAGGCAAGGAGTACCCCCACTCTGGGTAGCAGGGCCAGCCATGTGCCACATCTGCCCCCACGCCCAGAGGCTGGAGTGACACCGCCAGTCCCCGCAGGCCTGGCCACTGACTGCTGGGCTTCACCAAGTCACTGTTTCCACACATACCAGCCTCTCCCTGCCTCCCCTTTCCATTACCCCAGGTGTCACCTGACCAGCAGCCTCTTCTACTGTGCCAGAGAAAACTGGAGCAGCCGAGCTCCCGGGCCTGGAGGACGGGGGAGGGGTGAGATGCAGCCTGAAGGGGTGGGGGCCGCTGAATAGGAAGGTCTGGGCTGAAGGTGGGGGTTGGGGGAAGCAGGAGGCAAGAACAAGGCTGGGAAGTGGGGGAGAGAGGAAGGATGGCTGTAGAAAGATCAAAGCCAGAAAGAACTGCTGAGATCAGAGTGACCTTTTGGGGAGTACTGCCGCCCCCTGAAAAGGATAAAAAGGTCTAAACCCCAGTAACTATAACTCTTAGTTTACATTTTCAACATATGCACAGACACCACCTCCCCAAAGCCAATCTCTGGCCGGGTTAAGAACCCTTGTCTAGGTGCTAATAAAGCCAAAACTTTACAAGTTTGCCAAACAGCGATTATGATCTTTGAGTGCCACAGGTGTTTTATAGAGGACAGTGGGGTTCACATCAACAAAGTGCTGTATTAACTGTGTGTGTCCCTGGGTGAGCAGCGGAGCTAGGACGGGGGCTGGAGTTTTCTGTACCTTCTTTTTCAGTCACCCAGCCTTCAGCAGACAGGACCAGAGAGGCCCCAGTGAGGTGCGCGAATGCGCCCAAAGGTCACCACTGTGTTAGTTAATGACAAACCAACCCAAGAAGTCAGGCTTGTTCTTCTAAGGTTAAATGAGACCCCAACTGTTGACATATGTGTTCTCTCTCCTCCCTCTCTAGGGCACCATGCAGTGAAAACATACGAGAAACTGGCTTTTCAGAACACTGTACCTTTTCTGTCCACCAACACCCCACCCCTCAAAGTGCTATTTGCAATCACTCAGCCTCCTTAAGAGTAGAAACTCTGCCCTTCCAGCACAGGAGGGTGACCCCAAGTCCTGGACAGTGTCCAGAGTGGTCCGGTACCCTTGGCAAACCCCCTGCCCCCTCTCCCTCCAGGCTGCAAACTGTTCAGCACGAGGCTCCAGCAAATCCCAGCAGGAGAGGTGGGGCTGCCCAGAACTGGTTCTTGTTTAAACATAAACCCATTCGATAATTAGCAAACAGCCCACTTCTAAGATAAACAAATAGGAGATTTGGACTCCAAAAGCCCCACCCTAGACTTATCCCTTCCCACCTCCCAGCTGTGGGGATAGATAAGGGGGATAAGGGGGATGGAGAAAGCTTTCCAGGAGACCTGGGCTCAGAATCTTGAGAGATAGGACCCCCTGGCATGAAGGTGGCCTGGGCAAAGAAGGGAACTGTCACTAAGTAACACCTCCTCCCTACCAGGTATGGTACTTTATTTACAGCCCTGTCGTCTCCTTTAAGCTTCCCACACCGGTATCATGATCTCAACAGACCAGGAGGCTGGGGCTCAGAGGTGGAGTAGCATGACTGAGTTCACGTAGCCAGTAAGAGGTGGACTTCGCACGTCTGGAGTTAGGTCTGCCTGACACCAAGCCAATGTTTCAATGCTCTCTGGCCAGCCCCAGGAAGCAAAGAGGTGTCATCACAAACATCAGAAAATCCTGGGGTCACACCAAACCTGAACGGTACCAGCTTTTGCTCTATGAAAAAATGCAGGCCAGTTGCATCCTCAGTTTTGCCTTAAAGAGGAAAAAAGTACTACCTGCTCTGCAGAGGTCTAAAGCCCAATTTTGAGGACTGGCTGCACAATGTACGATGTCAAAGTCCACACGCAGGCAAGGGGCTGTGACAGTGCGGGACCTAGTACAAACATTTCCTGCATGTCCCCTCAAGGCCCCGGACACTGGAACAATGACTCCCAAAGGACGAGGTAAAACTCTGAGCGCATTCCAACACCCCCACCACAGAGCTGTCCTATTAGCCAAGAGTTTTAAAGGAAATGGGTGACTCAGGCAGGCTACACTAGCATGCAGTGACTCACAGCGCTCGGTCCAGCCCCTTACCCCAATTTTAAGCGTTCATTTGGAAATCACACTCGCCTCTCCGGTCCAGGAGGTTGAAGGACAGCTAGGAGCCAACTTCTCCCAACAGGGAGCTGGGACTGGGAGCCCAGCCTGGCTTCCCCAGCTCCTCATTCAGGCAGGCTCAGCACTCCAAGTCCTTGGAAAAGCCCTCTGTTTCTAGGAGCTGGAGATGGCAGGATCTGAATGTCCCCTCACCCACACTTCTCTTCTGAGACTAGGATTTGTTTAGACTCTTTACCAAGGAGGCCAGGAGAGGGCCCCTCCCCTCATCAATGGGCTCTCCGGGCAGGAAGGACCCTTAGAAGGCAATGGTCCAGCCTCCTTATTTTAGAGTTGGGGACACTGAGACCTAGAGACAGGGCATTGTTTGCTCAAGGTCACCCAGCAACGCAGAAGTAGGACCTAAGGTATCTATCTCCAAACCCAGCAAATTTCCTCATCTGGAATATTCCGAGGACACTCAAACCAGACACCTTGCCCTATCAGTCAGATCTGGTTCTGACCTTAGCAAGCCACTGCATTGTTCCGAGCATCCATTTCCTGTAAAAATAGAGAAAATAGTACCTTGCAGTACTGGGAGATATTCATACAAGCGATAAATAACATTAATGAACCATTTAGAATAAAGTTACATGCACGAATTTATTCATTCATACAAGCATTTCCTGAGTACTAACTAGGGGACAGGTATTTCACAAAAACAAATAGAGCAGAGTTCCTGCCCTCAGTGTGTGGGGGGAGAGAGGGAGGGATTCAGAATTTGGTGGAGTATGTTAATTCCCTCAAGTTAATTCCTTCAAGACAGAGACCTCTTTTGAATAGTAAGTACTTAAGTTATCAAATTCAGAGATGGAAAGGACTCTGGAGGCCACCCTGTTCAAACCTTTCATTTTAAGGTGGGGGATGTCAGCCCAGCGGGGAAAGAGGCCTCCCTCCAACCTCATGGAACCCTCCAAATCATGGCCCAAATATTTTCCTGGGTGTTTGATAACTCCCTGGGCTCGAGAAGTCCTAAGAGCTCTCACTGTTCACTTAAGGGTCCTAGAAGCCCCTAGGCTTCCACCCCCACCCCCACTCCCATGTAATCAAGAAGAGGACACTGTAGGAGACCAGAAATGTCCTTAAGCTAAAGTACACTTGATAGGTGGGGGACACTTCCCCAGAACTGCCTGGGCCTGGGGCCAAGTCAGTAGGCTGTGCCCCTGGGTAGGAACACCTTTGGGTGGAGGGTACTCCCAAAACAAGGCTGCCTTTAATTGGCCTGAGAGGGAGTGGCAGGAAGGCAGATCAGGGAATGCTCCCAGCTGGACAGGAAGAACTGGTTTAGTATAGCAAGCCCAGCCAAACAGAGGAGAGGACAGCTGGGTACTGAGCCTGGGTTCCCTTCCAAAACATGGGGGCAGTAAGGGGAATGATGGAACAGTTGGGGGAACACCACCCACAATGGGAGGGCTACTAGTCTGAGATCCTGGGGACCTGGATGCTCTCTGCTAACCCAAAGTAGTACCATTTTGCCTCTCACATTTGGAAAGTGGGCATAATAGAATCCCCATGTGATAGGTCTTTTTGTGAGGATAAAATGCACCAGATCTGTCATATAAAAAGTACTCTATCAATCCTAACTGCTATTAGCAAAGTCCATCTCCCTGGGCCTCACTTTTCTCTACCTGCAAAAAGAAAAGGACACGCTGGATTATCTCTTCAGTCCAAGCCAACTGTGACTAGGTCTGATTTTTCCAACCACAACCTAGAAAAGAGGGAGGGGATAGGCCAAAGGGGAAGCCCTGTGCCCCAGTTACAGGCAGGACATCTGTGACATTAGCCAGGAAGGGGAGAGCTGAGGTCAGGATGAGACTTGACACCTTTCTCAGGAAGCAGCTGCCCAGGGCTGATGTCTCCTGCAGCTGATGGGTCACCCAGGCAGGACTGACACAGTCCCCTTCCCCCAAACCACATCCTTCAGAATGCCCCCAGGACACAGGTGACTGCTCAGCACTCTGAAGCACCTGCAGGCTCAGCAGCCCCTGGGAGGAAACTGGCATGTGACTGGGCACATGGTGACCTCAGCAACCTCCTGGGTCCTTTCCTCTTTTTCCCTGTACTGCCCAGGTGGTATCCCTTCGGATGCTTCCCCAGTTGCTTGACCCCGACACATCCTTCAGGGCCTACTTTAGAGCACTGCGCTAGAGGCAGAAGGCTTGGGTCCCCAGCCACTAACATTTTAGGCAAGGTAGCCTTTGGTTTAGGTTAAGTCATCACCTCACTCTGGCCTTGTTTCCTTCCACCTCTGAATTCCTTTGCCCTCCAGCCTAAAATCTCAACCTATTCTAAACCCGTCTTGAGTTAGCAACGATGGGACTCTTGGAGTAGCACAAAGAGTAGAAGTTAAGCTAAAGCAGAAACTTGAAAGCCTGGCTGCCTAAATTTCAATCTGACTCACCCATTTATTGTGTATTAACTGTGTGACCCTGGGCAAGTTACTTAACCTCTCTAGCCTCAGGACCAGTTTAAGAACAGTACACAGTAAGATTGTTGTTGGAATTAAGCTCCTTGATATACCCATTAGAAAGTTATTAGAGCAATGTCTGGCCCCCCCCACAAAGGCGCTAAATGTTTGCAATCATCATGGCATGCCTGGAATCGGGCTGGAAGCATTGCCTAGGGTCTCATTCATTCCTCAAGAAGAGCCTGCAGGCAGAATCAACCTTCCCCTAAGTAAATTCAGAGGAATAGGAGCCCCAAGGCTTTCAAAGAAATTAACAGTAATGGTTAAACTGCAAGGACTCACTCGCTCTGAAAACTGGGGCTAAAGGGCACAAAGAGGGCACAAAGCTCAGGCTGTGGGGGACAGATTGCCTTCAACAGTAATTCCCATGCCCCCCAACTTTCCAGATGAGATTGCCCCCCTCCTCCTAAGCCGGCTGCGGGGATGGATAGCGCTTCTGCTGGCCCAGGGACAGCTATGACGGAGACCAGTGGACAGTGAGAATGAAAGGTTTCTCTGGGCTGATTGAGGCCTTCTCTCCCCCCACCCCCTTCACCTCACTCACGGTGGATGCTTCAATTTTCTTAGCTGCAATTGAGAAAAAATGAACACACTTCTTGCAGAAAGCAGAGGCTCAGCTCCTGGCTAAGTGTTGAGTCTAAACCATTCGTCTCCTCTGTCCTCGAAAAGAGCAGAGTCCCCAACTTTCTAGAAACCCTAACGCAGTAGCAGTCCCCTCTTGCCCCATTCCCTCAGACCCTTGATGCAGTATTGGGAAGAGATTGGGAAGAGATTCAGAAGGGCAGGACTTTGCCCTAAGTCACAAGTCAATGACAGAGCTGGGGCCAGAACTGAGGTCAGGGCTCAGCTCTCCCTGGTGTGTGAAAGAGGGCCTCGCACAACCCTAAAACCCTCCCCCTTCCGACTACACGCAGCCCCCCCCGACCCCCAGGGCCATCTCGGATCCTAAAGCTGTCCGCTCTGGGCGCCCAGGGAGCGAGGGGATTCAGCGCTCCAAGCCTGCCCCAGGGTCACCAGGGAAGGGAGGAGGATGTGGGAGTTGAAGAGTTGACACCGGCTTAGTCACTAACGAGCCCGTAGCCCGCGGCGGGGCTGAGGCCAGGGGAGGCGGGAAGAGCAACAGGCGAGGGGCGCACGGCGCGTGAAGCCATCCCGGAGCTGGCCCGTGACCCCAGAGCAAAGTTTCCAACAAAGTTTCCCGGGCCTCGGTGTCCGGTTGGGGGTGGCGTACTCCCTGATCCGCCCCCCCCCATCCCACGCTCCCACGAACAAAGGAGGCACCGGCCTGCGCTCCCTCCCCCCGCCCCCCGCCCGGGGACCTCCAGGCACCCACCGACTCGGCGACTCCGCCTACGAAGAGCAGCAGCAGCGCGAACAGACGGGCGGGGGCCATGGCACCACGGACTGGAGAGGGCGTGCAGGCTGCAGCGAGTGGCCCCGGGCGGGCGCGCCACCCATCTTATAGGCGACCTACCGGCCCCGCCCCGGCCCGCCCCCGCCCCACCGCCCGCCCCCGCCCCACCGCCCGCACCCCGCCCGGAATTCCCCAGTGGAAGCGAGGCCTGTGGGGCACTGCGCCCGCCCGCGGAGTTGGAAACCCCAAGAGACCCGCCCTGCCCGAGCCCGCGGGCTCCTAGTCAACCCCTAGTCCTACCCTCCAGGAGCTCCAACCCCTTTATTTGTTTGACCCACTGCCCGACAGGTCCCCAGAGATCACTGCGCCTAACCCCATTTCATAGTTGGGGAAACTAAGGCCCAGGGACGGGAAGGACTAGCCTAGGGTGTTGAGTTTAGACCAGCCTTCAAACCGGGTGTGCTCCCCTCTGAAGATACAGAACTTCCCAAATGGGATGTGAACAGTGTTAAGACAGGGGACAGCAAACTATTCTGTAAAGGGCTAAATATTTTAGGTTTTGCGGGCCATACGATCCCTGTGGCAACTATTCAAACTCGAGCGTCGCAGCTAAAAAGCAGCCATAAATACTAAAGGAATGAGCTCAGCTAGGTCCTAATAAAACATTATTTATAGACACCGACATTTGAATTTCATATAATTTTCATGTGTCATGAAATATTATTATTCTTTTGACTTTTTTCCCAACCATTTAAACATGCAAAAATTGGCCGGGCTCTATGGCTCACGCCTGTAATCCCAGCACTTTGGGAGGCCGAGGAATAGGAGGATCCCTTGAGCCCAGGAATTGAGACCAGCCTGAGCAACATAATGAGACCCCATCTCCACAAAAAGTTTTTTAAGCAATTAACCAGGCATTGTGGTGCACCCCTGTGGCCTCAGCTACTCTGGAGGCTGAGATGGGAGGACTGCTTGAGCCAGAGAGGTGAAAGCTGCAGTGAGCCATGATGGCTCACTGCACTCCAGCCTGGGTGACCGAGTGAGACCCTGTCTCAAAAATAAATAAATAAATAAATAAATAACATTTTAAAATAAAAATGCAGGCCGAATGCAGTGAGTCATGCCTGTAATCCCAGCACTTTGGGAGGCCGAGGCGGCGGATTGCTTGAGCTCAGGAGTTTGAGTCCAGCCTGGCCAACATGCTGAAACCCCGTCTCTACAAAATACAAAAATTATTCAGGCATGGTTGCCTGTGCCTGTAATCCCAACTGCTCTGGAGGCTGAGGCAGGAAAATCGTTTGAACCCGAGGGGCGGAGGTTGCAGTGAGCTGAGATCTCCCCACTGCACTCCAGCCTGGGCAAGAGAGCAAGACTCCGTCTCAAAAAAATAAAAAATAAAAATGCAAAAACCATTCTTAGCAGTGGGCTGAACAAAAATAGGCGGTGGGCCTCAGCCACTCTGAGACCACTCTGACGCTGGTCTCAGAGTGGCTGACGTCTGTTCTAAGGGCTTCATCTTCCAGATTTTGAAATTTCTCAAAAGTTTGATCTCTCTGAGAACTGGTCTGCAAGTTTATTTCCGTTCTTAGGTCAGCTTCCACCCTCTATAAGAGAAAGTTGTGTGTCCTCCTTACCCCTCATCCTCCTAGCAGTGCATTTGTGGGAGCAGGTTGGGGAAAGAAGTGGAGGGGGGTGCTATATGGAGACAGTAAAATTCTCTGGGGCCCCAAGCACAGGTACTGTTGGAATTATTGCAGGGTGTGAAGGTGGGCATCCTATGATGATCGAAGTACAAAAGAAGCCTAACCCTGTCTCTCCCTGACTTATGTATAAATCTTTCTAAGAGTCTTAGAAGTAGGGCGTTTTGGCCTCTGTTGGCATATTATGAATTCATACACTTTGTGGAGTGGAGAATTGGTAGTGACTTCCCTTTTTCCACCCCTTGATTATTATCAAAGAATAAAAGTCTCTTGTGGCAGAGAATCTTGGCAGCAAAGCAAGCTTCAGATGCTGACCATGGGGTTTCCACAGATTTAAAGGTAAGCAATGACTTTTGGTGGTTTTTAACATGCTTCCCTAGGATTTGGAACAAAACTGAGAAAATGAAGAAATCTCACGTCAGAATAAGAAATCCTTTTGCAATTTAAATGGTTTGCAATCTTTGCTTTCCACAAAATTGCAGGGGGGCCTAATCTAGTTGTCAGTAGATAGATCATTAACTATAGAATAGATATAACTATGTGATTTTAGTTATCTATTGCCACATTGTTGTAACAAGAGTTCTTCTGTTCCTACCAACTTTTATAAGTTTCTCAGCACTTACAGCCAGTGGTGTGCTGGTAAATGTTTGACAATTGGCTAGGGGAAGCTACCAATGAGATGTCACTGAACATGCAGCTGGGAAGATATATTTCTACCACACAGATACAATAGGTGCAAATAATCTCAAAAGCATGGATAACAGTAAAGTGTAGTGAGATAATTAGTAAGTGATGAGTTTTGAGTATTTATTTCCTTTATGGTTTTGTTTTTGTTTTTGTTTTTTTGAGACGGAGTCTCACTTTGTCACCCAGGCTGGAGCGCAGTGACGCAATCTCGGCTCACTGCAACCTCCGCCTCCCAAGTTCAAGCGATTCTCCTCAGCCTCCTGAGTAGCTGGGACTACAGGTACACACCACCATACCCGGCTAATTTTTGTATTTTTAGTAGAGACAGGGTTTCACCATGTTCGCCAGGATGGTCTCGATATCCTGACCTCGTGATCCACCCCCCTCGGCCTCCCAAAATGCTGGGATTACAGGCGTGAGCAACTGCACCCGGCCTCCTTTGTTTTTAATATAATTGTATGTTCATATAATTTAATTTTTAATAATAGTTATGTTTAACAACTGGCTAATGACATAAAAAAAAAAGCAACAACAACAACAAAAAAAAAAACAGGATCTCTCTCTGTAGCCCAGGCTGGAGTGCAGTGGCAAAATTATGGCTGATTGCAGCCTCGACCTCCCAGGCTCACGAGATCCTCCCACCTCAGCCTCCTGAGTAGTTGGGACTAGACGTATGCCACCACGCACAGCTAATTATTATTATTATTATTATTATTTTGGTAGAGACAGAGTCTTACTATGTTGCCCAGGCTGGGTTTGAATGCCTGGGCTCAAGCAGTCCTCTCAACTTAGCTTCCCAAAGTGCTGAGATTACAGGTGTGAGCCATGGCACCCAGCCACAAAATTTCTAAAAATTGACTTTCATGAACCACTACAAGATGGCTTTAGCACACCATGGTTTGACAGCTATAAAAAATGAAAAATAGGAATAAAATTATTGCTAAAACTTATTTCCTTCTAGCAATATTCGTTGAGGTGTTTGTTTGTTTGTTTGTTTTTGACAAAGTCTCACTCCATCACCCAGGCTGGAGTGCAGTGGCACAATCTCTGCTCACTGCAACCTCAGCCTCCCAAGTTCAAGTGATTCTTGTGCCTCAGCCTCCCGAGTAGCTGGAATTACAGGTGCACATCACCACGCCCAGCTAATTTTAGTATTTTTAGTAGAGATGGGGTTTCGCCACATTGGCCAGGCTTGTCTCAAACTCCTGACTTCAAGTGACCTGCCTGCCTCGGCCTTCCAAAGTGCTGGTATTACAGGCATGAGCCACTATACCCGACCTCATGGAGGTTTTAGTGAGCTAATTGGAGAGAAAAAATTGCCCCAGCCACCTAATTAAGACAGGTATTTCTAAAACAATTTTACTTTTTCTACTTAATAATTATTTATCAAAGTTTGTAGGACTGGTTTAGAGACTGATGTGATTTGGATGTTTGTCCCCTCCAAATCTCATGTTGAAATGTGATTCCTAATTTTGGAGGTGTGGCCTGGAGGTGATTGGATCCTGGGACAGATCCCTCATGAATAGTTTAGCATTATCCACTTGGTGATAAATGAATTCTCACTCTCAGTTCACGCTGGATCTGGTTGTTTAAGGGTCTGGGACCTCCACCTTCCCTGTCTCTTGGTCCTGCTGATGCCATGTGAGATGCCTGCCACCCCGTTACCTTCTGCCATGATTGGAAGTTTCCTGAGCCCCTCGCCAGAAGCAAATGCTGGAGCCATGCTTGTATAGCCTGCAGAACTGTGAGCCAATTAAACCTCTTTTCTTTATAAATTACCCAATCTCATGTATTTATAGTAACGCAAACAGCCTAACACAGCAAGCATATATTTATGTCAAATTGTATACTTTAAATATGTATAGCTTATTTTATGCCAGTTGTACCTTAATGAAGCTGTTTAAATTATTATAGGACTGTTTAAAAGAGTCATCAGTAAGCCTCTGATGCATAAAAAAAACACATTATGATAAAATTTTGCGGTGGAACATGGAGTACAAATTTGAGTTCAAATAGAAAAAGAAATGATGCAAAATGTCTGACTCTTAGAAAAGAGCTTGTTCATGTATTTTTTAAATGGATGATTGTAGGTATCGAATTGCTAGGGCATTTAATTTAACTGGATACATTTAAAAGAGTGATGTAATTGTTTTACATTTAAGTGTATAAATTTACAATATGCCAGAAATTACAACCTTTGCAACTATTTAAACTTTTGATGAAAAATGTTAAGCTATCAACTAAAAATTGTGTCAAGGAGTACATAGTCTTAAAATAATTATTTAGAGAGTACACTAGCAAAAAAACAAAAACAAAAACAAAAACTGAAAACAGCTCATTTAGAGAGTTAATGGAAGTTCTTCTATAAAACTATCTTGGCCGGGCGCGGTGGCTCACGCTTGTAATCCCAGCACTTTGGGAGGCCGAGGCGGGCGGATCATGAGGTCAGGAGATCGAGACCATGGTGAAACCCCGTCTCTACTAAAAATACAAAAAAAATTAGCCGGGCGTGGTGGCGGGCGCCTGTAGTCCCAGCTACTCGGAGAGGCTGAGGCAGGAGAATGGCGTGAACCCAGGAGGTGGAGCTTGCAGTGAGCCGAGATCACGCCACTGCACTTCAGCCTGGGCGACAGAGCGAGACTCCGAGACTCCGTCTCAAAAAAAAAAAAAAAAAAAAAAAAAAAAACTATCTTAACCTCCTGGAATTAAGGAAATAATTTCCCCTTCCCCAAGCTCTGAGAATCTCTGAAGGGATGCAACGTGTTTGAATATAATTATTTGTCAATGTATGGGTCTTTAACCTGGGCTCCATGACTAGGGGCAGAGGACACATGGTCAGTACTCCTCTAGGTTATGTGTCTCTGCATACATTATTTTGGTGCAAGAAACTTCAGATTTTTTCTTTATATCCACAAAAAGAGGATGTTTGGGGGATCTTCCTTTTGGGTGATCCTGACCCCCAAAGAGTTAAAAATAATTTGTCCGAAACCTGAGATTCTTTGAAAAGTTTTATTGGGTTCTTCTTTGGCCTCCAAAAAACAAAATGCAGTAGTCAAAGGTTTGTAATACTGAATAGGAGTTCCTAATTTCCTGCATGGGACTGAGGTACAAAAACCCAAACAACGAAACAAAACCCACAGTGTTTAGAGCCAGAAGTTCTTCATTAAAATCCTGTTTCCAGGACTTGCCAACTGGAGGAAAGTTTGTGAGTTCCTTTGCTCCTCCCTACAATGGAGATAATTCCCTCTTGAACTAATTAGGAGAATGGAATAAGGTGAAGTGGTGAACACATAACACATACTCACCTATGTTGGGTCCAGCACCCTTTCTGTATATTCTAACCTGAGATTGAGTGAGTCTGAGAGATGGCATTGGTCAAACACTTTACATCCTCCCCCTAGCTTCCTTTCAAGCAAAAGGAAATGATCCAGGACATCAACAGGCAGCCCCCTCCCATGGAGCTAAAAAATGAGCTGAGACCCAGCCTATAACAGAGGTGGTGTCCCTCCTCCTTTTCTCAGACTTCCTAGGCCAGAGTTAACCAAGGCTAGCTGCACACCTGGTACATCCAGAGACACCTTAAATGCTACCTTCTCCTGGAAGCCTCCATCCTCTTCTTTTAATTCTCATTTCTTCCTGCCTTGAGGTTTCTAGGACTCTATCTGTCCCACTCTTTGGGCAGGCATCCCTTTCTCACTCATGTTAGTTTTAGGTGAAGAGCACAGTCTTCAAAGTTAGAGAGACCTAGATTGCAATCTTGGTGGTATGGAGCAAGACACTTTTTCTCTCTGTGCCTCAGTTTTCTCATGTGTCCCCCCATGTAATTTGAGGGTCATTATAGTTCTTAACATCATAAAAATGTTAAGACTACAGTGCTTAGCACAATATGGAGCATCAAAGTGTTATCTATTTTTATAATCAAGGGGGCCTCCCCATAAGAGTCTTGACTTACTCCCCTCCCCAGCAGCTCCTTACACATGGTTAATAACAGGTAACACATTACTATTTTCAGAACAGAAAAAGGATTGGGCCATAGGGCTCTCTCCCAGGATGGTGCCAACCCTTTCTGGTCTTCCTCAGTTTATGTAAATCTCTCTACAGCTACAGATAATGACAGCTTAGAGTTTCCAGGGGCTGTGGAATGTCCAGCTGCTGCCTTGCATAACCACAGAAACTGAAAACACTAGGCCCAGAAGGGTCCTCTCAAATCATTCAATCCAACAGTACCCACATTGTAAGATAGGCAAACCGAGGCCCACACGGTGAGTCAGCATCCACCACGGGCATTTTGAAGAATTCTAAAAATAACACCTCCAATTACTCTTTCCACTTGCTTTGCTTTATTTTTTGTCATAACATTTCCCTTACCTGCCATCACGTACTTATTCTTTTACTTGTTTATTTTCTGTTTTCTCTGCCACATGTAAGTTTCATGAGGGCAAGAACATTGTCGTGTTCACAAATGCATCCCTTGCACCTTGCCCAGGGTCTGGCAGGGGTTTACATTCAGTAAATACTTGTCGCATGGATAACTGGACGAATGCCATTTGGACATTTTCCCTTAGAGGCTCAGATGTAGCAATTCACTCACTTGGTCATTTATCCAAAAAACATCTGATGAATATCTTGTATGTGAGAAGCTTTTCGATAAATCCTGGTGAACAAGACCTGTCCGTGTTCTTAAGCAGCTCCCTGATTAGTGGACAATAGCTGCCAGCTATACAGTAGACTGAGGATCTACTATATGCCAAGCTGTGGGCTGGCAACTTTATATGCATCTTCTCTGTCTTAGCTCAGTTGTTGCAATTGCGAGGAAACATGCCTCACTCAGGACTCCTTAAGCAAAGGCTTAGGAGTTATTAGGAGGACCAGGAGGGCTAAAGGTTAAAACTGAAAGGGAAACATCAAGGACTGAGATGATGCCACAGGCTGGCGACTTATCTCTTACTCTTTAAGTCTGCTTGTTCTTTCTTTAAGAGTGTCTCTTCTTTTTCCTGGATGTGTGCCTCTCTCTCTTTTACTGACTTACTGGTTCTCTCTTCTAGACTAAATTTTGGGAGGGGACCACAAGACTCATTGGCTTGGCCAATGGCCTTCCTTATTCCTTAAGTGAGCACCTGCAGCCCAGACCACTTTTTGGATTACTATTTGGCCTAGAGGGTGAACATTTAGCTTCTCACATACCCTGAGCAGAAGGTATGTTTAATCAGAAGGGAGTATTGACCATCATCTTCGCTTGGATGCTGTGAAGTAAGTAGTTTTATCTCTATTTTACAGATGAGAAAACAGGCTGAGCAAGGAGAAATGACAACAAAACCGTAACTGTAACAAAGCTGCCCTAACCCACCTGCAAACCTACAATTGAGAAATCCATTGCTGTTGCCCCTGAGATTTGTGGGGTGTTTGTTACGTAGCAAAAGCTGACTGATACAAGATTCAAACTCAGGTTTCTTTGATTCTGTCTGCATCACCATGCTGTCTCACTGAACTTACAGCCCTGATTCCTGTTCCTGATTCCCAAGTGTCCTGTCCTAAAAGGAGCAGAGATAAATATTGTATTCATCCATTTTCTGATGTTATAACAGAATCCCGCACTGTTGGTGTTCTGAGTACACTGACATTCCTTGATGCTAGATTTTATATTGTTGATTGACTTGTTTATCATCTCTCTCCTCTACGAGATTAGAGTATTTTCTCTTTATTCACTTTATTCATTTATATCCATACCACCTGGATCAGTTTCTGGCACATAATAAATGCTCAATGAGTATTTATCAAGTAGATGATTGAATGAATAAATAATGGTAAAAAGGAAGTGGAAAAAACAACTTTTCATCTTAAAACAAAGCCCTGAGTCCTTTAAGGTCAGAATAAAGAATAATTTCTAGGTAAGGACAGAAAGTTTAGTACATGATGGGGTCAAGAATCAAGGTAAGAAAACTTGAAGGTGTGAGGCTGGGCACAGTGTCTCATGCCTGTAACCCCAGCCCTCTGGGAGGCCAAGGAGTGAGGATCACGTGAGCCCAGAAGTTTGAGACCGGCCTGGGCAACATAGTGAGACTCCTTATCTACATAAAATAAAATAAAAATAGCCAGGCCTGATGGTATGCACCTGTAGTCCCAGCTACGCAGGAGGTTGAGGTGGGAGGATTGCTTCAGCCCCGGAGTGTGAGGCTGCAGTGACCTATGATAGCGCCACTGCACTCCAGCCTGGGTGACAGAGCAAGGACCGGTCTCTAAAATAACAACAAAGGCCGGGCACAGTGGCTTACACCTGTAATCCCAACACTTTAGGAGGCTGAGGTGGGCAGATCACCTGAGGTCAGGAGTTCGAAACCAGCCTGACCAACATGGTGAAACCCCGTCTCTACTAAAAATACAAAATTAGCCGGGCGTGGTGGCACGTGCCTGTAAATCCCAGCTAGTCAGGAGGCTGAGGCAGGAGAATCGCTTGAACCCAGGAGGCGGAGGTTGCAGTGAGCCAAGATCACACCATTACACTCTAGACTGAGCAACAAGAGTGAAACTCCGTCTTAAAAATAAAATAAAATAAAACAATAACAATAAAACAACAGTACAACAATGCAAATAATACAAATAAAAAATTAAAATATAGTATCACAACTATTTACATTGTGTTAGATGTTTAGAGATGACTTAAAGAATGTGGGAAGATTGCATAGCCTATATGCAAATACTATACCGTTTTATATAAAGGATTTGAGCTTCTCTGGGTTTTCATATCTGCCAGGAGTCCTGGAACCAACCACCCATGGATGCTGAGGGATGGCTGTACTCAGAGGTCCTTCCACCCACTGTCATGCCTGGCATCATCCACCCTGCATAGAGAGAGGGATTGCAGAAAACCCCTGATCATTAGACGCAGAATACAGAAAACCAGTTTCCTGACTCCCTCTGGTGTGAAGGAAAGAACAGGGAGGTTGGGGTGGAAAGTTAGAGTGGAAAGACAGACACCCCTGATGTTTCTTAACTTTTTATTATTCCAACTGACAAGACACGCCACACCTCAATGTGTACTGAGTGTGAGTCACTTCCTTCTCTAAGCCTCAGTCTCCTTACCTGTAACATGGGGACAATGTTTATATCTACATCCCTGGGGCTGTTGCAACAATAAGATGAGGTCAGGTAGATGAAAGTTGTATGTCACTGTAATGTTCAGTGCCTTTTTTGGGGCGGTGGGGGACAGAGTCTCACTCTGTCACCCAGGCTGTAGTGCAGTGGTGCGATCTCAGCTCACTGCAACCTCTGCCTCGCAGGTTCAAGCAATTCTCCTGCCTCACCCTCCCAAGTAGCAGGGATTACAGGCATGTACCACCACTCCTGGCTAATTTTTGTATTTTTAGTACAGACAGTGTTTCTCCATGTTGGCCAGGCTGGCCGCAAACTCCTGATTGCAGGTGAATCCACCCATCTTAGCTTCCCAAAGTGTTGGAATTACAGGCATGAACCACCTCGCCTGGCCTTCAGTGCACTTTTTGTTACACACTGCGAAGGAAGTGTGTGGAGTCAAACTGGCCTGGGTTGGAGTTCAGCTCTACCACTCACTGGCAGCATGGCTTTGGGTAAATGTCCCTTCTCTGAGCCTCAGGATCTGCATGTGTTCAGTGGGGCTATTAATAGTTCTCAACTCACAAGCTTGTTTTAGAAATTAAATAAGGATTAAATTATATATGTGCCTGTCATACAGTAGATGCTCAGCAAATGTTCCTCCCCAAACACAGACACAAACAGCACTTAAAGCAACCTGGGTAACAAAGGGGTTTTCAGTCTGGAGGAGAAAACAGGCAGCTAATGAGCTCTCTCTCCAGTTTCTCTTCTAAGAGAGGAACTCACTGGCCAGAGCCCAGGATGGTCACCGATGCAGAGGACAGGCAGCCAACTCCAAGCCTCCCACGTGGGGTTTCCAAAAAACTGTGAGCAGAGTTACATAACCTGTCCCTGAGACACGTGTTTCTACTGAAGTGTCTTCATCAGATATTCCCCGAAAGGAAACATGTGAGCAGGGCAGTAGGGCAGCCTAGCGGGGGAGGAAGGGAGAGAGGGAGGGATCTAGAGAACACGAGAGTAGGGGTGAGAGGAGGAAGAGAAGGTATCACATTTAATGTGCTCCTACTATGGGCCAGCCACCAGGCTTGTTTTGTCTGATACATTGTTAGATCCTTGCCATAAATCTGAGATCAGGCATTTCCGTTCCCACATTCCAAAGGAAGAAATAACAATCATATTAACATTGCTGATGTTAACATAGTGCCCACTGCATATCAGGTGGTGGAACTAAGCACACATTTGACCCTCAGGACAGCCTGTAACATGGGTACTATTCTGAACTCCACTTTATAGAAGAGGAAACCAACTGAGACTCAGAGACATGAAGTAACTTTCCCAAGGTCACCCAGCAGGACAGCAAGACAGCCAGAGAGCCAAGATTCGAATCTAAGCAGGGCTCTCAAGCCTATAGGCCTATGGGAGAACATTTCCCAAGGGATTTATGGGGGTGGATCCAGAAGGTGACCTTAGCGATTGTCCTTACATGCATGCAGTGGGGCCCCAGTGTGAGAGTGATGAAAGAGACCAAGTGACCAGAGGCACTCCCCTCCCCTCCACCCAGAGGACAGTTTGTCCCAGCTTGTGGCTGTTCGTCACTCTGCCTCTGAACTAAAGTTTAACATTTCATTCATAAGTTTGGAACCACAGACTTGGCAGTGTAGGAAGAACCCTTGGAGACCAGCTAGCTATTCAAATCCAACCCCCTCATATTACAGATGGAAAAAAACCCTGAAGCGGGAATGTGACTTGCCAAGGTCACAGAGCAGTTTTCTGTTGGATGACGGAGCCGGTTTAGGGTCAACTACAGATCATCTTGTGCTGTAGTTATCAAATGTGGGTGCACCTCTGAATCACTTGGGGAGCTCTTTAAATACACAGATCTCCACACTCTGCTTTGGGAGACTTGGACTTAGGTTTACAAACAAGGACTGCAAATTTGAATATCCAGTATGTTCCTCAGGTGATTCAGATGGCACAGGGCCACGACAGCATCTGCAAGTCGGAGTCCAATGTCCCTCTTTCATTTGATAGTTTGGGATACTAGGACCCACCAGCGGACTCACCCAAGGTCACATAGCAAGCCAGTGGGGCTCTAGTTCAGACTGTGTGGTCTGAAGCAGACTGCTTGTGGTCAAATTTGAAAATGGGCCAATGAAGCTAAACAAGGGGGGTTGCCATGATTTTCCCCAGCTCTTGGTTTCCTTCTTGGATCCAAATTAAGACAGAGGATGGTGTGCATTTCCGAAGCTTGGCAAGGCGGGAATCCAATAACTGAACTCCCAAAGGGAAAAGGAAAGGGGAGGAGGTTAGCTTGTACGCCCAGTGGGGTTTTCCCAGAGGTGAGCTCCGGACTCTAGGGATGACATCAGACATTCCAGCCAGCCCTAATGTCGAAAGCTACCTGTGTTTTCTAGTTCAGCAGAATGGGTAGGGAGGGCCTTCCCTATTGGGAGGAGATGGGGTGCAGTGGGCCCAGCTGTGACGTGAAGGGGGCAGAGTCCAGGAAGAGCCACGCATTCCAGCACCTGCAAGGAAGACAGCTGCCCTGGGTATTGTCAACCTCTGCAGCCCTTTTCCTAAGCCTTTCCTCCCATTTCTCCCTAATCCCTCACCCCAGGGCTAACTGAGCAGAGAGATTCACTGCCCCTTTTCCACTTCCTGCTACTGCACCACCTGACTATTTTACTATCTCCCTTCCTTCATTTCCCTCTCCCTCCCTCCCTTGCTCCCTTCTGTCCTGTTCTTTTATTCTAAAATGGCATCTTGGCTGGACACAGCGGCTTATGCCTGTAATCCTAACACTTTGGGAGGCCAAGGTGGGAGGATTGCTTGAGCCCAGGGTTCAGGACCAGCCTGGACAACATAGGGATACCCTGTCTCTACAAAAAAAAAAAAAATTAAATGAAAAGTCAAAAAAGCCAAGTGTGGGCCAGGTGTGGTGACTCATGCCTATAATCCCAGCACTTTGGGAGGCTGAGGCGGGCAGATCACTTGAGGTCAGGAGTCCAGACCAGCCTGGCCAACATGGTGAAATCCCGTATCTACTAAAAATACAAAAATTAGCTGGGCATGGTGGCACACACCTGTAATCCCAGCTACTCAGGAGGCTGAGACAGGAGAATTGCTTGAACCCAGGAGGCGGAGGTTGCAGTGAGCCAAGATCATGCCACTGCACCCCAGCCTGAGCGACAGAGCAAGACTCCGTTTCAAAAAAAGCCAGGTGTGGCGGCACATGCCTGTGGTCTCAGCTATTCGGGAAGCCGAGGCTTGGGCCTGGGAGTTTGAGGGTACAGTGAGCCGTGATTGCACCACTGCACACCAGCATGAGTGACTGATTGAGACCCTGTTTCAAAGAACCAAACTAAACCAAAACAAATCTAAACTAAAAGGCATCTTGATGTTTGGAGTCAGTTGTCCTGAATTTGAATCTCAGCTCTGCTCCCTGTGAGTTGTCTGACCTAGAGAGTCACACCACCTCCCCCGCAGCCTAGTTTCCTCCCCTATAAAAAGGGGACAATAGCTATATTTTCAGATTGTGAGGATTAAACAAGATCATGTAGGCACTTAAGAAACAGATGTTTTCTCAGAAACACTAGATCACGTGCGTAATCAGTGAACTAGAGGAATTTGAATACATATTTGTTGAACTGAATTGAGGTGCCTAAAAGAATGGTTGAGCTGGAAAGCACCTAAGCAATCTTTGGGCCTTAATAACTCCCAAACTGGAGTCCAAGTGAACTGTTCAGGGTATTTCCAAATGATAAGGACAATCGCACACTCTCAATAAAGTCTCAAGTTTCTTTACTTTTGTCTGGAATTGTATCAGCTCAAGGTGATAACATGGCTATCACAAGCTGTTCAGAAATTCTGATTGGCAGTTACATGGCTCTTTGATAAGCCTTCTTTTTTTTCTTTTGAGACGGAGTCTCGCTCTGTTGCCTAGGCTGGAGTGCAGTGGCGCGATCTCGGCTCACTGCAAGCTTCGCCTCCCAGGTTCACGCCGTTCTCCTGCCTCAGCCTCCCGAGTAGCTGGGACTACAGGCGCCCGCCACCATGCCCGGCTAATTTTCTGTATTTTTAATAGAGATGGGGTTTCACCGTGTTAGCCAGGATGGTCTCAAACTCCTGACCTTGTGATCTGCCCGCCTCAGCCTCCCAAAGTGCTGGGATTACAGGCATGAGCCACCGCGCCCAGCCTAAGTTTTTTTTTTTTTTTTAATGAGAAAATAATTACTGGAAGGTAGATTTAATGATGGAAAACGTTAATCATGTCCAACTCCTCATTTCATAAACAGGGAAGCTGAGGTTTAAAGAAGGAAGTGGCTTGCTGGTCACACTGGGTGGCACAGCTGGCCCTAAAACCCAAATTCTTTTCCTGGAACCAGTTACTTCCTGTCTTTCCACTCCAGAGAGGGGGAACCTAGGATCAATGAAGTTGATGGGTTTTCGTCTGCTGGAGTAGGAATAAGTGAGTTATCGATTTGCTGTTGCTGTCTCTGTTCTTAACTCATTCAGCAAATATTTACTGACTGCCCACTATTCGGATCTGGAAGATAGATAAAACAGTCATGGCAGCAGAGAGGGTCAGGATTTACTCCTAGGTGCGACTTCAGAACCTGTGCTTTTTTCCACTGGACACCCACATTTTAAAACACCCACTACTCTGCCTTCTAATATAGTTCAACTGTGTCTCAGGGCAGGGACTGTCTTATATGTACACGTGCTAGCCTTCCTGCCACCCAGTAGGTGCGAAATCAATGTTGTAGTGTTGAGGAAACACTTGAATTTTATTTATTTATTTATTTATTTAGAGACGGAGTTTCGCTCTTGTTGCCCAGGCTGGAGTGCAATGGCATGATCTCGGCTCACCGCAACCTCTGCCTCCCGGGTTCAAGCAATTCTCCTGCCTCAGCCTCCCGAGTAGCTAGGACTACAGGCGTGCGCCACCACGCCCGGCTAATTTTGTGTTTTTAGCAGAGATGGAGGTTTCTCCATGTTGGTCAGGCTGGTCTCGAACTAGCGACCTCAGGTAATCCGCCCACCTCAGCCTCCCAAAGTGCTGGGATTACAGGCGTGAGCCACCGCGCCCGACCAAGACTTGAATTTTAATCCTTACTTTGCTACTAACTGTGTCGTTGAAACAGTATGTTGCTTTCCTTCTCTGGCCCTTAGCTTAACTATCTGTACAGCGGGAACAGTGGCAAACTCCTACGTGGAGGAGCTTGCAGGTCCACTTCAAGTTATCAGACTCTAACTAGGAGAAAGCACTGAGAATTTAGGCTGAAAATAGCGACACAGTTTATCACCTCATGAATTCCCAAACATCATTACCGCGTCCTAAGCCACCCCACTTCCCTCTCCCCTAGCCGCCTTCCTTTAAAAAAAAAAAAAAAATTCCCCTCTAGAGGGCGCGCAAGCTCTGCGGCCTTCGTTCCTCACT
Organism: Nomascus leucogenys; assembly: GCF_006542625.1. Lineage (NCBI taxonomy): Eukaryota > Metazoa > Chordata > Mammalia > Primates > Hylobatidae > Nomascus > Nomascus leucogenys. The sequence goes on along the minus strand of NC_044393.1, from coordinate 18,688,735 downwards.
TCCGTTTGCCTTCACTCTTCCTTCTGCGCATGTGCTCAGTTCGCTATCCGGCTGTTTGCACCTCGTTCAGGCGGTTCAGGCAAAGGTTGCACCCACTACGCCTGCGCAACCTCAGCCCCGCCCCTCCGCTGCTTTCCCCGGAAACGTTTCTTTCCTACGCAGCCGCTCCTGCCGCTGTGGTCGCTGGAGCTTTGCCTCTCTAGGCCGGCAGCGCCTCTCCTCCATGGTCCTGTCTGTCTGCGCTGTTTTGGGAGCCCGCCGGTGAGGCCGGGCCACGCTCAGACACTTCGATCGTCGAGTCTGTCACTGGTGAGTAGACCCCAGGGGAGCTCGTGTACGGGCGGGGACCGCGCAGGCGGAATGGGCTGGATATCCCCTCACTCTGAGAATGGGTCTGTCCGCCCCGCCTTCCCCCTAACTCTTGGAATGGGCTCACCCCTGGGTTCCAGTCCCTCCTCCCGGGCGGGGCGGCGTTGCCATGGCGACGGGCCGCTGGCTGAGGCCCGGCTCGTGTCCCTGCAGGGCATGGCGGGTCAGTTCCGCAGCTACGTGTGGGACCCGCTGCTGATCCTGTCGCAGATCGTCCTCATGCAGACCGTGTATTACGGCTCGCTGGGCCTGTGGCTGGCGCTGGTGGACGGGCTAGTGCGAAGCAGCCCCTCGCTGGACCAGATGTTCGACGCCGAGGTAGGGTCCCCGGACTGGCGCGGGTGGAGTCTTGGCCTCCCCGAGTAGGCTTTGTGGTCCAGCATTACTGTGCTGTAGACCTGGCTGGGTCACCTTCTTGCTTTTTAGCCCTGGGAAAGGGATTTCACCTTTCTGAGCCTCAGCTGCCTCATCCATAAAATGGAATGACAGCAGAGGCTGATTAGTACAAAGAAAAGGGCCTGGATGTTAATACAATAAACACGTCTGTGTTCCAGGCAACTCTGATACATTGCCTTTCTGATACTCTGGGAAAGTGACTTAACTTCTCTGAGCTAGGTTCTCAGGTGCCACACCGGAGAGAGGGGTAGATAAAAGAGCATTCATGCGGGTACAGTGGAAACTGCCTGGACTTCGGGGTCAGACAGGCCTCCATTTAAGATCCACTTACTAGCTGTGTGACCTGGGGCAAATGTCACCTCTGTGAACTTGTTTTCCTGTCTTCAAAACCATGAGACTAGTTGCAGAGAGGTCGTGGACTGCAATATAAAGAGCATGTGCTTTGGATTCAGAAAAGCAAGGGTTCAGTCTAGGCCTAAACATATAATACTAGCTGTGAGACCTTGGGCAAGTTACTTCCCCTTTCCGAGCCTTTTCTGAAAAGTGGGCAGGATACTCCTACCATGTCGCCCTCAACAAAATGTTACAAGGCCCAGAGGGGTTTAGGAATAAGAAGGTACTTTGTAAAGTGTAAAGGAGGCCTATAAGTTGTTACATCTAAGAGGCAGCTGTGGTGTGTGGTGATGAGCACAGTTCTTAAAGCCAGGAGACCTGGGATGGAGTCCTTGCTCCTGCTGCTTGTTCTCTGTGTAGCCCTTGGGCAAGTTATTATCCAAAAAGTGATAAGAATCAGAAGAAGAATGGCTTTGTGAGGTTTTTTAGGGATAATATGAGATTATGTATGTCAAAGACCTTTCTTTGTCAGCTGAAAGTGTGGTGCGGATGTTTGGCATTTGATAGGATTGTGTTGGATAGTGGAGGTTGCACACCCACCGTTTGCCTAGTTGCAGTCTCGTAGGAGGCTCTATCCTCCTGGGAAGAGCTGTGGGAATGCCGGGCTTTGTTGAAGAGCCATATGATGCACACAACCTGAGTTCTAGACTAGGGATCAGCAAACCTATCTTTTAAGGGTGAAGTAGTAAGGATTTTAGGTCACAATTACTCAGCTCTGCCATTGTAGCACAGAAGCTGTTATAGACAAATACGTAAGTGAATAGGTGTGGCTGTGTTTCAATAAAACTTTATGTACAGGAGCAGATGCCTGGCCTATGGAGCCATAGTCAGCTGAACGCTGTTCTAGACTTAACTCTTGGTGTTTATTACTTTGGGCAACTTAACTTGTCTGAGCTTTTACGTCTTCCTTTGTAAAATGAAAATAATCCCTTTCCGCCTGCTGTGAGAAACAAATGAAATCCCATAATGGATGTCTATGAAAGCACCTATTGGAAATAGGCTGCCATACAGATGAAGGGAGGTATTATCTTCTGTGCTCTGGGAAGAATGCTTGTTCCTTAGGAGGCTTGCTGAGATCCTGGGCTCTGCCAAGTCACTTCTCCAGCATATTTCCATTTGTGATTCCCCCTCAGATCCTGGGCTTTTCCACCCCTCCAGGCCGGCTCTCCATGATGTCCTTCATCCTCAACGCCCTCACCTGGTGAGTATCACCAGTTTTGCTATCCAGCTTTTGGGCTCTTAGTGCTGGGACTAACTTCCTAAGTTTGAACATGAGACAGACTGGCACTTGTTTCTGGGGAGTGGTGAAGTAAAGTGGGTGACAGAGGCCAGTTCTGGGACCGGCTGTATAATGGGCCTCCTTCCATTGCTATTTTGACTTACCTGGAAAGCTCTTATGTCACTATGTTTGTGCTGCCTGCAAGACAATTTCCATCTCAGATAACTTCCCTGATGTGGAGTGAGCTGAGGAAAGGATTCGACCGAGAGGCAGGAGCACTGGGTTCTGTTCTTGGTTTGTGTGCCATTGGCCAAGTTACTTGCCATGGGCCTCAGGCTCCGCTTTTGTCCATGAGGGGTTGGACTCAGTGATGTCTAAGGTCACACGTAATCATTGCCTGTCTCTTAAGAGGCAGTTTAGCATAGTGATCAAGGTCTCAGGCTCTGGAGGCAGACTCATTTGGCATTGAACCTCAGCTTTACCACTAGTCTAGTGACTTTGGACAAGTTAATCTACCACAGTTGCCTCATCAGTAAAATGGGGCTAGTAATATTACCTACCTCATAGTTGTAAGGATTAAATAGGTTAATTCACAAAAAGGACTTAGAACAATGCCTTGCATGTTATTATTATTCTTGTCCTTACACCGGAGGTTGAAAACTGGTGGGCTGACTTTGACCTAAATTTGTCTTTCAGATAAGTTCTATTTGGCTTACATAGATGTCAGCCCACACATGGTGTTTAAAACATTTTTTTCTCTTAGTTGAAAATCAGGCTATTTTATATAAAAATCCAGATTTCTGGCTTCTCTTGAATAATGGAAGGACTGATTGATTCCAGGCCAACCTTCTAGCATGATAAGATTTACCTAGATGCAAGTAGCTACTGCCCCCACTTTAGCTAGAACGTGTATGCTTCAGGGTGTCACGATCCCCACCAATTCCTAGGATCCTCTAGTGACAATTGCCATCGATGATCAAGCTCATACTCAGTCAGCTTCACTCTTGACATTACCCGCCAGGTTCTTCTAGGCGTCAATATCGTAACCCTTGCTTCACACTTATCTCGTCACTTCTGACCACTATGCTGCCATCCTAATTGTCTCTACCCTCCCGAATAACCTGAGACCAGGACAACCCAGTGACAACTCACTGCTGTCCTCTCCCCACAGTGCCCTGGGCTTGCTGTACTTCATCCGGCGAGGAAAGCAGTGTCTGGATTTCACTGTCACTGTCCATTTCTTTCACCTCCTGGGCTGCTGGTTCTACAGCTCCCGTTTCCCCTCGGCGCTGACCTGGTGGCTGGTCCAAGCCGTGTGCATTGCACTCATGGCTGTCATCGGGGAGTACCTGTGCATGCGGACGGAGCTCAAGGAGATACCCCTCAACTCAGCCCCTAAATCCAATGTCTAGAATCAGGCCCTTTGGACATCCTGCTGACACTTGGGCCCCTTAACACCTTGGGCTGCTCAGACCCTCCAGATGAGGTCCAGGCCATATCTGAGAGGAACCCTGGAAATGTGAAGTCTCTGTTGGTGTGGGAGAGATAGTGAGGGCCTGTCAAAGAAGGCAGGTAGCAGTCAGCATGACAGCTGCAAGAATGGCCTCTGTCTGCTGAAGCCTTGGTATCTGAGAGGTCAGGAAGGGGACCTCTTTGAGGGTAATAACAGAATTGGAACCATGCCACTCTTGAGCCACAATACTTGTCACCAGCCTGTTGTTTTAAGAGAGAAAAAAAATCAAGGATATCTGATTGGAGCAAACCACTTCTTTGGTCATCTGTCTTACCTCCCTGGGACAGCTGTTACCTTTGCAGTGTTGCCGAATCACAGCAGTTCTGTTGGAGAAACGCTCGGTTTCCGGATCCAGAGCCACAGAAAGAAATGTAGGTGTGAAGTATTAGGCCGCTGTCAGGGAGAGGATGGCAGATGGAGGCATCAAGCACAAGGAAAATGCACAACCTATGCCCTGTTATACGCACATTCGTGTGCACCCAAGAACCTATGACTTTCTTCCAGTTCCTTCTACCAGGTCCCCATCCTGCTGCCAGCTCTCAACATAGCAGGCCATAGGACCCAGAGAAGAATCCCAGCGTTGCTCAAAGTCTAACCATCATAAAGACACTGTCTGTCTTCTAGGAATGACCAGGCACCCAGCTCCCACTGGACTCGTTCTTTTTCCTGCCTTATTTAGAATTCTTTGGCGGGAAGGGTATGATGGGTTCCCAGAGACAAGAAGCCCAACCTTCTGGCCTGGGCTGTGCTGATAGTGCTGAGGGAGATAGGAATTTGCTGCAAAGATTTTTCTTTGGGGTGGAGTTTCCTCTGTGAGGGGTTTGCAGCTGTCTTTCCTGTGTATACAAATACAGTATTTTCCATCGTTCTGCCTGTACTTACTTTGTAATGCCACGGTTGAGATTGAGAAAGATCAGCGCAGCCGGGCAAGGGAACTTTAAAGAATTATTAGGCCACCTTCTCCCTTTCCTGGACCCCAGAGTCATTCCTCCATTTGGTTAAAATACTTAGTGCAGGGAACTCTTACATCCTATCTCCTTCACTTGCAACGTCCCCTGCTATGCCTCAGGTGAACCACATAATTTTGGGGTTTCCGTTCCTACTTGCTAGTGATTTCTGAACATGTTCAATGGAGCGCCACACAGTCTAGACCCACTTCCGCGTTGAAACCTTCACTGTTCCTCTTTGGTTTCTTCAGAGCTTTCCCAAGACAGCTGTCAGTTTTCAGCTGTCAGTGTTACGGTAACACAAATGAGTTTTGCTATCTCCCTGAGAAGCCCATCTGACCTCCTGGCTCTCAGCCCTACAGAGTAGGGGATTGATGCTGACAGGATGAAGGTTTAGGAGTAAATGCCTGGGAAGACACTGGGAAGGTTCTAGGGTGAGGCACCTCTGTAACTCATGGTACCTTGGCCAAGTTGGAAGGAAGCAGTTTGTTAATGGGGCACAGTACCTGGCTGCAGGGTCTAGGAGGTAAGACCAGCTGGGATGACCTTCCTTGGGTTAATCAGTTTCCCTCTAGACAACACAAACTCTACAGGCATGTGACTAACTTTGAAAGAACACCCATCATGTGGCTGCTGTCACCCTTGACCAGCTGTGGTGGTGGTTACTCCATCTGTGGTTGGAGCACCTCTTTGGGATTCACTTCAAGGTCTTGTGCCTATTTTTCTGCATATCTTCTGTGAAGACAAATCTCTGTCCCCTGAGTGTTAATTTGATTTTTAGAAATGGCCAAAAGTCACGTGATCCAAACTTTTTTTCAGTGATGTGGAGACTGAGCTGCGTGATAGTTGGGGATCAAAAATATGTGACCTTAATGGGATTTTTATTATTTCTAAAATAACAATAAAAGCAGTTTTTAGAGTTGAGTTCCAGAGAGGGCAGGACAATGGCAGTGACATGTTTGTCATTTTAATAATAAATAACATCTATTGTGTGCTTAAGAGGTGTCCAGCAGTGTGGGCTGAGTGCTTTATGTCTCTTTTCAAAATCTTTACAAGAACCCTCTGAAGTAAGAAGTAATGTCATCTGTATCTTACAGATGAGGGAGCTGTAAAGAACTTACCCAAGGTGACTTTTTAGGAGCTGGCAGAGCCAGGATTTGGCCTCTAATAGTGATTTTAATAAGCTCATTTTGAAGAGGTCAGTGGTTAGGGATGTATAAGTTCTGACTGGTTAAACAGTCTGGTTAAATAGTCTATCACTTTATAATCATATCTTCTTATCCTGTCATATTTTTTTAAATACCAACGATGAATAGTACCTTATAAACATTACTAGCTTTCTAAGAAAAGCTGATACGCAGTACATTAAATATAGCCAGAGATTTCCTTCTTTTTTTTTTTTTGAGGCAAGGTCTCACTGTCACCCAGGCTACCGTGCACTGGTGTGATCTTGGCTCATTGTAGCCTCAACCTCCCAGGCTCAATGATCCTCCTGCCCTAACCCCCCAAGTAGCTGGGACTATAGGCACATGCCACCACACCCAGCTAATTTTTGTATTTTTATTTTTATTTTTTTAGAGACAGGGCTTTGCCACTTTGCCCAGGCTGGTCTTGAACCCCTGGACTCAAGAGATCCACCTGCTTCGGCCTCCCAAAGTGCTGGGATTTTACAGGTGTGAGCCACCAAGCCCAGCTGGCCTTTTTTTTTGAGACAGAGTTTCACTCCAACTTCATTACCCAGGCTGGAGTGCAATGGCTCAATCTCAGCTCACTGCAACCTCTGCTTCCTGGGTTCAAGTAATTCTTGTACTTCAGCCTCCCAAGTAGCTGGAATTACAGGTTGCACCGTCATGCTTGGCTAATTTTTTGTATTTTTCATAGAGATGGGGTTTCATCATGTTGGCCAGGCTGGTCTCGAACTCTTGGCCTCTCAAGTGATCCACCCGCCTCAGCCTCCCAAAGTGCTGGGATTACAGGCATGAGCTACTGTGCCCAGCGTGGGCCAGAGATTTTCAGATGATCTTAGGAATATGGGAAATCTATTTCCAAAGGATAAAGGAAGGTACCTAGAGAAGAGAGTACTAGCCCACTACTGAGTTGGCATATCCCTTAACTCTCCAGGTGTCTGAAGTTGACCTCCCTTTTTCCCACCCACCACCTGAACTCGGGCCATTCAGAGAGAAAAGTGGAGACTCCTACATAGCTGATGCTCAGAATAGTTTATAACCCTTAAAGGAGGACAGGAAAGGAAAAAGGGATGTCTGGCTCAGAGGGTACTTCCAACCCCTCACTCTAGGCAGCCCTGTCCACATCAGTGCCAAATGAGAGCCAGGATGGCAGCCAGCAGACATCAGGGGGGTACAATGGGAAGCTCCAGGACTCCCAACATCCTGGAGGGTACACAGCTCAAACAGGCTCCCCTGGACAGGAATCCCCTTGGACTCCTTCCTCAGCGACTCCCAGGTCAGAGCAGCTTCCTTCTGCCAGCCCCAGAAGGCAGTCAGTGCACAGGTGTGGAACACCTCCTTGTACCGGCAGCCCAGGGACCACGGAGTCGCAGAAGCAGGGCCCTGGGGACCTAGGGCAGGAGGAGTAGGCATGGAATCAAGGTACAAGAGAACTCCTCTGTGGAGAGATTAAAAACCACTGTCTTAAGGTTTTCTGTTGTAAAGTAATAAAGGGTGGTAGAAATAGCATTGAGGCAGGAGGGAGTAGAGGGAGCTGAGGGTTTTAATCCCTGTCCTGCCACTACCTGGGCAAGTCACAGTCATAGGAGTCCAATTCTGGAAGGCTTTAGAGAGCTGCAGTGGAGTGCAAAGTCCTGGAGTCCCATTACTAGCTGTGAGATCTTGGGTAAGCTATGTTATCTCCCTTACCTAGATTTCCTCATATGTAAAGTGAGGGTAATAATGGTACTTATTTCCCTGGGTTTTGTTTTGTTTTGTTTTGTTTTCTGGTAGGTCAACACTTAATTCTTTAAAATGGAAAAAGTGTTCCCTCCCGGGTTTTATTGTGAAGATGCAATAAGATGTCACGTGTAAAGCACCTAGCCCAGCCCCTGGCACATAGGAAGTGATCCATAATTCTAGACAATTATTAGGCTACCACCCCCCTATCCATTTTACAGAACAGGAGACATTTTTCTTCTGAGCCTGTGTTTTCAGATGTTGGGGGATAGGCTTGCCAGTCCTCTAGGTACCACTACCAAGTATTGAGCTCCTATCTGGCATGTACTGCAAAGTGATTTATGTGTATTCTTACTCAGTCCAATAAGGTAAGCACCGCTATTTCCCCCATTTTGCAGACAAAGAAACAGAGGATTGGGAGTAAACAACTTTTTCCACATTACAAAGTTGGTAAGAAGCTAGGCCTGTCTGCCTCATCCACTTTTCAGTTCCAGTTATGTTTATGTGTGATCCAGACAATTGTGAGACAGACAGTCTTAGGGATCTAGATGCCGTATTTGCAAAAGGTTGTGAACGTAAACATACATTTGGCTTGTTAACAACCAGCTAGTTCCATAAAGGTGAGTAGTTAGGTAGCTGCTGATAAGTGAGAAATGGAGCCGGGACTGACTGGCCACAGGGCTTTATTATGATGGCCCTGGCGTGGCGTGGGAAAAGGCCAAACATTTGTTCAATGCCCCACAAACTGGCTTCTCCTACATCAAGCTTGATTTGCTTAAAACCCCCTGAAACAGACATTAGTATCACTATTTTATAAACATGAAATAGGTTCAGAGAGGTCATGTGACTTCTAAAAAGTCACTCAATATAAAATCAGACTCAAACACTTCAATTTTTTCCCAGTTAACTGTTAAGCAGCCATTTCTAGGGTGGCTTCCTCCCCAAATTGGTGTTACTGGGCCCAGAGGAGGAGCTTTAGGTTGAAATGGTTAAACAAAGGGAGGGTGGTAGTGGGGAGTCCCCGGTTGTGGAATTGTGGGAGGCAGGTGGCCAGAGGCCTAAGTGCCTGGGCAGGTGGGATGAGGTGGAAGGATGTACTGCTGGGATTCCCTCCCAGGCCTGCCCCTTGCTGCCCTGGCCATGCTGGGTCCCCGCCTTCGCACACAGCCCTCCCATATATTCGGTGGCGTTCCCAGTGGGCAACTGGGGCCCAACTCCAGCTCTCTGGAGCAAAGTGGAAGTTGCCAGTTTCACTCAGGCCCAACCCAATCCAGCCTCCACTTGGGGCTTCCTGGGCAGGCCCCCATGAAGGCTAGTGCAAGGGGGCTGCCCAGAAAGGGTCAGATTTTTTAGATTTTTTAGTTGGGAGGGCGCTGTCTTGACTGCCCGCTGACAGCGCACTCAGGACAGAAGTTCACGCAAATGTTGATGGAATGGAAGGGTGAGGAGAGATTATTTTCCAAAGTTGATGGGATTGAAAATACCCAGCAAGGGAACCGCCATGGAGACTGTTCAAGAAATGGGCTGGAGTGCCAGCTGGGTGGGAAGACCGCTGGAAGTGGAGGTTACTGGGGTGGAAGTTGCGCGGGAAGTAGCGGGGTGGTGGGGGCAGAGGTAGGCACCGACCTAGGGGAGCTCCAGGAAGATTGCGCTGGGAGCAGGAGCTCGGGAGCACACAGCAGCCACTATGCGGTGCTAAGCAGTCCCCGTGCTGTGGCTCCGCCCAGGCTGGTCCGCGCGGCTGCTGATGCCCAGTCTTGGTGCCCAGTAATAGTGGGGAGGAGTGTGTGAGTGGGCGAGGTGGGGTGGGGGGGAGTCCATCCAATCGTTCTCCCTCCCTCCCAAACTGGAGATCTATTTTCATCGCTGCCCTGACCCCCAACCCCGGAGAGCTCAGTGCCCCTCAATGGCTCCACTGCTCTCCCGAGGGCGCCCACTCCACGCAGCCTGCCTCTGGGGAATATGGAGGTCTTCGTCCGGAGAAAACTCGGGCTCCCTTGGCTTTGCTCTCCCCAACGGCATGGTTAGGGCCCTGTGACTCCTACCCACAGAGGGTGACCCCGGCCAGAGGGGGTCGACCAGGGCTTGGGGTTGAGGTCTTCGGATTGAGGGTGGACCTGCCATGTCACGCTGGAGCAGTAGAGATGCAGTACCAGCTCCCCCGCCTGATCCGGTGCCTTCTATGATCTGTGACCAAGGCAGGACACATTCGGAGGCCCAGCTGACATCCACATTTTGACACCAGCCACAGTGCAATCAGTTTTTGACAATCAATTTTTGACAATCAGGTCGCAATGCACGCGCATGACCCACAGCGTGCTGGGGCTATTCTGCCTGTCTCCTGACTTCTGAGCAGGCTCTCATTTCGCCGTTTCCCTTTCTTGGGAAAATGGAATGGGGAGCAACCAGGAGCCCTTGCTCCTTCCACTTTCTAGCTGAGTGAGCCTGGACAAGTTACTTTCTGCCTCCGCGCCGCGGTTTCCTCTTGCAAGCTCGCGGGGCGATTGTGAGGCACCTTGCATCCAGAAAGCACACGAGCACCCTGACTTCATAGAGTGCGCCACTCAGGAGACCAGCTCGCGGAGGTGGGGGAGGGGTGCTGCTCGCTGGCTTCTTTGGTTCTAGACTGACCTTAGGGGCCTCGGGGTGAGGGTGGGGGAAGCCTGAAGTCGCGACACAGGCTCCCTCTGCCGAAGGCCTCTCCTTCATCCTTCCCAGCCCCAGACAAACAGGCAGAGTAAGCAGTATTCGTCTTAGGTGCCATATGGAAGATCTTATTTGTAGACTCGTGAATTTCGCCACCCATCCCTCCCCTTCAGCTGATTGCGCGATCTCCACCCTCTGCTCGCACCTCTGGCTCCCGTCCAGGTCACATCAACCTGCCAGCAGAAACTTCGGTGTTAGGCGCTAAGACTGTCCCCAGGGGGCGCTGGTCGTTTGGGGAGCGGGCGCAGGGACAAGGGTGCTGTGGTGTCTGTCTGTGGTAGGTTGGAAATGGCTTTGCTAAAAAGGAAAAGCCTCCCTGTAAGCTAGACCCGGTGGGCACTCACCCCCTTCCTTTCATGGGACTTTCATTCTCCCACGAAAGGGCTGCTGTATTTTCCTCTTTTTGTGCTAAGGAACTTTCTGCTCAGAGTAAATCTCTTTTTTTCCTTTCTTTTTTTTAAGACAGGGTCTTGCTCTCTTGCCCAGGCTGGAGTGCAGTGACGAAGTCACAGCTCACTGCAGCCTCGACTCCTGGGCTTAAGCGATCCTCCAACCTCAGCCTCCTGAGTAGCTGACACTACAAGCGCAAGCCACCACATCTGGCTAATTTTTAAATTTTTTGTAGAGACAGTGTCTCATTATGTTGCCCAGGATGGTCTTGAACTCCTGGTCTCAAGCAGTCTTCCTGCCTCGACCTCCCAAGGTGCTGGGATTACAGGCATGAGCCACCATGCCTAGCCTGTTCAGAGTAAATCTTATTTGAGGCATGAATAAATCAAACATAAATGGAGAGTTGAATTGATCTAAGAGGGAATGGGATGCAGCAAAGCCTTGCTTGACCATCTCCCCCCTCCCACATTTGGAAATCCTTAAACCCACTTATGTAGGCCTCTGACTGTGAGATTCAGAGCCACAGCAGTTTCCACCTCTGCTAAGGCCATCAGGCAGTGAGATGGCTCACTTCAGTGCCCCTCCTTCCACACATCTCCTAGCTGTATCCTGAGAGGCCTCAACCTAGTCACTACCCTGCTGTATGATGTTGGTCTAAGGCTTCCCCCTCTCTGGACATGAAGGCGGAGCCTCCCAGCACTGCCAGCCACACACCACTCAAGACTCCAGATCCTGAGCCCTGACTCTGGGGCCCAGCTCTGGGCCTGGCTTGGGGCTTGCATCTCACCTAGCCTGGCTGTGTTGTTGTCACACCCACCTTGTATGGATGCCACATAGGCATTTCAAGTGATGCGGAGCAGAAGCGGGTGCAGCGGCGCTTGACCCAACGCAGGGCAGAGGATCTGCACATCACCCTGGGCGCCGGGAGGTGGATTCGTGTGGGCAGCCCCTCAAACCAGATCCACTGGTAGGCTGCATCCAGCTGCTTCATGTGCCCCATGGGAGTTCTATTGTGGTAGTGCTTAATGAAGGTGACTCGGGGGCCATCGGTGAGTGGTTGCCTTCCCTGGGCTCCAGGGTTCAAGCTATCATCCCTTGATGTCCTTGGAACCTCAGGCTGTATATGCTTTTCTTTCCGTGGCATTGCCGCCGATGACGTTTTCGCCTTGTTCCTCATCCCTGACTGCACCTGGGGCTTCCCCTCCTTGTACTCTTTTTTCTTAGGGTCCCCTGTGGACTCTAATTTCTTGGACTTGAGTTCCTTCTCAGAGCATCCGATCTCCTGGAACTCTTCATTATTTTGTTTTGCTTTATTGCAGGCACTGTTTTCCCTGGCAGGAAGAGGAAAGGCAGTCAGCACAGCAGGACCGAGGCCCTGGTTCCCGAGACAGTTGCTATGTAGCCAACTCAGGGGAGCCTGTTAAGAAAGCTAGAGAGTCCTGCAAAGAAACTTCTCTACTGCCCAGAGGCCTTGTGCTGGTGTGAGGGGGTGTGATGAGCACTGGCAGAGGGATGTGAGAGATTGGGAAGGTGAGAGCCATGAGTAGTAGTTAAGGCCCCTAAGAATGGATATTGCCTACATCATCTGCCACTAGATTAGGGTTCTGTCCTCTGGACTTCAGCTGGGAGGGTGAACAGTCCAGCAGTTTTTCTAAATTGTGCTCCAAGAAACCTTAGGGTTCTGAGGAGGTGTCTCAATGTCACCTCCCCTGACCCATTGGGGGCAGGATGCCTCCCCCCAGCTCATAACAACACAAGTGGGGCTTGGAAATAGATATTTGAACAGATGTTTCACTGCTTTAATAAAGTTGGAAAACTGTTCAAGACCAGCCTGGGCAACATGGTGAGACTCTGTCTCCATACAAAAAAATGTTTTTTAAGTTGGAAAATGATGGGGCTAGATGATCCTGATCCTTCTAGCTCTATGTTTCCTGAGTGCCTGCAACTAGAGGCCAAATCAGAAAGAGGAGCCCAGAAAGGTGGCCTTGACAGAAATATTAAATGCTGAGACTTTCCCAAAGGGTGTCTGTAACAGACTGGGCCCCCTGCAAACCACCAGTGGCAACACCATCCTAGCCAAGGGCGTGGAGAGAGATGAGGCCTTGGGCTGCAGATAATGGCAATACTGTGATGATAATAATGGCTCCTGCTGATTGAGTCCTCGCTCTATGCCAGACTCGGGACCCTTACAACTTGGGATCCTTACTATTTCTGTAAAGTAGAAGGCAGTGAAGCAGAGTGGCTTACAGAGCACAGTTGTTGGATTCAGACAAACGGGCTCAGATTCTGCTTCTACCTCTTACTACCTGTGTGATTTGGGCAAGATATTTAACCTCTCAGAGCCTTAGCTTCCTTATCTGTAAAACTAGGATAATTCTGTCTACCTAACAGGATTGTTGTGAAGAATAAACTAAATGGGAAAATTCTTAAGTGCTTAACACTGTAGGATGGCACTTAGCAGGCACCAATCAATGTTAGCTTTCTTAATACTCTCATGTGACTTATGAGGAAACGGTTTGAACTTGTCTCGGAGGCATGGTAAAAAAATAAATAAATAAAAATAAATTAATAGAGAAACTGAGCCTCAGCAAGATTAATCTTCAGATTTCAGGGGTCAGTCTGCAGGTGACTCTCTGGGTTATATTGACTTGCAGGGGAGGAGGAGGAGGAGTGACCTGTCTGTCTCAGTGCCCCAGGGTGAAGTGAGCGCCACAACTGGATGATTACAACCATTGTTTTGGCCACAGCTCTGATATCAGACAGGAATGGCTTCAAATCCTAGTTCTGCCACTTATCAGTTGAATTAACTGAATGAGACAAGTCACTTCACCTCTTCAGCCTCAGCTCTCCAGCAATAAAATAGAGTTAATAAATACCTCTCTCACAGAGGCTTTGTGAAAATTAGACTTGTTCTCTAAATTCCTTAGCACAATGCCTGTTCCCAGAAAGACAGCATTTGGGTCCATTATGGGGGCCAGGCCCCAGCTTACCCAGAGGAGATGCGGAGAATCTTTGGAACACTGAGCAGTGAATGCCAACACCTTTTGGCCAGCTTATGCAGTTCTTGGATCCGGCGGTTCGAGCTCTTGAGTAGCTTCAAGAGCGACAAGTTTTTTAACACCTGCCAGGGTCAAGAAACCAGGTAAATAAAAGCTTCAGCTTTCCTGGACAGCCTCCCTCTCCCCTGCCTGCCTCTGGCTCCGCTCAGCCAAGGGCCGGCCTGCTGGCTCGCCTGGGCCACTCAGCCTGGCAACCAGGGGCAGCACTACATGAATATATGAGCTTCCCCAAGCTGGGGCCAAAACAGGGCGTCTCACCATTCTCAGACGGTTCCGCTCAATTACTTTGCTCACAGGCTGCTCTCTCTCGTCCTGCAGTTTCTCGTCTTGCATCTGAGGGACAGAGGATAAGAGACAGACATAAACCCAGAGGAATCAGCCAGGTGTGGTGCCTCATGTCTGTAATCCCAGCACTTTGGGAGGCCAAGGTGGGTGGCTCATTTGAAGTCAGGAGTTTGAGATGCCTGGCCAACATGGTGAAACCCTGACTCTACCAAAAAAAAAAAAAAAATACAAAAATTAGCCAGGTGTGGTGGCACGCGCCTGTAGTCCCAGCTACTCAAGAGGGTGAGGCAGGAGAATCACGAACCCGGGAGGTGAAGGCTGCAGTCAGCTGAGATCTCGCCACTGCACTCCAGCCTGGGCGACAGAGTGAGGCACTGGAGGAATCCTCCTGAACTCCTCCATGTGCCTCTCCATTTAGCTGAGCATGGTTTGACCAATCCTAGGCTGGGAGTTTTGTCATCTTGGTCTGGGGACAGAACTGGGAGACCATTTTAACTCTCCTGACCTCCCTTCACCCTTCACCTTTCCCTTTTCTCCCTGGGGCTGGAAAGCCCCTGTCCTTGGCATGGTGGATTCTTTGTTAAGGTCCCCTCTAGGGACTCACCCCCAGGGTCTAGTCCCAAGTCTGACCTTGGAAACCCTGCTATTCTTGGGCCTCTTCTTTGCTGATGGACTCATGCTGGGGCAGTGAGACCTCAGAGACGAATGGAGCAACACCAGTGCCAGGCACCCACCCTGTTCCTCTCAGTTCAGCCAGCACTCAGGCTGGGCATCAGATGGTGGTGCTGACTGTGTACCACCTGCAGCTGTGACATCACTGAAATGTGACAGTAGCAGGGCTGGGTCTCCAAGGAGTGTATGTGGCAGAGGTGAGGGGTAGAGGGTGAGAAAGAAATATAGACAATAGGTGACAGACAGCTGTGTGCATTGTCACAACCTCCCTGTGAGGTAAGGGGATTATCCCCTCTTTTTAAATGAGGAAGCCAAGGTTCAAAGAGGTTGAATAATCTACTCAAGGCCACACTAGATCTAGCCCAGCTAGATCATAGTGGGCTGGAAACCTAACCAAGGTCTGATAGTCAACCCATGAAACCAGGGATTCCCGAACCAAGCTCATCCATTCAGTCGTGTTGCCTGTATTGACTGGGCGCCTGCTACATGCCAGGTGCTTTTTCTTTTCTTTCTCCTCTTTTTTTTTCCTTTGTTTTTTGAGACAGAGTCTCGCTCTATTGCCAGGCTGGAGTGCAGTGGTGAGATCTTGGCTCCCTGCAACCTCCGCCTCCTGGGTTCAAGTGATTCTCCTGCCTCAGCCTCCCAAGTAGCTGAGACTACAGGCACCCGCCACCACGTCCAGCTAATTTTTGTATTTTTAGTAGAGATGGGGTTTCACCATGTTCGCAAGGATGGTCTCAATCTCTTGACTTCATGATCCGCCCACCTCCGCCTCCCATAGTGCTGGGATTACAGGCGTGAGCCACCACGCCTGGCCTTGCCAGGTGCTTTTTCTAAGTGCTGGAATAACAGAAAATTCTTGCCCTCAAGCTTACGTTCTAGTGGAGGGGAAACAGTGTGTGTGCTTGTAAATGTTTAATAATTGGCTCTCTGAAGCAAAATGTATATGTTTGTATTATAAATTTTACTGATAGAAATCAACAAATAATAAAATCCTATAATACTCTTTATTGTAACTTCTATTAGTGAGCTGCTTCTTACAGTATGCTTTTCTTGGATTTTGCCTAACCCTTCTATTTATAGCCAACCTATGGTTGTAATGGATAAACAAGTATAATACCAACATTAATGTTGGTATTTTCATTTACACTAAACAGTAAGAAGAAGGTGAAAAAGTGAAACAACAGAGATATTGAAATTTAACTCATTTATCAGTGATTTCATTGACCTATTTGCTGAATTAGACCATAGTTTTTGAATACTGGAGGTATATTTCTCAGATTCTTTTTGTTATTTACAATTGAATAGCTATGGACAGGACACTTACTTATGTTTTCTCTTTTTTTGTTGTTTTTGGGGGGTCTTTTTTCAGATCTATATATGATTTATATATGATATATTTCTACTCTACAGATATACAGATATAAAGAATCCTAAGAACATAGATAATAGTAAAAGGTAGTAAAAAATACAAAGTGACAAGCTTAAGCATTTTTCACCCTATGCTTTTAATATCACTTATTTAATTGGAAGTTGCTATCAATTACATTTTAATGATGGCCATGCCTAACAACCAGCCTGCAGAATTCCTAGAAGTGTAACAGTAGACTTTTGTGAGCCCTTATGAGTCAGCTCCAGCACGCCAATGCTACGTCAGATGGAAATAAGTGCCTGGAGAACAGCAACCAGGGTAAAGGGAACAGGGAGGGCAGAGGTAGAGGGTTTGGTATATTAAAAAGGTGGTCTAGGAAAGATTCATCAACAGGATGAAATTTGAGCAGACACCTGAGAGAGAGAGGGAAGAGGAGAATGAATGGTGGTAGGAGAAGATGAGGCAGAGAGGGAGTCGTGGTGTGTTAGGCAGATCACAACAGGCTGTAAAGGGCGCTGGTTACCCTGAATCCCTGGTGCCCAGCTGGCTGCATCAGAGTAGTATGAAGAGCTTGTGAAAAACATTTTTGTGGGCACCACCCCATTCAGCAGGCCAGACAGATAACCAATCAAATGTGGGACCCACTCCACACCATTCCACTTCTAGTGGGGAGAGATGTACATGCACAGGGGGTGGGTGCTTAGCTCTGAATGGAGGGATGAGGGGCCAACCCTAGGCTGTGGGACAGCTTCTCACATATAAATATCCTTTCTTATTAGAGTGAAGGTTAGGTAGTGGGTTAAACTGCTGCTGTTTCACCACAGAAAGCAATGTGGTGATTTGGCAAGGAAGACACAGAGGGCACACCCTCTGTCTCCTGTCTACCCCCATACTCCTTGGCTGCTCTGCCTGCTCAGACATCCCCCTCCTTGCACACAATTTCAGCTCTGATCAACTGGACTTCACTGAACAATGCTGCTCTGAGGCCCTGGTGCCTGGCGGGCTGTATCAGAATCACCTATACTCGCTACTCAACTCCTGAGCTTCGAGGGCTGGGGAATCACTGTGTGCTAGGCACTGAGGGACAGCAACATTATAGACAGAGCATGCCTCTGAGTTCACAGACCAAGGGGATAGGTACCCCAGAAGGTAGACTCCTCAAGGGCAGGGATTTGTGTCCGTTTTATTCATTGATAAGCCACCAGATCCTAGAACAGTGCCTGGTGGACAATGGGTGCCCAAAAAGTATTTTTTGAAAAATGAAATAAATAGCATGATACGGGTAATACTGAGGGTTGTGGGAGCACAGAGGTGGAGCCTCCCAACCCAGCCTGAGGATGTCAGGGAATCTTCCTACAGATGGTGAGGAGGAATGAAGGATGAAGGATGACTAGATGTTGGCCAAGCATAGGGGTATGGGGCGGGTCAGGGGAGGTGGGCAGAGCATTCTCAAAAGAGGGAATTTAAAGAATATGAGTGTGGAATGGAATTATGTTGTACACTGGATGTTGCTGGAATAGAAAGTAGGGGCCAAGAGTGGCGGGGTGAAAACTGGAGAAGTGGGTAAAGAGACCTACCCAATGACACACAGCTGGTAAGCCTTGTGGACTAAATCCAAGACTCTTGTGTGAAAACCTCCACTCTTTTTTTTAAAAAAAATGGTATAATAAGATACAGATAACATAAAATTTACCTTCTAACCATTTTTGTTTTTGTTTTTGAGACATAGTTTCACTCTGTTGCCCAGGCTGGAGTGCAGTGGCGCAATCTTGGCTCACCACAACCTTCACCTCCTGCATTCAAGTGATTCTCGTGCCTCAGCCTCACCAGTAGTGGGGACTACAGGCACACATCACCACGCCCAGCTAATTTTTGTATTATTAGTAGAGATGGGGTTTCACCACGTTGGCCAGGCTGGTTTCAAACTCCTGACCTCAAGTGATCTGCCCACCTCGGCCTCCCAAAGTGCTGGGATTATAGGTATGAGCCATCGCACTCAACCCTAACCATTTAAAAAAGTAGTTGAGTGACATTAAGTACCTTCTCTTTGTACAACCACCATGGATATCCATCTTTAAACTTTTTTTTATCCTACGGAATTGGATCTCTGTATTCCATTAAATAATAACTGCCCATTTTACCTCCTCTAGCCCGTGGCAACCATCATTCTACTTCCTGTCCCTATAAATTTGACTACCCTAGGAACCTCATATAAGTGGACTAATATAATATTTGTCTTTTTTTGTGGCTGCCTTATTTCACTTAACATGTCTTCCATGTTGTAGCTTGTGTCAGAATTTCCTTCTCTTGGCTGGGCACGGTGGCTCCTGCCTGTAATCCTAGCACTTTGGGAGGCCGAGGCAGGTGGATCACCTGAGGTCAGGAGTTCGAGACCAGCCTGGCCAACACGGTGAAGCCCCGTCTGTACCAAAAGTACCAAAAATAGCCAGGCATGGTGGCGGGCACCTATAATCCCAGCTACTTGGGAGGCTGAGGCGGGAGAATCACTTGAACTTGGCGGGTGGAGGTTGCAGTGAGCCAGGATTGTGCCACTTCACTCCAGCCTGGGCAAAACAGCAACACTCCGTCTCAAAAACAACAACAACAACAATAACAACAGCAACAACAAACAACAACAAAAAGAATTTCCTTTTCTTTTTAAGGCTGAATAATATTCCATTGTATGTATAGGCCACATTTTCTTTCTCTGTTCATTCATCGATGGACATTTGAGTTTCTTCCGCCTCTTAGCTATTGTGAATAATACTGCTGTGAACAAGGATGTACAAACATCTCTTCAAGGCCTTGCTTTCAGCTTTTGTGTATATACCTAGAAGTGGAACTGTGGAACTGCCAAATCATACGGTAATTCCCTTTTTAATGTTTTGAGGAACCACCATATTGTTTTTTGCAGTGGCTATACCATTTTACATCCCTACCAACCATGTACAAGGATTCCAGTTTCCCTGTATCCTTGCCAACACTTGGTATTTTCTGTTTCTTTGATAGTAGCCATCTTAATGGGTGGGAGTTCCACTCTTTTGTTTTATTTCCTCTCATAGTTTGTTCTTTGATTTCTTTAGTTAGGTTTACTGGAGTATATTTTATAGAGAGTAAAATTTACCTTTTTTAGTATATAGTTCTTTAAGTTTTGACAAATGCATACTAGCGTAGAATACCACAGTCAATATATGGAATAGCTTCATAACCCCCCTAAGTTCCCTCAAGCCACCTCTTTGTAGTTAACTCCTCTTCCCACTCCCAGCCCTGGCAACAAACTGATGTGTTTTCAGTCTCTATAGCTTTGCCTTTTCCAAAACACCATATAGGTAGAATCATACGGTATGCAGCCCTTTGAATCTGTATTTCTTTCACTTAAGATTTGCATATGTTGGGTATGTCAATAATTTGGTTTTTTTTCATTGTTAAGTAGTATTTCATTCTATAAATATGCCACAGTTTGTATATGTAATCATTAAAGGACATCTGGGCTAGTTTCTGGTTTTCAGTGATTATGAATAAAGTTATTACATACATTTGTGTACAAGTTTTTGTGGGAATACAAGTTTTTATTTCACTTGGATACATACTTAGGAGTGGGATTACTGGATCATATAGTAACTATATGTTTAACTTTAGAAGATACTGCCAGAGTTTTCCAAAGTGGCTGTACCATTTTGTATTTCCACCAGCAATATATTCGAGGTCTAGCTGACTCACATTCTTGGCAGTATTTGGTACTGTTAGATTTTTATTTGTTTGTTTTGTTTTTAGCCACTCTAGTAGGTATGTCATCATATCTTATAGTAGTGTTAGTTTGCATTTCCCTAATGACTAATAATGTTGAACATATTTTCATGTATTACCATCTGTCTTTTTTGATGAAGTTTTTGTTCAAGTCTTTTGCCCATTTTTAAGTTGTTTCTTTTAAATATAATTGTGTTGAGTGTTTTTCACTAATTCTGGATCTCTTTTATCAGATATATGACTTACCAGTATTTTCCACTAGCCTGTGGTTTATCTTTTCATTTTCTTAACTATCTACTTGAGAACAGATTCTTAATTTTGATGAAGTCCAATCACTTTTTTTTTTTTTTGAGACGGAGTCTTGCTCTGTCACCCAGGCTGGAGTGCACTGGCGTGGTCTTCGCTCACTGCCAGCTCCATCTCCCGGGTTCACGCCATTCTCCTGCCTCAGCCTCCCAAGTAACTGGGATTACAGGCACCCGCCACCATGCCCAGCTAATTTTTTGTATTTTTAGTAGAGATGGGGTTTCACCATGTTAGCCAGGATGGTCTCGATTTCCTGACCTCATGATCCACCTGCCTTGGCCTCCCAAAGTGCTGGGATTATAGGCGTGAGCCACCACACCCAGCCACTATCACTTTTTTAAATGGGCTATGCTTTTGGTGTCATATCTAAGAAATATTTGCCTAACCTGAAGTCACAGAGGCTTGCGCCTATATTTTCTTCTATACATTTTATAGTTTTAGTTTTTTAAATTTAGATATTTGACCTATTTTTTAGTTAACTTTTGTATATAGTCTAAGGTATGGATTAAGGTTCTTCTTTTGCTTATAGATTTCCAATTATTCCAACAGGATTTTGTTTTGTTTTGTTCAGAGACAGAGTCTCTCTCTGTTGCCCAGGCTAGAGTGCAGTGTTGCACTCAGCTCACTGCAACCTCCACCTCCTGGGTTCAAGCGATTCTCCTGCCTCAGCCTCCCAAGTAGCTGGGATTACAGATGTGTGCCAACACAGCTGGCTAATTTTTATATTTTTAGTAGAAACAGAGTTTCACCATGTTACCAGGCTGGTCTTGAGCTCCTGACCTCAAGTGATCCGCCTGCCTCAGCCTCCCATGGTGTGAGCCACCATGCCCAGCCCCAATATGATTTTTTGAAAAGACTACCTCTCTCCTTTGAATTTTAAAATCAACTTACTGATTTCTACATAAAATCCTACTAGGATTTTGATTCCCCTTTGGATTCATTGTTCTGAGTCATTCCTTCCTTTTTCTGTGCATTTGCAGTTGAGTTGTTTTCTCAATCTGCCTCCTGCCAGTAGAATTTTGGGATGCAAAGGCCTCTTTTTACTTTTTAAGATTTTTTACAAATTTGAAATAATTATAGATTCAAAGATGTTGCAAAAATAGAAAGGTCCTGTGTACCTTTCACCCAGTTTCCTCCACAGGTAACACCGGACAAAGCCAGTACAGTATCAAAAGCAGAAAATGGGCAGTAGTACAATATACAAACCATGTTCACATTGTACCAGTTTTACATGCACTCATTTGTGTGTTTCATCACCAAAAAGATCTATCTTGTGCCATCTATACGTCTCTCCTCCATCCAGTACCTAATCCCTGGAAACCACTAATTTGTTTTCTGTTTTTTTGTTTTTGTTTTTGTTTTTGTTTTTGAGATGGAGTCTCTCTCTGTTGCCCAGGCTGGAGTGCAGTGGCGTGATCTCGGCTCACTGCAGCCTCCGCCTCCCAGATTCAAGTGATTCTCCTGCCTCAGCCCCCCGAGTAGCGGGGACTACAGGCACGTGCCACCGTGCCTGGCTAATCTTTTGTATTTTTAGTAGAGGTGGGGTTTCACTATGTTAGCCAGGATGGTCTCGATCTCCCAACCTCAGGTGATCCGCCCGCCTCAGCCTCTCAAAGTGCTGGGATTACAGGCGTGAGCCAACGCACCCAGCCTGAAACCACTAATTTATTATCTACTCTATAATTGTTGTCATTTCAAGAATAGTATATGAATAAAAGCAAGTGAAGGTATTAAAAATGTTATATGAGTAGAATCATACAGTGTGTGACCTTTTGAAGTTGGCTTTTTTCACTCAGCATAATGCTCTTGAGATCCAAGTTATTGCATGTTTCAATAGTACTTTAAAAATCACAGAAAGTTTCAAAAAAATATACATAGAGGTTTTGTGTAAACTTTGCTCATTTTCCTCCAATGGGAGGGAAAATCTTACATACCTTTGGTATAATATCAGAGCCATGTATAAATTCATATAACCACCATCACAATCATGTACAGAACTGTTCTATTATCCCAAGGCTTCCTCATGCTGTTCATAGTCACAGTCACCCCTCCTTCCTGTCACCGCAATCCCTAAAAGTCCCACTTCATCTCTGTAATTTTGTCATTTTGAAAATGTTATATACATGGAATCATATAGCATGTAACCTTTCAAGATTGGCTTTTGTACTGGCTTTTCCATATAATGCCCTTTATATCCACTCAAGTTGTATCAGTAGTTTGTCCCTTTTTTGCTGAGTGCTATTACATATAACACAGTTTGACCATTCACCCATTGAAGAATGTTTGTTTCCAATTTAGGGCTATTATGCAGGTTTTTGTCTCCACACATAATTTTCATTTCTCTGGAATAACCTTCAAGGAGTATGAATGCTGCCAAACAATTTTCCAGAACATCAGCGATGTTCATACATTGATACAGCTACTCTGCGTTTTGACTTGCTTTTAGAATGGTCACTATTTTATTTTAGCTGTTTTAATAGGTGTGTAATGATATCTTACCATAGTTTTAATTTGCATTTCCCTAATGGCTATTGATGTTTAATACGTTTTAGGCCAGGCGCAGTGGTTCATGCCTATAATACCAGCACTTTGGGAGGCTGAGGCGGGTGGATCACTTGAAGTCAGGAGTTTGAGACCAGCCTGGCCAACATGGTGAAACCCCGTCTCTACTAAAAATACAAAAATTAGCCGGGTGTGGTGGCATGCACCTGTAATCCCAGCTACTTGGGAGGCTGAGGGAGGAGAATGGCTTGAACCCAGGAGGTGGAGGTTGCAGGGAGCCGAGATCGTGCCACTGCACTCTAGCCTAGGCAACAGAGCAAGACTTTGTCTCAAAAACAAACAAACAAACAAACGGACAAGCAAACATATTTTAATGTGCTTATCTGCCATCTCTGTATCCTCTTTGGTAAAATATCTGTTCACGTGCTTTGCCCATTTTCTAATTAGACTGTTTGTATGTTTGTTCTAGAAAAAGAGTCTTGCTCTGTTGCCCAGGTTAGAGTGCAGTGGCATGATCATAGCTCACTGCAGCCTTGAAATCCTGGACCCAAGTGATCCTACCAAGTAGCTAGGACTACCGGCACTTGCCACCATGCCCAGCTAATTTTTTTCTTTCAAGACAGGGTCTTGCTGTGTTGCCCAGGCTGGTTTTGAATTCTCCTGGCCTCAAGCCATCTTCCCACCTCAGCCTCCAAAGCACTGGGCACAGGTGTGAGCCACTGTGCCCAACCTGTTTGTCTGTATTTTTACTTTTGAATTTTGAAAGTTCTTTATATATTCTAGATATGAGTCCTGTGTAAGATGTGTGATTTGCAAATATTTTCTTTCTAAATTTGTATGTCTTTTATTTCCTTTTCTTCCTTTATTGTACTAGCTGAGACTTCCAGCACTACATTGAATAAAAGTGGTGGGAACAGACATTCTTGCCTTATTTTTGATCTTGAGTGGATATATGACATATATAGTATATGTCACTAACAATGGAGTACCAAAATACATGAGGCAAAAACTGGTAGAACTCCAAGGAGAAATAGACAAATCCCATTATAGTTGAAGACTTCAACAACCCTCTTTCAATAATTGATAAATCAAGTAGGCAGAAAATCAGTATGTATATATTTGATCTGAATACCACCATCAATCAACTTGATCTACTGGCATTTATAGAGCACTCCATCCAACAATAATAGAATACACATTCTAATACAATAATAATAGAATACACATTCATATCTAGCTCACGTAGAGTATTCAAGAGATAGTACATTCTGGGCCACGAAACACACTTGAACAAATGTAAAATGATAGAATCATGCAAAGTATGTTCTCAAACCACAGTGGAATTAAACTAGAAACCAGTAACAGAGAGCTGGAAAATCCCCAAGGTATTTCTAGAATAAACAACACACTAGACTAGTAGGTAACATACGGATCAAAAAAGTCTCAAGAGAAACTTAAAAATATTTTTAACTAAATTAAAATGAAAAATATAGTTTATCAAATTTGTGGGATGCAGCCAAAGCCATGCTTAGAGGAAAATTTATAGCATTAAATGCATATATTAGAGAAGAAGAAAGATCTAAAATCAATCTAAGCTTCAGAAAGAAGAAACTAGAGAAAGAAGAGCAATTTAAGCTTAAAGTAAGTAGAAGGAAATAATAAAAATCAAAGCAGAAATCAATGAAATTGAAAGCCAGAAGATGATAGAGAAAATCAGTGAAACCAAAAGCTGTCTCTTTGAATTATCAATAAAATTAACAGATCTCTAGCCAGGTTAACCAATTTTTTTTTTTTAAAAGAAAGAAGATACAAATTACCAATATTAGAAATTTGTTTGTTTGTTTGTTTTTGAGATGGAGTCTCACTCTGTTGCCCAGGCTGGAGTGCAGTGGCATGATCTTGGATCACTGCAACCTCCGCCTCCTGGGTTCAAGTGATTCTCCTGCCTCAGCCTCCCGAGTAGCTGGGATTACAGGCACATGCTACCACACCCAGCTAATTTTGTACTTTTAGTAGAGACAGGGTTTCACCGTTTTGGCCATGCTGGTTTCAAACACCTGACCTCAGGTGATCCACCCACCTTGGCCTCCTAAAGTATTGAGATTACAGGTGTGAGCCACTGCGTCCAGCCCACATGTATTATTTAGAAATGTGGTGGGATTTTTGGATTAATAGAAGTGTATTTAATCAGGAATACATATAGTCATCATTGCCAGACTTAATATGAAATGTTAAATGTTTGATCCAATTTTTCTTCCTAGATAAGCTTTTCTTTCCTATCCCTACCAGTTTTGAAAACAACACCAGAAAAAGACGGATCCGATTCTACATAGAGCTACTGGATGAGTATTTGATAATGGGTCTGAAATTGGGATAGATATGTGCTGATCTTACACAAGTCCAACAAATTAAGCCAAGATGTTTGATGAGCCCTCGATGAATCGTCATTGGTTAGGTCATTGTGCTGAATAAGTACCCCTGTTTAAACCCAGATTTATGGCCAAATGCTCAGGTTGCAGTTTGTGGAGATATGTCATATTCAGCTGGATTGAGGGTCATGGGCAGAGGGGCCAGGTGTGATGGAGTATACTTTGGGAGAGTCATCTTGGTGACCCAGTGCACAACTGCGCCTCTTGACTCATGTATTATTCATAAATGTGGTGTTTAATTTCCATATGTTTGGAGATTTACCTATTAGCTTTTTGTTATTGATTTCTAGTTTGATTTCATTGTGATCTTAGAACACATGCTGTGTGATTCTGATTTTTAAAAATTCCTTGAGGCCGGGAGCAGTGGTTCATGCCTGTAATCCCAGGTCTCTTGGATGCCGCGGCAGGAGGATCACTTGAGGATAGGAGTTGAAGGCTGCAGTGAGCCATGATCGGCACCACTGCACTCCAGCCTGGGCAATAGAGCAAGATGCTGTCTCTTTAAAAAAAATTTTTTTAGTTGACTTTTATTTTGTGACTTAAGATATGGTCTTGGTGAGTGTTCCATAAGCATTTCAAAAGAATGTGAATCTTGTTATTGTTGTGTGAAGTATTGTCTAAATGTTAATTAGATTCTTTTGGTTGATGGCTTTTTAAAGTTCTTATACATCCTTGTTGCTTTCCTGTCTAAAGTTTCCTTTTTTTTTTTTTTTTTTTTGAGACAGAGTCTCGCTCTGTTACCCAGGCTGGAGTGCAGTGGCACAATCTCAGCTCACTGCAGCTTCCACCTCCCAGGTTCAAGCAATTCTCCTACCTCAGCCTCCCGAGTAGCTGGGATTACAGGCATCTGCCACCACACCCGGCTAATTTTTATATTTAGTAGAGACGGGGTTTCACCATGTTGGCCAGGCTGGTCTTGAACTCCTGACCTCAGGTGATCCACCCGCCTTGGCCTCCCAAAATGGGATTACAGGCGTGAGCCACCGCACCCAGCCTCCTGTCTAGTATTTCTATAAAGTGTTGAGAGAGATGTGTTGAAGTCTCCAACTTTAATAGTGGATGTCTTTTTTTTTTTTTTCAGTTCTACCAATTTTTGTTTCATAGATTTTGAAGATCTGTTGTTTGGTATGTACACATGTATGATTGCTATGTCTTCTTTGTGATTTGACCCTGTTATTGTTATGCAATGTCTTTTTGTGGCCCTGGTGATTTCCTTTGCTCAGCAGTCTATTTTATCTGATATTGAAATTGCTAACTCTGCTTTCTTTTAATTAATCTTTGTATGGTATGTCTTTTTTCATCCTTTTATGTTCAGTTTACCTATGTCATATTTGAAGTGAGTTTCTTATAGAGAGCTTATTTTGGGTCATTTTTTTCACACCATTTTGCCAGTCTCAGAGTTATAAATTATATTTATAGACCATCTGCAGTTAATGTAATTATTTGTTAGGGTTTAAGCCTGCCATTTGATTGTTTTCTTTTTTCCCTCTGCTTTTCATTCTTCTCTTGTATTTCTCCACTCTTCCTATGGGTTAAACAGTTTTTAGAATTCCATTTTTATTTATCTGTGGTGAGCTTTTTTTTAAGTGTATCTCTTTGTGTAGGTTTTTTAGTGGCTGCTTTCCATATTATGTCATACATAACGTAATCTATGACCATCTACTGGTATCGACACTTTTGCCACTTCGAGTGAGGGATAGAAGCCTGACCTCTATTTAGGTTCCTTTACCCTTCTCCTTTCATAATGTAATTGTCTTAAATCTCTTCATTACATAAATTGAATCCTCATCAGACAATGTTATAATTTCTGTTTTAGCCATCAAACATAATTTAGAAAATGCAAGTGAAGGATAGCCCATCATATTTACCCATATTTTTATTATTTCCATTGTTCTTTCTTCACTCCTGATGTTTCGAGTTTTCTTTTTCATCATTTCCTTTATGTTTGGAGAACTTCCTTTAGCCATTCTTTTATGGTACAGCAGGTCCTCAAATAATGTTATTTTGTTTAATGTGATTTCTTTGTAATGTTGATGAGAGAAAAAGACAACTGATTCCCAGCCATGGCCACTGTCTGTTTAGAGTTTACACATTCTCCCCATGTCTGTGTGGGTTTTCTCTGCATACTCCAATTTCCTCCCACATCCCAGAGATGTGCGCATTAGGTTAATTGGTGTAACTAAATTATCTAAATTATCCAAGTATGAGTGAGGGGTTTGTGTGTGTGTGTGTGTGTGCGTGCTCTGTGATGGCATGGCATCCTGTCCAGGGTGCCTTGCACCCTGAGCTGCCAGAATAAGCTTCAGCCACCCAGGACCCTGAAATGGAATAAACAGGTTGGAAATGAAGAATAAGTGAATACAAATTATTGTAAAATAAAAATTTGTAAAGTATATAATGATCATACAAATGCATAACAGTAAATAATTTGGTATAAGAGCACTCAGCCAGCCTGCCATATTTATTATTGTTTTTGAACTTCATGGTGGTAGGAGATACTCCTTTCAATTTTTGCTCTGCAAAGATTTATTCCTTGGTTTAACCCACCACCATGATGACTGCTGTCACTCACTGATTATACTCATCAAGCATGACCTCACTTTAATTACATCACCAACAGGTGAGTAAATAATTACCTTCCTTGTTTTATTAATCTTTCTTAAATGTATGTATAGCTCACATTTATTTTAATGTTTAATACTAGATGTGTCTGGGCATTTATTTAGAAGTGTGGTGTTGTTTTTGTGACCAGAAATATGCTGTACGGACTTACCTTGTTAATATCAATTAGTCTATGATAAACTTGGTTTCATTATACATCATTTTGCTTAAAGTTGCAGTTTCCAAGAAACTATTGACGACATTAAGGACTTACTATAGTTCTTCAGTTAACAAATTATGTTAGTTTTTCCTTCATTTGAGAATGTTTTGATCTTCATACCTGAAGGATTTTTTCACTTGGCTTAGCATTCTGGGTTGACAGTTTTTTCTTTTAGTACTTAAACATGTTGTGCCACTTCTTTCTGGCTTTCATGGTTTCTGATGAGAAATCTGCTGCAATTTAAATTGTTGCTTTTTTATTGGTAAGGTTCATTTCTCTGCAACTGCTTTCAAGACTTTAGTTTTCAGAAATTTGTTTATGGTATGTCTTGTAATGGATTTCTTTGGTTTATCATGCTTGGGGTTTAGTCAGCTTCTTGAATCTGTGTGTGTATGTCTTTCATCAAATTTGGGAATATTTCAGCCTTATTTCTTTGAACACTTTTTTAGCTCCACCTTCTTTTTTTTCTCTTCACCTAGGACCCCCATGACACAAATGTTAAACCTTTTGTTATAATCTTCCAGGTTCCTGAAGCTTTGTTCTCATTCTCTCTCTCTCTCTCTTTCATCTCTCCCTTCCTCTCTCCCTCCCTCACTTCCTTTCTTCCTTCCTTTCTTTTTAATCTAATTTCTCTCTTTCTCAGATTGGGTAATGTCTACTATTTTACCTTCAAATTCACTGATTCTTTCCTAGGTTGTCTTGTATTAGTCTTCTCAGGCTGCACATAACAAAACCACAGACTGGATGTCTTAAATAATAGACATTTATTTATCCTAGTTCTGGAGGCTGGAAGTCCAAGATCAAGGTGACAGCAAGATAGATTCATTCTGAGTCCTCTTCTCTTGGCTTGTAAGCATCTACCATCTCGTTGTGTGTTCACATGGCATCTTTATGTGCACACACAGAGTCTACTGGTGTCTCTCATATAGAGATACTCATCCTACTGGATCAGAGTCCTACCCTTATGACCTCACTTAACCTTATTGCTTCCATAGAGTCCCCATCTCCAAGTACACCTACACTGGATTAAGACTTCAACATATGAATGAGGTGAGGGAGGACACCAACATTCTGTCCATTACATATTTCTATTCTTCTATTGAACCCATATGGTGAGTTTTAAACAATTTTTGGCTACTGTATTAGTTTCCAAGGGCTTCTGTATTAAAGGACCACAAACTTTGTGCCTTAAAACAACAGAAATTTATTCTCTAACAATATGGGGGGCCAAAAGTCCAAAATGAAGATATTGGCAGGGTTGGGTCCTTCTGGAAGCTCAGAGGGAGAATCTGCTCCGTGTTCCTCTCCTTGCTTCTGATGGTTGGCAGCAATCTTTTTTGTTACTTGGCTTGTAGACACATCATTCTAATGTCTGCCCCATCTCCATGTGTTCTCCTCTGTGTGTGTCTCTGTGTCTTCATATAGCGTTTTTATAAGGACACCAGTCACTGGATTTAGAGATTATACTAATCCAGTATGACTTCACTTTAATTACATCTGGAAAGACCCTATTTCCAAATAAAGTCACATTCTGAGGTTATTTCTGGGTATCTTTTTTCCTGAGATTTTCTTTTTTTTTTTCAAACATTTAAGAATGTAAGTGCTTGCTTGTTGAAGCATTTTTATGGTCCCTCTTTTAAAATCCTTGTCAGCTAATTCCAACAAACTGTGTTAGGATCTGTTGATTGTGTTTTCTTGTTCAAGTTGAGATTTTCCTGGTTCTTGGCATGGTGAGTTATTTTCACTTACAACCTGGTCATTTTGGATATTATGTTATGAGATTCTGGATCTTATTTACATCTTCTGTTTAACAGGCCTCTGCTGAAACTGGTAGTCCAGCCTTGTTATATGGCCTCCATTGACACCTCCCTGTAGGGAAAAGGGAGGGTTGCTCCATTATTGCTGGGAAGAGGTGGAAATCTAGGCTCCACGGTTGTCCTCCTTTACATTGTGGGGAAAGGAATGGAGCCTTGTTACTACTGGATGGGGATGGCAGTGCAGGTTCTCCACATGGCCTCCATGAATATCATTGAGGTGATGGGGACAGGCACTTAGTTACTGCTGGGCAGTGATGAAAAACCAGGCTTCCCACTCAGCCTCTTCTGACACCACCTAGAGGTGAGTAGGAGGAATGTTTTGTTATCACCAAAGATTAAAGTCTAGGTTTTCCCTCTACCTGTGCTAATGCAGTTTGGGAGGGACTTCCCCTTCTCCCACCCCTGAGATTTTGCTGGAGGCATTCAATATCAAAAGGCTTTTGCAGTCCGGGCACAGTGGCTCATGCCTGTAATCCCAGCATTTTGGGAGGCCGAGGCAGGTAGATCACTTGAGGTCAGGAGTTTGAGACCAGCCTGGCCAAAAAGGTGAAACCCCATCTCTACTAAAAATAGAAAAAATTAACCAAACGTGGTGGCACATGGCTATAGTCCCAGCTACTCGAGAGGCTGAGGCAGGAGGATCACTTGAGCTTAGGAGGCGGAGGTTGCCATGAGCTGAGATTATGCCACTGCACTCCAACCTGCATGACAGAGTGAGACTCCATCTCAAAAAAAAAAAAAAAAAAAAAAAGAAAAGGAGGATTTGTCTTGCTAGGTTGCCTCTTCCCTAGTCCTTTGACAAGAGAGAGAGCAGTCTTTTCATGGGGACATTTTTGTCTGTACCTGTGGCATTTCCAAGTTGTAGGCTTTGGAAAAGGAAAAACCCAGGGACTCACTGCTGTATCATTCCTCCAGTACTGAGATTTCAGGCTGTTCTGCCTTCTTACGCTTGTTTTATATATAATTCCCAGCATTTTAAACGTATATAGTGGCAGGGATAGAAAGGAATACATCTCCTCTATCTTGTCCAAAACTAGAAATCCTCTTTTTAAAAATTTTTATTATTTTTTTTGGAGATGGAGTCTCGCTCTGTCACCCAGGCTGGAGTGCAGTGGCGCAGTCCCCCCTCAATGCAACCTCCAGCCCCCAGGTTCAAGAGATTCTTGTGCCTCAGCCTCCCGAGTAGCTAGGATTACAGGTGTGCACCACCACACCCAGCTAATTTTTGTATATTTAGTAGAGGTGAGGTTTCACCATGTTGGCCAGGCTGGTCTTGAACTCCTGACCTCAGGTGATCTGCCCACATTGGCCTTCCCAAGTTCTGGGATTATAGGCATGAGCCACCGTGCCTGGCAGAAATCCTCTTTTTATTTGCACTCTTTTTATCCCTGCAAATCCAAGGTGGAGATGTTTTTGGATACATAATCCTTTTTAAAACTTGTGAGTCGCTTTGAATCTTATTCAATATTACTCTGTTAGACAAAAGACATGCCCACAGATTTCTCTGCAATAAGCCCTTCTCTACTCTAGGCTTCTGCTGAGATGGCTAAGAGACAACAATGAGCTGTCAGATTCCCAGAATCACTATTGTTTTGATTTGGAGGATCTGTGAGACATATCCATAATTTGTTTAGACTTTTTAAATATGACTGAATAGTATTCTGAGGCACTGCCTTAAGTCTTTCTGAGATATTAACAAAAGATTTTACGTTAATATTCTTTTTTTTTTTTTTTTTGAGACGGGGTCTCGCTGTGTCGCCCAGGCTGGAGTGCAGTGGTGTGATCTCGGCTCACTGCAACCTCCACCTCCCAGTTTCAAGTGATTCTTCTGCCTCCGCAGTAGCCGGAATTATAGGCATGTGCCACCACGCCCAGCTAATTTTTTGTATTTTTAGTAGAGATGGGCTTTTACCATGTTGGCCAGGCTGGACATTAGTATTCTCAGTTTCATATTTGGACCAGGCTTTCCTGGCAGTGCCCTGTGTTTGAGTTTTGCTAGGAAGCCATTTTTAAATTTTACTATCATCTGCTATTTGGAGAGGATGAGCATTTTCTAAATCATGAAGTCTTAGCTCTTTCATGTTTAACATTCTTTCCTTTTAAAAAGTTCAGGGTTTTTCAACTTGAGCCCTGTTGATATTTCAGCTAGGGTAATTATTTGATGTGTGTGTGTTTGGTGGGGGGATTGGGGTGGTTTGAGGGGGGTGCCTTATATATTGTAGGATATTTAACAGCATCCTTGGCCTCTGCCAACTAGATGGCAGTAGCAACCTCCCCAGCTTTGACATCTAAAAATGCCTCCAGACATTGCCAAATATCCCTTGGGAGGCAGTATCACTCTCACTGGAGAGCTCTTGCTTTAGTTTATCCCTTTGCTCCTCCCTTTCACTATAGGCAGCAAGAAGAAAGCAGGTGGCGCCTTTAACATTTTGCTTGGAAATTGCTTTACGTAGATCATCAAATTCATTAGGCACATTTTCTGTTTTCCACTTTATTGAAGGCAACAGGGTTGCTAATTTTTGTGTCACAGTGTAGTTTCCAATAGTATTTACTTCACTTTTCTGGGCATGGTGGTTCATGCCTGTAATCCCAGCACTTTGGGAGGCCGAGGCAGGTGGATCACCTGAGGTCAGGAGTTCTGGACCAGCCTAAACAACATGATGAAACCCTGCCTCTACTAAAAAAAGCCAGGTGTGATGGCATGCACCTGTAATCCCAGCTACTTGGGAGGCTGAGGCAGGAGAATCACCTGAACCTGGGAGGCAGAAGTTGCAGTGAGCTGAGATCAACAAGAGCAACACTCTGTCAAAAACAAAACAAAAAACAACAAAAAAACCCAAAAAACAAAAAAACAGAAAAACGGTATTTACTTCACGTTCCTGCATACCCTCACTGCACCTTATCTAAAGGCTGAGGCTTCTTTAACAGCTTCTTCAAGGCACTTTAGGTTTTTACTACACTCTTCTCAAAGTCCAATTCTAATGCCACTCCTGCATATTAGAGTACTGTTACAGCAGTACTTTACTCAGTACCAAAATCTTTCTTTTCCCCTTTAAAAAATTTTTTTCTTTATATGTTCCAATGAACAGAATTTTAATATGTTACCTATTGCTGCATAATAAGCTATCCTAGAATTTAGCAGCTTAAAACAAGAAGCATTTACTATCTCAAAGTGCTTAAGTATCAGGAATCCAGGAGTGGTTTAACTGAGTGGTTCTGCCTATTTCCCATGAGGTTTCAGTCAAACTGCTGGCCAGGGCTGTAATTATCCCAAGATTTTACTAGGGCAATTTTATCAGTTTCCATACTCAATCATGTGGTTGCTGGCAGGCCTCAGCCTGCACGAGCTCTTGGCCGGAAGCTTTCTTTCCTTGCCATGTGGGCCTCTCTATAGGGCTGTTGACAAAATGGCAGCTTGCTTCTCCCAGAGTGAATGACCCAAAAAATAGAGTACACACTCAAGACAGAAGCTGCGGTCTTTTTTTTTTTTTTTAAATTTGAATTTTAGAAGTGACATACCGTCATTTCTGGCATATCCTGTGGGTCACATAGGGAAACTAATGGTGGCGGGAGGCAGACAGGTTCCTAGGTGGGAAGGGGTGGGTCCCTGGTGAAACCCCACCTTCAAGCCAGGGATGACCTGAAGCCTGACAGCCAGGCTGCGAGTTCTGGGTGGAGTCCACTACCTGGAATGAGAACTTCCTTGATGCCTTTCGGCCAATCAGATGGTGCTTTTTCCTGACCCAGCCAGATTCATGGACTCGTTGGGACTACCTGACTGCAGATAGGAGCTACCCACTTCGGGTCTCCTCTCCTCTGAGAGCTGTTTGGTCACCCAATAAAGCTGTTCTCTGCCTTGCTCACCTTCCAGTTGTCTGTGTAACCTCATTCTTCATGGATGCTGGTCAAGAACTCAGGACCTGCCAAATGCAGGAGTAAAAGGAGCTGTAACACTTTCCTGGCTGGCTTGCTGAGCTGCAGGTGGCAGCTAAAGGGGCTGTAACATGTTCCTGGCTAGCTCACTGAGGTGCAGGCAGTGACACGCTCCTGAACTGCTGGAGTGAAGAGCAGAGACCCTTCTGGAGGCCCAGACCTCGGGATTCTCCAAGCCAGAGCGCTAACACACTAGTTCTCCTGCCTTCTGCCAGCGCCGGACTCCACCCCCTGAAATACAGCACCCCCACCTCGCTGAGCTGCTGCCGGTGATGAGAAAGAGAGAAGAGCTGCGGGCCTTCTGGGGCCCAGATCTCGGGGCTCCCCGAGGCAGGGCTGTGACATGCTGTAACATCCTCTTTGGGGCTCTGCAGTTCCTGGTGTCTCAGAGCTTTCAGGTGCCACTGCGTTCCCCTGGTCCAGACGCTGGTGCCTACAGCAGAAGTTGCTTGGGGTAGGTCTGGTCCAGCCACAGCCTTGCATGGAGCTGGTGCCTGTGTCAGTGCCTGGAGCTGCTCACGTGGCCACAGCAGCTTGTGTGCCTGGCTGTGTGCGGTGACTGGACCTCACGCTTGCTCACACACCCCCCACCACTCCATGCCTGGCTTACCCTTGGCAGGCATGGGATCCAGGCTGGTAGCACTAGCCAAGCGCAGCCTGCCAGGTGAGTGGGCAGAACGAGTGCGCACAAGCAAAACTCCAGCAGAGGCACCACCAGCCACAGAGGTTTTGCACTGACAAAGTGACACCCGAAGGATCCCATGACATAACCTTGGTACAGTGTAGGAGAGGACTGCCCAGATATACATAACAGGTGGTAAGGAACATTGGGAGGTGTTTTGGTGGCTGACTGTGGCATTTCAATTTTATCCCATCCAATATGTTTTTCTTTTTTTTTTTTTCCTTTTTTTTTTAGACAGTCTCGCTCTGTTGCCCAGGCTGGAGTACAATGGCGTGATCTCGGCTCACTGCAACCTCCGCCTCCCAAGTTCAGGTGATTCTCCTGCCTCAGCCTCCCAAGTAGCTGGGATTACAGATGCATGCTACCATGTCCGGCTGATTTTGGTATTTTTAGTAGAGACGGGGTTTCACCATGTTGGCCAGGCTGGTCTTAAACTCCTGACCTCGAGTGATCCACCTGCCTGGGCTTCCCAAAGTGCTGAGATTACAGGCATGAGCCACCACACCCCGCCTATTTTATTATTTTTTTGAGATGGGGTTTCACTCTGTTACCTGGGCTACAGTGCAGTGGTGTGATCTCGGTTCACTGCAGCCTTGACCTCCCAGGCTCAAACGATTTTCTTGCCTCAGCCTCATGAGTAGCTGGGACACAGGCATGCACCACCATGCCTGGCTAATTTTTGTATATTTTGTAGAGATGAAGTTTCTGCCAGTGATCCTGGTCCCAGGACATTTTTATAGCAAGCAGTAAGCAAACTTGTGGGCTCAAGTGATCCTCCCAGCTAGTCTCCCAAAATGCTGAGACTACAGGCATGAGCTGCTGTGCCTGGTTCAACATTTTTTTTTTTTTTGAGTCAGGGTCTCACTCAGTTGCCCAGGCTGGAGTGCGGTGGTGGCATCTCAGCTCACTGCAACCTCCACTTCCCAGGATCAAGTTATCCTCCTACCTCAGGCCTCCAAATAGCTGGGAATACAGGCATGAGCCATCATGCCCAGCTAATTTTTATATTTTTTGTAGAGACGAGGTTTTGCCATGTTGCCCAGGCTGGTCTCAAATTCAAGGTCAAGCGATCCACCTGCCTCAACCTCCCAAAGTGCTAGGATTACAGGCCTGAGCCACTGCACCCAACCATGTATTTTCTAATATCCCTTGGACTTCATCTTTGACTCATGTTTTATTTTGAAGTATTGGGATTGTTTTTCAGTTATCTTTCTGTTATTATTTCTATTTAATTCTGTTATGGTCATACAACATAATTTAAATTCTTCTAAATTTGTCGAGGATTGTTTTTATGGCCCAGAATATGATTAATCTCTCATTGAATGTTGTATGTGCAGCTCAAAAGAATGTTTATTCTGCTGTTGGTGGGTAAAGTGTCATGAATATAATTAGGAGAAATTAATGATAGTGTTAAGGTTTTCTATATCCTTGCTTTTTTTGGTCTACTT
Organism: Nomascus leucogenys; assembly: GCF_006542625.1. Lineage (NCBI taxonomy): Eukaryota > Metazoa > Chordata > Mammalia > Primates > Hylobatidae > Nomascus > Nomascus leucogenys. The sequence continues at coordinate 18,652,823 of NC_044393.1, read as the reverse complement.
ATTTTATTGATTATTTAGAGAGAGAAGAGTTGAATTCTCTAGGTGCAATATAGATTTTTTCTGTTTCTTATTTCAGGTCTACTGGTTTTTACTTCATATATTTTTGAAGCTCTATTGTTAGTATATACACTCTTATGACTGTTAAGTCTTCTTGATGAATTGAACCTTTTATTATTAAATAATACCACTTTTCATCCCTGGTAATAATCCTTCTTAAATCTACTTTGTCTGATATTAATACTGTCACTCCAACTTGCTTGGTTTCGTGTTTGTATGGTGTATCTTATTCCATTCATTTTTTTTGGGGGGGTTCCAATTCCTCTATACATCCTTTTACTTTTAACCCATATGTTTCTTTATATTTAAAGTGGGTCTTGTGGACAACATATTATTGACTCTTACTTTGCTCCCAATCTGTTAATTTGTCTTTTAATTGATTGTCTTTTTACTGATACAGTGGATTAAAATCTATCATCTTGTTATTTGTTTTCTAATCTTGCATCTGTGCTTTTTTTCTTTTTTCTTCCTTGATTTGGATTATGTTTTGAAAAGGAAAACTCCCAATCTCATGGGTGCTGCAAGTAGACAAGATGTATTGCATCTGATTGAAACAGTTTATTATTCATAGCACAACAAAACAGTGTGAACATCAGCATAGTTGTATTGGTTCCCCTGGTCCTACATTCAACAGATGATGTGGTGAGCCCAGATGCATGGTATTCATACAGTGGGTTTGCATTGTAGCTGACGGACCTAGGCCCAGCACTTTTATTTTATTTTATTTATTTGTTTAAGACAGGGTCTCACTGTGTTGCTTAGGCTGGTCTCAAATTCCTGGGCTCAAGTGATCCTCCTACCTCAGCCTCTCAAAGTGCTGGGATTACAAGCATGAGCCACCACGCCTGGTTCCAGGACATTTTTATAGCAAGCAGTAAGCAAGCCTGCCTTGGTCTGAGAAATGATCTCACCTTTCAAAACTCTAGTTGTACTAACAATCCTGAACAAGGACCCAGGTGAAAGAGGGGTCAGGGCCTTGTGATCTTGACATACTCAGCAAGACATATTGGACACAAGTGGCCCAGGGAGGAAGCCTCCCAACATTAGAAAAAATTATTATATGTACTTGTTTTCATGTTCAACAGTCATTTTAAAAAATAAATTTTATTGTATATGTTTAAGGTATACAACATGATGTTATGGGATACATAGAGATAGTAAAGCGTTTACTCTAGTGAAGCAAATGAACATATCCATCATCTCACAGTTACCTATTCCAGCATTTTTATGATTCCATTTTCTCTCTATTATTGGCTTGTTACTTACACCTCTCTAAAAAAATTTTTTTAGTGGTTGCTATTGAATTTACTATATCTTTAATCAGTCTATCTTCAAATAATGTTATACCACTTCTTATATATCATAAGGACCCTTTAACAGCATATTTCCCATTCCTCCATCTCCTCATTTTTACTGTTGTTATTGTCATACATTTCACTTTTATATATGCTATGAGGCCACAGTGCATTGCTTTAGTAAAGCAGTTACCTTTTAAAGTGAGTAAAAATGAGAAACAGTGTCTCTTTTTTTTTTGAGACGGAGTCTCGCTCTGTCGCCCAGGCTGGAGTGCAGTAGCGCAATCTCGGCTCACTGCAAGCTCCACCTCCCGGGTTCACGCCATTCTCCTGCCTCAGCCTCTCCGAGTAGCTGGGACTACAGGCGCCTGCCACCATGCCCGGCTAATTTTTTTTGTATTTTTAGTAGAGACAGGGTTTCACCGTGGTCTCGATCTCCTGACCTCGTGATCCGCCTGCCTCGGCCTCCCAAAGTGCTGGGATTACAAGCGTGAGCCACCGCGCCTGGCCAACAGTGTCTCTTATATTTACCTTTATTCTATCCATTTCCAGAGATCATCATTTCTTTATGTAGATCCAAGTTTCTCTCAGGTATCATATTTCTTCTGCTTAGAGAACTTCCACTGCCATTTCTTATACTGCTGGTCCACTGATAATGAATTTTCTCTCTCTTTTTTTTTAATCTGAAAAAGTGTATTTCCTTCATGTTTGAAAGATGTTTTTGCTAGGTATAGAATTCTGGATTGGCAGTTTTTTGTCTTTCAGCATTTTAAAGATATGACTCTATTATTTTCTGGTCATATAATTTCTGATGAGAAGTCTTCTGTAATTCTTTGTTCCTCTGTAGGGAGTGTGCCTTTTTCCTCTAGATGCCTTCAATATTTCCTCTTTATCTTTGGTTTTCAGCAATTTGAATATGATGTATTAGGTTGTGTTTGCTTGTGCTTCTTTGTTGTGTTTGTATATTAGCATTTAATCTTTTCTGGATTCTGTGAGTTTCTTGGCTCTGTGGTTTGATATCTTTCATTATTTTTGGAAAATTATTAGCTATTATATCTACAAATAAATATTGTATCTACATATATATGTATACTTTTTCTCTGTTTCTTCTCCTTCTGGGATATGAATCACTTATATGTTAGCGCTTGGATATTTGTTCTGGTTTTTGTTTGTTTGTTTCACTCTTTTCTCTTTCTGTTTCAGTTTGAGTATTCTCTATTGACCTATATTCAAGTTCACTGGTTATTTCCTCAGCTATGTTGAGTTTACTGATTGATATGGTTTGGTTGTGTCACCACCCAAATCTCATCTTGAATTGTGGTTCCCATAATCCCCACGTGTCATGGGAGAGACCAGGTGGAGATAATTGAATCATGAGGGTGGTTCCCCCATCCTGTTCTCATGATAGTGAGTTAGTTCTCACAAGATCTGATGGTTTTATAAGGGGCTTCCCCCTTCCCCGGGCACTTCTCCTTGCTGCCGCCACATGAAGAAGGACGTGTTTGCTTCCTCTTCCACCATGATTGTAAGTTTCCTGAGGCCTCCCCAGCCCTGTGGAACAGTGAGTCAATTAAACCTCTTTTCTTTGTAAACTACCCAGTCTCAGGTATGTGCTTATAGCCATGTGAGAACAGACTAATACAGTAAATTGGTATTGGTAGAATGAGGTGCTGCTATAAAGATACCTGAAAATGTGGAAGCAGCTTTGGAACTGGGTAACAGATAGAGGTTGGAACAGTTTGGAGGGCTCAGAAGAAGGAAAATGTGGGAAAATGTGGAACTTCCTGAAGTCTTAGAGGGCTCAAAAGACAGGAAAATGTGAGAAGGTTTGGAACTTCCTAGAGACTGTCGAATGGCTTTGACCAAAATGCTAATAGTGATATGGACAATGAAATCTAGGATGAGGTGGTCTCAGATGGAAATGAGGAACTAGTTGGGAACTGGAGGAAAGTTCACTCTTGCAATGCAAAGAGACTGGTGGCATTTTACCCCTGCCCTAGAGATCTGTGGAACTTTGAACTTGAGAGAGATGATTTAGGGTATTTGGCAGGAGAAATTTCTAAGTGGCAAAGCATTTAAGAGGAAGCAGAGAATAAACGTTTGGAAAATTTGCAGACTGATGATATGATAGAAAAGAAAAACCCATTTTTTTCTGGGAGAAATTCAAGCCCCTTACAGAAATTTGCATAAGTAACAAGGAGACAAATGTTAATCACCGAGACAATGGGGAAAATGTCTCCAGGGCATACCGGAGACCTACACAGCAGCCCCTCCCATCATAGGCCCAGAGGCCTAGGAGGGAAAAATGGTTTCCTGGGCCAGGTCCAGCACTCCCTTGCTGTGTGCTGCCTCAGGACTTGGTGCCCTGCATCCCAGCCACTCCAGCCATGGCAAAAAGGGGCCAAGGACAGCTCGGGCTATTGCTTCAGAGGGTGCAAGCCCCAAGCCTTGGCAGCCTCCATGAGGTATTGGGCCAGCAGGTGTGCAGAATGCAAGATTTCAGAATCTAGATTTCAGAGGTTGTATGGAAATGCGTGGATGTCCAGGCAGAAGTCTGCTGCAGGGGCAGAGCCCTCATGGAGAACCTCTGCTAGGGCAGTGCGGAAGGGAAATGTGGGGTCAGATCCTACACACAGAGTCCCCACTGGGGCATTGCTTAGTGGAGCTGTGAGAAGAGGGCCACTGTCCTTCAGACCTCTGAATGGTAGATCCACCGACAGCTTGCACTGAGTGTCTGGAAAAGTTGCAGACACTCAATGCCAGCCATGAAAGCAGCAGGGAGGGGGCCTCTACCCTGCAAAGCCACAGGGGTGGAGCAGCCCAAGGCTGTGGGATCCCACCTCTTGCATCAGTGTGACCTGGATATGAGACCTGGAATCAAAGGATATTATTTTGGAGCTTTCAGGTTTAATGACTGCCCTATTGGATTTCAGACTTGCATGGGGCCTGTAGCCCCTTTGTTTGGGCCAATTTACCCCTTCAATTTCTCCTGTTTAGAATGAGGGTATTTACCCAATGCCTATAACCCCATTATATCTAGGAAGTAATTAACTTGCCTTTGATTTTACAGGCTCTTAGGTGGAAGGGACTTGCCTTGTCTCAGAAGAGACTTTGGACTTGGACTTTTGGGTTAATACTGGAACAAGTTAAGACTTTGGAGGACTGTTGGAAGCACATAATTGTGTTTTGAATTGTGAGGACATGAGATTTGGGAGGGCTGGGGCAAAATTATATGGTTTGACTGTGTCCCCACCCAAATCTCATCTTGAATTGTGGTTCCCATAATCCCCACATGTCATGGGAGGGACCAGGTGAAGACAGTTGAATCATAGGGGTGGTTTCCCCCATCCTGTTCTCATGATAGTGAGTTACTTCTCGTGAGATCTGATGGTTTTATAAGGGGCTTCCCCCTTCGCTCGGCACTTCTTGCTGCCGCCATGTGAAGAAGGATGTGTTTGCTTCCCCTTCTGCCATGATTGTAAGTTTCCTGAGGCTTCCCCAGCCCTGTGGAACTGTAAGTTAATTAAACATCTCTCATTTATAAATTACCCAGTCAGATGTGTCCTTGTAGTAGTGTGAGAAAGGGCTAGTATACTGATAAGCCTGTCAACAGCATTCTTCAAATCTGTTATATATATGTGTTTTTTCTTATTTCTAGCATTTCTCTATGTCTCTTTTTTTGTAGTCTTCGTATTTCTGCAAAAATTCCCCTTTTGTTCTTTCATATTGTCTACATTTTCCACAAGAGCCTTTCATATTCACGTATTACTTATAGTTGTCTTAAGTTCTGTGTCAGGTAACTACAGCATCTGCATCTTGCACCTGGTCTTGCTTTCTCTGTCTCTCTCACTTTCTCTTTCTCTCTTTAATATAGAAACAGGGCCTTACGATATTGCCCAGACTGGTCTTCAGACTCCTGGCCTCAAGCATTCCATCTGCCTTGGCATCCCAAAGTGCTGGATTATAGGTATAAGCCACCACACCTGGCCTGCTTTGTCTCTTGACAGTAGGTTTTTTTGGTATTTTAAAATTTGTGTGTGTGTGTGTGTGTGTGTTGTAATTTTTGTTTGTTTGTTTTTGAGATAGAGTTTCACTTTTGTCAACCAGACTGGAGTGCAATGGCGCAATCTCAGCTCACTGCAACCTCTGCTTCCCAGGTTCAAGCGATTCTCCTGCCTGAGCCTCCCAAATAGCTGGGATTACAGGCACCCACCACCATGCCCAGCTAATTTTTGTAATTTCAGTAAAGATGGGATTTCACTGTGTTGGCCAGGCTGGTCTCGAACTCCTGATGTCAGGTGATCCATCCACCTCAGCCTCCCAAAGTATTGAGATTACAGGTGTGAGCCACTGCACCCGGCCTGTGTTGTAATTTTTTATTGATTTTTGGACACAGCATTTATAATAGCAAGGACCGAGTTCATTATTATTTATGCCTGGAGATTGTCATATCTCTTCTTCTCTTAGGCCATTAGTGTGGGGGATTCAGTCAGTTTTTTCAGGAGTTGAATTAGGTTTGAGTTTTGTTGTTTCTATGATTACTTCAGTGTCTGTATCTCCTACAAATTCTATGTAGTCATGCTAGCCTTACTGGGTCTTTAGTAATTCCATAAAAATTTTGGCCTGGCATGTTGGCTTACACCCATAATCCCAGCACTCTGAGAGGCTGGGGCAGGAGGATCACTTGAGGCCAGGAGTTTGAGACCAGTTTAGACAACATAGCAAGACCCTATCTCTACCAAAAAAAAAAATAAAATAAAATTAGCCATGTGTGGTGATGTGCATTTGTAGTCCTAGATACTTGGGAGACTGAAGTGGGAGGATACCTTGAGCTCACTGAGTCATGACTGCACTACTGTGCTTCGGCCTCTGGACAGTGTGAGACCTTGTCTCTGAAAAATAAAAACATAAACATTAGCTGAACTCTTCTCACCTACTTGTAAGGAGAGCTTGTCTTTCTCTTGCTACACAACTGAGTGAGTGCCTGCATCCCCTCTCTTCTTGGAGGCTCCTGTCCTTCTTTGGAATGCAGGTTAATTGGTTGCTCTGCAACCTTAGGTCTCTGATAAGTTTGACAAAAGTTGTGATTTTGTAAATTACCCAGCAATTTTTAAAAACTGTTATTAGTTTGATAATGATGCTCTTCCCAGCTTTCTGCCTCCTAGATGGAAGCCGGAGTCTCAAGCCGTCTACCTTTTCACGGTGCTATTCAACCTTTTGGCCACCTACTCCTGGCCTGCTGCTTGGGTCTTTCTTTTGGGTGACACCCTTCCAGCTTAGCCCCCTGAAATATTTTCTGGTTAGATGTTTCCCCCTCTCCATTCCTTCTTTATGGCAAATATCTGGCAAAGAGAAGGGACAGAGGTTCCTGATCTTTATTCATCTTGGGCTCAAAATAATCCATGGAGTTGTGTTCTCAAGGATACATCTGGGCTGGGCACAGTGGCTCATGCCTATAATCCCAGCACTTTGGGAGGCTGAGGTGGGCAGATCATTTGAGGCCAGGAGTTCAAGACCAGCCTGGCCAACAGGGCAAAAACCCATCTCTACCAAAAATAACAAAAATTGGCCAGGCATAGTGGTGTGCACCTGTAATTCCAGCTACTCAGGAGGCTGAGGTGGGAGAATTGCTTGAATACAGGAGGTGGAGGTTGCAGTGAGCCGAGATCGTGCCACTGCACTCCAGCCTGGGCAACAGAGCAAGACTCTGTCAAAAAAAAAAAAAAAAAAAGGGATACATCTCTGAAAATGGGGACATGACTGGGAGTGAGCTAAGCTCTTAGCCACTATACTCCTGACTTGGCCCTCATTTTCTGTGCTAGAAAATTAGATGAAGTATCTACTCTATCCATTAATGAAAAATAAGAATCAAAGCAACCCACTGAAATAGTTCTTAGAAGATGAAAACTACAACAGGATAAAAGGGGAACAGGCACAGGATAAAAGGGTTACAAGCACAGTCTCTGGAGGCAGTCTACTTGGGCTTAAATTCCAGGTCCATCACTTACTAGCTGTAGGGCCTGGGACAAGTTCCTTCACCTCTCTGTATCTCAATTTCTGTATCTGTAAAGTGGAAACAAGAAGAGGATTAAAAGGGTTAATTTTTGTAAAGCACTTATAATAGTGACTGGCACATAATAAGCTCTGTAGAAGTGTTAACAATTAGGGCTTACTTCCTATAATTTCAGAAATTTGTAGAAGAGAGCAGTTCCCTCCCTTTCTCAGAACCCATTACCATCAAAACAGCTTATGATTACTGAGCATTTCCAAAGTGCCCAAGTCCTGTAACTAACCATTTTATATGAATTATCTTATAAGAGGGAGGGATTAATTATTCCTATTTAGTAGGTAAGAGATCAAGGATCAGAGAAGTGTGTACCCAGCTGGCTAGAGGCATCAATAGGTTTACAACCCAAGAGGGTCTGACTGCATTGCCTGTGCTCTTAACCATTGCATTTGTTGCCTCCCACAAACTAGTTTCCATGCTTGTAAACTAGTGGGGAAGTTGCATGCTGTATTTATCTCACAGGGTTGTTTTGAGATCCCAATAATGTTAAGAGAAAGTGCTTTAGGTATTTGTACAGACTGCTGGTCCCCTGACAGGAAAACCTGAATGTGTCAATGATTTGTTCACACTTCCCTCCCTCTGCACATGCCCTTCTCCCTCTTTTCTGCCTGTTGAACTCATGTCTTCAAGACTCGGCTCAGATATCAGCGTCCAGATTTTATTCTAACAGTGGAGGAATTTAGGCAACGCCGCGTGGCGGGGGGGTCGAGGGGGGCACACCAGACCTGTGTTCTGAAATGACAGCTGACTTGCAATGCAGGGAATAGAGTGTAGCCGGGCCAGAATGAGTACAAGAAAACCAGATAGAAGGCCACTGCATTAGGAGCCCAGGCGGGAGGTGGTGGGGCAAACGGAAGGAATGGTGGACTGGAAAGATATTTAGGAAAGAGAATCGACGGGAAATGGAGGTGTATTTTAATATGGGCAGCGAGGGAGAGGGAGGTGGCAAGGATGACTCCTAGTTCCTGGCTTGCTCGCGGATGTTTGTCGAATGAATGATCCAGTGACCCCAAGGCAGAAGTATCTCAGAGAGATCCCCCCACTCCCCTCCACGCACCCGTCACCACGTTGCCTTCGGAGCTCTGACCGTAAGGGGGTGGATGGAAGGGAGGAGGAAGGGAATGGCCACGGAGTCTTGGTCCAGGAGCTGCTAGACTGGACACTTCTAGCACTGGTCTGAGCCAGGAGACGCTGCGAAAAGAGGGCAAACGTTTCTCCTCTCGCAGTTGCCGCCTCGCCCCTCCACCCCCGCCTGGCCAGCAGTGAAGCGCCCCTCTTAGCACCGTGGAGGTGCTGGCTCCTTGCCGGCGTCGGGGGGCGCGGCGCAGCGGCCCACCCCTCCAGCCCTGACTCGCCCGGCCGGCCTGGCGCCCACCCCGCCCAGTGTGCTGGTAGGTTGGGCGGCGGCTCTGTCTAGTCCCAGAGCCAGGAATCAGGGGCAGCCGGGCGAGTCCGAGGGCAGGGGTCCTCCGCCGTCTTGCGCCTGCCCTGCTGGGCAGCACCGGGTCAGTGCCCTGCCCCCTCCTGCGGGTCCCAACTCTCTTTCCCATCGTGCGTCCTCTGGAGAAGTGCGCGCGTGTAAGTGTGGCAAGTGTGGCCAAGGGTGCCGGAGGCAGGGTTCGGGTGCGTAGTCGTTGCGTGGGCGCTGCCCAGAAGGCGCAGAGCATCAAGTGTGCGTGGGCAGAGCCGGCGCGGGTGCTCGCCGCGGGTCTGCGCGGGGCGGGGGCGCAGCAAGTGCATCCGAGCGAGCAGAGACGAGCGCACCGGCGTCGGTGGCGAGGGTGGTGCAGAGGAGCCCGGCTGGGCGGAGGGAGGAAGGATGCGTGCGGGTAACTTTTTGACCGCCTTGGAAGTACCAGTAGCCGCGCTCACTGGGGCTGCCTCCGACCGCCGGGCGAGCTGCGAGAGTGAGTCCGCCGCCGCCCCTCCCCCACTTCCGCCTCCCGCCTCTTCCTCGTTCCCGGCTCCCAGGGCCCGTCGGTCCCCCGGGAGCCCTGGCGGCGCAGCCCCACCCCGGCCGGCGCGGCTCGCTCCCACGCCCCCGCCGCCGCCTCGCTGGAGCGGACGGACTGAGTCAGCCGGGGCGCCAGCGCTGCAGGTAGGGCTCCGGCGGCGGTGGGCGCAGGTGCCGCGGGGGACCGCGGAGGGGACCGGAGCACGAGGGGAACGGCCTTGGGGGAGCGCCCTCCCCCCGTCCTCCGCCGACGCCTCGTGTCCCTTTTTAGGGAATTTTTTCCCTCTTGCTGGCTCCAGTGCGGGTGGGGCTGAGACCGAGAGGGAGTTCTCCATTTCCCTGGCTCCTGCCCGGCACCTGGCAGCCTCCTGCCCCCAAATCTCTTCACCCCCTCTCCAGTACCTATAGGTCGCGTAAACAACTCCCTTTCTCCAGCTGTGGGCTCCGCGGCCCCCCGGGGGGGCAGCTCCTTCAGTCACGTGAGATCGGTGGGGTTAGGGGGAGGGGAAAAGAGAGGGGTGTCCCGGAGCCCCTGGCCCCCGTCAGCTCCCCCACCTCGGCCTCTCCCTCCCCCTCCTCGCTGCTGAAGCACAGGCTCCAGGGGCCCTGGGTATTTTTAGCGTTGTGACCTGGGCGGCAGCTCTAAGAGCCTTTCCCGGGAATCGGCGTCAGCGCCTAGCTCCTCCGCCGCCAGCCCGCGGCCGCACGGTCTCCCCACACTTCCGTGGCCCTGCCTTGCCCACTCAGGTTTGGGTCCCTCTCCACCTCTGTGGCGCCCGTGGAGCTGGCCAGGGCCTGGGATACACTGGGTGCAGATGAGGTGGGGAAGGCAGTCTGCGGAGGATGACGTCTGATCCTCAAGCTAGAAACTCCCTTGCCTCTGGTGATGGGCTCAGAGCAGAACGCCGGGAAGGAGATGAGCGAATGGGAGTGAATGCACCGACCTGGGCTGGCCCATAGCCCCGGGGCTCTGGCCGGGTCTCAGCTTCTCAGCCCTAGCGGTCAGGAGGCCTGCTCTGAACTGGACCCAGAACCCGCCTTTCTAATTGCTCCTCGATGACTAATGGGGAGATAAGTCAGTGAGATGTGTCCCAGGAGGGGGATGCATAAAGAGCTGTTGGAGTTCAAAGGAAAGATGATCGTCTCCTAAATAGCTCACCTTCACAAGCAGGCTCTTGTATTTGAGGCGGGTAGGTTGATTATGCCATTTTCAGATGGGGAGACTAAGACCAGAAAGGTGATTTCCTTAGGGGCAGAGCCTAGTCTGGAAGTCAGGCCTGTGACTTCAGAGCAAGGGTTTGGGGTGGATGGCACACGCGTGTGTACGTGTATTTGTGTGTGTGGAGAGAAAGGGAGGGGCGCGGGAAGGGTTGCTTTAGCCTTTGTCTGGGTTTTGAAGGATGGGAAGGGGTGAGCTGCAGCACTGGAGGAAGGGAACCCTCCACCCTGAGATCTCTGTCTCTAGCCTATCCTGTCCCTGGCCTTCTGAGGCAAGCAGGGCCAATTAAGGGGAAAAAGTACCTCCTCGATTTGTGCTGAACCAATCACTCCAACCCCTCCCAGGAGGGCATGATACGGAGAGTTGGGCATTGGCTGTGTTCCCTGAATACAGAGTATCTCTCTTGCAGTGCCTGGAACTGGCATCCCCTTTGTGGAGCTAGGGCAAGCCCCGCCTCTGCATGAGACTTGGTTTGTGGGACACACTTGGTTTCAGGGAAGGGGAAAGAGGTCGCCAAGGGCAGAGGTGTCCAGGCGGGAGCCAGGGGCCCCACTGCTGGGATGCTGGCTGCAGTGGGGCACCCCAAGCCCAGGTCCCCCCTGTCTTCTCTTTCGACTTTGCAGCTGTACTTGTTTTGCTCCTCTACCCGCAGGAGCTGACATGGACCCAAATCCTCGGGCCGCCCTGGAGCGCCAGCAGCTCCGCCTTCGGGAGCGGCAAAAATTCTTCGAGGACATTTTACAGCCAGAGACAGAGTTTGTCTTTCCTCTATCCCACCTGCATCTCGAGTCACAGAGACGTAAGTCCCAAGTCCTGAGAAGAGGGACTGGGGTAGGGTAGGGAGGATGTCCTGTGGGGTCCTGAATCTTGTGGCACTCTCTCCCCTCTGGTTTTCTTGGCCCTCTATGCTTCTAACTTGGGACCTGACATGTAACTCTCACTGTCCTGGTGTGCATCTTGGGTCCTCCTGACTTGCCCACTTCTTGATCCGCAGCCCCCATAGGTAGTATCTCATCCATGGAAGTGAATGTGGACACACTGGAGCAAGTAGAACTTATTGACCTTGGGGACCCGGATGGAGCAGATGTGTTCTTGCCTTGCGAAGATCCTCCACCAACCCCCCAGTCATCTGGTATGCCCCTCTGCTTTGGGGACTTCAGTGCCAGTCAGCCAGAGCCGGATGTCAGGCTCTGAAACAAGGCTGCAAGGCTGGGCTGGGGAAGTACACAAGTAAGGGCTGGAAGTGGGTGTTTCTACCAATGAAACAGCTGCCTATTCTGATTTTAGGGAAGTTGACCCTGAGGGAGAACTGGGTTACACATCTCCAATCCAAAATTCTGGGAACGGTCAATCTCTTCTTTAATTTTACATTTGTTATATTAATATAATTAGTCACTATAATTAAAATAATGTAAAATTGTAATTTTTATATTTGGCAACTTAAGTGGTTTTAGTCATTATAATGATATTAATATGTATTGAGTACTTTAGTAGGTTCCAATACTGTACTAAAGTACTTTACATATATTATCTCAATCCTTACAATGTCCTATTAGGGTAGGTGATATAATCCCTATTTTATAAGCAGGAAATTAGGCTCAGAGAAGTTAAGTCACATTGTAGCCAGAAGGTAGATAAACTGGAATTCATGTCTGTCTGACTCCAAAGCCCATATGCTTAACTTGTAAGATAGATATTCTTTTAATTAAAACTGCTACTATTTATTGATGGCTTACTATGCCAGACATTTTATAAGCATTCTTAGGTTTTATTCCCAAAACCTTTGGGGATGTAGGTATCCCTTTTATTTTGCAGAGGAGGAACAGAGTATTTGAAAGGGAAAGTGACTTGCTCAAAGCCACTCAGCAGCAATAAGTGATGTAGGTGGAACTTGAACTCTTGCCATTGATTGACCTGACTCTAGAACCCAGACATGGTGTAATGACGTGGAAGGAGCTGGCAGTCAGGAGATGGTGATCTTAATCCTGGCTCTTTGCTGGACTGGCAAAGTCACTTTGGACAAGTCTCTGCCCCACTGTGGGCTTTAGTTACTCCTGGCCAGATAATCTTTAAGAGTTCTCTGAAGCCCTGTTTGTGGCCTGACCAGCTTTTCTCTCTGGGCAGGGGTGGACAACCATTTGGAGGAGCTGAGCCTGCCAGTGCCTACATCAGACAGGACCACATCTAGGACCTCCTCCTCCTCCTCCGACTCCTCCACCAACCTGCATAGCCCAAATCCAAGTGATGATGGAGCAGACACACCCTTGGCACAGTCGGATGAAGAGGAGGAAAGGGGTGATGGAGGGGCAGAGCCTGGAGCCTGCAGCTAGCAGTGGGCCCCTGCCTACAGACTGACCACGCTGGCTATTCTCCACATGAGACCGTAGGCCCAGCCAGAGCCTTTTGGGAGAAGACCAGACTCTTTACTTGCAGTAGGCACCAGAGGTGGGAAGGATGGTGGGATTGTGTACCTTTCTAAGAATTAACCCTCTCCTGCTTTACTGCTAATTTTTTCCTGCTGCAACCCTCCCACCAGTTTTTGGCTTACTCCTGAGATAAGATTTGCAAATGAGGAGAAGATGAGGTTGGACAAGATGCCACTGCTTTTCTTAGCACTCTTCCCTCCCCCAAACCATCCTGTAGTCTTCTAATAGAGTCTCTCAAACAAGTGTCTCTAGATGGATGTGAACTCCTTAACTCATCAAGTAAGGTGGTACTCAAGCCATGCTGCCTCCTTACATCCTTTTTGGAACAGAGCACGGTATAAATAATAAACTAATAATAATATGCCAACCATTCCACTTCATTTTTCATATTGCAAAGATATCAAACCCACTCTATGTCTTTAGCTCTCTAACCGATCCCATATTCCTATCACTCACTCATTCCATTTATTCAAGAAATATGTATGGAACACCCACGCTAGGCATCTGGAATACAGTTTTGAGCAAGACAGGCTGTACTGTATACCTGCCTTCACAGAGTTTACTGTTTATGGAGGAGAAAATCAAGTAAATACTACAATTCACAGTGTAATAAATAGCATGATGAGGAACTACTCTGGTACCAGAAAATGGGGGCCTGTTAACCTAGTTTGTATGGTCACCGAAGAGCTGTTTTTAGCTGAAGGACGATTGGGAGTTAGCCAGGCACGGCCCATAAGCCAGGCAGAATGAGCAGCTCGTGAAGACTTTAAACCGAGAGAGCATATCCTTGAGGAGCTAAAATACATTGCGTTTGGCTGAATTGTTGGATTTGAGGAAATGAAGGGAGAGTTAAGACTGACAAAGGTCAGGTTGTAAAATCCGTTGAAGCCTGGATCAGGTTTCAGTTTGACAGCTAGTAAAAGATCATGACTTAAGATATACAGTTATTTCCTCATATAGAAGTTAAAAAGTACAGGTCTACATGAAAGCTCCATCGTTACTCAGCACTGGGCTCCTTTTTTGCTGTTTTGCACATGGTTTGCATTCTTAGCAATACCTCATGTCTAAGGTGGCTGTCAAAGCCCCAGCCATCATGACCTTGGGACTGGCAGAAAGCAGGAGAGGAAATGGGGGATGGGCAAAGAAGGCACAGCCAGTCTATTGCCATTTAGGAAGAAATTTTTGGAAGTTCTTTTTTTCCCCCAGATGGAGTCACACTCTGTCGCCCAGGCTGGAGTGCAATGGCACGATCTCGGCACACTGCAACCTCCGCCTCCCAGGTTTAAGCAATTGTCATGTCTCAGCCTCCCAAGTAGCTGGGACTACAGAGGCACACCACCACGCCGGGCTAATTTTTGTATTTTTACTAGAGATGGGATTTCACCATATTGGTCAAGCTAGTCTCGAACTCCTGACCTCAGGTGATCCACCCACCTTGGCCTCCCAAAGTGCTGGAATTACAGGCGTGAGCCACTGCACCTGGCCAACCATCCTATAGTCTTCCAGCAGAGTCTCTCAAATCAGTGTCTCTAGATAGACGTGAACTCCTTGGCATGTCAAGTGAGGGGGTACTCCAGCCATTCTGGCTCCTTACATCCTTTTTGGAACAGAGGGCTAGTCAACCAGATAGGGAGTTTCAGAAAGGACCAGGTTTGAGAAGAAGGCCATAAATTTGGTTTGGGACATCTTGAGTTTGAGATGTCTTTGAGACATCCAAGAGGATATGTTGAGTAGGCCCTTGCACCCATGCATGTGGAATTTAGATAAGAGGATTGAGCTGGAAAAAGAAAACAATCAGTTCTCAGTGTATAGGTGGTAAGTGAAGCCATGGGTGTGAATGACGGGAGAGAATGCCCAGGGAGAGAATGCTGAATGAAAGAAGAGGTTATAAGACCCAGTCTTAAGGAACATCAACTCATTTCTCACATTCAAAAAAAAAAAAAATCAGTCCACCTCCCTTCATACATTGAACATCACCCATGGCATCAGTGACCTTCAGCGAAAATCCTAAAAAAATCCTTTTTGTGCCACCCAAGGCTGATTGACAAGGCTGCAGTCTTCCTATTGTCCCATCCTGCTCTCACCCCTGCAGGAGGCCAGTGTAAGTATCTGTTCCTAAGTGTTTTTCCTAACACTAGTGAGAAACTTGTGGGAACTCCAGGGAAGTAGGAGTGTCCACCAGCCATTCCCTGTCTCCAGGAAGCTTGTGGAGTGAATACCTTCTGTGCAAAAGCCTCTAGGTCCAAGTTGAGATCATCCACTGAGCTGGGCCAGGGCCCAGTCCTCTTAACTTTTGGGGTTTTTCTGGGTTGTTTATGACCTTGCTGCACACAGAAGACATAATCTCTGTCCTCTTGTGTCTTCTTCCTTCCTTTAGAGTAGCAAGGTTCTACCTCCTGTCTGACTGTGGCAGAGCCATCTCTTGGGCTGTGGCCCATGATCCCAATAGCTTTGCTGTGCAGGGCTTCTCAGCTCCCAGGATCACCCCCACTTCCTTCCATGGTGAATGATGAGAAGCTAGACTGGCTTGGTTGCCGTCAACATGTCAATAAATCTCTTAGTAGCCCAGGCACATAATGCGAGATTGTGGGGAGCCTGCCTTGGGAGAGGGAATTACAGCCCTCTAGAGAAGCAGAATTGTTTCTGAGCCTATGGGGAGCCTTCAGTTTGACTGCTATGAGCCCCAGCCCTGCCTGGAAAAGTCTAGTGTCAGCTGAGATCCCAGGACTACTTCCTAGTTGGGACAATAACCTTTTTTCCTGCCAAACCACAGGGGCTTGGCTGGCCTTCAGAACCACCATCTCCAGCTGACTGTTTTTTGTTTCTTTGGTTTTTTTAAAAAACTTATGGGGGTTTCAAACTTACAACAAATATAGAAAGAAAAATATCCCATGTTCTCATCATACAGCTTAAAAAATAATCAAAATAGTACCAAGATTGTATCATCTATCCACCACATATTTTTAGTGGAAAGACATTTATGATAACTCTTGAAAGAAAAAGTAGATTATAAAACACCAGATTCAATATAGTCACTTTTTAAAAACATGATAATCTTCAGATTCACCATTTGATTATAGTGTTGCATTAAAGTTAAACCATGGTTTATGCCAGCCCAGAGCCTAGCTGTCTGGTTTTTGAGGCCACACAGTGCCTTTGGAGATGGGAGGATGATCTGGAGCCAACTCTAAGTCAAGGAGCCCAGCTTTCAGTCTCCAAGCCACAGCGTGGCTTCTGATATTTGCACGGACTTGTCATAGGGTGGACATCCTGACACACTCTGGAAAGGAGGGACCACAGCTCAGAAAAAGTTTCCTTAGAAGGCTCACACTGTAGCAACCCCAGGACTGCACAGAACTTGACACTGAACAGCATGGCAGAGTAGAGAAAATACAGAACTGTGCTATGATGTCATCTTGTTTGTTCGTTCATTCACACATTACTGAGCACCTACTACGTGATAGTCACCTTGCTTAGGCAACAGAAATACTAAGGTGACCATGAGCTCTTCCAGGAGCAGACATAGCCACAGATAATGGAAACAATGTGATGAGGGATGTAGCAGAAGTACACGAAGCCTGTAGACCACTAGAGGAGGAGAAGGTAAGTCTGCACTAGAGGTGGCTGGGTCCTGAATGATGGAGACAGGCAATTTCAAAAGGAAAACACAGAAGTACAAAATAGTCATAATGATGGCAGCTGCCTTTAAAAAAGTATTATTTTGAGGTTTGATGGTGTAGACTATAGTCCTAGTGTAGACTATAGTCCTAGCTCCATCACTCATTGTAATCTTTATTATCTTAGTTTCTGTACTTCTTACGTACTTAATAATAACACTCAATCAGCCCTCACTTAGGCATTATTATCTACATTTACATATTAATGCCTACGTGATAGGGTTGAGTGTTACTATTAAGCACTTGCTACATTCCACATCCTACATGTACATAATTTCTCAACAACAACCTTGAAAGTAGGTTTCTTCATTATACAAATGAAGAAAAGTGACACTTGGGTTGATCATTCTCATTTGGATAAAAGGCTGGCACAGGGATTTGGACTCCTATCTTTCTGACATCTAAGCCCATGGCCTTCCTAATAGTTCACATCTAATGGGGCAGAAACACTGGATATAGGCAGAATGAAGGCATAATGAGATAAAGACATCTTTCTGACGTTTCCTTTCTGGAAATGTCTGGTTAGTTGGCGCATATCTTGGGAGACCTGCCTGACACCAAATTGGCTCTTTCTAGAAGTGTGGCCATGAGTTTTACCAAGAGACTGTTCATGAAATCCTTCATGAATGTGTTTCCCATAGGGCAGGTGGAAAAACTAAAGCATGAATTTAACTTTGGAACTCCTAAAACTCAATAAAAAGACAAGCCAGTAAACAAAGGGGTGAGGGTGCAGAAGACTTTAACAGACCTTTCACAAAAAAATAAAAAATTAAAAAATAAATGGCCAATAAGCACATGAACAGATGCTTAACATTTTTAGTTACCAGGGAAATGCAAATTAAAACCACAATGAGCAACCACTACATACATACCCAAGTGGTCAAAACTAAAAAGTACAAAAAATTAGAAACTTCAAATGCTGACCAGGATGTGGAACAATGGAAACTCATAGTTTATGGAAACATAAAATGATACATTTTGGAGAAAGGTCTGACAGTTTCTTATAAAATTAAACATACACATGCTCTCTGACCCAGCAATTCCACTCTTAAATACCTGGCCAAAGGATATGAGAAATACACGTCTAGAAAGGAGCTTGCACAGACAGCAGCCTTGTTAATAATAACCAAAAACTTTAAAAATGCCCATCAAGAGTTGAATGGATAAATTAATAATACTACGCAGTAATAAAAAGAATTGTGGATACATGCAAGAACATGGATGATTCTCAAAAACATTCTTCCCGTGAGAAAAAAAAAGCGTTACACAGTATACATACTATATGATTTCATTTATATTTATTTCTGGAACAAATTAATCTATTGTGGGAAAAAATCAGGGTACTAATTGCCTCTGGAAGGTGGTAGAGGAGCAGGGATTGACTAGGAAAGGGTATTGTTAATTTTCTGGGGTTTTAGGAATGTTCTGTATCATGATAGGAGTTCGGGTTACATAGGTGTGTGCATTTGTCAAAACTCAGTGAATGTGTACTTTGGATTTGTGCATTTCACTGTATGTGAATTTTACATCAAAATGCAATCAAATACTGAACTCTAGTTAATTATATGCATGCTTAACTACTTAAAGGAAGGTGTACTAATGTCTGCAATTTACTTTGAAGTGCACCAAAACACAAGATGGAATGATGGATGTATAGATAAATATGTGGTAAAGTACAAGTATAGTAAAATGTAAATAGTAGAATCTAGGTGGTGGAAAACAGGTTTATTGTAACAGGTGCTCATTCTTTCAATTTTGTTTGAACATTTTCGTAATTAAAGAACCACTTATTTGGGGATTTTGCAGCAAATGGAGACACTAGAAGCTAAGAGGGGCAGGAGGTTCCTCTTCAGGAAATGCAAATTAAAACCACAATGGTTTTCCCAAAAGTAATTGACCTTTTTCAGTCAATGTTTCCTCAACTATCAAATGGATAAAATGGCAGAGGCGGAGCTTCATATTATTAAGCATTTCCTGGTGGGCGGAAACGCCTTGAACTGGGTGCGGCCTCAAGCTGGTTACTCGCCCTGCCTACTCCCTCTCGTGCCCTCCCAGTACCCCCTTAGACCCACATGCTCTGAGGGAATCTTCGCGACCTGCGCAGGCGGTCGCTCTGATAACCGCATCCCGGTTTCCGGGACGGCACCGGAAGTCACTTCTCACACGCCTTTCTTATTGGATACCGGCTTTTCATGGGGCCGAGCGCCGCTGGGTAGGCGGAAGTAGCCGCAGGCATGGCGGCTGCTTTGCCGCTTGCTCTGTTCGTCCTGCTGCTCCTGGGGCCCGGCGGCTGGTGCCTTGCAGAACCCCCACGCGACAGCCTGCGGGAGGAACTTGTCATCACCCCGCTGCCTTCCGGGGACGTAGCCGCCACATTCCAGTTCCGCACGCGCTGGGATTCGGAGCTTCAGCGGGAAGGAGGTGAGGGCGCGAGATCTGACCGGAGAAAGATTTCCGTAGTGCCTGCTGGCTGGCCGGCCGTGGGGTGGAGGCAAACTTTGGGGGCGGGGCCTAATTCCTGGATGGAGTTCGGGATCCTGGGTGTGGACCCCGACGAGGTGGGAATCGTCACTCACCTGCTCCCGTTTCCCCAGTGTCTCATTACAGGCTCTTTCCCAAAGCCCTGGGGCAGCTGATCTCCAAGTATTCTCTACGGGAGCTGCACCTGTCATTCACACAAGGCTTTTGGAGGACCCGATACTGGGGGCCACCCTTCCTGCAGGCCCCATCGGGTGCAGAGCTCTGGGTCTGGTTCCAAGACACTGTCACTGAGTGAGTGCACACCTTGGGCCCCATTGCAGGCCATGGAGGGAATGTGGCTGGGAAAGTGTTGTCATCCTGCCACTGCTCTTGGGGACAGCATTTCCAGTAGACAGCGATTCCATGGGGGTAGAGCTGGCATTGGAGGTAAGAAATGTTACCACAGTTGAATAAACTTCCCAATCCTAAAACTTTCAGACCTGAGGTAGCACATGCATATCCCTGGAGAGGCAAATAGCAAACAATTCATGCTTATTTGGAGGTAAGGCAGTAGAAAACTGGCAACTGGATAACCTTTTAAAAGGCATTCATTAATATTTTTTAAATGATAATAAATACCAAGAAGGCCAACCATAACGTACATAACTGTGGGTTACAAGTGGCCAACAGGATGCTACATCACAGTGTTACAGGAACTGCTTTTGTTTGGGAGGGGGCAGGTCTAGTTACTGTGCCTACTACAAACTGCTATTTCTCAGTGGCTGCTGTGGCTATCCTGTTTTGAATAGAACCTTTCTGTGCAGTGGTTGCAAACATGTCTACATGGGCCACACAGGTAAGATATGAATAAAGGTATTTTTAAAATTGACAAACACAGGAATGAGAACTATATCTCATTTTCGTCTTAATCCCACTATAAGAAATCAATAGTACAAATATGATATAACAAGTTTTAGGGCAATGAAAAGGAGCAGCAGGAATTGTGGCAGGCTAGAGAGTTTGTGCGACATTCTAACGAGAACAGCTCTGCCACTCAGCTTCTATGGTTTGTTGCCATGTGGGAATAGAGGCCTAATGTGGTCAGACTCAAATGTTTCTAAAATTTTTTTGTAGAAACAAGGTCTCACTATATTGCCCAGGCTGGTCTCGAACTCCTGGGTTCAAGCGATGCTCCTGACTCAGCCTCCCAAAGTGTTGGGATTACAGGCAAGAGCCACCACACCTGGCCTCATTTTTCAAGAGATACCAGAAATCTGGAATTTAATGTGAAAATTGGCAAATTCAAATATCAGCAAGTAATTTAAAAATTTTTTAAGTGCTGTGCTTTTCAATGTGCATACCAAATGAAGCATGTTTATGGTTTGAGTAGAGCTTTCAGTCTTCAAGGTTGCCATTTTTATTTGAAGCTTAAGGATTAGAGCAGTTGAAAAGCTCTGAACACAGAATTATCAAAAGCCCCTGGACAACACTAAGGAATAAGGAATAAGCAGTGACTCCCCAGCTTGCCAAGACTTTCTCTCTTGCCTCAACTCTGGCTCCCCTACCCTTTCCTGTCCACTCTGCTGTCACTGTCTTCCCTCAGCCTGTAATTTCCTGAAATGTGGAGCAAATGCTTAGAATTCTTTCTAGTGCTTATTAAGTTTTATGCTTTCTCTATTACTGGGAGCAAATCTCTTTTGATATTTCTCCAAGAAAAGAACATTAATTTAATTTGATGTTTTTATGAAATCCTAGAACAGTTGTTTTTCCCACGTTCAGTGAGCTTTTTTGGATATAAGACTTCTCATCATGACAGTAGAACCAGGACTTACCTTTATTCCCAGAGTATACACAGGGTAGTATGCATTGTTTTGCCCAGCCCAGCACATTCAAGGAAGATCAGTGAGCTCATTTCAGCTCTGATATATGAGGCACTTTCCATGGTGTCAGGGGAAGTACATAGATGACCCAGACTGGTCCTTGTCCTCAAGTTGCTTACAGCCTAGTTAGGGAGAAAAGGTGGTCAGGACACGATGCTGCTGCCACCTAGCCATCTCCCAGGAAGGACCTAGTAAGATGCTTGGATGGTCAGAACCGTGACTGCACAGAGGAGACTGTGCTTAAGGAGGGCAGGAAAGGCTTCCTGGAGGGGAGGTAAGAACTAGAGCCGGATCATGAAGGTAGGCAGAAAGAAGTGAGCAAAGGCTTGCAAGGAAGGAAGAATCACCTGAGCAGAGACCCATGGGGATGCAGAGATGTCCAGAGGAGAGTGAGGAAGAAGGGACTGAGTAGGATGAGACCCAGCAAGTGGGCTGGGTGGGGGCAGCAATGTTCCAGCTCCATCAACTGGCCTGTCTAGTAGTTAAGAATACAGCCTCCTACTACCATAGGTTTAGCAGCCAGCTGTGGACTTTGAAAGAGGGAGCAGAGGTAGCCCCAGGACAGTGAGTGGATTTGTGTCTCTATCCAGTGTGGATAAATCTTGGAAGGAGCTCAGTAATGTCCTCTCAGGGATCTTCTGCGCCTCTCTCAACTTCATCGACTCCACCAACACGGTCACTCCCACTGCCTCCTTCAAACCCCTGGGTCTGGCCAATGGTGAGATAACCCCTACAGCCCTTTCCTTCTTCCTCTTACCTCCTGCCCAAACCTTTGCATCCTTTTCCCTCAGTTTCCTGCTTCCTCAGCCTGGGCTAGATCCTAAGTCCCCTGTGTGTGCAGGCCCCCAATACTGTGCCTTCTCTGCATGCCTTTTCCCAAGGAGAGAAGGGAGTCCCACTCCCAGCTGGGACTGTCCAGACTGTGGTGCTAGAGGTGGTGTTGGGAGCAGGAGGGTCATTCCCATCTCTGGAGTGTGGATCCTGAGGGGTCAGAGCCCAAGGCCCACCCCAGACCTCTGTCTCCCTCAGACACTGACCACTACTTTCTGCGCTATGCTGTGCTGCCACGGGAGGTGGTCTGCACTGAAAACCTCACCCCCTGGAAGAAGCTCTTGCCCTGTAGTTCCAAGGTGAGGCCGCGCAGCCTGGCAGCCGGGGGCGGGGGGGTGTACAGAGAACCTGCGCCCCATGCCAAGTGCTCCATACAGGGCTTCTCTTATCTCTTTGCGTCTCCTCCAGGCAGGCCTCTCTGTGCTGCTGAAGGCGGATCGCTTGTTCCACACCAGCTACCACTCCCAGGCAGTGCATATTCGCCCTGTTTGCAGAGTAAGTCATGGGGAGTAGAGGAAGCTGCCATCCAGGGGCTCAGAGAAGGAACATGTAAAGCATGTGGTCAGTGTCTGGCTCGGGCTGAGTGAGTACTGAGTGGTAGATGTGATGATGGTTATTCAGGGCATTGGCCAAGCACCAAGAAAACAGCGGTTGCCTAGCAAGCACTGAATAAATATTTGTCATGGAAAATAGTGGTTCAGAACAATAGCTATGCGGGTGCAATTGCTAGCTCAGTCACTTGCCAGCTGGCGTAACCTTGGGTGAATCATTTCATTCCCCTGAGCCTGGTTTCCCACCCTGCCACATGACAATGATAGTAGAATCCACTCCTAGGGTTGTTGTGATAGTTTATCAAACTAATGCACATACAGCTGTCAGCACGGGGTCTGGCACGAGGTCAAGTGCTCAGGAGGGGGTGGTAGCAAATCGATGGATGTGAAGATACATAGATGAGGGATTGAGTCTGAGTAGGAGTCTTTTTTGGGGCTGTGTGGTGAGAGTGATGCCCCCTCACTGCTACCATCTGGCCCTTGTGATAGAATGCACGCTGTACTAGCATCTCCTGGGAGCTGAGGCAGACCCTGTCAGTTGTATTTGATGCCTTCATCACGGGGCAGGGGAAGAAAGGTAAGTTACCTTGGCAACTCATCTGTACCCACCCATGCCAGCCCTGCCTTACCTATGTGGACTACGCCTAGGCCTGGCCCCTGCTCAGCCCTGCCCTCTGTTTCTCAGACTGGTCCCTCTTCCGGATGTTCTCCCGAACCCTCACGGAGCCCTGCCCCCTGGCTTCAGAGAGTCGAG
The DNA here is from genome assembly GCF_006542625.1 of Nomascus leucogenys. Classification (NCBI taxonomy): domain Eukaryota; kingdom Metazoa; phylum Chordata; class Mammalia; order Primates; family Hylobatidae; genus Nomascus; species Nomascus leucogenys. The sequence continues at coordinate 18,629,652 of NC_044393.1, read as the reverse complement.
TCTATGTGGACATCACCAACTACAACCAGGTAACAAGGCCTCCAGCCACACAAACACACACACCCCTGGTCCCCAAGACCAGCCTACCCTCTCTGCTTGCTTCTTAGACCTGCCTTTGTGTCCCCAGGACAATGAGACATTAGAGGTGCACCCACCCCCGACCACTACCTATCAGGATGTCATCCTAGGCACTCGGAAGACCTATGCCATCTATGACTTGCTTGACACCGCCATGATCAACAACTCTCGAAACCTCAACATCCAGCTCAAGTGGAAGAGACCCCCAGAGAATGGTGAGTGGGTGGTTGGTTGGACTGCTGGGTTGCAATGGCTACAGAGAAAAGATTCACAATCCCACGTCTTTGCTGTAAGATGACAGGGTTGTATTTAGACCAGATCTCCAGAGTCATATGCTGCTGACTCTAGCTCTTCCAAGCTCTATGATTTTGGGTAGGTTCCTAAACTCCCCAAGCTTCAGCATCCACATCTGAAAAATGAAGAGTATACTTAGTGAATTGGAGGAGATGATATGCAAAATGGAGTTAGTTCATGCATTTGCTTAATCAACCAAATACTTTTGAATTCATACCAAGTGCCAGGCATAGAGTGTTGAATAAGACAGAGGACACTGCACTCAAGAAATATAATGTCTACTAGCTAGGGCAGGTGTCAGTTAATTAATTTACAGTTGTGTTCAGTTCCCTTACCAAGGGAAAGAGCAGAATATCCTGAGAGGACGTGGTTTAGGTTCGAAGGGGGCACGGTGTTCGTCACATAAGCACTTTATTACTAGCAACCTATTGTCGTCATCGCTTGTTGGCTGGGGAAGACAGGGATGATTCCAGAACCCAGATTGCCCAGTTTCAGTGGCAGGGCTGTTCCCCCATCTACTCACTGGCTTGGGACTCTGAATATGGCCTGGGCAGTTGGGGTGGGGAGTGATTCTTACCTTTGGCAGCTGTTAACTGTTGATATTTCTTTACACAGAGGCCCCTCCAGTGCCCTTCCTGCATGCCCAGCGGTACGTGAGCGGCTATGGGCTGCAGAAGGGGGAGCTGAGCACACTGCTATACAACACCCACCCATACCGGGCCTTCCCGGTGCTGCTGCTGGACACCGTACCCTGGTATCTGCGGCTGTATGTGCACACCCTCACCATCACCTCCAAGGGCAAGGAGAACAAACCAAGTGAGGACCTGAGTCCTGAACCAGGCCCCCAGCCCACCCTCTCATGTCCTCTCCAGGTCCCCCAAACTCTCATTTCCCAGGGTAGTTCCTGAAGTACCTCTGAAAAGCTACACAGGCATAAAGAGTAAGGAATAGTTTCTCAAAACTGGAACGGGAGCCTCACTGTGCCAGGTTCAGAAGTAATTTATAAAACAGCAATCATTAAAACACATAATACTGGTGATTCTTAATAGGACTGTACAAGGACAGTAGCTTCCTTTTTCACTTACTTTTGCCTCCGTTCTGGAGCATTGGGTTTTGTGATGATTCATAGACTCTTTAAGGTAGGGAAAGGGTTTGGCAATGTGGGGCTTTTGAAGCTAGGAAGATAGCAGAGCTGGAGTAGATGGTGTTTTGCTTCCTTGGGAGGGGTAAAGAGGTACAGTTAATTAAATTTTTTTCAATTTTTATTTTTATTAAAATTTATTTTTATTTTCCATTATTTTTTAAGAAGATAATATTAGTGCCTCCTGTTAGGTGCCAAGCATAGCACTAAAGCACTTGCTTTTCTTTGGTGTAGAGGGAGACTAGTAGTAAAGTAAAAGACCTCTGAGGAAGAGGTTGTACCATATCCCAAACAGCCAAACTTGAAAACCTTTCAGTACTTTAGTTGATTCCTATGTTTTCAAACCTATGGTGAATAGTTTCACTTATTTTCAGCATCATTATTTGTACCACCTTCAAAATCTCTATTTCAGACATCCTAACTGCATATTCTGTAGGTTTTTCTGTTACTATTAGTTTAAATCTTCTCCTTTGGAAAATTTCAAACCCAAACCCAAACAGAATAGTGTAATAATTCCCGGTACACACCCTGCAGCATTTTTTTTTTTTTTTTTTTAAGAGACAGACTGTTGCTGTGTCACCTATGCCGGAGTGCACTGGCATGATCATGGCTCATTGCAGTCTCAGACTGCTGGGCTCAAGCAATTGTCCTACCTCAGCTTCCCCAGGACTACAGGCATGAACCACCATGCCTTTAATTTTTTCATAGAGGCAGGGTCTTGTTATGTTGCACAGGCTGGTCTCAAACTCCTGGCCTCAAGCGATTCTCCAGCCTCAGTCTCCTAAAGTGCTGGGATTATAGGTGTAAGCCACTGCCTGCTGACGTATCTTAAAGCATATCTTAGACATTGTGTCAATTAACCTTTAAATACTTTAAGGATTTTTAAAAATGTAACCGTATCATTACCACTTCTGTTTTCCCCTGTGGTCTTAAAAATGCCTTTTTATAATTGGTTTGTTTAAATTGGGATAAACAAGGTTCTCACATTGCATTTGCTTTATACTAAGTTCCTCTCTTGGGTGGGCACAGTGGTGCACACCTGTAACCTCAGCACTTTGGGAGGCCAACACAGAAGGACCACTTGAGTCCAGGAGTTCGAAACCAGCCTGGACAACATCGTGAGACCCCGCTACCTCTACAAAAAAAAATTTTTTTTTTTTTTTTGAGACGGAGCCTCACTCTGTCACCCAGGCTGGAGTGCAGTGGTGTGATCTTAGCTCACTGCAACCTCCGCCTCCCAGGTTCAAGCGATTCTCCTGCCTCAGTCTCCCGAGTAGCTGGGACTACAGGTGCGTGCCACCACGCCTGGCTAATTTTTTGTATTTTTAGTAGAGATGGGGTTTCACTGTGTTAGCCAGGATGGTCTCGATCTCCTGACCTCGTGATCTGCCCACCTTGGCCTCCCAAAGTGCTGGGATAAAAAAAAAATTGTTTTTAATTAGCTGGGGGTGGTGTTGCACGCCTGTAGTCCCAGCTACTCAAGAGGCTGAGGTGGGAGGATCACTTGAACCCAGGTCAAGGCTATAGTGAGCCATGATCATACTACTGCACTTCAGCATGGGTGACAGTGTGAGACGCTGTCACGAAAAAAAAAGGTTTCTTTTTCTTTAAAATTAATATTCTTAGAGCAGTTTTAGGTTTACAGAAAAACTGAGCACAAAGCACAGAGTTCCCGTATACTCCCTGTCTCCACACGCAGAGTGTCCTTTATTATAAACATCTTGTATTTGGTGTGGTACTCTTCGGTCTCTTCATCTGTAGCAGTGCCCATGCCTTTTTTTTTTTTTTTTTTTTTGATGCCATTTATTTATTGAAGAAACTGGGTCATTTGTTGTATAGAATGTTCCACATTCTGGATTTGTCCTTGTGCTAGTGTTTAACACACCCCTCCATCTCCTTTATTTCTTGTGTATTGGTTGTTAGATTTAGAAACCTGATTAGATTCATGTCCCACATTTTTGGCAAGAAAAATTCCCAGGTGGCTCTGTGAACTTCTTCTTGCGTCACATCAGGCACTTGGTGTCTGGTGCCCCAGTTTTAGTGATGTGAAGATTGATTAGCGGTCTGCAGCACCCCTAACAACCTCTCTTGACCGCATCCTGGGATCACTGCCCTGGAAACATCCTCTCCCTTTTCTTAGCCCCTGCTTTCTTCCCTAGCCTGCCTGGCTTCTACGCTCCCAAGCCCATCTTCTAGGCACCCAGATTGAGGCTCCACGGCAAGCAGCAGGGACAGGGGCAGCAGGTAGCCTGACCCCAGGAAAGAGATGTGGGTGACCCTTGCATGTCTCCAGGTTACATCCACTACCAGCCTGCCCAGGACCGGCTGCAACCCCACCTCCTGGAGATGCTGATTCAGCTGCCAGCCAACTCAGTCACCAAGGTTTCCATTCAGTTTGAGCGGGCGCTGCTGAAGTGGACTGAGTACACGCCAGATCCTAACCATGGCTTCTATGTCAGGTGGGCTCCACCCCCACAGGCCACCTCTCATCCCTCTGACCTACCCTCTCCTCTGCTTACCCCTTGGTAGGGGAGCCAGGTGGGAACACAGACCATCTCTCTGCTTCTCTGTAGCCCATCTGTCCTCAGCGCCCTTGTGCCCAGCATGGTAGCAGCCAAGCCAGTGGACTGGGAAGAGAGTCCCCTCTTCAACAGCCTGTAAGTGTGACCACATTCACTGATAACACATCTCGGCTGCCTGCTGGGCCTTAACACAGGTGACCAGGCTCCTGCAGGGGAGGTCAGGGTAGATGTTAAATCTTCCAAAGAGATGTGTAGATTTAATTCAATCCTAATAAAAATCCTGGCAGTCTGTGGAATTTGTGAAGACTTTATAAAATGATTTTAAAGTGCTTCTAGAAGAATACTTTTACTTACAGCCTACATTCACTCCTTGATGCTCTTAAATATTTAATCAAGCACTTATCAAATGCCAAGTGCTTCTGAGAGCACTGGGTGTACAAGATTAAACAAAACAGACTTGGCCCTGGCCTCCGTTTGCTTATAGTCTAGAGGGAAGATTCTGGTCTAGAGAGTAATGGGGTTAGAGGTGGGGTAGGAATTGATTTACTGGGTTATCTAGGAAGGCTTCATTGAGGAGGTGGCATTTAGGCTGAAACCAGGCTAAGAAAGAGGCAACCAAGCAAAGGTGGGGCCCCTTTCCTCCACTTCAACACCAGACTCTCTCTCTCTTTCTTTCTTTCTCTTTCTTTCTTTCTTTCTTTCTTTCTTTCTTTCTTTCTTTCTTTCTTTCTTTTTTTCTTTCTTTCTTTCTTTTTTTCTTTCTTTCTTTCTTTTTTTCTTTCTTTCTTTCTTTCTTTCTTTCTTTCTTTCTTTCTTTCTTTCTCTCTCTCTCTCTCTCTCTCTTTCTTTTTTATTTTACTTTAAGTTCTGGGATACGTGTGCAGAACGTGCAGGTTTGTTACATAGGTATACATGTGCCATGGTGGTTTGCCGCACCCATCAACTCATCATCTAGGTTTTAAGCCCCGCATGCATTAGGTATTTGTCCTAATGCTCTCCCTCCCCTTGCCCCCCGCCCGCCGCTCTCCTTTTATCAGGTTTATACATTGAGCTATGCCTTCTGTTGAAAGGTTTTGAGCCTAAGAGAACATTGGAAACACTGTGTTGCATTGCCCAGTACTGCTGGAATGAGGATGGGGTGAGATGGGGAGGAGCAGCCAGTCGTGTCTCACCGCTCCCCCCCTGACCCCAGGTTCCCAGTCTCTGATGGCTCTAACTACTTCGTGCGGCTCTACACGGAGCCGCTGCTGGTGAACCTGCCGACACCGGACTTCAGCATGCCCTACAACGTGATCTGCCTCACGTGCACTGTGGTGGCCGTGTGCTACGGCTCCTTCTACAATCTCCTCACCCGAACCTTCCACATTGAGGAGCCCCGCACGGGCGGCCTGGCCAAGCGGCTGGCCAACCTTATCCGGCGCGCCCGAGGTGTCCCCCCACTCTGATTCTTGCCCTTTCCAGCAGTTGCAGCTGCCATTTCTCTTGGGAGGGGAGCCCAAGGGCTCTTTCTGCCACTTGCTCTCCTCAGAGTTGGCTTTTGAACCAAAGTGCCCTGGACCAGGTCGGGGCCTACAGCTGTGCTGTCCAGTACAGGAACCACGAGCCAAATGTGGCATTTGAATTTGAATTAATTTAAATTAAAAATTCATTTCCTCACCTGTAGTGGCCACCTCTATATTGAGGTGCTCAATAAGCGAAAGTGGTCAGTGGCTGCTGTATTGGACAGCACAGAAAAAGACTTCCATCACTGCAGAAAGGTCAGTTGGCAGCACTGGCCAAGGTGATGGGGTGTGCTGCAGAGTGTGTGTCACTGTGTGGTGGATGGAGTTTACTGTTTGTTGAATAAAAATGGCTGTTTCCTTGGTTCTTTGCCCTTGTCCTTGAGTCCTGGGAAGAGCTGGGGACTGGGGATTGTTTGCTGGGTGCCTGAACAGGACCTCCTACCCTATGCCTGCAACCCCCTCCACAAAAACAAACAAAACCCTACCTCCTCCCACCTGGCTGGAAATATCTTATGATCTGCACCCCCCTCCCCATCCTCCCCATCCCCATCTGTGATTCCCAGAACTCCCCGGGTTGTTTGGGAGTGTTTCTGAAAGCATAATCCATGACCATGGAAATGAATCATCCTACTTCTTAGGGGCATTGAGAGTCAGTCCACATCAGCAAGGGTAGAGTGGAGAGGTGGGAGAGTTCTGGGTGGTGGGTTTCTAACTGTAGTGTGCATCAGAGTCACTGGGGGCACTTGTGAAAATAGTGTAGGTTCCTAGGATCCAGATCCTACCAGTTCAGTTGGTCTGGGTGTGGCCCAGCCTTTGACTCTTTAGCAGGCACCTCAGGAGCTCCTGCTGTGCACTGTCCTCAGACCACCCCCAGGCTTTGAAGCCAGGCTCATTGGATTGAAGCCCGCCCCGCCCACCTCCCTTGCTGGTTACGTAACCCTGGATTTCTGTAAAACAAGCCTTTAGGCGGTCGCCTCCCACTGCCCTCATCTTCTATCTTTTCCTCTGGCACACTTGGCATCAACTGTGTGTTATTTGCAGTTCCCCCCACCTCCCACCCCACTCAGTTCTCCCATCATAGTGGTTTGGCCTAGAATGCCCTATTCCACCAACCATGCACACCTCTCAACTGCCTGGTTCCCTCTTATAAAACCAGATGAGGCTGGCCAGGCACGGTGGCTCACACCTGTAATCCCAGCACTTTGGGAAGCCAAGGCGGGTGGATCACGAGGTCAAGAAATCGAGACCATCCTGGCCAACATGATGAAACCCCGTCTGTACTAAAAATACAAAAAAAATTAGCTGGGCATAGTGGCACGCATCTGTAGTCCCAGCTACTTGGGAGGCTGAGGCAGGAGAATCGCTTGAACCCAAGAGGCAGAGGTTGCAGTGAGCCAAGATTGCGCCACTACACTCCAGCCTGGTGACAGAGCGAGACTCTGTCACACACACACACACACACACCAGATGAGAAGTTGCTCCCTCCAGGAAGTTTCCCTTGACGTTCCAGGCTCCTGTCCATGCCCCAGGCCCGCTACTTCCAGATTGCCTTGGACTTACACGTGTTCCTTATCAGCTGACTGCTGTCCTTTCACTTCCACCCGATGGTGTGCTTCCTGGAGGCACAGGTTCTGTCTTTCATTAAGACCTGACCCATCTCAGGACATGTAAGTGCTCAATCAGCAAATGCTAAATGTATTAACTGGGTATAGGCTATTCTGGCTTGGGATCTGGGATCCAAGATAGGGATGGGCAACGGGCACTCTAGAAGCTCCACGTGCGTGAGTGCGGCAGTCTTAACACAGTGGTACTGGTGTCTGTGTAGCCAGCATAGATGGGCTGTGTAGGTTCCTTGAAGGGTTTTAGGAGCCCTCAGCACATGCGGGTGGTGTGTGTGCATATGTAGGAAGGAAAGGCAGTGAGCTAGTCTAGACCATGGGCAAAGGCAATTTGTTCAAGTTGCTTTTACTTGAGTTTACTTCCAAAGCAGTAAAGGAGCAGACTGTAAATGAGACAGGAATGCAGGTGAGTGGATACACAAAACTAAGTGGTCTGTGTAGTGTGCCTAGCGTGGGATGCAACATGCATAGCATGGGGTGTCTGCCAAGTCAGAAGAGCACAGAGCTGTGGCCTGGCCCTGTTTTATACCCATAGCCCTGTCAGTACCTAGAAACGACCTCCACTACCATGCCACATGTAACCTACACTCTGGCAGCACCCACATATTTCTAGATCAGACTTCCTCCCTGGATCTTGGATTCATTTACCCAACTGCCTACTTGCTTTCTCCATTTGGATGTCTAAAGACATCTCAAATTGAATATCTCCAAAACTGAGCTTCTGATGTGCTCCACCCCACCCCAGACGTGCCCATCCATAGTCATCTCATCTCTGTAAAAGGTAACTCGTGTCTTTCCAGGCACCCAGGCCAAATACCTTTGAGTCATCCTTGGTTCTCTCTCACATCCTGTTTGCACCCTTCCTTCAAAATAAATCCAGAATTCCACCCCTTTTCACCACCTCCACTATTATCAGGTTTTCCCTGGCCATACCCTGTTTCAAATTGCTATCCTAGCATGCTAGATTCACCTGGGGAACTGAAAAAATCCTGATGCCCAAGCTTTACCCAAACCAGTTAAATCAGAATTTAAGGTGGGACTCACAGTCTCCAAGTGACACCAATGTGTAGCCAAGCTTAAGAACTTGGTCTTATTTTTAAAGTAGTATGAAAACTTACTGTCTCTCCTAAGCATTCTAACAATGGATACTTTTCAGAATAAGATTGTGTAAAACAGAGAACTCACTTTTAACTTTATAACAATTTATGTATTGTTTGTCTTTTTAAAACAAAAGTATATGTTGAGTTTATAATAAAAATAAAAATTTGGGCCGGGCATCTTGGCTCATGCCACTCCCGGCACTTTGGGAAGCCAAGGTGGGTAGATCATTTGAGGTCAGGAGTTCGAGACCAGCCTAGCCAACATGGTGAAACCCTGCCTCTACTAAAAATACAAAAATTATCCGGGCGTGGTGGCGGATGCCTATAGTCCCAGCTACTCGGGAGGCTGAGGCGGGAGAATCGCCTGAACCCGGGAGGTGGAGGTTGCAGTGAGCAGAGATCAGGCCGCCGCACTCCAGCCTGGGCGACAGAGACTCCATCTCTAAATAATAATAATAATAATAATAATAATAATAATTTGATGAAGACTTAATTAAATAGGCATCTGGGAGGTCTGGCCCCAGGTCTTCCTCCAGACTGAAGGGTGACCACAGGTGAGCCCTTTCAATATCTGGGCCTTGGATTCCCTCTGAGGTGAAAGTGACCGGGTAGCCTGTTGGAGCCAGCCCTGTCCCATAGGCTATGGGTCTCAGGGTCCTCTTTCCCAACAACACCTCAGCTCACTTGAGGTCTTTTCTGAGCTGGTCATGCACACCAGGCAGATGGCAAGGCAGGGCACAGAAGCTGCTGAGCTCCATGGTGCCAAGGGCTGAGCTCCATGAGCCAGGGCTGGGAGGCTGGAACTTATACCTGCAGAAAAAGAAGAGTCCCTATTCCCATAGGACAAAGGAAATATCTTGTTTTTGATTTCTTGGAAGAGGAAGCACTCTGGGCAAGAGGTATGAGCCAGGATGAAGTGGACTTCTTGTCTGGAGGTGGTGCTACACACCTTGGAGGGGTTCCTGGGAGCTACTGAGAATGTCCCTTAAGTCAGTATTCCTGCCTCATCTGAAATGCCAGTCTTCGGCCTCATCTACTGCACACTTGAGTCCATGAGATTTTAGAGTGGTAAGTGACCTTTGGGGTCTCAGTTTTCCTATTTGTAAAGGGAGTGGGCTGGACAATGAACAGCTGTTCTCCATTCTTTTGTTATTGGTTCCCATCCAGAGCCTCCCAGCTAGTTGTCTCAACATCCCAGGGGAGAAAGCATAGCTCTTTGTCCATTGGTTTATTTATTCAATTTAGAAATAATGAGTTTATTGTTTTATATGAATAACCATACTTATTTTAAAAGATCAAACTAAACTAAATAGTACAAACAAGTGAAATCTCTCCCCAAAGTCTACTATGGTGCTGTGCAACAGAAATATAATACAAGCCACAAATCAAATTTTAAATTTCCTAGTAGCTTTTTTAAAAAGTAAAAAGAGGGGCCAGGCACAGTGGCTCATGCCTGTAATCCCAGCACTTTGGGAGGCTGAGGTGGGCAGATCGCTTGAGCCCAGGGATTTGAGACCAGCCTGGGCAACATGGCGAAACCCTGTCTCTACTGAAAACAAAAAATTGGCTGGGTGTGCTGGTGTGTGCCTGTAGTTCCAGCTACTTGGGAGGCTGAGGTGGGAGGATCACCTGAGCTCAGGAAGTTGAGGCTAATAGTGGGCTGAGATTGTGCCACTGCACTCCAGCCTGGGTGACAGGGAAGGAGACCCTGTCTCAAAAAAACAAACAAACAAACAAAAAACAGGTAAAATTAATTTGATGATAGTTTATTTAACTGAGTACGGTATATCTAAAATATCATTTCAATATATCATTAATATGAAATAAAAACTAGTGCAATATTTTACTTTTCTTTGTATTAAGTCTTTGAAATCTGGTGTGTACTTTAAACATTTATAGCATATAACAATTAATATTAGCCATACCTCATGTGCTCAATAGTTGCATGTGGTCAGTGGCTACCATATTGGATATTGATGCTCTATCATATAAAGCAACTATCAGTAACTTCAGGATAACCTCATCAACATTTTGTTAGATAGATTAACAAAAATAATTCTACAAAAATGAAGAGTTTATGGATATTGTTTTCCCTGAATTTTTGCATATTTTCTTTATACTTGAAGGACAATTTTATGGGGTAAAAAATCCTGGGTCATATTTTCTTTTCTCCAGGACAATTGTGGATTTAGCTTCACTGAATTCTGAAAGTGAATGTTGTTATGGTGCAGCCTGAGTGTTTTTCACCCTTAAAGGTGACTTTTTTCCCTACATGAATATCTAAAAATATCATTGCTTATCCTCAAGTTTCAGTAACTTAACAAAATTTGGGTATCATTCTGCATCATTTTTTTTCCACTGGAAAAGGGGTGCTTTTACAGGCTGCATGTTTTTTAAAAGGGAAATTTTCTTGTATTGTATCTTTAAATAAGTTTTCTGTTTCAATTGTTGACTTTTCTATTGAAGAGACATTAATTATGTCAGATTATCTTCACTTGTAAGTAGTCGTTAGAACCATGGGTACTGGAGACAGATAATTTGAATTCCAGATTTGCCATTCAATATCAGCATGGCTTTGCACAAGGTATTTAATATCTATGTACTACAGTTTCTATTGGGAGATAATAGTGGAAACTACCTGTTTTTGGAGTCCCCAACACCACACTTAGGTTTAATTCTCTAAAAGGACTCATAGGACTTAAGTTTATACTTGTTATACTTAAGTTTACAGCAAAAAAAATACAGAATAATATTGTCATTATATGTAAGTTTACAGCAAAAAGATACAGAAGAAAATTAACAAAGAGAAAATGTGCATAGGATGAAGTCTGGAGGAAACCAGACACAAACTTGCGAAGGTCTCCTTCCTAGAGAGTAGCACAGGATGTGTTTAGTTGCTCCAGCAATGATGCATGACAACACATGCAAAGTGTTGTCAACCAGGGAAGCTTGCCCAGGCCTGGGCATCTCAGCTTTTTGCTGAGGATCGTTCATAGGCATACACTGCCTGCATGACCTACCTCAGTTAACAAAGCTCCAGACCCCCAGAGAAAACGGAGGCATTCACCATAAATCATTGCTGGTGTACACTATGTGGAACAACTGGCACAGTGTGGCCCAAGGCCTCAGCCATGCAAAAAACTTTCACTTTCATCATCCAGAATAGTCTATGAGCTCAGTTCCCAGGAGGAGGCCAAAGATCAGTCCTGAAAACAGACCTTTCCTGGGAATGTGTAGGGTTATAACAACCCAGGCCTGCTGAGTTAACCCTTTCCCCAATACTAGGATAGTGTTCATTAACATAGTCAATATATATCTATATTTAAAATACTTAAATTAATGTCAATAATATCTTACACATGATAAACTAATATTTTAAAAAATAATTTGACTTTTTTTTCGTCTTTCTAGGCTATTGAGATTTATTTATTTATTTACTTAAGATGGAGTCTCTCTCTATCGCCCAGGCTGGAGTGCAGTGGTGCAATCTTGGCTCGCTGCAACCTCCGCCTCCTGGGTTCAAGTGATTCTCCCACCTCAGCCTCCTGAGTAGCTGGGATGACAGGCACGCACCACCATGCCTGGCTAATTTTTGTATTTTTAGTAGAGGCGGGGTTTCACCATGTTGACCAGGCTGGTCTCAAACTCCTGACCTCAAGTGATTTACCCACCGCGGCCAACCAAAGTGCTGAGATTACAAGTGTGAGCCACCACGCCTGGCCCAGGCTATTGGTACTTACTATCCCCAACTTTTGTTCTATGCTAGTAATTTGATTTGTAGCTCTGACTTGTTTCTTCCTTGATATTTTCAATTTATTTGCCGTTTTTTTAGTGGTGTTACCTCGATCTTCAACTGATTTCTTTAACACTCATTTTTAAGGGTCTTTTAAATTTTTATTTATTTTAAAATATTTATTTATTTATTTATTTTTAGAAATGAAATCTTGTTATGTTGTCCAGGGTGGTCTTCAACACGTAGCCTCAAGCAATCCTCCCACATTGGCCTCCCAAAGCACTGGGATTACAGGTGTGAATCACTGAACCACTGAACCCAGCCTAATGTCTTATTTTATTAAAGTTTTTGTTTTTTAAGCTGAAAGCCCTCCTGGAAATTTTTCCTCTTATCAGATTTTCTTCTGAATTCAGTTATCTGTGTCTATTTCTTTTCTCCAATATCCTTTCCTTTTTAATTTTCTTCTTTTTTTCCTTTCTTCCCTCCCTCCCTGCTTTATTTTCTTTCTTCCTTATAGCTGTATGTAGTATGGTGCATAGCCACTCTGTCATTTCCCATCATCTTCCTCATGCTCAGTTTGGGCAACTCTGCCCTGTCCTTTCGCTTATTCTAATTGGTGTCAATATATTCTCTTTGGTTTCCTTCTCACCATATCTGAGATCTATTGTTATTTCCATCCCCTATCCCCAAATTGCAGTCTGAAGTTTGCTTCTATACACTTCTGTGGAGCCTAAAGTCATGGGGTTGAGGGAAGAAGGGAATGCTATTGGAGATGTCTCTTGACTATGATGGGCAGTCTGGGCTCTGCTCTCTGGAGATTTTCTTTAATTCCTGGAACCACAGTTGGCTTCCTCTAGTGATGGGTTATTCCATTTTTGAGAAAGTTTCCCTGAAGCTTTGGATCAGCCAATCAATTAGAAATTTGAGCCTTGGGGAATGGCAAGCTTTGGTGGGCTTTTTATCTCTGCAGAGACCCTAAGAGCTTGGGTGGTAACATGGGACTTGAATTTTCTGGGGATTCATCTTGACTTTTTGCATGCAGTTTTCTAACACTCCTCTCCAAAACTCATATTAAAATTTAATCCCTAATGTGGCAGTACTGAGAGGTGGGGTCTTTAAGAGGTGATTGGGTCATGAATGGATTAACCCATTCACAGATAAATGGATTAATGGATTATCATAGGAGTGGGACTGGTGACTTTATAAGAGGAAAACAGACATAATTTAGCATGCTCAGACCCCTCACCACGTGATATCCTGAACTGCCTCAGGACTCTGCAGAGGGTCCCCACCAACAAGAAGGCTTTCACCAGGTGCATCCCCTTGACCTTGGACTTCCCAGCCTACGGAACTGTAAGAAATAAATTTGGTTTTTAATAAATTACCCAGTTTCAGGTATTGTGTTAAGACACAGGACAAGAAGGCTACTCAGTTGCAAACGAGACATTTCTTGTGGAAAAGGAAGTATGAGTCAGAGTGGAGCCAAGAACCCAGGCAACAGGACTGAACCTCTGGTAACAGGTGCACAATTCAATTTCAGAATTGCCGGGGCTCAATGATTGCTCTGAACTTCCCCTTTTAAAACAGTAGTGAACATAGTGGTTTCCTGTGCCAATCTCACCATTGCAGGTTGGGTGCATGTGAGGCAGAAAACATGTCTCTTTATTTCACAGGTTTTCAGATGGAGAGAAACTGTACCCACAGAACAGACCCCAAGACGCCTCTTTGCAGCTGGACTTGATGTAGATAAGCTCCAGAAATTGGAGCTGAGTTTGATGTCAAAATAGGATGGGGTGTTTGTTTGTTTGTTTGTTTGGTTTTTGAGACAAACTCACTCTGTCATCCAGGCTGGAGTGTAGTGGTGTGATCATGGCTCACTGCAGTTTTGACTTTCCAGGCTCAAGCAATCCTCCCACCTCAGCCTCTTGAGTAGCTGGGACTACTACAGGTGTGTGGCACCGTGATTGGCTAATTTTTTATTTTTTGTAGAGATAGGGTCTTGCTATGTTGCCCAGGCTGGTCTCCAACTCCTGGATGCAAGTGATCTTCCCACCTCAGTCTCCCAAAGTGCTGGGATTACAGTCATGAACCACTGAACCTGGCCAAGTTTTTTTGTTTTTTTTTTTAGTGGGAAGTAGGGCAGCGGGGTAGGTGGGGAGGGGTCTTGGAGGAAGTTATTATATTTTACATATAGGAAAATTTTAACTAATCTGTCTCAGTTTAAAAACATGTCTGCAATTGTTCTGGTGCTTGTCCCATTGAGAATTGGGGTCAATCCCCTCTTTGAATCTGGGCTGACCTTGCCGACTCCATCATGATCAGTAGAATGCAGTGGAAGAGATGCTGTGTGATTTCTGAGGCTGGGCCAAAAAAGGCTGTCCTTGCATCTTGCACTCTTGGGATGCTGGCGCTGGGGGATGCTGATGTCCATGTGAAAAGTCTGACTACCCAGAGGCCACTGCTGAAAAGAACACATGCGGTGGACACTGGCCAACAGTTCCAGCTGAGTTTAGCCTTTTAGTTTAGCCTTTCTGCCAAGGCCCTAGACATGTGATTAAAGCCATCCTGGGTCCTCCAGCCCAGCCCAGCCCAGCCCAGCCCAGCCCAGCTGGGTACCATAGAATGACCTCAGACACAGCCACAAGGAGCAAAAGAATTCCCCAACTAAGCCCTTTCTGAATTCCAGACCTACAGAATCCACATGCATCAGAAAATAGTTGTCGTTTTGTGCCACTAAGTATGGATCCTGTTAGGCAACTAACTGGAACAACTGGTGAGAATTTTCAGGACTTTTGTATTATTTCCTCTTTCTCCTGCACCTCTTCTGGGACAGAGCAGTTGGGGATAGGACCCATGACGAAACACATCAAGATATTCTATATTTTTCTGTTGCTACTGCTTTTTGAAGTTTATGGAATGAGGTTCTACTGTTTCCCATGGTGGTTTACTGCTGCTAATTTTTTTTTTTTACCTGGTTTTTTTTTTCTGCCATCCAATTCAATAGAAACCAGAGAATGAACATTCTATTGTGAAGCTATCCTGCCATCTGCACTTTACTCAGTGATATGGTTTGGATTTGTGTCGCCACCCAAATCTCATGTCAAATTGTAATCCCCAATATTGGAGGTGGGGCCTGGTGGGAGCTGATTGGATCATGGGGGCGGATTTCCCCCTTGCTGTTCTCCTGATAGTGAGATCTCAAGATATTTGGTTGTTTAAAAGTGTGTGGCACCTCCCCCCTCTCTCTCTCTCCCACTCCTGCCATGTAAGACATGTCTGCTTCCCCTTTGCCTTCCACCATGATTGAAAGTTTCTTGAGGCCTCCCCAGGTATGGTACCTGTACAGCTGGCAGAACCGTGAGCCAATTAAACCTCTTCTTTATAAATTACCCAGTCTCGGGTAGTTGTTTTTTTTTTGAGACAGAGTTTTGCTCTTGTTGCCCAGGCTGGAGTGCAATGGCGCGATTTCGGCTCACCACAACCTCCACCTCCCGGGTGCAAGCGATTCTCCTGCCTCAGCCTCCCGAGTAGCTGGGATTACAGGCATGCACCACCACCCCGGCTAGTTTTATATTTTTTTTTAGTAAAGACTGGGTTTCTCCATGTTGGTCAGGCTGGTCTTGAACTCCTGACCTCAGGTGATCTGCCTGCCCCGGCCTCCCAAAGTGCTGAGATTACAGGCATGAGCCACTGCGCCCGGCCTTTTTTTTTTTTTTTTTTTTGAGACAGAGTTTCGCTCTTGTTGCTCAGGCTGAAGTGTAATGGCGCGATCTCAGCTCACTGCAACCTCTGCCTCCCGGGTTCAAGTGATTCTCTTGCCTCAGCCTCCAGAGTAGCTGGGATTACAGGCATGTGCCACCATTCCCAGCTAATTTTGTATTTTTAGTAGATATGGGGTTTTTCCATGTTGGTCAGGCTGGTCTTGAACCCCTGACCTCAGGTGATCTGCCCTCCTCAGCCTCCCAAAGTGCTGAGATTACAGGCATGAGCCACCACGCCTGGTGTCGGGTAGTTCTTTATAGCAGTGGGAGAACGGACTAATACACCCAGAAGTCTATGTTTTAAATGAAAACTTAATTTTAAATAGTACAAAAATATTTTTAAAGTTTTATTTTCTTCATCATAAAAAGAACATAAGAGATTAAATAGGTCATATTAAAGAAAGAAAAAGAGTGCTCATGTTCTTACAACACTAATACAATACCTGTGAACATTTTGTTTCTCTTTCCCCTACATATCATTATTTTTTGTCTGTTGATTGAATTCCCTCCCCTCCCAAAGTTTTTTTTTTTTTTTTTAGTTAAGTCAAACCACAAATAAGTATCATTTATGTTAGATGCTGTGCTAGGTGCTGCTGATACAACTGAGAATATGTCAGATACAGCCCCAACCCTTTTTGATTTAGAGTCTAGCTGGTGAGGTCATTTACCAAGTACTGATGCATAATCATCCCATAAATACAAATTATAGCATTATAAAGATAAAAAGAGGGTACTCAGAACTAAAGGGGTACAATTTATTTTCTTATTTTTAAAATTCTCTTAGATTCAGAAAGTACGTGTGCAGTTTTGTTGCACGGGTGTATTGCATGATGCTGAGGTTTGGGCTTCTAATGATCTCGTCGCCCAAGCAGTGAACATAGTACCCAACAGGTAGTTTTTCAACCTTTGCTCTCCTCTCTTCCCCATTCTGGAATCCTTAGTGTTTATTGTTCACATCTTTGTGTCCTTGTGGGGATGCAATTTAGACTGAGGCTCAGGGACAGCTTCTGTGAGAAAGTGACCTTTAGGCTGAGCAGAAGGAGCTGGCAGGAGTGTAGAAGGAAGACATTCCAGGTGACGGGAACAGCTCCGAGGTGGGGAAGAGCTCCCAGTGATGGAAGAGGCAGCTTTGTGGCCGGAGCTGGTCAGCATGGGAGAGAGTGACATGAGGGACTGAAAGAGGACCTGTGTGGCCATGGTAAGCCCATTGGTGATGAAGCCAGGGGCACCAGGTGGACCTGGGTAAAGGAATACAAATTTCACATTCGAAAGAATCAGAATCTACTGAACGCTTTTAGGTGGGTGGAGACACGATTAGCTTCCCTTCCCTCCCCCATACAGTATTTACTTTCCACTGAGGTGTAATATAATGTATCCAGAAAAGAGTGCATAAATGTATAACCCAATGAATTTTATAGAACATTACCAGCATCCTAAAAGCACCCCCTCCACTCTTTCCCCTAGAGTAACCACTATCTTGACTTCCAACTATTTGCCTGTTTTTGTACTTTCTACGTAAACGCGGTCATCCAGCAGGTGCTGTTTTCTATCTGGGTTTTTAACTCAACGTTATGTTTATGATGTTCATCCGTTCATTACATGTAGTTGTAGATCATATTTCCTTTTTTAAAAGATCACACTGACTGTAGCATGAAGAATGAGCAATTTCAAAATTAAGCAAAATATTAAACAGCTAAGAATGGAAATAAAATTCAAGTCAATTTCAAAAAGAAACGCAGGGACAGATTTTGCCAGACACCTGGTACAGATTTTGCCAGACATCTGGTAAATTTTGTTCGTTACTATATCTCCAGAATTTTCCTACCTCTTTCTCCAAATAAAGAGAATATTTAAAAGTTTTCTTAAAAACCCTGATATGTAACATTTGCAATGTTCTCTACAGTTTGCAAAGCGTTTTCCTAATGATTTTCTGCTTTGATCCTGCAAAATCTTATGAATGCCAGTACCATTTCCCTTTTACAGAAGAAGAAACTGGCTCAAGAAGGTGAGACATGATGCTTTGCAGCCGAGGAATTGCCTCAGGTGTCACCATCCCCGTCCCTGAGAACTGGAATTTCAGGCGGGGGCGAGCTGCTGGCTCTGCAGGCAAACTCGCCTTATACCACGCCGCCAAAGGGTCCAAGCTTGCCAGGTGCGTAACACGACCAGGCCCCGAGCGCTCTGGGCCGGGGGCAGATGCTTTCCGTTTGCAGCTCCCAGGGCAGCGCTGCCCTGGGACGCCCAGTGGATTTTCACGGCTCCCCTGGGGCTGGGATCAGGGCAGCTCCGCCTAAGGGCGCGGCCCAATCTGAAGGTTCGCCGCCCCCGCGTGGTGAGACTTGGGAATGGCAGCTTCTGAAGCTCTCCGCGTGTAGTGCGTTTCTGGGGCTCAGCAGGTGCATCAGTTTCGTGGGACAAAGAAACTGTGGTAGTCTTGCCTCTGCCACAAGATAATGTGGGCTTGGGCCTCAAGATAATGTCGGCATGGTATCCCATCTTTGGCGTGAGTCCTACCCTTTCCAAGTGCAGTGGTGGCTGATTCAGTGGTGGCTCCCAGGGATATGATAGGCAAGGGGGGTTTGGTCTCTGCTCTCTGAAATTAGTCCTGGGCTCAAGAGAGAGGCGCACGTGAGGCCTGGGGCTCTTCATGCCTGATTTCCCCCTACCCCTCTGGCTTCCTCCAATTCCTACATCCAAGTTAACTCTGAGACCTGTGGTTACCAAGAAGACAGTCGATGTGGGGGAAGGGCAAAACCAAGTACCTATTATAGCTACAAGGAATAAGATAAAGGAATTATTCCATTTCGTATATTGGTATCATGAGCTTCTTGAGAAGCCTTTTGTGTAATTTATTGTAAAAATCACTAAAGACAAAAATCCTTAATTTTAAATGCTACAAAATTTAAGAGCTCGTTTGGGTTGATGCAGGACCCACAATTCCCTATAGAGCGATCACTGATGAGTGTATGTGAGCCAAACGCACAGGAGCTCATTCTTGAGAGTTCTTAGGAATTCTCCGGAATTATGAGAAGCATATCAACCGCTTCATCGGGGGGGCTCCACTTGGCATTTTACAGGGAGAGTTGGGCAGTTCCCTTCTCAAGGCAAACAGATCTTACGGTAGCGTTTATCCAGATAAATATGAGAGCCGTGTGGGACTGGCTGTATGATAATGGGGATATCCTCCCACTGAATATGCCTATTACTCAGGTCATGGTAAATTTGGTGGTTTAGGAGGCCCCTTTTACATGGGTGCCCCCCCCACAGAATCATACAGCTGTATGAGAAGGCTTCTCAACTTGCCATCCCTCATGGGTCTTACGGATGCCACTCCCTGCTGGGAACCAGAAAAGGTAAAATGGTCTGGGGGTAGGAAAAAAAAAGTTCCTAGGACCAGAACATAAAACGTACAGATTAATAGAATTATGAAATTTAAGATGTTTACACAGGCTTTATGTAAGGTACTTGTAACCCCTTTACCTAAATATCTTATGAAAATGGGTATTGTACAAAAATTAGCCATAGCATGTTTTTAGGTAAAGTTCCAGCAAAGCAACTAAAAAGGGGCCTATATAGCCAATCATTCCCTGCTGCATTTTATGCAAATAATCAGGTCAAGTATATAAGACTAAAATTCACTTTGCACACAAATTAGTCTTACTATAATTTCTCTTTAATAGATAAAAAGGGGCTAGAGAAAGAGAAATTGTTTCAAAGGAAAAGTGTAACACTTGATACTAGATTTCAGCCCTAAATTTTTTTTTGAGTGCAGATTGAATCATGCACTATTTCTTGGTTACAATAATCCTCTAGAGAGTGACAGATTATAATTTTTCTTCATATCTTTAGTTGGTGCCCCAATGGATGGAATAGATTCCTTTTTTTTTTTTTTAGATGGAGTTTCGCTCTTGTTGCCCAGGCTGGAGTGCAATGGTGCTATCTCGGCTCTCTGCAACCTCCGCCTCCTGGGTTCAAGTGATTCTCCTGCCTCAGCCTCTCGAGTAGCTGGGATTACAGGCGCCCGCCACCATGTCCAGCTAATTTTTGTATTTTTAGTAGAGACAGGGTTTCACCATGTTGGCCAGGCTGGTCTTGAACTCCTGACCTCAAGTGATCCACCTGCCTCGGCCTCCCGAAGTGCTGGAATTACAGGCGTGAGCCACCGGCCCACAAATACCCTTTGATTGTCAAAACATTAATGTTATTATCTCTCCTTGTTTTACTCTCAAGGAAGCCCAAATCATGGTATTCTGAACACCAGGGATGTCAATCTCCCTCATTTGTCATCTTACTGGGCTGGATCTGTTTTTCACTGCAGATGCCCTGCTGCTAAAACTATACAAGCACCCTCCCTCCAGGTCCAGTGACTGTCATGGAAGAGGCAGGTGCGTGAGATTGTAAGGGCCAGTTTTGAGGGATAGAGTTAGGTCAAGGTCAGACCCTCCAAATCAAGGAAGGGTACAAAGATGCCTAAACAGCTGGTAAAACAAGGGACTTTGTCTTCTAAGCTATTATGTATCACTTTTGCATCCACCCCAACAATAAACAATTTTCTGCTTCCTGTAGAATTAAAATATTTACTGACAGGATAAAGATACCTTGTGACAAAGCCTCCTGGGTATAATATTCCCAGTTATAAGTTGTAAAGATATATATATATATATATATATATATCTTCTTTTTCAGAGCAATGCTTATGTTTTCGTATAGCTAATTGCTATAAGTCTGTACTTAAAACCAAGTTTACAGTAGCTCAATGCATAGGAGTTAAAGACAAGTTAGTTTTTGCCTTTTTGTTTGTTAGCTTTTTACTTAAAATAGTAATAATAATTTTAAAGAGTAATGAATGCCTGTACATGTCCATTTCCATATGGCCTGGAACATTTGATTGGCTATAAGCCTTTTTTTTTTTTTTTTTTTAAGATGGAGTTTTGCTCTTGTCTCCTAGGCTGGAGTGCAATGGTGTGATCTTGGCTCACTGCAACCTCCACCTCCTGGGTTCAGGCAATTTTCCTGCCTCAGCCTCCCAAGTAGCTGGGATTACAGGCACCTGCCACCACGCCTGGCTAATTTTTTGTATTTTTAGTAGAGACGGGATTTCACCATGTTGGCCAGGCTGGTCTCGAACTCCTGACCTTGCGTGATCCACCCACCTCAGCCCCCCAAAGTGCTGGGATTACAGGCATGAGCCACCTCGCCCAGCCAGCTGTAAGTCTTTTGACTCTTGGTCCCTTATCCATAGGAAATCCCATCGAGGGACCAGGATAGACCAGGGGCAGGCAGCCATGGCATCCCCAAAACACTATGGGACATAATGAAGATTTGCTGGCCATTGATGTTGCCTCTGGCAATTCTTGGCCAGAAGTGGAAGAATGTAAACCAAAAATAAAATTCTAAGCTCCCCTCATCCCCCACCGCCCCCACCACAACTATCTAAATGAGCTTCCTTCTTGGCCAGGGCACTCTTAAAATTTAACCTGAAAGACTGATTCAGGCCGTGACAGGAAGTGGGGGTCGGGCATGCCTCGTTATACTCTCCAGTGTTAACATCAACAGAGACCTTAAGCCTAATAAGAAGCATGTACAATCTATTCTCTCTGAAGCCTGCTGCCTGGAAGCCCCATCCCCCCACTACAGTTGTCCCACCTTTCTGGACCAAACCAATGTATTTCTTAAATGTTCTTGATTAAAGTCTCCTGTCTTGCTGTACCCCAACCACGTTGGGCACACATTCTCAGGATCTCCTGAGGGCTGTGTCATGGGCCATGGTTACTCATATTTGGCTCAGAATAAATCTCTTCAAATTATTTACAGAATTTAACTCTTTCAATGGACATGGGGGAGCACCTGTTGGAGACACAGCATCTCATCCCCCAGACCTGCTGAATCAGAATCTGCATTTCAAGAAGATCCCCAGGCAATTCGCAGGCATATGCACTTATGTTGACAAAAAGAGTCCAACTCTCAAATATTTGAAGAGATCTATTCTGAGCCAAATATGAGTGACACAGCCCCAAGAGACCCTGAGAACATGTGCCCAAAGTGGTCAGGCTATAGCTTGGCTTTATACATTTTAGGGAGACATAAGACATCAATCAATACAAGTAAGATGTACATTGGTTTGGTCCAGAAAAGTGGGACAACTGGAAGCATGGGGTGGGGGCGCTTCCAGGTCATAGGTGGATTCAAGTATTTTCTGATTGGTAATTGGTTGGGAGTTTATTTAAAGGCCTGGAATCCACAGAAGGCATAGAAGGGAGTGTCTTGATTAAGATAAGGGGTCATAGAGACCAAGGTTCCTATTATGCAGATGAAGCCTCTAGGTAGCAGGCTTCAGAGACAATAGATGGTAAATGTTTCTTATCAGACTTAAAAAAGTGCCAGACTCTTAGTTAATTCTCACCTGAATCAGGCAAACAACCTGGAAAGGGAAAGGGATTCTCTACAGAATGTAGATTTTCCCCACAAGAGACAGTTTTGCAGGGCTATTTCAAAAATATGTCAAAGAAATATATTTTAGGGTAAAATACTTTGATTTCTTTGAGGGCCTGCTCTCTGACATGTGGTACTATGCCAGAGTGAGGCTGGAATTTGGTATCCTATTGCTAATCTGTTTTGTTAGTCTTAAGATCTCTGTTTTAATGTTACTGCTGGTCACTTGTGCCTGAATCTCAAAGGGAGGTGAGTGCAATGCGGTGTGTCCAATCCCCCCTTCCCATCATGGCCTGAACTAGTTTTCCAGGTTTCTTTGGAATCTCCTTGGCTGAGACGGGGGCTCCATTCCATCGATTGGGGGATTTAGAATTTTATTTTGGGTTTACAACAGTAAGCAAAATGCTTTCCTGAGTTCTGAGAGTCATTCTAGTGAGTTGTCCAACTTGAGGGGGGATTGTGGAACACTGAAATTTATATAACCAATCAGTCAGAAGTGTGAGTGACTCCTGGAATTTGCAGCTTGTATCTGAAGTGAGAGCAGAGTCTTGTGGGACTGAGCCCTTTACCTGTGAGGTCTGTTCCGTAAACCAAAAATAAAATTCTAGGCCCCCCACCCATCTGAATGGACCCCTCCCCTTGGCCAAAGGCATTCCAAGGTTAACCTGTAAAACTAGTTTAGGCCATGATGGAAAGAGGGAGTTGGACATTAACACTAAGATAGACCTTAAGCAGATAAGAATCATTTACAACCTATTCTCTCTGAAGCCTGCTACGTGGAGGCTTCATCTGCATGATGCAACCTTGGTCTCTACAACCCCTTACCTAACCCAGACATTCCTTTCTACTGATTCCAGATCTTTAGATAATAACCAATTGCCAATCAAAAAATCTTTGAATCCACCTGCGATCTGGAAGCCCCTCACATCTTTCTGAACCCAACCATTGTACATCTTACATGTATTGATTGATGCCTTATGTCCCCCTAAAATGTATAAAATCAAGTTGCAAGCCGACCACCTTGGGCACACGTCATCAGGACCTCCCCTGAGACTGTGTCATAGGCACGTCCTTAACTTTGGCAAAATAGACTCCAAAATTGAGACTTGTTTCAGATACTTTTGGTTTACAGTGCTAACTCAGGAGTGTCAGAAGTGAATTAATTTGTGAACACCTGGTTGGTGTTGGAGAATTTGTTGGTGTTGGAAAAGATACTGTTACTGGAAAGAGGTCCCAATCCAAACCCCAAAAGAGGGTTCTTAGACCTCATGCAAGAAAGAATTCAGGGTGAGTCCATAGAGTAAAGTGAAAGCAAGTTTATTAAGAAAGTAAAGGAATAAAAGAGTGGCTGCTCCATGGGCAGAACAGCCCCGAGGGCTGCTGGTTTGCTATTTTTATCATTATTTCTTGATTATTTGCCAAACAAGGGGTGGATTATTCATGAGTTTTCCGGGAAAGGGGTAAGCAGTTCCTGGAATTGAGGGTTCTTCCCCTTCTTAGATCATATAGGGTAACTTCTTTTTTTTTTTTTTTTTTTTGAGACGGAGTCTTGCCCTGTCACCCAGGCTGGAGTGCAGTGGTGCAATCTCAGCTCACTGCAAGCTCCGACCCCCGGGTTCACACCATTCTCCTGCCTCAGCCTCCTGAGTAGCTGGGACTACAGGCGCCCGCCACCACGCCCGGCTAATTTTTTGTATTTTTAATAGAGACGGGGTTTCACCGTGGTCTCGATCTCCTGACCTCGTGATCCACCCGCCTCGGCCTCCCAAAGTGCCGGGATTACAAGCGTGAGCCACTGCGCCCGGCCATAGGGTAACTTCTTGACATTACAATGGCATTTGTAAAGTGTCATGGTGCCGGTGGGAGTGTCTTTTAGCATGCTAATGCATTATAATTAGGATATCATGAGCAGTGAGGACAACTAGAGGTCACTTTTGTTGCCATCTTGGTTTTGGTGGGTTTTGGCTGGCTTTTTTACTGTAACCTATTTTATCAGCAAGGTCTTTGTGGCCTGTACCTTGTAACAACCTCCTATCTCACTCTGTGACTTAGAATGCCTAACCTCCTGGGAAGGCAGCCCAGCAGGTCTCAGCCTTATTTTACCCAGCTCCTAATCAAGATGGAGTCTCTCTGATTCAAATGCCTCTGACAATACCACGTATTTGGTGTTAGGAAAAAACTCTCCAGACTCACTCATCCCTGTTCTGTGGTGGCTAAGGGGAGGCCCAGGAACAGGGGAGAAATGAGTTTGGGTAGTTCTTCCCCAAGACCCTTACCAGTTATCTGCATTTTAAGAATTCTCTGGCTGGGTGCGGTGGCTTACAGCTGTAATCCCAGCACTTTGGGAGGCCAAAGCGGGTGGATCAACTGAGGTCAGGAGTTTGAGACCAGCCTGGCCAACATGGTGAAACTCCGTCTCTACTAATAATACAAAAATTAGCCAGGCGTAGTGGTGCATGCCTGTAATCCCAGCTACCTGGGAGACTGAGGCAGGAGAATCGCTTGAACCCAGGAGGCGGAGGTTGCAGTGAGCCAAGATCGTGCCATTGCACTCCAGCCTGGGTGACATAAGTGAAACTCCATCTCCAAAAAAAAAAAAAAAAAAAAAAAAAGGAATTCCCTATAGAAGCCAGATTCTTCAATGATTGAGTTGTGGCTTAATGGTAACTTGTCCTGGCTCCAGCACTTACTAGCTGTGTGATCTTGAGTAAGTTACTTATTCTTAAGTTTCCTCATCTGTGCAGTGGGGATGCCTGCCACACAGATTCTTTGCTCATTTTTTACTAAAATGTCTTATTCTCAAAGACTTTGTCTACATACCTCCTTCTTCCAAGTAAAAAAATCCAATATGAAATCATTATTTTATTTTCCCCTTCTAAGAATTAATCAGAAGGATCTGGAACAACTTAACTGCCTGAGGCACCTGTAGACAGAGAGCAAGAAACTTGTTCTGTATTCTGAGAGTTTGCTGGAGGTTTGCTCGAGGGCCAAGGTGTGCTTCTCCCAGGCTGTCAGGATGTTAGTAATAACTCCAGGCCCTTACTCTCCTATGTCTCAACTATTATCCTCTCGAGATCTTTGAGTGTCTTCAGGCTGGTGAATCTCATAGCATGAGAGTGCTGCATGTTAGAGCTAGATTCCTAATAAGGAGGTGTCCCATGGTCAAATACACATTTTTCTAAGGAACTTAATTATCCTCATTCTATTCAATGACTGCAGCACCCCCCACTACCAGTGAGCATCAGGAGATTAATTCATTTGACGAATATTTGCCAAGTACCTACAAGGCATTGCTCTCCAGGAGCCTCGCTTCCTGTGGCTTTGCTGAGTTTCTAAGGTCTCTCTGGCTTTGTGGTTCTGGGGTTGAACCACATGTGAGGTGAGGGTTGGGCATGGTGGCACCATCCTGGGCAACACAGCAAGACTCCATCTCTTAAAAGACATCTAGGGTGAGGGAGGAGTAGGTGAACTGAGGTCTTCTGCTGAGTCCTTGGGCTACTTTCTAAATTACACATTCTGATTGCCCTCTGCTCCTGCAGTGCCCACAGCCTTCCTCCCTCCTTCCATCTTCATAGGCTGAGGCCACTCCAGGGAAATCCTTCCAGAAGGAAGGTGAAGGAAGTGATGGGGGTTGGAGGGAGAGGCCCTGCGAGCCTGCAATACCTGCAACTGGAAGGAATTGTAATCGCCCAGTGGGTTCACCTTGCCCACTGCCTAGACAGAGCTGATTTATCAAGACAGGGGAATTGCAATGGAGAAAGAGTAATTCATGCAGAGCCAGCTGTGTGGGAGACTGGAGTTTTATTATTACTCAAATCAGTCTCCCCAAGCATCCCAGGACTGGAATTTTTAAAGATAATTTGGCAGGTAGGGGCTTGGGAAGTGGAGAGTGCTGATTGGTCAGGTTGGAAATGGAATCACAGGGGAATTGAAGTGAGGTTTTCTTCCTGTCTTCTGTTCCTGGGTGGGATGGCAGAACTGGTTGAGCCAGATTACTGGTCTGGGTGGTGTCAGCTGATCCATCAAGTGCAGGGTCTGCAAAATATATCAAGCACTGACCTTAGGTTTTACAATAGTGATGTTATCACCAGGAGCAATTTGGGGAGGTTCAAACTCTTGCAGCCAGAGGCTGCATGATTCCTAAACTGTAATTTCTAATTTTGTAGCTAATTAAGGCAGACTGGTCCCCAGGTAAGAAGGAGGTACCTTTTGGAAAGGGCTAGTGTCAATTTTGTTTCAGTCAAACCATAAACTAAATTCCTTTCTAAGGTTAGTTCTGCCTACACCCAGGAATGAACAAGGACAGCTTAAAGGGTAGAAGGCAGATAGAGTTGGTGAGGTCTGATCTCTTTCAGTGTCATAATTTCCTCAGTTATAATTTTCACAGAGGCAGTTTCAGAATCATGCCATAAGTCCTCCCCACTCCCCAAGTACCTGGCTTGTGCCAGTCCCTTAGTCCACTTTTCTACCCTCTTCTCTTCAGTCCCAATCCAACTGTGCTATAAAGCTCATATCCAGGGCCAACCCATGAGAAACTTCTCTCGATCCCCTAGTTGGAAAAATTCATTCCCTCTTCTGACCTCCCATGTAGAGACCATTTATAGCATGTTAGAACTCGATTCCTAATAAGGAGGTGCCCGATGATCAAATACACTTTTTTCCAGGGAACTTAATTATCCTCATTCTATTCAATGACTGCAGCATCATCCCCACCATCAATGAGCATGAGCAGATTAATTCATTTGACGAATATTTGCCAAGTACCTACAAGGCATCGTTCTCCATGAGCACATAGCTGTAAACAAAACACAGCAGCAAAGGACCCTACCCTCTAGGGGAGGCAGGCAATAGAAAAATAAGGAGATAATATGCGAATCATGACAAGCATTTTGAAGACAAAATAGTGGAAGGGGATAAGGAGTAATGGGGGTAAAAGAGGTGCTGCTCTTTTATGTAGACCGGTCAAAGAGCAGAACCTGTAGAAAGTAAGTGAGCATCATGACCAGCTGTGAGAAGAGCAATGCAGGAAGAAGACGTGGTTAGTGCAAAGGCCCCAGGAAGACTGTGCCTGATGTGTTTGAGCAGCAGCGATGAGGCCAGTGTGGCTGGCGCTGAGTGGGTGGGGTGGGGGAGTGGAAGATGATACAGTCAGAGAGGCTATGGAGGAAAGCCTTGTAGGACTGTGTAAAAACTTAGGCTTTGTAAAAGAGAAGGGAAACCACAGGAACATCATGATCTGATTCAAATTGTCACAGGATCCCTCTGGCTGCGGTGTGGAGAGTGGCCTGTAGGAGACAAAGGGTGGAGACAGAGGGCCAGTGAGTAGGCTACTGCACCAGTTCAGGCAAACACTGAAGGCCTGTGTATATGTGTTGTTCCCTTGGTCTGTCTCAGGTCTCTTGAATAGTAAGAATGCTTTGATCTGTTGAAGATGATTCTGTTCTTTACATAAGTAATTAAATGTCTTTCCTTTGTTGTTTCCTGATACCTAAATGCAGTAATATATGCTCATGATAGAAAACTTGGAAAATAAAGAAAAGCATTAAACAAGTAAAGATTTCCAACTCCTACAACTCAAAGAAAACAGATAAGTCATTCTACTTTAGAGGTCTAAATGTACAGGAACTCATTGATTTGCTCATCAAAAGGTGAAGAGGGAAGAGTAGCAGCCCCAGGTAGAGCTACCCAGCGGGCAAGGCTGCCCTCAGGAACCACAGCCTTCCCTTTCCTAATGATTTCTACTCTGTGGCACCCACTCTTCCCTCTTCAGGGCTCTGGTGTTACCCTCCTTCTGGGTCTCCATCAAATCTGCTGTCAGCAAAAGATCCAGCTCATTCATCCAGCCCCAAGAGACAGGGCTTCACCTCAGGACAAGGGTGAGATGAATGAAGTCTTGGACACATAATTTAAGAAGTCAAAAAACTCAGCCATTAAGATAAATCATATTCAAATGCAATGGTTTAAAAAGTTAAAATTAATTTTAAAAATCCATGAACAAAATATAAACATTTAAAATAAAGACAAGGTCCAACCTTGCACCTGCACAGTCCTGCCTTGCTCTCCGCACCCTAACCCAGCCCCGCTCAGCCCAAGAGCTTTGGATCTGAATACGAGTCGTTCCAGACTTCAAGGTCAAGTTAAAGTGTTAATCATCTACCAGAATGTGATTTCTAGCTTCAAAAAGAAAATCAAGAAAACAACTTCCACATCAATGCAAAGGTTTCCTCATTTCACCAGGTTTTTTTTTTTCCCCTCTGTTTACCTGATGGTTTACTAAAGAGGTGAAGAAGTCTGTGGCTGAATGAACACATTGAATAATTGCAGAGACTTAAATTCTTAAATATTCAGCAAGATATTTTACCTTTTTTTTTGTTTTTTTTTGAGATGAAGTCTCACTCTGTTGCCCAGGCTGTAGTGCAGTAGCGTGATCTTGGCTCACTGCAACCTCCGCCTCCCAGGTTCAAGCAATTCTCCTGCCTCAGCCTCCCAAGTAGCTGGGACTACAGACATATGCCACCACACCCGGTTAATTTTTGTATTTTTAGTAGAGGCAGGGTTTCTCCACGTTGGTCAGGCTGGTCTCGAACTCCTGACCTCAGGTGATCCACCCACCTCGGCCTCCCAAAGTGTTGGGATTACAGGTGTGAGTCACCATGCTTGGCCATGTCAGTTGTTTCTGCTGCTTGCTGTGTAGACTGATGTGATGACCATCCTCTTATTGACCCTCCTGTGTCTCTGGAGCCCCACCACCTGCCTTCTACCTGGAGCCTTCCTTCCCAGGTCCTTCTTCAACACCAGCTCCAGGATCTGCAAGACCTTTGGATATGGCCACTGCAGAAGGAAGGAGAACCACTTCCTGAAGAAGCAGGAGTGAGCCAGGATCTGCCACAGGAGACAGCCGAGACCCCAGGGCGTGGGGTAAGGCGAGGAGCAGGTCCGGAGGGAAGATCTGAGGCAAAGAGGTAGAGTTCACAGGTCCTACACCCCTCGCACCTACACAGTGTCCCTTTTCTGATGCTGGGGCTCTCACTGCCTTCCGAGGAGAAAGTGGCAATGTGTCCTGTGAAACCACAGACTTAACACATCTTCCAAAAGCCAGCTTGGCAGGAGGTCACTGCTAGAAGCACCTCTGAAATAATCTGAGCCGTCTTACCTGTTCCCCTTTTTCAGATGGGAACACTGAGGCAGCCACCCTGCAGAGTGAGTCTGCAGTGCTCCTGAGCCACCACCCCCCAGGCTTGGCAAACTCACTGCCTTCTTGTCTGTCACCTTGACTGCAGGGAGGACCATAGGTGCTCATTTCTGGGAGGGTCTAGGATCTGCCAGCTGCACAATGTCCCAAGTCAAGGGCTTCAGCAATGACAATGAACAAATTCCTTTCCCTTTGCAGAGAGCCTGTCACCTGTGCTGCCTTGAGATGCTGACGTCTGAGGATGCGCCAGACAGGGCCTGTGGCTGCTTTCTGAAATAGTGCAGCAGCTTCTCTGCTTCCTCCTCAACCCTCTCCTTCACAGCAGAACCCAGCCTCCTTCCTCTCCCCATGGGCTTGTTTCAGCACTGTATTTGATAAACTGAGCACCACAAGAATACAAACCACATTCCTTTGTTTTTTCATCATGTTATCCCCAGCACTTAGCACAGTGCCTGGCACAAAGGAGACAGTCTGTAAATATTTGCATAATGAATGAATAAATGAGGGCACGAGCACATCTCCTTTGCCCAGGACAGATGACAGGCTGAGGGTTTGAATCCAGGACTCTCTCACCCTAGCTCTCATTCTCACTGCATCCTCACCTTCATCCTCTACCCCCCACCCCCTCGCCGGGTTCTTTGGGGATGGCAGGGGTGGAGTTTCTGGCATCCAGTTCTGAGCATCAGCTCTGCCAAGTAGTGGTGGCGGGGGGGTTTTCATGAAAGAATCCCCCTTGCTGCCTGTGATGTTGGACATTTTTCCTTGTCTGTGTAGTTTCAGGCTTTGTCTCTCTGGCCTTATACAATATTTAAAAACATTCATTTTCCAGTTAAACAAACTGGATTGGATCCTGTTGTTTGCAACTAAGAACCTTAATATTGGGTGATCTTCCCAATATTTTGCAGAACAGCAGCATCACCACTTTTCCTGGCTTCAGACTGGGCCCTACCAGTTGTAAGAAGAAAACCCATTACAACACCTACCTCTTAATGGCCACTCTAAGCTACACAAAAACCTGGGTGATGTTTCAACATTAAAGCCTTTTTTTTTTTTTTCACTTTTGGGCCAGGTCAGATTTAGGGGTAGGTTGTTCTCCTGGACTCTCTGAAGGAGAAGGGAAGGAGCATGAGGGTCAATTGTCTGCTTATCCAAGAAATCCCCTTCCCTGAAGTTGTGTGTGTGTGTGTATCTGTGTGTGTGTGTGTATCTCTGTGTGTGTTGTGGGGTGGTGGTGGTGGTTTGTTATTTCAGTTACAGCAATAACAACTACCCATTTAGTGGACACTGGCCACGTACCAGGCTCCATGCCTAGCTTTTTACACACATTATTTCATTTAATTCCCAAGAATCCTGTGAAGGAGGGTGCATTATTGTCCCCAGTTTACAGAGGGGGATATGGAGGCATGGTGATGTCACGTAACTGCCATATTGTTTTCCTGGGGCAACTAGAACAAAGGACTACAGACTGACTGGTTTAAACAACTGCAATTTACCCTCTTAAATTCTGGAGGCCAGAAGTGTGAGATCAGGGTGTCCACAGGGCTGTGTTCCCTCTGAAGAAGCTGGGGAAAGATCTGTTCCAGGCCCCTCTCCTGGCTTCTGGAAACTCCTTGACTTGTGGTCACATAAATCCAATCTTCACAGTGTTCTCCCGTCTGTCCCCTTTTTAAGGACACCAGTCGTATTGGATTAGGGCCCACACTGATGACCTCATCTTAACTTGATTACCTCTGTAAAGAGCCCATCTCCAAATAAGGTCACATTTGGAGGGACCTGGGGGTTACGACTCCAAGTAGCTTTTTTGGGAGGACAGAGTTCAACCCATAACAGCTGATAAATGGCAGAACCCAGGCATATGTGACAGACCCAAAGGCTTTGTCCTTTGGGAGGAAGATTGTGTAAATTAAGAGCCCAGACTTTCCAGCCAGGCTATAAGAGTCCTAATTCTGGGTTTGTCTTAATTTGGGAATTTGGGGATCTAAGAAGCAGCTTATTAGGTAAGGTGGGCATGGGGGTGAGAAAGGGTGAGGCATCAAGCCCCCCATCATTGTTTGTGACTGAGCTTAATTCCATTGGGAATGCTGGGAGCAGGGCCAGACAATTCCTCTCAGCAGCTATCACCCCCTTTCCCTAGGAGAGCAAGTGTTTATGCACCAATGGAGCTATTCAGGCACCAGTCTCCATATGGACTGAGGGTTTCCGGCTGATCTGGGCCTGGGCCCTCCTTGTGTGGCTTCCAAGGAAGCCCTGAGGCAAAGAGATGCAGACACTAGCATTTGGAAATCAGCTGGCAGCACCGAAGGAGTCACGTCCGGGGTAAGGGTAGGGCACATATCTTCTGCCACACTCTGTATGTGGCTTTGAACAAGTGATTTAACTTGTATGTGTACTCTGTACCTGTCTTCTCCCTGTTTGGGGTTATTGTGAAGCTAAGTGAATTAACACATGCTGAGCCCTTGGACCATGTAATGACTGCAACTTAAACATTAACTATGATTATTACTGACTAAATGATACTGCCCCCTACTGGAAAATGAGTGACCCGGACATCACTTAGAAACACTAGTGCTGGACGGCATTTGGGAGGGAATCTGAACCAAATTCCTCATTTCACAGATGAGGAATTCAGACCTAAGAAAGGGAAGTATCTTGCCCAATGTCACCCAGCTAACATATATGATCATTATAACAGACAACCCAGGCAGCCTCATTCACTCTCGTGTGTGTATATATGTATATAATTATATACATATATAAAACAGACATGTATATAACATATATGTATATATGTATTTTATATATTTACACATATTATTTCTATTAATATATAACTACATATACACGTGTGTATATGCACATATGTATATATAATTACATACATATGCATATATATTATACATACACATACACATGCATATAATTATATACATATATGTGCATATATACACACACGTATGTATCACTAGTGTTTGTAAGTGATATCCGGGCCACTCATTTTTCAGTAGGGAATAATATAATTATATACATATATGTGCACATACATACATAATATATATGTTTTTAGAGACTGGGTCTTGCTCTGTCACTCAGGCTGGAATGCAGTGGTGCAATCATTGCTCATTGTAACCTTGAACTCCTGGCCTCAAGCAATCCTCCTGTCTCAGCTTCCCCAGTAGCTGGAACTACAGGTATGTGCCACCATGCTCAGCTAATTTTTTAACTTTTTGTAGAAACAGCTCTCTCCATGCTGCTCAGGCTGGTTTGGAACTCCTGGCCTCGAGCAATCCTCTGGCCTCGGCCTCCCAAAGTGCTGGGATTACAGGCATGAGCCACCAGGCCTCACTCCCAAATATTAAGCACCTGTTTTGTGATAGGCACCAGGAAAACAATAATGACCAAAGCGGTAGCCTCCAAATTTGTTTGATCCCTCACACCACCCATATCAGTAAAAGGTTTTTTTGTTTGTTTGTTTGTTTGTTTGTTTTGCTTTGGAGACAGGGGTCTGACTCTGTCACCCAGGCTGGAGTGCAGTGGCGTGATCTCAGCTCACTGCAACCTCCGTCTCCCAGGTTCAAGCAATTCTCCTGTCCAGCCTCCCGAGTAGCTGGGATTACAGGCGTTTGCCTGGCTAATTTTTGTATTTTTAGTAGAGATGGGGTTTCACCACGTTGGCCAGGCTGATCTCGAACTCCTGACCCCAAGTAATCTTCCCGCCTTGGCCTCCCAAAGTTTTGAGATTACAGGCATGAGCCACTGTGCCCAGCCCAGTAAAAGGTTTTTGAGCGTGCAGTTCCCGTATTTATAAGTATATGCATATTGTTGTACTAATATGTACATTATAAGTATTCAATAATATAAATTTTAATAAAGTATAGGCTAGAAATGAATATAATGAAGTTTCTAAATATTTTCTTTCTGTACCACAGTGCACCCCACTTAGGAGTTGGCTGGACCAGAACAGGGGAGGCAGAGGAATAGTTTCAGCAGCACAAACACTGCGGG
This sequence comes from Nomascus leucogenys, assembly GCF_006542625.1. NCBI lineage: Eukaryota > Metazoa > Chordata > Mammalia > Primates > Hylobatidae > Nomascus > Nomascus leucogenys. The sequence continues at coordinate 18,596,276 of NC_044393.1, read as the reverse complement.
AGCCCAGGTGGAGGCCCTTAATCTCACCTGAAGAGGTCAAGGCTGGCGTCACAGAGGAGGCAGCGCTCATCCTGGATTTTGAAAGATGAACTGAATTTTATCAGGTAGAAAGAGGAAAACATAAGCTTTTGGGCATGGCAAGGATGTGGACATTAGAAAAAGGATTCTAATTTCCTTTACCTCCCACCTCTCCGAAAGGAGTATTTGTATTGGTTTCCAAGTAGCTGTTCTGCATCATAGGAGACCCCAACTTATTCCTCAAAGTTCACCCAACCCTGAATATAGGTGAACCTGGAGTGCCCTCCATGGGTAGAAGGGGAAGAGGAGTTACCTAGGAGAAATGGGGGAACCACCTCATTTGCATGAGAGTCATGCCCTTCTCCCCTGTAGCCTGAGTTTCCTGCTTCCCTCTGCTCCACCCAGCTCATCAGGAGAGAGCCCACTACCTTTCTTACCTCTAAGAAACAGACCCATGGGGGAGTGGCATAGGTGTGTGCATGTTGGGATGGGAGAGGGATTTGGTGCTGGAAGGAGAAAAGTTGGGAAAGGCTTCTGAATAATGAAAACCCAGAATTTCATAGAAGTTAGCTCATTAATCAGCCTTAGCTTTCGTACTTTCTCCAATGGGAAGCTCACCTCCTCTTGGCAGCAGGTTCCAGCTGACAGCACTCATTATTAGAAGAGCACTCTTGTTTCCCATTAAACTAGTGTATGGGCCAGGCATGGTGGTTCATGCCTATAATCCCAGCAGTGAGGCAGGTGGATTGCTTGAACCCAGGAGTTCAAGAACAGCCTGGGCAACATGTTGAAACGCTATCTCTACAAAAAATACAAAAATCAGCAGGGCGTGGTGGCATGCACCTGTAGTCCCAGCTACTCAGAGGCTGAGGTAGGAGGATCACCTGATTCTGGGAGGTGAAGATTGCAGTGAGCCGTGATTGTGCCACTGTACTCCAGTGTGAGCGACAGAGTAAAATCCTGTCTCAAAAAAAGAAAAAAAAGAAACAAATATGTGTCCCCTTTGCCCCTGGCCCTGCATTTCCACATGGGTCCTGACTACTCTCAAGAAGCCCACTAACCAGGTCAGCTGTCTTTGTACTAAGACAGTTCCGCAGAGATTGAGAAATGGTAATCAAAGTACTTCCACCTCCCACAAAGTGTATTTTTGGTTCTTGTGCAACGTTTTGCTAAGTCCTCCATGAGCTTTCAGACTCTTAGGATTCATAGTTAAGAGAATCTCTCTTTTTAAATCTCCCTACGATTTCTGCAGAGGCTGCCAGATGGTAGCCCCCCTTGTGAGGTGCCCCTCACTGGGGATGGGGAGAGAGGCAACTGTAGGAAGAGGAGGGTGCTCAGTAGGGTAAGAGCTCCTGAGTCACCCCCCTGCCTTGCCTCCCCCAGTTAAGCAAGAGCTGTGGAAATGGTAATTCAGAAATAGAAAAGAGGATGGCTGAGAGGAGGGGGTAGGAGGTAGGTGGTGGGCAGGGGTCCAAGGCTCATGAAGGTATTTCTGAGGATGCACCACTCTTCAAGTTCATTATTAGACCTCCCAGCCGCAAGGCATCATGGGAACAATCTGTTTGGAATCCAGTGGGTTCCCAGCCAAAGATAGGTGCTCTCCAGCTCCTCCAGGTGGAGCCCCTTTGACAATACATTCACACACCTGCCTCCAAGAAGATGGGGGCTGGAGGGACTTTTGGAGAGCAAAATCTAACTGCCTCGCTGCAGATGAGAAAACTGAGGCATAGAGTGCTGGAATAGCAGGGATTGTTAAACAATTGAGGATGTAGACTCGGCGTTAGATAGAGCTAGTTCTCACTCACTGCCTTGTGGTCTCGCATATGTTTCTCAACTTCTCCGAACTTCAGTTTTCTTATTGATAAAATATGGATGATGACAATACCTGTCAATATCTCCAGCCAGAGACCACTAGGAATACCCCTCTTCCTAGCTGAACTAGAAGTCGAACAACGTGCGTTTATTACTCACTAAAGTTAAGGAGAATACAGACCTGGGTGATCACACAGTGACATCTCATCAAGGGGATGTTAGAAAGGACTTCTAGGACTCAGGCTTGTGTTAGTTGATTTGGGGGACGGTTTAAAGAAGCAGGCTTTGCATTGGATACTGTCAGGAAGTGCAGCAGTTCTATGACTCGGTATCTTAATAAATCTTAGCTGTAAGAAGGGATGACTGGATGGAGGTTAGAGCTGTAAGAAGAGCAGCAGTTGGTAAAGAAGCAGCTGATGTTCATATTAGCCAGGGGAGAGGGCTGCTTGATTATTTTTGTGGCTTGCTCATGTTTTGTCTGTGTTCAAACATGATTACAGCTTAGGCAGTTTTGGTTTTGATCTGTCATGGGCAGAGCATGGCCTTGTCTGACATTGATGTTTTGCAAAGTTGTTCATGTTCAGCAGGAGAACATCAAGGCCCAGCTGAGTGTCAGGACAGCTCCTGGAAGTCAGGTCTGCTCTTTTTTCTTTTTTCTTCTCTCTGTCTCTCTCCCTCTCTCTCTTTCTTTCAAGACAGGGTCTTGCTCTGTCATCCAGGCTGGAGTGCAATGGCGTGATCTTGACTCACTGTCACCTCCACCTCCTGGGTTCAAGCGATTCTCATGCCTCAGTCTCCCGAGTAGCTGGGATTACAGGTGCACGCCACCACACCTGGCTAACTTTTGTATTTTTAGTAGAGATGGGGTTTTACCATGTTGGCCAGACTGATCTCAACCTTCTGACCTCAGATTCAGGTGATCTGCCTGCTTTGGGCTCCCAAAGTGCTGGGATTACAGGCGTGAGTCAGCCTCTGCTTTTTTTCTCATGTTGACCTCATAGAATCATAGTGATAATTAAATGCTATGATATTTGTGAAATTCCTTGTACAAGTACCTGGCAGAATAACTTCTCGATAAATAGTGCTTGGATGATAAAAGTAATTGTAATAATATTCATTAGTAATAATAATGAATAAGTTTATAATGGAAAAGAGCTTGGTACTTATTTATTTATTTATATTTTATTTATTTATTTATTTTTTGAGACGGAGTCTCGCTCTGTCGCCCAGGCTGGAATACAGTGGCTGGATCTCGGCTCACTGCAAGCTCTGCCTCCCGGGTTCATGCCATTCTCCTGCCTCAGCCTCCCGAGTAGCTGGGACTACAGGTGCCCACCACCACACCTGGCTAATTTTTTGTGTTTTTAGTAGAGACAGGGTTTCACCATGTTAGCCAGGATGGTCTCGATCTCCTGACCTCGTGATCCGCCCGCTTCGGCCTCCCAAAGTGCTGGGATTACAGGCGGGAGCCAAGGAGCTTGGTACTAATTAGAGGGGTTAGGCTTTAGTGGCTATTACTATGTGACTATTTAGTAGATACTACTGTGTGACCATAAGCAAGTCACTTCACTTTTCTGAGCCAGTTTCCTTCCCTGTAAAATATGGGAAAAAGCTTGATGTGGTGGCTCACGCCTGTAATCCCAGCACTCTGGGAGGCCGAGGTGGGTGGATCCCTTGAGGCCAGGAGTTCCAGACCAGCATGACCAACATAGAAAAACCCCATCTCTGCGGGATATCTAGGCAAAGATGTTGAGTAGACACTGATTTATCCATGCACTCATTCAGCACACGTTTCTTAGAAAGGGTATTTGGTGATTGAAAGTGCAGACCAGACTCCATGGATTCAAATCTGACTCTGCCAATTTACTGGTTGTGTGGGCAAGTCGCTTCACTTCTCTGTCATTATTGATGCATCTGTAAAATGCGGTTGGTAATAACAGCTCCTGCCTCTTTGGTTGTTACTGAGGGAGGGGAGGTTAATACATGTATAGACTTTGGAATAGTGCGTGCACTCAGGAAGGACTCAATAGCCACGCTATGGTTGAGTGCCGACTGTATGTGCTGGGCACTGTTCTAGGTGCTGGGTCACAGGAGTGAAGGCAGCACACAAGCTCCCCACCCTCCTGGAGCTGACATTTCAGCTGGAGAGAATAATAATTGAGTGAGATAAGTTTCAGGTGGTGATAACTGCTATGAAGAAAAGAATTCAGGGAGGGAGGGATAGCATTGGGAAAAATACCTAATGTAAATGACGGGTTGATGGGTGCAGTGGGCCAGCAGGGCCCATGTATACCTAAGTAATGAGCCTGCACATTGTGCACATGTACCCTAGAACTTAAAGTATAATTTAAAAAAAGAAAGAAAATAACCCAGAGTACAGGGTAAAGAGGGGCCAGTTTAGGCAGGATGGCTCTGAGTGGAGTGAAGGAAGGAGCCGTGTAGGCCTCTGGTGGATGCAGAAGAAAGAATGAATGCATGGCCGGGCGCGGTGGCTCACGCCTGTAATCCCAGCACTTTGGGAGGCCGAGGCGGGAGGATCACGAGGTCAGGAGATCGAGACCATCCTGGCTAACACGGTGAAACCCCCTCTCTACTAAAAATACAAAAAATTAGCCAGGCGAGGTGGCAGGCGCTTGTAATCCCAGCTACTCGGGAGGCTGAGGCAGGAGAATGGCGTGAACCCCAGGGGGCGGAGCCTGCAGTGAGCCGAGATGGCGCCACTGCACTCCAGCCTGGGCGACAGTGAGACTCCTTCTCAAAAAAAAAAAAAAAAAAAAAAAGAATGAATGCAAAAGTCCTAAGGCAGGAACAAACTCCTCCTGCATGACAGAAAAAGATAGGCAGGGGCTTGATCACAGCCATGACAAGGTATTTAGATTGTAATTCCAGGTACAGTGAAAACCACAGAAGGGCTTGGAGCACGAAAATAACGTGATCCGATTTAATTTTTGAAAGGTCACCAGCCGCCATGAAGAGAACGTAACACACCAACAATGGAGAGAGGTCTGGAATGGGCAGAGATCTGAGATTTTTCACTCAGTTGGAAAATGGTACAGCAGGAGTGGCTGACATGGCCCAGGGGTTGTATGTAGAATCACAATGATAGGAAAAGGGCAGTTCTGCTCTTGCCTTACCGCGTGATCCTGGAGAGTGTCACCTGTCCCTCAGGTTCTCGTTTACGACAGAAGGTGGCGCCAGGTGTGATAATTCAAGCATCCCTTTTAACACTCATGTAATCATGTAATGCTGCCAATAAACAATGCCACAAGGATCTGTTTTACAGTTATGCTCCTTAGAAGCATTTATGAAGCATTTCACACGAATTCTTCTAGCACTTGCTATGAATGCAGCCTGCCCCTGCAGGGCCTGTGCTATGCTGCCTGAACTTGGGATGCCAATTCAGCCACTGTTTTCTCCTCTGTAAGGTGGGGATGACAAAATCTGCTCTGCCCACTTCTCAGGAATGCATGAAGTATGACATTAGAGAAACCCTGGCAAAGAGGTTTTTTTTTTTTTGAGAGGGTGGCATGGAGAAGGGGTTTCTTTCTTTTTTTTTTTTTATTTAATTTACAACAGGGACTTTTTTTTTTTTTTTTTTTTTTTTTTTTTTTTTTTTGAGTCAAGAGTCTCGCTCCATCACTCAGGCTGGAGTGCGGTAGCGTGATCATAGTTCACTGCAGCCTCGACCTCCTGGGCTCAAGCATCCTCCCACCTCAGCCTCCTGAGTAGCTGGAACTACTGGCACACGCCACCGTGGCTGGCTAATTTTAAAAAACTTTTTGGAGAGACAAGTTATGTTGCTCAGGCTGGTCTCGAACTCCTGGGCTCAAGCGATCCTCCACCTTGGCCCCTTGGCTGATTCTTTTGGAACTTTCTTCCTTGTGTGTAAATTTAGGTGTGTTACCTAAATTGTTACTATTTGATTTTTCAGGTTTAAGACTTACCATTATGGAAAACGAGGACTTGGCTTTCTTTTCCATGTGCCTCCATGACTTTTACAAACCCTTTCTATAACTCATCCTCCCAGTGGAGTTATACTATAATGTTAATCAGATCAATATTCGATATTCAGGTTTAAATCCAGGTTCCCATTCCTGGACTTTTCCCCATACCTGTTGAGACGACACTACATACGGCTTCCTTCAAAAACTAGAAGCATCTGGGAAATGGAGAATTCTAGCGTTGCTTCTCCTTCTTAGGGAGATGGTGTTATGGATAACAGAGAATTAATAGCACAAGCTTTGGTTTCAGAAGGACTAGAGTGTAATTCCTGGCTTTGCTGGTCCTGGCTGCAAGACTCAAGCCAATTGCTTTCTCTGCCAACTTTGATTTCTTCACCTATAAAGAGGTGTGAAGTTGTGGCTGGGCATGGTGGCTCACGTCTGTAATCCTAGAACTTTGGGAGGTCAAGCTGGGTGGATCACCTAAGGTCAGGAGTTCGAGACCAGCCTGATCAATACAGTGAAACCCCATCTCTACTAAAAAAATACAAAAATTAGCCAGGTGTGGTGGTGTGCGCCTGTAGTCCCAGCTATTCGGGAGGCTGAGACAGGAGAATTGCTTGAACCCCAGCCTGGGTGACAGAACAGAACAAGACTCTGTCTCAAAAAACAAAACAAAACAAACAAAAAAAAGAGGTGTGAGGTTGCATGTAAGCTTCTTAGGTACGTGCCTGAAACAGAGTAAATAATCAATTAAAATGAGCTCTTATATTCCACCCCCATCCTGCAAAGAAAATAACTTTTATTGAGAGATTACTCAGTCGGCACATAATACCGCCTTATTTCTTCTTCCACCACACTCCCTCCATTTTCCCATGCTACAGAGGAAAACAAGGCATTCAGAGTGACTCAGCGACCTGCTGAGGTCACACAGCAATAAGAGTAGGGGAGCAGTGCTGTGCACCTGTAATCCCAGCTACTCAGGAAGCTGAGGTGGGAAGATCCCTTGAGCCCGGGAGGCAGAGGTTGCAGTGAGCTGAGATTGCGCTACTGCACTCCAGCCTGGGTGACAGAGCAAGATCCTGTCTCACAAAGGAAAAAGAACAGTAGGGGCAGGATTCCCACTGAGGATCTGCTCATCTGACTTCTGGAACAAAGAAGTGGACAATAAAAGAAGTGGAGCTCAAGGCCCCTGCCTTATGGCCCAGAAACTCTTTCTTGGACTGGGCTGGGGACTGGCATGTCCTAGCTGGCTGGACCTCACAGGGCACACATGGGAGAGACTCAGCATCTGGAAACTAGGGTGTTACTCCCTACTCCTCTTACCTTGAGCTAGCTCTCCAGTGGGTTTCGAGCTTCAGTGCACAATACATACATGATCTGAAAAGCCTCAAGCTGCAAATCTGGTTTAAAGAGGTCCTGTGTGAGTTGTGTCTCCAGAAACTTGGCAGAAATGAAGTCTTTCTGGAGGAATCTACCTTTGAGTCTCAAAGAATTCCCACAAGATAAAGTTCTAAGGCACCTGAGCTCACAGTCAAAAATTACAAAATAAAAGGGGAGCAAGGCCTGGTGAGAGTCAACTGAAATGACAGAGAATGCAACAAAACCCACACAGCCTAAGATTTCCAAGGATAGAAAAACAAGCATATCAAACAAGTATGTTAAATATATTGTTCAGGGATGAACACATATGTGGTTAAACTGTAAAGCAAAGAACTGATAAGCATAAATTTTAAGTTGTTTTGCTCTAAGGGGGAAGGAAAGAGAAATGACATTATAGGAACACAGAAAGATTCACAGATCATATTAATATGCTGACAGCAAGTGCTCATACGTCCACCACCCACATTAATTTCACAAGTGTTTGCTCTGTTGTTATTCTTTGTATTTTCAACATGTCTTATAAATATTATTTTGCTGTCTACGGTTTCATAAACACAATAAAAATATAGCTTGGGGCTGGTTCATTCTGATTGCTTGCATGCATGAGTCCACCTTCCCCCTAACCATCAGACTTCTTATGTTGGGTAAATATATGGTTGCACAATTTTTTCCTCCTTTTTCTAAGCTGGGTGGAGAATGTCTTCCCCACATGTTTCCAGTAATTTCAGATGTTGCTTTCTCTGCCCATAGTTTCCTTAGGCAGAGGGAGTAAATCCCCCTGCTGGCTGCCTAGAACACTTTTTTAAAAACCAATCTCTTATCAGAACTGCCTGTTTCCTTGTCCGTCTCCCCTACTGGGCCACTGGGCCTCAAGCGATCCTCCCGCCTCAGCCTCCCAAACTGCTGGGATTACAGTCATAAGCCAGTGCACCCAGTCCCAGATTTTGTTTTTCTAATACAGTTCCACTAGTTCTATTAATAGCTAAAATGTAAACACTGAAAACTCATTTGAAACTAAAGAGGGGAAAAGCAAGTAAAAGAGGTTTTTAAAAATTAAACCATCATGGAAACTGGTTTACCCACAATTTTGGTCCATAGCCTGCATTGGATTACCTATTGGGGAAAACAAAGTTTAGCCATGTAAACAGGTTCCAATTTGTCAAAAATAGAATTTAGATTCAACCATCTTTTGTAAACTGGTAAGTTTGTGTTGCTGTCTCATGGCTAGAGTTCCAAGGTAAAAAAGATAGGGCCTTTGTGCATGTACCCATGTGTTTTTTTTTTTTTTTTTTTTTTTTTTTTTTTTGAGTTGGAGTCTCGCTCTGTCGCCCAGGCTGGAGTACAGTGGCACAGTCCTGGCTCACTGCAAGCTCCACCTCCTGGGTTCACGCCATTCTCCTGCCTCAGCCTCCTGAGTAGCTGGGACTACAGGCGCCTGCCACCACACCTGGCTAATTTTTTGTATTTTTAGTAGAGACGGGGTTTCACCGTGTTAGCCAGGATGGTCTCAATCTCCTGACCTAATGATCCGCCCTCCTCGGCCTCCCAAAGTGCCGGGATTACAGGCGTGAGCCACCATGCCCGGCCACATGTACCCATGTGTTTAACTGAAGGTTCTTACCTAGGTGAACAGGCTATTAAAATGGTTAACAAGGAAATAACTTGAAATGATGACTAGTTTTGTCTAATATCTCAGTTCTCATAGTCATCTAGATAAACTCCTAAAAATAAATACAGTAAATATAAATGGGATAAATGCTTGAAGGTAAACTTTTTGTTTAGTTTAGAAATCTGACAATTATTTAAAATTGGACATAGATGTCATTGGACATCTGGGTGATGTCCAATTAAGAAAGGGTTATGATATGGGGAAACATTTCTAAGAATTGTGGAGTTGTTCTCATCTATAAAATGCTGCTGTCTAAGTACAAAGCCCTAGTTGATAACTCTTTCTTTCAACTTTAATGTCAGCTCCTGTAATTATTTTTTCCCTTCAGTTCTAATCACTGTTGTGGCCTGATGCTAAAACATTTTATTTCAAAGGTCTAGAAAATCAATGATTTTCTCCAGGATAACTTGATTCTGTACTCAGACTCAGTTCAGCATTGCTTGCATCCCAGTTTTTTGCTAAAATTTAAGGTTACTAAGAATAAAAATTCTAGCTAATATATAATTGCTTTTTTTTTTCAGAGCAGGTGTGGAAGTTTATTCTTAAAGGTTTTTGAACAGTAAAGAAAGGAAAACACACTTGGAAGAGCCCCGAGTGTGCACCAAGGTCAAGTGCCTATAATTTTGTATATAAAAAATGTGCCAAAGATGATGTTCCTTTTTCTCCCCCAAGATGGAGTCTTGCTCTGTCATGCAGTCTGGAGTGGAGAGGCATGATCTCGGCTCACTGCAACCTCCACCTCCTAGGTTCAAGAGATTCTCCTGTCTCAGCCTCCTGAGTAACTGGGATTACAGGTGCCCACCACCACGCCCGGCTAATTTTTGTATTTTTGGTAAAGATGAGGTTTCACCATGTTGGCCACGCTGGCCTCGAATTCCTTACCTTGTGATCCACGTGCCTTGGCCTCCTAAAGTGCTGGGATTACAGGTGTGAGCCACCAAGCCCAACCAGATGTGTCTTTTTTTTTAAAAAAAGAGGAATTATAAGAAAGACATAAAATATGTTCTTTTTTGAAAAAAATAAATGTCTAATTCAGAGGTTATTTAAAGGTTATTTATAAAACAAGATAGGAACCAGTAAGTAGGAGAGAGAGATGTGAAGAAAGTTATGAATATGAAGGTGAATTTTTGGTAAAAAAAAAAAAGTTATAAAGAAAGGAGAATAATTTTGTATGAGAAAGGATCTTGTATGGCAAATTTTTGTTCTAAAGTGAAATGACTGGTTAAAAAAGAGAAAGTATTGAGCAAATCAGAAAGTCCAAGTTGCAAATGGTCTGTGTAAGTCATGATAATGTTCATGAAAGGGAGTTTATGAAAGGAATTTTGTACATGATTATGTTGGCTATAATTAAAGGGAAATTATTTATGATAGTCTCTCTAATAATTGAGCTTTAATATTAAAAGTACAATACTGCAAAACTAAAAAGTATTGGTTAAAAGAAGCTTTTCTTAAAATATTAATTTGCTCTTAATAAAATTAAAAGAGGTTTTGACTTTTAATTCCATAGTCTGTTTCTTTTTGAAAACTTCTCAGATTTATACCTCAGAGGTTCAACTTTTGCTGTGTCTTGCTGCTTTCAACTTTTTCTTCCCTTTCAGCCTGACTTGATAACTTTTTTCCTCAACTTTTTCATAAGCTCCTGTAACTTTTTTTACTCCAGGTCTAAATGCTATTATGGCCTGGTGCTAAAATATTTTATTTTGAAGGCCTAGAAAAGCAATGTTTTTATCCAGGATAATTTCATTCTGTAACTCTTGGCTTTTCTTGAGATGTCTGAATTGTTCCATGTAACCAGGAAACTTCTAGTTTCTAGTTTCCTCTATAATATAACTTATGTTCATAACCCTGGCCATGTTCTTCCTGTGTCTGATTAATTCAAATACCCTTTGCATTAGGTTTGACTTCCAGGTTATCTAAATGGGTTTCCCATAAGGAAAAGCAATCACACTACAGAAGGTTTTTCTTTGCCTTTTGGTGACTGGCCTAAGAAATAAAGATTTTACTTTTTTTTTTTTTTTTTTTTGAGACAGAGTCTTGCTCTGTCACCCAGGCTAGAGTGTAGTGGCATGATCTTGGCTCACTGTAGCCTCCAGCCCCTAAGTTCAAGTGATTCTCCTGCCTCAGCCTCACGAGTAGCTGGGATTACAAGCTTGCGCCACCATGCCTGGCTAATTTTTGTATTTTTAGTAGAGATGAGGTTTCACCGTGTTGGCCAGGCTGGTCTCAAACTCCTGAACTCAGGTGGTCCGCCTGCCTCGGCCTCCCAAAGTGCTGGGATTACAGGCATGAGCCACCGCGCCCGGCTGATTTTAAATTTTTATTAAGATAATTCTTATGACAGAAAAACGAAGCAGGCAAGAAAAGGAAAAAAGAAGAGAATTCCTGTGTTGTCTTTATTAGGTTTTTCATTACTTAGGAAAACTGAGCTTTACAAGGGATAAGGTTTTTATACCCATGTAACTTTTTTGTTGCTGCTTTTGCTTTTACAGTCTTTTGATTATCACTCTTTGGTTAAATGAATGACTATTATTTCACAACGACCTGTGATTCTGTTTTGATCAAATGTTTTGAGGTTTTAACATCTTTAATAAATGTCCTCAAAATCAAAATCCTAAATTAAGTCTCTGACTTAAGACTTATTACTGGGGACTTGTCAAAGCTATACACATTAATTTTTGCAAGGTTTTACAGCTTCTGATCAGGCTATGAACTCTAGTATCACCACCTCCATTCCCATTAACAGGGTCCTTATCAGGTGCTGTTAGCTACTTTGTGCTTTTAAGTTACAGGGCTTTGACTCCTGAGTACAAATATCTCATTTAAAGAAGGCACCAACTTCTGCCAATATCTGACACCAAACTCACGTTAACCAAAGCCTTGCTTTCAGACTCAGGAGAAGGTGACAATCAAAGTAAACTGCTTTCATGAGACACAGGGCCAGGCCTGTATTCAAAGATTCACTTGATAATTTTGCCTCTATCTGAATCCTTGATAGTAAATAATTTAAATATTTAGCTACCTGTGAGCTTCCTTTTTCTGTCATTCTCAGAACTAGGCAACACTTATGACCTTTGTATTTGAAACGTTGCTAATTCTTTATGTTTTGTTTTATCTCCAGAATTTGAAAACTATTCAATCCCACTAGGTAGATCTGTTTTTCACCGCCAACAGACTGCTGCTAAAGCTATCCAATATCAAGCACCATGCCTCTAGGCCCAGGGACCATTGCAGAAGAGGTGAGCGTCTGAGATTGTAAGAGGCAGTTTCAAGGGATAAAATTAATTCAGACGCTCCAAACCAAAGACAGGCACAAGGATGCCTAAATAGGGAATGGCTCAATACATAACACTTATAGATAAGTCGATTTTGTAATCTTGCATTTTGGCTTAGGTTTTTTTGCTCTTACCTTGTTTAAAAGGTTTTAAGGGTTAATGAATGCCTGCCCACCTCCATTCCCATCTGGCCTAGAATGTTTAGTTGACTATAAGTTGTTGGACTCAAGCATCTTAGCCATTGGGGACCCACTGAGGGACGTGATGGACTGGGCTGCTATTAACTAATCCAGAATCCAAAATAGAGATCATAAGACAGACAGAATGGACTCTGTGGCAATAAGGTACCAAATTATAAACAGGACCAAAGGCCATGCCAGGCAAAGGTTAAGTCACACCCCTTCACACTTCAAGAATAAGCTATATTCTAACTGCTGCAAGATTTTTCTTTTTTTTTTCTAGTAGTAGAACAAGCACTAGCCTTGAGATTGGCAATATTAAAACAATTAGAGCTCATCTAATTCATAGACACTAACTGACCCCCTCTTCCATAACTACAGCTTTGATTGGACAAGAGACTGACTTCAATAACTTTCTCCTGATAAGAAAACCACTGACCATGGGCTGGTTCTGGCTGGTTTACAGAGATTATGCACTTGCATGCCTCTGTGTCCTGAAAAGACCTTTCAATATATAGGGCCTGACTGTAATATATTTAAATGTTGTCTCCATCTCAGAGTGAACCTGGGTCTTATATTACATGCATGTTTGTTCAATACGCATGTGTCAAGAGCACCTTCATGAATGTTCATGGTCTTCCTATAACCTGTTGAATATGTGTGTTTAGCCAAGCTGTTCAGCATAAAGCTCCTACCCCAACCCCGCCTCTTTCAAAGTGTCTATTTCCCATCTTTGCCGGAGACACGCTTCCAGCCTGCGAGATGACCACCTGCCAGGCTGTAACCCTTTACAAAAAATAAAGTTTCCTCTCCTTTTCTAAATTTCTAAATTGCGTGTGTGTGTGTGTGTTTACGTGTGTGTGTTTAGGTAACACTGTGCAGTCTATCTCTTTCCCTATGTGAAGTGCAAGAACTTTATTGTCATTGTGTTTACTTGTCGCTTTATAAGATGACAAGCTCCTAGAGGGTGGCGCCTCTGTTTGGCAGTGTATGGGTATGCAGTAGGTACTCACAAACGCTGGTTAGACACCTGCAGGCTTGTACTAAGGACCAGGCTTGGCAAACGTCAGTGTTTGAGGGAGTCTGATTTGAGAGTCTAGAAGTTGAGAATCATGGCAGGAGATGGACTCTGCTATTCAGCTACTGTGAATCAACCTTGGTCCCTGTTCTTGGGGGAGACCACAGGCCAATGGAAAAAACAGAGATGTAACTGTAATTGCTGGTAGCGTTATGAGTAACTCTGTTGGGTAGGCCATTTGGTAGGAGGCAGAGAGCTGGAGGCAAGGCCTGTGTACTTGCAGAGAACATTGTTAGCAGGACTGGCCTAAGGGCACCTTTCTCCATTCATCAGAAAGGATCAAAGCTGCTGCTAGGAGAGGAAAAGGGAGCTGGGCCAGCCCTGGCTGTAACCCTTTACAAGAAATAAAGCTGTGAGAGAACCTGTGGAATCATTTTCAGCTCAGAACACAGAGCACTATTTTTACTCTCTCTTATGGGTGGAATTGTGTCCCCTCAAATTCATATGTTGAAATCCAGTACCTTGGAATGTGGCCTTATTTGGAGATAGAGTCTAAATAAGCAATCAAGTTGAAATGAGGTTATAGGGTGATCCCTAATCAAATATAACTGACACACTCAGAGAGACTATCTTATTTTATGTATTTTAAAAAATTTTTTTAATTTAAATCGTTTTGGGGGAGCAGGGGTTTTTTTGTTACATGGATAAGTTCTTTGGTGGTAATTTCTGAGATTTTTGGAGCACCCATCACCCGAGCAGTGTACACTGTACCCAATGTGTAGTCTTTTATCCTTCACCCCCTTTCCCCTTCCCCCCAAGTCCCTGAGTCCATTATATCATTCTTATACCTTTGTATTATCTTAGCTTAGCTCCCACTTATAAGTAAGAACATACGATATTTGGTTTTCCATTCCTAAATTACTTCACTTAGAATAATAGTCTCTAACTCCATCCAGGTTGCTGCAAATGCCATTATTTTGTTCCTTTTTATGGCTGAGTCGTATTACATTGTGTATATATACCACATATTTTCTTTATCCACTCATTGGTCAATGGGCATTTAGGCTGGTTCCATACTTTCGCAACTGCTAATTGTGCTGCCTTAAACGTGTGTGTCCAAGTGTCTCAGAAAAAGAGAAAATTTAAAGAGACACACATAGAGGCAGAAAATTGTGGGAAGATGAAGGCAGAAATCGGGGTGATGCTCCTACAAGCTAAGGAACAGCAAGGATTGCCAGAGAAACTTCCAGAAGCTAAGGGAGGGGCATGGAACAGATTCTTCATCACAGCCCTCAGGAGTCACCCATCCTGCTGACACTCTAATCTTGGACTTCTGACCCCTCAAACTGTGAGAGAATAAATTTCTGTTGTCTAAGCCACCCAGTTGGTGGTATTTTGTTACAGAAATCCCAGGATTGCTTTGCAAAATATTCTCTCTTAATCTATGTTGAGCTAATGAGGCAAGAAATATCTTCATGTTGTAAATAAAAAAAACTGAGGCTTAGAGAGGTTAAATAAGTTGCCCAGGGTCTCAGAACTAGGAAGTGACAGAATTGGGACTCAAACGATGTCTTCTTGACTCCAAATCTCAGGCTCTTACCAGTTCTTATGGGATGGGTAGTAGGGGCAATTTGACAAATAATGAAACTACTTTTTTGTTTCTTCTTCACGTCTGTTACAGATTGATTTCTGTGGGTTAACCTCAGTAATTTACAGCCTATTCTAATTCTGTATAGTCTCCCCACAGGTCCAACAGGGTTATAAAGAACCTCACCAACAATCTTCGCCTGCTGCAGTTACCTATTGCTGCATGGCAGCAAAGCATCCTAAAGCTGGTGTAAAATAGCAATCATTTCATTAGACTCATGGATTCTATGGGTCAGAATTTTAAACAGGACACAAACATGAGAATGGTTCATTTCTGTTCCATGATGCCTCAGGCCTCAGCTAGGGAGACTCAAACAGCTGGGGTGACTCGATGACTGGGAGCTGGATCAGCTGGTGCCTTCTTCATTCACATGGCTAGCACCTGGGATGGGATGACTGAAAGCCTGGGCTCAGCTGGGATTGCTAACCGTAGCACCTACATGTGGCCTCTCCATGTGCCTTGGGCTTCCTTATGACAAGGCAGTCTCAGGATAGTCAGGCTTCTTCCATGGCAGCTCAGGGCTCCAAGAGCTAGTGTTTCAGTTAAAAGGGTAGAAACTGCACCATCATTTATGATCTAGCCTTGGAAACCATATAGCATTACATCCACTAGACTTTCTTGGTTGAAGCAATCACAGACCTACTCAGAGTCAAGGAATGAGATATAAACCCCACTTCTCTATAGGAAGGTGATATGGTTTAGCTTTGTGTCTCTATCCAAATCTCATCTTGAATTGTAATCCCCAGGTGTTAAGGGAGGAACCTGGTGGGAAGTGATTTAATCATGTGGGTGGTTTCCCTCATGCTGTTCTCATGATAGTGAGTGAGTTCTCACAAGATCTGATGTTTTTATAAGTATTTGGAAGTTCCTCCTTCATCCACTCTTCTCTTTCCTGCTGCCTTGTGAAGAAGGTGTCTGATTCCCCTTCTGCCATGATTGTAAGTTTCCATGATTGTAAGTTTCTGCTATGATTGTAAGTTTCCTCCCCAGCCATGCAGAACCATGAGTCAATTAAACCTCTGTCTCCATAAATTACGCAGTCTCAGGTATTTATAGCAGTGTGAGAAGTGACGAATATAGAGGGGTATAAAACAATTGTTGTCATGTTTAAAAACTGCCACAACACTCTTGGCCTCAGGGTAGGAAAATCTCATGGGTCTCATGCTTCCCTTTGGGATGAATATGGCTTTCATGGCAGTTGTGGGTACCCATCCTTTCCATCCTAGGAAGGACCAGAAAAATTGGGTTGTCATCCTGCTAGTAGATGAATTAGTAACCATGGAAATGAGTCCAAGCTCATACTACTCACTGCATGACATCCAATAAGTTGAGAGAGAAGTTACTGGGGTACAGAAGACAACTTTATTTCAGAAAGCCAACAAACTGAGAAGATGGTGAACTAATGTCCTAAAGAAACATCCCAAGTTAATAGAATTGTAGGTTCTTTTTATGTTGGGAAGGGGAAGAGAAAGGAGGTTGAGATCAAGAGGTGATCAAGGATCACAGACGTCTGGGTGGCAGTGAGGGTCCAAGGGGGTGTGATGAAACTTCTTTGTCCTTTGTCAGGTCACAGTCCTCCTATAAATCATCTTTAACACAATATTGTTACTTGTGTATACACCCTCCTTATCTCCTCAGGGGTTAATTTGGGGAAGGGACTATTAGCAACCTTGCTTTAAACTATAAACTAAATTTCTCCCATAGTTAGCTCAGCCTATGTGTAGAAATGAGCAAAAGCAGTTAACCTAAAATATATCACCACAGGAGTGGGGTAGGAGTTTGGGGCAAAATAGAGCTAGTTTTTGCTAAGCCTCATTTTTCACTGCTACAACCTCACAGCTTCTCCCTGTGACTTTATCTTAGGGTGGCAAGTCTAATAAATTAGACCTGTCTCCCGATGTGATGGACTGACCAGTACCCAGTAATTCATGATCTTTTGTCTAATAAAAGGAACCACTACTGTCAATCCTTTGCTAAGACAACTGCAAAAATCCTCTTACTACTGGTCCAGTTTCCATAGCTGTCCTCTTACAATGCATTCTTCAGAGCTGCCAGAGGGATTTTCAAAAATTATAAATCAGATTATTTTGTCCCCCAGTCTCCCAGCTTTTACTGGCTTATGACTTCCCATTGCACATAAAAGATATGTTGCTTTTCATAGCCTTCAGGGCCCTTGATGATCTTGTTCTTGCCTAGCTCTTTGATTTCATCTCCCTTGATTTTAACTCTGCTCCAGCTATGCTGGTTCTCTTACTCTTCTTGGCATTCATCAGGCTTGTTCCTGTCTTAGGATCTTTGGACTTGCTTTAACCTTTTTCTGTAATGCTTAGCCCCAGATGATGTTGTAGATAGACGTTACACATCATTCAAGTCTCAGCTCAAATGTCACTTCCTCATAAAGCCCTTTCCTGTGCTCCCCAACTCCTGACTTATAATTTTATGACCTTGCTTTATTTTCTTTATTGCATTTATCCATATCTGCAATTATATTTTCTATTTACTAACTTATTTGCTTATTTTCTTTACTCAAGAGTATGGTCCATGAGAGTAGATAGTCTTCTTCATCTGATTGATCACTGTTCTGGTTATCTATTGCATGTGTAATGCAGTACCCCAAAACTTAGTGGCATAAAACAGAAAGTTATTATCTTTCATGGTCTTATGGGTTGACTTGGATCAGCTGGTGGTTCTTGCTTGGGTTGTCTTATGAGATTGCATCAGCTGGTGGCTGGGGCTGCTGTCATCTGAAGGCTTGATTGGGATGGATGTCCAAGATGTTTCCCTCCAAGACTAGCATCCTGAGGCTGGCTGTTGGCTGAAAGCTCAGCTGGGGCTATCAACAGGAGCACACATATGGCTTGAGCATCTCACAGACTAGTGGCTGGATTCTAAGAGGGAATGCTCTGAGAGGCAGGAAATGGAAGCTGCCAGGTCAGTTAAGGCTGCCCCCTGCAACTGGCACCATGTTACTTCTGCTATATTCTATTGATCAAAGCAGTCAGAAGACTTGCCCAGATTCAACTGAGTAGAGAAATAAGCCCTGCCTCTTGATGGGGGTTGCTAGGTCATATTACAGAAAAGCTGTGGGTTCGGAGATATTGTCATGACCATCTTTAGGAAATACAATCTGCCACATGGTCTCTCCAACATCCTCAACAGTGTCAAATATGTTATAGGACACAATAAATATTTGTTGAAGGAGTAAATCACTCCTTGAGGCAGGAGGGAAAAAACTTTCTGCAGAAGAAAATTTCCAGTACATAGGTTGAAGCCATTTAATCTTTTTTAACCCTAGCCCTCAAAGTTAGATAATAAAAAATAGAACTTAACTGTTGCATCTTGCAGATTCTGCTCCAAAACAGACTTTTCCTATACATTCTGGGGGGAACCTGACTGTCAGCATCTATGTACTGGCCACTAGTGGCTGTTGAGAAAGAAGACTCTTGGGGTGAGCTTGATCAAGGAATGTTTGATAAGACAATGAGCCCAGGGAAGGTTTGTGCAGCATGAAGTAAGGAATGTAGCTGGAAATAAAAGTTGGGATCAGTCAAAAAGGCAGGCTAAGGAGTTCAGCCTTTATCCTGAAGGCAGTGAAGATCCAGTAGAATTTACAGTCAAGGAATTAACTCGACAAAGTGCACTGTTCTAGGAAGATTATTTGGTTTGGGGCTGGACCTGAGCCACTTCAAATAGAGAAGCTCTGCTTTTCATGGGTTTTTGTGCAGAGACCATGTGTATTTTTTTTTTTAAATGAGGATTTGGCTTGAACATTATTGCATGTATGCCACAAGGACCTTAATTGTGAATTAGAAGAGAATGAGAGCTAAGAGAAGGCCACTGGATTTGGAAATGAGGAACCTGGTGGTTACATTGGTATAGGGAGTAAGATCTCTTTGGTTACTAGCAACAGAAACCAACTCTGGCTATTGTAAACAGAGAAGAAATTTACAAAAATTGTGTGAGGGATGTAGTGAGCATCCATTCTCCTTTCCTAATAATATCTTTAAGTTAACCAGAGTCGAATTCTACTGCTTGCACCCAATAGCACTAATTGACTTAGTTTAACTCTCAGAACTGAAGGGAAGGCTAAAAGAACATAGCTTGGAAAGAATGGTAAAGTCAGAACTGAGTTCTTCCCAGGACATCTCTGAGTTAGCTCCATAAATTTTCAAGTCTTTTATCATTCATTGCTCAAGATTACAGTTCTAGGAACAGTATCTGATTGGCCACTCTGCCTGGGGGTGGGGCAGACACATTAATTGACAGTCTCCCTGGCCCCACCTGTCTTGGTCTGGAGGAAGTTATTTCCTCCAAAGCAAACTCAGGGTGATTTATCAGAAAAAGGACAAATGGATGCTAGGTGACAAAACAAAATAGTCAATATATCAAAGAGAGAGGTTTCCATGGAATGAAAGGAAGTTTGACTGGGTCCAAAAGTCTAGCAGGAGAGGCCCATTGCATGGTTAAAGACACCTTTTTTGTTCCTGGAAATTTCTTAAATCTTCACTGTTAACTTGTTTACAGTCATTTTAGAGTGGGCATGTCTACAGCTAACTGACATCATCTACCACTATAAACCTTTCCTTCTTTCAGCTTCTTTTCTTCCTCCTCTTCCCTGATATATATTTTTTTACACTCATGAGGTCATGTCCAAAACTTTGGATGCATCATCTATGTTAATCTCAGATAGATCTGTGTGAATGTTTATAATATTGAAATAACTGGGACAACACAAGTAATTTGGCAAGAGTCTTCCCTCTGATTTACTGGCTGTCTTTCCACCAGCAAGTCACTTTGCTTAGCTGAATCTCAGTTTCTTAACCTGTAAAATGGGAGTAACGATACTTAATCCATAAGATTGTTAAATAAATATAAGCTACCTTTCACCAAACACTTACTATGTGCCCATCCCAGAGGTCACAAATTTAAATGCCCTCCTGGGGTCAGGTGAGCACTGTGAATGGAAGTAGTTGCGGAGAGGGAGGATGGTGGTGGGAGGGATTATGGGAAACTGGAGGGACCGCTTCCCTCATAGAAAAGGAGTAGCTCTACTCAGGTTCTGGTTTTCAAAGTATGGTCCCTAGCCCTGCAGCATTGGCATCACCTGGAAACCTGTTAGAAACGCAAATTCTCAGGTTCCAGACCTACTAATCAAAACTCTGCAGACAGGGATCCTGCAATCTGTATTTTAACAAGCCTTCCAAGTGATTCTGATGTGTGCTTAGGCCAGGTGCGGTGGCTCACGGCTGTAATCCCAGCACTTCGAGAGGCCGAGGCGGGCAGATCACCTGAGGTCAGGAGTTCGAGGCCAACCTGGCCAACATGGTGAAACCCTGTCCCTACTAAAAATACAAAAATTAGCTGGGTGTAGTGGTGCCTGTAATCGCAGCTACTCGGGAGACTGAGGCAGGAGAATCGCTTGAACCCAGGAGGCAGGGGAAGGGAAGGGGAGGAGAGGGGAGGGAAGCCTGGGGGACAGAGCAAAACTCAGTCTCACAAAAGCAAAAACAACAACAAAAAAATGATTCTGGTGCATGCTCAATTTTGAGACCCGCTGCTCTAGCTGATGGTTGTTAGATGTAAGATTGCAGGACTGTGTTGCCAGATCTTTTACTTTTTCCAAGAGAAGCTAGAGGTTTATTTTTATATGAAATTCCCTACTTTTAAATCTTGGCAACTAATTTAAAATTTTAAAACATACTGCATAGTTAATAATGTATGTGCTCTAGCCAGATTTGCAACCTCTGATTTATGCTTTTTCCTTTAGCCCTTACAATAATCTTATAAAACCCTTATAATAATCATCCAAGACTGTTAAGATGATACACAGTTTATGCAGGAAGAAGATGCAGGCCCAAAAAGTGAAGTGTTTCTCTAAGTCATGTAGCCAAAAAGTGGCCATGGATGCATTGTCCCTGATTGGGCATGGATGCATTTGGTTCTAAAGCCTCTGCCCTTTTAAATGATGTAAAGAGAATATATATAACTATACCTAGCACAGAACCTGACACCACAAAAGCTAAACTTCTGATGCCATTGACTGATGAAGATTCCTTCCCCATCCTTCTGCCTGGCCCTGCCACCCTCCCTCAGTCTGCGTTCCTGTAAGAGAGAGCCAATCAACAGGGTGCTCATAAGGGCCTGGGAGGGGCAAGGCTGGGCAGTTTCCTGGCCCAGGAAGCTGAATAGGGCCCGGAAGAAAGCTGTTGGCAGCAGTGCCTGGGGCTGAATGTACAGTAGCCAGCTGGGTCCACGGGCTAAAAACCGGCTGCTCACCCCAGTGTTTTCTTTGTGCACTAGACTGGATTTCACTAGCCTGTTATGGGCTGTGTCCCCACCTGGCTCCTGCCCTCATTGTTGACTGAGCTCAGAGTAAATAGCCCTGGCCCCTCGCGATAACGGCATGTCCCCAGTCCCCAAGTTGAGCATGAGAAGCTGGGGGAGGTGTTCTCAGCATCCATTTTGGGGACAGTGGCCAGATGTACTCACATCACCAAACCCTACTCACCTGTCACTGTCATCCCAGTGTTCACTGCCCCAGGCCCCCTCTAGCCTCCAGCAGCAAAGACCTCCTGGGGCTTCTAGAACCTCAAATCATTGGAGCAGGAAAGATGTTTGAAGGCACTTCTTGTCTAACTCCCTGGGTAACTCTGTTTTGGCACTTAACCCCCTGGATTCTAAAGCTTGATTTATACTTATTGGTCTCCTTCGTCACAGGAGACATTTACGGAGCACTCATGGCCATGTATCAAGTACCTATCATGGGTCAGGCCTGGAGTCCCTGTGTCAATCAGTGTGGATCTACTCTCAGTGCTCCCAGTGAGTACATGGTTGTTCCGTGGCAGTAACATTGCATTTGTGTTCTCACTGAAGTCCCATGTAGGTGTCATTGTCACTGATGACGTGGCAGCTCAGATCCAGGAAAGGATTCATTCCAGGGCCCTCAGGTGGGAAGTGGTGGAGGTGGGAGTCAGACCCCAGACCCTGTCACCCCTTCAAGACCAGTGCTGGAGGGCCCCTTTTGACGACTTTCTCTTCACCAAGCGTCTTGCTCTGCATATGTCACACAGCAGGCACCCAGTGAATATTTACGATGGAATGGAAAAACCAAGGGCCTGGAGGGAGAGACCAGGGTTAAAACCTTATTTGTACAGCTTTGCAGGGGAACTTGTGGTGGAGGTGCGGTCCTAAATCCCTAAACACCCAGTTCCTTTGTCATATACAGCTGATAACAGTAACTCCCTGGTCAGAGGACCGGCGACAATTCCTTGAGACAAGGAGCACAGAGCCTGGCACAGTCAGCCCGGTAGGACAAAGAGAGGGAAACAGAAACACACACCCAAACCGCTTGAGACTGCTAGGTGCTTCACCTTCCTGGGCCTGTTTCTGATGAGGAGGGTTTGTTTATCAATAATAAGTGCTATTTCTGTGGCCCCTACTATGTGCTCTGTATCACTACCCTAGCCCTCCATCAAGGGGGATCTGCCCTCTCATCTGGCTGACCCCAAATCGAACCCTTTAACCCGCATGCTCTACTGCCTCCCTGCCTTATCCTCCTCAACCGCCCACTGGGGACACTCTGGAGAAACTTCGGAGTCTTGGAATAGAAACCCAGGAGCCCTGAGCCTTGGCCCTCAGGCCCTGGGAGGGAGGCGTGGACAAGGGTCCGGCCGCAGCTGGTCCCATCCTGGAAGCTGCTTAAGTTCCTGGTTCCCACCGGGGCCAAGAGTGATACCTGATCCTGGGGAATTGTGAAATGACCTCATGTGGCAGCCCGCCCGCGGTGCCCGCAAAGCCCTCCACCCTCCCCTTCCCCGCTCGGCTCCACCCCTACCCCACGCCCCTTCCCGCGCGCGCGGTTAAATCCCCGCACCTGAGCAGCGGCTCGCACCTGCACCCCGCCCGGGCATAGCACCATGCCTGCCTGTCGCCTAGGCCCGCTAGCCGCCGCCCTCCTCCTCGGCCTGCTGCTATTTGGCTTTACCCTAGTCCCAGGTGAGTGGGGCGAGGAGAGGCCCGGCGCCCAGAGGGGCCGAGCCACGAGCGCCAGGATGGAGCCAGACGGAGGCGTAGCGTCTGGAGGCTGGGGAAGTGGGAATTCCCGGGGCGGAAGTGGCGGGGACCCTTGGAGCCTAGGGTGTGGGGTCCAATGTGCTGGAGGTGGAGAGACCACTGACGGCTGAAATTTGGGATGATTCTGTGCTGAACGCGGACACTCCGTGGCTGCAGTGGGCTGGGGGTGGGGGGTGCTCTGCCTCGACCTCGGAAGCTCCTAGACACTCAGCTGTGCGGGGTCCCCTAGGGCTGAGATCTGAGGGCCCCGACGCCAAGGGTTAGGGAGCTCTCGTACTCCCAGGGGTCAGGGACTCCTAGTCTGGAAGTAGGAGTCTCTGGGGGCTGTAAGGGGACTCCTAGGGCCAGAGACTGAGAATTCCTTGGGGTTAAGGTTTGGAGCAGGAGGTGGGCATCCTCTGGGGCTGGCGCTACGCCCCACCCTCGACTGTCCCGGGCCTCCCCTCCCAGGCACAGGAGCAGAGAAGACTGGCATGTGCCCCGAGCTCCAGGCTGACCAGAACTGCACGCAGGAGTGCGTCTCGGACAGCGAATGCGCCGACAACCTCAAGTGCTGCAGCGCGGGCTGTGCCACATTCTGCTCTCTGCCCAATGGTAACCCCACGGCGGCCGAGCGGGAACGGGGCGGGGCCGCGCTGGGCTGGGAGGAGGCGGGAGGGCCCGGGTTCCGGGAACAGGGGCGCCCCCGGACCCGGGGACCCCCGGGAAAGTCAAGGCGGATGAAACCAGATCCGCCAGTGCTATCCCTCGCACGGCCCCGAGGGAGACAAAGGCGTCGTTGAAGCGCAGCCAAGGGGGGTCCCCACCCCTAGCTGGATTCGAGTCTCTGGTGCATGACGGGCTTCCGGGCACGCACAGCCGGGACATTGTTCCCCGCGGCCTGGGGACCCGGGGCCGCAGTTTCCTTCTCGGACCCGCCGGAGCCTGCCCTGCGGGAAAGCCGGGAGCCTGGGGCGCTCACCTCTCCTCTTGGAGTCCCTCCCTGGGGGCCTCCCCCAGCCCTGGGGAAAGACTGGGAGAGCCTGGCCTGGCAAGATTTTCCCCAATTCCTCTGTCCAGGCGGAAAGGAACTTTACAGATTTAGGAAAATGCCCCGCTCATCTTAAAGATGTGGAAGGGAGCATCGGTGAGAAAAAAATGTTCTTGCCCAAGGTCACAGCGCCATCCCATGGCTGCCGGAGTCATAGTGAGGGTTCAGCTTTTGCCTTTCAGGCCAACTGGCTAAGTGATTGGAAGAAAGTGAGGAATCCTCCCTGGACACTGTATCGCCCTTCGTTGTCTTTCAGTCAATCTCTTCCACTCTAAGGATTGAGTGAGCGCGAGCTGGGGACTCTCTCAAAGGTGCTTACTGGAGCTGCAGTCTCCACCAGGCTGATCAGAGCAGGGGGTGGCTTAGACAGCATGGAATCTCAGCTTTTCGTTCTCCAGAGGAAAATGCTGAGGATTAGAGGCAGGGATAGGACCTGGAGAGAACCGAGGTACTGTAATGATGTTCTTTATCCAGAATACAGCCCCTGTGACTGTTATTTCCTTGAATATCTTTGTTATTTCCTTGAAGATGCCAGCACAGGCTGGGAAGGTTTGTAATACGGTGACCCAAGACACCGATCAGCAGGGAAGTGGTAAGTGGAGGGGGACTGGCAGCCCACCAAGGGCAGCTTCAAGGTCACGAGTCCACTCCTCTGGGCCAGGGAGAGGAGAACCAGAAGGAGAGAGGAAGATTTGGAGAGAAAGCAGGCAGCAGGCAGATGAGAGAGGTGGAGGAGCAAAGGAGGGAGTCTTTGCTGTTTGATGGATGAAGAATTTGTTCCCTTATCTCATATGGACAGACTGAGGCAGGAAGAGGGACAAGGTCAGATGGCCTCCTGAGCCAGGGAGGGAGCCTGGAGGTTTGAATCCTAGTTCTGCCATTTTCTAGTTGTGTGATCCTGAGCATGTTGCTTTACCTCTCTGAGCCTCTGCTGTAAAATGGGAACAATTCCAAACCCTATAGGATTGGCATGAGGACTAAATGAAATAGTGCATGTAAAGTGTCTGTTAGTGAGAAGATACTCCATACGCAGTGGCTTGTTTTGATCATAAATGGTTCCCTATTTATTTCCAGGGCAGCCCAATATTAGAGGTTCCTACTCCTTTCAAGAGAATGAATTTCTTTGTATTAGGAAGTCAAGACTGTTGGCAACTGTAAAAAAAAAAAATTTTTTTTTTGTATTATACTTTAAGTTCTGGGGTACAAGTGCAGAACGTGCAGGTTTGTTACATAGGTATACATGTGCCGTGGTGGTTTGCTGCACCCATCAACCTGTCATCTACATTAGGTATTTCTCCTAATGCTATCCCTCCCCTAACCCCCAACCCCCCGACAGGCCCCGGTGTGTGATGTTCCCCTCCCTATGTCCATGTGTTCTCATTGTTCAACTCCCACTTATGAGTGAGAACATGCAGTATTTGGTTTTCTGTTCTTGTGTTAGTTTGCTGAGAATGATGGTTTCCAGCTCCATCCATGTCTCTGCAAAGGACATCAACTCATCATTTGTTATGGTTGCATAGTATTCCATGGTGCATACGTGCCACATTTCCTTTATCCAGTCCATCACTGATGGGCATTTGGGTTGGTTCCAAGTCTTTGCTATTGTGAACAGTGCTGCAATAAACCTATGTGTGCATATGTCTTTATTGTAGAATGATTTATAATCCTTTGGGTATATACCCAGTAATGGGATTGCTGGGTCAAATGGTATTTCATGTTCTAGATCCTTGAGCAATGGCCACACTTTCTTCCACAATGGTTGAACTAATTTACACTCCCACGAACAGTGTAAAAGCATTCCTATTTCTCCACATCCTCTCCAGCATCTGTTGTTTCCTGACTTTTTAAAGATCTCCATTCTAACTGGTGTGAGATGTTATCTCATTGTGGTTTTGATTTGCATTTCTCTAATACCAGTGATGATGAGCATTTTTCATGTTTGTTGGCTGCATAAATGTCTTCTTTTGAGAAGCATCTGTTCATATCCTTCACCCACGTTTTGATAGGGTTTTTTTCTCATAAATTTGTTTGAGTTCCTTGTAGATTCTGTATATTAGCCCTTTGTCAGATGGATAGAGTGCAAAAATTTTCTCCCATTCTGTAGGCTGCCTGTTCACTCTGATGATAGTTTCTTTTGCTGTGCAGAAGCTCTTTAGTTTAATTGGATCCCATTTGTCAATTTTGGCTTTTGTTGCCATTGCTTTTGGTGTTTTAGTCATGAAGTCTTTGCCCATGCCTATGTCCTGAATGGTATTGCCTAGGTTTTCTTCTAGGGTTTTTATGGTTTTAGGTCTTACGTTTAAGTCTTTAATCCATCTTGAGTTAATTTTTGTATAAGGTGTAAGGAAAGGGGTCCAGTTTCAGTTTTCTGCGTATGGCTAGCCAGTTTTCCCAACACCATTTATTAAATAGGGAATCCTTTCCCCATTGCTTGTTTTTGTCACGTTTGTCAAAGATCAGATAGTTGTAGATGTGTAGTGTTATTTCTGAGGCCTCTGTTCTGTTCTATTGGTCTATATATCTGTTTTGGTACCAGTACCATGCTGTTTTGGTTACTATAGCCTCGTAGTATAGCTTGAAGTCAGTTAGGGTGATGACTCCAGCTTTGTTCTTTTTGCTTAGGATTGTCTTGGCTATGTGGGCTTTTATTTGGTTCCATATGAAATTTAAAGTCGTTTTTTCTAATTCTGTGAAGAAAGTCAGTGGTAGCTTGATGGGGATAGCATTGAATCTATAAATTACTTTGGGCAGTATAGCCATTTTCACGATATTGATTCTTTTTATCCATGAGCATGGATTGTTTTTCCATTTGTTTGTATCCTATCTTATTTCGTTGAGCAGTGGTTTGTAGTCCTCCTTGAAGAGGTCCTTCACCTCCCTTGTAAGTTGTATTTGTAGGTATTTTATTCTCTTTGTAGCAATTGTGAATGGGAATTCACTCATGATTTGGCTCTCTATTATTGGTGTATAGGAATGCTTGTGATTTTTGTACATTGGTTTTGTATCCTGAGACTTTACTGAAGTTGCTTATCAGCTTAAGGAGATTTTGGGCTGAGATAATGGAGTTTTCTAAATATACAATCATTTCATCTGCAAACAGGGACAATTTGACTTCCTCTTTTCCTAATTGAATACCCTTTATTTCTTTCTCTTGACTGATTGCCCTGGCCGGAATTTCTAATGCTATGTTGAATAGGGGTGGTGAGAGAGAGCATGCTTGTTTTGTGCCGGTTTTCAAAGGGAATTCTTCCAGCTTTTGCCCATTCATTATGATATTGGCTGTGGGTTTGTCATAAATAGCTCTTATTACTTTGAGATACCTTCCATCAATACCTAGTTTATTGAGTGTTTTAGCATGAAGGGTGTTGAATTTTATCAAAGGCCTTTTCTGCCTCTATTGAGATAATCATGTGGTTTTTGTCATTGGTTTTGCTTATGTGATGGATTACGTTTATTGATTTGTGTATGTTGAACCAGCCTTGCATCCCAGGGATGAAGCCAACTTGATCATGGTGGATAAGCTTTTTGATGTGCTGCTGGATTTGGTTTGCCAGTATTTTATTGAGGATTTTCACATTGATATTCATCAGGGATATTAATCTGAAATGTTTCTTTTTTTTTTTTGAGACGGAGTCTCGCTTTGCTGCCCAGGCTGGAGTGCAGTGGCGCGATCTCAGCTCACTGCAAGCTCCGCCTCCCGGGTTCCCGCCATTCTCCTGCCTCAGCCTCCCGAGTAGCTGGGACTACAGGTGCCTGCCACCACGCCTGGCTAATTTTTTCTATTTTTAGTAGAGACGGGGTTTCACCGTGTTAGTCAGGATGGTCTCGATCTCCTGACCTCGTGATCCGCCTGCCTCGGCTTTCCAAAGTGCTGGGATTACAGGCATGAGCCACTGCGCCCGGCCCTAACCTGAAATTTTTTTGTTGTTGTGTCTCTGCTAGGTTTTGGTATCAGGATGATGCTGGCCTCATAAAATGAATTAGGGAGGAGTCTCTCTTTTTCTATTGTTTGGAATAGTTTCAGAAGGAATCGTACCAGCAACACCTCTTTGTACCTCTGGTAGAATTCGGCTGTGAATCCGTCTGGTCCCGGACTTTTTTTGGTTGGTAGGCTATTAATTACTGCCTCAATTTTTTATTGGTCGATTCAGGGATTTGACTTCTTCCTGGTTTAGACTTGGGAGGGTGTATGTGTCCAGGAATTTATCCATTTCTTCTAGGTTTTCTAGTTTATTTGCGTAGAGGTGTTTATAGTATTCTCTGATGGTAGATTGTATTTCTGTGGGATCAGTGGTGATATCCCCTTTGTCATTTTTTATTGTGTCTATTTGATTCTTCTCTCTTTTCTTTATTAGTCTGGCTAGCAGTCAGACTATTTTGTTGATGTTTTTCAAAAACTCAGCTCGTGAATTCATTGATTTTTTTTTTTGAAGGGTTTTTCATGCCTCTATCTCCTTTAGTTCTGCTCTGATCTTAGTTATTTCTTGTCTTCTGCTAGCTTTTGAATTTGTTTGTTCTTGTTTCTCTAGTTCTTTTAATTGTGATGTTAGGGTGTCAATTTTGGATCTTTCCTGCTTTCCCTTGTGGGCATTTAGTGCTATAAATTTCCTTCTAGGCACTGCTTTAGCTGTGTCTCAGAGATTCTGGTATGTTGTATCTTTGTTCTCATTGATTTCAAGAACTTATTTATTTCTGCCTTGATTTTGTTATGTACCCAGTAGTTTTTCAGGAGCAGGTTGTTCAGTTTCCATGTAAGGTTATGCAGTTTTGAGTGAGTTTCTTAATCCTGAGTTCTAATTTGATGGCACTGTGGTCTGAGAGACTGTTAGGATTTCTGTTCTTTTGCATTTGCTAAGTAGTGTTTTACTTCCAATTATGTGGTCAGTTTTAGAATAAGTGTGATGTGGTGCTGAGGAGAATGTATATTCTGTTGATTTGGTGGAGAGTTCTGTAGATGTCTATTAGGTCTGCTTGGTCCAGAGCTGAGTTCAAGTCTTGGATATCTTTGTTAATTTTCTGTCTCATTGATCTGTCTAATATTGACAGTGGGGGTTAAAGTTTCCCACTATTATTATGTGGGAATCTAAGTCTCTTTGTAGGTCTCTAAGAACTTGCTTTATGAATCAGGGTGCTCCTGTATTAGGTGCACATATATTTAGGATAATTAGCTCTTCTTGTTGCATTGATCCCTTTACCATTGTGTAATGCCCTTCTTTGTCTCTTTTGATCTTTGTTGGTTTAAAGTCTGTTTTATCAGAGAATAGGATTATAGCCCCTGCTTTTTTTTGCTTTCCATTTCCTTGGTAAATATTCCTCCATCCCTTTATCTTGAGCCTATGTGTCTTTGCATGTGAGATGGGTCTCCTGAATACAGCACACCGATGGGTCTTGACTCTTTATCCAATTTGCCAGTCTTTGTCTTTTAATTGAGGCATTTAGCCTGTTTACATTTAAGGTTAATATTGTTATGTGTGAGTTTGATCCTGTCATTATGATGCTAGCTGGTTATTTTGTCTATTAGTTGATGCAGTTTCTTCATAGTGTCGATGGTCTTTACAATTTGGTATGTTTTTGCAGTTGCTGATACCAGTTGTTCCTTTCTATGTTTAGTGCTCCTTTCAGGAGACCTTGTAAGGCGGCCTGTTGGTAACAAAAATCCCTCAGCATTTGTTTGTCTATAAAGGATTTTATTTCTCCTTCATGTATGAAGCTTACTTTGGCTGGATATGAAATTCTGGGTTGAAAATTCTTTAAGAATATTGAATATTGGCCCTCACTCTCTTCTGGTTTGTAGGGTTTCTGCAGAGAGATCTGCTGTTAGTCTGATGGGCCTCCCACAGTGGGTAACCTGACCTTTCTCTCTGAGTGCCCTTAACATTTTTTTCTTCATTTTAACCTTGGCGAATCTGATGATTATGTGCCTTGGGGTTATTCTTCTCAAGGAGTATCTTTGAGGTGTTCTCTGTATTTCCTGAATTTGAATGTTGGCCTGTCTTGCTAGGTTGGGGAAGTTCTCCTGTATAATATCCTGAAGAGTGTTTTCCAACTTGGTTCCATTCTCCCGATCACTTTCAGGTACATTAATCAAACATAGGTTTGGTCTTTTCACATAGTCCCATATTTCTTGGAGGCTTTGTTCATTCCTTTTCATTATTTTTTCTCTAATCTTGTCTTCATGCTTTATTTCATTAAGTTGACCTTCAATCTCTGATATCCTTCTTCTGCTTGATCAATTCAGCTATTGATACTTGTATAGGCTTCATGAAGTTCTCGTGCTGTGTTTTTCAGCTCCATCAGGTCATTTATGTTCTTCTCTAAACTGGTTAATCTAGTTAGCAATTCCTCTAACCTTTTTTCAAGGTTCTTAGCTTTCTCGCATTGGGGTTAGAACATGCTCCTTTAGCTTGGAAGAGTTTATTACCCACCTTCTGAAGCCTACTTCTGTCAATTTGTCAAACTCATTCTCCATCCAGTTTTCTTCCCTTGCTGGTGAGGAATTGTGATCCTTTGGAGGAGAAGAGGTGTTCTGGTTTTTGGAATTTTCAGCCTTTTTGTGCTGGTTTCTCCCCATCTTCGTGGATTTATCTACCTTTGGTCTTTGATGTTGATGATCTTTGGATGGGGTTTCTGAGTGGACATCCTTTTTGTTGATGTTGATGCTATTCCTTTCTGTTAGTTTTCCTTCTAACAGTCAGGGCTCTTGGCTGCAGGTCTGTTGGAGTTTGCTGGAGGTCCACTCCAGACCCTGTTTGCCTGGCTATCACCAGCAGAGGCTGCAGAACAGCAAAGATTGCTGCCTGTTCCTTCCTCTGGAAGCTTTGTCCCAGAGGGGCACCTGCCAGATGCCAGCCAGAGCTCTCCTGTATGAGATGTCTGTCAGCCCCTGCTGGAAGGTGTCTCCCAGTCAGGAGACACGGAAGTCAGGGACTTACTTGAGACAGTCTGACCCTTAGCAGAACTCGAATGCTGTGCTGGGAGATCTGCTGCTCTCTTCAGAACCGGCAGGCAGGCTGAAGCCACACCCACAGCTGCCCCTTCCCTCAGATGCTCTGTCCCAGGGAGATGGGAGTTTTACCTATAAGCCCCGACTAGGGCTGCTGCCTTTTTTTTCAGAGATGCCCTGCCCGGAGAGGAGGAATCTAGAGAGGCAGTCTGGCTACAGCAGCTTTGACGAGCTGTGTTGGGCTCTGCCCAGTTTGAACTTCCTGGTGGCTTTGTTTAGTCTGTGAGGGGAAAACTGCCTACTCAAGCCTCAGTAATGGCAGATGCCCTTCCCCCCACCAAGCTTGAGAGTTCCAGGTCAACTTCAGACTGCTGTGCTGGAAGCGAGAATTTCAAGCCAGTGGATGTTAGCTTGCTGGGCTCCATGGGGGGTGGGATCCTCTGAGCTAGATCACTTGGCTCCCTGGCTTCAGCCCCCTTTCCAGGGGCATGAATGGTTCTGTCTCACTGGCATTCCAGGAGCCACTGGGGTATGAAAAAAAAAAATCCTGCAGCTAGCTCAGTGTCTGCCCAAATGGCCACCCAGTTTTGTGCTTGAAACCCAGGGCCCTGGTGGTGTAGGCACCCGAGGGAATCTCTTGGTCTGTGGGTTGCAAAGACTGTGGGAAAAGTGTAGTATCTGCTCCAGAGTGCACTGTTCCTCATGGCACAGTCCCTCATGGCTTCTCTTGGCTAGGGGAGGGAGTTCCCTGACCTCTTGTGCTTCCCAGGTGAGGTGACGCCCTACCCTACTTCTGCTCGCCCTCCGTGGGCTGCACCCACTGTCTAACCAGTCCCAATGAGATGAGCCATGTACCTCAGTTGAAAATGCAGAAATCACCTGCCTTCTGCATTGATTCACTAGAGCTGCAGACTGGAGCTGTTACTATTCGGCCATCTTGAAAGCTGAAGCTAAATCTTTTTTTTTTTTTTTTTTTTGAGATGGAGTCTCACTCTGTCACACAGGCTGGAGTGCAGTGGCATGATCTCAGCTTACTACAATCTCCGTCTCCCAGGTGCAAGTGATTCTCCCGCCTCAGCCTTCCAAGTAGCTGGGATTACCGGCGCATGCCACCATGCCCAGCTAACTTTTTTGTATTTTTAGTAGAGAGGGGGGTCTTGAGTCCTGACCTCCAATGATCCCACCTGCCTCAGCCTCCCAAAGTGTGGGATTACAGGCATGAGCCACTGCACCCGGTGATCTGTCAGCCACTTTCCTTGTCCTCTACAGCTAATTACCCAGTTCTGTGGCTGTGTTTTACACACAAAAACCTGCACATATTTATAGCAGCTTTATTTATAATTGCTGAAAGTTGGAAGCAACCATGATGTACCTCAGTTGATGAATGGATTTGGCTGGGCCTGGCTCCCCTCTATCTAACCCGGGAAGTGGAGTGTGATTGTGTGTGTGTGTGTGTGTGTGTGTGTGTTAGTGGAAAGATGTGTGGTTTCTCTCTGCATGGATGAATGAGTGTATTTGGAGGGTCACGGTGCTGAGAGACTGCAACTGGGATTCGGTCTTGTGGGTATGAGTGAAGATTATAAGTGTGTAACCCCTCACATGAGTACTGTACTTTACACTTTAAGTGGCAGCATAGTGCTTAAACACGGCAGCAGCAGTTAACAGATAGACTCTGGAGCTAGATTTCTTGGGGTTCAAATTCTGCTTCAATTCTGTGTGACCTTAGGCAAATTACTTAACTTCTCAGTGCCTCAGTTTCTTCATTTATAACACAAGGAAATATTAACAGATTCCTCCCCCTCTTTTAGGATTATTATGAGAATTAGAAGAGTTAATATATGTTAGGGGCTTAATACCTGGCATGTAGTAAGAGCTAATTAAGTATTCACTGTTATAATTTCTCATTATAACTACAGAGTAGTTTGATATTTCAGGGAGAAATAATATATGTTTGTTTCCACTGCTTTCACAACAACCCTATGTTGTAATTATCACTGTTCCACTGACACCTAAAGACACGGAGGCTCTGGGAGATTTCTGGCCCTAGGCCACGAAGGCCCACTTGGGACTCAAGCTGAGGTCCTGTGATTCCATTTGGGAGCAGGAGGAGGGATTTAGTTTCCTGGGCCTCCTGAGAGCAGCTCAGGAGCCCAAGATGGACTCGGGCAGGCAGCTCTGCTGTATGTGAAGCCCAGTGAGGGGCAGCGGGGGGGCCACGCTGCAGGTACAAGTTAATCTCCCTGTATCCCCTCTGCCCACTTACCCTTACTCCTTTTTCTACCCAGATAAGGAGGGTTCCTGCCCCCAGGTGAACATTAACTTTCCCCAGCTCGGCCTCTGTCGGGACCAGTGCCAGGTGGACAGCCAGTGTCCTGGCCAGATGAAATGCTGCCGCAATGGCTGTGGGAAGGTGTCCTGTGTCACTCCCAATTTCTGAGGTAGGTGAACGGGAAAGAGAAAGTGTATTGATGGCCAGGTGTTGTGGGAAACAGGAGAAAACATCACCCAGGCGGAGGTGAAGGGAGGTTAGTTTGCAGGGACAGTTGGGAT
Source organism: Nomascus leucogenys (assembly GCF_006542625.1). NCBI lineage: Eukaryota > Metazoa > Chordata > Mammalia > Primates > Hylobatidae > Nomascus > Nomascus leucogenys. The sequence continues at coordinate 18,562,740 of NC_044393.1, read as the reverse complement.
AGGTGTACCAGAGGGGTGACCCTCGGCCTGTTCTAAAAGAAGAGTGAAAGGTGGGTAGTCTGATGAGCTGCAGTGGGGAGGCTGTCTCAGGCAGAGGGAACAGAATAAGCAAGAGCTTGGCTGGGTGTGGTGGCTCACTCCTATAATCCCAGCACTTTGGGAGGCTGAGTGTGCGGATCACCTGAGGTCGAGAGTTCAAGACCAGCCTGACCAACATGGAGAAACTCCGTCTCTACTAAAAATACAAAAAAAAAAAAAAAAAAAAAATAATGGGCGTGGTGGTGGGTGCCACCCACTCGCTACTCAGGAGGCTGAGGCAGGAGAATCGCTTGAACCTGGGAGACAGAGGTTGTGGTGAGCTGAGATCACACCATTGCACTCCAGCCTGGGCAACAAGAGTGACACTCCATGTCAAATTAAAAACAAACAAACAAAAAACAGCTTGGTGGTACCCTTGGGTTGAAATCTCATGGTTGTCATGTGCTACTTTTAACAATTTCTCAGCAAAGGAACCTGAAGATAACTGATAGAATCCAATAGTGCAGAGATGAGCAACTGAAGTCTAGAGAGAGGGGGTGTGCTCTTGGTGCCCCAGAGGAAACTATGGTTTCTGTAAACTAAGCTATGGTCTCCCTGGAGCCAGGGCTCTCAGATGCCAACTGCATGGATAGGCTTTGCAGTCAAGAAGACCCGGGTTCAAATGTTAGCTCTGACACTTACCTAGCCTTCTCACCTCCCTGAGTCACAGTTATCTTGCTTATAAAATGTAGCTAAATAAGATCTAATTGATCAGATAATCCCATTTTAACCTAAGGAAGAAGGCATGGCAGAACTTCCTAATAGTAGAGGGATTCTTAAGGAGAGAAATGGCCATGGCCCCTCAGGAAGGCCACAGTGGACATTTGGGACCACAGTATACCCAGGTGCCTGCTAGGGATGGTCTGAAGGAGAAGAGTATGTCTACAACCTGTAGAAAATGCAAGCAGAGCCCCCAGAAGGTGAGGCTCTGCTGCGTGGGTGTGTGGGGATGGGGTGGGGTCAAGGAGCTGGTCTAGGATTTAAGCTGCAGGTACTCTTGCCTAGTCTAATGGATATTGTTGTTGATGGTACTGTTATGATTTTCTTCGTCCAGCTCCAGCCACCACCAGGCTGAGCAGTGGGGAGAGAAAGTTTCTGCCTGGCCCTGCATCTGGTTCCAGCCCACCTGCCCTCCATTTTTTTGGGCCTCTGTATTCCCTCTTGGGCTGACCACAGCTTCTCCCTTTCCCAACCAATAAAGTAACCACTTTCAGCACGTTCTGTCTCTGTCTCCCCTGACTTGGGTTGAGGTGGGTGGGTAAGTGTTAAGGATGTGACCAGATCATCCAGGCATGAAGTCCAGAGAAGGATCATCTGGTAGGTGTTACACTCTCCTGGTGGGTGGATCCTTACATCAACCCTATGAATCTGGTCATTATTCCTCCAGGGGGATGGATGAGAAAACTGAGGCTGAGACGGGTGGTGGGATGCTTCCAAAGTCACTCAGATTCATTGCTGGGGGTGCTGATAATAGCAGCAGCATGCACCAGGTGCCAGACATGGTGCTGGGAGGTTTGCCTATGAGATCCTCTGGCTCCTTAAAACAGTCCCCAGAGTAGTTAACAACATACCCCGTCACAGACCTGACCTCCATGAGGTTACTTGCCAGTGGCCACACAGAACGATGGCAAAGCCAGGATCCTCTCTTGTTGATACTTTAAGTCAAAGTTTTATTTTATATAAGTAATATAGTCATATGCATCCAAACTCAAAAGATTAAAAAAAGATATACAATGAAAAGTGTCTTTCACCCTTTACCCCCTGTCTCCACCTTCCACCCCAGCCACCAAGTTGTTTTCTATGAAGACAACAAATGTTCTCGGTTTCTTGGGTTTCTTTTCAGATATATATCCCCAACTCTCAATCCTTTCTCTCTCCCTTCCCTATTTCTTCCTCTTTTCCTTTCTATTCCCCCTCTATGCCTCACTCTATTCTCTTTCTCTCTCCTCTATTCCTTCCTCTCTATCCTCCTCTCTCTCCATACTCCCTCTCTTAATGCCCCTCTCTCTATGTACATTCCTCTCTCTCCATAGTATCCCCTTCTACTTCTCTCCCCACTCCCTATCTCTATTATCTCTTTCCATCTGTTAGAATAGGTAGTTAGACATGAGAAGGACAGGAGAGGGCTCCCCCCTCACACACCCAGGAATGTCAGGTGACCATCAGGTTATGGTCAGGTAATGGTTAAACTGTCTCTCTAAAATGATCATTGGGCCGGGTGCAGTGGCTCACACCTGTAATCCCAGCACTTTGGGAGGCCGAGGTGGGTGGATCACCTATCAGGAGTTTGAGACCAGCCTGGCCAACATGGCCAAACCCCATCTCTACTAAAAATACAAAAATTAGCCAGGCATGGTGGCATACACCTGTAATCCCAGCTACTCGGGAGGCTGAGGCAGGAGAACTACTTGAACCCGGAAGGTGGAGGTGGAGTGAGCTCAGATACACCACTGCACTCCAGCCTGGGCAACAGAGAGAGACTCCATCTTTTTTTTTTTTTTTTTTTTTAAAGCTACAAATAAAAGTTTTCTTGGCTCTGAAAAACAAAGATCAGCAACGTTTTAAGTAAAAAGTCATAAAAGGTTTATTTTAGTCTTCTATTAGTTCAGTCTATGCAGTTGACACCTGTTCTGCTTGATATTCATAAACATTTCAGCTCTCCATGAGAGTCCTGAAAGTTTTTTCCTCGATTCTAATGTCACAATCTCCGAAGTTATCAGAAACCTGCATTCAAGAGCACCTGTCAAAGTCCTATAGCTGATTATAAACACCTTTTGAAGAGAATCAAAACAAGACAATAATTGTCTGTGGGTGACAAAAAGTCTTAGGACAGCCACTACTAAAGCCACAATTGACAATTTTGGTTACTTCTGTGGCATACAACAATTTTACACAACAATTATAATAATTACATACACTAAGCCATATCACAATTACAGGACTTTCCAGTAATTTTGGAACATATACTAATAACATATTTATACAAATACAGCCCAAAGAAAGCCAAACACCATTTCATATTTGACAATGCTTCCCGTATGATTTTTATACCAAATAAGCCAAATATGTCGTTTTTGGACTTCAGGGGACCTAATAGCTATAAGATAATTAGGTCAGAAAAAGATGTAATTTATAATTTTGTTTTGGAAAGTTTGTTACTATCAAAGGTTTAAAACACTTGATATTATAGAAGAGAATCGTAGGCCACCGTAAGTCATCTAGCCAAAATAACTCAAAAATTTTAAAAAGGCAAAAAACTTTATTCATGGAAAATCTTGTTCAAGAGAAAGCCAAATTTCACCTTTGCATTAGTGTACTATTAATATCAAACCCAATTCTTAGTAGAACTTTAGACAAATCTCTTCAATTTTAATGTTTGACCCTAAGGTAAGATTCTCATAAATCTTATGACCCTTTACAAATTTTTGTTAAAGAGCAGATCAGTGCTCCAAAGAAACCCTTTTGTGCTTTTATTCCAATGTTCACTTTACAGAAAAACCGAATAATATCACTTTAGCTTTAGCCAATATGTTCACATATAGAATTTCTTTTACAAGATTAATCTTTCACAAACCTATCACAACTTGCTCAAACCTTCAGCTTTATCCTATCTTACTTAAAACCTTTAACCCTCTAAACTAGTGTAGCCAAAAAACTTCCACATTTCCATGCCTTCTTATAATCTTTTACCGAAAACACATTTCACTTTCCTGACACATTTGGCATGTAAAACGTTTCTGTAGTAGTCTCAATTGCATGTTACACTGTTAACTCTTAGCAACTTTTGTTTTTGCTGAAAAACCTGATAAGTGAGTGATTTTTAATTATGTAACAGGTGTGGAGCCTAAGATACGAGACAAAAATGCAGATTAGGTATCTTTCCTTCATAGTGAGGGGGCATCCCTAACTCCACATGTCCACAGGCCTTACCTAGAATCTAATAGCTCAAAGAATAGCTCTTCTTTGACTTTTCAAAAGTCAAAGAAGCAGTTCATGATCTTAAAGCGTTTAGCAAACCTAATTATCTGACCAAATTTAGAACAAACGTCTTTATTTTACTAATAATTGTTTAAACGATCCTTATCTTCCAAAGCTTACTAAAGTCACATGAACTAAAAGGCATTAGTTTTTATTTTCCTGACAGAATATTTGATTTAAGAGCTTATTTTTAAGCCAATTAATCAGAGCTCGTTCATATATAAATGTCACACACACAACACATATAAATATACAGACAGCAGAAGATCCAGTAATTGTAAGATTTTTCATTTGGCAGTTTTTTTCTTAATTGGATTACTGGCTTCAGGGTGGGGTCCTTTGAGGATCAGGGTTAGGAAAATATGCCATTTCTAGGGCCTAATAAGCAGATACAGATGGAAAGCAAAACAGATCCCCTAAAATTCAGGGTCCTATTTTTATACCGGATCCTGAATTCCCAAAAAAGAAACACTACAGAACAAGACAATGAATGATCTTACTGTGAGTTTCCTTGCAAGACAACCCAGAGTCAATCAGCCCATGCTGTGATCAGCCTATCCCCCATGGAAGCCTTATCTCAGTGGTGGGGTGGGGGGTGAGGACGTCTCCATACCTTCCAGGTGGCCAAGAGCACGCCTCTCTGATCCAAACGTGCAGAGGGCCAAGTATCCGCCCGTAACTGCCACTGGCCATGCCCAAAAGTATATTTGCTACCTAGTTATTACACACCAAAGCTCGCTTATAATGTGAAGTAATTTCTGATACTCTAAAAAGTAAAAAACGTCAGATAGTGCAATGCAAAACAGAACAGAGCCTTAGCTTTTGAGAGAGATCTATCTGCTTCCAATTCCTGGGGTTTAATGAGGAAAACAGATGTTTTCCCTAAAACGGGGTCTGTGGCACCTCCTCTGTTTTTCTCAAGGAGTCCGAGGCTGTTAGAAATTATCTTAGGTCTTCGCATGTGTGCATTAAGAGTGGCAAGAAGACAAAACAGAGAAAAAAACAATTCAGTCGACTGAGAAAAAAAAAATCCCTGTTTTTCCCCTTGTCTTGTTTTTCCCTTGTAAAAAAAATACTTTTTTCTCAGAAAAACAAGATCCAAGAAGAGAAAAAAGCATAAAGTCCTTTTAAATATACGTATAGCTTGGATATCTGCTTTTAAGTAAGCTAACTTTTAACAAAATCTCTTATTACCAGACTGTAGCCGGGACAAACAGCCAATATTTATGGCCTTTAAACGTTACCAAAGGTAATCTCCCAGGTGAAACCAATAAGCCTTAACTAAGGTTATGACTTAACCACAGGTGTACGAAGTATTTTCAAACAGGTGGTAAGCAGTTTTTACAAGATTTAGAATCTACAAAGGTAGCTTAGAGAAGGGAAAATTCAAAAAGGGAAGCCAGATGTTGTTCAAGGAGGGACAGAGAATCAACAAATGGCAAAGCTCACATAGATATCAAACGAGAAAGGACTAATTCCCTGAGCGGGGAATTGAACCCTGAATCTGGGCTGCCATTGTGAAAAGACAAATCCTTAGCTACTAAGCTTCAGCATTGGGCAGTTTCCATTTCTTTTCTTAGAAGGACCCTAGAGGCAGCCAATTTTGAGCTTGCAAAGGCTTTTAACTGCTCAAGACAATTTTTAGGGCTATGACGTGAACCTCAAAATTCTGTCCTCTGGATGCTGGAGACTAAGAGGGTGTACCACCACATGGTTACAAGGTCAAGCTCCCAAGGACATAAGACAAGGGGAAAACTTCATTCAGTTTTTTGTTTGTTTCAGGGACCTGCAGCAAAGTTTGTAACTGACCAGTGTGCCGGACTGGCTTGAACAGCAAGCTTACCGGGTCCTAAGCCCATGTTCTATCCTAAGGTACCTCTCTTTATGACAGAAAAATACAGAAAGACAAATTCATAGCACAAAGTACACCAGATTTGCTACAGCTTAAGACTAGCCTCATGAAGGCTTTTGTTTCATTAATTGAAACTTTGCAGAGGAGACAGTGATTTTTACCATTCCTACAATCGGCGAGCACAGGGAGAGGCCAGAAGTCTGACTGGTAAGAAATTCTTACCCTTTTGCCGTCATGCCAGGTTTCTGGGTTCCCTTTCCCTGAGTGGCCCTAGCGAATCTACTCACTGCATCACAGCCCTGGGGGCCAAGCTGCAACACAAAATTAAAAAAAAAAAAAATCTCAATTTTGTAAGATGCTGCCCAGTGGGTTGCATGAGGTAACCAAATTAACATTTTCCGTTCCAGCCAGAGCAAAATACGTGTGACAAAACATACACAGTAGCCGCTCTGCTTAGCACCCAATATCTAACTGGCAAGGCTCAAACTTGCCCCCGGTTGGGCCTTGTCATCTTTAATCCATTCGAAGTGGGGTGGAGTGACCTCCGACCCGGAATTTCAACATGTGGTCTCTGGGCAAGATGGAAGAACAGATAGTCTCCTTAAGTAACAGAAACGATAGGAAAAGAAAAGGACAGAAAGAGAGACTGAGAGAGAGAAGCCTTGTCTGAGGCAGGGTGGAGAAGCGGGGAGCTCAGGGAGGCCAGAGAAATACCCACCCATTGCAGCAACACTGAATCAAAAGTTCAGGCAGGTACTTGTCAGTCACAAAGGGATCTTTTCCCGCAGTCCCATCAGCTCTCAAGTTTCCCCCTCTGGGAAGAAAAAAAGTTGCCCATGTTCCATGATCCTGTACATGCCTAATCCTGTCACCTGTAGCCATCAGCAAAGAGTGCAAGGCAGATTAATCCAAAGAGAATAGCAGTTAACATTTAATAGTGCCAAATCCATTTCTAACCAACAGGGATGTTACTGAGGGGAACCTCTAACCCACTGTCTTTCTCTTTTCTTTCTTTCTTTTCTAACCACTGTCTTTCTCTTTTCTTTCTTTCTCTTTCTTTCTTCTTTTTGAGACGGAGCGTTTTGCTCTGTTGCCCAGGCTGGAGTTGTTTCATCCTAAGGTACCCCTCTTTATGACAGAAAAATACAGAAAGAAAAATTTACAAAATACAGAAAGAGCCCCCGCTGCTGGAGGAGAAACCTCCACCGACTCCACCTCCTGCCCCGACTCCTCAGCCTCTGCCACCCGCTCCGCCGCCACAACCAGCCCTGCCCTCACCACCCCCGCTGGTGGCCCCCACGTCCAGCTCACCACCGCCACTGCCGCTGCCACCTCCACCAGCTATGCCCTCGCCTCCACTGCCACCCCCGCCAGCCGCTGCCCCTCCCGAGGAACCCGCCCGCCCCTCCCCCGAGGACCCCGAGCTGCCGGACACCTGGCCTCTGCACCTGGCCAAGAAGCAGGAGACGGCGGCCTTGGGTAGGGAGACGGACTAGGAGGCGGGCGAGAGTGGCGGAGAGGCCATCTTCCGTGAGCGGGACGAGTTCGTCATCCGCGCAGAGGACATCCTTTCCCTCAAGGTGAGTCCCAGCCTTCTCCAAAAACTGGGCCTCATGTGTTACTTGAGTGTTTGTTGAGCGCCGGCTGGATGAGAGGCTTGTGTTGGGACCTGCAGATCCAGTCATGGCTGAGGGAGAATGGCTGGGCCCACTGGAATTCACAGTCCAGTGGAGCCGATAGAGGTGGCAGTGACCTGCGGGCCTCAGAGGTGTTATTTGCGTATGTGTCTATACATGCATTACCTGTATATAAGGTAAATAATTTTTTTTTTTTTTTTTTTTTTTTGAGACAGAGTCTCGCTCTGTCTCCCAGGCTGGAGTGCAGTGGCGCAATCTCGGCTTACTGCAACCTCCGCCTCTCGGGTTCACGCCATTCTCCTGCCTCAGCCTCCAGAGTAGTTGGGAGTACAGGCGCCCACCACCACGTCTGGCTAATTTTTTGTATTTTTAGTAGAGATGGGGTTTCACCGTGTTAGCCAGGATGGTCTTGATCTCCTGACCCACCGCCTTGGCCTGCCAAAGTGCTGGGATTACAGGCGTGAGCCACCGCGCCGGCCAGGATTTTTGTTTGTTTGAGATGGAGTCTCACTCTGTCGCCCAGGCTGGAGTGCAGTGGCGCAATCTCGGCTCCCTACAACCTCTGCCTCCCAGGTTCAAGCAATTCTCCTGCCTCAGCCTCCTGAGTAGCTGGGATTACAGGCACATACCATCACGCCTGGCTAATTTTGTATTTTTCGTAGAGGTGGGGTTATCACGTTGGCCAGGCTGGTCTCAAACTCCTGACCTCAGGTGATCCACCCGCCTCGGCCTCCCAAAGTGCTGGGATTACAGGCATGAGTCACAGCGCCCAGCCACCCCCTATGGCTTAGAAGGGACTCTAATTTTTCTAAGTTAAGCCTTTAACCCAAGTTTGGTCAAGCATCCTTGCTTTTTATTAACAGGGACCTTTAAGCCTCTTTGTCTTAGGAGGGACTCTAACTCTCCTAAGTTGGGCTTCTAACCCAATCCCATCCTTTACCCAGGTAAAATGTACCCCACCACGTATCCAGAGTTGGCCAATTGGTGCTGCAGTCTTTTTCTGTGGGTCAGGAGTCTCTTCAGTATAGTCCCTTCATGGTGCCCAGGAAGATGTTACCGGAAAGGAGTCTGGATCCAGACCCCAAGAGAGGGTTCTCAGATCTCACGCAAGAAAGAAATCAAAGCAAGTCCATAGAGTAAAGTGAGAAAGCAAGTTTATTAAGAAAGTAAAGGAAAGGGAAAAAGAGTGGCTACTCCACGGGCAGAGCAGCCCCAAGGGTTGCTGGTTCAAGATTTTTATGGTTATTTCTTGATTATATGCTAAAACAGGGGTGGATTATTCATGAGTTTTCATGGAGAGGGGAAGAGAGTTCCCAGAACTGAGGATCCCTCCCCTTTTTAGTCTATATAGGATAACTTCTGAGTGTTGGCACGGTGTTTGTCAAGTGTCATGGCACTGATAGGAATATCTTTTAGCATGCTAATGCATTATGATTAGCATACAATGAGCATTGAGGATGACCAGAGGTCACTTTCATTGCCATCTTGGTTTCAGTGGGTTTTGGCTGGGTTCCTTACCACATCCTGATTTATTAGCAGGGTCTGTGACCTGTATCTTGTGCCAACCTCCTATCTCATCCTGTGACTAAGAATGCCTAACCTTCTGGGAATGTAGCCAAGCAGGTCTCACCCTTATTTTATCCAGCCCCTATTCAAGATGGAGTCACTGTGGTTGGAAGGCCTCTGACACAATGATTTCTTACTTTAATCCTGGGGTGCACGCTTACCCTTTGGGGGAGGGAGAAGGAGAATAAGGGAGTAATGTCAGTGACTCAGGCCCCCCAGGAACAGCCTTCATGTCCTTCCCTTCTTCTCTACCCACCGTGGAACATGAGAGATCTGGAAAGTTTCAGTGACATTGTCTGGAATGTCTGGCCAGCCTGGCTTGGTGTCTATCAGGCCTTATCTTCCTCATCTTCTTGTGGGACCAGGGACCAGGGACCAGACAAGGCCCCAGGGAATCTCCATTCACCCCCAGGGCACAGACTGATAGAGGCTCCTGGTGGGAGTGGGGATGCTTTGTGCATATGATAGCCCCTTGGCCAGAGATGGCAGTGTAGATTTCCTTCTAGCTCCTCACTTTCTGATTTCTGTCTTTGTCCATGCTTGAGGCTCCCCAACCTTTTAGGCAGAAACAGAGGCATCCAGTGATGGGTTGGGAAGAGTTGCTGGGAACTCAGTGTGTGACTACCACTAGCTCCACTTTCTCCTGTCCTTCTACAGGTTTGCATTCTGAAAGAGTGGCCCAGGGAGGGTGATGTCTAACCCAGGGATGGCAAAGGTGTTGTCCACATGCCATCATTTCTTCCACCAGCACCCACATCACATGATTGCTGCTCCTTTCCATTAGCCCATGTGTGGCCACAGAGCCCTCAGCACAGGGCTCCAGGCAGCTGCTACAGCTGCCCATTGATTGGGGTTGACAGGTAGATTTGCTACCCCTGATTTAACTCAAGAAATAAAACGCTAATGGTGAAAAGTCAGACTTGGTGGTTGAGGTTTTACTGAGTAAGAAGACTGCACAGGGGACCCTGAGCAGGGGTCCAAAGGAGATGGGACCTCAGGCCCTCCACCAGAAGCTTAAGAGGGGGTAAAGCTTTTTCAAGGGGTCCCTAGCCCAGAGGCCTCCTGCAGAAGATGAGGTGGAGGTTGCCAGGGATCTCAGTAATGGACAGGAAGAACCTACCAGGGAAGGAGGACTGAGAGGTGGGATGGGGCAGGTAAGAAAGCAGGTGTGGGTTAGACCAGGCAGAACCTCTGGCTGAGACCCTTCCTTTAATATTCTTTTTTAAGCTGCTTGGTCAATAAATTTATTGTTTTTATCTGAATAATATTATAGAAAATGTCAATTTGCCAGGCATGGTGGAACATGCCTATATTCCCAGGTGCTTGGAAGGCCAAGGGGGGAGGATTGCTTGAGCCCAGGAGTTGGAGGCTACATTGAGCTATGATTGTGCCACTGCACTCTGACCTGGGTGACAGAGCGAGACTCTGTCTCTGAAAAAAAAAAAAAAGAAAAGAAAAGAAAAAGGAAAAAGACAAGACAAGAAAATAGTTGTTTGGCTTAGCTCTCAGCAGCTTGCTCCTGAGCTCTTAGACAACTTGCCTTATGAGCTACTCAATCTTTCTTCTGGACAGGGGACGTCTTGGGATGGTTCCACCTTTTTTTAACGTCTTCCCCAGGCTTCCTCTCGTGAACTGGATTCTCTCGTTCAGCATCATGAGCTTTCTTATACATCTCCCCATCATGACTGGAGTTACGTTGTTCTTTATGTATTGAGAGAATTGTTTCTTGTAAACATCTTCATCTTCTTGCATTGGGTAATGCATATAATCTGCGATCTTCTGATCCAGGATGTGCTTCTGGATTAAATTCCCGGCTTTCTGAATCGGAACCAGGGAATTGTTTGGTAACTGTGAAGGACAGACAACCTCAATCCGCAACTCCCTTCAGGGCCTCCCTAACTTTATTTCCATTGGTAGTTCTGGCAAGTAGCAGGTGAAGGCACCAAGTAACCATCAATGCTTCCCATGTGATACCCATCTCTGCTCACCTCCACTTGACCTTTGTAGGTCTTGTCCATGCCAAGCCTATTGAGGAGCCTTCAGGTCAGCACAGGCCAGTACAATGTGCTGCAGTATAATCTGGCCGGCCAACCTTTACGCTGCACTTTGGATGTTCATGAATATATGCTGTGCAGATGATCATATCCCTTCTGTATGGGCAAAAACCATATGACAAATGATCTCTCTGTTAGTTACATGAAAGATCCTGAATTTGGGTGTGTTCTACTTATTTTCATCCAGGATTACCAAGTGTGTCTGAGCATAGCAATCAGTTTAACCCTCTTGTCTTCTAAATGTCATCTGTATCTCTTAAAGTAGGCCTTACTCTTAACAATTTTAACACACTCCACCCTGCAGAACAGAGAGCTGTGTCCACGGCTTGACACAGACCTGCAGCAGTGCAAGGGGGCAAGGCAAGGCAGAAGCCCTATGATCATTCTTTGATCAACTTTTGCAGCCAAGTGAATGCTGTAGGTTGGGGACTCTGAGGGTTTATGATTGGAAAGGGGGAAGGAAAAAGGAGAGAGTCCCAGACTGGTCTCTTCCCCCTCTTCCAGGCCTTGATGGGCCACACTTGATATAGGCAGACCACAGCAAAACTTAGTTTTGGCCAGGAGGACAGCTCCCAGGGCCCAGGAATCCTGGTAAACAGGTGGATCAAGATGGGAGAGCCAACCTCAAGGCCCCTCACAGAACTACTCAGCCCAGCTGCCCCTCCAGACGTCAGGGCAGGGCTTCTTCCCGCACTTATTTTCTCCCATTTCCAATGGCAAACTTCTTTGCAGATGCCCCTAAAGCCCATCCCCAGCCCAGGGAGCCATGTATGGTAATACCTACATGGAAACAGACATCTTCTCTGCAGGAAAATGAAAGTTTGGGGTTGGAGCGATAGTAAGAAGTTACATGAGTGAGCTGGAGCTTAGAAAATAATGTTCTAAAGACAGACCAGTCAGGGATGGGATGGTCTTGCCCCAGAAACAGCACCAGCAGAGGCATTCACTCATTCAATATTTATCAAGCACTTACTATGTGTTCTATTCTAGGTGATGGGGATTTGATATGAAGGAGAAGTGTGTGTGTATGTGTGTGTGTGTGTGTGTGTGTGGTGGAGAGGATAGCCAATAAATAAGTGAACTAACACATATATAACACGTTAGGTGGAGGAAAAGTTATGGAGAAATACACAGTTAGGTAAGAGGAATAGTGAGTCTGGGGGAGGGGTAGAGATGGGAGTGATTACTTTGCAGAGTAGTCAGGGAAGGTCTTAAAGTGTTATTCAAGTAGTGAACTCAATAAAGGAGGATATGAGCTACATGACAACCCATGAGAAGAGCAATTTAGAGAGAAGAGAGTTCCAGAACAAAGGACCTGAGGTCAGAGTGTGCTCAGGGTGTTGGGGATCATCCAGGAGGCTGGCATGGCTGGGGTGAATGAGTGGTCAGGAGCCTGAGGTGAGTTGAAGTCAGAGAGGTAGCATGGGCGCAGAGAATGAGAACCTTGTGGGTCATTGCAAGGACTTTGCCTTTTATTTGGAGCAAATTTGGGAGTCACTGGAGGATTTTGAGCAGAAGAATGACATGATGTCAGTTGGAAAAGGATCCTTCTGGCTGCTGTGTTGTGAATACTACAGGGGAGATGCAGAACCAGGGAGGGCAGGTAGGTCACTGCGACAGGGCAGGCAAAAGCTGGCTTAAAAAAAAATGCTTCAGGCTGAGCATGGGTGCTCACACCTGTAATCCTAGCACTTTGGGAGGCCAAGGCGGGCAGATCACGAGGTCAGGAGTTCAAGACCAGCCTGGCCAACATGGTGAAACCCTGTCTCTACTAAAAATACAAAAAAAAATTAGCCAGGTGTGGTGGTGCGTGCCTGTAATCCCAGCTATTTGGGAGGCTGAGGCAGGATAATTGCTTGAACCTGGGAGGCGGAGGTTGCAGTGAGCTAGAAATCTTGGCTTCCTTAAACAAACCTTTATTGTTTCCCTTATTGGAAGTATTCCTTCCTTGGTTTCTAAAACACTACAGAGCCCTGAGACACAACACTTAAGACGGTCATCATATCTATTAGCTATAGTCATAGTAATGCTGAATTACAAGCCAACTCAAAATTCAGTGACTTAAGGCAACAATCATTTGCTCTCACTCCCATATCTGTGGGTCAGCTGGGGTTCAGCTGATCTAGGCTGGGTTCAGCTGGTTCTTCTTGAGCCAGCAGGTTCCATAAAATGTATTCCCTGGATCACCTGAGGTCAGGAGTTCTAGACCAGCCTGGCCAATATGGTGAAACCCCGTCTCTACTAAAAATATGAAAAAGATTAGCCAAGAATGGTGGCAGGCACCTGTAATCCCAGCTACTCAGGAGGCTGAGGCAGGAGAATCACTTGAACCCAGGAGGCGGAAATTGCAGTGAGTGGAGATCAAGCCATTGCACTCCAGCCTGGGTGACAAGAGCGAAACTTGGTCTCAGGCCGGGCGCAGTGGCTCACGCCTGTAATCTCATCACTTGAGGAGGCCGAGGTGGGTGCTTCACAAGGTCAGGAGTTCGAGACCAGCCTGGCCAAGATGGTGAAACTGCGTCTCTACTAAAAACACAAAAATTAGCCGGACACGGTGGTGGGCACCTGTAATGCCAGCTACTCGGGAGGCTGAGGCAGGAGAATCACTTGAAACCAGGAGGTGGAGGTTGCAGTGAGCCGAGATCATGCCACTGCACTCTAGCCTGGGTGACAGAGCAAGACTCTGTCTCAAAAAAAAAAAAAGCGAAACTCGGTCTCAAAACAAAACAAAAACACATTCTCATAGGGTTGGTAGAAGGATAAGCACAGATTCCAAGTCTGTGCTTTCATCATGTCTGTTAGCATTATTAGCCAAAACAAGTCACATACCAACCCTGAAGTTAAGCGGCAGAAAAATATACTCTGCCTCTAGTGGGAGAAAATGCAGACTCCTTGATTGTGGATATAGGCAGAGTGATGAATTGGAGCCAGTAACTCAATATACCACAGTTGTTTTGTTTAATAACAAGATATGCTTTGGTTGCTCTGATCCATTTATTCTGGCTGTGGGAGAAAAAGCACCATATGTTGGTTGCTGATTGAGAGCATGTACAGTATCCTGCGAGATAGAACCTTACCCACTCGAAGTTTTATTTCCGAGGTGATGATGTCACACCAGCAGGACATCCCACCATTCCACAAGTCAGGCTGCTTCTGGATGATGGAGAACATGATAAAACTGGTGAATCCCATGAATAACAGGCCCTTTCTTTCTCTATTTTACTGTAGCACTCTCCCTAGATGTCTGTATGGTTAACCTTCACTCACCTCATTCAAGTCTTTGCTCAACTGTAACCTTCTCAAAAAGGCCCACTATGAGTATCCTCATTAAAATTGCAATCTCTGCATCCCCAGTTCCTCTCATTCTATTTACTTTTTCCCCATAGCACCTCGTACTGTTAGTCTATATAATTAAATTATGTATTATGCTTATTGTTTATTTTCTGGGCCCCACCCTGAATATAATATTTATTATCTTTGCCCCACTCTGAATGTAAGGCATCAGAGTGTTTGTGATCAAGAAGGGGGAAGGAAAAGATTATTGTTTTGTCCATTTTGTGTTTGGCATGTAGTAGGCACTCAATAAATTTATGTTAATTGAATGAATGAATGAGGAGTTCTTTGCTAGAAGCAATATCATATGGGATACAGTCACTGTGATTAAGAAATTCCACAAATCCATGGATACCAGTACTGGCACAGGCATGGAAGGCAAGGAAATAAAATTCAAATTCAGAATATCTATTCCAGTGAGGGCCAATCACCCCTGCCTCCATGCTTTTGAAGGGGTCTCATGTACCTGTCACCAGATAGCTGGTTCATTTTCTCTGGTTAGTGGCACCATATCAGGGCTTAGAATGGCCACCACACTAGCAGGCTCATTGCTGGAGTACACTGCTGGTATACCGTAAGTGTCAATAGGCTGATCACACTTGCTAAGTGGGAAGTCCATGTTATTGGCCCCAGGCTTAGTCCCTACCACTGTCACATGGTTCTTTGTTCATAAGCCCCCTGAGTGAGCTCTAGGGTGGCCAGGGAGACAGGCTGATTGACAGCTACAGGGGTGTCATCCTCTCTAAGTGATTACAAGAGCTTCTCTTGTAGCTTTTGTGAAGTGCCTGTGGGACATTGAGGGAGGTCTTGGCCCATCCCCTGGGCTCAGTTCCTCTTTGGCTTTGAGGACCAGGAAATAGCTAATTCTATGTGTTGTCATACTGGGTACTGGCCGTTATTACATTGTCACAACGGGACTGTGAAAGTGTGCTGTCTCAGTTTCATATAGCTTCTGTAGGAAGATGGTACTAATGGTGCAGTAAGAAACTGTGTTTATAACCTGGATATTAGATCAAGATGGTGAAGATTGCTTGACATTTTTATACCATATCAGGGTGCTATGTTGCGAATGTAAGAAACTTGGAACCCCCATGTGGGATTTCCTCTATCTAGTAGGATTGCACCAACCCAAAATATTCCTTGTGAGGAAACTGGAAGGTTGGAGAAGCAACACTCATTGAAAATGCCCCCAATCTTATGTCCCCTGTAATGCTTTTCTGAAAATGCATCATCTGATCATATTGCAGTAAATGCAACTGCTATGTGGTTTAAACGTTCATTTCTCTAAGCCTCAAACCCGGTCCAATTCCATTTATGTAGTGTCCAACCTAGGGCTTGGTTTAAGTGAGGAGAGATCAAGAGTGGAGACAAGATCTCTTCCAGATTTTGAAGTGTCCTAACACCCATTATTTGCAAATGAACTTAAGTCCTTACAGGGGCCATCCCAGCAGAACATGGTGTCCAGAAGAGTCAGAGGAGCTAATTACTGGATTCAATCCCAGCCCAGTGCAGGCATCTTGGAGCCCAAAATACACTCTTCTTGGGCAGGGAAGGGGAGAGGCTGCCCGCTACTGTAACTGGCAAAAGGGTTTGGCTGCTTGCCACTTGTAAAAAGAAGCCAGTATAATGAGAATGAGGTGTGATAAAAAGAGAGCAAGATTTTATTATCCATGCTAGATAGAGGAGAAGTAGATGTAATTTTTTCCAAAGATTTCCACTCTATGATTTGTAGAGGAAACACGGGGTCTTTTAAAGAGAGGGTTCAGAATGCAGAAGAGGCAGGGGGCTAGGAGGTGTCAGGTGGGGTGACCCACTCCAGTGGCTTGTCTTGAATTATTGTTCCATCTGGTGAAGGGGCCAGCACCATTGTGGCTGGAAGTGTCTGGTCCATATCAGGATCCGGCTCCTGAAGCTTCTAAGGCAACATATTGACCAAATAAGTGAGTATGATGTGTGTTTAACAAGCATCTAGGTAAATAAATGTGCGAAAGGTGTGGGAGCACAGAATGGGAAAAGAAAGGGAGTGGAGGTTTACAGCATATTACAAAGCTGTGTTTTAAGATGAAAGAAAACACATATGCAGTTTATCTCAAAGTTATGTCTTGAGATTGGGGAGAAAGGAGGCAAGAAAACAAAGTTTTAAAATGTGGTTTGAAGCCAAGCTGCTCGGTTACGCTATTAAATGCAATCCATGCTATTAAGACAGAAATTGTGGTAGAGCTAGGATCTAGTAATGCTACCCTTTCCTGCCTACTGCCAGTCTTGGAAATTCTTGCCCCTAGCCTGGCCCTCACCCTTCACCCTAATGCTACCATCATCCATCCGCCCCACTCTACCAGCCCCAGTGCTTCCACAGCACAGAGTCCCACAGCCCCATACCAGTTGTAATGGCTCCAGCTTTCCCTTCTTCACTTTTGCTCCTGCTGGAGCTGTGACTGCTGCATGGTTCCACTTGTCCTGTCCATTGATGTAGACTTTGGAAACCCCAACTTGAAAAATAAGCAAATGGCAAACAAGAAAATATCCTCCTCCTTTCCCACCTCATCACTGTGTTTACCCAGTTCATAATTCTACCTTGAGGTCACAGCAAAGAGAGAGAGGGTGTGGAAAAAGTACAAACGGGGTGATGGCAGACAAAACAAACAAACACAAACAAACAAACAAACAAACAAAACAAGCCCTCTAGTCATTGCTGCAGCCTGTTGGCCAGCAGATAGGGGTCTGCTTTGCTTAGCTAGTAAAGGTGGTGCTTGGAGGATCTATAGCCTGCACCACCCCATACCCTGCAGACTTTTTTTTTTTTTTTTTTTTTTTTTTTTGAGACGGAGTCTAGCTCTGTTACCCAGGCTGGAGTGCAATAGTGTGATCTCGGCTCACTGCAACCTCTGCCTTTGGGTTCAGGCGATTCTTCTGCCTCAGTCTCCTGAATAGCTGGGATTACAGGCACCTGCCACCAAGCCTGGCAAATTTTGTATTTTAGTAGAGATGGGGTTTCACCATGTTGGCCAGGCTGGTCTCGAACTCCTGACCTCAAGTGATCCACCTGCCTTGGCCTCTAAAAGTGCTGGGATTACAGGTGTGAGCCACCGCACCTGGCAGCACACTGACTTTTTCCACAGAACAGCATAGCATTAGTAAATCGTGCCTGCAGAGCATACAGGTCTTAGACACGGAAGTTTCTGTATATCCCCCTCCCCAGCTGAGACATTAACCCCCAAATGTCCAGGGCCCAGCCACACCAGACATGTTGGGATGAGCTCATTACGTAAAAACTTGGTGAATTTGCAAGAGATGGGACCCCTGGGGCTGCTCTGCTCTAGTGTTTATGGCCTTCACATCTTGAACACCCCTCAGAGTATTTCTCCCTGGATGAACAATCCGTAGCCTGTGGTTTATTATGGGTTAGGGTTAGGGCTTTTGCACCACCTGGGGGATAGACAATGAAGGAAACTGCCCTCTTCCATCAATCTCAAAGTGAATACAAATGGGAAGGTTGGTGGTTTCCTCAGCAAGCAGAGCTCTGTGAAGCTAGGTGGCACCACAGGACCTACTTCAAACAAGACCCCAGTGGTTGGTTGGGCATGGTAGTTCATGCCTATAATCCCAGCACTTTGGGAGACGGAGGCAGGAGGATTGCTTGATCCAAAGAGTTTAAGACCAGCCTGAGCTGACTTCTACAAAAAATACAAAAATCAGCCAGGCATGGTGGCGCATGCTTGTAGTCCCAGCTACTCGGGAGGCTAAGGTGGGAGGACCACTGGAGCCCAGGAGTTCAAGGCTGCAGTGAGCCATGATCGTGCTACTGCACTCCAGCCTCGGCGACAGAGCAAGACCTTGTCTCAAACAAAACAAAACAAAACAAAAAACCCGGTGAACTCTGCAGCCTCATGGTAGGTGCCTGGGTTGGTTGAGCAGTTGAAGCACAGAAAACCCTAGATTGGCTCATTCATGATCTATGTTGTAGGGCCAGAGACTGGTTTGAAATAATAGAAATCTCTTGATTTCTTAATATATGACTTACGTGAGCACATGCTTATCAGAAGGAGAGTTCTCCATCCATCCTGGGGGATTCCCATTCAGCTGTGGCAGATTAGCAGAGTCCCTGTCATTTCTTATACTTTTCTCTGTGGTTTCATAGGATACCACTGTTTACCACTGTGGTGACTTCCCCTTTACCGTTTTCTTTGTGTTTTATTCTTTTCTTTCAGTGTTTAATTTTGACATAATTTCAGACTTAAAGTTGCATGGCTGGGCACAGTGGCTCACACCTATAATCCCAGCACTTTGGAAGGCTGGGGCAAGAGGATCACTTGAGCTCAGGAGTTTGAGACCAGCTTGGGCAACGTGGAGAGACCCCCGTCACTACAAAAAAATAAAAAAAATTGCCCAGTAAGGTGGTGCACACTTGGGATCTTCAGGAGGATGAGGCAGGAGGATCTCTTGAGCCCAGAAGTTTCAGGCTGCAGTGAATTGTGATCACGCCACTGTACTCCAGCCTGACAAACAGAGTGAGACCCTGTCTCATAAAAACGAAAAGAAAGAAAAATTGCAAAAATAGTACCAAGATTTCCTGTATACCCTTCACCCACATTCCTGAAACGCTAACATTTTACCACATTTTTCTTAATCCTCTCTCTGTCTGTCTTTCTCTGACATACACACACATATACCCTACATATTATGTTTGTTCATAGCATATGGGAATAAGTTGCAGACATCTTAAATACTTCAATGAATTTTCTAAAATAAAGGTATTCTTTAAAATAGTCTCAGTACAATAGTCACATTCAGGAAATGAGCATCAATACAGTACTATTATCTAATCTACAGGCAAAACTGGCTACATAATTGTAGGGGTGCCCAGTGCAAAGTAAAAATGTGGAGCTCCTTGTTCAAAAAAACAGGGGAAAACGTATCACTAAAGGTACTCAAATAAAAGGCTTTTTTCTTTCTTGCAGAGTCTCTCTCTCTCTAGACCTCTCATGGAGCTTCTTATTTATTGTTTCTGTCACTCTTCCTCAGGCACGGGGATAGTTGTGGAGCAGTGCAGACTCAGAATTACCTAGGGTCCCTGACCGCTACTTGGTGGTGTGTCCTGGAGGATTCCGCTTGCTGCCGGATTCCTCCTCATGCCAGCTGCCAGACTGAAGCTCTGTGACCCAGCTGGGGGTGGGAAATCAATCCTCCCTG
Source organism: Nomascus leucogenys (assembly GCF_006542625.1). NCBI lineage: Eukaryota > Metazoa > Chordata > Mammalia > Primates > Hylobatidae > Nomascus > Nomascus leucogenys. The sequence goes on along the minus strand of NC_044393.1, from coordinate 18,543,052 downwards.
TCCACAGGTCCATTGTACCAACCCATGGATGGGCAGTCCCCAAGCGATTGCAACCTCTGTGCTGAGACATACTCAGTACAGGATCGGAATAGGTGAGAGGCTGGCTCCTGCCAAGTCACCGGTTGAATGTACTGTGCTGCTGCCAGCCCGGGACTGGGACAGTAATTGGCATTTCCTGAAATGCCACAGGATGTGCACACCTAACTGTGACCCTTCCTGCACCCTTTCCCAAGCCCCCACTGGGAGTGGTTGGCAATGGTAGAACATGGGCCTCCCCTTGCCAATGTGATTCGACTGCCATCTGCATAGCAGCAGTCAGGGGGCAAAGGTGGAAAGAGGCGGGCTGAGCAGAGCCATGGTGCCAGTTGGTGGAGGGCGAGCTGCTGAGAACCCATCCCAGGGAGGCAGCAAGAGGTGGGACTGCTCTTGAGTCCAGACGCCTAGCTCCCGGAGCATGCACCATCGTCTAATTGACCTTCACTTACAAACACAAATTTAAATATCTGAGAATTTTAAGACAATGACCACAGGGAATTACATCCTGGGTGCAGGGTCCTTCTGTGTCTAGGGCCCTGTGTGACTTGGGTGCATGCCTACAAAGCCCATCTCTAGACCTTATTCGGAGTCTACAAATTGTCTCAATAATGTCCTTTACAACAAAAGAAAATCTTGGATCCTGCATTGCATTTAGCTGTCACACCTCTTTAATCTTCTTTCCTTTTCTTTTTTAAAATGACTTAGTTCAGGAGCAGATTAATCTTCTTTCATCTGGAAAAGTTTCTCAATCTTTTTTTGTCTTTCATGACGTTAACATTTTGGACGATTAAAGGCCATCTATTTTACAGACTGTCTTTCAATTGAGCTTATCTGATATTTCTTCACAATTAAATTCATGTTATGCGTTTCTGGCAGGAATACTATAGAAAAGATACTGTGTTCTTTGTGGTGGATCATACCACAAGGCACATGCTGTTGATTTGTTTTGTTACTAATGGTGTTAACTTTGATTACTTGAGTAAGATGGTGGCTGCCTATTTTCCCATTTGCAATGAATAAGTATTTGTGGGAAGATACTTTGGGTCTATGCAAAAATCTTATTACTTCTCAAAATTTTACCCACTAGTTTTAGCATACGTTGATGATTCTTGCCTTAATCAATGATTACTTAATGGTTGCTAGATGATGTTTTCCTTTTTTTTTTTTCTTTTATTTATGGTTTTTGTAGAGACGGTCTCGTTATATTGCTCAGGCTTGTCTTGAACTCCCGGCCTCAAGAGTTCCTCCCACCTCAGCATCCCGAAGTGCTGGGATTACATGTGTGAACCATCATGCCCATCTGTTAAATGATGATTTTCTAATTCTATCCTTGACCCCTTGTCTACCTTTATTGAACCCTTTTTGGCTTCCTATCCTTGCCTACAATGTGACATTTTGATGTTGTGTTCCATCTACTCTTCTGAGCCTACGGACACAATGCGGGTAGGGGAGGTTTGGGGCTCTGATCTCTCTGAGGTTTGGGTTAAATGTCTTAAGCCAGGGTTTACTCCATTAGTTAGTGGAGTGTCTTACTCCCAAGAGGGCGTTAAGCTTCATTTTCCCACCATCCTTCTTTCTCTCCTTCCTTCCTTCCATAATTCAGAGATTATGAGAATCATGGCTCTGACTCATAGCTTAACACTTTAACTCTAAAAAAGAAATCCCAGGTGCCTCTTTTCCTTCATGGTATCATGTCTACAAAACTAATCTACAAGTACTTGTTGAGTACTTATTCTGCATGCCATTTTGCTTGGCTCACTGTAGAGAAGAAATGTGTAAGGCAAAGTCACTGCTTTCAAGAACACACAAGCTGTAAACATGAAGAGTAGAAGCAGGCAGGCCTGGAATATCTCTGTGTAGTCTACATGGAGAGGTCCAGGGGATTTTATGGGATGGGGAGGTAAACAGGTCATGGCAGAGCTGAACTTTAATGATAGAAAACTGATTAAAAGCATTGGCTCTAGAATTAGGCTTTGATTCAAACATCTTCATTCCTTCCTAATTTGTTATTCTGGGCAAGTAATTTATCTTTCTGACCTTCAACTTTCTCATTTGTAAGATACAGATATTAATAGAATCTTCTTCTCAGGGCTGTTGGGAATATTAAATGAGACAATGTATGCAAAGCACTTAGGTTGGTTCCTGACATATCCTAAGTGTTTCATAAACAGTAGTTATTAAAATCGTAAAAGAAGGTATTATGTATCAAAAGCTTTTCAAATGCATGCCCACAGTTGACCCAGAAATTCCACTTAGAATCTATCACGAGTAAACAAGAAATGCCCATAGTGATTACTTATTATGTCGAGAAAACTTCAACAACCTTTAACATTTAATATTAACATGTAACCATTGAAACTTGTTTAAATAAATGATGATCTCTTTATGCAAATAAAGCTCTACACATATTAGCAATTATGTTACAGAATATTTAATGATATAAGAAAATCTTTACCTAATATTGTCAACTGGTAAAAACAGGCTATAAATCTGCATTAATATATATTCTTAAACTGTTCTCTATCCCTTATATTCTTTCATTCTTCCCAGAAACATTTTTAAAGGACTTGAGGAGCTTGCCACTGCCCCAAGGGGCATTTGGAAGATTTTTCTCTAGCAAGTGTGAATTAAAAAATTTAATGGGACCTCAATATTATGTCAGGAGCGTTCTTCCCAGTGCCCGTGTAGCATATCTGGCACACAGTAGCCTCTGGTACACTTTGTGAGAGTTAAGTTTATCTGTTTGTCTTTGCATGCCAGCAACTTTTATAACACAATAGCTCTCAGAATCCAGACATGGTGATGTAGAACTACTGGATATTTGTACTGATAGGGACCAGGCACTATGAGCCTTGAGTTTTCACCTGTGAATAAATCTCAGGGAAGAAGGAGAGGAGAGGGAAGAGACCTAAGAATTGAGATTTTCTCCCCACAATATGGCCTTTTTATTGATTTAAAAGGAAGAGACGTGAAACTGTAAAACTTTTTGGAAGCAAAGCAGGGCGTTTTTATTAGTTCTTATTTTTTTGCTTTGAATTCTCAATGCCACTACCTCTGTCCAAGCTTACAATCCATCATAACCAGATGATGGTAAAGCTGCCCACCCTGTTTCTCTAAACAAATCTTCCCAATTCTGGATCTGAGACTTTTTTTTTTTTTTTTGAGACAGAGTCTCACTTTGTCTCTCAGGCTGCAGTGCAGTGGTGTGAATATGGCTCACTGCAACCTCTGCTTCTGGGTTCAAGTGACTCTCATGCCTCAGCCACCCAAGTAGCTGGCATTACAGGTGTGCACCACCACACCTGGCTAACTTTTTTGTATTTTTACTAGGTTTCACCATGTTGGCCAGGCTGGTCTTGAACTCTTGGCCTCAGGTGATCTGCCCACCTTTGCCTCCCAAAGTGCTGAGATTACAGGTGTGAGCCACCACTCCCAGCCAAGAACTGAGACTTTAAGCTCTCACTGCATTTGACTCTGGGCAAGTTGCTCCTGGTGGCAGTCAGACTTCTAAGATGACTCCAATGACCTCCACTTCCTGGTTTTTATGCCTTTGTGTGTTCTCCTCCTTGAGTGTGGACTGAACCTAGTGACTTGATTCTAATGACTAGTGATGTCATGGAAAGTGTTGGGATGTCACTTCTGAGATTAGGTTACAAAAGACTATGACTATAATAACTTATTGTATATTTCAAAATAGCTAGAAGAGAAACTTTGGAATGTTCCCAACACAAAGAAATGATAACTGCCTTGGGTGATGGATATACCAATTATTCTGATTTGATTATTATACATTGTGTGCATGTACCAAAATATCATATGCCCCCCATAAATATGTATAACAATTATGGGTCAATAAAAAAAGACTAGCTGGGCTTGGTGGCTTACACCTGTAATCCCAGCACTTTGGGACGCCGAGGCGGGCGGATCACCTGAGGCAGGAGTTCGAAACCAGCCTGGTTAACATGGTGAAACCCCGTCTTTACTAAAAATACAAAAATTAACCAGGTGTGGTGGCACATGCCTGTAATCCCAGTTACTTGGGAGGCTGAGGCAGGAGAATCACTTGAACCTGGAAGGTGGAGGTTGCAGTGAACAGAGATTGCACCACTGCACTCTAGCCTGGGCGACAGAGCGAGTGAGACTCTGTCTAAAAACAAAAGACTATGACTTCTACCTTCTATTCAGTCTCTCTGGAGCTTCTTGCTTGCTCACTCTGATAAAGCAATCTATAGGTTATTAGCTGCTCTCTGGAAGGACCCACTGACCAACAAACTGGAAGTGACCTGCAAGCAACTGAACCCTGCCAGCAACCATCTAAGTGGGCTTGGAAGTGCATCCTTCCCTAGTTGAGCCCCAGCCAGCCAACAATTAGACTTCATCCTTGTAGAAGTCCCTGATCCACAGGACTAGCTCTGTAGTCCTTGTGTCCTGCCTCTTCCCTCACCTCCTGTGAGAGTTCCCCTGAATTCCTGCCCTGGTGGTACAGAATGGTGTATCCAGTCTGCCCCCACTGCAGCAGAACTGCCTTCTCTTTGGGAATTTGTTTCTTCACAGAATCACAGGATGTTATTTTCAAAGGGTGTCTGTGCTTGTGTTTAACCTTGTGCTATTTTATAATAATGAACCATTGGAAACCAAGTAAACTAAATTACAATGCTTGGTAGGTCAGAATATTATGTAGCCATTAAAAATGACACCAGAGAATATTCGCCCACCTGGGAAAAAGTTTATAATATAATGCTAAGTAAAAGTCTTGGTAGAAAAAGAAAACCCTGGTAGAAAATAGTGAAAATGGTATACACTCTCTCTCCCTCCTTCTCTCTCTCTCTCTCTCTCTCTCTATATATATATATACACATACACTATATATAGAGAGTATATACTCTATTGTATATGAGTACTATTTTCACTATTTTCATATATATAAAAATTTATAAATAGCATATACAAATTTATACAAAAATATATAGCATTATATACTATACATAAAGTATATATACTTTACATACATATATAAAGTAATTAAAGGCACATGGAGAGGAATATAACTTTGAGATGCTAATTGGAGCTTTATTCCTGTAGATCTACTTCTCTTTGGTGTTTCCCTCACTCCTGGCACCTGGGCATTCTACTTCATGCCTGGGGAGGAGACAGGACAGCATTACATAGCTCACAGAATATTTAAATTCTTGGCTTGTAGAGTTCAAAAGAGAAGGTTCAGATCTAAGACAAAGGGCTTATTTGGAGATAACTGAGCAATTAAGGGTATCAGGGATCTTAGAGATCATTAGGCCATCGGAGCTAGAACCTTAATTTTGGGAAGAAAGTGTGTTAATTACATCAGAGTGAATGCAGATCACAAGATGAAAGAATATATGAAAAACCAGAATCAGGTTTTAACAACCCCTGCTTCCTTTCTGCTCCCCGCCCATGTATAAAATTCTCCCCATTGGAGGTTTAAGGAACAGAGTTAGGAGGGAACCAGAGGAAATGAATGGTGGTTTGGGATCCTGAGAAGGGGGTTCCTAGGCCAATAGGGTACCAGGTGTATTTGGGAATCAAGAGAAATGACCACAGCCAGGGTATACTTCCACAACTAGGAAGTATGAATTGAGGACACTAGTTAGAACTGAGAACACTTGCAGGGTAGATCAGAAATTGGAACATGGGACGTCTATGTATAGGGTTTTTAGAGGGTCCCTTTGAGTTTCCTATAGTCCCAGGTGGTACAGAGCAGCGAGGTATTTCTTGAGCTCTAAGGAGCAGCAGTGAGGTATTTCTTGAGCTCTGTGGGGCATGTAAGTCACTGAGTGAGCTCTCATCAAATGAGGAGGATGCAACAGTTACCTGCCAGAAAAATATCCAGCAGGAATAAAACAGTGTGTGTATATGATAGTGACCAAGAATCAAGCACACTTCCCATTGGATGCCTTGGAATTAAGCCAATGCACTGGAATGTAGAAGCAACCCTTAGGGGTATGTGGCAGTCAAACTAATGAAATGACAGAAATTAATTTCTGCTACCTGGTTAAATGGAAGATCAAAATGAAAATTCAGGCCAATTACAATTTTTTTTTTTTTTTGAGACAGAGTTTCGCTCTTGTTGCCCAGGCTGGAGTGCAATGGCGCAATCTCCACTCACCTCAACCTCCGCCTCCCAGGTTCAAGCGCTTCTCCTGCCTCAGCCTCCCGAGTAGCTGGGATTACAGGTACGTGCCACCATGCCTGGCTAATTTTGTATTTTTAGTAGAGACGGGGTTTCTCCGTGTTGGTCAGGCTGGTCTCGAACTCCCGACCTCAGGTGATCCGCCCACCTCGGCCTCCCAAAGTGCTGGGATTACAGGCATGAGCCACGGTGCCTGGCTGCCAATTACAATTTTTTAAAAGACATTTGAGCATATCTGAGTTTGTAGTAGAGTTTCATTCTTGCTACAAATTGCACTTCACTGCCAGGTACTCAATGCTTTTTGACCTCCAGACTTTCACCACCTCCATCACAATTAGAAAAATTTTCTCAACAGTTGTTGGGTCTTTGCATCAGTCCCTCCAGATCCAAAGTCCAGGGCAGGAGCAACTGACTGGCTAAGTTCATGTCACACACTCTCACTTAAGCAGCCAATCAGAAGAGAGAGGTAGTATCTGGACTCTTTGGTTTCCATAGACGAGAGGAACTCAGCTGAGAACCATTAGCTACCAAACTCCCAGCTGGGGAAATAGGCACTTCATTCCTGAAAGGAAGTATGGATGCTGTCCACAGCACCTGCCAGAAACCTTTGGGTAGGAACCTGAGGCAAGTTCAGTAGTCCGCCCTTATCCGTGGGGCACGTGTTCTGGGACCCTCAATGGATGCCTGAAACCACGAATAGTATTGAACCCTATATATACTATGTTGTTGTCCTATACATATATAGTTATAATAAAGTTTAATTTATAAATTAGGCATAGTAAGAGATTAACAACAATAATAACAAAACAGAACAATTATAACAATACTCTAGCATCGCTTATCTTGCATTTTGTGGGCATTAAGTAAAATAAGGGTTACTTGAACACAAACACTACAATACTGTGACAGCCAATCTGATAACTGAGTTGGTTTCTAAATGACTAATGGGCTGGTAGCGTGTGCAGGGTGGATACACTGGACAAAGGGATGATTCACATTGTGAGCAGGATGGCACAAGATTTCACCCCAACAACAATGTGCAATTTAAAACTTATGAATTGTTTATTTCTGGAATTTTCCATTTAATATTTTTGGGCCAAGGGTAACTGAAACCACCGACAGTGAAACTGCAAATATGGGGGAACTACTGTACTCATATGAATTTTGGCTTTTGCTCTGAGTTAGATGAAAAGTCAGTGAAGGATTGTTAATAGCAGAGTATCAGGACATAAAGAATATTTCTGGCTGTTCTTTCAAGAATAAACTGTAGAGAGCAAGGACTGAAGCCCTGAGACAAGTTGGGAGGCCATTTCCGTTTCAAAAAATGGATGATAGATGGACCAATAAAGGGTGGGTGAACAGTGGTAAGTGTTGTGTGAGTGTGTGGACTAACTTGTCTATCTGCGCCTATGCTGAAGGTGTGTCTTGTCTGGAGTTGTTGAGTATTGATAGAATGATGCAATTTTAGTCATGAGACTGTAACCAGGCCCCTTGAGATTTCAGCGCCCCAGCATTTTTAGTGACTAAAATAATGAAAATGTTTTGCACTTGCTTTTTGCCCAATATTCCTTGTTTCCATGACAAAATTATTTGTTGCAAACAAACAGTTGCTGATGTGCTGTTTCTTTGTTAAACAAGGGGAGATAACTTCAGGGTCACGAAAAGGTTTGCAAGAAGAAATGAAGGCCTTTAAGGACATTGCGACTAGCTGCTGACTCCCAGAGATCTAGTTGTTCCAGGTGTTACCTGAGATGGAAGAAACACAGGCTTTTCCCCTTGGTTCCCTGAAACTTCCCCTCCCCTACTCCCCAGCCACATTAAAAGTCCACTTTGTTGTTGTTGTTGTTAAGGTAGAGTTGAGAGCTCTTACCCTTCTGCCTTCTTGCTTTGGTTACATTGAATAAACATTTCTCCGTCTCCAAACACCCATGCATCAATGTTGGCATCAGCTGCCCATTGGGTACACAAGCATGAATCTGGGGTTCTATGACAATTCTGGTGACCATGGAAGAACCTTGTGCCCATGGCTGGGCAGTCCCAGCCAGGATCTGCATGCACAGGGAGTCCCCAAAGCTGCCCAGGCACCTTGCCTGGGGGACACCCCTCACTGGTTCCTTTCCTGCCAGTGGTGACCACTTTTGGTGCAATGATCGCTTGGAGTGAAGACATGTACCTGACTTTGGTGTACTTTTGGATTTGCATTTCCTGGGTGAGTCACCACGACCTTTGTGACCATTCTCACTGGATAGTGATCTGGATAGCACCCCATTTGACCCCAGTTTCATAGCACAGGAAGGACAATGGATAGGCCCAGCCTTACCTGAGTGTGGCAACTGTCTAAAAGATCCAGGGCTCGGGAATGTGGCTTTAATGACTGCCTCAACTACTGACACTGTGCCCTGTGCTCCTGAGGGATATGTTTCTTTTCCCCTTCCCTTCCCTTCCCTTCCCTTCCCTTCCCTTCCCTTCCCTTCCCTTCCCTTCCCTCCTTCCCTCCTTCCCTCCTTTCCTCCTTCCTTTCTTCCTTTCTTTCTTTCTTGACAGAGTTTCCCTCTGTCATCCAGGCTGGAGTGCAGAGGCACTGTCTCAGTTCACTGCAACCTCCACCTCCTGGGTTCAAGCGATTCTCATGACTCAGCTTCCTGAGTAGCTGGGATTACAGGCATTCACCACCATAGCCAGCTAATTTTTGTATTTTTAGTAGAGACATGGTTTTTCTGTGTTGGCCAGGCTGGTCTTGAACTCCTGACCTCAACTGACCCACTCACCTTGGCCTCCCAAAGTGCTGGGATTACAGATGTGAGCCACCATACCTGGCCTGCTCCTGAGGGATGTGTTTCTATCTGCAGTCAGGAAAACCAACTCTGGGCCTGTAGGTGCATTAGGAGGGGAGATCATGGACAACGTTGATTAGGATACTCAGTGACATCTTTCTCGGTACACAATGAAAGTGTTACCAAACACTGGGCAAGTTCCCTAAAACTGTTGCCCAGGGTCTCCCAAGGAATTTTGGAAGGAGATTCTGTCTGTCGGGGACGGGGTGGTCTCTGAATCGGATTTGCCTGGATTCCTGATGAAACAGGGTACTTCTTCAGATATACTTTGCTCCCATGGTGGGGAGTGGCTGCTTATCACCACGTGCTTAGAAATGTGTCCATGACTTTAAGGATTAGAGCTAATGAAACGTGCTGCTATCACAGCACAGCAAGTCTTTGGATTCTCTAGCTAAAGTTGTTTAGATAATGGGATAGCATTAGATTACCTGCTGGCTGAACAAGGCCAACTCCTCCTGTTTCTCTTATATTAACACCTCGGCTGAAGTTGAAATGCATGTAGATAAAATAAGAGAGCAAACTTTATGGTGGCAACGGATAAAAGAAGATTAACTAGGATTAGGTGATTGGTATTCTGGATTGTTTCCTTGGATCTCACAAGGGATCCAATCTGTATTTTCTGGTATCGTTACATTTGGCTTACTTCTCTTAGCGTTATTGTAACTTATGTTTTCATTAATGTCATCGTCAAATATAGATTAAGATGCTGTTCCAAGACTATAATAGGTAACAGTACCCAGATAATGGAATTACAGTATGCAGGATATGGGCCTGGCCCCTGGAAATACTTTCAACTTCAGGTGGATAGGTTCCGCTCTTCAGTTTCCACACCTTTGCCCCTTTTTCAGCAGGAAGTAGCTAACAAAGAATGACACCCCTTTTCCTACATGAATGAGGAATGGAAAAATGCAGTGGGGATTTGTAACAGGGCCCCTTGAGATCTCAGCATCCAAGCGTTTTTAGTGACTGAAATAATGAAAATTCCGATCAGGCCCTTGTTTGCTTGCACTTGCTTTTTGCCCAATATTCCTTGTTCCCACAACATAATGATAAACTGCTGATGTACTGTTTCTCTGTCAAGCAGTGGGAGTTAACTTCAGGGTCACAAAAAAAGTATCCAAGAAGAAATAAATGTATTTAAGGATGTTGCGACAAGCTGCTGACTCCTAGAAGTCTGGTTGTTTCAGTTGTTATCTGAGAGTGAAGAAACAGACCTTTCCCCTTGGTTTCCTGAAACTCCCCCTCTCTTACTCTGTAGCCACATAACTCTCTGCTTCTTTTTCTTAAGGTAAATCGGAGAGATCTTGCCCTCCTGCCTTCTTGCTTTGACCAAATTAAATAAACCTTTCTCTATTTCCAAGCACCTGTGTATCAGCTGTACGTTGGGTACACGAGCCTGAATTTCGGGTTCTATGACAAGATTGGGTGGTTAATGCAAATACAATTGAATTATAGAGACAATGATCACATTTTCTGAATCTCAAGGCCAGATAGTTCTGGTGTTTCATGAGTAAGAGAAAGAGCTTAAAGCCAGTGATATAGGTGTTGAGCAATTCAGGAATTTCTAGGACATTTTGGTAAGACAGAATATCTGGTTGGTGTTAGCCATGATTTAGGTGTTGAGCAATTCAGGAATTTCTAGGACATTTTGGTAAGACAATATCTGATTGGTGTTAGCCATGGAGAATGCTCCCTCTTGTGAAATGTTGAGAAGGGAAGAGAGAGTGAGGGTGGGTGGAATGGAGCCCAGGGGCTAGGAATGAGGCAATCTCTCTTTTGTGGAAGTCCTCAGTAGGTTGGTGTGACTGCTGCTCTCCAACCTGGAAAAAGAAGACAGCGGCCATGGGAGACACTTAAGATTTTGTCTCAGACTCTTCCCAGAGATGATCCAGGAATCCTGCTTCCCAGTGTTCTCCACAAAAGGGAGATGTGTTTGTTGCCTTGCCAGCATAACTTGGTGTTTTAAAATTTTTCTGATAAAACCTTTAACTGGAAATCAGCCCCATGGGGGAAATTCTGAGATCCATGACAGAGTGAAGCATAGCCGTTATAACCAGGGACTCTGCAAATGTACTGACATGAGCTCAATGACCAGCTCTGCCACTTTCCAGCTGTGTGGCCCTGGAAACATTACTGCTCTGTTTTATCCTTGGTTCCTCATCTACCACTGCTTCCTAAACTTGAGGGTGCCCACAAATCACCCAGGAATCTTGTTACAAGGCTGGTCATGAGATTCCACATTTCTAACGAGTTCTCAGGTGACCTGGAAGCTGCCTGTTCCTGGAGCACGCTTTGAGTAGTAATGTGATTTTTAGGGTTACCTTGAGGTTTATGTGTATTATTTATGAAGAGCTTAGCATGGAGCCTGGCATAATGGCTTGGAGTTATTGTTCCTCGGGCAATGGGAAGCAGCTGACTTGGACCCTAAATCAGAGTGGTAAATAAGGGACAGTGCCCACATGAACACTCCCTCTTCAATTCTGCCCTCCATCCCAGAGAAAGTCTGGAAAAATTATGGACTGGGGGGATTACAATGCAATGGAAGAGGCCTTTTGGTGGGATCAAGGATGCCTCTGTTTTGTTCCCACCCTGTGATCTTAAAGAAGTCCCTCCGCATCTATGGGCCCTCTTGAAATAAATGAAAGAAATGATTCCTGTGTTTTTCTCCTCTCCTTCCAAGTTGTTGTAATTGGTGTTGCTTAAGGCAAACCAAAAGACTCTAGGACCAGGGCTCTTCACTCCTCTCCCCATGTAGCCCTTGGCAGGAAGATGTGGTTTAGCCTTAGTAGATAACAGCTTTCATAAAAATTCACTTTTTTTTTTTTTTTGGGACCAAGTCTCACTCTGTCACCAGGCTGGAGTGCAATGGCGCGATCTCGGCTTACTGCAACCTCTGCCTCCTGGGTTCAAGCGATTCTCCTGCCTCAGCCTCCCGAGTAGCTGGGACTATGTAGTATAGTAGCGTGCGCCACCACACCCAGCTAATTCTTGTGTTTTTAGTAGAGATGGGGTTTCACCATGTTGGCCAGGATGGTCTCGATCTCTTGACCTCGTGATCCACCCGCCTTACTCAGCCTCTCAAAGTTCTGGGATTACAGGTGTGAGCCACCATGCCTGGGCCACTGCTTTTTTTTTTTTTAATTAAAAGTGTCCTTAACATCTTCAGTTTCTCCCCAGTTCCCCTTTCTTCCCTGGTTTCTGATGTTTCCTTGTTTCTTATTTTACAAGACCAGAAATCTCCTTGTCCAACTTAGGCCCTTCCAATATCGTACCCAAATTTCCAAATCTACCCCCTCTGTCCTTCAAAACCTTTGTCTCCCAGTGGGTTAAGCAGTAATTCATACTAAGGTGTGAATGGTTGCTCTAAATTTCCCCAGTGTATTTGTAAGTACGTGTATGTTTTAAAAAGGAGGTCTTGAGATTTTAAACATGATTGCAACATTTATAGAATTTCAGGCACAGAGATGAAGCATTTTTAGGAGCACATCAGGGAGAATAAATGTGGGGGTAGAGGAATGAATCTCTTGTACACACACACACACACACACACACACACACACAAATGCCTTCTATCGCCCTCAGAGCAATCCCAAATCCATGGAGGGCTGTGTTCTTGTTAGAAAATCAGGTGAACTTGCAGAATTTCTCACATTTTTCTTTCCTCGAAAAGTTGTTGCTGTTGCCTCCGCAGCCTCCGTAAGCAAATAACTCACATTCACCAGTTTCCAAGTTGAAAAACCATCGCATCATGTAGGTTCGACAAGGGCCCTTTTCCATAGGAAAAGCGCATACATTTGGGAGGAGATCCTTGATAGTGTCTGAAGAGAGAAAGTGGTTGAAGGAGACTAAGCCCATCACCTTCTCCTTGTTTGCCTCATATGCCAGGGGCTGTGACAGCCCTGGGCACAATTGTGAGGCCATCCACAATGGCTGTGCTCTGTACCTCTTTCTACCCAGCCATGGTCTGATCTGTCTACACAGAAGTTGACATTTTCACTTCTGAGAGTAGCCTGATGTGGTGAGAATCACAGGCTTGAGAATCCAACTCAAGTGGATTGAGATCCTATCGCAGCCACTTGCTACTGTGTGATGTTGTATAAACCTAACTTCTTCATGTCTCCATGTCTTCATTTGTAAAATCAAGGAGTTGAACCACATCATCTCTGAGTTCCCTTCCAGACCTGCTTTTATAAGATTTGATAATAAAGATCCTCAGGTTCCTACCTCCTGTCTCATAATCAATTCTAGAATTGATATCCTATGAGAGAAGGAGGACAGACTTTGAATGTGAGAGCAAGATTGAATCTGAGAGGGTTCAAACTTGTCTCAATTATCTTCTAGCTATGTGATCTTGGACAAATGACTTATCTCCTTGACATTCAATTTCCTTCATTGCAAAAATGCAGGTGTAATATCCACATTTTTGGTTTATTGCAGGGTTAGAGCTTACCAGTGAAAAGCATTGATAAATAGAAAATAAATCAATAAATAGTAGCTGCTCTTAATCATTCTATTTCTTAACCAATAAGACTCTTGAGAAGAGGGACCTCATTGTACTCATTTCTGCAGCCTTAGTGCCTAACACAGGCCTAGTTCTCAGTTCTTAGCAAATATTTGTTAATAGAAAACCACCACCACCACCCCACTGAGCCCCTCTGGGGCAGGATTAAAAGTTTCTTTGTACCCTGCTTTTATGTTTCTGTCACCATGTGGGCAGTTTTACTCTTTGTGGTAGCTAGCAGAACTTCCAACATTATGTGAAGAAACTAAGGCCAGATAGTGAAGTACCTGTCCTAATGTCAGGCTAGGAAGCAGTAGGACCAAGAATCAAACCCAGCATGGTTCGACTGCAAAGGCTTGCAGGTTCTTCATCCATCTTGGTTGTTGTAAAATGAGTGAATGGACGGATGAATGATCACACCTATGGTGGAACTTCAGGCAGCAGCCTAGGGTTTGGAAAGGTTCAGACTCTGTCTTATCCTCCTGCCTGCAAGGCTGACGCTAAGGGTGCAGGAGAATGGGGAAGAGGCAGAATAGCTTATCCAATCAAGGTGGGAGGTAGAGGGGCATGTTCTTAAGACATCCTTGTCACAGCAGCATCGGCCCTTAGACCCTTACAGGTGACTCTGTAGGGGCTGGAGTCCCATCTGCTCTTAATTTTCTCAGTCTTGCTTCTCTGCTCTTCCATTCCATTAAACCAAAGGAAAATCACTTGACTTGTTTCTTTTTTCTGTAAAGTAGATAATGACACCGTGTGTGTGTTTTGAGTGTGACAGAAGCTGTTCTAAGTGCTTTACAAGAATCTATTAAGAGGTAAGTTATACTGAGAGCTTGACATACATCAGACTATTTGATTAATAAAGCAGAAAAGATGGTTAATCTTTTTATATAGAAGAAGAAACTGATGATCAGAGAGGCTATAAATGATGTTCCTGAGGCACAGAGTTTGTAAGTAGAAGAGCCCGGCCCAGAACCCAGGTGTGTCTGACTCCGGGAATGCTCATCCTGTAAACCACTACATTTTGCTTACTTATGGCAGACGTTTTCAAACTCGAGTATGCATCAGAATCATCTGGAAGGCTTGTTAGAGAGACCCACCTCCACAGTTTCTGATCAGGTGGGACTGGGAACTAGTATGTTTCCAGTTGATACTGCTGCTGCTATTGCTGTTGGACTAGGGGACAAACTCGAGAACCACTCATCTATAGGGTTATTGGGAGGTTTAGGGTTCCATTTATATCTAAGAATCTATCATTAATAGCTCCATGTACATACGTGCAGAGAACTATGCTTGCATGTGCAAGGATTTTCACTGGCACATTGACAGTGATAATCTCCAGAAGGTAAGATTTTGATAATTTTTTACTTTCTTACCCTTTTGTGTATTCTAATACGCATTTTTATACAGGGAATCCTACTGGCTGCTTAAAAATCTTGGAAACTGCTGCCTACTATCCCCATTTCCAGCAGATTATCTTAGCTATAACTGCACTTCATCTCCCCACTTCCATTTGCAGATTCCAAGCTTCCACAGAGAAAGTGGCCCAGGAAGGAGCCTTTTCTGACAAGTGCATCTAACTTGGCTAAGTCCCTCACTCTCAAATTCTGGCTCTGATCTCCTTTTCTCAACCTCTCCTTGCCTGCCACCAGCCCCACCCCAGAATCGAAGGCCCCTTTTCCTGCTTTACTTATTTCATTTTCTATAGCACTTTGATCATCTATCATGTATATTAGATATTGTATGTCTCTCTCCCATTAGCATCTTAATTTCACAAAGGCAGGGTCTTAGGCTCTTTGCTTTAACCCCAGCACCTAGGACAGTGCCTGGCAATATATATGTGCCCAATATATATCTGATGCAGTGAATTGAACTGAATTGACTCTCAATCCGGTAAGGTAAGAAATGGGCTCTGTTTGTGCTGCATCACCTCCCCACCACCCCACCCCCAGCCTGATTCCCAGTCTACTCTTTGAGATCCCACATTTCATACCAACCTCGTGCTAGTTCTGATCGAAGCTCTAGGCAGAGAGTGAGAATCAGGAGAAATGAGAGAGAGGCCTGAAGCTGCATGGTGCCACTCAGCCAGTGGCTCAGCCTGGGGTTGCCATTTTAGGGAGCAAAGGGACCAAGGGGAGGAGCCTGGCCCCACATCCAGCTCATTCACCCTTAACTCAGGCTTTTCATGGGGCTGGGCTGCCTCAGGAACAGAGTGTTCAGCCAAAGCACAGCTTCGCCTCTCTCCTCCTGGCCTTATCTGATCTGGCCACCCAGGCTACTTTAGTACCACTTCAGGGTGGAAGCCCTTTTCACAGTAATAAAAAGACAGCAGCCATTTTTGAGTACCTTTTCTTTTCCAGGCACCATGCAAAATAGTTTTCACACGTTGCTTCTCTTAAGTCTACACAGGAATCCCACAACACTTAAAACTCCCATTTTGTAGATGAGAGGAGGTTATGCTACTTTGACCATTGTTACATGGACAGCAAGTTTCAGAGACAAGACTGAGACCCCGGTCTGTCTGCTTCAATGCCCTCGTATCGCTCATTCATTCAAACATTCATCAAGTACCCACACTGCGCCAGGCAAAGTATTAGATGCTGCCTCCATCCCATCTGGGTGCTCCCAGGAAATTATGGGAACAATACACACAAACACATTGGAAGTCAGAAACAGTCACCTACTCGGAGGAGGAGCAGATTCAGTATATTTTAATAGAAATATCAAAAGCACCATGTAGAAGGAGGGCCCAGCTTTGTTTGGTTCAGAGGGTCATGCTCTCTAGAGACACACCCCAGAATCTAGCACATTCTACCCGTCTCCTTTCCTTGATTCTCTAGAGATCCATTTTTCTGAAAGACAAAGCCAGCATGCTTTAGTGAGATTTAGTGAGCCTCAGATTTAAAATTTGAAGTTGTGATGGGTCCAGCTATTCTTTTTCAAGAAGCATTCTATCATATATTTATTATTATTTATTTTTAATAGAGAAATAAAAATTGTATAAAAGCAGTCCCCAATTTACAATGGTTTGATTTACAATGTTTGACTTTATGATTGTACAAACACAATGCACAGTCAGTAAAAACAGTACTTTGAATACCCATACAACCATTCTGTGTTCACTTTTAGAACAATATTCAATAAATTACATAAGATATTCAACACTTCATTATAAAAAGGGCTTTGTGTTAGATGATTTTGCCCAACTGTAGACTAGTGTAAGTGTTCTGAGCAAGTTTAAGGTAGGTAAGGCTAAGCTATGATGTTTGGTAGGTTAGGTGTATTAATCGCATTTCAACTTCTGATATCTTCAACTTAGGATAGGTTTATTAGGTTATAATCTCATCATAAATTGAGGAACATTATATATTTATGATGTACAATATGATGCTTTGAAATATATGTGTGTGTATATATACAGAGAGAGAGAGAGCAATTTTCTCTCTTAGCAATTTTCAAGTGTACAATATGTTATTAACTACAGTCACCATGCTGTGCAATAGGTCTTCACAACTTATTCCTTCTGTCTAACTGAAATTTTGTACCCTTTGACCAGCATCTTCCCAATACTTCCCACCCCCAGCCCCTGGTATCCACCATTCTACTCTCTGCTTCTGTGACTTCAGCTTTTTTAGATTCCACATGTAAGTGAGATCACCTGGTATTTGTCTTTCTGTGCCTGGTTTATTTCATGTAACCTGCAGGTTCATCCACGTTGTCACAAATGGCAGGATTTCCTTTTTAAAGGCTGAGTAGTATTCCATTGCGTATATGTACCACATTTTCTTTATCCATCCAGTGATGGACACTTGTGTTGATTTAAGTCCAGCTACTCTTGACCTGGGCAAGTCATTTAACCTGTTCCAGCCTCAGTTTTCTCATCTATAAACTGGGGTTAATTATGTTGCTTTAGCATTCTTCCCAGAATTGGTGCAAGTGTTCAATAAATACTCAAATGCCTCACACATGGTGAATACACACACAGGTACATGTCTTTTGCAAGGGACATGTGTGTGTGTGTGTCGCAATGACACCTTTTTGAAAATGGGGGTGCTAACTGGATCAGCAGCATACTTAGTTCCTACAGAAATGTTTTCCCCATCTTTGCACGTTAGTTATAGCTCTTCCTTTTCTTTAAATTCCCTGGAACCATGATACTCATTTCTTGGCCATTGCTTTCTCTAACTATAGCTTATACAATTGCTGGTCGACCCTCTCATTATCTGTTGATCTTTGCTGTTTACCCCACATTTACTTCCTTGAAGGCACTTCTGAAGCCTATATTGCAACATCTCTGTGGTACAACTTCTTTTGCACGTTGAGGGGTCCACCAGCATTATCCTTGATATCTCCTTTCTTAGCCCTCTTGGCTGATCAAATCTGTTCATCAGAAAACAAAATAATGATAGAAGGAAGAAAAAAATAGACTGTCACTTATTGTGCAGGCAGAGGAAAGGCGGGGGGACCTATTGGTGATCCTTGGCTGAGAGCTTCCTACAGTGTTGCCTCCTCTGGGGCAATGGATCAGGAAGTGAGAAGCTGCCTTTAAACGTACTATTCAGGAAAGCAGGGGAGGGAGTGATACTGCCCCCAAGGACACTCGGCAATGTCTAGAGACATTTTTGATTGGGGGCACCTACTGGCTTCTTGTGTGTTGAGGCAGAGATATTGCTAAACATCCTATACTCCTCAGGACAGCCCTCACATTTGGCATCAAATGTTAATCATGCCAAGGTTAGGAAACCCTGCAGAAGAGCAATAGATATAAACACTTTTTTAAAAAATTATAATAATATTTCCAACATTAACAGCATGATAAGGATCCAGTGCAGTGAGGGACAGTGCCTGATGAGGTGTGTCTGTACTCGTTTGGCCAAACAGGCCTTGTGGGAAGGTGCAACAGGACCTGGCCCTTGAAAAGCTCATTCTGTACTCAGGTTGCCCTGGGGATCTTTGGTCATGACTCAGTGAATTGGCTCTTTCTCAGGAGATCTGGGTGGCAGTGTTATCGTAATTCCAGAAAGGGGAGGGCAAGTGTAAGATTTATTAAAAATGCGTTAGAGCAGCTAGAAGGCAGCCCTAGCTAGTTATCTAGCACTTATATTCATTACAGGAATCTTACTAACCCTATGTCAACCATATGTGTGTGCATGTATGTGAAAAATCATTACATTATTTTTTTAGAAACTTTAATAAATTCAGGAGCTACACGTGCAGGTTTGTTACATGGACATATTGCATAGTGGTGAAGCCTGGGCCCGAAGAGTGAGCACTGTACACCATAGTATTTCAACCCCGCTCCGTAATATTTCAACCCCGCTCTGCTTCCAATTCATTCACTTCTTTTTTTTTTTTTTTTTTTGAGATGGAGTCTTGCTCTGTCACCCAGTCTGGAAGTCTGGAGTTCGGTGGCATGATCTTGGCTCACTGCAGCCTCCACCTCCTGGGTTCAAGAGATTCTCCCACCTCAGCCTCCCGAGTAGCTGGGATTACAGACGTGCGCCACCACGCCTGGCTAATTGTTGTATTTTTCGTAGAGACGGGCTTTCACCATGTTGGCCAGGCTGATCCCCAACTCCTGACCTCAAGTGATCCACCCAGCTAGGCCTCCCAAAGTGCTGGGATTACAGGCAAGTGCCACCGCGCCCGGCCCCAATTCACTTACTTTTGATTGAGACCCATTACTTTGGCTGGTTTAAGGAAGGAGGAAGTAAATAAGGGTGGGATTTTGAAAGAACAAAGTTTCACCCTTCAGGTTCTAACCTCCAAATGACCTTTCTCTTTTCTAGAAGGAAGAAGGGGACTAACATCTTATGAGCACCATATGTCAGGCAATTCATTTAATTCTGGTAAAATATAGTAACTTTGCACCAGTATAGCTCTATTTCCTGCCCCTTCTTTGTGCTTTTGTTGTCATATATATTACATTTATGTCTATTATAGCAGTGTTATAATCAAGAGAAGACCACATACACACACACACACACACACACACCCTTATACACACATATACACACTTTTATATTTACCCACATACTTACCATTTCTGGTGTTTTTCATTCCTTCCTGTGGATCCAAATTACCATCTGATCTCATATCCTTTCAGCCTTAAGGAAAAAGTCTAGTCCGAGAGAAGCATCACCTCCTCTCAGTTTTTGTTTATATGGGAAAGTCTTCATTTTGCCTATATTTTCTTTAATTCAAATTTTTATTGAGATAATTATAAATTCAAGTACAGGTGTAAGAAATGATATGGTTTCCCCTAATGTTAACATTTTGAAATGTTTCCCTAGTTTCCCCTAATGGTAACATTTTGAAAATGGGATATATATATATGCACACACACACACACACACACACACACACACACATATATATATATTCTTTTTACTATAAGGAATTGGCTTACATGATTATGGAGGATGGTAAGTCTAAGATCTGCAGTCAGAAAGGTAGAGACCGAGGAAAACCAATGACACAGCACCAGTACAAGTCCATGGGATTAAGAACTGGGACAGCCAATGATGCAAGCTCTAGTCTGAGTCTGAGGACCTGAGAACCAGGAGAGCCAATGGCATAAGTTCCAGTTCAAGTCTGAGTGTGGAGAAAACCAGTGTTTCAGCTTGAAGGCAGGTAGGCAGAAAAAACATATATTTCTTACTCAGACTTTTATTTCATTCAGGCCTGCAACAGACTGGTCAAGGCCCATCCACATTGGGGAGAGCAATCTGCTTTACTCAGTCTACCAATTCAAATGTCAATGTCATCCAGAAACATCCTTACAGACAAACCCAGAGATAATGTTTAACCAAATATCTGGGCACCCCATGGCCTAGTCCAGATGATACATAAAATTAGGCATCTCAAGTCCATTACTTGTCAACCTGGCACCCATACATATCTCCTTAGACTATACTTAATCTTAAAATAAAGACTATTACAAGATTATAATCCCACCTAACATGATACAATTATCCTGCAGACAATGGAAATACACCAACCCCTTCCCCAAAGAGAACATAGTTTTTGAGTGACGTTTACTCCTCTTGGTATCTCATGGCTTAAAATTCTATGATGTAAAATGAACAATACTTAAGTACTATGAAATAAAGTCAATACATCTTATGTTGCATAATAAGGAAATAGGAGAAGGAAGAAAACAAAGATATTTGCTTAATACACACCCATATTCATAACAAAATAAGGAGGAATACTCATGACAATTACAGTTTTTGTTTCTGTAAGGGTCACGTGGTCATAGCTGGTATTTATAATTACTTTTCCCTGCTACCCATTCTGTACTGCCTTTGCCTTCAGCAAGCACCTCATCTGGTCATTGTTCCTTACCTGGGGAAGTGACCCAAACCTTCATTCCTGAAGGGTTTGGGCCATTTGCTAATGGTCTTGCCTGGGTTGTGTCGTAGTTTTCCATTGGCCTTAATCAAAGGGCATGGTAATATTAAGAGTTGCCCCAAGGAATCTTCCGTATTCCGGACACGCTCTTCCTTTACCTCTATTATGCAGTACTTCAATTTCCCCTTTGGTAGTCTGGATCAATAACCCCAGCCAACATAGTAATGTCTTTCTTTGCTTATTGATTCGGAGGCAGGAGGAGCCCAAAGTGGCCAGATGACAGTCTTAACTTTCAGTTCAATGAAATCATTGTTGGTTCTCTTTGTGAAAGCAGGCCTCCTTCTGGAACTAAGACTTCTAGGGAAGTATAGGATAAGATCATGGGAATAGGAAGCAAAAATTTTGCTAGTGGGTCACCAGGGATAATAGTGAGTAATGCCCACTCCCATTTCCACTCTTTTATTCCTGGGCACATGAATCCTGACTATGGGAGAAAGGCTACCATATATTGGAGGCTGATTCAGAGCATATACAGCCTGCAGGAAAACCTTGCTCCCCGTCCTGCAAGGTACTATCAAACCAGCTGCTTCAGGATGCTGGGAAATACAATAAGATCAGTGAATTCCATGAGCACGGGCGTATTGCTGTAATTTTTTTTTTACTGTGACGTCAGTTCCTTGATAAGAAACAACACTGTGTGAAATACATGACAGTGGATAAGGCATTCCATAAGTCTACAGTTGGTAGTTCTGGCAGAAGCATTCCATGCAGGGAGGGCAGATTAGTGTTCAGAGTAAGTATCTATTCTAGTAAGAACAAAACACTGACCCATCCCTGATGGAAGTGGTCCTTATCTGTTGTCTTACCTTCCTCTTTCTCTCCCTCCCCACCCCCTTTCCCATGCCTACACCCTGTCCATCAATATTTTTTAAAAGCTCCCCAAATGATTCTAATTTTAGCCCAGGATTAAGAGGGATTCTCCTCTGACTTTCACATCTAATAATAACCCACTGGAGGAATTTTTGCCTCTCATCCTCCCAATCCTGGGCTTAGTGGGATTGGTGGTCTTAGTGCTCAAGGGAGGAATGCTTCCACAGGAAAACACTGTCAGGATTTTGCAGAATTAACAGCAAACACTGCCCCTTGTATATTTTTGGCTCTTCATACCACTTAATCAAAGGAGAGAAAGGGGAGTGTGTCACTGCACCACATGGGTGGTTAATCATGATAACCAAGGGGAAATTGGGTTGCTGCTGTACAGTGGAGGTAAGGAAGCTTGTCTGTATACTAGTTCTCCTGAGAAACAGAGCCAATATAAGATTGCGTGTGTGTGTGTGTTTGTGTGTGTGTGTAATTGGCTCATGCAATTATGGAGGCTAGAGGTCAAAAAGTCCTATGATCTGTCATCTGCAAACTGGAGACCCAGGAAAGTTAGAAGTTGGTGGTGTAATTTAGTCTGAGTCCAAAGACCGGAGACCAGGGGAGTCGATGGTGTGAATCTTTGTTCAAGGGCAGGAGAAGATGACATGAGATGTCCCAGTTCAAGAAATGAGGCAGAAAGATGGGACAAATTTTTCTTTCTTCCATCTTTTGCTTTATTCAGGCCTCAATGGATTGGATGATGCCCACCCACATTCAGGAGGGCCGTCTACTTTACTGAGTCCACCAATTCAAATGCTTATCTCATCCAGAAACACACTCGCAGACAAACCCAGACATGATGTTTAATCTGGATATTTTGTGGCCCAGTCAAGTTGATGCATAAGATTAACCATCACAACCTAGAAACCAAGGGATTCATTGGCACCTCTAGAACTCCTTTGTACAATAGTCTTGATCAATGAAAAACTGTGGGAACCCCATAAAGGAAAGATCATGAAGGGCTCAGACTGCACAGGAATGAAAGTTTGGATCACCCCATCAGGTGAAGCACTCCATCTAACTGGCAGAAGGTAACGGAAACATAGAAAGGATACCGGGAGAAGGCAGCTATGGTTATCACCTTGAACTTCATGACCAGCCACACAGGTGGGGTCTGTAGTCACTGTTTTATGTTAGTTGTTTCTTTCCTCCCTTCTTCCACAATTGAATATGAGGAATATTGGTGATGGTTAGCATTTTAGCTTTTGGGTATGTGACCAACTGACACCTCTCACAATGATTTGGTGACCAGGGGGACTCATGCAACCCCGTGATGGGACATGGACTTTTCATGCAGACAGAACCCAAGAGTGAATGTTGAGGGATGGACGTGAATTTCTTTCTTTCCCCTTTTGAACCTACTTACCCCTTCTTCTGTGCCCTGCTTTATACCTCAGAAAACCAAATGTATGGGTTGCATCAACGGTTATCTTGCTCTCTGGCTTCACCTTGGAACAAGGCCATGGGGCACAGAAAGAGATTAGAGGAAAGACTGGGATTAAGGTTTGGATATTTATTCCCCAGCTTCCTCTGGTTGTGTCTCCACAGTCTGCATGGATGCCTCAACTTGCTCCTTTCAGGATACCCCTTCCATATAGATCTCTGTTCCAGTAACCAGCCCTTCCCCTTGGTCCTTCACATTAAGGGGTGTTTTATTATACGATGCATTTCCATTCATTCAACAAATATCCATTGAAGACCTCTCCTGTGTTAGGCACTAGTAAGAAAAAGGCACAACGCTTTTTCCTTATAGAGTCTAATGTCTAGAGGGGAGAGAAACATGGAATAATGTCACAATTAAATATATACCTACAGGTTATGATAAAAGCTATGACAGAGAAGTACAAGATCTGCGATGAAGATTTGAGGTGAAGGGAATCCACACATGTGGAACAGCACATGTGTGTGCTTTGGGGGCAGTAAGGAGCTTAGTGATTTAAGAAACTGAAATAAGACCAGCAAAGCTGACACAGTAGATGAGGGGAGAGAAGCTTGACTTGACAAGGTTTCTCAGTGAATTAGCTTTGGGGAGGGAGTTGTGGGAAAAAGAGGAGACTCCTTAGACATAAAAAATAAAGTACATTGGAGTTAAACATACTTTTGGCATCTCCATGTCCTCCTTTTACTTTACTGCTGAATTGAAAGAACACCGAAGATGTGCTCATTTTGCTTGATGAAGTAATATGCTAAAGTAGGCAGTAAAGAGGAAATCAGTAGCAGGGAGAGAAAATTGTGCAAAAGGACAGAAATGATGAATCAGGAATGATGCACTCTCTACTGGACAATACTTAGCAGAAATAGCAAATTAAGAAGGATGGGTCTTTAGAACAAAAGTTAATAGCAGAAGGAAGCAAGAATGTGCAAAAGTAAGTATGATGAATCAGAAGTGATGTGACCTATATTTAATAATACTTTTCAGGAATGTGATATTAAATCAGGAGTATTAAACCAGTAGTTCCCAAACTTACACAGCATCAGAATTACCTTGGATCTTATAAAATCATGTTGTATACTTTAAATATACACAGTAAATTTTTTTTTTTAAAAAGGAACATTATATAGAATTTACAAAAAAGACTTACCTTGGGAGCTTTATTTATTTATAAAGTTTAGTTTTTTGGGAAGGCTCTAGAATCTGAATTCTTGGTGTACTGGTACTAGTGAGCTACTGCCTCTGGTGATTTGGCTAAAAAAAGAAATCTGTGGCTTATCAATGATAGAAAATGTATTAAACAAGTACTGAAATGCATGCCCATTGTCTTCAGCATCTGCTGTTGTTATATGACATCTGAGATATCTTAGGACAGCCCAGGTAGCAGTACTTGTTGATTTTGAAATGTAAAGCTCACTGAATAGTGGTAGAAATTTCCCTCCAAACACAAAACCCAGGTCTCAATGACAATTAGGTGGGCTCAATTCTCCCTTCCCCACGTTTCAGCTGTGGAGTGCAGCTGGTCTGACAAGAGGCAGGTGCTAGCAAGGAATTGGATCCTGAAAGGGGTGTGGTCTACAATGTTTTGCTGGATCTTCTGTTCTTCTGGGTAAGACAACTTCCCCCAACCCTCATTGCTACCACCACTGATACCTTTATGAAAGTCCCTGGGGTTGGGGGAATGAGAGCCAAGGAAGTGCCACAGGCAAGTCTGTGGTGGGGGAAGCAGTTACACCTCCAGGCTCTGGATGCTTCTTGTTCTTCAAACCAGCTGCATGGTACCTCCTCAGAGATGCAGCTGGCCATGCCTCCCCACCTAGTGGACCAAGCAGCATTTGATCCCTCAGAGGTCTCAACCCTGGCTGCAGAAATTTTAGAAGACAGAGTGCCAGTCACACAGCTCCCACCTCTCTGTTCCCCCAGAGGTGTGAGCACTATGTGTGCCTGGGCCCCTTGTCTTAACTCCTGGGTTCTGGTAACACCAAATCTTTTATATTCCCAAATCTAGGAGTGAGGGATTCTAATACTCATGTAACCAATTCTCAGTATTAAATCCTCTCTGAGTGAAAGCTTGGCTCTTTCAGTTCTTATACTGGGAATACTGGTTTTAACTCCCACCAAGACTTCCCTAGTAGGAAGTCCTAGTAGGAATTAGATTTAGATACTGAATATTAAAAATCAAAATCACAAATAGTCACTATATCCATCCTGATTTCCAACTAGTCTGTGGGATCTGGCAACACTTTGCCACCCTTCAGACCTGGTTAGCTCCAGTTTTGTTACTCATTTGCTGTGCGATTTTAGACAAGTCCATTTCCCCTACTAGAAGCTTCCATTTGTACATGTGTTTTTAAAAAGAGAGGGATTGGGGATGCTGGAGTTTTCTAGGACCCTCGGCTTAGGCACTCCCTGCATTTCCGAATGATTTAAGCTTCCTCTGGGCATTTCTGGCTCTGGAGACAGCTCCAAAGAGAGAATAAGAAGGAGAGGAAGACGAGAGGTCCTGGATATGCATGGTACCATGGGAAACACCTGAAGATTCCACTTGAGATGTCTCCTGGGATCTAATGGGCAGAGTCATGAGCAAACAGTCAGTGATAAAGAGACCCAACATACTCCAGCCCCACTGAGGTCTTGCAAGGCAGGGGTTCTCAGTGCTCGGCCCTGAGGGCTCTGAGTTCATTCTTGAGCAGAGCAGTGAGCAGATACTGTTCACCACACGGCACATTCTGAACATTTCCAAGGGCCTCTTTGGTTCATGGGTGTCAGGGACAGAATGATTCTGTTCCATTCATTCATGTATGTCAACCCCAATCAAGGACTGAAGAGTGCCAGTGAGAAGGAAAAGCACTAGGTGCTTATCAGATTTGGCAGAGTCCTTGAGCTGCCATATTTTCTTAAATTTAGAAATACACTCTGACATCATTAGTCCATCGTCTTCATCTTAGAAATGCAAAACTGAGGCCCCGAGAGGAGCATCCCTCCACCCTATCCTGTTCCAACCACAGCATCCATTCAACCAAGGGTAAAGTTGGGATTCAGATTTGGATCTCTTTATTCCCAGACACGTGCTCTTCCCATAGGATGCAGAACAAAGACGACTGGTTAGTAATTTGGTCTGAATCTTAAGGATGCACAGGACTGGGATAGGCTTCCTGGGAGAAGAGACCAATTCTCACAGAGGTATGGAGGCAAGAGCAAATGTCAACATGGGGAAATACCACACGTGGGGACAATGTGGCTGGACAGACATTTTGCAAAACTGCCAAGTGAGCAGCGTTTTCAGGGTCTTCATCACGACCCTGACCTGATCCTCCCACTTCCAAGGATTCTAACAACTTCACCTACTCTCCTTCTACACCAGAAGCAGGCACCATAGACTTCTTTTGTTAATGGCAAGACATTTGGCACAATTTTATTGTAATCACTCAGAACATTAATTCCAGAATACTATTGATCTTCCATACTGTGGCCAACACTTTAAAAACATTACGTCTTGTCTATTTGGGGAGTTACTTTCTAACAGTTGCATTAAACCTCATTTTCGGCTGAGCACGGTGGCTCACACCTGTAATCCCAACACTTTGGGAGGCTGAGGTGGGTGGATCACGAGGTCAGGAGTTCGAGACCAGCCTGACCAACATGGTAAAACTGCATCTCTACTAAAAACACAAAAATTAGCCGGGTGTGGTGGCACATGCCTGTTATCCTAGCTACTCAGGAGGCTGAAGCAGGAGAATTGCCTGAACCCAGGAGGCAGAGGTTGCAGTGAGCCAAGATCGCACCATTGCACTCCAGCCTCGGCGACAGAGTGAGGCTCTGTCTCAAAAAAGAAAAAAAAAGAAAAAAAAAACACCTCATTTTCTCAGTAATTATTTGGACTTAGCTGTAAAATTTTTAACAGATTTATTAAAATATCATTGACATATAAAAATGTATACATTTAAGGTGTACCACTTGGTGTTTTGATATACATATACATTATGAAATGATCACCACATTCCAGCTAATTAGCATATCTATAATCTCTACATAGTTAACCATGTATGTATATGTGTGTGTTGAGAAGATTTAAAATCTACTCTCTTAGTAAATTTAAGTATACAATACAGTATTGTAAGCAATCCTTACCATGCCGCACATTGTATCTCTAGAATTTATTCATGTCATATGATTGAAACTTTATCGCCTTTGATCAAGATTACCCCATTTCCCCCTCCCACCAGCCCCTGGCAACCGTCGCCGTACTCTCTGCATCTAGGAGCTGTATTATTAAAAAATGCTGAGAGTAGATTTTAAATGTTCTTGCCACAGAAATAACTTAGTGAAGTAATGCATATGTTAATTAGCTAGATTTAGCCATTCCACAATGTGTGCGAGTGTGTGTGTGTGTGTGTGTGAGTGTGTATCAAAACATGTTATTTGAAAAAGCAGTATGTAGGAGAAAAAATCATGTTGTACACAATAAATACATACAATTTTATCTGTCAATTTAATGTTAATTTTTAAAAATTCTATATATAAGTGAGATCATGTAGTATTTCTCTTCCTTTGTCTTGCTTATTTCACATATCATAACGTCCTGCAATTCCATTCATGCTGTCCCAAATGGCAACATTTTCTTTTTATTTTTTAAGGCTGATAATAGCCTATTGAATATGTATGTGTTTTTTATTTTATTTTATTTTATATTTTATTTTATTTATTTTATTTTATTTTGAGACAGAATTTTGTTCTGTCACCCAGGCTGGAGTGCAGTGGCGCAATCATAGCTCACTGTAGCCTAGGGGCTCCTGGGCCCAAACAATCGTCCTGCCTCAGCCTCTCAAGTAACTGGGACTACAGACACGTGCCACTGTGCCCGGCTAATTTTTAAAAATTTTTTGTAGGGATGGGGGTCTTTCTGTGTTGCCCAGGCTGGTCTCAAGCTCCTGGGCTCAAGCAATCCTCCCACCTCGGCCTCCCAAATTGCTGGGATTACAGGTGTGAGCCACCATGCCCAGCCTTTTTCTTTATCTATTCATCTGTCAACAGACATTCAGGTTGTTTCTGGACTTGCCATGAATAACGCACAGTGAACATGGGAGCACAGCTTTCTATTCTCAGTCCTGACTTCAATTCCTTTGGATATATACCCAGAAGGGGATTTCTGGATCATATGGTAGTTTTAGTTTTAATTTTTTTGGGATCTTCCATATTGTTTTCCATAAATAGATGTACCAATGTACATTCTCACTACCAACAGTGTCCAAGGGTGCCCTTTTTCTAAATTCTTGCCAACATTTATCCTTTGTCTTTTTTACAATAGCCATCTTAACAGGGGTGTGGTGACATCTCACGGTAGTTTTAATTTGCATTTTCCTGATAATTAGAGATCTTGAGCACATTTTTATATACCTGTTGGCCATTTAAATTTTTTCTTTTGAGAAATGGCTATTTAGGTTCCTTGCCCATTTTTATTCAGCTTCCCAAAAATTGTTGGATGCCCATTTGTTAATCAGGTTACTTGTATTTTTATTTATTTATTTATTTATTTATTTTATTTATTTATTTTTTTTTTGAGACGGAGTCTCGCTCTGTCGCCCAGGCTGGAGTGCAGTGGCGCAATCTCGGCTCACTGCAAGCTCCGCCTCCCAGGTTCATGCCATTCTCCTGCCTCAGCCTCCCGAGTAGCTGGGACCACAGGCGCCTGCCACCATGTCCGGCTAATTTTTTGTATTTTTAGAAGAGACGGGGTTTCACTGTGTTAGCCAGGATGGTCTCGATCTCCTGATCTTGTGATCCACCCGCCTCGGCCTCCCAAAGTGCTGTGATTACAGGCGTGAGCCGATATGCATTCTTGAATAGTAGTTGTGTGAGTTATTTATATATTTTGGATATTAATCCTTTACAGCATATATGGCTTGCAAACATTTTTTCCTACTCGGTAGCTTGCCTTTTCATTTTGTTGATTGTTTCCTTTGCTGTGCAGAAGATTTTAGTTTGATATAATCCCACTTGTCTATTTTTGCTTTTGTTGCTTGTAATTTTGATGTCATGTCCAAAAAATAATTGCCAAAATCAATGTAAAGATGATTTTTTCTTATATCTTTTTCTAAGAGGTTTTATTTTTCTCCTCCTAGCTTTATTGAGGTATAATTGACAAATAGGAATTGTATATATTTAAGGTGTGCAACTTCCTATATTGATAACGTATAAAATGATCACCACCCTCAAACGAATTAACATATACACCACCTTACATAGTTAACCTTTTCTTGTATGATGAGAACACTTAAGATCCACCCTCTTAGCAAATTTCAGGTATGCAATACAGTATTGTTAATTGCAATCACCATAGTGTACATTAGGTTCCAGAACTAATTTATCTTGCATAACTGAAATGGAAACTTTGTACCCTTTGACCAATATTTTCTCATTTTTCTCCTTCCCCCGCCCCATCACCCCATCCTCCTTGTAATTACCATTCTACTCATTGCTTCTATGAGTTTGACTATTTATTTATTTATTTATTTATTTGACAGGATCTCACTCTGTCACCCAGGCTATAGCCTCAAACTCCTGGCGTCAAGCAATCCTCCTGCCTCAGTCTCCCAATGTGCTGGGATTACAGGCATGAGTCATCACTCCTAGCCCAAGTTTGGCTATCTTAGATTCCACATATAAGTAAGATCAGGCAGTATTTGTCTTTTTGTGTCCAGCTTAATTCACTTAGCATGATGTCCTTTGGATTCATCTGTGTTGTGGCAAATGACAGGATTTCCTACTTTTTAAATGATACTATTCTATTGTGTATGTGTGTGTGTGTGTGTATACATATAATGTATACATACGTTGTATAATGTATACATACGTTGTATAATGTATACATACGTTGTATATATGTGTATAACATGTATGTGTATACACGTGTGTGTATGCATACACACACCACAGTTTTAATTCATTTATCTGCTGATGACATTTAGGTTTTTTTCATATCTTTGCTATTGTGAATAATGCTTCAATGAACTTGGAAGTGCAGATGTCTCTTCAAGACTTTTTAAAGAATTTTGGTTTCAGGTCTTACGTTTAAGACTTTCATCTATTTTAAGTTGACTTTTGTATATGGTATTGGATAGGGGTGCAATTTCATTCTTTTGCATGTGGATATCTAGTTTTCCCAGCACCATTTGTTAAAGAGATCTTCTGTTGCCTATTGTGTGTTTTTGACACCCTTGTCAAAGATCAATTGACCATAAATGGGTGGGCTTAGTTCTGGGTTCTCTATTCTGTTCCATTGGCCTGTACGTCTGCTTTTCTGTTTTTATGCCAGTACCACACTGTTTTGATTACTCTAGCTTTGCAATGTAATTTGACATCAGGAAATGTGGTGCTTACAACTCTGTTCTTTTTCAAAATTCCTTTGGCAATTTGGGGTCTTTTGTGGTTCCATATGAATTTAGCATTGCTTTTTATGTTTCTGTAAAAAATGCCATTGGCATTTTGGCAGAAGTTGCATGTGCTCTGTAGATTGCTTTGGGTAGTGTGGACATTTTGACAATATTGATTCTTCTAATCTATGAGCATGAGATGTCTTTTCATTTATTGGTGTCTTTTAAATTTCCTTCATCGATGTTTTATAATTGTCAGTGCACAAGTTTTTCATTTCTTTGGTTGAGTTAATTACTAAGTGTTTTGTTGTTGTTGCTGCTAATGGAAATGAGATTGTTCTTGGCGTATAAAATTGCTATTGATTTTTGTATGTTGATTTTGTATCCTATAACTTTAATAAATTTGTTTATTAATTCTAACCTTTTTTTTGCAATGCCTTTAGAGTTTTCTACGATCAGTTTAACCAGCCTTTTCTAAAGAGAGGGAAGCAGAGATGGCAACAGCATCAACGACAAGTGAATTCCAGCCTCTTTAGAGCCCCTTGATCCAAGTTATATTAAACAATAAACTTATTTGACAAGAGATAGCAAGTCTTGGTGTGCTATGATGACAAGCTGCCTGCTATGAGGTTCCCTTCTCAAGCCTGGCATCCTCTTTTCTTGCCCAGTCCTCTGGGCATCTCTTTCTTCTTTCTTTCTCCTTATCCTTCCTTCTACTCCCTTTTCATCTTTTTTTTTGAGACCAAGTCTTGCTCTAGAGTGCAGTGGCGCAATCTCAGCTCACTGCAACCTCTGCCTCCCAGGCTAAAGAGATTCTCCTGCCCCAGCCTTCCAAGTAGGTGGTATTACAGGTGCCCGCCACTATGCCTGGCTAATTTTTGTATTTTTAGTAGAGACGGGGTTTTGCCATTTTGGCCAGGCTGGTCTTGAACTTCTGACTTCAAGTTCTCTGCCTGCCTTGGACTCCCAAAGTGCTTGGGATTACAGCTGTGAGCCACTGCTCCTAGCCCCTTTCCATCTTTGATCACCTATTCTGTGAATAAATTTTCTTAAAACTTGGCACTTTAAAGCAACCATTTTATATTGTGGGTCAGCCATCTGGGAAGCAATCTGCTTGGTGGTTCTTTTATAGGGTCTTTCCCATGGTTGCAGTCAGATGTCTGCTGGGGCTGCAGCCATCTGAAGGCTCTATTGGGTTGGGCAGCTCATTCACATGGCTGGAATTGATGCTGGCTATCAGTCAGAGCTTATCTGGGCCTGTCGATCACAGCACCCACATGGGTCTCTCTAGCATGGGCCTCTCTCAGAGTAGTTGGACATCTTACATGGCAGTTTCCCACTGCCTCCAAACAAGCTACCTAAGAGGATCAAGTGGGACTTGCACTTATTCTAGCTTAGCCTTGGAGGTCACATAGCATCATTTTTGCTTTATTCTCTTGGTCAAAGCAGTCACAGAGTTTTCTCAGATTCAAAAGGAGGGGACACAGATCCCACTTCTAGGTGGAAGGCGAGTGAAAGAATTTTAGGAACTTGCTTTAAAACAGTCACACCATCCAGTGTCTTTTCCTCCTTCATCCCTTTCTTCTCCCTTCCTCTTTAACTCTTCTCTGCTTTCCTCCATCTCCCCCTTTCATGCCTCTCTCTAGCTATTTTCAATTTTGGAGTTTCTGCACCATACTATGGAACTGTCTCCTTTACTACAACTCCAGAAAACAAATCCATGAGCCCTTTCAGAGATGGACTTACCATGAGGTTGATGGAGCCAAGCCTCAGGGTCCTTGCTTGAGCGAGCCTCTTTTTTTTTTTTTTTTTTTGAGACGGAGTCTCGCTTTGTCGCCCAGGCTGGAGTGCAGTGGCACAATCTCGGCTCACTGCAAGCTCCGCCTCCCGGGTTCACGCCATTCTCCTGCCTCAGCCTCTCCGAGTAGCTGGGACTACAGGCGCCCGCCACCACGCCCGGCTAATTTTTTTTTGTATTTTTAGTAGAGATGGGGTTTCACTGTGGTCTCGATCTCCTGACCTCGTGATCCGCCCGCCTCGGCCTCCCAAAGTGCTGGGATTACAAGCGTGAGCCACCGCGCCCGGCCGAGCGAGCCCCTTTTAAGATTCTGGGAGTGCTTCTAGCTATATGTTTACATGGTCAGATGACTTGTAATATCTGCAAAAGTAAGATATTCTAACCATAATCAGCCAATCTACCTTCCCTTTCCACTCTGACCTTTCCCTCTGTCACACTTCTTCTGGGTCAGGTGGTATTGGGGCAACTGCCAGCATTTTAGGCATGCAAATTAAAAGGAAGTTGAGTTGGGGATATATTTATTTTGGAGTTAGTAGAATATATTTAGGTCATTTGCTGTCATTTCTATGTGTAGGAAGTTGCTGCTAGCTGTCCTGGTGGAGGAGCAGCTGCAAATAATACTCCTGTTGTCTACTGGGCCGATTCCCTTGACTTTATGACACTAAGTCATGGGACTAGAGGTTGTACTGTAAAATGAATGCTCTTAGCCCAAGAAGGTTGCAGGTGGTAGAGGAGAAACAAGTTTTGAAATGTATGGAGCCAGGAAAACAAGCCTGTGTAGCATTCTTTCAAATATCAGATACATCAATTTTTTTTTTTCTTTTTGAGATGGAGTCTCACTCCACCGCCCAGGCTGGAGTGCAATGGCGCAAACTTGGCTCACTGCAACCTCCACCTCCTGGATTCAAGCAATTCACCTGCCTCAGCCTCCTGAGTAGCTGGGGCTACAAGTGCACACCACCATACCTGGCTAATTTCTTGTATTTTTAGTAGAGATGGGGTTTCACCATGTTAGCCAGTCTGGTCTTGAACTCTTGACAACAGGTGATCCGCCCACCTCGGCCTCCCAAAGTGCTGGCATTACAGGCATGAACCACTGAGTCTGGCCAGATACATCACATTTTAATTAGAAAAAAAAATCAGCTCTTATGGAAGCCTGTTCAGAAGTTCTTTTCTAGTAAGCATATACTTAATAATTCAATATGTACAATTTTAAATGTACCATGTATTTTTTCTTTTTTTAATAGAATCGTACAAAAGATAATTTATTAAAATTCCTGTGTTTCTAGGACACGAACCTGTAATAGAACTGCAGACATCAAGCATGGCTTCAAGCATTCAGGTACATGTTTTATCCAATTCACCTATAATAAAAATTAAAATATCATATTTCGATCCCCATGTTAAATAAAAGACTTAGTTATCTTTCCATTCTCTCCACAGAAATACTGCTTTACAGAATTGAGGTCATAAATGTAAACAATGAATTATTAATTTATATGGGTTTTGTGCAATTTTTAGTGTTTGTCAGCCTTTAAAAATTTGCAGTTGGCTGCAATTTCCCTCCTCATTTGAAATAATATTCTCTTTTGTACTCATTTGTGCTTGGTTTCTTTCTTCTTCTTTTTTTTTTTTTTGAGATGGAGTGTTGTTCTTATTGCCCAGGCTGGAGCGCAATGGTGCAATCTCGGCTCACTGCAACTTTTGCCTCCTGGGTTCAAACAATTCTCCTGCCTCAGCCTCCAGAGTAGCTGGGAATACAGGCATGCGCCACCACGCCCGGCTAATTTTGTATTTTTAGTAAAGATGGGATTTCTCCATGTTGGTCAGGCTGGTCTTGAACTCCCGACCTCAGGTGATCCGCCTGCCTCGGCCTCCCAAAGTGCTGGGATTACAGGCGTGAGCCACCGTGCCCAGCCTCTGCTTGGTTTCTAAAGGAGCTCCTCATTTATCAGGTTTAGACCATACAAAATCTGGATCTGCACTGGCTCCATTCTTCAGCATCTTAACGACAATTTTACTAAAGTAACAATGTCACTAGCATTCTCAATTTGCAGGATTTTCATACTCTCTCCCTTTTTTGGTGTCACCAGAAAATGCAATGGCTTCTTGTTCTCTGAAAATTGCACATAGAGAGATGTGAGTATATGTCAATATCAGCATATTGCAGGTGTGAATTATTCAGCCTCAGAGAGATCGGACCCCACAGAGCACCTTATTAAGGCAACTGAAGCCTTTATACAAATAAATGGGGGTCTGAAAGTTGAAGACATAGAGTTTCATACTGAGTAAGTGGTCAAGGGGAAGAGCATTGTGTTTGAAGAGATGCTACGCTGGAAGAAAGGGTGTAAGCAATTCCTGGGGTTCAGTTTCTGGAACAGCCAAGGTTTGGCCCATGGAAGCTAATTTGGAGCATCAATCAGGCACACGTGGAGAGAGGCCTGGATTATGTGCCAAATCCTGGAGGTTATTCAAGCTCCTCCTTATGGTATAAAGTAAGGCTAACCTGTGAAGTAGAAGAATAAAGTGTGAGATGCTTGGACCCTGACCACATTAGGAACCAAATCTTTCACCTAATGGGAAAAAGAAGATGGGATCATTTTTACATCTTTGGACAGGAACGGAATGAAGGTGAGTTTGGGGGCTCCTAGAATGATCATGGGTTCCGACTTGTCCAGTAGAGTCCCAGTTTATGCCTGTTGTCCTAGTGTAATAATTAATGGCACCTCACCTTGAGACACTTTCAAAAGTGATTTGGTTCGGCCAATAAAGTATGTGGCTGCCCTGGTTAGAAATAACCTTTAAAAGGAAGAGAAGTAGCAACAAGGTTTAGTGAGAAGTAAAGGACTATAATGATTGGCTGATGAATGGTGCCCAGGGCTGGGCTGGGTTTACTGGGCTTCTGTCTGACCTGGTCTGGGATACTCCACCACTTCCGTTTTCTCTCTACACCCACTACTCACCTCATACTTGCAAATATCCCTTTGACTAATCCCTCCCTTCCCACCCTCTTTCCCAAAATATTCTTCTACTTATACTTCTGCATTGGAGCTGGTTTTGTCATCCCCAGGCCCACCCAGGTCTTGGAATAGACCAGCCAACACCCAGACCTCCCAGTGTGGCCTTGGTGAGCACAGGAGACTGGGACCTCTGGGACTTACGGTATTTTTTGCAGGTGACCACACAGATAGCTTCAGTTTGGAAGTTGTTATTGTTCCCCTGGCAACCGCCATAGATGAATTTGGAGCAGATCTTAGTTTTTTTTATTGTACCACCAGCGTGGTATGGAAGCCAGGCAGGGGCCAGCCTCCTGTGGCATACTGCATATATCTGCAGGGAGATCGCAGAACAGAGCTGTTTGGGTGCCTGTCTCCCTGGAGAATGTCCATCTCTCCCTTTCTCTGGCCACCGTTCTCTTTGTCTCCACTGAGAAGCAAATTTGGCTCAGGGCTCTGCTCCCAATTCAGTGTAAACCTTGACAACTCATTTTACCTCTCTGGTCCTTGACTTCCTCATCTGTAAGATGAGAACACAAAATCCCAACCTGCTCGCCTAACAGGGCTGTTGGAAGGAGCAGCTGTGACATCACATGGCTTCTTTTTCCTTGGCTCCCCAACATCTGAACACTAAATCTGGCTGATTTTGCCTCCTAAATAGCTCTCCTTTATTTCCTTTCTGCTGCTTTCTTAATTCAAGCATCATTATCTTTTGCAAGGACTTCAGTGAAAGGCCACCAGCTGATCTCCAAGACTTCTCCAATCTGCTCAACATTGGTTTCCAGAATAGCCGATCTGCTGGGCACAGGATAAAGTTCTACCAAACCCAGAGGGACTTCAGAATCCATTTTCTCCTCCTCCTCTCCAGCTTTATTTCTTATGCTGCCCCAACACCCAACTTCCCAAACTTATGCTCTAAAAGTAGCACTTTCTTACACACCCCATGCCTTTGCACATGCCTGACACATCCAGCCCCCTCTTGCTAAGTGAACTCTTGTTCATTCTTTAAAACCCTTTCCGGACATCGACTCTTTTATGCAGTCTTTCCTGGATTCATTCTTTACTTCTTGCTTTTCTTCATTGCTTCTCAATCTTGCACACACATTTATCATTTCCGTTTACTTTCTTGTTCATATTTTCTGATTCCTCCATGAGAATGTGAGGTTTTTGAGAGGGGATTCCATCTTATGCCATCTTGATACAGCAGTTTCTAGCAGATAATTTGGCATAGAGCAGATGCTTCAGGAGTATTCACAGAAAAAAACCCCAAAACTCAAATCTACCCTGATCTTAAGCATTTATTGAGCAATTATTTTGCCCATAGTGCTATAAGGTACAAATAGAGTTCTTTAGAACCTCATAGTCTGAAGCACACAAACCAACAATTATAGCATTGATTAGTGTCAGGCACTATTCTTAGTAGTTGACATCTATTAACATTTAATCTTGTAAAGTAGGTCCTCTCATTGTTCTCATTGTGCAGATGAGGAAACTAAGGTTTAGAGAGGCTAAATAACTTTCCTGAGGCCACACAGATGGTAAGGGATTTGAACATAAGTTAGTCCATTGCTGTTAGGAT
This sequence comes from Nomascus leucogenys, assembly GCF_006542625.1. NCBI lineage: Eukaryota > Metazoa > Chordata > Mammalia > Primates > Hylobatidae > Nomascus > Nomascus leucogenys. Next base: position 18,506,066 of record NC_044393.1, on the reverse strand, counting down.
CAAGACCAGATCCCTTATCAGCTTTCCTTCCCCCATCTAGCCCAGCTTCATCTTTCTCTCTTTTTAAAATTTGTTACTTGTTTATTTATCAAGAGAAACTATTTCTCAGCCCACATATTCATGCTTCATGGTTCAGGAACACAAGTCAGTGACAAACTTTAACCCAAAGAAATTCTTTCAATTCCAAAATCACTTTGCACTCCGAAAGATACCAGCCTTCCTCATCTCCTGAAAATCTGTTATAGAATTACAATTTCTGTAGAAATCTGTGTATGCCTTATTTCTTGGTTCAGCAACAGCGAACCTATAGAGAGATGCAATCCATAGGGATGCAGCAAATGCTTGAACAATATGAAACCACAGATGCCTGGCTGGAAGGCCACACATTGGAGGTTTTGTCAAAGCACTGAAAACCTAGTTATTGTCTTGAAAGGTATGTCAACCTAAAGTAACAAGATTCAGAAAATACGATTAAGTAGGGCGTTTATTTGAGCCCAAAACTTGAGGATGGCCACTTGGGAGTACAGATTCAAGTTGCCCTGAATATACACTACCAGTTTCCTCTTTCTTGTCTCTTGCTCACTCTCTGCTTTCCAGCCTTTCTAGGTCTGAACATCCTGCCTCTTGCCACAGAGCCTTTGCACATGCTATTACCTGTGCCTGAAAGGTTATTTCTTCCCATTTTTGGTCTAAGTACTCATCTTTCAGATCTTAAATCATGGATCTCTTTCCCAGAAAAACCTTTTCTGACCTTCCTGGCCACAATGAGCAAGTGGAACCCATCATGGGTGTCAAGGGCACCAATCAGTATTTGTTGAATGAATAGAATGAATGAATAGTCCTTTAGAATGAATGAATAGTCTTTGATGATCTTCTTTAGAGCTCAATAATATGGGCAGAGAAGAAAGAGTGTAGGCAGTCTAAGGTGGTGACTATTTGGCATCTCAAGAATCACTGAAGAGTAGCCAAGGGACCATGTGGTCCAATATCAACACCTGTCTTATGGAAAGGGAAACTGAGGCCCGGAAAGGAAAATTACATTGTTCACATCACTTAGCAAAATAGAGGAAGAAATGAAATAAAATCCATGTCTCCCAAGTCCAGGACTGGCAGATTTGTGTCAAGTAGAAGATGTACCTATACTCTTGGTCAGAGACCAGCCATCCGTGAACCAGGAGACAGAGTTAGTGCAGTGCAGGTGGAGATAGGAGGTGAGGGCACTGGATAATTTAGGAAGCATCTGAGTTACCTTTCTGAGGTCTAAACATTTCTTTCCACGGCTGAACAGGCAGCACTTCATGTTTTCTGGGCAATCTCTGGGTTTGGTACACTGGTCTATTTCTTCCACTTTGCATTCCACTTTGATTTTGGGACGCGGCTCTAAGGGAGGGAAAGATATATTCCCTCGAGGCCTTCAATGAGCCAGTGCTTCCCCTCCCTGAGCCCAGGGCACCCCTGCAGAGTTAGAGAACCTTGTTTCCACTTCACCTGTCCCCAGAAGGTAGTGGCCCTCAGGGGGCTCAGGAATTTCACAACACTGCCCACATCCCCAACCCCATAACAACTCACCATCAGATCCCTAAACCAACCTCTACCCCCTACCCACACCATCTATGAGATTCCTGAGGGAAAGATGCATTCCTCTAAGACTATTCTGGTCACTCAGCCTTGTGGTGCTTGGTGCGAGGCGTTGTGGCTCTTGATGATTGAGATCAACATTTCTGGCATCAGATAGCTGGGCTTTTGAATTCTGTGTGACCCTTGGTGTGCCGGCACTCTCTCTGAGCTTTGATTTCCTCATTTGCCCATAGGGTTGCATGAAGACTAACACAACAGAGTTTGACAAGCCATCCTTAAACTGCCTGGGGCAACATAACGTAACAATGAGTAATATGGATGAAGCACTTACTGTGAGCTGCCTTTTCTCCTTAATCTTCTTTACAAATCTATGGGTAAGTACTCTTAATATTCACATTTTGTAAACAGAAGAATTGGAAGCATAAGGAGGTTCTATGAATTTGCCCAAGGTCACACAGCTACTCAGGGGTGGAGCCAGGATTTGAACCTACAATGTGTGGCTCCTGAGTGCTCACTTTCAACCACTAATTTTCAGTGCTCAGTACAATTAGCTGCTAATTGTGAGTCTTCACATTTCAGCATTCCAAGGGACTTCTGGAGACCATTCTTTACCCCAAAGGCTAGGGTCCTCTGTGGATATGGCTGTGGGGGCTGCAATGAGAACATTTGGAAGCTGACACAGGTGGTGTTGTGGGGAGCGGCCTGCATTTCTTATGGGAAACTTCCTTGGGCTTACTACTCCTTCTTAGTTCATTTCATGAGCTCTAGATCCAGGCACCTACAGGAAGAACTCTTTGGAATGGCAGCAAGGAGTCAGTTGCCACAGATTCAGATGCCTGTATTCTCCAAGGGAGTCTCTTACCAAGAGACTCCAAATAGCTCCCCACTTTCCCACCTGGAATTCCAGGCAGAGGTGGAGAAAAGAATTTCTCAACTGCAAAATTATTCTTTGTTCCTTCCTCCCCACTGAGTTTCCTTTCTCCATTGCAAAGACAGAGTTCCCAATACTTACTGCCAAAGATGCCTTCAGCGTGCCCAGGTTCCTGCACGTCCCCCAGAAGGATGAATGGTACCAGGATTGGCAGAAGTCCTGAGAGTCCCATTTTAGGAAGTACTGGCCTGGTTGATGGCACCAAAACTAAGAACTGCTGCTTAGCAGCTCCTACCTCTGCACTTTGCCTGCCCCGGTGTAGCCCAGCATGGCAAGAGACAGCCCTGGAGACAAGCCAGCCAGACTCCCCCCGTCAGGAACACCAGATCCCTGAGGCCATCAGTGGGACTACCTGGTACCTACCCTGGAGGATAGGCAGCTCCTAATCCTCAGCAATCTGAGGCTTTCTGGTCTACCAGGGAAAGAGGGCACATCTTGTCTTGGGCTTTCCAGGCTCCCTTAGCAGAAGGGGAGGTTTAACTCCAGAGGCTTCCATTTCCCCGGGGGGAGTTTGGAGGTTAAGAGTATGCTAGCTCTCTTCCTTCTTTTTAATTTCACTCTTCTCCTGACATGTCTATTCTTACATTTTATTTTTCTCACTCTGTTTCTTCTCTTTTCTGTGCCTCTGTATGTCTTTTACTCTGTGCCTGTCTTTTTCTCCTTTTCAGGGAGTCTCTGTCTGTCTGAGTCTCTTTCTCCCCGCTCTTCACTTCCCTCTGTCTTCTTTTGTATTTAAAGATCAGTTACATGTATCCTTTAAGTTGATTGATTTTGCATGAATCAATAACTTCTTTCATTACTTTGGGACTTCTCCAACTCTGTTATCTGTTTGTCCCTGTTGTCACAGCTACAGCATTGGATTAAAAGTCACACCCTGAAGCATTAAGGCTTGAGCATCTGTACCAAGTTTTATATCCTTGGTATAAGCCTGAAGGAGGTGAGGAGCTAGTTCCCTGGGCATCAATCCCCTATGGCAAAGAACTGCGGGTAATGGAAGCACTTCTGCAGGGTGGCAGCAGGATGTGTGTGCAGCAAGGCATGTCATCAGTGGTGAGTGAGAAGTTCATTCCTTTTAATGGCTGAATAATAGCCAAGGCACATTCACAGCCTCCTACCTCTAGCATCGGTCCCTACTTTTCTGTTGTGGGTTTTCTCTGGCCCCCAGGGAGCTTGTGTAGCTTGCATGCGTAATGGTCTGAAAGAGCGAGGGATTTAGTATCCCTGACATCCAGTGGGCATTGGGAATCAGTGGACAAATAGCTTAGCTTCCCCATCACTGGAGACAGATTAAGAAAATTTGTGGTCTGATATCCAGAATCTACAAGGAACTTAAACAAATTTACAAGAAAAAAACAAACAACCCCATTGAAAAGTGGGCAAAGGACATGAACAGACACTTCTCAAAAGAAGACATTTATGCGGCCAACAAACATATGAAAAAAAGCTCAACATCACTGATCATCAGAGAAACGCAAATCAAAACCACAATGAGATACTGTCTCATGCCAGTCAGAATGGTGATTATTAAAAAGTCAAGAAACAACAGATGCTGGTAAAGCTGAGGAGAAACACGAATGCTTTTACACTGTTGGTGGGAATGTAAATTAGTTCAACCATTGTGGAAGACAGTGTGCCAAAATCTGAAAGATCTAGAACCAGAAATACCATTTGACCAAGCAATCCCATGGGTATACACTCAAAGGACTATAAATCATTCTTTTATGAAGATACATGCATGCGTATGTTCACTGCAGCACTATTTACAATAGCGAAAACATGGGATCAACGTAAATGTCCATCAATGATGAGCTGGATAAAGAAAATATGGTACATATATACCATGGAATACTATGCAGCCATAAAAAGAAATGAGATCACATCCTTTGCAGGGACACGGATGAAGCTGGAAGCCATTATCCTCAGCGAAGTAACACAGGAACAAAAGTAAATACTGCATGTTCTCACTTGTAAGTGGGAGATGAACAATGAGAACACATGGACATCAGGAGGGGAACAACACACACTGTGGTCTGTTGAGGGGGCAGGGGGAGGGAAAGCATCAGGATAAATAGCTAATGCATGTGGGGCTTAATACCCCGGTGATGGGTTGATGGGTGCAGCAAACCACCATGGCACAGGCTTACCTATGTAACAAAGCTGCAGGTCCTGCACATGTATCCTGGAACTTAAAATAAAATAAAATATTTTTAAAAAGAAAATTTGTAAGCCTGTTTTACGTGATTGTTTAAAAGGTCCCCAATAGGATTGAACCACAGTAGTAACCAGCTCATAATAGACTCCTCTCTTCCCTTCTCTTCCGTGAATTACTCATTCCACTCCCCATCTTGTATGTCTTCGGAGATCTCGCAAACAAACTACCTGCACCCATGCCCTTTTCCCAGGGTTAGTTTCTAGAGGATCCAAACTAAGGCACTGTTCTTGGGCCCTTGCCTAAAAAGGGTTTTACAGTGTTTTGTAGAAACAGAGGAAGATAACAATAACAATATCCCTGGAGCTCTCAACTCTCAAAGTTCTGATTGTCTTCACTCCCTTGAATGATGTCACCAGAAGCCTCAATGATCCCTTACTCTGCAAAGTGTAATGTGCCAAAAAGATGTCAATTGCTCAGCCTCAGAGGCATGGGACTACATCAAGTACTTTATTGGAAAAAATTGTGACACAGGTATAAACTGGGAGCTCTAGAAGTTGGAGATAAAGGCGACATAACGATGAAATCAAAACGGAAGGATATTGTGCATCAAAAGAGCCAAAGATGGAGGAAGAGGAGGTAGATGCAAGGGTTCTGTTTTGGGAAGGGCTAAGATCTTGGAATGCTGAGAGTGAAACTGGAAGCCAATCTGGAGCATCAATCAGGGACACGAACAGTCCTCAGAGCATGAGCCACATTCTGGTGGCTCTTCCAGCACATCCTTATCCAATCAGGGAAAGCCTGTAGAGAACGTAGGACAGAAAGAGCTGAGCATCTTGGGTTCAGCTTATCTTTGGAGCTTGAAGTTATGTTTATACATCTTTGCACAGAAAGACACTAAAAAGAAGTGGGTTTGCTGTGGGGAGCTCTCCATCTCCTTCAAGGAAAAACGAATAGGAGTGAATCACTGCCAAAGAGTTGTGTTGAGACATTGATGGCTTGGAAGGGTTGGTTGGTCAACGTGTCTAGGTTTAGCGTCCTGTGCCTCTTCTACAATTTATCTCTGAGATTTCACCACTTCTACACCCTTCCTCCACCCCTCCTAACTCCCCTCATACTTGCCAGCATTGATTACTTCTACATCCCTTCTCATCCTCAGTTCCTCATACTCAGAAAGTAACTTTGTCTAGCCTTTTGCCAGGTGCATTCTTACCTCCTGATCGGAGCTGGTTCTGTCAGCACCAGGTCTGCCAAAGATGTAGCTGTCCTGGAATGGACTAGCCAACACCCAGACCTCCCAGCATGGGACTGGAGAAGATGAAAGACCGGGGCCCCTAGGACTCACGTTTATTCTTGCAGGTGTTCAGGCAGTTGGCTTTGGATTGGAAGTTGTTATTGTTTCCCGGGCAGCCACCATAGACAAACATGGAGCAAGTATTATTTTTCTTGTCATACCACCAACGAAGAAAATAAGCCAGGCAGGGGCCAGTTTCTTTTGGCATTTCGCATACATCTGCAGAGAGACTCCGGAGTTGAAAACTCAGTGTGCCCACTCCAGAAATAAACAGTTGTTATTATTCTCCCTGGCAACTACTATAGATGAAACCGGAATAGGCTCCTTTTCCCTTATCACATGGCAGGAGCACAGCTCCATTGACATATTGCATACATTTGCAAGGAGACCCCAGAGTGGGCATCTGCATCCCTGGAGATAGGGTTGTTGCAGGTGTAATTAGCTAAAATGAGGTCAGACCAAAATAGGGTGGACCCCTATACCAATATGACTGGTGTCCTTATACAAACAGGTTAATTTGGACAGAGCATACACACTGAGAGAACACCATATGAATGTGAAGGCAGAGATTGGGGTGATGTGTCTACAAGCCAAAGAACACCAAAGATTGCCAGCAAAGCACTAGAAGCCAGGGGAGAGGAATGGAACATGCTTCTTCCCCATAACCCTGACAAGGAACCAACCGTGCTGACACCTTGATCTCAGACTTCTAGCCTGAGGAACTGTGAGACAATACATTTCTGTTGTTTAAGACTCCCAGTCAGTGGTACTTTGTTATAGCAACTCTACCAATCAAATGCAGGTCCCAACTAAATTATGCTTACACAGTTCCATTTGGGTAAATCTCCACTGCTAAACAATTAGGTCCTGTTGATTTTTACCTCCTAATAGCTCACCTCTCTGCCAGTCTCTTTAATATAAGCCTCAGTGTCTCATGCTTGGACTGTTGACATAACCTCAGATTGATCCCTCTGCCTCCAGTCCTGGCCCCTCCAATCAATCCTTCATGCTTCCCACCAGAGAGAAGGATCTGATGGATCTGAGAGCCAGGCTTATCACGTCATTCCACAGATAAGACCTACCTTCACTCTATGACAATGTCCTCCCATGATCTACAAGGCCCTTCATTGTCTGGCTCCTACTGCGATGCTGGCCTCCTCTCCTGCCACAGAACCCCTTTGAGCCACATGCTCCAGCAATATTCAACACACCGTGCTACCCCCATACCTCCATCCCTTTGCAATGCTCACAGTGACACTCTTCTTCCTTCAAAACCTTTCTCAGACATCAACTGCTGTGATGTCTCTCTTGACTCCATTCTACATTCCTCACTGCCACACCTTGCTTCAGAATCTTGTGCATTCATTTTTCATTTGTTTATAACTTCAGTTTCATCCCTGAGGCTGTGAGTTTCTAGTGAGCTGGGAGTGAATTTCTAGTGTATCTGCTTTCATCTTGGCATCCCAATTCCTAACAGGTAGCCTGGCACAGTACAGAACCTTATGGAATGTTGAGGATAAAGGAAATGTATCTTGATCTGAACTGAATAAATTATTCATTGAGCACCTATTATGTGCTCAGTGCTTCAAGGAACAGAGAAAAAGCATGATCTCTGCTATTTAGGAGCCCTTGGCCAAGAATTACAAATAAGCAAATAGGTATCAGGTGGCTACTGTGTGCCAGGCATTGCTCCAAGCACATCATGCAGATCAACTGGATCCTCAAAATAACCTTTTACACTGATCCTTTTATTATCTGAGGAAACTGACGCACAGTGAGGGAAGGTTGTTAATTTATCCAAGACAAAAATGCCGGTAAAAACTGGAGGTAAGAGTTGAACTCAGGATGTGTGAATTCAGAATCCTTACCTGCTGGCATATGAGTGACTTAGCCCCCTAACCTGCTCACTCTACTTCTCTGTCAAGTCCTGTTTACTTTGCCTCCTACATCCTACTCTTTCTTTCAAGCACGTCCTACTCTTCTTCATCCCCTCAGCCACCTCTAGTTCCGGCCACCATTTCTGTCATCTTGAAGTCCTTTAAGACACTCTTTTCCTCCTATTTTAAACTCTAGATGTAGTATGAACCTGGTCATCTGATGCCCCGCCTCGGTGGATTGCCATGGCCCTTGGGATCCAGGCAAGATTCTTTAATCTGGCCCACCATACCTGAATTGTTTGATCTCTGCCCACCCAGAATCCTTTTTCCTTGTACCATGCTCATGCTCACTCTGCGTTCTGGCCTCCCCAGGCCCCACCACTGCGCCTTTGTGCATGCTACTCCCTATGCCTGGAAAACCCATCCACCCACTTTTTGCCTAAAACATTACCCATCTTTCTCAACCCAACTCCAGATTTGCTTTCTCAGAGAAGGCAATCCCAACCTCCCTGACCACACTGAGCAGATCAAATCCTATTGTGGGTCTCAGAGGCACTCAATCAATATTTGTTGAATGAATTAAAAAAGAATCTTTGATAGTCTTTTTGCATCCCAGGGAGATAGGCATGAAACTAAGATGCAGCAGAAAGGAAAAACCCTCTGTTCTGGAGCAGTCAGGAGAGGTGTTTTGGTGCAAAATTGGATTTGTGGAGGCAGAGCGGTGGTAACTCCATAGCAAAAAAGTTAGGAAATATAAATTGCTTAATTTATCATTTGCAGCAACAATGTTGGTATATGTTAGGGCAACAATGGCCACCTGGGTGCTCAAAAAATTATGAGTGACAGGTATCCAAATAGCCAAAAGAATCTGATTCAGTGCCACTCCTTCACCAATCATTTGTTCTGGGAAACTGAGTCTAAGACATTACCTGATAGGATAAGGTCATTCCTAATGGCACACACCATATTTGGCACAGTAATCAATCTAAATCGCAGGTCTCCCAAGTCCAGCAGTTTTGCCGGAGACCAGCCCTCAGCGATCAGGGCACAAAGCCAGTCCAGGAAGGGAGAAGGTGAGGACAGGGAGAGGAGGGGTTGGTTATTCTGCGGCTCTGAGTATTACCTTGTTTGAGATCTAAACATTTTTTTCCGCAGCTGAAGACACAACACTTCTTGTTGTCTTGGCATTGTCTATCCTTTGTACACACATCCCTTTCTTTGAATCCACATTCTTCTCTGATTTTGGGACATCTCCCTAGGGAAGGAGCAGTTTTACACCCATGTGCCTTAGACAGCATAGTGTCTCCCCGCTTTGCCAGACACAAGGCGATTCTAGAGAGTCAGGGAAGTTTGCTTCCACTTTGCTCGCCCCCAGGAGTTCTTTCCCTCAGGGTGGTCTCACTCACTTCCCTACTGCCTACCCCGCCTCCTCCCCACTGACCACTCCTCCCTGTCTTCCCACCCCCCAGCTCCATCCCATCTAAGGCAGAATTTCTCAACCACCAGTGATATTTGGGCTGGATAATTCTTTGGGGGGCTGAACTGGGGATTTTAGGATGTTTAGCAGCATCCCAGGACTCTTCCCATCAGACTCCAGTAGCACCCCTGATTGTAACAATCGAAAATGTCTCCAGGCACTGCAAAGGTCCCCTGGAAGGCGAAATCGCCCCATTGTGGGCCACTGATTTAAGCTGATGCGGTCTTTTTGCCCTTGTTGAGGAATCGGTGTTTGGAAGTTCCTCTAGGTGGTAGTATTATACAGCAATTAGTATCACTTACCCCGGAGCCAGTTTAGATTTTGAATTCTGACTCTTGGTCTGAATTCTGACCCTCTCTGAACCTTGGTTTCATCATCTGTAAAATCATTTTGCCCTTACAGAGTTGTGAGAAAACAATGAGACAAAGTATATAAAGCCCTAATCAGAATAACTGATGCGCAGTCATATTATCTAACATTTGCTAAGTATTTACCATAAGCCAAGCACTCTTCTAAGCATTTTAAATGTATGATCTCATTTAATCTTTATAATCGCTCTAGGAAGGAAGTTCTATTAATATCCCCATTTTACAGATGCGGAAACTGAGGCCCACGAAATTTAAGTAACTTGCCCAAGATTACAAGGCTACCAATATTTGGACCCACTAAGTCTGATTCCAGATCCCTCTGTTGTTTTAGAAATCCCTTTTCAGAAATCCTTACTTCCTGAGTGTTCAGCAAATGGTAACAATGATCATTGTTACATTATAGTCATGGAATATTAGTGACTTAAGTTTCAAGGGACTTCTGGATGCTGTCCTTTATCTCAAAGTTAGGGATCCCCTAGGGATACGGGGACACTTTATGGGACTACATTTGAAAGAACCAGGAGTGGATAGAGATGATGCCTCAAGGAAGGGGCCTGTTTTGCTTGTGGGGTAAGGAGAAGGTCCCTTGGTTTCCCGGATTCCTGTAGCGACTCCCCTGAAAGCTAGATCCTGTGACTCTCCTCCATCTCCTTGATAAAGACCCTCCACTTCAAAGGGGCTGGAAGGGGGGATTGCCTAAGTCGGGGTTACTGCATTCCCAGAAGGGATCTTTCACAGGAGGGATCTTACAAATATCTCTCTCCTCTCCCAACCCGGGACCTGGGCTAAGATGGTGGAAAGCAACCCACATCTGAAGAGTTGTTCCCTGTTCCTTCCTCCCAGCAAACTCCCCTCTCTCTAGGGTAAGGGCTGAGGCCAATACTTACTGGGAAATAACCAATCAGTCAGACCAGGTCCCTGGACATTCGCTAAGAGGATGAATAGCACCAGGAGGCTCAAAAGTCCAGAAGATCCCATGCTGAAGACAGGCCAGCCTTTCTGGTGGTTCCAGAATTTGGAATGCTCAGCTGCTGCACCTTGGATATAAGAACTGGAGACAAGCCAGCCACCCCCTTTCTTGCTGGGAACACTAAGTTCCCAAGGTCACAAATGGGACTAACTGGCACCCACAGCTCACAGCTTGGGAGGAAGGGTCTCTTACTGAATGGATCTTGATCCTTACACCCCTAGGCTGCACTGGGCTGGGTGCTCTAGTCAATCCCAGGGAGTGGGCAAAGCGTGTCTCCCACTTTCCAGGCTACCTTCAGAGTGAATGCCACCATCTTGGGTCTTCATCTTGATAACTTGGAAAGCAGTGGAGTGTCCTCATTCTTCATTCATTTTCCATCGTACATGCACACTTACTAGCGCACCCATTCTGCTTGTCTCTGACAATGTGTCTCTGTCGGTCTCTTGGTATCTCATTGTTTATCTGTGCCTCTCTCTGCCTAAGTCCAACTGTTTCTCTTTCCCCATGGTCTCTGTGTTCCTTTCTCCCTCTCCCACAGTTTCCTCCCATCCTTCTGTCTTTTATTTCATCTTTGGTTCACTCATATTCATTGACTAAGGCCAAAGAATACAGATTTGCCACAGAGCAGGGTGTAGGGGAGGAATCAGGCTGATAGCAGAGTCTTCAGAGAATGTTTCTCAAAGTTTTGTTGCTCTGAGAGCAAGAGAGGATATCAGAGCTTAGAGGGAGCCTTTATCATCAATGCAAGCTCCTTGATGTCTAAGGAACTGCAAAGTGAAGGGACTTGCCTGGGAGACTACAGTGGAATAAAGTTCAGCAACACAGCAGACTTTGGGGATTCTAACTGGGCTAGTAGAGGAGCTGTGGGAAAGAGGTGCTGGGGAATTTGGACAGCTTTCCTTTCCTACAGCCAAGGAATCTACACCAGCCACTCAACCAGTCCTGGGAAGAAGAGAGACACTCTTTACAGAGTAAATGTTATCCCGAGGGCTCCCCTTTTCTTCTCTAACTAGGTGTTACCCTTTTGGGCCAAGTTTGTTCTCCAGATTTTCCTACATGACAGACAGAGGCCAGAAAAAGACAGCCTTATCATCAGAGAGTGACTATATAGTCACAAAATTTAGGATCACAGACAGAGCCCCTATAAGAATCCCATCCCACCAACTTGACAATCTCAAAGAGACTACCGAATTGAATTTTCTTTTCTTTTCCTTTCTTTTCCTTTGTCTTTTCTTGTCTTGTCTTGTCTTTTCTTTTCTCTTCTCTTCTCCTTTCCTTTCCTTTCTTTTCTTCTTTTCTTTTTTTTAAAGACATTCTTGCTCTGTCATCCAGGCTGGAGTGCAGTGGCACAATCTCGGCTCACTGCAACCTCCACCTTCCTGGTTCAAGCAATTCGTGCCTCAGCTTCCCAAGTAGCTGGGATTATAGGCATGCACCACCATGCACGGCTAATTTTTGTATTTTTAGTAGAGATGAGGTATCGCCCTTGGCCAGGCTGGTCTCCACCTCCTGGCCTCAAGCAATTTGCCCGCCTAAGCCTCCCAAAGTGTTGGGATTACAGGCATGAACCACCGTGCCTGGCTAGAATTTCTAATGAATAAGATGTCCTAAGCAGTGCTGTTTCACTCATTTTATTTCCCATATTCTCACAAACTCAGCCCAGGAGAGAGTGAAAACTGGAATATCTAAGTGGAAGGGCTCTGAGGGACTGTCAAGCCTTTTTCTCATTTTATAGATGGGAATCACAAGGCCCAGAGAAGTGAGGATGCTGACTAAATGTCACCCAGCAAGTGAGTGTCAGAAATAAGATTATGAGGGAGCTGAGCATACAAGTTCTTGCCAGAGGATACCAGGGCATGTTTTGATGTTGGTGTGGATATAATAGTTTCTTGTAGAGTTGAAGGTAGAGAGGAAGGGTGAGTCTAAAGGAATGAAGTAATATCTTTAGTGGAGACAGAGGCTGAACACCCACAAAGTCAAAGTCAGTAAATTTCTTTCTTTTCTTTTTTTTCGTTTTTTTTTTTTTTTGTGTGTGTGTGTTTTTGAGATGGGGTCTCACTGTGTCGCCCAGGCTGGAGTGCAGTGGCTCAATCTTGGCTCACCAAAGTCAGTAAATTTCTAAATGGTACCCAGGATCCCCAATTAAGGCTGGATTTTTTTCATAAATTTTAGTGAAAATAAATTAACTATCTTTATGGTTATTTCATTCCATTCTGTCTTGCCTAATTTTCAGGCCCATCCAAGCATCTCAGTTTCCAAGCAGGTGAAATAAAATTTATGTCTTTGGGACTTGGGATGAATCATGGTTTTGGCCCCTTCTCTCCAGTAATTTCTTGGAGAAGGCTGGGTAAGGACCCATCTGGGGTTTTGCCTCTCCTTTCTTCATCCTTTCTCACTGAGGGGCATGGTGCCCTACCTCTGCCTCCAGGCCAATTCTCTCCCAGGAACAATCCTGTGCTCAGAACAGGGGACTCCAATGAGAACCAACAAGACCAACCTCTACCTGGCACCTCCTGCTTTTTCATTAGCCCAAGATCTGTCACATGGACTGATTCTCTGTCGCTGGCTTCCTGTGTTGTTCCCTCTGCCTCTGACTCTATTGCTAAGTTACATGTTTGCTCCCCTAAGTAAGCTCTGAACTCCATTAAACAGGTCTGTGTCTAGAACGCAGTGCTTAAAACTGAATAGGCCCCAAATAAACACTGGGTACGTCTTGTTGGATGAGCAAGGTAGGTGAGGGGGATTGGTAGGTGTGTGAATAGGTAGGTAGCTATGTGGATGGATGGGTGGCTGGTAGAGTGATAAGTGGGAAGATGGTTGAGCAGGGAGAGGGATTAGTGAGGAAAGCATGGATATTTGGGTACATGAATGCATGGATTATGGACGGGTGGATGATTGGGTGAATAAGTGGATTGGATTGAACATAAAGATGGATAGGGTAGTGACGGGATATGTGGGCCTATTGATTGAGGCTATTTGAATGAAAGATGGATGAGTGCATTGGTAGGGGGATGGAGGGAGTTAGGTATAGAAATGATGAATATGTATTTTGATGGATATGAAAGAGTGTGTGCGTGTGTGTGTGTGTGCAGAGAAAGGGGGAGGAGAGAGGTCAATAATAGGAAGATGAATTAAAGGCTAGATGGGCAAGTGGGTCTATAGAAGAAAGACGAGTAAGAAAGGTAAGTGGATAGATACATGGAGTGGTCAAATAGCTAAGTTGAAAAGTGTGTCAGTGGAAGGATAGGAGGGATAGGTGAGGGGGGATTGGGTATTTGCATATGTGTTGAGTGAATGGATAGGTGAGTAAAGGGATTAAATGGTTAGTGAGTAAATAGGTGGAAACATGAATGTACAAGTGAAAGCATTAACCAAAGTTAAAGATATAAAAGAATAATATAGAGAACAATTTATACTACTCTAAAGTAATACTTGTGAAAATATAGGAAAAATGGATCAATTTTACCAAAATATAAAAGACCAAAATTTGCAAAAGAGGAGGTAGAAAACCTGCAGACTATAAGATGAAATATTTAAAAATTACTAAAATATACCACTAGAAAGAACATGACCTAGATGCTTTTGGAGCTGAATTTTGGTAGCCTTCAAAAAACACTGAATTGCTATATTATGTAAAATATTTCAGAGCATAGAAAAAGTAGACAGGTTTCCCAATTAGTTCCCATACTCATTTTTTGAAAGTAATATGACCCAAATAGAAAAAACAAATTTAAAAAGACCTATTTTTCTTTTGACTATAGATGTGAAAATTCAAACTATACTATTAGCTCAAAAGAACCAATAATATATTGATGCAACACACTGCAATTAAGTTTATTAAGAATGCAAGGATGGCTCAAGAAAATTTAATTTATTATGCCAACAAATTAGAAGAGAAAAATCATTATGTGACTGTATGCTTAAAAGGTATTTGATAAAATTCAGCAGTCATTTTCAGTAGTAAGTACAAATGGATAGGAAATAAGCTTAAAAAGGAAATAACTGGCCAGGCACAGTGGCTCCCACCTGTGATCCCAGCAGTTTGGGAGGCTGAGGTGGGTGGATCACCTGAGGTCAGGAGTTTGTGACCAGCCTGGCCAATATGGTGAAACCCCGTCTCTACTAAAAATACAAAAAATTAGCCGGGCATGATGGTGGGCACCTGTAATCCCAGCTACTTGGGAGGCTGAGGCAGGAAAATCACCTGAACCTGGGAAGCAGAGGTTGCAGTGAGCCGAGATTGCGCCTGGGCAACAAGAGCAAAACTCCGTCTCAAAAAAAAAAAAAAAAAAGAAAGAAAAGAAAATAATTTAAGTGCAATAAAACTTATGTATTCCAAATTCAACAACAAATATCTTTTTATATTGCAGGAGCCATTGACTTTAAAATAAGGAACTAGACAAGGATGGATGCCATTGGCTTTATTTTCATTATTATTTTGGAGGTTCTACACAATACAAGAAGACAAGAAAATAAAGTCATGAAGTTGAAAAAAAGCCAAATATATCATCACTTTCAGATGATGGGATTATATATAAAATCAAAGTAACATCATTCAATATTGTGATACTTAAGATAATTTGGCAAGTTGGATACAAGACAAAACTGACAGCTCTTTATTATGCTACTCATAATTGATGATTTTGATGATAATATTTTCTACTTACTATTCAATGTCTGGGGTTCATACATTTCAGTCCACAACGTGAGCAGCACTTTTCCACCAATGGGCACTCCTCATCCTGCAGGCACTTGGGTTTATCAATCTTGGCACATAGCAAGGGCTTGCGTGGGCAGAAACCTTGTTTGACTTTATGGGGTAAAAGAAAACACTTGACCTTGAAATACTTGGTCATAATTTGAGACAAATTTGGGGAATCTTGGGAATCTCAAACAAGGTTTTATTCTGATTAAGCTTCTTACCTTTCCCCCTATAGTAACAATAGACTGGAGGAGGCAGAGTATCAACTTTCTACGACTAATAACTTGAGGAGCATCAAGAAAAGTCTTGCCATCTCTGACTTGTGCCATCTGATAGGATTCCTGTCTGCTCCTACAGAATTAATGGATCTGGGTTATATAACCCAGAGGACCACAGGTGGCAGGAGTATTAGCACACAGAACCTACTTGTTTTACAAATTGTAGGCGTTGAGGAGTATTTAGAGGGAAATGAGTTGCCCAATGCCACATAGAAAGCCAGTAGAAAAGTTGAAGTAGGTTGAAAAGCCTTTGACTCCTGCCACCACACTATACTGAACCTTAGAAACTTAAAGCCACACCTGGACAATCCCTGGGACTACATGGGGTCGTAAACACCTGCCTTAGAGGAGGCAGGAAAGTTGGCTTCTATCCAACATCATTTGCTACTAATGTTTTTCCCAGCCCGTCTTACAGGATATGAATATCATGTGCATGCTCTGAAGTTCTGTGCAGACATGAGGGCTTATTAGGAATATACCTCATGGTTATGAGATTTTATAAATCGGTAAATATTGTCACCTTGCAAGTCATTGAGGAATGAGTCTCAGAAAAAAATAAGTTTTCTTGGGGAAGAATAGAGAACAATACTATGAATTACTGGCTTTGAAGAACAACACAATAGTCTTCAGAGGTCAAGAGGTCAATATAACTTGTTGCGCATTAAAAGGGGTTCCCAAGGATCCTCAAAGATGAGCCCAAGGGGCATCCGAGGTTCAAGACATCCCCCCACTCCATGGGACAGCATGGCATCCTTGGCACATGCCCAATAGATATGGGAGGTATATCTCCAATCCTTACCTGTCCAGGCCCTGGTACAAACAAAGCCACACCTGGATTCACAACATTTGTCTGTCTGGGGACAATCGATGTCACTGTGACATGAAGGTGGACACTCCTTACGTTCAGTGAAAGGGAAGAGTGGGCATTGTCCATCCTTAACTAAAATAAGAGCAGATGTGTGCTTCTTAAAACCCCACCCCCATCCCACCACCCTTCAAAGAGCCTTTCCTTCTCTTCAAAGCTAGTATCCCTTTCTGCAACTTGGTTCACGCTACCCTATCCATCTCCATCCAGGAGGCTGTGGAAGAATGAAATGTCTCATCATATCATGGGATATGGTAGAGAGCGTGCTGGGCTTGGTGCCTTAAGCCCCATGGTAAAGTCCCAGTCCTGCTACTTCGTGAGTTTCCTTCTCTATAAAATGAGGATAATTATGTGAAATCTACACAAATCAGTGTAACCCATTTTAGGGTATTTGGTTTTACTTAGAATGAAATGGGGATCCATCGCAGTGTTCTCAGTAGAGAAGTGATATGGCCTGACTCATGTTTTGAAAGGGTCATTGTGACTACTGTGTTAATAATAGATTGTAAGGAGGATAGAAGCAGGGAGACCTTTTAGGAGGCTGTTGGGGTAATCCAAGTAAGAAGACAGCTCCTCAGATCAGGGTGGCAGCTGCGGAGGTGGTAAGGTTTTACCAGATTTGGGATCTACCTTCAAGGTAGAACTAAAATTATTTCCTAACTTAATGGATGTTAATTGATAAAGAGAGGCATCAACTGTGATTGTGAAGTTTTTCAACCAAGATGAGAAGCATGGATAGAACAGGTTTGCGTTAGGGGAGTGATGGTAAGAGGTACTGGTTTATGTTTATGTTTAGCTTATTTTTCTTTTTTTGAGACAGGGTTTCCCACTGTCACCCAACTAAGCCTCAATTTCCCCAGCTCAAGTGATCTTTGAGGAGGTGGGAACACCTCCTCAAGTGATCTTCCCAGCCTCCTGAGTAGCTGGGACCACAGGTGCGTGACACCATGCCTGTTTTTTTGTTGTTGTGTGTTTTTGTTTTTTTGTTTTGTTGTTGTTGTTGTTGTTTGTAGAAATTGGGTCTCACTATTCTGCCTAGGCTGGTCTCAAACTCCTGGGCTCAAGTGATCCTCTTGCCTCAGCCTCCCAAACTGCTGGGATTACAGGTATAAGCTACTGTGCCTGGCCTGAGGTTCTGTTTAAGCAAGTTCAACATGAGATGTTTATGAGGTTCAGGTGGAGATGTAGAGCAGATAGTGGAGTTTAGGAGTCAGATTAAGACTGGAGACACAACTTTGTGGGTCATTAGAACATAGGTGGTATTTAAATCAATTCTTTGGGGTTTTGTGCTTGTATGCTCTTGTCCTCATCTGACTGCAAATTCTACAAAGGCTTCCCCAGGTCAGGCTCAGGCTATGATGTGTTGAACTCTCAGAGGTATTATCAGGTTGCCTCTGAGTCTTAACCTAAATTTCCCACAAACCAACCCAAGCCCATTTCCCTGGCCTCCTCTTCCTGATGGCTCCTGGGAGAGGAGACAAGGGTCTTGTCCACAGCATCATGATTCCTTAGAGCTTCCCATGAATGGAAGCTTGTGGTCCTAGTTTCAAGTCAGGTCCCAGGATTGCCTTGGCCGTTCAGGCCCATGGGTCCATGGAATTAAAATTCCACCTCTACTCCTGACCAACTGTGGGTCCTCAGGCAACTAACTTTACCTACCTCTCTGACTCTGTTCTCTCATCTGTAAAGTGGTAGTGATGGTACATTTTTCAGCTTGCCTCACAGAATCTAAGGTAGAAATTGCAACCCTGCCTCATAAATCACACAGTGTTGCATTGTGAAGATCACTGGTCACCATCTCAACTGTTACCATTTAGTGAACCCACACCATGGGACCACCACTATATCAAGTCTTTGTGTTTTAAATCACATATAATCCTGCCAACAACTCAATAAGCTGTTGGCTGTGACTCCAGAATTACAGAAGAGGGAACTGAAATTCAAAGAAGTGAAGAAAGCAGCAAGTGGGAAAAGTCAGATTTTCATTCAGGTCATTTGACTCCTAAGTTTGGTAGGACACTGTCTCCCAACATTGCTGGTGATGATCATTATACTAAGGAATAAAGCCACAGCCTTCACCTTCACCCCACCCTACTCTCCACCTCCAGTGTGGACACTTACTCCATGGGATTCCAGAGCTGGCCTGTCTACACTTCATTCTTACACAAATCCTCAGTATGATGCTCAACACGTTACTATGATGAGGAAACACCTTCTTCCAAGGGGGCACACCTGGCTTTCGGGTCACATTGGCCAAGATCTATTAACATTTTCTATACACTATCTCATTTTTTGGCAGAGCCACTCCATTAGGTAAATACTATTATTAACCTCATTCTATAGGCAAGGAAGCTGAAGCTTAAAAAAGGCAGGCAACTGGCCCAAGACCTCGCAGCCAGTGAATGACAGGGCTAAGTCTTGAACCAAGGAACTTTAACCTCAAATCCTGAGCCTATAACCTCACTGGTATACTATTTCTAGTTAAACTAGACCCTCAGATTTCCAGGATACAGGTCTCACCAATTAACATGCAGGCCGTCCTGCAGGCATCCTCACTTAAGAAGTTGTTGGCATTCCCTTCGCAGCCCTTGTATGTGAAGGGTGTGCAGCGGTAATTTTTAAAGTCAAAATACCAGCGCTGTGCATCATGATTACAATTTCCATGTCTCACAGGCAGCATGCAGGGTTCTGAGGTCAGGAAGCAAGGAAGGAAGGATACGAAGAGTAGAGATAAAAGAACAGGGTCAGTTCTCTAGCATTTGTCATAACTCCTGGTGTTATCACCCAAGTCATCAAAGGAGCCATGGCAGGGAAAAAAAAAGGCATAGGTTCTGGTCCCAGTTCTACTACTAATAGTCTATGTTGTATGGCACCTCTGAGCATCACTCCTTCCTTGCAAAGAATATTACAAGGTGCATATAAGAATCTTGTAGTTTGGAGCTGATCTTTCTTCTCCACTGTTCTGAGCTTTGGTAGGGCAAGACCTGTTCAGCAACTATTAGGTTGATGCAAAAGTAATTGTGGCTTTTGCATTGTTGAAATTTGCCATTTGATATTAGAATACCTTCTTAAATAAATATGGTAATATCCTACATCATTTTAAGGCACATTTCTTGCTTCCTGTACTTTTGCTAATGACTTATTATTTGCTGTTTATTTTATATTTATTTTAGACTATATAAATTATATTAGACAAAAAAGCAAATTCGAGTGATTTTCTTACTTGAGTTGAAAATGGGTTGTAAAGTGGCAGAGACAACTTGCAACATCAACAACACATTTAGCCCAGGAACTGCTAAGAAATATACAGTGCAGTGGTGGTTCAAGAAGTTTTGCAAAGGAGACGAGGGCTTTGAAGATGAGGAGCATTGTGGCTGGCCATTGGAAGTTGACAATGACCAATTGAGAGCAGTCATCAAAGTTGATCCTCTTACAACTATATAAGAAGTTGCCGAAGAACTCAACATCAACCATTCTATGGTCATTCAGCATGTGAAGCAAATTGGAAAGGTGACAAAGCTCAATAGGTGGGTGCCTCATGAGCTGAGCAAAAATAAAAATATTGTTTTGAAGGGTCATCTCTTATTCTACGCAACAACAACAAACTATTTCTCAATCACATTGTGATGTGCAATGAAAAGTGGATTTTACATGACAACCAATGATGACCAGCTCAGTGGCTGGACCGAGAAGAAGCTCAAAAACACTTCCCAAAGCCAAACTTGCACCAAAAAAAGGTCATGGTCACTGTTTGGTGGTCTGCTGGTGGTCTGATCCACTATAACTTTCTGAATCCTGGCAAAACCATTACATCTGAGAAGTATGCTCAGCAAATCGATGAGATGCACTGAAAACTGCAGTGCCTGCAGCCAGCATTGGTCAACAGAAAGGGCCAGTTGATCAACAGAAAGGGCCAATTCTTCTCCACCACAACGCCCAACCACACGTCACACAACCAACTCAAAAGTTGAATGAATTGGGCTACAAAGTTTTGCTTCATCCACCATATTCACCTGACCTCTCGCCAACCGACTACCACTTCTTCAAGCATCTCAACAAGTTTTTGCAGGGAAAACACGTCCACAAACAGCAGGATGCAGAAAATGCTTTCCAAGAGTTCATCAAATCCTGAAGCTTGGATTTGTATGCTACAGCAATAAACAAGCTTATTTCTCTTTGGCAAAAATGTGTTGATTGTAAAGTTTCCTATTTCGATTAATAAAGATGTGTTTTGTTTTGTTTTCTTTTGTTTTGTTTTTTGAGAAGGAGTCTCGCTGTGTCACCCAGGCCGCAGTGCAATGGTGCGATCTCAGCTCACTGCAACCTCTGCCTCCCGAGTTCAAGCAATTCTCCTGCTTCAGCCTCCTGAGTAGCTGGGATTACAGGCGCCCGCCAACATGCCCAGCTAATTTTTGTATTTTTAGTAGAGACAGGGTTTCATCGTGTTGGTCAGGCTGGTCTCGAACTCCTGACATCAGATGATCTGCCCGCCTTGGCCTCCCAAAGTGCTGGGATTACAGGTGTGAGCCACCGTGCCGAGCCAATCAAGATGTGTTTGAGCCTAGTTATAATGATTTAAAATTCACGGTCCAAAACCGCAATTACTTTTGCATCCAAAGTGCCTGACAAAGTGCCCAGTACCTAGAAGGAATGAAATACCAAGAAAGAGACAGCCCCTGATGTCCGAAAACTGATCTGACACTCCCAGCTAAGCCACATGGATTCTCCGTTGGACATTTAAAAAATCTCCTAGAACATCTATATCAAACAACGTCACTCTGAGATCATGATGAAGTGAGACAAAAACAAGATGCCTGTGAAACCTGTAAAATACCAAACACCCGCCCCTCTCTAAGCTAACATGAGTGACTTATGCTTCTCTACCAATCAATCACAGCTTTATCCTCAGTCTATTCTGCATTCTGTATTGTTAAGATTCCCTGGGATAGCCAGTCATAGAATTGCCCCTGCTTTCTGACAGCACCCAATCTAGAGCAAACTCTCACTTCTTTAGACCCTTCCCCGAATTACCCAATCAAAGCCCAAATCCTATAATAGATTCTTTCTACCAGCTTCTTACTGAAATGCCTCATAGTTGTCTGGGGTGAATATTTTCCCTCACTTCAATGAGTAATAAACCCAATTTGTTCAACTACAGGTGTTTTCTGGTGGTCTTTGTTCAAAGGGCATTAACAACAGATATTTGTTGAATGCATAAATGTATGAATGAGTGAATAAATGAATCTTTTTTAAAAACACACAGTTCCCCGCACATATTAGACAGATGCCCAATACATTGAGTTACCAGAAAACCTCCCTGAAGATCAAAGAGTCTGAAAAACAATGCCAGCATTTAAGCTGAGGTTTCATTTTGTCACAGTGCCATAATAATCTCTTGAACAGAGTGCGCATGCAACAAGTATTAGTTATTTGTGAATGATTGAATGTTGGATCCAAGAAGACCAGCATCAATATTATGGTGGTTGATGGTCACCATGCCTAGACTTATGACTTGTACTTGAGGGTTAGGCATTGAATAAGAGAATGAGAAGAGCACAGGCCCTGGGTCCTTGTCCTGCCATCCAAGGGAATCCCCCAGACAGTTTTGGACAGAACAAGAAGTGGGGAACCTCTGTCCTCAGCCTGGACATCGCTACCTTGAAAGGCATCCATGCACTTCTTCTGGCAGGCAAAAAAGCAGCACTTCAGGTATTCCTTGCAGTCAAAATCTGTGTTGCATGAGTCCGGAAGTTCAGTGGTACAGGTGAGCCTCTCTTTGGGACATAACCCTGGTTTGTCTGCAAGAAAGAAATGTCCAAACTCACAATCATTTGGAATTTCAGCTCTTTTTCTCCTATGGCAAAGGTGTGTAGTGAAATTCTCTCGGCCCTATCCTCTACTTTCAATTCTTAGTTCTTGCTCTGCTTATATTCAGGGGCTAGTTCTCTTTCTCAGCACTCAGATTCGTTCAAATGGATCTGAATCAGGACTTTGTGTCCAAGAAGAACTGAAGGAGAAGCATGTTGGATTCCAGGGCAAGGGGTTAGGAAGGGACCAAGGCCCTTTCTCTAAATTCAAAAGATTTTCTCTCTTCCTGAAGCCTAATATTTTAATGCTGAATTCCTTTGTCTCCAGTTGATAAAAGAAATTAGTAAAGACTGGTGGGAACATCATGGAAGTAGAAGTCAGGAGGCCTGATTTGACCCTTGACTCCTGGTAAACTCAAGACCAATCTGAACTCAGTAGTGTGATTTTTAATTTACCTCTAAAGAGTAAGAAATGGTGGAGTGGAAGAAGCATTGTAGTCAGGCAGATCTGGCTCAGGAGGCTGGCTCCAACACTAACCAACTAAATAATCTTGGGAAAGTATTTCCCTTCATCTGAGTTATATTTTCCATCTTTAAAATGAGAATGACAATTCCTGCCTTACAGGTTGATTATAAGAGTTAAATGGGGTGATGTCTATAATGCCTGGGGTAAGACCTTGGCAGATGTGGAGTTGCTTTCTACCTTTTATTTTTATTTTTTTACTAAAAACTAGAAGAGGCAAGGGGAAAAAAACTACAGCACCCAGTGTTTCCAGTCAGTCTCCCATCCAAGTACTAACCAGGTCTGATCCTGCTTACCTTTTGAGATCCGACAAGATCAGGCATTTTCAGGGTGGTATGGCCATGCTTCCTTCCTTTTTGAGGCTAGGTATGGCTTCCTGATTTCAGTGCTTGTGGTAGGTAGAATCTAAAGTTGCACCCTCAAGATTCCCATCCTCTGATTACTGAATCAAACACTAATCTAAGCAATGCTGTGAAGGGATTTTGCAGAAAAATTAAAGACCCAAGTTAGTTGACTTTAAGATTAGAGATTATCTCTAATTTTAAGGTCTAATCTCTGGCCCAGACCTAGTCAATTAGGTCCTTGAAAAGCAGAGTTTTCTCCTGGTTTGTAGAGAAGAATTGATCAGAGAGATTCAAATGATGAGAAGGATCCAACATGCTATTCGTAGCTTTGAAGATGGTTGAGGCCCAGTGCCAAGGCATGAGGGTGGCCATTTAGAAGTGACAGCCAGTAAAGGAGCCTCAGTCCTACAACTCCAAGGAAACGATTCTGCTACAACCAGGGAGCTTGGGAGAGGACCCTGCATCCCAAATGAGAACTACAGCCCTGGCTGACATTTCAGTCTCAGCCTGGTAAGACCCGGAGCAAAGAACCCAGATGCACAACGCCAGACTTCTGACCCACAGATAATTTGTTACGTAGCAAAGGATAGCTCATACAGCGCTTAATGTGTCTCCATGATTCTAAACTGAGCATCCCTCCAGTGGAATCTGGCCAGAGAGGCATGATCGTTTCAGATACTACTGAGTCTTGGAACTGTAGAACTTTAGAATGGAAAGAACTCTATTTATTATTGGTACCAAACTTCTGATTTCATAGATTAAAAGAAATGAGGTCAGATAGGATAATACAGTGCATTAGGGGCAAGTCTGGGACTTACAATACAGGACTCACAATCCAGGACTCACTTCAGAAGCCCCACATCTTCCCTGAGGACTGGCCACTGAGACTTTGAGTACTTTCCAACAATACTTCTTATCATTAATGACCCCTCCAGGAATGGACTGAAGCTAAGAAGAGTATGTGGTTCCTAATTTGGAGTGTACATCAAAATCATCTACGCATCTTTCAGAAAATATAGACTCTAGGCTGAATCAGAATCTCTAGAAAGTGCATCCTTGGGACTCCACTTTTTAAAAAGAACCCCAGGTGATCCT
Organism: Nomascus leucogenys; assembly: GCF_006542625.1. Taxonomy (NCBI): domain Eukaryota; kingdom Metazoa; phylum Chordata; class Mammalia; order Primates; family Hylobatidae; genus Nomascus; species Nomascus leucogenys. The sequence goes on along the minus strand of NC_044393.1, from coordinate 18,481,808 downwards.
AAAGCAGGCAGTGGGTACCAGGAGGTAGACTGTTACTTGGGAACCATTGTTCTAGGTTTAGGCAGAGACAGAGTTTGGCAAATCAAACTGGGTTTGAGTCGTTGTAGCTCCTTTCCCCATTGTCAGCTTGAAATCTCACTTATTAATAAAAACCCTCCCCCGTTTCTTGTCGGCTCTTCTTAACCACTTACTGTGTGTATAAGCACACCTCACGGGTTTCTCTGCATCTACTAGGGATGCTTCCCAGAGATCTGGTCTCAGCTGTCTTCTGACATTACTTGACACATACTTCCTGGGTAATCCCACTCATTCCGACAATCCCAACTATGATTCTCATCTCTTCCTCCAGACTCATCCTCTATTCCAAACTAAAGACTTTTATTTCGACCTGCCTGGGAAAAACACCATCTGGGCATCTCAGAAGCACCTCTGTTCCAACATATTTAAAACAGAACTATTATCTCCTTATGCCCAAGCACTACCTTACTTTCTATTCCGCATCTTGACATCTGGCATCAACAGGTCCAGCCTGTTATTAGAATCCAGATATTCACTCCTTCCTCTCCGCCACTCCAGTATCCCATCAGTCATGGACTTGGGTCAATTCTGTCTCCTAAACCTCCCTCCAAACCCTGTCTCCTGCCTCTCTTTACTACACTCCCTCAGATCAGCACCTGATCTCACCCCTTGTCTCTTCTCAACTACTGCAGCAGCCTCCTCACTGGTCCTCTGCCCTCAGGCTCATGCCTAGTGACTCATTAATTAGAAAACAATTAAACTTGTGTGTGTGTGTGTGTGTGTGTGTGTGTGTGTGCGCGTGTGTGTGTGTGTATACAGTGGAAATGAATGTGATCACCCAAGAAGTATGTGTTGAGTGATATGATAAGACAGATGAGACCAGATCTCTGGGGAGCATCCCTAGTAGATGCAAACTATATATATAGTCTCCTTCCATATATAAAAATATGGAACAGTTAGGGAAATAATTTGGGGGGAGCAAGTAAGGAAAGTATGTGGAGGGCCAGGGTCATGAGCAGGGGTAGCTTTCTGTGGCCCCAAATCCACGGCAGAGGGGGCCTCATCTGACACTGGCACTGGCCTCATGTCTAACCCTCATCCCCAAGAATGCTTTCTAAGGAAGAATGGCTGCAGCTTTTTTGAACTCACGTTTGATCTTCTTGGTCAGCAGTGCAGAAGTCCACTCCAAAGCAAGGAAGAGAAGCAGAAGGAAAGCTACATTCCTCCAGGAGAAGGTGGGGCTGTGGAGAGGAAGGTGCCTGTATGGATGAGAAGAGAGGTGGGAGTTAAGCACAATCCAGAGAGAGACACAAAGTGTGTGCAGAGGAACCTTAGAGATGATCCACCAGGCCCCTTTAGTTCACAGGTAAGAAGACTGACACCAGCATGGGGAAGGGGTCTGTCTGAGGTCAGATGGTGAGTTAGGGTGCGTCTAAAACATTCCGTTTCAGGACCCTGACCAATCCCCATAACCTGCCATGGTGCTGTACTTTGTGCTACACAGACACTTGCCTATTGTCTTGTTCCTGGGTAAGAGGCCACACTTGAATGATCACAAGGATTTGTTTGGAAGAGTTGCAGAGTTGGTTTGCCCACAGTCACTCCAGGGGCAACCCCAGACACTAGTGAGCATCTTTTCTTTGCTCTACTGATGACAGAAATGGATGATATGAGATTTTCCAGAGGGCCTGGGCACACTCTACTGGATCTTGGTACACCAGAAGCAAGAACCATCTCAGATGACCTTGGGTTAACAAAGAAATTCCTTTTATTCCTTCTGTTACTATCCAAGCCTAGGATCTTATGATACTCCCAGACAACCAGATGAAGAGATGAGCTTCCCCCGCCTACTCAAGCCCCCATTTCCCATATGTGTCTTCATGATCCTTATGTATTTTTTATTTTAAGGTGTGAAAAACTAATAATCCCTTACTGTATTAACTCTCAGAGTGCATGCATTTCAAAAATGCAAGAGGTGGGTAGAGGGAGAAAGAGGAAGCAAAAGACAGAGAAAACATCTTTATGCCAAAATATACATCTGTATTTGTAGAACTTCCAATACTGAGAAAGCTATGAAGGTATCTTGGAATAAAGTATCTTCCAGAGTTCCTGAAGCCATACCATGTGGCTGCCTAAAAGTAAAGATTTGTGACAATTTATCTCCCCAAACTTTTTTGTTGGGGGAGTTCTAATCGTGTATCCTCTTCAAATTTTACAATAGTGCCTGTACTCTTTGGTCATGGAAATTATGACCCCAAACATAGCGATCCTGATTTTAGGCCTCGCTCAATCCCTTGTAACAGCGTATCTTGGATCCTCAGTTTCCTCATCTGGAAAATGGGAATAATACAATTAACCTGGAAGCTTTGTTGTCATTGTGAGGATTAAGATGAGATAGCATGAAGATTTAATGAAGTGGTATGGAGTGGTAGGAAACGTAGCATTCAGAGTTAGACCTGAGTTCACATCCTGAATCCACCACTTATCGGCCGTGTGGCCTGGATTCAGTCACTTCACCTCACTGAGCCTCAATTTGTCATAAACAAAACAATAATAACACCTACCTTGCAGACATGAGAATTACTTGAACTATTTTTGTAAAGCATGACAAGTGGCTTGTAAATCAGTGTTTATTTTATTTTAGCCAGTTAACAAATAATGAATGGCAATAGTGAATGCCAACAAATGTTCCTATTACTATTTTAGCTTTTGAGTTCCCTAGTCAGAGACTGTGTAAATCATTCCTCTAGTTCCCCTAAAAGGTTAGCCAAAAAGCCCTCTGGTGCTTTAAATTTTTATTATCAAGTCACTCTATGGGTTTGAAATTTTACCCTTTAACCTGAAAACACCTATTAACCCAGTCTTGAGAATCAGTTAATCAGATTAGCCTGCAGTCAGTTAGAAGAAAGCAGATCTCGTGGGATGGAGGTGAGGGAGAAACACAGATTAATAGAATTGCCAAACATAATAGAGGATGTCCATTTATAATTTTAGCATAAGTATATCCCATGCAATATAAGGAACATAGTTCTACTAAAAAATTATTTGATGTTTATCTGACATTCAAATTTAATTGGTCATCCTCTATTTTTATTTTCTAAATCTGGCAACTTTGACACAAAATGAATCCATTTTGGTTGAACTGAGGTTTGTTTGGGCAAGAGACTACAAAACACAGGTAACAAATGAGCATAATTGCAATAGTTGCTCAGCGGGGGCTCTGAAGAACTAGGACAGACCTGGAATACACGGACACAAATGTGCTATATAAATAACACACTAGGTTCTGGGCACGGTGGCTCATGTTTGTAATCTCAGCACTTTGAGAGGCCAAGACAGGAGGATCACTTGAGCCCAGGAGTTCAAGACCCACGTGGGCATAGGCCGGGCGCAGTGGCTCACGCCTGTAATCCCAGCACTTTGGGAGGCCCAGGTGGGCGGATCATGAGGTCAGGAGATCCAGACCATCCTGGCTAACACGGTGAAATCCCGTCTCTACTAAACAAAATACAAAAAATTAGCTGGGCGTGGTGGCGGGCGCCTGTAGTCCCAGCTATTCGGGAGGTTGAGGCAGGAGAACGGCGTGAACCCAGGAGGCAGAGCTTTCAGTGAGCCGAGATCGCGCCACTGCACTCCAGCCTGGGTGATAGAGAAAGACTCTGTCTCAAAAAAAAAAAAAAAAAAAAAAAAAAAAAAAAAAAAAAAAAAAAAACCTTAGCCCAGTATGGTGGCGCACATCTGTGGTTCTAGCTACTCAGGAGGCTGAGCTGGGAGAATCACTTGAGCCCAGGAGGTCAGTGTTGCAATGAGCCATGATCATGCCCCTGCACTTCAGCCTGGTGACAGAGTGAGACCCTGTGAAGGAAGGGAAAGGAGAGGAGAGGAGAGGAAAACAGAGGAGAGGAGAGGAGAGGAGAGGAGAGGAGAGGAGAGGAGAGGAGAGGAGAGGGAGAAAGAAGAAGAAAGAGAGAGAGGAAGGAAGGAAGGAAGGAGAAAGAAAGAGAGAGAGAAGGAAGGAAGGAAGGAAAAGGAAAGGAAGAAAGAAAGAGAAAGAAAGAAGAAAAAGAAAGAAAGAAAAGAAAGAAAAGGAAGGAAGGAAGGAAGGAAAAAGAGTGAGGGAGGGAAAGGAAGAAAGAGAAAGAGGGAGGGAGGGAAGGAAGGAAAGAAGGAAGGAAGGAAAGAAGGAGGGAAGAGAAAAAGGGAGGGAGGGAAGGAAGGAAGGACACACACCAGGAATGAAGAGATTTTGATTGAAATCCACGCTTCACCATCAACTCACTGTGTCAACTTGGGCTAGTTTTACCTCCGTCTACCAATTTGAAATTTTACTTCTGTCTACCCATTTGAAAAATGAGTGGATTTGGCTAGATTAGGCTTGTTCAGGCTGGGGTATCCATATGCCTCAGGATACAGGAAGACTTTCCAGGAGGTACACAGGTACAGAGGGATCTGAGGACATTACTGATTATTAAACTACATATTTACTTTTTCCTGAAGTTGATCTACTTGAGAATGAGCCACCCTGAGTTCTCCTTTTCTTCCTCTCTTTGATTAAGTCCTTCCTCTTTAAATTAAAAAAAAAAAAAAAGCATACTTCTTACCTAACTCTTACATGTCTTCAAAGTGTAAAAGCTTCTGAATTCCAAACAAAGGAACAATTCAAGAATGCATTTTCCTGAGGATGTTTCCATGGAAGCAAAGCAAAGAAAGTGTGAGTAAGAAATACCAAGGGGTCAGCACCGGTTTCATTCAGGTGGCAAACTCACACTATGCCACTGTGCCTTTTGCTGTCTGCCACCACTGCACTGTATATTTCTTAGCAGTTCCTGGGCTAAATGTGTTGTTGATGTTGCAAGTTGTCTCTGCCGCTTTACGACCCATTTTCAACTCAAATAAGAAAATCACTCGAATTTGCTTTTTTGTCTAACATAATTTATATAGTCTAAAATAAATATAAAATAAACAGCAAATAATAAGTCATTAGCAAAAGTACAGGAAGCAAGAAATGTGCATTAAAATGATGTATGATATTACCACATTTATTTAAGAATGTATTCTAATATCAAACAGCAAATTTCAACAATGCAAAAACCACAATTACTTTTGCATCAGCCTAATAGTTGCTGAACAGGTCTTGCCCTACCAAAGCTCAGAACAGTGGAGAAGAAAGATCAGCTCCAAAGTACAAGATTCTTATATGCACCTTGTAATATTTTTTGCAAGGAAGGAGTGATGCTCAGAGGTGCCATACAACATAGACTATTAGTAGTAGAACTGGGACCAGAACCTATGCCTTTTTTTTTCCCTGCCATGGCTCCTTTTATGACTTGGGTGATAACACCAGGAGTTATGACAAATGCTAGAGAACTGACCCTGTTCTTTTATCTCTACTCTTCATATCCTTCCTTCCTTGCTTCCTGACCTCAGAACCCTGCCTGCTGCCTGTGAGACATGAAAACTGTAATCATGATGCACAGCGCTGGCATTTTGACTTTAAAAATTACCGCTGCACACCCTTCACATACAAGGGCTGCGAAGGGAATGCCAACAACTTCTTAAGTGAGGATGCCTGCAGGACGGCCTGCATGTTAATTGGTGAGACCTGTATCCTGGAAATCTGAGGGTCTAGTTTAACTAGAAATAGTATACCAGTGAGGTTATAGGCTCAGGATTTGAGGTTAAAGTTCCTTGGTTCAAGACTTAGCTCTGTCATTCACTGGCTGCGGGGTCTTGGGCCAGTTGCCTGCCTTTTTTAAGCTTCAGCTTCCTTGACTACAGAATGAGGTTAATAATAGTATTTACCTAACGGAGTGGCTCTGCCAAAAAATGAGATAGTGTATAGAAAATGTTAATAGATCTTGGCCAATGTGACCCGAAAGCCAGGTGTGCCCCCTTGGAAGAAGGTGTTTCCTCATCATAGTAACGTGTTGAGCATCATACTGAGGATTTGTGTAAGAATGAAGTGTAGACAGGCCAGCTCTGGAATCCCATGGAGTAAGTGTCCACACTGGAGGTGGAGAGTAGGGTGGGGTGAAGGTGAAGGCTGTGGCTTTATTCCTTAGTATAATGATAATCACCAGCAATGTTGGGAGACAGTGTCCTACCAAACTTAGGAGTCAAATGACCTGAATTAAAATCTGACTTTTCCCACTTGCTGCTTTCTTCATTTCTTTGAATTTCAGTTCCCTCTTCTGTAATTCTGGAGTCACAGCAAACAGCTCATTGAGTTGTTGGCAGGATTATATGTGATTTAAAATACAAAGACTTGATATAGTGGTGGTCCCGTGGTGTGGTCTTGAACTCCTGGCCTCAAGCAATCTGCCTGCCTCAGCCTCCCAAAGTGTTGGGATTACAGGCGTGAGCCATTGTGCCCGGCCTTAGAGTTTTCTATTGTCTAATATTAATCCAACTATACTTTCTCTTCTTTGTTTGCATTTGCCTAGTCTTTCTTCCATTCTTTTGCGTTCAACTTGTGTTTTAAGTTTTAAAGTTCATCCTTTTATGTTTTAAGTTTATCCTTCAAATAGTGTAAATCTACATTGTAAAAATCCAGTCCAGCAATTATTACCTATTAATTGACATTTATGGGCACTAATGACATATTTGGATTCATTTCTACAATTTTGTTACGAGTTATCTACTCTGTCCTCCTTATTCAGATTCTGTACTTGCAAATTTGCCAACTTGCTGAAATTTATTTATTACCCAAAAACCAATACTCGTGATGCTTTTGTGGTCATTCAGGGATATGTGCAGAGTGGCAAAACATTTGAGTCACCCAACATACACATTCCCAGCTGAAGTCAAACAAGACAATGCTCTGCTTGTTTAAGCTCTTCTACTACTATAAACAAGCTTCCTTTTTGCAGTCTATTTAGTGTCACATTTTTCACATTTTTGTGCTTTTTGTTGGTGAGTTTGCTGTTTAAAATGGCCACCAAGAGTTACTAAAGTGCTGTCAAGTGTCCTAAGAGCAAGAGGCCTGCGATGTGCCTTACAAAGAAATTACCTGTGTTAGATAAGCTTGGTTCAGGCATGAGTTACAGGGCTTTCAGCCACAATTCAATGTTAATGAAACAATAATTATATATTATATAGGGTGCCTTTTTTTTTTTTTTTCGAGATGGAGTCTCACTCTGTAGCCAGGCTGGAGTGCAGTAGTGCGATCTCAGCTCACTGCAACTTCTGCCTTCCTGGTTCAAGTGATTCTCCTGCCTCAGACTCCCGAGTAGCTGGGATTACAGGCACCCACCACCACGCCCTGCTAATTTTTTGTATTTTTAGTAGAGATGAGGTTTCACCGTGTTGGCCAGGATGGTCTCGATCTCCTGACCTAGTGATCCGCCTGTCTCAGCCTCCCAAAGTGCTGGGATTACAGGCGTGAGCCACCGCGCCTGGCCTATATACATGTTTAAAAAATAAAGACAGGGCCAGCGCGGTGGCTCACGCCTGTAATCCCAGCACTTTGGGAGGCTGAGGCAGGCAGATCACCTGTGGTCAGGAGTTCGAGACCAGCCTGGCCAACACGGTGAAACCCTGCCTCTACTAAAAATACAAAAATTAGCCTGGCGTGGTGATGCACACCTGTAGTCCCAGCTACTCAGGAGGCTAAGGCAGGAGAATCCCTTGAACCTGGAAGGTGGAGGTTGCAGAGAGCCGAGATCACACCACTATGCTCCAGCCTGGGGGACAGAGAGAGATTCCCTCCCCAAAAAAAAATAAATAAATAAATAATTTAAAAAGTGTGTAGAGTTTTATTTAATAATTAACCACACAGATTAAAAAATAGAAAGTAGCCAGCCTCCCAGAAGTCTTCTGTGTGTACCTTCTAATTACCATTTCTGTCATGTGTCTTCAGACAGAAGCACACATAAAAACAAGGTTATGTATTGATCAAATGATGAAAATGTGTGGTCAGAGGCTTGCATTTTCCTTAGGAGCAATGGCTCAGTATTTGCTAATCCGGTGTTCACAGTGACTTTACAGAACATAACTACCCCCAAGTAATGGGAATCAACTGTATTTTTATTACTTTGGTGTACAAAGAACTTTGAGCTCTCCATGGCTTGCCACAACAAAAGACTTCCTAGGCAAATTGTCTACTGCTTTGTTCCAGGTGGGGGCTCTACTCGAGGCTGTGGAACCAAGACTAAAGAAGCAGCCTCTATGTGGATTAGGCCCCTTCTCCTGGCAGAGAGAAAGCACAAAGGAGCTGGCAGAAACTCACAGTGCAAAACTCACAATGCATATACTACATCTGCCCATATTCCAATAGGCAAAGCACAGCCGACAGCAAACCCAAAGTCAGTGAGACAGAAATGTGTCTTCCTTCCATGGGCCGTTCTGAAATTGCAAGGTAATGGGCAGGAGTGTCCTCTTAAAGGAAAGATGGAATGAATAGTTGTGAATAATAATATAACCTATCACTATTACTCCTGTTTTAATTTTTTGAAAATGTTTAGATACATATGGTTTGTTTGTTTGTTTGTCTGTTTGTTTTAAAATGTCAAACTTTACCTTGCTCAGGCTCTGCCCCTCCACACTGGGCCACTCAAAGATGCCCAAGTTACCCTACTTGGGCTCCAACAGCCATATCAGGTTGCATTCGAGACCAGCCTGGCCAACATGGTGAAACCCCGTCTCTACTAAAAATGCAAAACTTAGCCGGGCGTGGTGGCGCACACCTGTAGTCCCAGCTACTAGGGAGGCTAAGGCAGGAGAATTGCTTGATGCATTGATGCCCTCTTCACCCTGCTTAGGCTCTGATTCCTGACACAAGACAGCCCTGTTCTGTGGAATCCCTCCTCACTATGCTTGGCCCAACTCCCCACAGCCGACCACCCTAACTTCTACGTATCCTCCTCATCTCCTTGGGCTCTGACCCTCCATGTCTGGCTGCCCACCCCCAGAGACACCCTCCTCACCCTCCTTCAGTTCGGACAGTCCACATCAGGCCTCTTCCCTATGGAGACAGCTTCCTCACTTTGCTCCAGCTCTAAGGCCCTTCCCTCATCTGCTCCCCTGCCTGGACACTCTGCTCGCCCCACTCAGGCTCTCATTCTGTGCCAGTCTGCCCCTCTAGCCCCAGGGGGATGCCTTTCTCAACATGGGCAGGCTGGTCTCCATGCTATGCTGCTTCTTGCCTCTTCACTGGGCATTCTCATCTACCCCTGGCTCCAGCACACCGTGCCAGCAGCCCTCCTACAGAGATGCCCTCCTTGACCTGTTCCAGCTCTGATGCCCACACGGAGCCAGCCGTGGCTCACTTCCCCTTGGGGCAAACACCTACCTTGCTCTGCCCTATCTAATGGCTTTAGGACTGACTAGTTCAGTTAGTAAAGAAAAGCAGACAAAACAAGGAAGAGCTACTTTTCCTTTCTGTAAAAATATGTATTGTGAAAAAAACCACAAAAATAAAAATATGCATGAAACATTAATGTTCAGTCTAACGAACTATTATGAAGTGACCACTCATTAAACTATCACTGAGATCAAGTAAAAGATTTCCAACACTTTCTGCTCCTTGCTTATTCTTTTCCAATCATGACCCCTTCCTATGCTCTTGAAGGCAGCTAATGGTAGTGACTTTCTTTTTCATATTTTCAAGATCGTATGCATTCCCCTAAATATGTTTTTGTTTTTGTCTGCTTCTGTTCTGTATCAATGGAGTCACTTGGAATGTATTCTTTTGTGCCTGGCTTTTTGTGTTTAACATTATGTTTATGAATTCCATCCACATTGTTTTGTGTAGCTGTATTTTGTCAATTTTCAGTGCCATGCCATCTACTGTATGACTACACACATCTCTACTGAGTATTTTATAGTTTGCAGCTGTTAAAAATAAAGCTGCTATGTGTATACCTAGCATGTATGTAATACATTCTGCACGTGTATCCCAGAACTTAAAGTATAATTAAAAACTAGGATTTTCTAAATAAAAATGTTATTTATATCAACATGTAATAAGTTTATTATGTTAAATGAATGAATAAATGTTTTTAAATGTCAAAAATTTTTTTTAAATTTATTCATGTAAAAAAAGAATAAAGCTGCTATGAACACTCTGTGTGCATTTGCTGGAGCATGTGGGCAGGTGTTCTTGTAGGTTATACACTCAGGATAGGGAATGATGGGTTACAGGGTATGCATATCTTCAGCTTCTCAAGCTGATACCAAATTATTTCCCAAAGAGTTTGTACCAATTCACAGCCTTGCCACTGGTAGTTGAGAGTTCCGATTGTTCCATATCTATGCTGTATGTAGAATTGTCAGAATCTTTTCGTTTTTACCATCCTGCTACGAGTATGGAAATACATCATTGTGGACTTAATTTAAATTTCTTGACTATCAATGAGGTTGAGCACCTTTTTAGATCTTTATTAACCACTTGGCTATCCTCTGTTTGATTTTCTTTTCAAATGTTTTGCTCATTGTTCTCTGGCGTTGTCTGACTTTTTCTTGCTGATTTCTACTGGAGTCGTGTCTTTCCTCAGTTATATGTATTATAAACATCTTCCAGGATCAAGGGTAATCTTCTAAAACCCTTATTGGCTTGTCTTTTACCTTTTGAATGAATGTTTTTATCACGTGCCCTTCCTACCCCAAAGACAGAATCAGGAATCCTTTTTCTATGTTCCTTTCCTACAATACAATAACTCGCTACAATACAATACAGTAACTCCAGTATCTGAAGTCTTTGTGGACCTCTGCTGTTGGTTGTTTTTCTTGATTTTTTCATCTTGTTTTCTTAAGATCTGTGTGATTTTTTTATTGTGAGAGTATATATTTAATGGAAGCTTATGTATGTAACAATACTTTGTGGAATTTCTTGGATTCCTGTGTTTAAAGGAGCATTCTTCCAAATCAATTTGTCCTCAATTTTTCCCTAACAACGCATGCAATTTTGATTTAAATTCATAGCTTTAGATTTATCAGACCATGCACATGTGCCAGTTTTCCTACTCTGCTCTCATGAAAGGAAACAAGGTTGCAGTTACAAATTCTAAGAATAGTCTTTTTTTTTTTTTTTTTTGAAATGGAGTCTTGCTCTGTTCCCCAGGCTGGAGTACAGTGGCACTATCTTAGCTCACTGCAACCTCTGTCTCCCGGGTTCAAGTGATTCTCCTGCCTCAGCCTCCTGAATAGCTGGGATTACAGACACGTGCCACCACGCCTGGCTAATTTTTTGTATTTTTAGTAGAGATGGGGTTTCCCCATGTTGGTCAGGCCGGTCTCGAACTCCTGGCCTCATCATCCACCCACCTCTGCCTCCCAAAGTGCGGGGATTACAGGCGTGAACCACTGCACCCAGCCCAGAGTAGTCTTTTTTCCTGTTTCGTTTCAGAGCCAAAGCCAAGACAGGCAAGTTCCTTTACCACAGTCGTGCCTGTGTGTGTTTCTGTTTCATCCATTTATTAAGGTGTCAGCATTTGGTGATTCTGTGAGTGAGGTTTCTGATCTGACTTTTCACATTGCTTAGGGCTTAGCTCTTTTTTCTTGCCCTTGCCAGGGGCCTACTAAAATTCAAACTGCAGATTACCAGGCATTGGCAGATACCCCCAGGGAAGCCTCTAACTAAAGCACTTCCTTATCTCTCTGGAATCAGACCTTCATACCATTTTTGGCTTTTAAGAATTCCTCTTTCTTGCCAACTGACTCATTGATTTAAAGAATCACGCATTTTAAGTATTCGAGATAATATTTTGGGGGGGTGTTTTACTGGGAATAGTTTCTAAGAGTCCTAGTTATGAATTAATTTTTAATTATAAAATTACACACATCAAATACCCAATAAGTGAAACAGTACAAAGAACATATAAAGAAAAGCTAATAATTTCTAAGCCACATCTCTCCATTTCTAACTCCCTCAATATTAATAGCCTTGGTTGATAGTTAATAATCAATTTTAATAGGCTGTTTTGTACCCTTACCATCTTTCTCTGTGTCCAAACATATACAATCATGTATGTATATGGGTTCTGATACTTGGAAAACGTAAAATGAAATTATGATGTATACATTCACTACTACTGTACTTGCTTCTTTTCACTTAACTCTACCTCATGTGTGTCCATCCATATAAAAATGTGGATTGACAATTGTCTTAAATAGATGCCCACACTCTGTTCAACGTCTCTACTCTTAAATTTCTGCTAGTCTTATAGAAATTGCAGAGTTGCTTAATTTGCATATCCCTACCACTGATATTAATCTTCTTTGCTTTTTAAAGTTTTTTAGTTAAAAAATTTATAATTGACAAATAAAAATTTTATATATATTAGTGTGATATTTTCATATATATACTCATATTGTGAAATGATTAAATCAAGCTAATTAACATCTCCATCACCTCACATACCTATCTTTTTTTGTGATAAAAACATTTAAAACCTACTCTCAGCAATCTTCAAGTGCTTTTAATTATCTGCCATTTGAATTTTCTCTTTCGTGAATTGCTTGTGCAAATCTTTTTCTATTGAGATGTTTGTCTTTTTCTCAATTTGTTTATTAGAAAAAATAACTTTTGGCTTGTCATAGGTATTGCAAATATTTCCCTCAGCCTGTAGTTTGATTTTTATTTATTATGTGTTTTGTTCTATAAAAATTTAAAGAATTATGTAATCAATAATGCCTATTAATTTTTCTTTATGTCTTTTACGTTTCTTGCTTAAGAAGTTCTCTCCAATGCTAAGCTTATGAGATTATTCTTCTAAGTTATTTATTTAAAAAAATCTAACACATAGGACAGAGATTTCTACTTTTCTGGGAAAATGAACTAGATGGACTTTTCTCTATTCCTCTGATGAAGTTCAGCTAAAAATCCTGGACATTAAATACGCATTAAATACATAAGAAGACTCTGAAAGGTGGTAAGGGCAAGGCAGACGAGCCGGAAACCTTAGGACCTGAAGAACAGCACGGCAGCAGGATTACTGAGTTTTCTTTTTGCCTCACATATTCAAGACTGGGTGCTAGAGAAGCTGGAAACCCACACAGAAACAGAGACAATAAAAGCCTCAAAAACAAAACACAACACAACAAAAAACCAGCCTGCTCACTCTTGCCAAAGGCCCGGGAAAGAGGCAGCCTAATAAGACAGAAAACATTCAACAATAACCACTAGTATAGCCAAACACGTAGTTCCACCCCCATCAGAGCTGAGAGAGGAGCCTCAACTTCTGCCTTTACCAAGCTGAAAGGAGGAGCCCCAGTCTCCCTGCAAAGAGCCCAGACTCTGGTCACCACCAGACAGTAATGATGCTGCTTTCCCCCAATGCGTGTGCTGTCGGTGGAGGCCATGTGGGGAGCAGAAGGATACTTCTATCCCTCTCTGCTAGAGAGGTATCAGTGGAACTTATTGGGGAGCTAGACCTCCCACCCCAGCCCAGAAGTAATGAGAGGAAACCACTCCCCGCAACTCAGTTGTCAACAAAGACTCAACAGGAAGCTGATTTCTACCCCCATCCGGCAGTAATGAGGTGGTGCTCCGCTCTTTGATGCTGGAAGGGTGACAGAAGAAATCAAGGTTTAAATGAGATCTAGAATCTCATAACATAAAACCCAACGTTTCCAACTTTCAATACAAAATTATTTGTTATATCAAAAACCAGAAAGATCTCAAACAAAATGACAGAAGTTATTAATAGGTGCCAACACTGGGATGACAAAGATGTTATATTATAAAAATTGTAAAGAGGTCATCATAAAGAAGCTTGAAGGAGCAATTATAAACAAACATAAAGATGTTAGAATGTCTCAGCAAAGAAATAGAAGATATAAAGAAGAAACAAATGGACATTTTAGAAAATTTTAAAAGTATAACTGAAATACAAACTCAATGGATGAGCTTAACAGCCAAATAGAGAGTATAGAGGAATAATCTGTGAATTTGAAGATAGAACTTTCACTCGCGACTGTGTGAAGAGACCACCAAACAGGCTTTGTGTGAGCAATAAAGCTTTTTAATCACCTGGGTGCAGGTGGGCTGAGTCCAAAAAGAGAGTCAGCGAAGGGAGATAAGGGTGGGACCGTTTTATAAGATTTCGGTAGGTAAAGGAAAATTACAGTCAAAGGGGGGTAGTTCTCTGGCGGGCAGGAGTGGGGTTCACACGGTGCTCAGTAGGGGAGCTTTTGAGCCAGGATGAGCCAGGAGAAGGAATTTCACAAGATAATGTCATCAGTTAAGGCAGGAACCGGCCATCTGGATGTGTATGTGCAGGTCACAAGGGATATGATGGCTTAGCTTGGGCTCAGAGGCCTGACATTCCTGTCTTCTTACGTTAATAAGAAAAATAAAATGAAATAGTGGTAAAGTGTTGGGGCGGTGACAATTTTGGGGGGTAGTATGGAGAGATAATGGGCGATGTTTCTCAGGGCTGCTTTGAGCGGGATTAGGGGTGGTGTGGGAGCCTAGAGTGGGAGAGATTAAGCTGAAGGAAGATTTTGTGGTAAGGGGTGATGTGGGATTGTTAGAAGAAACATTTAGAATTATTGGTGATGGCCTGGATACGGTTTTGTATGAATTTAAAAACTAAACGGAATAAGAGGAGAAAAACAGGTATTAAAGGTCTAAGAATTGGGAGGACCCAGGCCATCTAATTAGAGAGTGCCTAAGGAGATTCAGCATAGTCCTGCCGGCAAAGATTATTTATTTACTTTAAGAGTTAAGAGTGGCAGTTTGGAGATAGCACTAGGAGATATCAGCTGTGATGGCTTGGAGAAACAGTGTAAACCGGCAGTGTAAACATATTGTCTAGTCCCTTTTAAGTTAGTGGCTGAGCTTGATGAGGTGTGTTTTTAAAAGACCTTTAGTCCGTTCTACTTTTCCTGAAGACTGAGGACTGTAAGGGATATAAAGGTTTCACTGAATACCAAGAGCCTGAAAAACTGCTTGGCTGATTTGACTAATAAAGGCTGGTCTGTTATCAGACTGTATAGAGGTGGGAAGGCTAAACCAAGGAATTATGTCTGACAGAAGGGAAGAAATGGCTGCGGTGGCCTTCTCAGACCCTGTAGGAAAGGCCTCTACTTATCTAGTGAAAGTGTCTACTTAGACTAAGAGGTATTTTTGTTTTCTGACTCAGGGAATGTTGAGTAAAGCCAATTTGCCAGTCCTGGGTGGGGGCAAATCTCCGAGCTTGATGTGTAAGGAATGGAGGGGGCCTGAATAATCCCTGAGGTGTAGTAGAATAGCAGATGGAACACTAAGAAGAAATTTCCTTGAGGATAGATTTCCACGATGGAAAGGAAATGAGAGCTTCTAAGAGGCGGGCTAGTGGCTTGTACTATAGCATAGCCTGCCTTTGCTTGTGGCGATTAGGCCTGGGGGAACTACCATCAATAAACCAAGTGTGATCAGGGTGAGGAACAGGAAAAAAGGAAATATGGGGAAATGGGGTGAATGTCAGGTGGATCAGAGAGATGCAGTCATGGGGGTCAGGTGTGGTATCACGAATAATGTGGGAGGCCGGATTGAAGTCCGGGCCAGGAACAATGGTAATTGTGGGAGACTTAACAAAGAGTGAGTACAGCTGAAGGAGCCGGGGAGCAGAAAGTTTATGTGTCAGGTGTGAGGAAGAAAATAGATTCTGGAAGTTATGAGAAGTATAGAGAGTGAGTTGAGCATAGTTTGTGATTTTAAGGGCCTCTAAAAGTATTAGGGCGGCAGCAGCCGCTGCACAGAGACATGATGGCCAGCCTAAAACAGTAAGGTCAAGTTGTTTGGACAAAAAGCTACAGGGAACGGTCCCGGTTCTTGTGTAAGAATTCCAACTGCACAGCCCTGCACTTCGGCTTTGGGTAATGAAAAGAGTTGGGGTGAGTCAGGGAGAGCTAGGGTGGGGGCAGTCTCTAAAGCTGTCTTCAAGGAATGGAAAGAGGAGTGGGGAAAGGATTTAGGATCTATGGGGTCAGCTAGGTTTCCTTTTGTGAGTTTATATAATGGTTTTGTTAGGATGGCAAAACCAGGTATCTAAATTCAAAAGTATCTAACCATGCCTAGGAAGGAAAGGAGTTGTTTTGTAGGTGTTGGGGTTTGAGAGATCAGCTGAACACGATCGGCAGGGAAAGCACGTGTGTTTTTATGAGAATTATACCGAGATAGGTAACAGATGAGGAAGAAGTTTGGGCTTGACTGAAGTAATGGGGGCTATCTGTGAAGACTTGCCACAGTGCAGCCCAGGTAATTTGCTGAGCCTGATAGGTGTCAGGGTCAGTCCAAGTGAAAGCGAAGAGAGGCTGGGATGAAGGGTGCAAAGGAATAGTAAAGAAAGCATGTTTGAGATCCAGAACAGAATAATGGGTTGTGGAGGGAGGTATTGAGGATAGGAAAGTATATGGGTTTGGCACCAAGGGGTGGATAGGCAAAACAATTGGGTTGATAATGCGCAGATCCTGAGCTAATCTGTAAGACTTGTCCGGTTTTTGGACAGGTAAAATGGGAGAATTGTAAGGAGAGTTTATAAGTTTTAGAAGCCTATGCTGTAGCAGGTGAGTGATAACAGGCTTTAATCCTTTTAAAGCGTGCTGTGGGATGGGATATTGGCGTTGAGTGGGGTACAGGTGATTAGGTTTTAATGGGATGGTAATGGGCATGTGATTGGTTGCCAGGGAAGGAGTAGAGATGTCCTATACTTGTGGGCTAAGGTGGGGGGATATGAGAGGAAGATGCAAAGGAGGCTTTGGGTTGGGGAGAAGGGTGGCAATGAGATGCGGCTGTAGTCCAGGAATAGTCAGGGAAGCAGATAATTTGGTTAAAATATCCTGGCCTAATAAGGGAACTGGGCAGGTGGGGATAACTAAAAAAGAGTGCTTAAAAAATGTTGTCTAAGTTGGCACCAGAGTTGGGGAGTTTTAAGAGGTTTAGAAGCCTGGCCGTCAATACCCACAACAGTTATAGAGGCAAGGGAGACAGGCCCTTGAAAAGAAGGTAATGTGGAGTGGGTAGCCTCCATATTGATTAAGAAGGGGACGGACTTACCTTCCACTGTGAGAGTTACCTAAAGCTCGGTGTCCATGATGGTCTACAGGGCTTCTAAGGCGATCGGGCAGCATCAGTCTTCAGTCGCTAAGCCAAGAAGATCTGGGAAGGAGTCAGAGAGCCTTGGGCCAGAGTTCCAGGGGCTCTGGGAGTGGCTGCCAGGTGAGTTGAACAGTCTGATTTTCAGTGGGGTCCCGCACAGATGGGATGCATCTTAGGAGGAATCCTGGGGTACGGGCATTCCTTGGCCTGGTGGCCAGATTTCTGGCACTTGTAGCAAGCTCCTGGGGGAGGCGGGCCTGGAGGAATGCCTGGCCACTGCCGTTTAGGCATTTGGAAGTTCTTGTGTGCTGGAGATGTGGCTGGGGTTTGTCTCACAGTGGAGGCAAGGAATTGCAACTCAGAAATGTGTTATTACTTGGCTGCCTCTACTCTATTATTGTACACCTTGAAGGTGAGGTTAATTAAGTCATGTTGTGGGGTTTGAGGGCCGGAATTTAATTTTTGGAGTTTTATTTAATGTCGGCAGCAGATTGGGTAATAAAATGTATATTGAGAATAAGACGGCCTTTTGACCTTTTAGGGTCTAGGCTGTAAAGCGTCTCAGGGTTGCTGCCAAATGAGCCATGAACTGGGATGGATTTTTATATTTGATGAAAAAGAGCCTAAATGCTATCTGATTTGGGATAAAGAAAAAGGAGCATTAACCTTGACTATGCCTTTAGCTCCAGCCACCTTTTTAAGAGTAAATTGCTGGGCAGGAGATCATGTAGGGTTCTTCCAAGATCTCCAAGGTATCCTCCAACTCTCACTGGTGGTTTCGGGGCTCAATGCAGGAAATCATATTGCTGATTTTCTAGTCCAACTTGCTGCTCTCTAGAAGAGAGAAGGGGTGGGAATTCAGTAGCCACACAATATGGTGAAAACATTTCCATTTAAGCATAACTAATCCTCCCAAATCCTGTGGGCAGGGATGTTTTTCTGTGGCTCAAGAGATGCCCACACAAGGATTCTCCCAGGATGTTTTAAGTTCAATGAGCAGAGACATAAATGCCAGATCTCCTAGGGTTTGGCTAAATCAAGCAGACCTACAAGAGAAGTGTGGGGAGTCTGGGGATAGGATGAAGAAGCAGAGACCCCAGATTGGATTGGCTGGGACTGAGGAGGCATAGCGTCCTGCTGTCTTTCTCCCCACAACCTAAGAGTCCATAATTTTTGAGAACTGGGTGAAGAGGGAAAGGTACTTCTTAGACCTTACTAGTCTTCAAAAAGCATGCAGACATTTCCACAGAAGGCATTACTGCATTAACGATGAATTTGAGGTTCTGAGTGTAACTTGCAGAAGGTTCTGCCTATCAGTGAGAATCTTTGTGCAGCGTTTCAGTTTTGGCTTTGATAAAACTGAGAAGGAGCACATGAGCAGCAACACCCAGGAGGGTGTTTCTCACTATTATCAGCCCCTCCAATGCTCCAGGACCCACTCCATTGATTTCCCTTCTTCCTCTCCCCAGCTCAAGGACCTGGGTGGTTTTCTTTCTTTTCTTTTTTTTTTTTTTTTTTTTTTTGGTTGTTGTTGTTGGCTTCTGGAGTAAAGTTCCAGTCCCTAATCATCCTGCCTTCAACAGCTCAGCTGCTATGACATCACCCCTATGGAATTTAAACTCACAGAACCTGAGTTCAATTCTTAGAGCAACTAGTTCTGAGGCAGTTTCTAGTCCCCCATTTTACAGGGTGGGAAGAATTGAATCTCAAAGTAGGGAAAAAACTTTCCTTCCACCTTCACCTCTCCACTTCTGGCTGAAATGGCCCTGAAAGACTCAGCTCTTCCCTACCCATATTTATCACACAATATCTACTCACCACCTTACCTTCAATTCTTCTGAAGATTTCACTTTTGTTATCCCAGTGGCTCCAAACTTCTCTCCATCAAGCATGCATTTTATTTCTCCTTTTTATGCCCAATGTTTTGAAATATTCAATCCTAATAAAAGGGCATGTTTCAAGAAATAATTAGTAGTCCTTTCCCAATTTGGTGTTCCTCTTTGGAACTCTTAACTGAGGACATAAACTCCTCAGTTTATGAGCTAGGAACCCTCCATGCAGGCTCTGAACCTGGTGGAGCTCTTCCTTGGTAAGTGTCCTCCTAGACGAAAACTCAGGCAACCACAGTCCCCCAAACACAGATAAAAACATTGCATTACTTGCAGCATCAGGAGATCCTCAAGCTTGAGAACTAAACATTTAGTTTTCTTCAGGGATTCTGACTTTTTAAAAACGCCGTGTTTTTATGTTGCCAGCCCCTGGCACCTCTCTGCAATAGGACTGGGAAAAGTCTTTTTGTTTTCCACCCACTCTTCATTTTGAAGCCCAGCCAGAATACATACAGTAATCTGAAAATTCCATTACAGGAAAAAACTCTTTATTTCCATTCTCCTGACACTGGCAGAACCACGATGCTGAGGAGTATCAGCAATTGGACATCTGAGTAAAGCTGGCAGGAGACTCAGGATTTTACCAGGCTCTGCTGGGGTAGAAAAGGGTCCCAGATGAGGAGTTTGGAGAACGTGTGACTCAACTCTCACTACCTTATCTGGTTCTGCCTCCTCCCCTCCTCTGGCCATCACTCCCTGGGTGAGCACTGGCTTCTCACAAAGTACTTCCCTTTTCTTATAGCTCATACTCCTCTCATTGCAGAAATAAATTCTCCACAACTTTTTTTAATTTTAGAAATTTGAAAAAAATACATTTGAAAAACAGAAAAGAACAAAGAGAAGTAATGAGATAGTAGTTATTCCTTACCTAGAGATAATAACAGTTGATAATTTAGTACGTGTCCAGTTTTTTTACTGTATCAATAAATACATGTATCATCTGAATTTATATCTAATCTTTATCCCTACTCATATGTAATCTATATCTATATATGTGTTTTTCATCAAATTTGCCTCAGATTATACATGCTCTAACTTTTTTTCATTTAATCAAATATTGCAGAAATAATTTATTTTCTATAAAATGATTTTGGGAGCAAGTACTGTTTTCTTTATGTATACTGCACACAAGTACATAAATCATTAGTGGATTTTTACTACATAAACATACCCATTTAGACACCACCCAGATCAAGAAAGAGATCATCAAATAATATTCCCCTTCTCTCATCCAAGAAAAGGTCATCACTATTTTAAATTTTATCACCATCAATTAGACTTGCCTATTTTAAACTTTAAATGGAATATTACAGTGTGTATTATTTTGTGTCTGGCTTCTTTTGCTCAACATCATGTTTGGAAAGCCCATCTATATTGTGGATATTGTTCATTAAATTTTATTGTTATATTCCATTGAATGAATATAATATTTAATCCATTCCACTTTTGATATTTGGATTGTCTCCAAGTTAGAGTCTTATGAATGTTTCTATGACCACTTTTGTATATGGCACTGGGCATACATATAGATATTCCTGTTGGGTATATACCTAGAAGTGGAATTTTTGGGTCATAGGATATGCATATGTTCAGCTTTAGGAGATCTGCCAAACAGTTTTCCAAATTGGTTGTATCAGTATACATTCTTATCAGCAGAATATGAGACTTCCAGTGATGCTGGTTTTTCTGCAACATTTAGGTTTCTTAAAAAATCTTTTTCTTTTCTTTTTTTTTTTTTTTCTGAGATGGAGTCTTGCTCTGTTGCCCAGGCTGGAGTGCAGTGGCACGATCTTGGCTCACTGCAAGCTCCACCTCCCAGGTTCACACCATTCTCCTGCCTCAGCCTCCCAAGTAGCTGGGACTACAGGTGCCCACCACCACGCCTGCTTAATTTTTTGTATTGTTAGTAGAGACAGGGTTTCACCATGTTAGCCAGGATGGTCTCGATCTCCTGACCTAGTGATCCACCCACCTTGGCTTCCCAAAGTGCTGGGATTAAAGGCATGAGCCACCGCGCCCTGCCTTAAAAAATCTTTTTCATTTTAGCCCTTCTGTTATGTGTGTGTCTTGTGATTTGAATTTGCATTTTCCTGATAACTAATCAAGTTGGGCACATTTTTATTACCTCTTATTGAACATTTGGATATTGTCTTTCATAAATTGCCTGGTTGAATCTTTTTGCTCATTTTTCAATTTTATGCCCTTTTCTTATTTATTATGCATTCTTATATACCCTGGATATGAGTCCCTTGATAGATATGGGTATTACAAATATCTTCTCTCACTCTGTAATTTGCTT
Organism: Nomascus leucogenys; assembly: GCF_006542625.1. Lineage (NCBI taxonomy): Eukaryota > Metazoa > Chordata > Mammalia > Primates > Hylobatidae > Nomascus > Nomascus leucogenys. The sequence goes on along the minus strand of NC_044393.1, from coordinate 18,460,582 downwards.
TTTCACTCTTTTTTATTTTTTAATAAACAGAAATTCTTATTTCAATGTAGTTCAATTTATCTATCTTTTCCCCTATGGTTAGTATTTTTGTTTCCCATTTAAGAAGGATTTCCTGCCCCAAAGTTATGAAGATATTCTTCTGTGTTATCTTCTAGCATCTTACGTTATATTTTTGACATTTAAATCTATAGTGTAACTTACAGATTTAAATATATACTTTAAATGTATGTTTTTACTTCATTCACTTTTTTCTTTTTATTATTTTCTTCCTTCTAACTTCCACTGTGATTTTTCTTTTTTGTTGTTCTGCTAATTTTTGCTTAATATATTTGATGCCGTATTACCCGATAAATCACATTTTAAACTATTTGTGGAGGATTGACAGTTTCATCATCATGAAATGTCCGGTTTTATCTCTAATAATGCTTCTTGCTTTAAAGGCTACTTTGTCTGATATTAACATTTTCATACTCACAATCTTTTGTTAGCATTTGCATAGTAAACTTGCTTACATCCTTCAACTTTCAAACTTTAAGTTAGATCTTTCACACCTTATATTTAAGATACATGTATTAAGCTGCATTAGTTTTTGTTTATTCACTCTGACAGTCTTTGTCTTTTATTTGGAATGTTTGCATTTAATGCAATAAATGATATATTTGGGTTTGTATCAACAAATTACTATGCAATTTCTATTGTCCAAAAGCTGTTCTAGTTTTCTTTTTATCCTTCTTGCACTTTGGATTAGTCAAGTTTTTTTCCTATAATTTCATTAACACTGCCCCCCTCATTGACTTGTTAGTTATTTATTCTTTTACATTACAAAATTCATCTTGGACTTATTAGGTTATAAAATAAAATTTGCATCCCAGGCAATGCAAAAATTTTCAAACTTTACCTCCAAGTACTCACATCTTTTGTGTTTTTTTAATGTACTATAATTCTACATAAATCTAAATTCCATGGAAATTACTATTATTGGACTGTATAATCAATAGTAACTTAAATAAAGATATCTCAATTTTGGCCCTGTTGATGTTTTGGGCCATATAATTATTTGTTGTAAAAGGCTGTTCCATGCATTATGGATGTTTAGCAGCATCCTTGGTCTCTATCCACTAGATGTCAGTAGCACCAACCCTCAAGTTGTGACAATTAAAAATGTCTTTAAACATTGCCAAATGTCCCCTAGTGGGCACAATTGCCCTGACTTGGGAACCCCTGATTAGATTTACCTGCATATTTTCCCTTTCTGTTTTTCTTCATTCCTTCTTTCATTATCTTGTTTATATCTAGAATAATCTTTCATTTGCCTGCATAAATCTCCAATATTTCATTTCTTTTCTTTCTTTCTTTTTTTTTTTTTTCTGAGACAGAGTCTCACTCACCCAGGCTGGAGTTCAGCGGCATGATCTTGGCTCACTGCAACCTCCATCTCCTGGGTTCAAGCAATTCTCCTGCCTCATCCTCCCATGTAGCTGGGACTACAAGCTTGTGCCACCACACCCAGCTAATTTTTGTATTTTTAGTAGAGATGAGGTTTCACCATGTTGGCCAGGCTGGTCTTGAACTCCTGACCTCAAGTGATACACCTGCCTTGGCCTCTCAAAGTGCTGGGATTGCAGGCATGAGCCACTGTGCCTGGCCTGATATTTCTTTCCATTTGAAAGTGCTGGTGATGAATTTTCTCAGTCTTTGTCTGAAAATACCTTAGTTTTGGTCTTATTTTTCAAAGTTTTTTTCTTAGGTATAGAATTCTAGGTTAGCATTATTTTCTGTCAGCAAGTTAAAGACATCATTCCATTGTCTTCTCTCTTTCATTATTTCCATTGGGAAGACAGCTATCTGTCTTACTGTTATTCTTTAAAGGCATGTCTTTTTTTCTGTCAGATTTTAAGATTTTTCTCTTTGCTTTGGTTTCAAGTAAAATTAAAACAGATATACCTAAATATGGTTTTACTGTGACATGCCTAGGTGTTCACTGGTCTCAGGGGGCTTCTTTAATATGTAGCTTGATGTCTTATATCAGTTTACCAAATTCTCAGCCATTTTCCCTTTCTTTGCTCTATTCTATCTTTCTTCTTCTGGATCTCCAATTACACATATGTTAGTTCTCTCACTATATGCTATATATCACATTCACTCTTTTCTATATTTTTTAGTATTATTTTCCTCTCCCTGTTTTAGTCTGGATATGTTCTGCTAACTTATCTTTCAGTTCGATCAACCCCTCTTCAGCTGGGTCCAGTCTTCTCTCAATAGCATACACTGATTATTTTATTTTTATCACTGTATTTTTATTTTTAGAATTTTGATTATTTTCTTTTTTATTATAATGAGTCTCTTGAATACAGCACACAGGTGTATTCTTTTCTTTCTTTTTTTTTTTTTTTTTGAGATGGAGTCTTGCTCTGTTGTCCAGGCTGGACAAAATCCACACAGGTGGATTTTGACGCTTTATCCGGCTTACCACTCTGTGTTTTTAAATTGGGGGCATTTTGCCCATTTACATTTAAAGTTAATATTGTTATGTGTGAATTTGACCCTGACATCATGATGCCTGTTGGTTATTTTGCAGACTTGTTTATGTATTTGCTTCATAGTGTCACTCATCTGTGTATTTCAGTGTGTTTTTTGTAGTGGCTGGTATTGGTTTTTCCTTCCATGTTTAGTGCTTCCTTCAGAAGCTCTTGGAAGGCAGACCTGGTGGTGACAAATTCCCTCAGCATTTGCTTGTCTGAAAAAGATTTTATTTCTACTTCACTTAGGAAGCTCAGCTTGGCCAGATATTAAATTCTAGTTTGGAAATTATTTGCTTTAAGGGTGTTTAAAATTGGCCCCTGATCTCTTCTGGCTTGCAGGGTTTCTGCTGAGATGTCTGCTGTTAGTCCAATAGGCTTCCCTTTATAGGTAACCTGGCCCTTCTCTCTGGCTGCCCTTAACTTTTTTTTTTTTTTCATTTTGACCTTGGAGAATCTGATGATTATGTGTTGGGGCTGATCTTCTCGTGGAGTATTTTACTGAGGTTCTCTGGATTTCCTGAATTTGAATGTTGGCCTGTCTTGCTAGGTTGGGGGAGTTTTCCTGGATGATATACTGAAGTGTATTTTCCTATTTGGTTTCATTCTCCCAGTCTCTTTGAGGTACCCCTATCATTCGTAGGTTCAGTCTTTTAACATAGTCCCATAATTTTTGGAGGTTTTGTTCATTCCTTTTCGTTCTTTTTTCTCTAATCTTGTCTGCCTGCCTTATTTCAGCAAGATAGTCTTCAAGCTCTGATACCCTTTCTTCCACTTGGTCTATTCAGCTATTGATACTTGTGTTTGCATTATGAAGTTCTCATGTTGTGTTTTTCAGCTCCATCAGATCATTTATGTTCCTTTCTAAAGTGGTTATTCTCATTAACAGCGCCTGTGATGTTTTATCATAGTTCTTAGCTTCTTTGCTGTGAGTTAGAACATAATCCTTTAGCTCAGTGAAGTTCATTATTACCCATCTTCCTAAGTCTACTTCTGTCAATTCATCCATCTCAGTCTCAGCCCAGTTCTGTGCCCTTGCTAGAGATGTGTTGCAACTCTCTGAAGGAGAAGAGGCACTCTGGCTTTTTGAGTTTTCAGCATTTTTGCATTGATTCTTTCTCATCTTCATGGGTTTATCTACCTTTGATCTTTGAGGCTGCTGACATTCGAATGGAGTTTTTTGTGGTGCCTTTTTCACTGATGCTGTTGCATTCTGTTTGCTTTTATTTTAGCAGTCAGGCTCTTCTTCTGTAGGGCTGCTGAAGTTTGCTTGTGGTCCACTCCAGTCCCTATTTGCCTGGGTCCCTCCCATCCCTGGAGTTATCACCAGCAGAGGCAACAGACCAGCAAAGATGCCAAGCTGCTCCTTCCTCTGAGAGCTCTTAGAGGGGCACTGGCCTGATGTCAGCTGAAACACTCCTGCATGAGGTATGTGGAGACTCCTGTTGAGAGGTCTCACTTAGGAGGAGCAGGGTGAGAGACCCACTTAAATAAGCAGTGTTTCTGCCCCTTGAAGGGGTGGGTGTGCCACACTGGGGGGAATCGCCCTCATCTGGGCTGCCCTGACTCTCCAGAGCCAGTAGGCAGAAAAGACTAAGATCATTGACCCACAATACCACAGCTGTCCCTCCTCCTAGGAGCTCCTCTCAGGGTTATCGTGCCCTGTCCATAAACCCCTGGCTGAGGATACTGAGATTCCCACTGGGAGGCCCCACCCAGCACTTTGTGAGGCCAAGGCAGGCAGATCACTTGAGGTGAGGAGTTGAAGACCAACCTGGCTAACAAGGCAAAACCCCGTCTCTACTAAATATACCAAAATTAGCCAAACGCGGTGGCATGAACCTGTAATCCCAGCTACTCGGGAGGCTGAGGCATGAGAATTGCTTGAACCTGGGAGGTAGAGGTTGCAGTGAGCTGAGATCGTGCCACTGCACACCAGCCTGGACGACAGAGTGAGACTCCGTCTCAAAAATAAATTAATTAACCCTAATGAATAAAGCTTTAATTATGGGGCATTCAGATAATGGAAAATCGTCCTTAGTTAGGGGGGACTTCTGAAAGTCCTTCTCATTTTGTCCCTGTTGACACAAGCAACCTTGCCTTTGCTTGGCATGAAGCCCAGCAGTGGGGCCTAGGCTCCCTAACTATTCTGTTGATGCAACAGCATCACTGGATGTCTCATATCTGAGATACTGCTGATCTGTTCTCATCTTGGTTTGGGCACAAACCATGCAGATGGGACATTAGTGACATTCCAATGATGCAGTGTCCCAGGTAGCAAAAGCAGTAAGTTAGGCAGAGGTTGATCCGAGTGAGGGTAGGAATAGGGCATGGAGTGATGCTCTGGATTCTTGGCCTCTGCACTTAGCACAAAGAAGGAGTGCCTGGAGCAGACTGACAAGGAACAAAATAGTTCCAGGAGACAGTTGCCATGCTGCTGCTTATTTGAGTTGAAACACACCAGCCTAGATTAATGTTTCTTTGAACAACTATTAATAATAGTTGTTGCCTGGAACAATAGTTGTTAGTTGTAACTAATAAATCTATTGCTTGCCCCTACTATACCCATGGGATACACCCCATCCTAACTTCATCTATCCATTACAAAAAAACTCCTGTGTTCCCACAGAAGTCAAAACAGATTTTTCCCCCCCTGGGGAATGCTCCTGATACAATCCACAGTACTGCAGATGGAGGGCTCCTAGACTTAAAAAGACTCTTCAGGGCACTATGTGAAAATAGAAGAGATCCTCTGACTTGAGACAGAACAAGAACCTATGGGGAAATTATAGACTCCAGAAAAGAATCCAGACCTTTTATATCCATTATAAAAGGGAGCAAAAGGAAAAAAGAAAGTACAGGAATTCCGAATTGAACACTAAGTTCACAGCCCAGTGTTATGTCAGAACTGGGGGCCAGGGAGAGCACATGATGTCAAAGTAGGAAAACAGGATTTCATTCCTTCTCTTCTCCCCTCTCCGTCAGGGTCCAGAGAGAGCCTGGGCTGGGTCTATTTTCACCAGAATAAAAATATATATACACTCAAAAGTGTCCCAATTCCTTCTTTTTTTTTTTTTTTTTTTGAGATGGAGTCTAGTTCTGTCACCTAGGCTGGAGTGCAGTGTCGCAATCTTGGCTCATTGCAACCTCTGCCTCCCAGGTTCAAGTGATTCTCTTGCCTCAGCCTCCCAAGTAGCTGGGATTACAAGCATGCGCTACCACGCCTGGCTACTTTTTGTATTTTAGTAAAGATGAGGTTTCACCATATTGGTCAGGCTGGTCTCGAACTCCTGGCCTCAGGTGGCCTGCCCGCCTCAGCCTCCCACAGTGCTGGGATTACAGGTGTGAGCTACCGTGTCCGGCCCCAATCCTTTCCTATTTCTCAAGGCTGTGTTTACATCTAGCATGCCCTAGGGACCCTACTCTGAACCTCTCACCATCAGCTTCCTCTCTACCACCTCCCCTTAACTCATAGGTACTGACCGTGAGTCTCCTTATGCTTTGTTATTATGCTCTACTCTGGACTTGACTTGTCTATATTATAAAACTTAGCTTATGATGCTGAAAGGCATGTAGCTACCTTATCCATCTGTGCATGAATACCTAGTCCCTTTTCCTATAGAGAGGTATCAACCCAGGCACACAGTAGCAATTTCATAACCTCCTGTTGATTACTTAATGGAAGTTATTAAATTTTAAAATGAGCCTATTACAGGTTATGTGGATCCTGAAAGAGTAAATGACCACCAGCGGAAATGAAATCAACTAGGCAAAAAGGACAAATCTAATCCTTCCTAAACTGAGGAATACGTAATAGTATCTTTGAGTACTGCTACTTTGAAGGCTATCCTTCCATGAAGGAAATTAAGGACAACTAGAGGAAACAGAGGAAGGGTCTTAAGAAAGGAAAAAAGAGGGAAAGGGTAAATAGAGAAGCAAGTTGAGGGCACCTGTGGATCAGTTATGGGGATATGCCCATATACGGGTGGTTGCTTCCTACAGATATTGGGTACATTTAGAAGGGAGAGGTCTTTGGGGACCTGCTTGAGAAAAAGTGGCTATGTGATGAGTGGCAGGGATGGGAAGTCAGTGAAGAAGTCAGAGCTCTTGGACAGAAAGAAGAGTCAGGTACATGGCTTTAATGAGGGAAGCTAAGGGTGCTGGAGATGGAGTAGTCGAAGCAGAAATCCTAGGTCTGCTTGATTGGAATTCAAGGCTGGGATGTTCTCTCCCATGGAAGTGGGTTCAGGTGAAGCAAGGAGGTAACCCTGTCTCCCTCTCTTCCTTTCCCATCTCCCACTGATGGATCAGAAGGCCAAGTAACCTTGGCCATTTGCTTGTCGGTCCAGGCACATCTCTCTCTGGTCAATGTAGAAATCCACATATGAATCCATTTGGAAGTGCCTGAATAATAATCCACCTATTGGGAGTGTGTCAGGGCAGGTAGATATGTATAACAGGCCGAGGAACCTTGAGAATCTACTCTTTTCAAACTAAACAACCCTTCTAGACTCCAGACTCCATGGATTTAACTGCTTCTTAAGAAAGCATCCTCTTTGTACTCTCCAAGTCCTGTGTTTGCTTAAACTCACTCCCTTGGCCTGATCTGCTCCTTCAGTCTTCCACAGGCTCCACGGCGTGCTGGCCTCTGGAGCTTCCCTATTTCCCCTTGGCCAAAATGAAATCTACTTTTATCATCCCAGACTCTAATGAAGTCATCCAGTGAAATCCATACTCATAGAACTTGAGATCCCAAAAGAGCCTGAGAGTTCCTCTAGATTCTCGCCCGTATCTTATCTCTCCCTGACTCTTATTCTCTCCCCACTGTCAGTCACTCACTCCAGTAGTCTTTCTAGAGTCCTTCTTTAACCTTCTTTCCAACCTCTTGACCTTTCCACTATTACTAGTGTCATAGCTCATAAGTATCCAGATTTCACTCCACCTTCTTCTCCCTTTTCTTCAGCACAAAGTGAATGCATTAGGAAATAAGTAAATTTTTTTTCTCCCTTGGAATTGATCAAAGCTACATACAACTGGTTCTCGAATTCTTTTTTTTTTTTTTTAATTTTAGACAGAGTCTTGCTCTGTCACACAGGCTGGAGTGCAATGGCTCGATCTTGACTCACTGCAACCTCCACCTCCCAGGCTCAAGCAATTCTCCTGTCTCAGCCTCCCAAGTAGCTGGGATTACAGGCATGCACCACCATGCCTGGCTAACTTTTGTATTTTTAGTAGAGATGCCATTTCACCATGTTGGCCAGGCTGGTCTTGAACTCCTGATCTCAAGTGATCTGCTTGCTCATGGTTCTCAATCTCTTGACACATCAGTTGAGTGGCAGTGCCCACCATACCAAAGGTTTCCCAACTTCAGGTGACCTGACGTTTTCTTTTGTTTTGGGGGGGAAATGTAAGCAAAAGTTCCTGGAACTTTCTCAGTTAATTCTTACAGGTCTGGAAGGTGGTCTGTAAGGAAGTCTTTGGATGAAACTTGAAAAGTGCAATATTCATCAAAGCAGTGAGTACAGCACCAGGCAGATTGAATGTACCAGCTTCTCTCCCCTCTTCAAGTCCTATCCTTACCACCCATGTGGTCTCAGGACTTGGGTCATCTAGTATGAATCACAGCAAACCAGGGGTCATAGAAGTTAGAGGTTTATGATGTTAAGTATGTGTACATCTCTTAGTGATGGGTGCCTCTTGGAATAGTGAGGAAGAAGGGAGGAAAAATGTAGAAGGCTGTGCCACATATAGACCAAAATAAGAAGGCCCTCTGTTTGAGGGGACCCTCCTCTAGCTCTGTCATTTCCCCATAGAGCAAAAAGCTTATGGAACCAAGAGGAGATGCTCATCTGGAGACTGCATTGCCACTTCTAGATTACTATGGGTAGCAAGTACCCAAGAACACCCCTTCCAAATGGCTCTAAGCCCATCTCCAGACCTGTGCAGGCTTTTCCTAAGATATATCTTCCAGAAAATGGACCTTGTAATTGGTGTGCATATACCTGAACCCAAGCATTGGCCAAGGGGCAATGGTTTGCAGGTACATGTGGAGAAAGCTTACAATTGTGGGCTTTTGTGTCTACTAGACTGAGCTTTCTACCCATTCCTCCATATACTCCTCATTATTTTCTTTTTATGATTACAAAAGCAATCCATATTTATTGTAGAAAATTTTTCAAAAACTGAAAAACAGTAAGAAGCAAATAGAAAATTACCAGCAACTTAATGACCCTGAAATTATCATGTTATTTTGGTGTATATGCGCCATGCAGGTGCATCTGCATGGGGTGTGTGTGTGTGTCTGTGTGTGTGAGCTACATACAACCAGGCATTCCCTAGTGGTGCTGAACAATCAATATCTTTTATGGGCCCTCCGTTAAACATCACTGTACTCACAAAGAAACATAAATCCAGTTCTATAAATATTGGGAATTTTCCTGATGGTAAAATTAAAATAGAAGGAGGTTATATCACTATCATATGGTAACAGTCCCTTAAAAATCATCTCTTTATCTCTCCTAAATATTCCACTGTCTTTGACTGCTATACCTCTCTCTCTCTCTTCTTTCACCAAGCCTCTCTCTTTGCTTTCCTTCTAGTAAAAGCAGTCTCAGTCTCTCTCTCTCTCTCGTTCTCTCTCTCTCTGTCTCCCTGAACCTGGCCTTTCTAAACACCCTCAACTTGTATATCTGACTGATTGATGGTGCTGTTGAGTTCAACCGTGTCCTTTTTCTGCCTGTTGGATCTCATTCATAACTGAGGGATGTTGAAGTCTCCAACTGCAGTAATGGATTCATCTATTTCTTCTTGCAGTTCCATCAGTTTCTGCCTCACATATAGTTTTTAAATGTATTTTTAAATGCACATTTGACTTTTTTAAATGTATATATTTTAAATATATATATTTAAGGTACACAATTTGATGATGTAATATACATATACACTGTGGAATAATCACCACAATCAAGATAATTTGTCTATCATCTCAGATAGTTACCATTTTCTTTCTCACCTTTATTCCTTTCTTGCTTTTTTTCCTTTTTCCTTTTTTTTTTTTTTTGGTGAGAATGCTTAAGATACATTATCTTACCAAAGTTCAACCATACAATAAATTATTGTTAATTATAGTCACATTGCTATTCATTAGATCTCAAAAAAATATTGATTATGCACATCTAAAACTTCGTACCCCTTTGACAATATCTCCCCACTTTTTCCTCCCTCCAGCTCCTGGTTATCACCACTCTACTCTCTGTTTCTACGGGTTTGACTATATCAGATCCCACAAGTAAGTGAGATCATGCAGCATTTGTCTTTCTGCATCTGGTTTATTTTACTTAGCACAATGTCCTCCAGGTTCATTCTTGTTGTGTCAACTGATAGAGCTGTTATTTCTATCTTGGTGAAAGCTGAATAACAGTCTAGTGTGTATGTATGTGGGTGTGTGTTTACCACATTTTTAAAAATCCATTCATCCATCAATGGACATTTAGTTTGTTTCCACATCTTGGTGTTTCTGCATAATCCTTAAATGAACATGGGCATGCAAACTCTTGAAGATCCTGTTTTCAATTCTCATCGATATATATCAAGAAGTAGGACTGCTGAATCACGTGGTAGTTCTATGTTTAATTTTGTTTGGAACCTCCATGCTGTTTTCCAGAGCCACTACACCATTTTCATTCCCACCAATAGTGCACAGGGTTCCCATTTCCCCACATCCTTGGCAATACTTGTTATCTTCTGTTTTGTTTTTGTTTTATGGGAGGGGTGTGTGTGTGTGTGTGTGTGTGTGTGTGTGTGTGTGTGTGTGTGTGTGTGAAATAGTGGTAGTCCTAATGTATGAGGGATATCTCATGGTGGTTGTGATTAGCATTTTCCTGATGATTAATAATTTAAAGCATTTTTCCAAATAAATGGCCATTTGTGTATCTTCTTTGGAGAAATGTCTGTTTAATCCTTTGCTCATTTTAAAAATTTGATTATTTATTATTCAGGGGGCTGTTATTGAGTTAAAGGAGTTTTAAAGTATATTCTAGATATTAACCTCTTATCCAATATCTGCCTTGCAAATATTTTCTCCAATTTCATTAAGTTTTTTAGTTTGACGTCACCCTATTTCTCTATTTCTGCTTTTGTTGCCTGTGCTTTGGTATCATATTTAAAAAATCATTTCCCTTTTCAATGTCATGATTTTTTAATTGCTTTCTTCTGGGAGTTTTATAGATGTTTATAAAAAATTAACTTCTTTTTGAGTTAATTTTTGTATATGGTATAAGCGTCCATACTAACAACATTTATTGAAGAAACTACCCTTTCCCCAATGTATAGTTTTGAAACTCTTATTAAAGATCATTAGACCACGTATATGAGGGCTTATTTCTGGACTCTATATTCTGTTCTATCAGTCTAAATGTCTGTTTTTATGTCAGTGTTATACTGTTTTGACTACTATGACTTTGGAAATATGTTTTGAGGTCAAGAAGTGTAATGCCTCTAGCTTTATTCTTCTTTCTCAAGATTGTTTTGGCTATTTGGAGTCTTTCATGGCCGGGCGCGGTGGCTCACGCTTGTAATCCCAGCACTTTGGGAGGCCGAGGCGGGCGGATCACGAGGTCAGGAGATCGAGACCACGGTGAAACCCCGTCTCTACTAAAAATACAAAAAATTAGCCGGGTGTAGTGGCGGGCGCCTGTAGTCCCAGCTACTCGGAGAGGCTGAGGCAGGAGAATGGCGTGAACCCGGGAGGCGGAGCTTGCAGTGAGCCGAGATCGCGCCACTGCACTCCAGCCTGGGGGACAGAGAAAGACTCCGTCTCAAAAAAAAAAAAAAAAAAAAAAAAAAAAAAAAAAAAAAAAGATTTCATATGAACTTTAGGATTTTTTTTTCTATTTCTACAATAAATGCCATTTGGATTTTGATAGGGTTTGCATTAAGTTCCTACATTATTTTGGGTAGTGTAAATATTTTTACAATATTAAGTCTACCAATCCTTGAACACAAGATATCTTTCCAATTGTTTTTCTCTCTTAATTTCGTTCAGCAATGTTTTGTAGTTTTCAATGTACAAGTCATTGGTTAAGTTTATTCCTAACTATTGTAAATGCAATTTTTAAAAAATCTATTTGGATTGTTCATTGTTACTATATAAATGCAACTGACTTTTGAGTGTTTATTTTGTTCTATTCTGCAACTTTACTGAATTTACTAGTCTAATAATTTTTGATGGAGTCTTTTTATATACAGTTTTCTACATATAAGACCATGTCATCTGCAGAGATAATTTTACTTCTTTTCCAATTCAGATGCATTCTATTTATTTTCCTTGTCTAATTGCTCTGGATAAGACTTCCAGTATTATGTAGAATAAAAGTGCTGAGTTTAGACATCCTTGCCTTATTGCTGATCTTAGAAAAAAACTTTCAGTTTTTCACTATGGCATATGATATTAGTTATGGCTTTTCATGTATGAAATTTATTATGTTGAGGAAATTTCTTTCTATTCTTATTAATATATTATTGAATATTTTTATCATGGAAAGGTTATTTAATTTTGTCAAATACTTTTCCTATGTCTATTATGATAGTCATATGATTTTTTTCATTCTATTAATATGGTGTATTACATTTATTGACTTGTGTGTATTGAACTATCTTTGCAACCCAGTGATAAATCCCACTTGGTTGTGGCATATAATCCTTTTAATGTGCTGTTAAAATCGGTTTACTAGTATTTTGGTAAGGACTTTTGCATCAATACTCACCAGGGATATGGGTTGTAGTCTTCTTTTCTTGCAGTATCTTTGTCTGGCATTGGTATCAGGGTAATGCTAGCCTCATATAATGAATTTGGAAGTTTTCTCTGATTCTGTTTTTTTGGAAGAAGTTGAGAAGGATTCATAATCCTTATTCTTTAAATGTTTGGTAGGATTATTCAGTAAAGCCATCTGGTCCTGGGTTTTTCTTTGTTGAGAATTTTTTTCTTTGTTGGGAGATTGTATGTTTCTAGGAATTTATTCATTTCTTCTAGGTTAGCCAATTTAAATAAAAATTTCTGTGGCACCAGTTGTAATGTCTCCTCTTTCATTTCTCACTTATTTGAATGTTCTCTACTTTTTCCTTTTTTAGTCTGGCCAAGAATTTGTCCATTTTGTTTACCTTTTCAAAAATCCAATTCTTAGTTTTATTGGCTTTATGTTTACTATTTTTCTATTCTCTATTTTCTTTATGTCTGTTCTGATTTTATCATTTTTGCTAACTGTGGGCTTAGTTTTTCTTCTTTTTCTAGTTCCTTGAGATATAAAATTAGGTTATTGATTTGAGCTCTTTGTACTTTTTTTTTTTTTTTTTTGAGACAGAGTCTCGGTCTGTCACCCAGACTGGAGTGCAGTGGCGCGATCTCGGCTCACTGCAAGCTCCGCCTCCCGGGTTCACACCATTCTCGTGCCTCAGTCTCCCGAGTAGCTGGGACTACAGGCACCCGCCACCACGCCCAGCTAATTTTTTGTGTTTTTAGTAGAGACAGGGTTTCACCATGTTAGCCAGGATGGTCTCGATTTCCTGACCTCATGATCCACCCGCCTCGGCCCCTCAAAGTGCTGGGATTACAGGCATGAGCCACCGCTCCCAGCCTCTTTGTACTTTTTTAAATGTAGATGTTTATTACTATGAATTTCCCTCTTGGTACTGCTTTTGCTGCATTCCATAAGTTTTGGCATGCTGTGTTTTCCTTTTCATTTGTATTTATTATTCCTCCTTGTATTTATTATTTATTGTTCCTCCTAATTGTATTTATTATTCCTCCTTGAAGCAATGGTTGTTCAAGAGAACGTTCTTTAATTTTCACGTCTTTAAAAGTTTTCTAGTTTTGTTTCTGCTGTTGGTTTCTAGTTTCATTCTACTGTGGTCTGAAAAGACACTTGACATAATTTAAATCTTCTTAATTGTTTTCTAATCTAACACGTAATCAATCTTGGAGAAAGATCTGTTTGCTCTTGAGAAGAATATGTATTCTGCTGTTGTTGGGTAGAATGTTCTGTATATGTCTGTTAGGTCCATCTGGTAAACAGTGTTGCTCCAGTTAGCTCTTTCTTTATTGATTATCTGTCTGGAAATCCTATCCATCATTGAAAGTGGGCATTGAAGTCTCCTATTACAGGATTGCTATCAATTTCTCCTTTGAAATCTGTCAATATCTGCTTTATATATTTATATATTTATATTTAAGCTGATGTTGAGTGCACATGTCTTAACAATTGTTTATTCCTGTTGAATTGACCCTTTTGTCATTATATAATGACTTCCTTTGTCTCTAGGGATAGTTTTTGATTAAAGTCTATTTTGTCTGATATAAGCATATCCACCCTTACTTTCATTTGATTATCATTTACATGAAATATATTTTTCCGTCCCTTTACTTCTAGCCAATTTGAAGTGAGTCTATTTTAGACAGCATATTGATGGATCTTTTTTAGATAATTGTTCAGCCACTCTGTTTTTGGTTGGAGAATTTAATGCATTTACATCAAGATAATTACTGAAAGGCGAGAACTTATTCTGCCTGTGTTGTGGTTGTTTTGTTCTTTTCCCTCTCTTTCTGTCTTCCATTGTTATTTGATGGTTTCCTGCAGTGATTTGCTTTGACTCATTTCTCTTTATCTTTTATATGTCTATTGTAGGATATTTTCTTTGTGGTTAGCTCCCAGCTTGTATAAAATATCTTGTAGTTATAACCACCTATTTTAAGTTGGTAACTTCAACTGCAAACAAAAACTTTACTTTGACTCCTCCCATAACCACCCACTTTGAGTACCTGTAGTCAGGGTTTGCTTCTTTTTATATTGTGTGTTTATTAACAAATTTTTATCTTTTACTTTCATATTAAGGTTCAAAGTAATTCATGCATCATCTTCACAGTTTTATATTATTCTGTATTTATATATTTACCTTTCTCAGTAAGGTTTATGCCTCCTTATGCTTTTGCATTGCTATTCAGTGCTTTTTCATTTAATTTGTTTTTGTTTGTTTGTTTGTTTTCTGAGACAAAGTCTTGCTCTGTTGCCCAGGCTGGAGTGCAGTGGTGCGATCTCAGCTTACTGCAAACTCTGTTTCCTGGGTTTAAGCAATTCTTCTGCCTCAGCCTCCAGAGTAGCTGAGATTACAGGCACCCACCATCATACCCAGCTAACTTTTGTATTTTTTTTTTAGTAGAGATGAGGTTTCACCGTGTTGGCCAGGCTGGTCTCAAACTCCTGACCTCAAGTAATCCTCCCACCTCAGCCTCCCAAAGTGCTGGGATTGTAGATGTGAGTCACTGTGCCCAACCTTTCATTTCAATTTCAAGAACCCTCTAAAGATTTCTTATAAGGCACGCTAGTGGTGACAAACTCCCTCAGTTTTGTCTAGGGAATGTTTTATCAGTACTTTATTTTTAAAGGATAATTTTGCTAGGTATAGTAATCTTAGTTGGCAAGTTTTTTCTCACACTACTTTGATTATGTCATCTTACTCCCTCCTGGCCTGCAAGTTATCTGCTGAGAAATCCACTGATAATTGTATGGGGGTTCCCTTATATGTGATGAGTTGCTGTTCTCTTGCTGCTTTCAGAATTCCTTTCTTAACCCAGGCTTTTAACAATTTGATTAAATGTATTTCATTGGACAGGGTGATATGGAGGCCAGGGTCTTGGGTCTGTGTTAAGGAGTCTGGCTTTGCATGAGTAGACAGGTCACAGATTGCCAAGTACTTGCCAAATCCCATTTTCTGTTCTTCTTGAGAAAACAGCTAGATTACATTTCCCAATCTCCTTTGCAAATATGTGGGACCATATGACTGTATTATGGTCAATGGAATATGGATTAAAATAATAAACTTTGCTTCTAGGCCTAGCCTTTTAAAAGCTTCTATATGAGCTCCCATGATACCTTTCTTTCCCTATTGCTGGTTGGATGTAGAGGAACCAGTAGACAAGCCCCTGGGAGATGACAGAGCTACAGATTTAAGGAGCTACATTCCTTGAATTATGGCAGGGATGACTGCCCACTGACCACCCTCAGTGAAATGCATTGTGAATGAGAATAACCTCTCATGGGTTAACTGTATTAACCCCATGAGGTTTGTATAAATCTGCTTCAATATTTGCTCCAGCAATTAACCAAACTGGTTCATACATGGGTCTAACTGGGAAGGCAGAATTGGGCACCTCTGCCCATTATTGAATGGGAACAACTGTTGGGACTGCTGAGGATTGCAATGAGAGAAATTAAGTCATAGGTAGGAAGTTAAAAAACATGAGAGGCCTCAGGTTGATGTAGCCATTTATTTGACAAAAGCTTCAGGGTAAAGAGGTCAAGAAAATAGCAGAAAGGTTACCAGCTAGAGCCAGTGGGTGTCCCAAGAAGGAAGTAGGCAGCACTCTTCTTAGACCAGATGGTCATCCTTCAGCCCACAGTAGTGATAAGCCAATAGAATCTAGGGGTTTAGCATTGATTTAAGGGGCTCTCTAGAAGAGAAAAGTTAGTCAAAAGTCAGGAATCCTGGGAGAAATCCATTTCTAAAATTAATAGCACCCTAGGCCCCAGATAAAAAAGGACAGCAATTCTTCTGTTAAATCAGAAGTTATCCACTTTTAAGCAATTTCCCCCAAGAAGTTTGCCAACTGAACAGACAGATAGATACCAGGTCTCCTTGGGCCTGACTGAGAGTAGAGGACCCATGGAGAGGCCCAACTAAGGGGTCAGTAATTGGAACTTTGGGTAAAGGAGGGATGTATGAACTGAGGGGTGATGTGTTGAGGGAAGCAAAGGGAACTGAATAAGAGTGAAGAAAAAAGTAGAGGACCTCATGTCAGTGTCTTGGTTTATTTTTGCAGTGAGGAGCAGCCTAGGTTTGGAGATAGGAGGACATTGTCTTTTGCTGCCTATTTCTTTAACCAGGATTTTGGTGGCTGCAGTCTTTTGAATAGTGGGTAAGGACCAGTGATGAAGCATGCCCAGGCCCTAGCCTTCCCACCCCAACCAACTCACTCGTTGTCTAAGCAGATGTTTCCACAGTAGGTCCAGCAGCATGTATGATTTGGATGTACACAGGTCATTATTTTAGTACACCTTTTCTCACAGTACTTATATGGAGGCTGTACCCAGCACTGCTCAGTTTCTCTTATCATATCTAGAACTGAGATGGAAGAAGTTAGCAGGGTCCATCTATTCACAACTCAGACAAGAAACTCTTTTTAAGCTTAACAATCCCTTCTGAAACTTGAGCTCCAAGCCACAAAGTATTTCTCTGCCTTCCAAGAAAATCCCTTCCTCAAATTATAACCAGTGTCTTGTCACAAGACCATCCTTGCATGGCCTGTGTTCCTCCATCTACATGTCCCTACAGCATTTCAGACTCTAAAGATAGGACCTGGGACACCCTGACCATATATGACACCAACCACCAAATTTATTCTCATGTAGCCTTAGATTTCAGGGCCTGCAATATCCTCTAACTCCAATTTCCATAGCCAATTTGCAGAATGGAAACTGAGCCAAGGGAGAATAGAAACTTACTTGTTTCCCCTTCTTTTTTTTTTTTTTTTTTTTTTTTGAGACAGAGTCTTGCCCTGTTGCCTAGGCTGGAGTGCAATGGCGCGATCCTGGCTCACTGCAACCTCCACTTCCCGGGTTCAAGTGATTCTCCTGCCTCAGCCTCCTAAGTAGCTGGGATTACAGGAGCACACCACCATGCCCAGCTAATTTTTTGTATCTTAATAGAGACGGGATTTCACCATGTTGGATGGGCAGTCTCGAATCCCTGACCTCGTGATCCGCCCACCTCGGCCTCCCAAAGTGCTGGGATTACAGGTGTGAGCCGCCATGCCCGGCCATTTTCCTCCCCTTCTATTTGTTTCCCTGATGATGACACCTAAGCAGTCAGTTTCTCCATAAATTTCGTTTATTTCCCTGGCCCACAACCCTCCTGCTCACTGCCTTTGTTGTCAACATTTTCTTATCATATGAACCCAAACTTTGACCCACTAAGGATCCTTTGTCTTTTCCATTTTTCATGTTCTAAAAGACTCTTCTTCTCCAACTAAATTAATGTGTTAAATATTACCCTTTTGGCATTCATCAAAGGCTCACCCAACTGAGGCACAAAGGTTCTGAAAATATGGGCTTGGAGAGAAGCTCTGTGTTGGTTTTTCCTCTACTGATCTGATATTGGAAAATATTATTTCCTGCTAGCTGGTGGAATATAGACAAAAGATATGTTCCCTTTTCACATACCTAGTGTTGCTTTCAGAGCTGAGAGAGAAAACTTAAAGGAATTGGGAACATCTAACCTAATCTTGCTTGAATATCTCTACTTAAGGAGAGATCCTTTAAAGGCTGATTCTTGAAATGCAGACCCTGAATCAGCTATGATAGACATCCCAGGACTGGGCAGAGCACCCCATCCCTTTTCACACCACCCACGGGGATCTTTGGTCCAGAGGCTTCCCAGCACAGGCAGAAGCATCACAACTCCAGAGATGAACATGATGAGTAGAAGAATCCAGGGCTTCATGGTGCTCTCTCTGTGTGTTTGGGTTAAGTTCTGGCAGAAGACAAGTCTTTTCCCAATGCTGCTAGAGGTAGAAAATGGATTGAGGAGAATAGGGTAAGCAACAGGGGGAAAGTGCTTATGACTATCTTGTTATTCTTTCCCTTTCTAGTATCCAGTAGCATACCAACCAATTCCCAGGCTAGCCAGTGACTTCCCCAGGTTTCTTCTCATCTCATATTACATACCTCTTCCTTTGCAAAATTATTTCTTTTTAAAATGAATTGCTCCTTTCTGATTAAAAACAATAAATCCTCAGATTATACAATTTGTAAAATAAAAAATACAAAGAGGAAATAAATAAGCATTAGCAATTCCACCATCTAGAGATAATCAATATATGTCTATACTTTTATGTTGTAGTCATTATTTTTATGAAATTGGACACAAGTGTCCTGATATTTTAAAGCATATGTAACATGATGATATAAAGAAGTTTTAATGAAGATCCTAAGACAAAAGGTGCTAAAGCAATTTAAGAGGGACTTATAGATAGATAACAGGACTTGAGAAAAGATGATGGCCAAGAACTGTTAGGGGACTCAAAATTTTAATGCACTAAGATAGTCCAAAGTTGGAGGAATTGTAGAGAAGATTTTGAAGGAGATTTTATTGGTAAAAACCTGTGCTCATGAAAGCCAGAATGCTGCCTTCTATTCCAAGTTGAGAGAAAATGTTTTATGAATACTACTTATTGAGCTTGCTATGTGATCCCAGAAGTCTATGGGAACACAGTAGACTTGTGTTTGAATCATGACTGAAGACTTTAAAGGGTGACTTTAAATCTGGCCAAAGCAGCCTGTAGCAGCATAGAAGAGGGCTCTAATTTGCGAAGTATCTGAACTGTAAATGGCCAGACCGCATTTCATGTCTCCAATGAACCCTTGAAATCTCCCACGAAAGAGTCAAGACCAGAATCACAGAACCAGCTCATGATAGTATCTATTATACAAGAACTTTCCTACTACTCTTATTGGTCCGTCCTCCCTCTACTCCCTAGGAGACAGAGACTTGCTTTAGTCCAGAGTGGGTGGAGGAATAGAAATACAAAGAGCCAGAGCGGGGTGGAGGGGGTGGGTGGTGGGGGAGAGAGATTCACCACATCCTGTTCCATAACTGGAGCTTCTGAGGGAGGGAGGAATCCATAGTTCTGAACAATTTATGTAGTTGTGACTAATTTCATGGGCCTGCACATTTTACTTATTATATTGAGAAGATGTTTCATGACTGGAGAATCACATAAAATTTGTGGAGACCTACCTAAATTTTCCTGAAGAAGCAAGGAAATAAACTAACAATTCTGAATAAAATATACAGAGGAGGCAAAAATATGCTCACATCATACAAGTCATGACAAGAATTCAGTCATACATATTATTATCGTTTCCTCATATCAAGACCTGAATAGTTTCAATTTCTTCTTGTTATAAAAATGTCCTGATGAACCTCCTAATAGTTAAAGCTTTGGTACATATATTGTTATTTTTATAGTATGAGTTAATGAAGAAAGATTTCTAGGCAAAAGACATTGTCTTTCTCAGACTTTGGATAATTGCCGCCACATTTTTCTCACTAAGGGTTAGGTTACATTTCCACCTACAGGATATCAAATGCATGTCCCTCCACCCCTTGTTCTACTCTAGGCGATACAAAGGTAATTTTCATCACCACACTATTTGTTGATGGGTATTTTAAGAGGAAAGAACATGGGCCCTGGGCTTGAACTAGAATCCCAACCCCACCGACTTCTAGCCGTGGAGCCTGGGCCAGTCACATAATCCCCAGAGCCTGGTTTTCCCCATCCATATTACAGAAAAAAATATCAATACCCATCTCATAGGGTCACTGGGAAGATTAAATAATATGTATGAAACACTAAGCATAGTACCTAGAATATAGTATATACTTCATAAATGTTAACTGTCAGCATTAAGCTCAGAATATCCTCCTCTGGATATTTGAAAACTATTTTCAATGACAATTTTTTTCTTTTTACTTTTTTTTTTACACTGAACATTTTAATCTGTTTAGAATCTACGCCTCTGTGTGTGGAGGGAGATGGAGTTCATTCACTCAATAAGTACTTATTAAGTGCCTAACTATATTCCAAGTTCTGGATATTGGAATATATTCCAAGTTTTGGGTATTGGAATATAGTGGTGAACAAAACAGACAAAAATCCTCCCATTCATACAGCTGGCATTCTAGTTAAATAAGATAAGGAAATGCATAGATGGTAATCAGTGGTAAGGAGAAAAATAAGGAAATGGAAGAAAATAAAATAGCCTGCAGCTGAGTGACAGCTGAGGGGTAAGGGGAAACTGGAGTATGGGAACAGCAGAAAAATCTCAATAAAATGGAATAGATAGACATTTTCTTAACACTGTAAAAATGTAACTATTGCAATCCAAAAGCCAGCATTCCACGTTATAAAACTGAAAGTACTCCCATTAAAATTACAAATAGGAAAAAAAGATATGCACGATTAGGACTACTTTTTAACATTATTTTCAAGTGTTTAAGCCACTATAATTAGAAAAGAGAAAAATTTGAACTATAAATAATAGAAGAGTGGAAGAGGAGCCTAATTACAATGGAAACTTCCCAGCCTTCTCCCATCTACCCGCCTCATTCTCTATCTATTGCTCTACCTTTCTAGAACCAAATAGAAAGGAAAATAAGAGTCAAAGAAAAGGATAAAATTCTGACATGAATTGCATGTAACAAGGCAGTGATTTTCCCTCTGCCTGAAAGTCTTTATATTTGTTCAGAAATTTTCAATGAAGCAAAAGAGATTTCTCTGTGCTGTCCAATGTGGTAGCCACTAGCCACACATGACTATTTAAACTCATTAAATTAAATTAAAATTCAGTTTCCAGTCATTTCAAGTATTCAATGGTCACATGTGGTTAGTGGCTATTGTCCCCAAAGTCTTTCTCTGATGCATCTCAATCCATTCATACATAGGACGATGGGAACAGTCTACATCAACCTTTGACTTCTTGTGTGTCCTATTTAACATTCCTTATTTCTCAGGCACGGAGCCTTTCCATCATCACAGAAAGTTCTACTGAACAATGCTGGTCTAGATGAATCCACCAAAATGACTGCTCAAAAGCAGAGGTAATACTAGAAAAATTTTAAAGATGCCGAATTTTTCAGAGGAGACTTTGAAAATGTATTCTCTTCTTAGCTTCTGTGAAATTTGGAAGGTGAAAAATACAAGTTTTAGGCACATGTCGTTAGATTTATTGACTTTTAGACAAATCATTTTTAAGAGATTTGAGCAGAAGCAAAAGCAACAACATCTTAGCTTGGCAACTTCTTCAAGTCATGCCTAGGTAAGCTGGCAGAGACACAGGTTCTTAATGGAGAAGCTTGGAGAGCAGGAATAAGCATCTAAGAGTAGAACCCACACACACACAAGTATCTGATCTGATCTACAATTTAAGGGCTTCTCTTTTCCTTTCATTTCTCTCCCTAATCTCCTGCTCTTGCTAGCTAGCAACGGCAAGATACTCATTCCTTGAGCCTGAGTCCTTGAGAACCTCAGAGTGTTCTTCTGTTTATGTGAATATACCAGCACACGGCAAGACAGGTGAACCATGGAGATACTCTGTTATCTGCTTACAGCCGGGGATGCGAGGGATGAGGTAACTGGGTGAAAGTGGGCATGGATTGAAGTAGGCCTCTGGATTCCTGGTATCAGCCCTTTGCATAAAGAAGGAGGAATGCTGATATACAGTGACAGGAACACCATAAATCCAAAGCATTGGGTTCCATGAGGCTGTTTCTTTGTATCCCAAAATACCACCCTAGACCCAAGTTTTCCAGAGCTTTGAAATCTGTTCATTCACACGGCCTCATTCTTACTCTAGTCTTCTTCATTTCTTACTTGCCCCCTGCCCCTTAAAGGTGTTCAGGAATCTGAGGATGCCTAGTCCCCTTTTTTGCACACCCCCAAGTGTGCCAAATGATCCCAGACAAAAGAAACATCATTATGCCCAGGCTGGGTACTTCTCGACTTCTCATATACAGAGTGCTGTGAATTCTTTGGTCATCCTGAGACAAACTGCAGGACAATTCAAACAGCCCCTGGGATCAGAAAGGCAAAGAATTACTGCTCTCCACCATCTGGCTTTCCAGATAATGTTAAAGAGGAGAGTGTGCTGGATTTAGTGTCAGGAATGCTGAAATCTTGTTTAGTTTCTGTCCCTTTTACCTGTGGAACCTCAGACAGCTCATGTCACCCCCTCTCAATTTCTTATTTGAACAAAAGCGACAATAATCCCTACCTCACAGGAATAGTGACACCATCTGGGCTAGGAATTAATCCAAGCAAGCCACAAATAGAAGCTCATGTCTCAAGACCTTTATCCCCACCTACCTCTGAAGGTGTCTGAGTTGAGTGTCTGTAGTAACTGGCTGACAGCTCTTTTGTCTGGCCTCTTATTATGAAGTTGTTTGAAGTGGGGCTCGAACTGGGGGCAGAAGAGCAGAAAAACAATGTCCAAAGGCCAGGAACTTAATGGTGATTTTGGTTGTGACCGATTTTTAATTTCTACCCAGAAACTGTGTGTTGGCTGCATCACAGATCCTTTCCTTTGATATTCACCCATCCAGACATACTCGATTTTCTTAGGTGCAGGTGGGATCTTCTGATAAGCTGGGAAGAACATTGTGTACCTGGATTGCAGCTCAGGCCACCCCCAGTAGACCCAAAGTACATGTCCCCAAAGTCTTTCTCAAATACATCTCAGTCCATTCATACGTAGGAAGTTGGGAACAGTCTACATTGACCTTTGACCTCTTGTCTGTCCTATTTGACATTCCATCTTTCTCAGTATTGATTCTCTTTTACCAATAAAATCATAACATGATCTCCCACCAAATGCCTTCTGACTTTTATGTAGCTAAAAAGAGACTGAACAGGAAGAACTTTAGAAAAAGTAGATGGCCACCTAGCAAATGAAGGAAGTGACGTGACCAAATCCAGCACCAAGTTCTTGCCATGAGCTTGTTGGTTGAGGTGCAGAGGGATTTGTTCACCAAATGTCAGGGAAGGGCATTATATTGGGCACACAATACACATGATTTGGAGATCACCAGCTCATGAGAAAAGAGAACAGTCAAGTGGGCAGGAGACAGGGACTTCCAAGGGGTAAACCTTCTCTCAAAGCCTGTCTGCAGGAATATTATATACAGTGACAGGAGATGTCAATATGAAATTCTTCCTAGGATACAGGCATACCTCGGAGATATTTCAGGTTCAGTTTCAGGCTACTATAATAAAGATAATATTGCAATAAAGTGAGCCACGTGCCCTTTTTGTTTTCCCAGTGCATATGAAAAGTATGTTTTCCTGAAGTCTTTTATTTATATATTTATTTAAACTAGAAAATGAAATATTTAATAGTTGAAATTTGTTTCTCTGGAGAAGCTAGTAAAATTTGCAAACTTCTGATATAATATCTGTATATGTTTTAGTATACAACTGTACCTCTTTCATATTCTAAACAGTTTCTAACAGTTTTCTTATGATGAATTTCATTATTATTAAAATATTAAAAAGTTATGTTTACACTATGCTCTAGTCTGTCAAGTGTTCAATAGCATTATGCATAAAAAATAATGTGCATACCATAATTTTAAAATACTGCTAAAAATTGCTAATGATTATCTGAGCCTTCAACAAGTCATCATCTTTTTGCTGGTGGAAGTTCTTCCCTCAATGTTGATGGTTGTTGACTGATCAGGGTGGTGGTTGCTGAGGGTTGGGGTGGCTGTGGCAATTTATTAAAATAAGACAACAATGATGTTTGCCACATCAATTGATTGATCCTTTCAAGAAAGATTTCTCCATAGCATGCAATGCTGTTTGATAGCATTTTACACACAATAGAACTTCTTTCAAAATTTCAGTCAATCCTCTCAAACTGTGCTGCTGGTTTATCTAAGTTTATGCAATATTCTGAATCCTTTGTCATCATTCCAACAATGTTCACAGCATCTTCCCCAGGAGCAGATTCCATTCACAGAAACCACTTTCTTTGCTCATCTATAAGAAGCAACTCCTTATCCACTCAAGTTTTCTCATGAGATTGCAGCAATTCAGTCACATCTTCAGGCTGCACTTCTAATTCTCATTCTGTTGCTATTTTCATCACATTTGCAGTGACTTCCTCCACTGAAGTCTTGAAACCCTTGAAGTCATTTATAAGGATTGGAATCAACTTCTTCCAGACTCCTGTTAATACTGCCACGTTGACCTCCTTCCAAGAATCATGGTATCTAGAATAGTGAATCCTTTCCAGGAATTTTTAAATTTACTTTGCCCAGATCCATCAGGAAAATTACTATCTATGGTAGCTACAGCCTTATAAAATGTATGACTTGAAAGTCAAAATTATCCCTTGGTCCATGGGCTGAAGAATGAATGCTGCTAACAGGCATGAAAACATTAATCTCTTCATATAGCTCCATCAGAGCTCTTGGGTGACCAAAATCTTTTTTTCTGAGCAGTAGGCCTCAAGAGTGGGCTTAAAATATTCCGTATGCCATGCTGTCACCCAGGCTTTGCTGTTTCATTTATTGAGCAGAGCATGAGCAGAGTTAGCACAGTTTGTAAGGGCTCTAAGATTTTTGAAATGATAAATGAGCTTTGGCTCATTATTACTTTCAGTCACCAGCTGCATTGGCCCCTAGCAAGAAAGTCAGTCTGTCTTTTGAAGTTTTGAAGCCAGGTGTTGACTTCTATCTATGAAAGTTCTAGATGGCATCTTCTTCCAATATAAGGCTGTTGTGTCTTCATTGAAAATCTGATGTCTGTTGTAGCCACCTTCATCAATTACAGTTGACCCTTGAACAAAATTGGAGTTAGGGGTACTGAACTCCTGCACAGTTGAAAATCCATGTATAGGCGAGGTGCGGTGGCTCATGCCTGTAATCCCAGCACTTTGGGAGGCCAAAGTGGGCGGATCACAAGGTCAGAAGTTCGAGACCAGCCTGGCCAATATGGTGAAACCCCATCTCTACTAAAAATACAAAAATTAGCTGGGCATGGTGGCAGGCACCTGTAGTCCCAGCTACTCAGAAGGCTGAGGCAGGAGAATCACTTGAACCTGGGAGGCAGAGGTTGCAGTGAGCAGAGATCGTGCCACTGCACTCTGGCCTGGGTGACAGAGTGAGACTCCATCTCAAAAAAAAATAAAAAAATAAAATCCATGTATAACTTTTGACTCCTCAAAAACCTAACTACTAATAGGCCACTGTTTTATTTTTAACTTTAGAGACAGGGTCTTGCTATGTTCCCTAGGCTTGTCTCAAACTCCCCGCTTCAAGCAATCCTCCTTCCTCATCCTCTCGAGTAGCTAGGACTATGGACACACACCACCATGCCTGAAATGTTCTTTTTATTGAGATGGGGTCTTGCTATGTTGCCCAGGCTGGTCTCAAACTACTGGCTCAAGCAATCTTCCCCCACTCAACCTCCCGAGTAGCTGAAAATATAGGTGTGCAACATCATGCCCGACTAATAGCCTACTGTTGACCAGAGGCCTTACTAATAACATAAACATTTGATTAACACATATTTTGTATGCTATATGTATTTTGTATACTATTTACTCTTACAAGAAAGTAAGCTAGAGAAAAAATGTTATTAAGAAATCATAAGGAAGAAAAAACATATTTACTATTTATTAAATGGAAGTGGATCATCATAAAGGTCCTTGAGGATGTATAATGAACCCGCACAGTTCAAATCTGTGTTGTTAAAGGGCCAACAGTGTCTTAGCTAGATCTTCTGGATAACTTGCTGTAGCTTCTCCATCAGCATTTGCTGCTTCACATTGCCCTTTTGTGTTTTAGAGAGGGCTTATTTCCTTAACCCTCATGAACCAACCTCTGCTAGCTTCAAATTTTTCTGCTGCAGCTTCCTCACTTCTCTCAGCCTTCATAAAATTGAAGAGTTGGGGTCTTTCTCTGGACGAAGTTTTGGCTTAAGGGAATGTTGTGGCTGGTTTGATCTTCTGTCCAGATCACTGAAACCTTCTGCATATCAGCAATAGGGCTGTTTTGCTTTCTTATCGTTCCTGTCTTCACGGAGTAGCACTTTTAATTTCCTTCAATAACTTTTCCTTTGCATTCACAACTTGGCTGTTTGGTACAAGAGGCCTAGCTTTCAGCCTATCTCAGCTGTTAACATGCCTTCCTCACTAAGATTATTTTTCTAGTTTTTTATTTAAAGTGAGAAATGTGGGACTCTTCCTTTCACTTGAACATTTAGAGTCCATTGTGGGGTTACTAATTGGCCTAATTTCAATATGGTTGTGTCTCAGGGAATAAAGAGGCTGAGAAGAGGGAGCAAGACTGGCAAATGACCAGTCAGCGGAGCAGTCAGAACACACACACATTTATTGTTCGCCATGTCCTATGGAAACAGCTGGTGGCACTCCAAAGCAATTACAATAGTAACAACAAAAATCATTGATCACAGATCACCTTACAGATATAATGATAAGAATAATAATAAAGTTTGAAACATTTTGAGAATTACTAAAATGTGACACAAAGATACAAGCACATGCTGTTGGAAAAATGGTGCCAAAAGACTTGCTCAATGCAGGGTTGCTGCAAACCTTCAATTTGTAAAACATGCAACATCCATGAAGCAAAAATTAATTAATAAAGCAAAGTGTAATAAAATGAGGTATGCCTGTATGTTGAGTGCACTGAGGGGCAGGAAGTATGTCTGAACTCCAGGGACTTGGCTGAGAAAGGTGAACCAGTACAGAGACAAAGAGCTTTGGAACCAAGGTAAAAAAGTGTGGGAACAAACTGAAGGAAATTTTGACAGGGACTGAAAATGGTGCCAAACCTAGAGTGACTGAATTATGGATTTCTAAGACATTTACTTATATGGCAGTAAAATGATGTTCCATGCATGACGATCATAGTCTTTTGTTCTGTGTGGCCCAGATGCTGGAGATCCTTGATGGTCTATCTGAGGAGCATGGTCACTAATGAGTAGCTGAGGAGTGCCAAGGACTCCTGCCACTCATGATTCTGGATCAAGCTTTTTAGGATTTCTAAGACATTTATTTACATGGCAGTAAAATGATGTTCCATGCATGACGATCATAGTCTTTTGCTCTGTGTGGCCCAGATGCTGGAGATCCTTGGTCTATCTGAGGAGCACAGTCCCTAATGAGTAGCTGAGGAGTGCCAAGGACTCATGCCACTCATGATTCTGGATCAGATTTTTAGGACAATCTGTACACTCTTCTATTTTAGTTAAGAATTTCCCAGTGCAGTATCTGAAATACTGTATCCAATAATTCTATATCCAGCAAAACTATCCTTTCCTGATGAAGGTAAAATAAAGACATTCCCAGAAAAACAAAGACTGAGAGAGTTTGTTGCTACCAGGTCTGCCTTTCAAGAAATACTAGAGAAAAGCTTTAAAGCTAAAAAGAAAAGACATCAGGTAGTAATGAGATCTACATTAAGAAATGAAGAGAACAGATAAAAGTAATTATGTAGGTAAATATAAAATCTGATATTAATAATTAACAGATTGGAATGATAATGGTATAAAACAATGATTATAATCATTCAATTGTATTGTTAGGCTTAAAATATAAAGATGTAATATACATGAAAAATAGCACAGCCGGGCACGGTGGCTCATGCCTGTAATCCCAGCACTTTGGGAGGCTGAAGCGGGTGGATTACCGGAGGTCAGGAGTTCGAGAACAGCCTGACCAACATGGTGAAACCTCGTCTCTACTAAAAATACAAAAAATTAGCCGGCCATGGTGGTGGGCACCTGTAATCCCAGCTACTCAGGAGGCTGAGGCAGGAGAATTACTTGAACCCAGGAGGCAGAGGTTGCGGTGAGTCGAGATCATGCCATTGCACTATAGCCTGGGCCACAGAGTGAGACTCTGTCTCAACAAAACAGAAAAGGAAAGAAAAATAGCACAAAAGAGGGAGGAAGGCAGGCATATAAGTATAGTTATGATCATCCAGTTTAAATACTTTGTAAGTATTTTTAAGTATGAGAGCCATGGATTATTAAGTAGCATTATTTGTTTTTCAGACATATGGGATTTGCTTTTGGTATTGATTTTCTATTTTCCTGCATTTTCAAAAGAAAACATGGTATGGCATTAATGATTTGGAATTTTTTAGGCTTTCTTTGTAATCTAGGTCATTGTAACTAAGAACTCAAACCTGCTCAATTGGGCCGGGTGCAGTGGCTCACACCAGCACTTTTGGAGGCAGAGGTGGGTGGATCACTTGAGTCCAGGAGTTCAAGACCAGCCTGGCCAATAAGGAGAAACCCTGTCTCCATTAAAATTACAAAAATTAGCTGGGTGCGGTGGCGCACACCTGTAATCCCAGCTATTCGGGAGGCTGAGGCATGAGAATCACTTGAACCCAGGAGGCAGAGGTTGCAGTGAGCCAAGGTAACACCACTGCACTCCAGCCTGGGTGACAGAGTGATACTTTGTCTCAAACAAAAAAACCTGCTCAACCTACAAATTTATATAGATAATTTATTTTCATTTATTGAGGCCATTTTGTGTGCCTGTGTGTGTGTACACATATATACAATTGTTAAGGTTTCTTGATCTGTTTTTCTTTACCAGTATAAAATATTCTTGTCTAAATTGTGTCATGTCCTCTATGTTTAATGTTAATTATATTATATGATATTTAAATTGTTATATCATCTTTCTTTTCAATTCATATTTGGTGGGGCATCCTTTTTTATTCCTTTATTTTAAATTACTTGCTTACTTTTGGGAAACCACATATAGTTAAATCATTTAAAAATTTTAATCTGAGAGTCTCTGTCTTTTAATAAATGTCTCTAACCCATTTACCTTTAATAAATATTCTTATAGAAAACAATCTTATGTTAGGGTCTATCTCTGGCATCTTATTTCATTTTTTTTTTTTTTTTTTTTTTTTTGAGACGGAGTCTCACTCTGTCGCCCAGGCTGGAGTGCAGCAGCGAAATCTCAGCTCACTGCAAGCTCCGCCTCCCGGGTTCACGCCATTCTCCTGCCTCAGCCTCTCCAAGTAGCTGGGACTACAGGCGCCCGCCACCACACCCGGCTAATTTTTTTTGTATTTTTAGTAGAGACAGGGTTTCACCGTGGTCTCGATCTCCTGACCTCGTGATCCGCCCGCCTCGGCCTCCCAAAGTGCTGGGATTACAAGCGTGAGCCACTGCACCCGGCCTCATATTTTTAATTTATCACACTTTTTAAATATTTGTTTTTATTTCTCTCTTCAGACATCTGTTGGATGAATGAAATATCTTCTATTATTTTAAAAGCCATTATTGTATTCTGATCCCTTAGAGGATTTTTATTTAAGCCCACATTACTTTTCAATATAGTCTTAAAGATTTCCAAAACTTCTAAGTTTTCATAAAATAAGACAGCTCTTTCAGTATGCTAACTGCTCCCTTTAGTTTACCTTCTGACCTTGTTGATATTTTCTAGACAGTTTTTAGTTCATGATTATAATAGATATTGGTGTTTTATTCTCTTATTCTTTCTATCTCTTCCTTCCACTTTCTCCTTAATCCCTAAATTTTTAGACAACACCAAACTTTATGAATTGACGTCTCACTGTGCAAAACTGTTGACATGGCAGGCCTGCAGTTGCTATCTTTAAAAGTCCTGCTTACAAGGTTGGCTCTTGGTTGGCATCCATAAGCCTGAATTTTGAGAAAGTTCCCATTGTTCTCAGAACAAACAAGTATGGCTCACTGTGCCTCAACCATTTGTACAAACAACTTGGTTTATGGTAGATATCTGCTTTTATTTTGGGAGTTTGGAATTTTGGTGCATGCTAGGCAGAAGCTGCTATATGACCAGGCCCCAGTAGAAACCTTGGACACTGTGTTTGTCTCTCATGAGCTCCCCTGGTAGACAACACTTCACACATGTTGTCACAACTGATTGATGGGGGAATTCAGCATGCCTTGTGTGACTCCACTGGTCATTGGCAGAAGACACTTGGAAGCATGCACCTGATTTCCTCTGGACTTTGCCGCTTGCACCCTTTCCCTTTGTTGACTTTGCTTTGTAGCCTTTCACTGTAATAAATCATAGCTGCAAGAAAAACTATATGCTGAGTCCTGTGAGTCCTCCTAGCAAAGCACTGAACCTGGGGATAGCTTTGGGAACCCCCAGCATATTCACTCATATTGCCCACATACTTTTGCATAGTGGTTCTGGATTTATTTTCCTAGTGGAGCACATCCTTCAAGCAGGCTTTCAAAAAGGGTCTTTGTGTGGTAAGCATTCTGATGCTTCATATGTCTTAGAACAGTTTTATTGTGCCCTCATAGTTCAGGATGTAAATTTTCACTCAAAGTTTTTACCTTAAACATCTTGAAAATGCTACTCTATTGATTTCTTGTCCTATTGTCACTATTTGAAAGTCTAATCTCAGTCTGATTATTTTTCTTCTTTGGGTGATCTATTCTTTCTCTAAAGAATGTTTTAAAATTTCTTTGTATTTGATGTTCCTACATTTTATAATGTGGCTAGATATGCAAGTTTTCTTTCTCGATCCTTTTATGATCATTTCCAGTCTGTGATCTTTAATAGTTCTTTAATTTGGGGCAAATTAAATGCATTGTTTCACTAAATATTTTTTAACCTGCTAAATCTTTTTCTTTTAGAACTACTATTTGGATGTTTACACTTATACCTCTCACTTCCACATAACTTAATCTTCCTTTTTATTTTGAAACAAAGTAGCAGAAAAGCTGAAAGTACAGTAAAAATAACTTTTCCCTGAAACATTTGAGAGTCAGTTGCTTACTGGTGCCCAGTGTATATGTGTGTATGTGTTTATATACATTTATATATGAAACAGCTACTTTTTCACTCAGGAATTCTAGCTGTCTTAGTCTAAAGAAATCAAAGATTTATAAATAAAAATGCTCAATATGACATTCTCTAGATTATTAGTAATTAGTACAATACAAATACTTGATTATTAGCATTTAAGTGAGAGCTGTGCATTATGAAAATCCACATTTTGAGAAATACTTACATGATTAAATAAGGGTGGCAAAAATACGTTAAAAAGTTGTTTATATTAAAAGGATTGTTTATATTAAATATGAAGAGAAACTAAAAGATAATGCAATGAAACATCAGTTAATTCTAAGCAACTCTTTTTAAAAATATATTTTTTCTTTTCTTTTTTCCATAAAATATTTTGTAATTAGAAAGCAGAAACAAATGATATCTTTCATTCTATCGGCAAGAACACAAGACTGGTTATGTGAGAGGAGGAGGCGTCATACCTGCGGAAGCCCTATCCCACATGAAGAAGGACAGGGCTGGGGCAAGGGAAAGGGGGAAGCAAGGACTCTCTTGCTCTGCCCCGACTTGGCCAGTGGAGGCAGCGAGGGGCTGAAGATCATTCCTTCTTTCTTTCCTTCACTCTCCACATGCAGCTCTGCAGGGAAGTCTGTGACAGCCTGGCCAGACTTAGGGCTCATGCTCTGGTCAGAGTCATGCCATCCCAGACTCTGCTGCCTGTCCTTGTTCTCTGTGTGGTGCTGCTACTGCTGCAGGCCCAGGGAGGATACCATGACAAGAAGAGGATGCAGAGTAGGTGATGGGCCGCTGGATGGGTGAGGGGGAATTGGGTAGGGGTAATGGAGGGCCTGTGTCCAGTCTGAGTAGGACCTAGGAGTTGGAAACTCTCTGCATATCCAGCTCTGACCACAATGTTGTGTAGACTCTGGACTGTCCCAAACCATGGCCCTCCAGCCCCTTAGCTGGCCCTGGGAATAGTAATGGGAATGAAGAAGAAACCTATATATTTTGCTGTTCCTTCTCAATACTTAGCGAGAAATGGCACATCCCATAGTGAAAGGTGCACCAGGGCTGAAAATCCAGTGAGAAAGCAAGAAAATTATTATTTGATTTATGCACATTTGTGAGGAGTAAAGATTCAGAAGTGGTTATGACGGTAGGTGTAGGTGTAGAATAGGTATAAGTGTAGGGAAATAGGACATAAGACAAGCAAAAGTTGGGGTACACAGAGCCAAGTTAAGGTTATCATCAAAGGGGCAAGGAGAGTGGTGGTGGAAAGGGAACTAAAGAAGGAGCAGGAAGACTAGAGACAGTGACAGTGAGCAGAAGAGAGGGAGAGACAAGAGGCAAGTTGATCCTCATCTCTGAATTCTACTTTTCAGAGACTAGGAGCGAGTTTGAAAGGTGTCTCATGCTTTTTTGAGCTCTCAGGATCAGACCGTAGATTCTATGGTGGTGACTTCACCAAGGTCATGACTAGTAAGGGAGATGGAGTTCTGATTGCTGGTGTGTGGAGAAGGTCCAGGAAGCCCAGGCATTGTGGTCTATTGGGGTAAGGTGTACAGTGAAGAGACAGGATTTAAAATATGACCAATCACTAGGATTTGGTGATGGGCAGGAAGGTAGTTCTATGAAGAAGGAATCCAGGAGTATCATGACTGAGACCTGGGTTCAAGGGTCTTGGAGGAGGGTTCAGCTTGAGAAAAATGTTCTCTAGGAAGCTGCATTTATTTACCGTTCTATTCTCCTTGTCAGAAACACAGCTATCCCCAGAAATCAAAGTCTGCCAGCAGCAGCCTAAACTATATCTATGCAAACACTTATGTGAATCTCACCGAGACTGTCAAGCAAATACCATATGCTGTTCTACCTACTGTGGGAATGTTTGCATGAGCATCCTGTGAGTGGGAGAGTGGGCTGGGATGTGCATCCTGCTTCCCAACTCCTCTATCCAAGACTGTGCCCACATCCGAAGCACAAGGACCTCAAGTCACCAGCATAAGAACATGAACAGGAATGCTGCCCTCTCTACTGTCTGAACCCCTTGTCCCTGTCAAATAAACCAGAACAAATGCCCAGGGATCCTACCTCTTTCGCTGCCACTACAGGTGATCATTGAGAGCCCACTGTAGCCCCCACAGATGCCCCATTCGTCTTGTGTCCTGGTGTTCGATTTCTCTCCCTGGCTATGCTTCTCTACCCTCCCTCTCCCTCTTTGGCCCATGTATCCCTGCCAGCCCTCAGGAGGCCCAGCCCCTTGCTGTTTTGTTCACTGAACCAGTACTCCCAGGGGGAGGAACTGCCCATGTGCAGCATCTCCTGATGCTAAGGAGAACATTTCTCACCCTGGAGACAGAAGGACCCATTAAGCGTGAAATGGGTGGCAGTTAGAACCCGAGGTAAAGAGTGGGAGGCCCCCAAGCACTGCTTTGGTCTCCTTAGCCTTGGTGCACCCCCATCCTATGCTCCCCAATCTCTCTGTAAGTTTCAGATTACTGTCTATTTATCATTAGGATAATGAGTCCCAGGAAGTCCAGCAAGCCCAAGGTCACAAGAGAGTGACAGGATATGATGTGGCTGGAAGAGGGTGTTTCCTCTAGGCTCACTTTTTGCTCATTTCTCTCCATTATCTGAGACCAGAGGTATACTAGTGAGAGTGAGTGCCTGCACCAACCCCAAATCTCTTCCTATCCAGCACCCACCAATATGGCTATTCCTCTGGTGGGACCCATTTTGGTCCTCAGGATCTGACACTCCAGCACCTTCCATTAACTGAATAGTCCCTATCTTTCCCAAGCCCTCTTCCTTAGGAGCCAGTTCATTCTCTTTTATTTAGATCAAGAGGAACACTAAGGGATGTGGAACAGGTGGTTCATGCTGCTGTTTCTAAGGAGTAATTGACACAGAGTGGCTATGGGTCTTCCCTGTCATCCTACTGTGAGTTGGTGGAAATTAATCAGTGTGGTACAGAATCTCCTACTCTGTGCAATCGCAACTCCTCTGAAATGATCCTGGGGCTACATCCAGGGTTGGGTCACATGTAGCTAACTGGGACATGAAGCCAAATGTGAAGAGGCTTCAAGAGGACAGGTCATGCCCAGAGGCAGGTGTGCAGTGTTATGCTCCAGTCTAGTGCTTCTTGCTGGGCCATTCAATGAAAGAGACATCAGAGAAGAAAATTTCCCCCATCAGACCAGAGGCCGTGAGCCACCTCTGAGGCATTACTGGGCTCTGGGTATCTCAGGCTTGTCTTCACCTTTCTCAAGAGCTTCCCTTAGACAAGGAGGTCTTAGGAAAGAGATCATGATCAACCACCAACACAGACATCATCAGATGTAGTCTGTGGGCTGTAAGGGCATGATCTCCAAGAGATCTTATTTGGCGTTTCCTCGGATAGCCTCCCTTACCAAGCATCCTCTCAAGCCACCCCCAAACATGCCCACTAGACACTACAGGCGTGTCTTGTTTTATTGAGACTTGCTCTATTGCACTTCACAGCTCTAGTGTTTCATACAAATTGAAGGTCTGTGGCAACTCTGCATCGGGCAAGTCGTCTGGCACCATTTTTCCAACAGCATGTGCTTACTTCATGTCTCTGTGTCACATTTTGTTAATTCTCAAAATATTTCAAACTTGCTGGGTGCAGTGGCTCATGCCTGCAACCCCAGTACTCGGGAGGCCAAGGTAGGTGAATCACCTGAGGTCAGGAGATCGAGACCAGCCTGACCAACATGGTGAAACTCTGACTTTAATAAAAATACAAAATTAGCTGAGTGTGGTGGTGCATGCCTGTAATCCCAGTTACTTGGGAGACTGAGGCAAGAGAATCGCTTGAACCTGGGAGGTGAAAGTTGCAGTGAGCTGAGATCTCGCCATTGCATTGCAGCCTGGGCAACAAGAGAGAAACTTCATCACAAAAAAATTTCAAACTTGTTTTATTATCATATCTGTTGTGATGATCTGTCATCCATAATCTTGGTTATTACCGTTGTAATTGTTTTGGGGCACTATGAAATGTGCCCTTAAAAAACGATGAATTTAATGGATAAATGTTGTGTGTGTTCTGACTGCTCCAACAACTGGCCATTTCCCCGTCTCTCTCCCTCTCCTCAGGGCTCTCTCTTTCCTGAGACATAACAATATTAAAATTAGGCCAATTAATAACTCCACAATGGTCTCTAAGTGTTCAAGTGATAGGAAGGGTTCTATGTCTCTCACTTTAAATGAAAAGCTGGAAATGATTACAGTTAGGAAGACATGTCAACAGCCAAGATATGCCAAAAGCTAGGCCTCTTGTGCCAGTTAGCCAAGATATGAATGCAAAGGAAAAGTTGTTGAAGGAAATTAAAAGTGCTACTCCAGTGAACACATGGATGATAAGAAAGCAAAACAACCTTATTGCTGATATGGAGAAAATTTTAGTGGTCTGGGCAGAAGATCAAACTAGCCACCACATTCCCTTAAGCCAAAAACCTAACCAGAGAAAGGCCCCAGCTCTCTCCAATATTATGAAGGCTGAAAGAGGTGAGAAAGCTACAGAAGAAAAGTTGGAAGTTAGCAGAGATTATTTCATGAGGTTTAAAGAAAGATGCCATCTCCATAATATAAAAGTGCAAAGTGAAGCAGCAAGTGCTAATGTAGAAGTTGCAGCAAGTTACCCAGAAAATCTTGCAAAGTGATGAAGATGTCTACACTAAACAACAGATGTTTAGTGTGGAAAAATCAGCCTTCTGTAGGAAGAAGATGCCATCTAAGACTTTCATAACTAGAGAGCAAAAGTCAATGCCTGGCTTTGAAGCTTGAAAGGATAGGCTGACGCTCTTGTTAGGGACTAATGCAGCTGGTGACTTTAAGTTAAAGGTAATGATGGTCATTTACCATTCTGAAAATCCCAGGTCCCTTCAGAATTCTGCTAAATCTACTCTGCCTGTGCTCTATAAATGAGACACCATCTTGATGATAGCACATCTATTTACAACATGGTTCACTGAATATTTTGAGTCTACTTTTCACACCCAGACACCTTTTGAGTCTACTTTTGACACCTAGACACCTACTGCTCAAATAAATACTCAAATGCAAAATACTACTGCTCATTGACAACGTGCCTGGTCACCCAAGAGCTCCAATGGAGATGAACAAGGGGATTAATATTGTTTTCATGCCTGCTAACACAATATACATTCTACAGCCCATGGCTCAAGAAGCGATCTTGACTTTCAAGTCTTATTGTTTAAGAAATACATTTTCGCCTCTACCCGGCCACCCATCGTCTGGGAAGTGAGGAGCGCCTCTGCCCGGCCACCCATCGTCTGGGAAGTGAGGAGCGCCTCTGCCCGGCCGCCCATCGTCTGGGAAGTGAGGAGCGCCTCTGCCCGGCCGCCCCGTCTGGGAAGAAGTGAGGAGCGCCTCTGCCCGGCCGCCCCGTCTGGGAAGAAGTGAGGAGCGCCTCTGCCCGGCCACTTCGTCTGGGAAGTGAGGAGCGCCTCTGCCCGGCCACCCATCGTCTGGGAAGTGAGGAGCGCCTCTGCCCGGCCGCCCCGTCTGGGAAGAAGTTAGGAGCGCCTCTGCCCGGCCGCCCCGTCTTTGGAGAAATGAGGAGCGCCTCTGCCCGGCCGCCCCGTCTGGGAAGAAGTGAGGAGCACCTCTGCCCGGCCGCCCCATCTGGGAAGAAGTTAGGAGCGTCTCTGCCCAGCTGCCCCGTCCGGGAAGAAATGAGCAACGTGTCTACCCGGTCGCCCCGTCTGGGAAGTGAGGAGCGCCTCTGCCCAGCCACCCTGTCTGGGAAGAAATGAGGAGCACCTCTGCCCGGCTGCCCCGTCTGGGAAGAAGTGAGGAGCACCTCTGCCCAGCTGCCCCATCTGGGAAGAAGTGAGGAGCGCCTCTGCCCGGCTGCCCCGTCTGGGATGTGGGGAGCACCTCTGCCCGACCACCCCGTCTGGGAGGTCTACCACGGAGGCCAGAAGCAATGTGGGGGCTGGACGTGGTGGCTCACACCTGTGGTCCCGGCACTCTGGGGGGCCAAGGCGGGTTGATCACTTCGGGCTAGGAGTTCAAGACCAGTCTGGCCAACATGGCGAAACATATGAAAAATACAACAGACAAACCAACCAACCAACTCAGTGACAACAAAACAGGTCTACCCTGGAGTCATACTCTAATTTTTTCTACTTTCCTCCCTTTCTGATCCTTTATCCCACTTTTTCTTCCTCTTCCTTCTCCTTCTTCATCAAATAGAGGATTGAGTTATTATCACTGATCCATATAAAGTCCCTCTCCCATTTATTTTAATTCCCACTCCCCATTTCTATTCCCTGTCTTCCCATGTGCAACCTTCCTAATATGTTTGATACGCATCTTTTTGTTTGTATGTATTTTTAGAAAATGTTTATTGTTTTTGTGTGCAAAAAAAATTAATAAAAAAAAAGCTATTAAAAAAAGAAATACATTTTATAAGGCTATAGCTGACATAGTGATTCTTCAGATGGATCTGGGCAAAATAAATTGAAAACCTTCTGGAAATGATTCACCATTCTAGATGCCATTAAGAACCTTCATGATCGACAGGAGGAGGTGAAAATAACACTAACAGGAGTTTGGAAGAAATTGATTCCAACTCTCGTGCTGACTTTGAGAGTTTCAAGACTTCATGGAGGGGGCCACTGCAGATGTGATAGAAATAGCAAGAGAACTAGAGTTAGAAGTTGAGCCTGAAAATGTGATTGAATTGCTGGAATCTCATGATAAACTTGAATGGATGAAGTGTTACTTCTATTTTTTTAAGAGATAAGATCTCACTCAGTTGCCCAGGCTGGAGTACAGTGGCATGATCAGAGCTTACTACAGTCTTGAACTCCTTGACTTGAGCTATGTTCCCACCTCAGCTTCCCTGGTAGCTGGAACTACAGGCATGCACTACTGCCCTTGGCTTTTTTTTTTTTTTTTTTTTTTTGTAAAGACAAGGTCTCGCTAAGTTCCCCAGGCTGGTCTCAAGTTCCTGGCCTCAAGTGATCCCCTCCTACCTGGGCCTCCCGAAGTGCTGAGATTATTATAGGCATGAGCCATGGCACCCAGTCAAGGAGTTGCTTCTTATGGATGAGCAATGAAAGGGGCTTCTTGAATTAGAAACTTCTCCTGGTAAAGATGCTGAAAACATTTTTGCTACTTGGGAGGCTGGGGCAGGAGGATCGCTTGAACCCAGGAGTTTGAGGCTGCAGTGAGCTATGATCCTTGCCACTGCACTTTAGCCTGGGTGGTAAGGCAAGACCCTGTCTCTTAAAAAAATATAGCAGCTCCTCATCCATGAAAGTTGTATCATTAGACTGTTGAAATGACAACAAAGGATTTAAAATGTCACATAAAATTATGATAAAGCAGTAGTGGGATTTGAGAAGATTGACTCCAATTTTGAAAGAACTTCTTCTGTGGAGAGAAATTCAAACAACATCATAATGCTAGTGATCTTCATGAAAGAAATAGTCAACTGATGCAGCAAACTTTATTGTTGTCTTATTTTAAGAAATTTCCATAGCCACTTTAGTAACCACCACCCTGGTCAGGCAGCAGCCATCAGCATTGAAGCAAGGCACTCTACCAGCAAAACAATTATGACTCACTGAAGGTCAGATGATCACTAGCATTTTTAGCAGTAAAATACGTTTAATTATATATACTGTTTTTAACATATAATGCTATTGCACACTTAATAGATGATGGTATAGTGTAAACATAACTTTTATATGCAGCAGGAAACCAAAAATATTTTGTGATTCTCTTTATTGTGGCAGTTGGATCCAAACTTGATCTCCAAGGTATGTCTGCATTAAGAGAGGCAAAATTAGCCAGGCACGGTGGCTCATGCCTGTAATCCCAGCACTTTGGGAGGCCGAGGCAGGTGGATCATGAGGTCAGGAGTTTGAGACCAGCCTGGCCAATGTGGTGAAACCTCATCTCTACTAAAAATACAAAAATTAGCCAGGCGTGGTGGCGCACACCTGTATTCCCAGCTACTCGGGAGGCTGAGGCAGGAGAATCACTTGAATCTGGGAGGCAGAGGTTGCAGTGAGCCGAGACTGCACCATTGCACTCCAGCCTGGGTGACAGAGGGAGACTCCATCTCAAAATAAACAGAAAAACAATGAGAAGCAAAGTTACCTGCCAGGGGCCACATGGAGAGTAACCTTCCATGTCCAAATCCAGTGCACTTTGCCATGTAAAGACACTATGGGTGCCAAACTGCTCTATTTCCTGTCACTGGTGCAAGTGCCATGAACCATGAATTTTACTAGAAGCAGTTGCTCCAATCACTAGTGTCCTGACCTATGTTCCAGAGAGCTCTCTGGACAGCCTACCCTGCCCCAGGGAACTCAGAGGCTACACCTAGAATATTGCAGCTGGAAAAGGTGCCCATTTGGTTATGACTGTGTGTTCTGTCTTATATGGAAGCATCTGCATACCTCCATATTATTTAGAGTAGGGTGGTGAGGAATCCTGGAAGACTTTGAACTTCATGGAGATATAGGAGGAATCAAATGCATACTCTGCCAAAATCTGGATCTCCAAAATGTTAAGTCCTAGTCATCAGAGAACCATAGATGAGGTCTGGCCTGCTGGTGACCAAATGCATAGCCTTATGGTTCCCACTGCTTTTGCAGTATTTGTTCTCTTCCTATGCTCCAGACATGCTCCTTCAAGATGTGAATGCAGATGGGAGGCCCCTAAAAGGATACTCCCCACCTCAGATATCATGGTATTGGGCAGCTCCTGCCTCATTTCCACACTTTGGCCACAGCTGATGCTCACAGTGAGTCCATACTGATGCTGTCATCAGCAATATGTGCCCCACCCCAACCTCTAGTTCATCCTAACAAACCTAGGATGCCTAAATCATGCAGTACAGAAAGTTATCTGAAATGCAAGGGTTGGGTTTAAGTGCTGAGTGTAATATCTGTCACCAAGAAAAGTCCATTAGCCAAAAATATAGTTAAAATAACTATGACATGAAGCATTCAAGGATAGTCTTCTATCCAGAGGAAGTCTCTTATAACTCTTCCATTAAATATACATTCTTTAGGATTATACCCATCAGTTAATATGTCCAGTGTCTTAACTTGGGAAGAGTTCACTTCCTGAAAATTTTTAGTGACAGATGGTAAAATGTAGAAGTAAGTGTCTGAGTGAAAGGGCACTCAACTTCAGATTTCTGAGGCTATTCTGGATCATTGTGGCTGGTACATGGTGACCCCTTGCCATGTTGATTCAAGTATTCTATTATTTAAAGTCTTCTTGGTTTTTTAATTTATTTATGTTTTAATTGACAAAAAATTATATATATCATGTACAATACATTTTGAAACCTGGATACATTGTGGAATGACTAAATCTAACTAATATATGCATTACCTCACTTATTATGGTGAGAACACTCAAAATCCACTCTCTTAGTAATCTTCAGGAATACAATACATTAACTGTAGTCCCCATGTTGTACAGCAAATCTCTTAGCTTACTTCTCCTATCTAACTGAAATATTGTATCTCCAACATCTCCCCAACGTCCACCCCTCAGACCCCGGTAGACACCATTCTACCTTGTTCCTGTGAATTGAATTTCTTTAGATTTCATATTAAAGTGAGATTATGTGATGTTTATCTTTCTGTACCTGCTTATTTTACTTAACATAATGCTCTCTAGGTTCGTCATGTTGTTGGAAATGACAGGATTTCCTTCTTTTTAAAAGCTGAATAATATTTGTTTATATATGTTGATGCTTCCATGTCTTGGCTGTTACGAATAACACTGCAATGAACATGGAGTGCAGATAACTCTTTGGCATGCCGATTTTATGTTCTTTAGATATATGCCCAGTAGTCTAATTGCTGGATAATATGGTAATTCTATTTTTATGGTTTTTTTAGGAACTTCCATACTATTTTCCATATGGGTATACTAATTTGCATTCACACCAACAGTACACAAGAATTCCCTTTTCTTCACATCTTTGCCAGCCCCTAGGATATTCTGTCTAACTGATAATAACCATTCCAACAGGTAGGTGTGAGGTGATAACTCATCATGGTTTTAATTTACATTTCTCTGATGATTAGTGATGTTGAGCATTTTTTTTCATCTACCTATTGGCTATCCATATGTCTTCTTTTGGTCCTTTGCCAATTTTTTAATCAGGTTGTTTGCTTGCTGGTGAGTTGTTTGAGTTAGTTACATATTTTGGATATTAGCCCTTATCAGATGCATGGTTTCTAAGTATTTTCTCCCATTCTATAGGTTGTCTCTTAACTCTGTTAGTTGTTTTCTTTGTGGTTTGATATTACCCCACTTGTCTATATTTGGTTCTCATTGCCCAGACCAATGTAATGGAGCTTTCCTTCTATGTTTTCTTCTAGTACTTTTACAGTTTTAGGTTTTACATTTAATTATTTAATCCATTTAGAATTGATTTTTGTATATGATGTGAAAAAAGGGTCCAATTTCATTCTTCTGCATGTGAGCATCCAGTTTTGCCAACAACTTTTATTGAAGAGGCTGTTCTTTGCCAGTTGAGTTTTCTTGGTATCTTTGTCAAAATCAGTTGACCATAAATGATTCTGTTTGTTTCTAGGTTCTCTGTCATATTCCTTTGATCTATGTTTCTGCTTTAAATGCCAGCATTATGCTGTTTTGATTTTTATAACTTTGTAATATACTTTAAAACCAGGTAGTGTGATATGTTCAGCTTTCTTGTTTTTGCCCAAGATAGTTCTAGCAATTTGGGGTCTTCGTGATTCCATATAAATTTTAAGGTTTTTTTTCTATTTCTGTGAAAAATGTCATTGGAATTTTGATATGATTGCACTGCATCTGTAGATCACTTTGGGTTGTATGGACATTTTAACAATATTATTAATTCTTCCAATCTGTGAAAACGGAATATCTCCACTTATTTGTGTCTTCAATTTCTTTCATCAATGTTTCAGTTTCCAGTGTACAAGTTTTTAATCTCCTTGTTTAAATTTATTTCTAAGTATCCTTTTTTTGGTAGCTATTGTAAATGGGATTGTTTCCTAGACTTCCTTTTTGATAGTTCATTTTTACTGTATAGAACTGCTACTGATTTTTTGTATGTTGATTTTTATGCCCTGCAACTTTATCAAATTTGTCCATTATTTCTAAACAGTTGTTTTAGGGTTTTCTGTATATCAGAGCATGTCATCTGCAAACAAGGACAAATTAACCTCTTTCTTTTCAGTCTGGATGCCTTTTATTTTTTTTTTTTTGAGATGGAGTCTTGCTCTGTCGCCCAGGCTGGAGTGCAGTGGCGTGATCTCGGCTCACTGCAAGCTTCGCCTCCTGGATTCACGCCATTCTCCTGCCTCAGCCTCCCGAGTAGCTGGGACTACAGGCACCCACCACCGCGCCCGGCTAATTTTTTTTTTTGTATTTTTAGTAGAGACGGGGTTTCACCATGGTCTCGATCTCCTGACCTCGTGATCCGCCCACCTCAGCCTCTCAAAGTACTGGGATTACAGGCGTGAGCCACCGCGCCCGGCTCTTTTATTCTCTGCCTGATTGCTCCAGCTAGCACTTTCAGTACTATGTTGAATAGAAGTGACGAGAAAGAGTGG
Organism: Nomascus leucogenys; assembly: GCF_006542625.1. Lineage (NCBI taxonomy): Eukaryota > Metazoa > Chordata > Mammalia > Primates > Hylobatidae > Nomascus > Nomascus leucogenys. Next base: position 18,417,997 of record NC_044393.1, on the reverse strand, counting down.
GCATCCTTGCCTTATTCCTGACATTAGAGGAAAAGTTTTCAACTTTCCACCATTAAGCCTGATATAACCTGTAGGCTTTTCATATATGGCCTTCATTGAATTGAGGTATGTTCCTCTGACTAATTTGTTGAAAGTTCTTCTCATGACAGCATGTTGAATTTTGTCAAATATTTTTTCTGCATCTGAGGAGATGATCATATGGTTTTTGTCCTTCGTTATATTAATGTGGTGTATCACATTTATAGATTTGTATATGTTGTATCATCGTTGGATCCTAGCGATAAATCCCATTTGATTTTGGTACATAATATATTTAATGTGTTATTGAATTAGCTGGCTAGTACTTCGTTAAAGATTCTTATATATGTTCTATTAGGCAGTTCTTGCGTTGCAAAAAGGAATACTCAAGATTGGGTAATTTATAAAGAAAAGAGGCTTACTTGGCTCATGGTTCTGCAGGCTGTGCAGGCATAGTGCCAGAATGTGTTTGGATTCTGGGGAGGCCTCAGGGAGCTTTTACTCATGGCAGAAGGCAAAGCAGGAGCAGGCATCTCACATGGCCAGAGTGCAAGCAAGAGAGAGAGGGGGCAGGGAGGTGCCACACACTTTTAAACAACCAGATCTCATGAGAACTCATCATCATGAGGACAGCACCAAGCCATGAGGGATCTGCCCCCATGACCCAAACACTTCCCACCAGGCCCCACCTCCAACACTAGGGATAATAATTCAACACGAGAATTGGTTGGAACAAATATTCAAACCATATTATATATGTTCACTATGGGTATTGGCCTATAATTTTCTTTTCTTGTAGTGTTCTTGTCTGGATTTAGTATAGAGGTAATGCTTACCTTGTAAAATGAGTTTAGATGTATTTCCTCTTCTTCTGGTTTTTGGAAGATTTTGGAAGGATCAATATTAATTCTTTATAAATGTTTGGTAGAATTCAGCAGTAAAGTCATCAAATCCTGGGCTCTTTTTTTTGGTAGGAGGATTTTATTATTGATTCAATCTCCTTACTTTTTATTGGTCTTTTCAAATTTCCAGTTTCTTCATGATTCAGTTTTGATAGATTTATGTGTCTAGGAATTTATCCATTTCTTCTTGCTTGTATAATTTTTTGGTATATAACTGTTTATAGTAGTCTCTTACAGTACATTGTTGTTTATCTGGTATCAGTTGTTATGTTTTTTCTTTGTGATTTATTTTAGTCTTTTCCCTTTATTTTTCATAGTCTACCTAAAGTTTTATCAATTTTATTTAGCTTTTCAAACACCTAGTTTCACTGACCTTTTCTATTATTTTTCTATTTTATTTATCTATTACATCTATTTTTGCTCTGGTCTTTATTATTTTTATCCTTCTGCTAAATTTGGACTTGTTTGTTCTTGTTTTTCTACTTCCTTGAGGTATAACATTAGATTGTTTATTTCAGATATTTCTTCTTTTTTGATGTGGATATTTATTGCTTGTCTAAGTTTTCCTCTTAAAGTTGCTTTTGCTGCATCCCCTAAGTTTTAGTATGTGGTGTTTCCAGTTTTGTTTGTCTCAAGATATTTTTAAATTTCCCTTTTAATTTCTTCATTGACCCACTGGTTATTTAGGAACATGTTGTTCCATTTCCATGTGTTTGTGAATTTTCAGAAATTCCTCCTCTTCTTGATTTCTAGTTTTATACCATTGTGGTCAGAAAATATGGTTGATATGACTTCAGTCTTTGTAAATTTGTTGAAACTTATTTTATGGTCAAATATATTATCTATCCTGGAAAATGTTCCATGTGCACTTGAGAAGAAAATATATTCAGCTGCTGTTGGATGGGATGTTTTGTATATGTTTGTTAGCCCATTGGGTCTAAAATCTAGTTCAAGTATGTTGTTTTCTTGTTGATTTTCTGTCTACATGATCTGCTCATTGCTGAAAGTGGGGTATTAAAGTCCCCTATTATTATATATTATAGTGTAACTCTCCCTTCAGATCTTTTAATATTTCCTTCATATTTAGATACTTCAATCTTGGATGAATAGATATTTATCATTGTTATATTTTCTTGATGAATTGACTTCTTTATCATTGTACAATCATTTTCTTTGTCCTGTATTGCAGTTTTTGACTCAAGGTCTATTTTGTCGATATAAACATAGCTACCCTTGAGCTCTTTTGGTTTCTCTTTTGGAAAAAGGAAAAAGAATACTTTTTTCCACCTCTTTACTTTCAGTCTATGTGTGTTCTTAAAGGTGAAGTGAGTGTCTTTCAGGAAGCATATAATTGGGCCTTGTTTTTTTATCTATTCAGTCACTCTATGCCTTTTGATTGGAGAATTTAATCTATTACATTCAAAGCAATTGTTGAGAAGGAAGGGCTTACTACTGCCATTTTGTTAGTTGTTTTCTGGTTATTTTGCAGATCCTTTATTCCTCTCTTACTGGCTTCCATTGTGGTTTGATGGTTTTCTGTAGTGGTGTGATTTGAATCTGTTCTTTTAATCTTATGTATGTCTGCTATTGGTTTTCACTTTGTGTTTACCATGAGGCTTTCAAAAAACATCTTAGAGTTATAATAAACTATTTTAAGCTGATAACAATTTAACTTTGATAACATAAAAAACTATAAGCTTTTTTTCGGGGGGCGGTGGGGGGTGATGGGTGCAGTGGCTCATGCCTGTAATCCCAGCACTTTGGAGGCCAAGGCAGGTGGATCACTTGAGGCCAGCCTGGCCAACATAGCAAAACCTCATCTCTGCTAAAAATCCAAAAAGTTAGTTGGGCATGGTTGCACATGCCTGTAATCCCAGCTACTCAGGAGGATGAGGCACACAAGAATCACTGGAACCCAGAAGGCAGAGGTGGCAGTGAGCCGAGATTATTCCACTGCACTCCAGCCTGGGCAATAGAGCAAGACTCTGTCTCAAAAAAAAAAAAAAAAAAAAACTATGCACTTTTTCTCTACTACCACCATGCCCTGCATTTTAAATTTTTGATATCACAGTTTACACCTTTTTATATTGTGTGCCCCCGAAAAATTATTGTGGCTATTAATTTTAATAATAACTTTGTCTTTCAACCTTCATACTAAAGATATATGTGATTTGCACACCACCATTCAGTATTAGGGTATTCTGAATTTGACTGCGTGCTTACTTTGACCATTAAGTTTTATATGTTTTTGTGTTGCTAATTAGTATATTTTACTTTAAGCTTGAATATTCCCTTTAGCATTTCCTGTAAAATCAGCCTGGTGATGGTGAACTCCCTCAGCTTTTGTTTGGGAAAGTCTTTATCTCTCCTTCATTTCTGAAGGATAGCTTTGCAGGGTATAGTATTTGGGCTTGACAGGTTTTTTTCCTCCAGCATTTTAAACATAATATATCATCCCACTTGCTCCTGGCATGTTAGGTATCTGCCAAGAAATCTGCTACTAACCTTATTGGAACTTTATTATATGAGTTTTTTTATTTTCTCTTGCTGCTTTCAGGATCCTCTCTTTGTCCTTAATTTTTGACAGTTTGGTTATCAAATGTCCTGGTGTAGTCTTGTTTAGATTGAATTTCACTGGACAATTTTGACCTTCCTGTACCTGGATATTTATATTTGTCTCCCTATTTGGAAATTTTTCTGCTAATATTTCTTTAAATAACTTTTCTACCCCTTTGTCTTTCCATTCTCCTTCATGAACTCCCATAACTTGATATTTGATCTTTTGATGCTGTCCCATAAACTCTGTAAGCTTTCTTTTTTGTTGTTGAGTTTTGTTTGTTTGCTTGCTTGGGGCTTCCTTGTTTTTGAGACAGTGCCTCAGTTCTGTCACCCAGACTGGAGTGCAGTGGCACAATCATGCCTCACTGCAGCCTTGACCTCCCAGGCTCAAGTGACACTCCCACCTCAGCCCCCCAAGAAGCTGGAGCTGGGACTACAGATGCGTGCCACCATGCCCAGCTAATTTTTTTTGTAGAGGGCAGGGGTCTCACTTTGTTGCCCAGGCTAGTCTCAAACTCCTGGGCTCAAGTGATACTCAAGTGATACTCCCACCTCAGCCTCCCAGAATGCTGGGATTACAGGTATGAGCCACTACACCCAGCAATCTTATAAGTTTTCTTTATTCCTTCTCATTCTCTTTTTCTTCTCCGACTGTATATTTTCAAATAACCTATCTTTAAGTTCACAAATGCTTTCTTCTGCTCAATTTCTCATCGATTCCATTTTTCATTTCATTGTACTTTTTAGCTCCAGTTTGACTGATATTTGATTTCTGTTTGATATGTTCTATAACTTCAATCTCTCATTAAATTTATCATTTTGGTCATTTTATTGTTTGCCTGATTTGATTGAATTGTTTCTCTGTATTTTCTTGAAGTTCACTGAGCTTCCTTAAAACAATTATTTTGAATTGTCTGTCAGGCAGTTCATATATCTCCATTCTTTTGGTATCAGCTACCAAGAGATCACTGTATTCTTTGGTGTTCTCCTTGTATTTTATTTTTTCTTATTGCCTTACATTAATGTGTGTGCGTTTGAAGAAATAAGGACATTTCAGTATTTGAAGACTAGTTTTTTCTGGGGAAGCCCTTCATCAGTCATCTAGAGGTTCGGGAGAGGCCATCTGGCATGATCCAAGGTCATACTTGCTGCTAGAGTCCTCAGGCAGGCTGGCCTGGCTCCTGGGTCAGGAGGTGGGTGGGCCTGGTGCTTGATTCCACAGGGTTGGGCCTGAAGCCTGGATCCACTGCAGTGAATTTGTTGATTGGGTCTGCAGGAATGGTGTTGGAGCCAGCGTTCATGAAGGCAGGCCTGGACCTTGTATCAGTGAAGGCCAGCCTCATGCCTGGGTACACAGAAGCTAACCTGGCTCTGGGAAGGGCCATGAGCCTGAATCTACAGGATCTGGCCAAGTTCTGGGAGGGGGATGGCACCTGGGACTATTGAGATGGGTCTGGAGCCTGAGTACATCAGGGCTGTCCTGGAGCTTATGTCTGCAGGGGTGTTCTTGGAGCCTCAGTCTACGGGATCTGGCCTAGAACTGAGTTCTACTGGGGTGGGCCTGGACCCTGGATCTGCTGTATCAGGCCTGGACTCTGGGTTCACTGGACCTCGGATGCACATGGACTGGCCTGGAGCCTACAGCCAACCTGGTACTGGGGCTAGTGTGGAGTTTGGTCCACAAGGGCTGGTCTGGAGCCTCAGATCATGGGCACTGACCTGGTGCCTAGAGTCACTGGAGCTGTCCTGGAGCCTAGAGCCAAGAAGGCTGGTCCAGCTCTGGAGTCTACTAAGACTCTTGGACCTTCAGTCAAATGGAGGGCGGTGCTATGGAGACTGGCTTGGCACTGTGCAGGACTGAGCCTGTGTCTGTGGGTATCTTCCTGGTGTATAAGGCCAGGGATGCTGATCTGGCACTGGAATGGGTGGGAAGCCTGTGGCCACGGGGATTGGCTTAGTACTGCATGGCCCTGGATCTTGTATTTGTAGGGCCTGGCCTGGAGGCTGAGTCTGCATGTGCTGGTCTGAGGAGTAGGGCTGTGGGAATCAACCTGGTGCTGAGGTAGACTTGAAGCCTGAAGCTATGAGGGTGAGCCCAGTGCTGGAGAAGGTCCAGAGCTTAGGGCCTTGGGATCTGCCTGGCTCTGGGATGGGCTTGGATCATGACTCTGTTGGGGCTAGCCTGAAGCTAGGACTGCTGGGGCCTGTCTGCCACTGGGGCCGCTAAGGTTGACCTGGCACTAGAGCAGACCCAGAGATCAAGTCTGCTAGGCAGACCTGGAGCCTGGGGCTGCTGAGGTCAGCCTATTTGTAATTTCTTTCTTCTGACAATTAGAAACCTTACTCAAATTATCTTCCAGTTATTTGCTTATTTGTTTAAACTTGTATATATGGAAAGTAGTTTTAGAATTGTTTATCCATATCCCTATAAGAAACCAATTACCAGACACCTGTTCTCTAAACAAGTGAGTGAATGTGCTACTGAAAATTCCCCACATTAAAAATGGGACAGAAATGAAATTCTGTTCTGTGAAGCCCATGAAATTAGCTTATCAGTTCTAAGCTTATCAGATGGGACGGCAAAAGTTGGAAGCTAGTCTGCAATGTAGGTGAGGAACAATACTGGGGATTTGTAATAAGGGTACTCATGGATGGTGGGATGAGCTGAAAAAAGGCAAGGCCACTACTGGTAAATAAGTTTATTTTTCAAGTGTTTGCTGTTGTCCAGTTCTCAGTAAAAATAGACTGGTGTTCCTAAAAGTAGCCACAGGGTGCTACTATGAGACCTGTTAAACATTTCCCAGCCCACACAGGTGGCAGCCTGGTGGGAAGCTACGGTTTTAGTAATCTTCACTGGTTTCCTGTAAAACAAAAAGGTTAGATTTTTAGAGGCTAGAGAACTCTGAGAAACAAGCATTCATTCCTCCTGCTTAATAATATCCATGTTCACCAGACAATGGGACAAGAATACTTTAACATAACAACAGGAGTTGTCCGCTTCTGAGTAGGTGAGGTATTGGTCTACTGAACAAAAAAAGGTGGAGACTCTGGGCCTGGCTGAGCCAAATGGCCCATGGGAAAGTCTGACTATGGAAGCAGTGGTTAGAAATCTGGACAAATTTAGGAAAAATAGCAAACTATGGTGTAATACAAAGAAGACAACACAGACAGATATTGATTATCTAATGAAAGAATCAATGGGGTCTAAGCTGGTGTCTTGATTTACTCGCCAGTGAATTGCTTTCCAAGTTAAAGGGACATTGTCTTCTGTTATTTTTGTACCTAGAATTTGGGGTACCTCAGTCTTCTGTTTAGGAATAACAGCCTCTGAGGAGGGAATGATAATCAGTGAAGATATACACCCAAGCAAACATCTCCCAACTCACGACGTTTATCCAGCAGATGTTTCCACAATAGGTCCAGCAGCATGTATAATTTTTGTCTTCACATCTAAAGGCTTTAGAACACTTATTGGTACATTCTTTGACATTTGGCTTTCCCCAGCATTCTTCAAGCAACAATTCCTTCCCTGAAATTGAGATGAGATGGTCAAAGGTTGATAGTACGTTTCAGCCAAGAGCGAAAAGAAAGGCCCTTCATACGTTTAACAGTTCCTCCTGGAATCTGGGCCCCAAATCCCAACCAAGATACCTATTTGCCTTTTAAGGGAATTGCCTTCATGAGCCTCCTCAAATTCCTGTCATTATACCTTCACTGACCCCATTGCATCTTCACTGACCTCTTTTCCTTCTCGACCTCTGCAGGCTTCACCAGTGTTGCAGGCCTCTGGATCCTCTCTGAGCATCCCAACGATACAACTCAGTCAACCCCCAGCATTCACATAACCTCCTATAAAATCTGCATTTACATAACAGGAGATCTCAGGGCCTGGCATATCTTGTAGCCTTATTGAAATGCCTATGTCACAGTGTGGGAAGCTAGGCCAGGTCAAGTAAGAAACAGATTCTCTCCCTTTTTCTTTCCCTACTTGCTGACTCTGTGGTTAATAACTCAGCCTCTCTTCAAATTCTGAGGTCTCTCAGTTTTCTTAGCCCCTCCATTCAGCCCATTTTCTCATCATATGACCCCCAAGATTGCCCCACTAAGAACCGATCTCAAGCTTCTTTCCTAATTTTTCACATTCTGAAAGCCTTGCCACTGAAACTAAGGGTATGTACTAAGAAATGCCCATTTGGTACTCATATGACAAAGTATATGCAGCTAGGGCACAGGGATACCAGTATAGAGCTACACGATTAGCTCTATACTGACATCTCACCCTCAAAGACAGCCTAACATTGGAAAATATTTTTATGCTTATAGCTTGTGGTATATATACACATACATATGTTTGTATACATATAAATATATATATATATATAGAGAGAGAGAGAGAGAGATGGAAAGAGATATAGACAGATATTGCTATTTTAAAGGTTAAAAGAGGAAGCATTGAAGGACCTCAGCTTAGGGATTTCTTGAATCTCTGTGCATACAAAATTGTCTGATTCTCTGATGGGTAATACTATGAAGGTGGGTCCTGAGTCAGATACAGCAGACATGAAACCCCCTCCCTTGTTCAGAAACAAGCTCATCCCCCTCCTGTGGCTCCTAATCCAGCCTCACCACCTACTGTCATATCTTTTCTTCCTCATTTCTCCCAGCACAGACAGTAGCACCATACAGAAGAATGTCATGAGCATGGGTATCCAGAGCTTCATGAGGCTGGCCATATGTCTCTGAATATATGTTGTCGGAAGGATTATTTTTCTTCCCAGTCACTGCTAGAGATCAAGACATATAAATAGGGAAAGAGAGGTGTGAAGCAAGAGAAAGTGCTTGTCGAATTTCTTCATTCTTTATCTTCTCACTATTCCCCTTAGGCCTCTGCCTACCCAACAACTGGCACACCTAAGCTGAGCGTTGGCTTTGCTAAAAGGAATCTCTCCATCTCACACCTCATGCTTTCCTTTTGCTGGAAAAAAATGTAATATGTTGCCTTATTTTGATTAAAACATAATTCAAATTCAGCTTACAAAAAAATTTTTTTTTAATCTTTTATTTTAGGTTTGGGGTATATGTGAAGGTTTGTTACACAGGAAAACTTGTGTCATGAGAGTTTGTTGTACAGATTATTTCATCACCGAGGTATTAAGCCCAGTATCCAACAGTCATCTTTTCTGCTCGTCTCCCTCCTTCCACCCTTCACCCTCAAGTAGACCCCAGTGTCGGTTGTTCCTTCTTTGTATTCATGAGTTCTCATCATTTAGCTCCCATTTATAAGTGAGAACATGTAGTATTTGAACAAAATTCTTTTTGAAAATGTATTCAACATTAATTGAACACCTACTATGTGCCAGGCACTATTATACACCATATATAGAGAGAGGGTCCTTAACTTATGATGGTTTGACATACAACTTTTCAACTTTATGATGGTGCAAAAGCAATACACATCCAGTAGAAATTGTACTTTAAGTACCCATCAACCATTCTGGAGGTTTTCTTTTGGTTTTTTTGTTTGTTTGTTTGTTTGTTTTTGTTGTTGCATAATATTCCATTCTGTGACTATGTCACACAATATTTATTCATTTTCATGAAAATGAACATTTAGGGGCCAAATAGGAACAGCTCCAGTCTACAGCTCCCAGTGTGAGCGATGGAGAAGACGGGTGATTTCTGCATTTCCAGCTGACGTACCAGGTTCATCTCACTGGGGAGTGTCAGAAAGTGGGTGCAGGACAGTGGGTGCAGCACACCAAGTGTGAGCCAAAGCAGGATAAGGCATTGCCTCACCTGGGAAGTGCAAGGGGTCAGGGAATTCCCTTTCCTAGTCAAAGAAAGGGGTGACAGACGGCACCTGGAAAATTGGGTCACTCCCATCCTAATACTGTGCTTTTCTAACGGTATTAGCAAACGGCACACCAGGAGATTATATCCTGCACCTGGCTCAGAGGGTCCTATGCCCACAGAGCCTCACTCATTGCTAGCACAGCAGTCTGAGATCAAACTGAAAGGCGGCAGCGAGCCTGGGGGAGAGGCGCCCACCATTGTGGAGGCTTGAGTAGGTGAACAAAGCAGCCGGGAAATTTGAACTGGGTGGAGCCTACCGCAGCTCAAGGAGGCCTTGCCTGCCTCTGTAGACTCCACCTCTGGGGGCAGGGCATTGCCAAACAAAAGGCAGGAGAATCCTCTGCAGACTTAAATGTCCCTGTCTGACAGCTTTGAAGAGAGTAGTGGTTCTCACAGCACGCAGCTGGAGATCTGAGAACAAACAGACTGCCTCCTAAGTGGGTCCCTGACCCCCAAGTAGCCTAACTGGGAGGCACCCCACAGTAGGGCAGACTGACACCTCACATGGCCAAGTACTCCTCTGAGACAAAACTTCCAGAGGAATGATGAGGCAGCAACATTTGCTGTTCACCAATATCTGCTGTTGTGCAGCCTCCACTGCTGATACCCAGGCAAACAGGGTCTGGAGTGGACCTCCAGCAAACTCCAACAGACCTGCAGCTGAGGGTCCTGACTGTTAGAAGGAAAACTAACAAACAGAAAGGACATCCACACCAAAACCCCATGTGTACATCACCATCATCAAAGACCAAAGGTAGATAAAACCACAAAGATGGGGATAAAACAGAGCAGAAAAACTGGAAACTCTAAAAATCAGAGTGCCTGTCCTCCTCCAAAGGAACACAGCTTCTCACCAGCAATGGAACAAAGCTGGACAGAGAATGACTTTGATGAGCTGAGAGAAGGCTTCAGACCATCAAACTACTCTGAGCTAAAGGAGGAAGTTCGAACCCATGGCAAAGAAGTTAAAAACCTTGAAAAAAAATTAGACGAATGGCTAACTAGAATAACCAATGCAGAGAAGTCCTTAAAGGAATTTGGATGGAGCTGAAAACCAAGGCATGAGAACTACGTGATGAATGCACAAGCCTCAGTAGCCGATTCGATCAACTGGAAGAAAGGGTATCAGTGATGGAAGATCAAATAAATGAAATGAAGTGAGAAGAGAAGTTTAGAGAAAAAAGAATAAAAAGAAATGAACAAAGCCTCCAAGAAATATGGGACTATGTGAATAGACCAAATCTACGTCTGATTGGTGTACCTGAAAGTGATGAGGAGAATGGAACCAAGTTGGAAAACACTCTGCAGGATATTATCCAGGAGAACTTCCCCAATCTAGCAAGGCAGGCCAACATTCAAATTCAGGAAATACAGAGAATGCCACAAAGATACTCCTTGAGAAGAGCAACTCCAAGACACATAATTGCCAGATTCACCAAAGTTGAAATCAAGGAAAAAATGTTAAGGGCAGCCAGAGAGAAAGGTCGGGTTACTCACAAAGGGAAGCCCATCAGACTAACAGCTGATCTCTCTGCAGAAACTCTACAAGCCAGAAGAGAGTGGGGGCCAATATTCAACATCCTTAAAGAAAAGAATTTTCAACCCAGAATTTCATATCCAGCCAAACTAAGCTTCATAAGTGAAGGATAAATAAAATCCTTTACAGACAAGCAAATGCTGAGAGATTTTGTCACCAGCAGGCCTGCCCTAAAAGAGCTCCTGAAGGAAGCACTAAACATGGAAAGGAACAACGACTACCAGCCCCTGCAAAAACATGCCAAATTGTAAAGACCATCAAGACTAGGAAGAAACTGCATCAACTAACGAGCAAAATAACCAGTTAACATCATAATGACAGGATCAAATTCACACAAAACAATATTAACCTTAAATGTAAATGGGCTAAATTCTCCAATTAAAAGACACAGACTAGCAAATTGGGTAAAGAGTCACTACGCATCAGTGTGCTGTATTCAGGAAACCCATCTCACGTGCAGAGACACACATAGGCTCAAAATAAAGAGATGGAGGAAGATCTACCAAGCAAATAGAAAACAAAAAAAGGCAGGGGTTGCAATCCTAGTCTCTGATAAAACAGACTTTAAACCAACAAAGATCAAAAGAGACTAAGAAGGCCATTACATAATGGTAAAGGGATCAATTCAACAAGAAGAGCTAACTATCCTAAATATATATGCACCCAATACAGGAGCACCTAGATTCATAAAGCAAGTCCTTAGAGACCTACAAAGAGACTTAGACTCCCACACAATAGTAATGGGAGACTTTAACACCCCACTGTCAACATTACACAGATCAATGAGACAGAAAGTTAAAAAGGATACCCAGGAATTGAACTGAGCTCTGCAGCAAGAGGACCTAATAGACATCTACAGAACTCTCCACCCCAAATCAACAGAATATACATTCTTCTCAGCACCACACCGCACTTATTCCAAAATTGACCACATAGTTGGAAGTAAAGCACTCCTCAGCAAATGTAAAAGAACAGAAATTATAACAAACTATCTCTCAGCCACAGTGCAATCAAACTAGAACTCAGGAAATGGAACTTAACACCCACTCAACATTAGACAGATCAATGAACAGAAAGTTAAAAAGGATACCAGAATTGAACTGAGCTCTGCAGCAAGAGACCTAATAGACATCTACAGAACTCTCCACCCCAAATCAACAGAATATACATTCTTCTCAGCACCACACCGCACTTATCCAAAATTGACCACATAGTTGGAAGTAAAGCACTCCTCAGCAAATGTAAAAGAACAGAAATTATAACAAACTATCTCTCAGACCACAGTGCAATCAAACTAGAACTCAGGATTAAGAAACTCACTCAAAACCACTCAACTACATGGAAACTGAACAACCTGCTCCTGAATGACTACTGGGTACATAACGAAATGAAGGCAGAAATAAAGATGTTCCTTGAAACCAATGAGAACAAAGACACAACATACCAGAATCTCTGGGACACATCCAAACCACTGTGTAGAGGGAAATTTATGGCACTAAATGCCCACAAGAGAAAGCAGGAAAGATCTAAAACTGACACCCTAACATCACAATTAAAAGAACTAGAGAAGCAAGAGCAAACACATTCAAAAGCTAGCAAAAGGCAAGAAATAACTAAGATCACAAAAGAACTGAAGCAAATAGAGACACAAAAAACCTTTCAAAAAATCAATGAATCCAGGAGCTGGTTTTTTGAAAAGATCAACAAAATTGATAGACCACTAGCAAGACTAATAAAGAAGAAAAGAGAGAAGAATCAAATAGATGCAATAAAAAATAATAAAGGGGATATCACCACCGATCCCACAGAAATACAAACTACTATAAGAGAATACTATAAATACCTCTACACAAATAAACTAGAAAATCTAGAAGAAATGGATAAATTCCTAGACACATACACCCTCCCAAGACTAAACCAGGAAGAAGTTGAATCTCTGAATAGATCAATAACAGGCTCTGAAATTGAGGCAATAATTAATAGCCTACCAACCAAAAAAAGTCTAGGACCAGATGGATTCACAGCCAAATTCTACCAGAGGTACAAGGAGGAGCTGGTACCATTCCTTCTGAAATTATTCCAATCAATAGAAAAAGAGGGAATCCTCCCTAACCCATTTTATGAGGCCAGCATCATCCTGATACCAAAGCCTGGCAGAGACACTACAATAAAAGATAATTTTAGACCAATATCCCTGATGAACATCAATGCAAAAATCCTCAATAAAATACTGGCAAACCAAATCCAGCAGCATATCAAAAAGCTTATCCACTGTGATCAAGTGGGCTTCATCCCTGGGATGCAAGGCTGGTTCAACATATGCAAATCAATAAACATAATCCAGCATATAAACAGAACCAATGACAAAAACCATATGATTATTTCAATGGATGCAGAAAAGGCCTTTGACAAAATTAACAACCTTCCATGCTGAAAACTCTCAATAAATTAGGTATTGATGGGATGTATCTCAAAATAATAAGAGCTATCTATGACAAACACACAGCCAATATCATACTGAAGGGGCAAAAACTGGAAGCATTCCCTTTGAAAACTGGCACAAGACAGGAATGCCCTCTCTCACCACTCCTATTCAACATAGTGTTGGAAGTTCTGGCCAGGGCAATCAGGCAGGAGAAGGAAATAAATGATATTCAGTTAGGAAAAGAGGAAGTCAAATTGTCCCTGTTTGCAGATGACATGATTGTATATCTAGAAAACCCCATTGTCTCAGCCCAAAAGCTCCTTAAGCTGATAGGCAACTGCAGCAAAGTCTCAGGATACAAAATCAATGTGCAAAAATCACAAGCATTCTTATACACCAATAACAGACAAACAGAGAGCCAAATCATGAGTGAATTCCCATTCACAATTGCTTCAAAAAGAATAAAATACCAAGGAATCCAACTTCCAAGGGATGTGAAGGACCTCTTCAAGGAGAACTACAAACCACTGCTCAATGAAATAAAAGAGGATACAAACAAATGGAAGAACATTCCATGCTCATGGGTAGGAAGAATCAGTATCGTGAAAATGGCCATACTGCCTAAGGTAATTTATAGATTCAATGCCATCCCCATCAAGCTACCAATGACTTTCTTCACAGAATTGGAAAAAACTACTTTAAAGTTCACATGGAACCAAAAAAGAGCCCGCATTGCCAAGTCAATCCTAAGCGAAAAGAACAAAGCTGGAGGCATCACACTACCTGACTTCAAACTATACTATAAGGCTACAGTAACCAAAACAGCATGGTACTGGTACAACAACAGAGACATAGATCAATGGAACAGAACAGAGTCCTCAGAAATGATGGCACATATCTACAACTATCTGATCTTTGACAAACCTGACAAAAACAAGAAATGGGGAAAGGATTCCCTATTTAATAAATGGTGCTGGGAAAACTGGCTAGCCATATGTAGAAAGCTGAAACTGGATCCCTTCCTTACACCTTATACAAAAATTAATTCAAGATGGATTAAAGACTTAAATGTCAGACCTAAAACCATAAAAACCCTACAAGAAAACCTACGCAATACCATTCAGGACATAGGCGTGGGCAAGGACTTCATGTCTAAAACACCAAAAGCAATGGCAACAAAAGCCAAAATTGACAAATGGGATCTAATTAAACTAAAGAGCTTCTGCACAGCAAAAGAAACTACCATCAGAGTGAACAGGCAACCTACAGAATGGGAGAAAATTTTTGCAACCTACTTATCTGACAAAGGGCTAATATCCAGAATCTACAATGAACTCAAACAAATTCACAAGAAAAAAGCAACCCCATCAAAAAGTGGGTGAAGGACATGAACAGACACTTCTCAAAAGAAGACATTTATGCAGCCAAAAAACACATGAAAAAATGCTCATCATCATTGGCCATCAGAGAAATGCAAATCAAAACCACAGTGAGATACCATCTCACACCAATTAGAATGGCCATCATTCAAAAGTCAGGAAACAACAGGTGCTGGAGAGGATGTGGAGAAATAGGAACACTTTTACACTGTTGGTGGGACTGTAAACTAGTTCAACCATTGTGGAAGTCAGTGTGGCGATTCCTCAGGGATCTAGAACTAGAAATACCATTTGACCCAGCCATCCCATTACTGGGTATATACCCGAAGGACTATAAATCATGCTGCTATAAAGACACATGCACACGTATGTTTATTGCGGCACTATTCACAATAGCAAAGAGTTGGAACCAACCCAAATGTCCAACAACGATAGACTGGATTAAGAAAATGTGGCACATATGCACCATGGAATACTATGCAGCCATAAAAAATGATGAGTTCATATCCTTTGTAGGGACATGGATGAAACTGGAAAACATCATTCTTAGTAAACTATTGCAAGGACAAAAAACCAAACAGCGCATGTTCTCACTCATAGGTGGGAATTGAACAGTGAGAACTCATGGACACAGGAAGGGGAACATCACACTCCGGGGTCTTTTGTGGGGTGGTTGGAGGGGGGAGGGATAGCATTGGGAGATATACCTAATGTTAAATGACGAGTTACTGGGTGCAGCACACCAACATGGCACATGTATACATGTGTAACTAACCTGCATGTTGTGCACATGTACCCTAAAACTTAAAGTATAATGAAAAAAAGAAAATGAACATTTAGGTTGTCTGCAGTGGTTTCACCGTTGAAATCATAAAACTAAAGCAGCCATGAACAAGTATACTATTCTCCTGCACATGAATGAGAATTGTTCCTCCTTCCACCCATGCTTTTCTCTTTAATGTTTTCTATTTTCAGTACAGTATTATATATATTACATGAGCTATTCAACACTTTATTATTAATAAGCTTTGTGTTAGATAATTTTGCCCAACAGTAAGCTAATGTTAAGTGTTAAATAGCTTACAAAATTCTTAAAACATAAAGCGCATAAAAGAATGTGAAAATATTTTTAGTAATTCCACTATATTGATGTATAATATTCTATCTTTCATGTGTGCATAGATATAGATTTTTTATAAAACGAAATTAAATAAGCTTGCTGTTATATAATGACTTTTAAAAAACTATTAAGATATAACTGACATATAAAAAGCTATTTATAGGACATATTTAATGTATACAACTACAATGAGTTTGAAGACAAGTATACATCCATGTAATCATCATCACAATCTAGGCCATAAACATATCCATCGCCTCCAATAGTTTCCACAGGCCTTTTTACTTATTATTTGGTGTGTGTGTGTGCAATAAAAGTAAGACCTATCATCTCAAATTTTTAAGTTTGCAATACAGTATTGCTAACTATGGGCACTATGCTATACAACAAGTCTCTGAGATGTATCCATCTTGTATAACTGAAATTTTGTGCCCTTTGACTAATATCTTCAATCTCTCTGCTTGTTATTGGTCTGTTCAGGGTATCTAATTCTTCCTGATTCAAGTTAGGAGGGTTGTATTTTTCCAGGAATTTATCCATCTCTTCTAGGTTTTCTAGTGCATGTGTGTAAAGGTGTTCATAATAGCCTTACATGATCGTTTGTATTTCTGTGGTGTCAGTTGTAATATCTCCCGTTTCATTTCTTAATGAGTTTATTTGGATTTTCTCTCTTATTTTCTTGGTTAATCTTGCTAATAGTATATCAATTTTATTTATCTTTTCAAAGAACCAGCTTTTTGTTTCATTTATCTTTTGTATTTTTTTGTTCCAATTTCATTTAATTCTGCTCTGATCTTGGTTATTTTTTTTTTATCACACTTTAAGTTCTGGAGTACATGTGCAGAACGTGCAGGTTTGTTATATAGGTATACACGTGCCATGGTGATTTGCCATACCCATCAACCCATCATCTACATTAGGTATTTCTCCTAATGCTAACCCTCCCCCAGCCCCCCACCCCCCCGCCGACAGGCCCAGTGTGTGATGCCCGCCCTCCATGTCCATGTGTTCTCATTGTTCAACTTCCACTTATGAGAATATGCAGTGTTTGGTTTTCTGTTCTTGTGTTAGTTTGCTGAGAATGATGGTTTCCAGCTTCATCCATATCCCTACAAAGGACATGAACTCATCCTTTTTTGTGGCTGCATAGTATTCCATGGTGTTTATGTGCCACAAAATCATGAAGCCTTTGCTCATCCCTATGTCCTGAATGGTACTGCCTACGTTTTCTTCAAGGGTTTTTATGGTTTTAGGTCTTGTGTTTAAGTCTTTAATCCATCTTGAGTTGATTTTTGTATAAAGTTAAGGAAAGGATCCAGTTTCAACTTTCTGCATATGGCTAGCCAGTTTTCCCAGCACCATTTATTAAATAGGGAATCCTTTCCCCATTGCTTGCTTTTTTTCAGGTTTGTCAAAGATCAGATGGTTGTAGATGTGTGGTGTTATTTCTGAGGTTTCTTCTGCTGGGTTTGGATTTGGTTTGTTCTTGTTTCTCTAGTCCCTTGAGGTGTGACATTAGCATGTCAATTTGTGCTCTTTCAGTCTTTTTGATGTAGGCATTTAGGGGTATGGGCTTTCCTGTTAGCACCACCTTTGCTTTATCCCAGAGGTTTTGATAGGTTGTGTCACTACTATTGTTAAGTTCGAATAATGTTTTAATTTCCATCTTGATTTCATTTTTGACCCAATGATCATTCAGGAGCAGGTTATTTAATTTCCATATATTTGCATGGTTTTGTAGCTCTTTTTGGAATTGATTCCCAGTTTTATTCCACTGTGGTATGAGAGAGTGCTTGATATAATTTCAATTTTCTTAAATTTATTTTTTTTAATTTTTAATTTTTGGAAACAGTCTCGCTCTGTCACCTAGGCTGGAATGCAGTGGTGCAATCTTGATTCACTGCAACCTCTGGCTCTGAGGTTCAAGTACTTATCATGCCTCAGCCTCCCGAGTAGCTGGGACTACAGGCATGTGCTGCCATTCCTGGCTAACTTTTGTATTTTTAGTAGAGATGGAGTCTCACCATGTTGGCCAGGCTGGTCTTGAACTCCTGACCTCAGGTGATCCACCCACCTCAGCCTCCCAAAGTGCTGGGATTACAGGCATGAGCCACCATGCCTGGACCAATTTTCTTAAGTTTATTGAGGCTCGTTTTGTGGCCTATCATATGATCTATCTTGCAGAAAGTTCCATGCACTGTTGAATAGAATGCATATTCTCTGGTTGTTGGATAGAATGTTCTGTATATATCTGTTAAGTCCATTTGTTCCAAGGTATAGTTTTAATCCATTGTTTGTCAACTTTCTGTCTTGATGATCTGTCTCGTGCTTTCGGTGGAGTATTGAAATCCCCCACTATTTTGTGTTGCTGTCTATCTCATTTCTTATGTCTATTAGTAATTGTCTTATAAATTTGGGAGCTCCAGTGTTATGTGCATATTTGTTTAGGATTGTGATTTTTCCTGTTGGACAAGGTCTTTTACCATTATATAATGTCCCTCTTTGTCTTTTTTAACTGTCATTGCTTTAAAGTTTGTTTTGTCTGATATAAGAATAGCTACCGCTGCTCGCTTTTGGTGTTCATTTGCATGAAATGCCCTTTCCACCCCTTTAATTTGTTATGAATCCTTACGTGTTAGGTGAGTCTCTTGAAGGCATCAGAGAGTTGGTTGGTGAATTTTTTTTTTTTCCATGCTGCAGTTCTGTATCTTTTGAGTAGAGCATTTAGGCCATTTACATGTGTTTCCAGAATTTGTTTCAAGACTTAGAGCTCCTTTTAGCAGTTCTTGTAGTGGTAGTTTGATAGAGGCGAATTCTCTCAGCATTTGTTTGTCTGAAAAAGACTATCTTTCCTTCATATATGATGCTTAGTTTCACTGGATACAAAATTCTTGGCTGATAATTGTTTCATTTGAGGAGGCTGAAGATAGGGCCCCAATCCCTTCTAGCTTGTAGGGTTTCTACTGAGAAATCTCCTGTTAATCTGATAGGTTTTCTTATATAGGCTACCTGGTGCTTTTGTCTCACAGCTCTTAAGATTCTTTCCTTCACCTTAACTTTAGATAACCTGATGACAATGTGCCTAGGCAATGATCTTTCTGTGATTAATTTCCCAGGTGTTCTTTCTGCTTCTTGTATTTGGATGTCCAGGTCTCTAGCAAGGCTGGGGAAGTTTTCCTCAATTATTCCCCCAAATATATTTTCCAAACAGATTTCTCTTCTTCTTCAGGAACACTGATTATTTTAGGTTTGGTTGTTTAACATAATCCCAGATTTCTTGGAGCCTTTG
The DNA here is from genome assembly GCF_006542625.1 of Nomascus leucogenys. Taxonomy (NCBI): domain Eukaryota; kingdom Metazoa; phylum Chordata; class Mammalia; order Primates; family Hylobatidae; genus Nomascus; species Nomascus leucogenys. Next base: position 18,398,915 of record NC_044393.1, on the reverse strand, counting down.
TTCATATTTTCTTATTCTTTTTTCTTTGTCTTTGTTGGATTGGGTTAATTAAACCTTGTCTTCAAGCTCTGAATTTCTTTATTCTACTTGTTCAATTCTATTGCTGAGACTTTCCGGAACATTTTGCATTTCTATAAGTGTGTCCAATGTTTGCTGAAGTTTTTATTGTTTTTTCTTTATGCTTTCTATTTCCTTGAATATTTCTCCTTTCACTTCTTGTTTCTTTTTTTTTTTTATTTCCTTGCATCAGGTTTCACCTTTCTCTGGTACCTTTCTGATTAGCTTGATAACTAACCTCCTGAATTCTTTTTCAGGTAAATCAGGGATTTCTTCTTGATTTGGATCCATTGCTGGTGAGCTAGTGTGATTTTGGGGGCGGGGGTGTTAAAGAGCCTTTCTTCATCATATTACCAGAGTTGGTTTTCTGGTTCCTTCACACTTGGGTAGGCTCTGCCAGAAGGAGGGCCTAGGGCTGAAAGCTATTGTTCCGATTCTTTTGTCCCTCCAGGTGTTCCCTTGATGTAGTACTCTACCCCTTTTCTTATGGATATGGCTTCCTGAGAGCTGAGCTATAGTGATTGTTATCTCTCTTCTGGGAATAGCCACCCAGCAAGTCTACCAGGCTCTGGGCTGGTACTGGGAGTTGTCTGCACAGAGTCCTGTGATGTGAACCGTCTATTGGTCTCTTAGCTGTGGATACCAGCGCCTGTTCTGGTGGAGGTGGCAGAGGGGTAAAATGGACTCTGTAAGCGTTCTTAGCTTTGGTGGTTTAATGCTCTATTTTCATGCTGGTTGGCCTCCTGCTGGGAAGTGGCACTTTCCAGAGAGAATCAGCTGTGGTAGTATGAAGAGGAACTGGTGGTGAGTGGGGCCCTATAACTCCCAAGAGTATGTGCCCTTTGTCTTCAGCTACCAGGATGGGTAGGGAAGAACCATCAGGGTTAAGCATGTCTGAGCTCAGACTTTCCTTGGGTGGGTCTTGCTGAGGCTGCTGTAGGGGATTGGGTTGAGGTTCCCAGGTAAATGGAGTTGGGTACCAAGAAGAATTATGGCTGCCTCTGCTGAGTCATACAGGTTGTCATGGAAGTGGGGGAAAGCTGGCAGTCACAGGCCTTACTCAACTCCCATGCAAACCGAAGGGCTGATCTCACTCCCACTGTGCCCCCTCCAACAGCACCCAGTCTGTTTTCAGGCAGTCGGCAAGCAAGACTGAGAACTTGCCCCAGGCTACGTGCCTCCCAGCTGCAAAAGAAAAGGGCTTTAGTTCTTTCTCCACCTGTAGAGTCTGCACACCAGATTCGCGCCCTCCCTCAAGCTCTAGCCGGAAGGCTTCTCAGCCAGTTCAAATTGTTACAAAGTTCAACTGGTGACTTCCTTCTCCCTGTGGCATTTTCCCCATGCCTTTGGCCACCCTCCCACAGGATCCCTGCGGTGCCAGGCAGGAATGGCCTGCTTGGGGACCCAGTGAGTTCCCAGGGCCTTCTGCTGCTTCCTGTACCCCTGTATTTCACTCAGCTCTCTAAATTGATTCAGCTTCAGGTAAGGTTGGAATCTTCTTCCGCAAACTAGACCTTCAATTTCCCCAGTGGGGATGTGTGTTCAGGGACAGAGGATCACTCTTTTCCACTTCCACAGTTTGGGCAATCACCGTATTTGGGGTGTCTCTTGGGTCCTGCAGGAGCAGTCCGCTTCCTTCAGAGGTTCTGTGGGTCCTCTCGGGATTCCTGATTTATTCCTGCAGTCGTTCTGGAGCTAAAATTCAGGATGGAAGCCTCTGCACACTGCTCTGTCTGTCAAGTCGAGCTAAAATCTAGTCCTGCCTCCCATCCACAATAAACATACGTGTGCATGTGTCTTTATAGCAGCATGATTTATAATCCTTTGGGTATATACCCGGTAATGGGATTGCTGGGTCAAATGGTATTTCTAGTTCTAGAATCTTGAGGAATCACCACACTGTCTTCCACAATGGTTGAACTAGTTTACAGTCCCCCCAACGGTGTAAAACTGTTCCTATTTCTCCTCATCTTCTCCAGCACCTGTTGTTTCCTGACATTTTAGTGATCTCCATTCTAAGTAGCGTGAGATGGTATCTCATTGTGGTTTTGATTTGCATTTCCCTGATGACCAGTCATGATGAGCATTTTTTCATGTATCTGTTGGCTGCATAAATGTCTTTTTTTTGAGAAGTGTCTGTTCATATCCTTTGCCCACTTTTTGATGGGGTTGTTTTTTTCTTGTAAATTTGTTTGAGTTCTTTGTAGATTCTGGATATTAGCCCTTTGTCAGATGGGTAGATTGCAAAATTTTCTTCCATTCTGTAGGTTGCCTGTTCACTCTGATGGTTGTTTCCTTTGCCGTGCAGAAGCTCTTTAGATTAATTAGATCCCATTTGTCTATTTGGCTTTCGTTGCCATTGCTTTTGGTGTTTTAGTCATGAAGTCCTTGCCCATGCCTATGTCCTGAATGGTATTGCCTAGGTTTTCTTCTAGGGTTTTTATGGTTTTAGGTCTAACATTTAAGTCTTTAATCCATCTTGAATTAATTTTTGTATAAGGTGTAAGGAAGGGATCCAGTTTCAGCTTTCTGCATATGGCTAGCCAGTTTTCCCAGCACCATTTATTAAATAGGGAATCCTTTCCCCATTTCTTGTTTTTGTCAGGTTTGTCAAAGATCAGATGGTTGTAGGTGTGTGGTGTTATTTCTGAGCCCTCTGTTCTGTTCCATTGGTCTATATATCTTTTTTGGTACCAGTACCATGCTGTTTTAGTTACTGCAGCCTTATAGTATAGTTTGAAGTCAGGTAGTGTGATGCCTCCAGCTTTGTTCTTTTTGCTTAGGATTGACTTGGCAATGCAGGCTCTTTTTTGGTTCCATATGAACTTTAAAGTAGTTTTTTCCAATTCTGTGAAGAAAGTCATTGGTAGCTTGATGGGGATGGCATTGAATCTATAAATCACCTTGGGCAGTATGGCCATTTTCACGATGTTGATTCTTCCTATCCATGGGCATGGAATGTTCTTCTATTTTTTTGTATCCTCTTTTATTTCATTGAGCAGTGGTTTGTAGTTCTCCTTGAAGAGGTCCTTCACATCCCTTGGAAGTTGGATTCCTAGGTATTTTATTCTCTTGGTAGCAATTGTGAATGGGAATTCACTCATGATTTGGCTCTCTGTTTGTCTGTTATTGGTGTATAGGAATGCTTGTGATTTCTGCACATTGATTTTGTATCCTGAGACTTTGCTGAAGTTGCTTATCAGCTTAAGGAGATTTTGGGCTGAGACGATAGGGTTTTCTAAGTATACAATCATTTCATCTGCAAACAGGGACAATTTTACTTCCTCTTTTCCTAATTTAATACCCTTTATTTCTTTCTCTTGCCTGATTGCCCTGGCCAGAACTTCCAACATTATGTTGAATAGGAGTGGTGAGAGAGGGCATCCCTGTCTTGTGCCAGTTTTCAAAGAGAATGTTTCCAGTTTTTGCCCATTCAGTATGATATTCGCTGTGGGTTTGTCATAAATAGCTCTTACTATTTTGAGATACGTTCCATCAATACCTAGTTGAGACTTTTTAGCATGAAGGGCTGTTGAATTTTGTCGAAGGCCTTTTCTACATCTGTTGAAATAATCATGTGATTTTTATTGTTGGTTCTGTTTATGTGATGGATTACATTTATTGATTTGTGAATGGTGAACCAGCCTTGCATCCCAGGGATGAAGCTGACTTGATCATGGTGGATAAGCTTTTTGATGTGCTGCTGGATTCAGTTTGCCAGTGTTTTATTGAGGATTTTTGCATCAATGTTCATCAGGGATATTGGTCTAAAATTATCTTTTATTGTAGTGTCTCTGCCAGGCTTTGGTATCAGGATGATGCTGGCCTCATAAAATGAGTTAAGGAGGATTCCCTCTTTTTCTATTGATTGGAATAAATTTCAGAAGGAATGGTACCAGCTCCACTTTGTACCTCTGGTAGAATTTGGTTGTGAATCTGTCTGGTCCTAGACTTTTTTTGGTTGGTAGGCTATTATTGCCTCAGTTTCAGAGCCTGTTATTGGTATATTCAGAGATTCAACTTCTTCCTGGTTTAGACTTGGGAGGGTGTTTGTGTCTAGGAATTTATCCATTTCTTCTACATTTTCTAGTTTATTTGCATAGAGGTGTTTCTGGTATTCTCTGATGGTAGTTTGTATTTCTGTGGGATTGGTGGTGATATCCCCTTTTTATCATTTTTTATTGCATCTATTTGATTCTTCTCTCTTTTTTTCTTTATTAGTCACAATGCTAGTAGTCTATCAATTTTGTTAATCTTTTCAAAAAACCAGCTCCTGGATTTATTGATTTCTTGAAGTGTTTTTTGTGTCTCTAACTCTTTCAGTTCTTCTCTGATCTTAGTTATTTCTTGCCTTCTGCTAGCTTTTGAATTTGTTTGCTCTTGCTTCTCTACTTATTTTAATTGTGATGTTAGGGTGTTGATTTTAGACCTTTCCTGCTTTCTCTTGTGGGCATTTAGTGCTATAAATTTCCCTCTATGCACTGCTTTAAATGTGTCCCAGAGTTTCTGGTATGTTGTGTCTTTGTTCTCATTGGTTTCAAAGAACATCTTTATTTCTGCCTTCATTTTGTTATTTACCCAGTAGTCTTTCAGGAGCAGGTTGTTCAGTTTCCATGTAATTGTGTGGTTTTGAGTGAGTTTCTTAATCTTGAGTTCTAATTTGATTGCACTGTGGTCTGAGAGACAGTTTGTTGTGATTTCTGTTCTTTTACACTTGCTGAGGAGTGCTTTACTTCCAATTATGTGGTCAATTTTAGAATAAGTGTGATGTGGTGCTGAGAAGAATGTATATTCTGTTGATTTGGGGTGGAGAGTTTTGTAGATGTCTATTAGGTCTGCTTGGTGCAGAGCTGAGTTCAAGTCCTGGATATCCTTGTTAACCTTCTGTCTCGTTGATCTGTGTAATATTGACAGTGGGGTGTTAAAGTCTCCCATTATTATTGTGTGGGAGTCTAAGTCTCTTTGTAGGTCTCTAAGGACTTGCTTTATGAATCTGGGTACTCCTGTATTGGGTGCATATATATTTAGGATAGTTAGCTCTTCTTGTTGAATTGAGCCCTTTACCATTATGTAATGGCCTTCTTTGTCTCTTTTGATCTTTGTTGATTTAAAGTCTGTTTTATCAGAGACTAGAATTGCCACCCCTGCTTTTTTTTTGCTTTCCATTTGCTTAGTAGATCTTCCTCCATCTCTTTATTTTGAGCCTATGTGTGTCTCTGCACATGAGATGGGTCTCCTGAATACAGCACACTGATGGGTCCTAACTCTTTATCCAATTTGCCAGTCTTCATCTTTTAATTGGGGCATTTAGCCCATTTACATTTAAGGTTAATATTGTTTTGTGTGAATTTGATCCTGTCTTTATGATGTTAGCTGGTTATTTTGCCCTTTAATTAATGCAGTTTCTTCATAGCATTCATGGTCTTTACAATTTGGCATGTTTTTGCAGTGGTTGGTACCGGTTGTTTCTTTCTATGTTTAGTGCTTCCTTCAGGAGCCCTTGTAAGATAGGCCTAGTGGTGACAAAATCTCTCAGCATTTCTTGTCTGTAAAGGATTTTATTTCTCCTTAACTTATGAAGCTTAGTTTGGCTGGATATGAGATTCTGGGTTGAAAATTCTTTTCTTTAAGAATGTCGATTATTGGTTCCCACTCTCTTCTGGCTTGCAGATTTTCTGCCTAGAGATCTGCTGTTAGTCTGGTGGACTTCCCTTTGTGGGTAACCTGATCCTTCTCTCTGGCTGCCCTTAACATTTTTTCCTTCATTTCAACTTTAGTGAGTCTAACAATTATGTGTCTTGGGGTTGCTCTTCTCGAGGAGTGTCTTTGTGATGTTCTCTGTATTTCCTGAATTTGAATGTTGGCCTGCCTTGCTAGGTTGCAGAAATTCTCCTGGGTAATATCCTAAAGAGTGTTTTCCAGCTTGGTTCCATTCTCCTCATCACTTTCAGGTACACCAATCAAATGTAGATTTGATCTTTTCACATAGTCCCATATTTCTTGGAGGCTTTGTTCATTTCTTTTTACTCTTTTTTGTCTAACCTTTTCTTCTCACTTTATTTCATTAATTTGATCTTCAATCACTGATACCCTTTCTTCCACTTGATTGCATTGGCTACTGAAGCTTGTGCATGTAGCACGAAGTTCTCGTGCCATGGTTTTCAGCTCCATCCGGTCGTTTAAGGTCTTCTCTACACTGTTTATTCTGGTAAGCCATTCATCTAACTTTTTCTCATGGTTTTTAGCTTCCTTGCAATGGGTTCAAGCATCCTCCTTTAGCTCAGAGAAGTTTGTTATTATAGACCTTCTGAAGCCTACTTCTGTCAACTTGTCAAAGTCATTCTCTGTCCAGCTTTGTTCCGTTGCTGCCAGAGAGCTGCAATCCTTTGGAGAAGAAGAGGCACTCTGGTTTTTAGAATTTTAAGATTTTCTGCTCTGGTTTCTCCCCATGTTTGTGGTTTTATCTACCTTTGGTCTTTGATGTTGGTGACCTATAGATAGGGTTTTGGTGTAGATGTCCTTTTTGTTGACGTTGATGCTATTCCTTTCTGTTTGTTAGTTTTCCTTCTAATAGTCAGGTCCCTCAGCTGCAGGTCTGTTGGAGTTTGCTGGATGTCCACTCTAGACTCTGTTTGCCTGGGTATCACCAGCAGAGGCTGCAGAACAGCAAATATTGCTGCCTGATCCTTCTCTGGAAGCTTCATCCCAGAGGGGCACTCAGCCATATGAGGTGTCTGTCGGCCCCTACTGGGAAGTGACTCCCAGTTAGGCTACACAGGGATCAGGGACCCACTTGAGGAGGCAGTCTGTCTGTTCTCAGAGCTCAAACGCCATGCCGGGAGAACCACTGCTCTCTTCAGAGCTGTCAGACAGGGATGTTTAGGTCTGCAGAAATTGTCTATTGCCTTTTTTTTTTTTTGACAGAGCTCGCTGTCGCCAGCTGGAGTGCGTGCGTGATCTCAGCCACGCAGCTCCGCCCCCCACCCTCCCTCAGCCCCGAGCTGGACTACAGGCGCCCCCCCCGTGGCTATTTTTTTTTTTTGGACGGTTTCACTGTTAGCTAGGTGTCTCGATCTCCTGACCTGACCGCCCCCCCCCCAATGCTGGTACAGGCGTGAGCCACCGCACCCAGCTCTATTGCCTTTTGTTTAGATATGCCCTGCCCTCAGAGGTGGTGACTACAGAGGCCTAGGCCTTGCTGAGCTGCGATGAGCTCTGCCTAATTTGAGCTTCCCGGCCACTTTGTTTACCTACTCAAGCCTCAGCAATGATGGACACCCCTCCCCCAACCAGGCTGCCACCTTGCAGTTCGATCTCAGACTGCTGCACTAGCAATGAGCAAGGCTCCATGGGTGTGGGACCCACCAAGCCAGGCCCGGGAGAGAATCTCTTTGTCTGCTGGTTGTTAAGACCTTGGGAAAAGCACAGTATTTGGGTGGGAGTGTCCTGATTTTCCAGGTGCCATCTGTCATGGCTTCCCTTGGCTAGTAAAGGGAAATCCCCCGACCCCTTGCCCTTCCCGGGTGAGGTGACACCCCACCCTGCTTCAGCTCCCCCTCCGTGGGCTGCACCCACTGTCCAACAAGTCCCAGTAAGATGAACCAGGTACCTCAGTTGGAAATGCAGAAATCACCCAATCTCCTGTGTTGATCACGCTGGGAGCTGCAGACCAGAGCTGTTCCTATTCAGCCATCTTGGAGCCGCCTCCTCCATGAGTATTTCTTAACAACCTGAGCCTTATCTTACATGATCATACTACAGTTATCAACTTTGTTAAGTTTAACCTTGATCAAACATACTTTTATCTATTCTATCATGAGTATTAAATTTTGTCACTTCACCCAATAATGTTCTTTTTCTTTTATGAAATTCAAATTTTGGAAGAATACAGCCAACCTTTTCTTTGAACTGAATAGTCCTCAATTGGGGTTTATCTGAGATTTTCTTAAGATTAGATATAAGTTATGTATTCTCAATGGGAATAGCATGTAGATGATGTTATGTCCTTCTCAGGATATCATATATGGAGGCACACAATGTCTATCCATGTTATCTTTCTCTGTCTCAGTTTCTCCATTTGAACAACATAAACAATAATTTATTCCATAGAGGGATAGTGTTGGCATGATGCAGGGGCATGATTTGGGCAGGGAACCCATCCAAGCAAGACAAAAGTGAAAGCTTTTACAGATTCACACTTCCAGCCCCAGGACGCTGACCCCCACCTACCTTTGAAGATGTTGGAGTTGGAGGTGCTGATACCTATTTGGCTGGTGGCTCTTCTTCTTTGCCTCTAGGAACCATGGAGCCCCTACACAGTGAGCAGGTGGTGAGCAAAACCAATCAATTATGCAGATCTTAGTCATGCTTCTGGTTGTGGCAGATCTGTAAGTTCTGTTCCAAACCATAAGTTGGGTACATATAGAACATTGTCCCTGAATTCCTATTCAAGGAGTACTTTCTTCTTTTTGCTGCAGGCAATATAGACACAGAACACTGTGGGCCTGCAGAATCCTCTCCTCCCCTAACACACACACAAGTCTGGCTGATTGTGGACACTCAGACACAAGTCTGGGTGATTGTGGAGTGGAAGGAGGATCTACATATCTATTTTTTTCTAACATTGTGTGAGGATCTTCATAAAGTCTCATCCATATTTATATTAACTTCTCCATTGCTAGCATCAGCCTAACACCACCTTATCAGCAATCTCTTGTGACTTTTGTGACGAAAAGAGAGATCTCTTCCAAGAGGGCTTGGAAAATGTCACATAATATGTAAATTTTAAATATATAGACTTAAACTATACTCAAATCCTACCCCCCACTTACTCTAGGAAAGTCACTAATCATCTCTGTGCCTCAATTTCCTCATTTTTAAAGTGAGAATAGCAGTACTTTCTTCATAGGATTTTTGGGAGGATTCCATGAGTTATTTTGTGTTAAACACTGAGACCCAATGTCTGGCGTATAAGCAGTGCTATGTATGGTTTGTTAAATAAACCAATAAAACACTTATTGAAGTATTCAGAATCACCCAGTTGAACACCAAATTCACTATGAGTCAGATATTTAACATGTATTAACCAATACTCTCAATGACCCAGTGAGTTTAGTGCTAAATATTTATATTTTGCAGATGCAGAAACTGAAGCATCGAGGTGCTAAGCAACTTGCCCAAGGCCACACAGCCAATAAGTGGTAGAAACAAGATTTGAAAGGAAGTGAATTCAGAGCTAGGTATGCCAGATGGTGAATGAAGCCCACAGCTTTTCCTGGGCCTCAGAGCCATGATACATCTTGGGCTTATTCCCATCACCAAGAGCACTCTCTCTAGATACCCTTACAGTGCTAGCAGAGGGGCATAATGGGAAGGGAAATTTCAGGAGCTGAGCTGACTGTGAGAGGCTCTGAGTAAGTCTTGACTGGGTCTAGGAATATTCCCAGAGTTGTTTGGTTGGGATGAGAAAGTGGGAAAGTAGGAGAGAAGCAAAGCCTGTAGATTGTCCTAACATTTTCTTCTCTAGTTTTATTTCCTTGCCTCTTCCCACTTTACAACATACTCTTGGCCTTGTCCTCTTCCTGGGACCCCTCATCACTGTATATCATTTACTTCTCTCCGTAGGAAAAAAAAAAGAAAAATGTTTCTTTTCAGGATGTCATTTTTTGCTCTTGTACTAATAAAAGAGCAACTCATGCTTAGTGCATAAATCTTGTAAAAATATGAAAATGACAAATTTAAAAATAATTGTTAATCTTGCCAACCTAGGCTAACATTTGTGCATATATTCTAGTAGACTTTTTCTTATGTACATATATGTTTTTATATAGTGGATAATCCTGTGACTATTTTAAAGTTTAACATTTACAATAAATATTTTCCTGTATTCCTAAATATTTTCAAAAATTTCATAGATTGGTAGATTACTCTGCCAATTAATCACCAGTTGTTGACAAGCTTGGTGGTTCCAGTTTTTCTCTATTGTAGAAATTCACTATTAGTTACATAATTATAACTAAATCCTTGAGTATTTATTTATTTATTCCTTGGGAAAGCCAATAAAAGTAGAAATACACATAATTCAATCTGTGCATAAATATTACCAATTCTCTCTTCATAATGTTTAGGCTATACTTGCACCAACAAAGAAATGGTCTGAAAATGTCAGACCATTTCCTTCATCTTGACCCTGACATAGACATTCAGAGAATTCAGATGGTAAGTCGGAGGAGCCAGCAGGCTATTGACTATTCACAGTTGTCTAGTGCCACAATCACAGGCCTTACACTCATCTGATGTAAACTTAAAAACCATCTTTACAGAGGCAGATACTAAAAAACAAAAATTAAAATTTAAAAACCATCTTTATCATTTGCTAACTCCATGGCCTTGGGTAACTCATTTCACTTCTGGAAAACTCCATTTAATCACATGGAAAAATTATAGTACAGGCATACCTCAAAGATATTACAGATTCAGTTCCAGGCCACCCTAATAAAGTGAGTCAAACAAATATTTTGGTTTCTCAGTGCATATAAAAGATATGTTTACACTATACTGTAATCTACTAAGTGTGTGACAGCATTATGTATAAAAACAGTGTACGTATCTTAATCCAAAAATACTTTATTGATAGAAATCAATACCAAGAGCTCTCAAAACCACACACTTACATGTGCTTATTAGTACATGCTCCTATTCCTGAATGACTTTTTTAAGTCAGAAATCAAGAAGCTTTTGAAACTAATAAGAACAAAGATACAACATACCAAAATCTCTGGGACACAATTAAAGCAGTGTTGAGAGGAAAGTTTATAGCACTAAATGCCCACATCAAAAAGTTAGAAATACCTCCAATTAACCTAACATCACACCTAGAGGAACTTGAAAAACAAGAGCAAACCAACCCTAAAGCTAGTAGAAGAAAAGAAATAACCAAAATTAGAGCTGAACTGAACAAAATGGAGACAAGGGAAACCACACAAAAGATCCATGAAACCAAAAGTTGGTTCTTTGAAGAATAAATAAGACTGGTAGACCACTAGTTAGACTAATAAAGAAAGAGAAAATCCAGATAAACACAGTCAAAAATAACAAAGGGGATATTACCACTGACCCCATATAAATACAAACAAAAATCAGAGACTATTACAAACACCACTATGCACACAAACTAGAAAACCTACACAACATTGATAACCTCTTGGAATCATAAAAACTCCCAAGATTAAACCAGGATGAAATTGAACAGACCAATAACAAGTACCAAAATTTAATCAGTAATAAAAACTTACCAACCAGAAAAGGCCCTGGACCAGATGGATTCACAGCCAAATTCTACCAGACATATAAAGAAGAGCTGGTGCCAATCCCACTGAAATTATTCCAAAAAATTGAGGAGGAGGGACTCCTCCCTAATTCATTCTATGAAGTCAGCATCATTCTGACATCAAAACCTGGCAGAGACACAACAGAAAAAGAAAACTTCAGACCAATATCACTGATGAACATAGATGCAAAAATCCTAAACAAAATACTAGCAAACCAAATCCAGCAGTACATTAAAAAGCTAATCCACCACATTGTTTCCTGTTGGGAGCTCCCTGCAATACCCGCCCACCACCCCCTCCCCTGCAAAAAAATGAATTCACCACAATCAAGCAGGCTTTATCCCTGGGAACCAAGGTTGATTCAACATATGCAAATCAGTACATGTGATTCATCACATAAACTGAACTTAAAAAAAAAGATCATCTTAATAGATGCAGAAGAGGCTTTTGATAAAATTTAACATCTTTTCATGTTAAAAACCCTCAACAAACCAGACATCAAAGGTACATACCACAAAATAGTAATAGTCATCTCTGACAATCCCACAGCCAACATCACACTGAATTGACAAAAGCTGGAAGCATTCCTCTTGAGAAGCGGAACAAGACAAGGATGCCCACTCTTGCCACTCCTACTCAATATAGTATTGAAGTCTTAGCCAGAGCAATCATGCATGAGAAAGAAATAAAAGTCATCTAAATAGGAAGAGAGGAAGTCAAACTATGTTTGACAGACAATATAAGCCTAGAAAACCCTGTAGTCTCTGCCCAAAACTTCTAGATCTGATAAACCACTTCAGCAAAGGTTCAAGATACGAAATCAATGTACAAAAATCAGCATTTCTAGCAGCATTTCACTCGTATGAAATGCACAGAAATATGTCCAAGCTGAGAGTCAAATCAAGAATGCAATCCCATTCACAATAGCCACAATAAGAATAAAATACCTAGGAATACAGCTAACCAGGGAGGTGAAAGATTGTTACAATGAGAATTATAAAACACTGTATCAGAGACAACACAAACAGAAAAACATTCTATGCTCATGGATAGGAAGGGTCAATATTGTTAAAATAATCATACTGCCCAAAACAATTTATGGATTCCATGTTATTCCTATGTACAAACTACCAACAACATTTTTCATAGAATCAGAAAAAGCCATTTGAAAATTCATTTGGAAGCAAAAAGGGCCTGGATAGCCAAAACAATTTTAAGCAAAAAGACCAAAGCTGGAGGCATTATACTTCCAGACTTCAAACTATACTATAAGCCTACAGTAACCAAAACAGCATGGTACTGGTACAAAATCAGAATCACTAACAAACGAAACAGAGTAGAGAACCCAGAAATAAAGCTACACACCTACAACCATCTGATCTTCAACAAAGCTGACAAAAACAAGCAATGGGAAAAGGACTTCCTATTCAATAAATGCTACTGGCATAACTGGCTAACCATATGCAGAAGAATGAAACTGGACCCCCACTTTTCACCGTATACAAAAATCAACACAAGATGGATTAGAGACATAAATGTAAAATCTAAAGCTATAAAGACCCTAGAAGAAAATCTAGAAAATACCATTCTGGACATTGGCCCAGGCAAAGACTTCATGATAAAAACTCTACAAGCAATTGCAACCAAAACAAAAATTGACAAGTGAGACCTAATTAAACTAAAGAGCTTCTGCACTGGAAAAGAAACTATCAACAGAGTAAAAGACAACCTATAGAATGGGAAAAAATATTTGCAAACTATGCATCCAACAAAGATCTAATATCCAGAATCTATAAAGAACTTAACAAGCAAAAAACAAAACAATTTTTTAGTGGGTAAAGGACATGAACAGACCCTTCTCAAAAGAAGACATACATGTGGCCAAAAAGCATATGATAAAAATGCTCAGTATCACTAATCATTAGGGAAATGCAATTCAAAACCACAATGAGATACTATCTCACACCAGTCAGAATGGCTGGTGTGGAGAAAAGTGAATGCTTATACACAGCTGGTGGTGTAAATTATTTCAGCCACTGTGAAAAGCAGTCTGGAGATTTCTCAGAGAACTTAAAATAGAACTACCATTTGACCCAGCAATTCCATTACTAAGTATATACCTAAGGGAATAGAAATTGTTCTACCATAAAGACATATGCCTGCATATGTTCATCACAGCACTGTTCACAATAGCAAAGACATGGAATCAACCTAGGGTGCCCATCAATGGTGGACTGGATAAAGATCATGTGGTATGTATACACCATGGAATACTACATAACTATTTTTAAAAATGAGATCATGGCCTTTGCAGCAACATGGATGGAGCTGGAGGCCATTATCCTAAGCAAATTAAGCAGGAACAGAAAACCAAATACCACACATTCTCATATAAGTGTGAGCTAACCATTGAGTACACATGGGCACAAAGAAGGGAATATTAGACACTGGGACCTATTTTAGGGTGGAAGTTGGTAGGAGAGTCAGATCGAAAACCTACCTATCATGAATTATGCTTATTACCTGGATGACAAAATTATCTATACACCAAACTCCCACAACACACAATTTATCCATCTAACAAACCTGCACATGTACCCCTTGAACCTAAAAGTTGGCAAGGCAAAAAAGAGAACAAAAATACTTTATTGCTGAAAATGTTAATTATCTGAACCTTCAGCAAGTCAAAATCTTCTTGTTAGTGGAAGGCCTTGCTTCAGTGTTGATGGCTGCTGACTCATCAGGGTGGTGGCTGCTAAAAGTTAGGGCAGCTGCAGAAATTTCTTAAAATAAGACAATGAAGTTTGCCACATTGATTGACTGCCCTTCATGAACAATTGTGCAGTAGCATGCAATGTTGTCTGATAGCATTTTGCCCACAGTAGAACTTATTTCAAAATTAGAGTCAATCCTCTCAAATCCTCTCATTGCTTTATCAACTAAGTTTCTGTGATATTCTAAATCATTTTTTGTCATTTCAACAATTCATTTTCTTCCTCAGCATGCTTACTAGGAGAAGTTTCCATCTCAATAAACCACATTCTTTGCTCATCCATTCAGGTTTTATCATGAGGTTCCAGGAATTCAATCACATCTTCAGGCTCAACTTTAACTCTAGTTCTCTTGTTATTTCCACCACAGCCGGTTACTTACTCCACTGAGGTCTTACACGCTTCAAAGTGATTCATGAGAGTTGGAATCAATTTCTCCCAAACTTCTTTTAGTGTTGATATTTTGACCTCCTCCTGCCAATCATGAATGTCCATCTAGAATGGTGAATTATTTCCAGAAGGTTTTCAACTTACTTTGCCAAGATCCACCAGCAAAATCACTATCTATGGCATCTATGGCCTTATAAAATGTATTTTTTAAACAATAAGACTTGAAAGTCAAAATTGCCCCTTGCTCTAGGAGCTGAAGAATGGATGTTGTGTTAGCGAGCATGAAAACGTTAGTCTTCTTGTACATCACCATCAGAGCTCATGAATGACCAGGCACATTGTCAACGTGCAGTAATATTTTGAAAGGAAACTTCTTTTCTGAGCAGTAGTTCTCAAACACGGATTTAATATAAATCATCATGTAAATAGATGTGCTATCATCCAGGCTTGGGTGTTTCATTTATAGAGTGCAGGCAGAATATATTTTGTATAATTCTGAAGGGCCTGGGGATTTTCAGACTGGTAGATGAGCATTGGCTTCAACTTAAGGTCACAGCTGCACCAGCCCCTAACAAAAGAGTTGTCCTGTGCCCTCTAGCTACGAAAGTCCTGGATGGCATCTTCTTCCAACAGAAGGCTTCTTCCTCCACATTGAACATCTGTTGTTTAGTGTAGACACCTTCATCTCTTAACCAGATCTTCTGGGTAACTTGCTGCAGTTTCTACATCATTGCTTGCTGCTTCACCTTGCTCTTTTATTTTATGGGGATGGCTTCTTTCTTAACGTCATGAACCAACCACTGCTAACTTTTCTTCTGCAGCTTCCTCACCTCTCAGCCTCAATAGAATTGAAGAGAGTTATAGTCTTTCTCTGGATTAGGCTTTATCTTAAGAGAATGTTGTGGATGGTTTGACGTTCTATTTAGACCACTAAAACTTTCTTCATATCAGCAAAAGGCTATTTTTCCTTCTTATCATTCACGTGTTCATTGGAGTAGCCCTTTTGATTTCATTCAAGAACTTTTTCTTTGCATTCTCAACTTGGCTAACTGATCCAAGTGACCTAGTTTTCAGCCTGTCTCAGCTTTCGACATGCCTTCCTCACTAAGCTTTATCATTCCTAGCTTTTGATTTAAAGTGAGAGATGTGTGACTCTTCCTTTCATTTGAACACTTGGAGACCATTGCAGGGTTATTAATTGGTCCAATTTCAATATTGTTGTGTCTCAGAGTATACGAAGGCCCAAGAAGAGGGAGAGAGATAGGGAAAGAGCTGGTCAGTGAAGCAGTCAGAACACACACATTTATCAACTAAGCTCATCATTTTATATGGGCACAGTGCCCCAAAACAATTACAAGCAAGGATCACTGATCATAGGTCATAATAACAGATACAATAATCATGAAAATGTTTGAAATATTATGAAAATTACCAAAATGTGACACAGAGCCACTAAATGATCACATGCTTTTCAAAAAATGACACTGAAGGCTGGGCGCGGTGCCTCATGCCTGTAATCCCAGCACTTTGGGAGGCCGAGGCGGGTGGATCACGAGGTCAGGAGATCGAGACCATCCTGGCTAACACGGTTAAACCCCGTCTCTACTAAAAATACAAAAATTTATCCAGGCGTGGTGGCAGGCACCTGTAGTCCCAGCCACTCAGGAGGCTGAGGCAAGAGAATGGCATGAACCCGGGAGGCGGAGCTTGCAGTCAGACGAGATTGTGCCACTGCACTCCAGCCTCGACAACAGAGCAAGACTCTGTCTAAAAAAAATAAAAAATAAAAAAAATAACACTGATAAATTTGTTCAAGGCAGGGTTGCCACAAATCTTCAATTTGTACCTGCAATATCTAAGAGGCCCAATAAAATGAGGTATGCCTGTAATAATAGAGTATATCTCATTGTCTACTATTAGAATTAAGTGAGCTAAATGATGTGGTTTTTTAACATCATCTCAAGTAGATTATCAATAATTAATGGTAATAGTACACAAAGTGGAGAACAAAGGAATCGTGCAATTAAAACTTTAATTTTTAGCAAATTTTAAAATTTACTAAACTTTTGAGTAATTTTGTGTTGTACCAACTTTTTTTACCAGTGTGTTCAATCCAATTCCTTCTTTAAGTTTTATTTTTAATTGACAAATAATAATGGTATATATTTATGAGGTACAAGGTGATGTTTTGACGTGTTTACATTGTGGATTATTAAATCAAGCTAATTAACAAATCTATCACCTGACATAGTTATCTTTTGTAATGTGGTAAAAATATTTAAAATCTACTTTTAGTAATTTTAAAATACATAATGTGTTACTATTTATCATAATCACCATTATGTGCAAGAGACCCCTAAAGCTTATTTCTCCTGTCTAATCAAAACTTTATATCCTTTCATCAACAGATTCCTTTTCCCAGTTCACCCCCTCCTCCAGCCTCTGGTAACTACCATTCCACTCTCTACTGTGAGTTGGACTTTAATTTTAGAGTCTACATGTAAGTGAGGTTATGCATTATTTGCCTTTCTGTGCCAGGCTTATTTCACTTATCATAATGTTCTCCAGGTTCATCCATGTTGTGACAAATAACAGAATTTCCTTTTTTAAGGTTAAATAGTAGTCCATTGTTTATATATACCACATTTTAATCCACTTATCTGATGATGAATACCTAGGTTGATTCCATATCTTGGCTATTGAGAATAATGCTACAGTGAACACTGGAGTGCAGATATCTTTTGACATGCTGACTTCAATGTCTTTGGACATTGAAGTGGGATTGCAGGAACATATGATAATTCTAGTTTTCATTTTCTGAGGCCCCTCCATGCTGTTTTCCAAAATGGCTGTACCAATCTACATTCCCACCAACAGTGTGCAAGGATTCCCTTTTCTCCACATACTTGCCAACATTTATCTTTCATACTGTTGATAATAGCCAATCTACCAGGCATGAAGTAATATTTCATTGTGGTTTTTATTTGCATTTCTCTGATGATTAAAAATGTTGATCTGAGCTTTGTCAGCAACAAGTAAATATAAAAAGAAATGTTGAGCATTTTTTCATATATCTGTTGGCCATTTGTATGTCTTCTTTTGAGAAATGTGTATTCAGCTCCTCTGCCCATTTTTTAAATAGGGTTATTTGTTTTCTTGTTTTTGAGTAGTTTGAGTTTCTTACATATTTTGGATATTAGCTCCTTAGCTGATTTATCCTTCAAATAGTTTCTCCCAATATGTGGGTTATGTCTTCACTGTGTTGTTTCCTTTGCTGGGCAGAAGGCTTTTAGTTTAATACAATATTATTTCTCTATTTTTGCTTTTGTTGCTTGTGCTTTGGGAGATCATATCCAAGAAATCACTGCCAAGACCAATGTCATGAAGCTTTCCCACTATGTTTTCTTCTAGTAGTTTTTACGGTTTCACGTCTTACATTTAAGTCTATGATTCATTTTGAGTTCATTCTAGTATAAGAGGTAAGATAAGGGTCCATTTTCATTCTTCTGCATATAGATATAATTTTGCCCACACCAATTATTGAAGGTACTGTCCTTTCCCCATTGTGTGTTCTTTGGGCCCTTGTTGAAAATCAATTGACCATAAATGCATGGGCTTATTTCTGAAATCTGTAACCTATTCCATCAGTTGATGTGTCTGTTTTTATGCCAATAGCATGCCATTTTTATTACTATACCTTTGTAATATATTTTGAAATCCAGCAGTTTGATGCCTCTATCTTTTTCTTTTTGGTAAAGTTGGCTTTGGCTATTCTGGGTCTCCTGTGGTTCCATATGAAGTTTCAGATTATTTCTATTTCTGTGAAGAATGACATTAGAACGTTAATATGGATTGCATTGAATCTGTAGATCACTTTGGATAGTATGGGCATTTTACCAATTTTGATTCTTCCAGTCCATGAACATAGGATAGCTGTCTGTAAGTTCCTCTAGTAAAAGCACACTTTACTGACAAACTGGATTTCTCTGGTTGTTTTTTGGTTTCTTGGCTCCTTCAGCATTTGGGGGCCACTTTGCACATATGGCCCTCACATGAAACAGTCCTTTTAGCATTTTTTGTAAGACAAGCCTAGTGTTGGTGAATTCTCTCAGCTTTTGTTTGTTTGGGAAAGTCTCTAATCTCTCCTTCATATTTGAAGGGTAGATTTTTGAGGGTTAGCAGGTTTTTCCTTCAGCACTTTGAATATAACATCTCACTGTCATCTGGTCATCAGGGTTTCTGTGAAAGCCATATTGAGGTTTCATCTAATGTAATATGTTTCTTTTTTCTTGCTACTTTGAGTATTCTGTCTTTGATTTTTGATAATTTTATTATTGTATGCCTTGTGGATTTCCTGTTTGGGTTGAATTTCATTGGTGACTTCTGAGCTTCCTGCACCTGGATGCTGTCATCTTTCTCCAGATTTGGGAAATTTTCAGCCATTATTTCTTTAAATATGCTTTTTGTAGGCCCTTTCTCTCTGTCTTCTCCAAGAATTCCAATTATGCAGAGGTTAATTTGCCTGATGATGTCCCATAATTCTTGTAGACCTTCATTTTTTTTTTTCTTTTTGCTCCTCTGATTGGTGATTTCAAATGTTCTGTCTTCAAGCTTGCTAATTCCTCTGTTTGCTCAAGTCTGCTGTTGAAGCTTTATAATGTTTTTCAGTTCAATTATTTTATTCTTTATTACTAGCATTTCTATTTCTATTGTTTGGGTTTTTTTTCATTGTTTCTATAAATCTTCAATTCTTCTGGGACCATTCCTGGAGCTTTGTTAGTTTCTTTTGATGGTATTGAATATTTCTGAGTTTTCACAAGCCTTGTATCTTTACATGGATGCCTGCATATTTGAGGAGACTGCCAACTCTTCCAGTTTTTGCAGGTGCTCTTTGATGGTGTTAGACCTTTACTTCTTAGTATTAGAACTTAAACACTGGCCTGTTGTTGCTTTACACTGTAGAGAGGGCTTAATAGTGAGCATCAGAACTAAGACACTGCACTGGACCTAACTCATTGCCCTGTCCTGTCATTGTTTACCAGTGTAAGGAAAACTTACAGTGAGCACCAGAGCTTAAATGCCCTGGAACAATATTGCTGCCCTGCTGTTGTTTCTCAGTGTGGGAAAAACTTTGGTGGGTATTGAAAATCTCGACCTTTTAGTTGTTTCTGGGCCAGGGAAGGGCTTCACATGTGTACCTGGGCTTTGTGGATTTGGGCCTTCCCATAAATTTTGTCCCCTACAATACTCTGGCCCCACCCAGTCTCTTCAATATGGCATCCCCACTGATCAAAGCACTGAACCACCACCAAGATCCACATGCCAGTTGCTGCATCAGTGCCCTACTCTTTGTCCCCAATTCACCCCAGGTTGTTCAGCCCTCTTGGTTCTCTAGTGGGATGAAACTGGAGTGGACTTACCATTAAGATTCCTAGACAAGGGGGAAGATCAAATATCCACCTCCAATTCCTTCTTCTCATCTCAGCAACTGTGGGTCTAGAGAAGTTCTCTGTGAGTGGTATTATGATGGCCTGGGAGAGAGGGTGGAACAGGCTGAAATGACCATTTCTCTTACCTGTCACTGCTTCTCTCAATTCTATGAGCCCAGGGGGTTTCTCCGCTTCTCAACTTCTGGTGTATTCAGGGTGGCATTCTTGTCTTTGAATAGTTTTTCGTTTCATTTTTGTGTCAGGGAGTGATCCCAGGAGATCTATTCTGCTATCTTGTTGACATCACTTCCCAGTTTAGTCCTGAGGTATCAGGGAAGGATTAAGAAGCACATGGCTTTCCCCATCCTGGGAAAATTCTCCAGGACAGGGCAAACCAGCTCTTGCACCAGAGACACATCTACAGAGTAGCCTTTCTTGTATTGTCACTCTCTGCAGCTCATATCCTTGTGCTGGGCTGTGAGGCAGGCACTAAGGACACTCTTTAGGTAGTAGTGGAATGCAGAACAAAGGGAAGTCAAGCTAGCCTCAGAGAAGAGAAAATTTGTCTTAAGTTTTTGATATCACAATTTGCATCTTTTTATAATTTGTATCCCTTGACAAATTATTGTAGGTTTCATTGTTTTTATTAGCTTTGCCTTTTAATGTTATTAAAGATATAATTTGTTTACCCACTGACATTACAGTATCACAGTATTTTGGATTTCACAATGTATTTACTTTTATCAGTGAATGTTATACTTTCATATGTTTTCCAGTCACTAATTAGTGTCCTCTTCTTCAGCTTGAAGAACTCTCTTTAGCACTTCTTGTAAGGCAAGTCTACTAGTGATAAACTCTCTCAGCTTCTGTTTGTCTGAGAAAGTCTTTATCACCCCTTCATTTTTGAAAGAAAAGATTTCTGGGTATAGTATTCTTGGTTGACAGGGTTGTTTTATTCAGGATTTTTAATATAACATCCCACCCCCTTCTGGCCTACAAAGTTTCTGCTGAAAAATCTGCTGATAATCTAAGGGAGGGTTCTCTTGTGTGTAACAATTCACTATTTCCTCACTGTTTTTAAAACTTTCTCTGTCTTTTTGCATGTATGGCAGGGGGTGGGTGGTGAGTATTCTGGTTTCTTCCATCCTATGGTGAAGGTGAGTGCCAGTATTTATCTCTCACTCTCTCTGCACTAAGCTGGAGAGATAATCTGTGACAAATGCCTATACTTGTGCTCAAACTGCACCCTCTGATCCTGGAGAGATAGCTGCTTGATATGGTTAGAATCTGTGTCCCCATCCAAATCTCATGTCAAGTTGTAATCCCCAATGTTGGAGGTGGACCTGGTGAGAGGTGATTGGATCATGGGGGTAGATCCTTCATGAATGGTTTAACACCATCTCTTTGGTGCTGTTCTCATGATAGTGAGTGAGATGTGGTTGTTTAAAAGTATACAGTACCTCCTCACCCCACTCCTGCTCCAGCCATGTGAAGATGCCTGCTCTGGCTTTGTCTTCTGCCATGAGTAAAAGCTCCTGAGGCCTCCTCAGAAGCAGATATTGCCATGCTTCCTGTATAGCCCATAGAACCATGAGCCAATTAAATCTCTTTTCTTTATAAATTATGCAATCTTGAGTATTTATAGCAATGAGAGAATGGACTAATGCATGCTGAAAGTGGGCCCGTTGTATGCCCATGTCTTTGTTTTCTGTAGTCCCAGGCCACTTAGGAATGCAAAGTCTCGTTGGGAATGCAAAGCCCCATTAGTCCCCAGAGCTAGGTTGATAAGGAGACAGTCCCTTGGGTGGAAACTATAGAAGTTTATGTACTCAGTACATGGACAAACTCCTTCCAGGAAGAATGGGTCAACTGGATTTATCACTGGGATGAGCCAAAGGAAAGGCTCAGACAGTGCTCAGCTCAAGCTCAGGATGACAGGGAGCTCTTTCTCCCCTTAGGTCCTGAATGCAAATTCATTAAAAGCAAGGTCATCAAGTAGCCACCAATAGAGTAAGCAGGAAACCCCTTGCAGACAGAAAATGGGAGCCAAGCATTCTAGGCCCTTTTCTGCACTGCTCCCAGGAGATGTAGCCCCTGGAAGTGTTATTATGTCCATTTAAAACCACCTTTTTGGCTGGGTGCAATGGCTCAGCCTGTAATCCCAGCATTTTGGGAGGCTGAAGTGGGTGTGTCACTTGAGGTCAGGAGTTCAAGACCAGCCTGGCCAACATGGTGAAACTCTGTCTCCATTAAAAATACAAAACAGCCGGATGTGGTGGTGCATGCCTGTAGTCCCAGCTACTCAGGAGGCTGAGACAGGAGAACCGCTTGAACCCAGGAGGTGGAGCTTGCAGTGAGCCAAGATTATGCCATTGCACTCCAGCCTGGGTGGCAGAGTGGGACTCTGTAAAAAAAAAAAAAAAAAAAAAAAAAAAAAAAAAAAAAAAAAAAGAAAACTTTTTGTATGCGATCTGGGAAGACCTGAGTATGCATAGTTTCAGGTGGTAGCTGCTGTAAAATTTGGGTCACTCAATGCATGGCATAAACCCCTTACAGGGAGCAACAGGGAGCTGCATTTTTAAGCCCCTTTTCTGTACTGCTCCAAGAGTTTGAAACCCCCAGAAATACCTGTGCATCTGTATAAACCTACCACTCTTGTCTGTTGTCTAGAGAGATTCTCATATGCCTAGTCTTCTCTGCTCCTAGAGCTGGGAGT
Source organism: Nomascus leucogenys (assembly GCF_006542625.1). Classification (NCBI taxonomy): domain Eukaryota; kingdom Metazoa; phylum Chordata; class Mammalia; order Primates; family Hylobatidae; genus Nomascus; species Nomascus leucogenys. The sequence goes on along the minus strand of NC_044393.1, from coordinate 18,376,222 downwards.
TTTAGAGTGCAGTCCTTCCAGTAGAAGCTGCAAAAGTTGAGGCATTCTACATGTGGACAAACTCTCCAGGAAGGAGTAATAGACCTGGAGTTATCACTGGAGTGAGCCAGGGGAAAAGGCTTGGGAAGTGCTGATCTGCTTCTGAGGCTACCAGCAGGCTACTATTTGCCTCTTTAACTCCCCAATGCAAGTTAATTAATGCAAGTTAATTAGAAGCCCAGCCACCAAGTAGCCCCTAGAAAAGTGTCAAATGCCTCCCAGAGAAAAACAAGCTGCATTTTTTTAAGCCCTTCTCTGCACTGCCTCCAGAGAGTGAGGCCCCTGGAAGTGTTTGTTCTGTAGCACAAAACCACGGTTTTCCTGTAGGTCAGAAAGACTCATGTATTCCTAATCCCCTCCACTTCCAGAGTCAATTAATTGAGCCGAACCATGGGGAATTTCAGAGATAAAGCACTATATGTGAGGCCCAAACCCTCCTCTCCACAGGGAGAAGTTGTGTATTAGGGATTCCTTTCCTGGTTGTATGGCACAGTGTCCAAGGTGGAGTTCATGCCTGAGTGCACCTCAGCTTTTCCCACTCATTTGATGCAGATATTTTTTCTCCGTTGCCCAGTGGGTAGGAGTCTCTCAATTGGTTTCTGATTTTTTTCAGAGAGAATCAATCAGTGAATAGTTTGTTCAGTGCATTGGTGGGTGAAGGGAGGGTCAGGAGTCTCCTGTTTCACCATGTTGCTGATGTCATCTAAGGGTAAGCCTTTAGGCTTGGCAACAATGACTTCTGGATAGGGGACTTCCCTTGAATCTTTCACAGCGTGAACATTCTAACTATTTTTGTGCCAACATGCATTTCACAGTGAAAGAAATCACAACAGGGACCTCAGACACCAAACGCAAACTTACATTTCAAATAACATCCTGTAGTTCATGAATTAGGTATCCTGAGTTTGGAATAATGCAGACTGCTAACAGAGGTAGGAGAGGGACAAACATTGCTGGTGACGACACTGGTATAGAACCACCTGTGAGCATCAAATGCAGCCAAAGTACAGAAACAAGGTAGGGGCAGATCAGTGTCATGTTGCATACATGAGATGGCAGTATCCTTCTAGAGTCTTCCCAGTTACATTCACTTTGAAAAGCAGCATGGCCTAGGAGACAGAGAACAAACAATGAAAAAGCAGTGGCAACCATAAGACTATGTGTTTGCTCTCAAACACAATAGGCCTCATCTGTGATTCTTTTCAGGCTAGAACTTGACATTTTGGAGACCCAGATTTTGGAAGAACTTACCTTTGCTTCTTCCTCTGCCTCCAAGACATCCATGTTCTTCTAAGGGTCCTCATTACCTTACTCTACATAATATGAGAGCACATAGATATTTTTATAGAAGAGAGAGAGCACACAGTCATAACCAAATGGGCACTCCTTTCAGCTTTGAGTTCCCTGGGGCACTGTGAGCTGTCCAGAGAGCTCTCTGGAACACAGGTCAGGGCACCAGTGATTAGAAGAAAGCAGAGCAACTGCTTCCAGTAAAATTCATAGTCTATGATGCTCATGCCAGTGACATGGAATAGGTCAACCTGACACCCATGGCATATCCACATGGTACAGTGCACTGAACTTGAATGGGGGAGGTTATTCTCCATATGGTCCCTGACAGGTAAATTTGCCTCTCTTAATAGTGTCTCCTAGCAGTGTTTGGAGATGGCCTGAGATGATGCTTGCTAATGGAGGCTATCTGAGGAAGCACCAAATAAGATCTCTTAGAGACCATGCCCTTATAGCCCACCTACTTCTGATGACATCTGTGTTGGTAGTTGATCATGATCTCTTTTCTAAGACTCCCTTGTCCAAGAAATCTCTTGACAAAGGTGAAGACAAACCTGAGATACCCAGAGCCCAGTGATGCCTCAGAGGTGGCTCACAGCCTCTGGTCTGATGGGGGAAGTTTTCTTCTCTGATGTCTCTTTCATTGAATAGCCCAGCAAGAAGCACTAGACTGGAGCATAACACTGCACACCTGCCTCTGGGATGGCCTGTCCTCCTGAAATCTCTTCACATTTGACTCCGTGCTCCAATTAGCCACATATGACCCAACTCTGGATGTAGCCCCAGGATCATTTCAGAGGAGTTGCGATTGCTTAGAGTAAGGGAGAGTCTGTACCACAGTGGTTAATTTCCACTAACTCACAGTAGGATGACAGGCAAGACCCACTGCCACTCTGTGCCAATTACTCCTTAGCAACAGCAGCATGAACCACCTGTTCCCCACCCCTTGGTGTTCCTCTTGATCAAAAGAAAAGAGAATGAGTCCCTAAGGAAGAGGGCTTGGGAAAGATAGGGACTATTCAGTTAATGGAAGGTGCTGGAGTGTTAGATCCTGAGACCCAAATTGGGTCCCATCAGAGGAGTAGCCATGTTGGTGGGTGCTGGATAGGAGGAAGTTTGGGGTTGGGGTAGGCACTCACTCTCACTAGGATGCCTCTGGCCTCAAGTAATGGAGAGAAGTGAGCAAAAAGTGAGCTCAGAGGAAACATCCTCTTCTGGCCACATCATATCCTCTCACTCTCTTGTGGCCTTAGGCATGTCACTGGCCTTCCTGGGACTCATTATCCTCATTGTAAAGAGACAGCAATCTGAAGCTCAGAAAGAGATTGGGGAGCATGAGGTGGGGGAGCACCAAGGCTAAGGAGACCAAAGCAGTGCTTGGGGGCCTCCCACTCTTTACCTCGGGTTCTAACTGCCACCCATCTCATGCTTAATGGGTCCTTCTGACTCCAGCGTGAGAAATGTTCTCCTTAGCATCGGGAGATGCTGCACATGAGCAGTTCCTCCCCCTGGGAGTACTGGTTCAGTGAACAAAACAGCAAGGGGCTGGGCCTCCTGAGGGCTGGCAGGGATACATGGGTCAAAGAGGGAGAGGGAGGGTAGAGAAGCATAGCCAGGGAGAGAAATCGAACACCAGGACACAAGACAAGTGGGGCATCTGTGGGGGCTACAGTGGGCTCTCAATAATCACCTGTAGTGGCAGCAAAAGAGGCAGGATCCATGGGCATTTGTTCTGGTTTATTTGACAGGGACAAGGAGTTCAGCCAGTGGGGAGGGTGGCATTCCTGTTGATGTCCTTGTGCTTCAGATGTGGGCACAGTCTCGGATGGAAGGGTTCAGGGGGCAGGGTGCACATCCCAGCCCACTCTCCCACTCACAGGATGCTCATGCAAACGTTCCCACAGAAGGCTGAACAGCATATGTTATTTGCTTCACACTTTTGGAAATATGAACAGTGGTGGATGCATAGATCTATGCTGGGTCGCTTCTCACAGACCTTGATTCCTGAAATGGTGCAGGAGCAGGGTCAATGAAACCATGCACCTATAGAGCACCCTTCTCAAGCTTGAAGCTCCTCCATGACCCCAGAACCAAGGCACCCCTGCCACCACGAGTCTCCTGGACTCTTCAGGGAACTTCCTTCCAGCCCATCACCAATCCTAGTGATTGGCAGTATCTTAAATCCTGTCTCCCTGTCCTGCCTCTCACCCCAGTAGACCTCAATGCCTGGGCTTCCTGGACCCTCGCCATACACCTGCATTCAGAACTCTGTCTCCTCATTAATCATGGTGAAGTCACCCCCATAGAATCTACGTCTGACCCTGAAAGTTCAAAGAAGCCTGAGACATTTCCAAACCCTCCCCTATTCTCCAGAATTTGCAGAGCCCAGAAAAGAAGATGAACTTGCCTCTCATCCCTCCCTCTCCTCACCGTCACCATCCCTAGTATCCCTTCCCACCACCACTCTCCTGGCTCCTTTGATGATATACTTAACTTTGCCCTGTATACTCCAACTTTTCATTGCTGTATGTCCTTTTTACCCTACACTTATACCCATTTCTACACCTACACCTACCCTCACCCTCATAACCACTTCTAGATGTTTACTCCTCACAAATGTGCATAAATCAAAGAATAATTGTCTTGCTTTCCCATTGGATTCTCAGCCCTGGTGCACATTTCACTATGGGATGTACCATTTGTCTCTAAGTACTGGGAGCGAACAACAAAAGATGTAGGTTCCCCCTTCATTCCCACTACTATTCCCAGGGCCAGGTAAAGGGGTTGGAGGGCCATGGTTTGGGACAGCCCAGAGTCTGCACAGCATTGTGGTCAGAGCTGGATATGCAGAAAGTTTCCAACTCCTAGGTCCTGCTCAGACTGGACACAGCTCCTCCGTTCCCCTCTACCCAACTCTCCCTCACCCATCCAGCAGCCCAGCCCATCACCTACTCTGCATCCTCATCTTGTCACGGTATCCTCCCTGGGCCTGCAGCAGCAGCACACAGAGAACCAGGACAGGCAGCAGAGTCTGGGGTGCCATGACTCTGACCAGAGCATGAGCCCTAAGTCTGGCCAGGCAGTCACAGACTTCCCTGCAGAGCTGCCTGTGGAGAGGGAAGGAAAGAAAAAAGGAATGATCTTCAGCTCCTCGCTGCCTCCACTGGCCAAGTCAGGGCAGAGCAAGAGAGTCCTTGCTTCCTGCTGTTGCCTTCTCCTGGCCCTGTCCTTCTCCATGTAGATTAGGGCTTCTGCAAGAATGATGCCTCCTCTGTCTCCTCTCCTCTCTCACAGAACCAGTCCTGTGTTCTTGCTAACAGAGTTTTTCTTTTCCAAAGGGTACTATTTATTTCTGCTTTCTAATTACAAAGTGCTTTACAGAAAAAAAGAAAAGAATATAATTTTTTAAAAGGTGCTTAGAATTAACCCATATTTTATTACATTATCTTTTAGTTCCTCTGTATATTTAATGTAAACAATCTTTTATTTTCTCATTTTTGAATCACCTATCTTTTGTTACCTGCCTTCTGCTGCCTTCATTTAGTCATGCAAATATTTACAATGTCATTATTTCTCAAAAAGGGGAGTGGCTATTTGCATATAATGGATGTGTTCATTATAAATTCTTTTTTTTTTTTAGACAGAGTCTCACTCCACACCAGGCTGGAGTGCAGTGGTGTGATCTTGGCTCACTGCAACCTCCACCTTCCAAGTTCAAGCAATTCGCACCTCAGCCTCTTGAGTAGCTGGGATTACAGGCACGTGCCATCACACCTAGATAATTTTTGTATTTTTAGTAGAGATGGGGTTCCGCCATGTTGGCCAGGCTGGTCTTGAACTCCTGACCTCAATTGATCCTCCCGTCTCAACCTCCCAAAGTGCTGGGATTACAGGCATGAGCCACCACACTCGGCCTAATTATAAATTATTCTTATCAATTCATTACACAAAACTCTATATGATTGAGCTATATTTTTAAGTTCTGGGGTACATGTGCAGGATGTGCAGGTTTGTTGCACATGCTGTGGGGGCTTGCTGCACCTATCAACCCATCACCTAGATATCAAGCCCAACATGCATTAGCTATTTATCCTGATGCTCTCCCTCCCGACAGGCCCCAGGGTGTGTTGTTTACCTCCCTGTGTCCATGTATTCTCATTGAAGTGAGAACATGGGGTGTTTGAACATGGGGTGTTTGGTTTTCTGTTCCTTCATTAGTTTGCTGAGGATAATGGCTTCTAGCTCCATCCATGTCCCTGAAAAGAACATGATCTCATTCCTTTTTATGCCACATAGTATTCCATGGTATATATGTACCACATTTTCTTTATCCAATCTATCAGTGATGGGCATTTGGGTTAATTTCATGTCTTTGCTATTGTGAATAGTGCTGTAATGAACATATGCATGCATATGTCTTTATAACAGAATGATTCTATTCCTTTGGGTATATACCCAGTAATGGGGTTACTGGGTCAAATGGTATTTCTGGTTCTAAATCTTTGAGGAATCATCACATTGTCTTCCACAATGGTTGAACTAATTTACATTCCTACCAACAGCATGAAAGCTTTCCTATTTCTCGACAACCTCAACACCATCTGTAGTTTCTTGACTTTTTAATAACCTCCATTGTAACTGGCGTGAGATGGTATCTCATCATGGTTTTGATTTGCATTACTCTGATGTTCAGCTTTTTTTCATGTTTATTGGCTGCATATATGTCTTCTTTTGAGAAGTGTCTGTTCGTGTCCTTTGCCCACCTTTTAATGGGATTGTTTGTTTTTTCTTATAAATTTAAGTTCCTTATAGACTCTGGATACTAGACCTTTGTCAGGTGGATAGATTGTAAACATTTTCTCCCATTTTGTAGGTTGTCTGTTCACTCTGATGATAGTTTATTTTGTTGTACGAAGTTCTTTAGTTTAATTAGATCCCATTTGTCAATTTTTGCTTTTGTTGCAGTTGCTTTTGATGATTTTGTCATGAAATCTTTGCCCATGCCTATGTCCTGAATGGTATTGCCCAGATTTTCTTCTGGAGTTTTTATAGTTTGGGGTTTTACATTTAAGCCTTTAATCCATCTTGAGTTAATTTTTGTATAAGGCATAAGGAAGAGGCCCAGTTTCAATTTTCTGCATATGGCAAATAGTAGCAAAAAGAGCTGTGATTATTATATTAAAGTCAAACAAAGTACACATTGTGTCAAATATTGTTAAAAGAAACAAAAAACATGATTATATATTGATAAAAGGGTCAATTCATCAAAAAGATATAAAAATTATAAACATATACACACCAAGCAATAGAGCTTCAAAATATATGAAGCAAACACTGACAGGATTGAAGGGAGACATAGCACTACAGTAATAGTTGGAGAGTTCAATATCCCACCATGGCATCATAAGAAATATATCTGGTCTTTGTCCCCAGTTCCTGGCACAAGGTTCCTAAAACTCTTGGAATTTCCTGAGTGATAGATGTGTCTTTTGCTATTCATAAGGCGCCCCTTTTGATTCCACCTGAGTTTCTGCTAATGAGGTTACTTGGAATGGGGCCCCTAGGCAGCCTCAGGATGGAGCTGGCCACCAGAAAGATCAAGTGATTAGAGGGCTGGAACTTTTAGACCCACCCACTCTCCTCCAGAAAGTTAAAGAAGGAAGGAGTTGAAGCTCTATAAAAACTCTTAATAAGATTTGATGAGCTTCTGAATTGGTGAACACATTCATGTGCCAGGAGGATGGCACACACAACTCACAAGGACAGAAATTCCTGTGCTTGGAACGCTTGTGAAGCTCGCCCTATTTACTTAATCTGGCTATTCATTTGTATCCTTTATAATAAACTGATAGACCTTAAGTGTTTCCTGAGTTCTGTGAGCTGTTCCAGCAAATTATCAAACTTTCAGATGGGATTGTGGGAGCCCCTGATTTATAGCCAGTAGATCAAAAGTGCAGGAGGCCCAAGACTTGCAACTGGCACCTGAAGTTGGGAGTAGTCTTGTGAAATCAAGCCTATAAGCTGTGGGGTCTGCACTAACTTCAAGTAGTTAGTGTCAGAATTAAATTAAATTTTGGAACACCCAGTTGGTGTCCAGAGATAGGAGAATTGGTTGTTGGTGTTGGAAAGCATTCCAGGCCCTCTTTCAAAAATGAATAGAACATGTAGACAGAAAAATCAATAAGGAAATAGGGTACTAAACAACACTATAAATCTAAGACAGACCTAAGACAAGAAGAGAATGCATATTCTTCTCAAGCACATATGGAACATTCTCCAGGATAAACTACATGTTAGGCCACAAAACAAGCCTAAATAAATTTTAAAAGATTGAAATTATACAAACTATCTTCTCCAGCCACAATGGAACAAAGCTAGAAATCAATAAGAGAAGGAAAACTGGAAAATTCTCAAAAATGTGAAATTAATACACTCTAAAACAACAAATGAGTCAAAGAATAAATCACAAAGGAAATTAGAAAATACTTTGAGCCAGGCATGTTGACTCATGCCTGTAATCCCAGCACTTTGGGAGGCTGAGGTGGGTGGATCACTTGAGCCCAGGAATTCAAGACCAGCCTGGGCAACATAACAAGACCCTGTCTCTACAAAAAACTAACTGGGCATGGTGGTATGCACCTGTAGTCCCAACTACTTAGAAAAAAACTTTCGGATGAATGAAAACGAAAACACAAAACACAACATATAAAAACTTATGAGATGCAGTAAAAGTAGTTCTCAGGGCAGAAAATCTATAACTGTAAATATTTACATTAAAAAAGAAAGATCACGGCCAGGCGCAGTGGCTCACACCTGTAATCCCAGCACTTTGGGAGGCCGAGGCAGGCAGATCACGAGGTCAGGAGATTGAGACCATCCTGGCTAACACAGTGAAACCCCACCTCTACTAAAAATACAAAAAATTAACCGGGCCTGGTGGTACGAGCCTTGTATGTCCCAGCTACTCAGGAGTCTGAGGCAGGAGAATCGCTTGAACCCAGGAGGCAGAGGTTGCAGTGAGCCGAGATCACGCCACTGCACTCCAGCCTAGGCAACAGAGCAAGACTCCGTCTCAAAAAAAAAAAAAAAAAAAAAACTCAAATCTACAACCTAACTTTACATCATACGAAACTAGAAAGAGAAGAACAAACTACACCCACAGCTAGCAGAAGGAAGGAAAAATAAACATTTGAGCACAGAAAAATGGAATAGGAAATAGAAAACCAGTAAAAAGAATCAACAAGACCAAAACTTGGTTTTTTTAAAAGATCAATAAAATTGAAAATCTTTAGCTAGATTGACTAAGAAGAAAAGAGAAAAGACACAAATAACTAATATCAGAAATTAGAGTGGGACATCACCACCAACTTACAGAACTAAAAAAATTATAAGAGAATACTATGAACAATTTTACACCAACAAATTAGATAACCTGGAGGAAATGGACAAATTCCTAGAAACTCACAAATCACCAAAACTGACTTGAGAAGGAATAGAAAATATTAACAGACCTATAACAAATAAAGAGATAGAATCAGTAATTTTTGAAAAATACACATGACTCTCTTCAACAAAAAGAATGCCTAGGGCTAGATGACTTCACTGATAAAATCTATACCAAACTTTTTTTATTAACACCAATCCTTCTCAAAGTTTTCCAATCTTAATTGATACAGAAAAAGCATTTCACAAAATTCACCACCCTTCTATGATTAAAAAAAATTCAGAAAACTAGGAAATAAAGGACTTCCTTAACATGATTAAAGGCACCTATAAAAAACTATATACAATGATGGTTATACTCAATTGCGAAAGATCAAAATCTTTCTCCCAAGATCAGAAATAAGACAAGGATGCATCTTTCACCACTGCCAGTCAACACTGTAATGGAGTTCTAACCAAAGCAATTAAGTAATAAAAAGAAATAAAAGTCATCCAAATTGGGAAGAAAGTAAAACTATCTCAGCTGTTTTTGTAAACACCAGCAATGAGCAATCCAAAAAGGAAATTAAGGAAACAATTTGATTTACAACAGGCTATGAAAGGATAAAATACCTAGAAATAAATTTAACCATGGAGGTAAAAGACTTATATACCACAAAATACAGAACATTGCTGAAAGAAATTATAGAAAACCTCAAGAAACAGAAAGACATCCCATCGTGTTTTGTGTGTTTTTTTTTTTTTTTTTGAGACAGCATCTGGCTCTGTCACCCAGGCTGGAGTGCAGTGGCATGATTTTGGCTCACTGCAACCTCCATCTCCCAAGTGCTGGGACTATAGGCGCATGCCATTACGCCCAGCTAATTTTTGTATTTTCTGTAGAGACGGGGTTTTGCCATGTTGCCCAGGCTGATCTCGAACTCCTGAGCTCAAGCAAACCACCTGCCTTGGCCTCTCAAAGTGCTGAGATTATAGGTGTGAGCCACCACACCTAGCCGACATCCCATATTCTGTATTGGAAGACTTAGAACTATTAAGATGGTATTACAATGCAATTCCAATCAAGTTCCAACAGGTTTTTCTTTTCTTTTTTTTTTGAGATAGAGTCTCGTTCCGTCACCCAGGCTGGAGTGCAGTGGCGTGAGCTCAGCTCACTGCAACCTCCACTTCCCAGGTTCAAGCAATTCTCCTGCTTCAGCCTCCCGAGTAGCTGGGACTACTGGAGTGTGCCACCACTCCTGGCTAATTTTTATATTTTTAGTAGAGATGGGGTTTCACTATGTTGGCCAGGCTGGTCTCAAACTCCTGGCCTCAGGTGATCCACCTGCCTCGGCCTCCCAAAGTGCTGGGATTATAGGTGTGAGCCAACACAGCTGGCCAGATATTTCTTTATTTGAGAAATAGAAAACTTGATCCTCAATTTCATACAAAACTGCAAGAGGCTTGAATAGCCAAAGCAATCTTGAAAAAGTAGAATTCACATTTCCTGATTCAAAAATAAGCCAATGATTTAAATATAAAAGCTACAAAATTCTTAGAAGAAATGTAGAAGTAAATCTTCATGACTTTGGATTGGGCAATGGATTCTTAGAAAAGACACCAAAAGCACAGTAACAAAAGAAAAAAAAATCAGACTTAATCAAAGTTAAAAACTCTTGTGCCTCAAATGACTATCAAAAAAGTGAAAAGACAGCCTATGGAATGGAAGAAAATATTTGAAAAAATCATCTCTCTGATGAATATCCAGAATATATTAAAGAACTCTTACAAATCAAGAAAAAAAGAAACACAAACAACCCAATTACAAAATGGGCAAAGGACTTGAATATACATTTCTTCAAAGAAAATATAAAAATGACCAACAAGCACGTGAAAATATGCTCAATAACGGCTGGGCACGGTGGCTCATGCCTGTAATCCCAGCACGTTGGGAGGCCAAGGCAGGTGGATCACTTGAGATCAGGAGTCCGAGACCAGCCTCGCCAACATGGTGAAACCCCATCTCTACTAAAAATAGAAAAATTTGTCAGGTGTGGTGGCAGGTGCCTGTAATCCGAGCTACTCAGGAGGCTGAGGCAGGAGAATCGCTTGAACCTGGGAGGTGGAGGTTGCAGTGAGCTGAGATCACACCACTGCACTCTAGCCTGGGCGACAGAGTGAGAATCCATGTAAAAAAAAAAAGAAGAAGAACAAGAACAAGAACAAGAAGAAGAAGAAGAGGGGGGGCGGATGGGGAATGCTCAACATCATTAGTTATTAGGGAAATACAAATAAAAACCGCGAGATACCACTTCACATTTTTTGACTGGCTATAATTTCTAAAAAGGAAAATAATAAGTGTTTGCAAGCGTGTGGAGAAATTGGAACCCTCGTGCATAGCTGATAGAAGTATTAAATGGTTCAGCTGCTATGGGAAGAGTTTGGAGTTTCCTCAAAAAAGTAAACATACAAAGTTAAACATATGACCCAGCAGTTCTACTCCCAAATATTTACCCAAATGAGCTAGAAATATACACTCAAAAAAATATTCACCTACAAATGTTCATAGCTGCATTATTTGCAATTGCCAAAGCAAGGAAACAGCTGAAATGTCCATCAACAGATGAATGCATAAACAATTGTGATATATATATACAATGGAGTATTATTCACCCATAAAATGGAATTAAGTACTGGTACATGCTACATAGTAAATGAACCTCAAAAACTACAGAAATAACATTTCTCACCCAATTGTTTTGGCGAAAATTCAAAAGCATGACAACACGTTCTGTTAGTGAGACTGTAGGAAACATGCACAGTCACATTGTTGGTGGCATTACAAAAAGGTATAATCTTTATGAAGTAGAAATTGGCAATATCTAGCCAAACTATATGTGCATTTATCCTTTTTTTTTTTTTTCTTTTGAGACAAAGTCTAGCTCTGTTGCCCAGGCTGGAGTGCAGTGGCTCGATCTTGGCTCACTGCAACCTCCGCCTCCCGGATTCAAGTGATTCTTCTGCCTCAGCCTCCTGAGTAGCTGGGACTACAGGCATGTGCCACCACGCCCATCTAATTTTTTGTATTTTTAGTAGAGACGGGGTTTCACCATGTTGACCAGGCTGGTCTCAAACTCCTGACCTCATGATCTGCCCTCCTCAGCCTCCCAAAGTGCTGGGATTACAGGCGTGAGCCACCGCACCCAGCCGTGCATTTATCCTTTTAACCAATGATCACACTTTTAGAAATTTACTGATATTATACCTCAAACAATACAGAAAATTATGCATAATTGTTCATTGCAGCATTATTTATAATAGCAAAATCTTGGAAACTACCTAAATGACCAAATATAGGAGACTGGCAGTATGACTAAGGTGTATGTCAAATGCAGCTGTAATAGAGGAAAAATTGTTATGAACTACTGGAGAGCAGTTTTCAGGATCTATTGTTAAATGAAAACAACAAGTGCAAATGAGTATATTCGTGCAAGAAAAACAGAGTTGAGAGTTCAAGTAACTATTTATCTTAAATCAAGAATTTCCAGAGAATTGATAAAGAAGGGCTGCTACTCAGCACATCCTATGAAGTCAGCATAAACTTGCTATAAAACCAAGCAAGGACAATATGAGAAAGAGAGTTACAGGCCCAGTTCATTATGAACATAGATGTAAAATACCTTAAAAATAGCAAACTAAACCAAACAATATAAAAATGATAATATTCAATGATCACCTTATATTACCATAGAAATGGCTTAATGTTTGAAAATCTGAATGTTCACTGCATTAACAGATTAAAGGATATAAAAATGTTATCATCTCAATATACATAGAAAAAAGCAATACATATAATCTGACATAAACTAATTTAAAATTTCTTGTTATATTAGGAATGAAAGAAAACTTTCTAAACCTGATAGAGGGTGCTTATGAGAAACCTAAAGTGGAGACAATTCTAAAAGGGGAAACAAGAAGTTTTCATTTTAAATCAGGTATCAGACAAAAATACACACTATCACCACTTACATATGATGTACTCAAGGGCCTAGCCAGCACAGTGAGGCATTAAAAACGGCATAAAGTTTGAAGAAGAAAACTATAACTGTTCTTATTTGCCTATGACAAACACTGAAGAGAACACACAAAGAAACCGTAATAGACAATGGGAGAATTTAGCAAGCTAACTAGTTACAGATTCGTGGAAAGAAGAAAAGATCCAAGGTTTAAAGAGAGGTAAGCAAGTTTGAAATAGTATTTGTAGAAAGTGGGAACACTGACTTACTGAAGAAACTTAGTAAGATTGCCAGACCCTTTTTGGTTTGGTGATGGTGCATCTATGGTGCTGTTTAGTAGCCCAGTTATTTTCCCCCAGCAACAATTATCTGCCTAGGTTCAAGCTTCAATGAAATTGATGGTTGGATTCATTCAAGGTTGCAGTTTTTGTAGTCAGATTCAAGCAAGGAGATTTAAATGACAGGTTCTGAATCCTACATTGATAGAAAAGTAAACACCTATAGGGGAGGACTACGAAATAGGGAAGTGAAAAGTCAATGTTTGTTGGTTTCAGTGAGGTCAAATAATTGTCACGGTGGAGATTTTTGAGTAAACTGGAAAGTTAACTTCTCTACATTAGCAGTAAACAAAAGGAATTAATTGAAAAGTTATGATAACATTTTACAATTTCCTTTTAAAATTTCAAGCCTCAGACCAGGCACGGTGGCTCACACCCATAATCCCAGCACTTTGAGAGGCTGAAGAGGGCAGATCACCTGAGGTCAGGAGTTCAAGACTAGCCTGGATAACACAGTGAAACCCCATCTCTACTAAAAATACAAAAATTAGCCGGACGTGGTGGTGCACACCTGTAATCCCAGCGACTCAGGAGTCTGAGACAGGAGAATTGCTTGAACCCGGGAGGAGGAGGCTGCAGTGAGCAGAGATCGCACCACTGCACTCCAGCCTGGGTGACAAAGCGAGACTCTGTCTCAAAGAAAAAAAAAAATCAATAATCTGTGAATAAATATAACAAAGACATGTACAATTTCCACAGGGGAAAATTATAAAAAATGTTAAGGGACATGAATAAGATCTAGATACAGATGAAAGAGATAGCAAGGTCAAGATAAGGGGGATAAAGGAGGATATGAAAACACTACATGGCCCTGGAGTGGGTGTGATTGGGAGGTGCTTGGATTCCTGCCCTGTCCATTTTGATTGGAGTACACGGTGAAAGCCTAGTCACACTGGGCCTCCACTTTGCCCTCTTTCTTTCTCTTCTCCTCACAGCAGTGCCTGGTCAAACCCAGCAATCCCTGGCCAGAACTTACTCACCCGTCCCACTGACACCATGAAGTCTGTGCTGCCTCTCCAGTTCCTGGTGGTGTTCTGCCTAGCACTGCAGCTGGTGCCTGGGAGTCCCAAGCAGCGTGTTCTGAGTAGGTGCTGGGTCTGGGCCCAAGGAGGGAAGTAACGTGTGTGGACAGGAGAGGATCTGAGGGCTGACAGTCTGTCACACCTCTTGGAAAAATACCGTGTCATGTCCAAGGGCCCAAGCTTTATTGTTGGCAAGATCTAGGTTTGAATCCCTGCTCTGTTGCTGAGGGACCTTGGGTCACTATACTATGGTATTTGGGCCTTAGGTTTTATCCTTATCATGAATACAGTAGGAGAACAGATAATGCGTGCAGACATAGCTCACTCTTACTAAACCATGGTAAATGCTCAGTAATATTAAATGTTGTAAATGTGATCAGCCTCATCATCCAGCTTAGTCTTGCTGCCCGTGGCTCCTTCATGGATGCTTGGACTCACTTTTCAAGCAATAAAACAGAGAGACAACGAAGTTGGTAGAACTCAGGCTGGAATCTACATAACCTTGGCCTTGGAGGATGTTTTGGGAAGGAGGCAAAGGAAGTCTTGCCTTTTATTCCACATTTTCAAACTCCAGAGGTACTTAGCATCAATGGGACAGTGTAGAGTCCATCTCAGCAGCCACCACTGCCCAGCTCAACTCAAAAGAGCTCTGGCTCTAGTAATGTTGACCCTAACCAATACCAAGTGGGAAAAGAACTGTTATTCATCATACATCCACTCTTCTATGGGGAAAACATCTTCAGAATACTGGCGGCTCAGAAGAAGGATAAGTGTGGTAGCTCATGTGCCTGGGGAGGCTAGGTCCTGCTTAAGAAGTTTCAGAAAAGGCATGCAGGTTTATAGGACTAAGAGGGACTAAGCAAGCTACAAGAAAATAGGAGTGCCCAGGGTAGAGTTAATGGGAGAATCAGAATTTGAGGAAAGGCACAAAGAGGCTTTCTAAAAGACTGGTAAGTGCTGTGAGTGAAGTTGGGACCAGATACCCAGAAGAGGGGTCAAGACTTGAAAAGGGTGACCTCTCTGAGATCTCTGGATCATGATGTCTATCCATAAACTGCTCTATTGAGCCCCAAGCTCTTCAAAATGTGGACTAGTTCCAATTTCTTGCAGTGCCCAGTGAGCTATAGAATAGCTGAGAAGCCAGGGGTGAGTACTAGTTATTGGTCTCTATTAAATTGTCAACAGCTTGGACCTCAGCTTCTTTTACCCCAATTCTGGTGCCATTTGCTGCTACAGTTATAGTCATGACCTCTTTCTTCATTCATTCCTCTCAAATCATAATATCCTATAGTTTTCCTTCTAATTGCAAATATTTGCAGAGGAATAGACCCACAGATGGGCAACAGAATGCCCCACTTTTGACTTTTGCCCCCAGAGAAAGGGAGAGTCACAAGGTACAAAAATTAGGACATGGAAGGGCTTGGGGAAAGGGATTAATGGGGCCCATCCTTAGAGTCCAGGAATAGAAAGGAAGTCCTTAGGGAAGACTCTCCCAGGGCAGGTAGGTCTTAGCTTTGAACTGAAATACTTGGGGGTAGGGAAGGAAATAGGAAGTCAACATAACGATGCTTATTCTTCTCTAACAGTAGAAAGTGGGGCATCCTGGTGCTCTGGCCTCCTGATCGAGAGACACCAAGGAAGAAAAAGAAGCTGAATCTTTGAACACCATTCTGAAGTCCCCACCCTTCTTACCATGAAAGAAGTCACTCCCAGAACTTACTTGTGAACTGGGTCCCAGTTCTCTGATCCAGTACCTTCCATTTAATGCGTGGTCTTCATCCTTTACCAAAACTTACCTTTTGCTCATTCTTCCTATACACAAATAACCCATGTTAGGTTAACCCCAGGGTAAACTATGTTGTTAATGAGAAGCTCTACAACTCAAGACCACACAATGAGTCAGTGCAGAACGAACATACAGACCTCCTTCTTGTTCACCACATACACCATTAATACCCTTGATATGGACCCAACCATAGTCAGTAGGGACTTGGCGTCTGAACTACAAGGATGGTGAATGACCAATGGGTGCAGGGTTCTACCAAACTCTATTCTTGATCAAAAAATATCCATGCCCTGCTTCCCTGCTCAGAACTCAGAGGAAGGCAGCAGCTGAGGACAAAACCTGATGCCACCACCCTGGAACCATGCAAGGCAGATGAGGGTGGCAGGTTTCCTGGCAGTTCCCTGGGCTGAGTTCTGAACATTACTCCAGCCTGTTGGTGAGGCCCTTCTCTTACTTGTTCTATGTTCCAGAGTATATCTTGGAACCTCCACCCTGCATATCGGAACCTGAAAACTGTACTCACCTGTGTACAATGCAGGAAGACTGCGAGAAAGGATTTCAGTGCTGTTCCTCCTTCTGTGGGATAGTCTGTTCATCAGAAACATTTCAAAAGCGCAACAGGTAAGAGATATCTCATATCCAGGCCTGATCCTAGAGCTGCTGGTGGGAGCCCAGCAGAAGAGTCCCTTACCAGCAACTGTGCTGGATCTCTCCTTTTTTTGTTTTTTTTTGTTTTTTTTGTTTGTTTGTTTGTTTTGTTTTTTTGAGATGGAGTCTCGCTCTGTCACCCAGGCTGGAGTGCAGTAGCGCGATCTCGGCACGCTGCAAGCTCCGCCTCCCGGGTTCACGCCATTCTCCTGCCTCAGCCTCTCCGAGTAGCTGGGACTACAGGCGCCCGCCACCACGCCCAGCTAATTTTTTTGTATTTTTAGTAGAGACGGGGTTTCACCGTGGTCTCGATCTCCTGACCTGGTGATCCGCCCGCCTTGGCCTCCCAAAGTGCTGGGATTACAAGCGTGAGCCACCGCGCCCGGCCTGGATCTCTCCTTTTTTTTTCCTTGGTGGCCATGTTGCCAACATGCCCCTTCTCTTGACCAAGGATAATTTCCATAAAAGTCCTGATTAGAAAAGCCCTCCTCCCCTCCCAATCACCACATCCGTGAATCTCTGACTCTGCCTCTCTGAACACACCCACAAATGCCTTTATCCACAGACCTTCCCCCAACCCAGAAGCCACCCTTATCCCAGGGACACTCTACGTGCAGGTGTAACCAAAATCCCAAAGCAAAATTTGTCCTACACTTTTGCTTGCCCTCCTTTCACAAGACACCATCCTTTGGCCACCAGTGTTCTTGGGCTCTGGAGATCCAGCCCAAAGGAAGTTTTGATTAATTGTCCAGACATTAACACTAGCTGCAAGCCTGCTAAATGGAGTGTGCTCCCAGGGCAGAGAAAGGACATAGGGTGCTGATGGACATATGGTTTCTAATCCCATCTTGCAACTATGTCTTTCTATGACCTTGAGTAAGACAATTCCCTCTTTTTTACTTTCTTTTCCTCATGAGTAAAATAAGGACTCTTGTTTTTGCCTGCTTTGTAAGGCCCAAATGAAATTTCATAAGACCCACAGTGGAAGACTCAACCAATGAGCCCCTTGAGGGAAGCCTGGCAGTCTTGTTCCCTGCTGTATTCCCTACCATGAGCAGAATACCCAGCATATGAGATAATGTGCAGAGTGATTAAGCATGGGCTCAAAGCCAAACACCTGGGCTCAAATCTTGGCTCTACCACTTCTTAGCCAAGTGACCTTAGACAAGCTAATTAACCTCTCTCTGGGGATCAACTTCCTCATCTTTAAGACTGGAACAATAATAGTGAGGTTAAAATAGACTATCCATGTAAGCTTTAAAACATTACTTGCCAACATAATTGCTGTGAATTTTGGCGATTAGGCAACCACTTCTCTTTGAAGAGACTAGCCCTTGCAATTAAATTCCACATCTTTCAATGCTCTACATTGGAATGCAGAAGCATAAATATAACCTTTGGTGTCATTGAGTTTTTTGAGGTTCTGCCTTCCCTATGGCAAGAGAACTGAGCTTCATGGTCTAATATTAATGGTAGAAGTAATTGAAAGAAAAATATGTATCTCTAAAAATAAAACTTCACCAGTTAATATTTGGAAATATTTTTCTTCTACAGAAATAAACACAAGGGCTCAGAAGTCATCATGCCTGCCAACTGAGGCATATTTCCTAGAGCGTTTTGTAAGTACAGGGATTTGGTCTGGCCTTCCTCGTGTGAGATTCCCAGGGATGCTCACTTTCTTCCTGTAGCCTCACCAGGGGCACCACATTCCCACAAGGTCAGAATGGCCTCTCGGTACCTGATAACCTCCTCCTCCATCATTCCCCTCCAAGGGCTATCTTTGCACTCCCTGGGGGAGGCAGGGTGCAGTCCAGCATGAATTCTGCAACACAGAGCAACGTAAGGAACCAAGTCATGGCCCAGGGGGAACCCAGGGCACTCAGATCTGAGGCTTTGTCAAGGAACAAGCTCTTCTAGCCTCCAGGTTGACAGCACCCTGGGCAGGGACTCAAGCTGAGCCCTTCACGCCCTGAAACTTTGGTCTGCTCAGTGTACCTCTCTGAGACAGTCACCTCCCCCATGTGAAATATGAAGAAAACATCCATGCCTTGGGGTATTGGGAGTACAACACAAGGCCATGTGGATGGAAGAACTTGGTCTCTGCAAAGGTAGAAACTGCCAGCAACTCACTTACAAGGTCACTCATTCGGGTTCCAGTTTTTTTCTCTGAAAAAAGAGGGAGTGGGCCGGGTACAGTGTCTCACACTTGTAATCCCAGCACTTTCGGAGGCTGAGGCGGGTGGATCACGAGGTCAGGAGTTTGAGATCAGCCTGACCAACACGGTGAAACCCCGTCTCTACTAAAAATACAAAAATTAGTTGGGCGTGATGGTGCATACCTGGAATCCCAGCTACTCAGGAGGCTGAAGCAGGAGAATTGCTTGAACCCAGGAGGCGGAGGTTGCAGTGAGCCGAGAGTGCACCATTGCACTCCAGCCTGGGCGACAGAGTGAGACTCCATCTCAAAAAAAAAAAAAGAGGGAGTGGGAATCATCTTTATTATTTTACTGATGCTTCAAGAATGGTGAACAAAATGGAGTCCTGTGGAATTCCACCACCAAAAAAAGATAGTATTCATAAATTGGTGGATTTCGTTTCAGAGTATTTGAAAGAAAAAATTAGAAGTTTAGGGTCTTCTAATGGGCCTTCTGATGTCTCCAGATGTTCCAAATTAGAATGGTGGTCTTTCAGCTTAGTCCTTTTATTAACCCTGTACAAAGGAGCGTGATAAATAGTAGCAGGTGGAGGTCAGTGGAGCAGTTTAGGCACACAAGCACTTGCCCAGGCTCTGGTGAGCCCACCATGCTGCTGATGAGCTCCCACTCATGCTTCAAGGTTTCTATTAAATGCTCCATAGAAACTTCACCAGTTCACTCCAGACAGAATTAGTCCCTCTCCTGCAGACGGAGACTCGCTCACTCGGTGCTCGGTGTTGCCCGGGCTGGAGTGCAGTGGCATGGTCTTGGCTCCCTGCAGCCTCCGCCTCCCTGCCTTGGCCTCCCAGGGTGCTGGGATTACAGCCTCTGCCCGGCCGCCGCCCCATCTGGGAGGTGGGGAGCGTCTCTGCCTGGCCGCCCATCCTCTGGGTTATGAGGAGCTCCTGTGCCCGGCCACCTCGTCTGGGAGGTGAGGAGCGCCTCTGCCTGGCCGCCACCTCTTCTAGGAAGTCAGGAACGTCTCTACCTGGCCGCCCATTGTCTGGGATGTGAGGAGCGACTCTGCCTGGCCGCCCCTTCTGGGAAGTGAGGAGCGCCTCTGCCCAGTCGCCCCTTCTGGCATGTGAGGAGCGCCTCTGCGCTGCCGCCCCGTCTGGGAAGTGAGGAGCGCCTCTGCCCGGCCGCCCCGTCTGGGAAGTGAGGAGCGCCTCTGCCCAGCCACCCATCGTCTGGGAATGAGGAGCGCCTCTGCCCAGCCACCCATCGTCTGGGATGTGAGGAGCGCCTCTACCCGGCCGCCCCGTCTGGGGAGGAGCGCCTCGCGGCCGCCCCATCTGGGAAGTGAGGAGCGCCTCTGCGTGGCCGCCCCATCTGGGAAGTGAGGAGCGCCTCTGCCTGGCCGCCCCGTCTGGGGTGTGAGGAGCGCCTCTGCCCAGCCGCCCTGTTTGGGAGGTCTACCACAGAGGCCAGAAGCAATGTGGGGGCTGGACGTGGTGGCTCACGCCTGTAGTCCCAGTACTCTGAGAGGCCGAGGCGGGTTGATCACTTGAGGCTAGGAGTTCGAGACCAGCCTGGCCAACATGGCGAAACATATGAAAAATGCAACTAACAAACCAACCAACCAACCAAGCGACAACAAAACAGGTCTACCCTGCAGTCATACTCTAATTTTTTCTATTTTCCTCCCTTTCTGATCCTTTATCCCACTTTCTTTTTCTTCCTCTTCCTTCTTGTCAAATAGAGGATTGAGTTATTATCATTGATCCATACAAAGTCCCTCTCTCATTTATTTTCTTTAATTCCCACCCCCCATTTCTATTCCCCATCTTCCCATGTGCAACCTTCCTAATACGTTTGATATGCATCTTTTGTTTGTATGTACTTTTAGAAAATGTTCATTGTTTTGTGTGCAAAAATAAATTAAAAATTTAAAAAAAAAAAATACAAAAAATTAGCCGGGTGTGGTGGCGGGCGCCTGTAGTCCCAGCTACTCGGGAGGCTGAGGCAGGAGAATGGCGTGAACCCGGGAGGCGGAGCTTGCAGTGAGCCAAGGTTGCGCCACTGCACTCCAGCCTGGGCGACAGAGCAAGACTCCGTCTCAAAAAAAAAAAGAAAAAAAGAAAAACAATAC
Organism: Nomascus leucogenys; assembly: GCF_006542625.1. NCBI lineage: Eukaryota > Metazoa > Chordata > Mammalia > Primates > Hylobatidae > Nomascus > Nomascus leucogenys. The sequence continues at coordinate 18,355,374 of NC_044393.1, read as the reverse complement.
CACAGTAAAGGTACATCAAGAGAACAAAATTTTGGAAATTAGAGAATAGCAGAAATAAACGAGTTGCAGAGGCCGGGGAAAAAAAAAAAAAAAAGAATTAGTCCCATTCTTTGTCTTTTGCAGTGCCCTATCTTTGGCCTACCATAACCTTATCAGACTTTCTTATAATTGTTTAAGTTAGCATTTTCTTTGTTTGGTGTATGAGTCCCGTAAAAGCGGAAACTGTGTCTGACTTCTTTGCCATAGAACCCTAGCACCTAGCGCCATGCCTTGCACATAGTAAGGATACAATTCGGACTTTTCAAATAAGGATGAGAAGAGGCTGGCAAAAAGTAGATCAATTCTAACATTTGATGAGTTTTTCCTACATAGAAGATCTTCACTGAACAGTCCAAAGTCCCTCAAATATCAGCTGCCTACTATTTTCTTAAAACTATATTTACTTATGAAAACTTACAATATGCTAAAAAACAAAAAAAGAAAGCCCGATGGTATGCATTCACATGGGGTAATATCTCTGTATTAAGGTTAAGGGTCCTAGCTACTTTGGTACTCAGTCCAGCTCTGGCCTGCCAACCTGGTGATGCTGGGCATTTCCTAAGTCCTTGGAACCCCAATGTGTCCATCTGTAAAATGCAGATGGAAAATATCTAACCCTTAGCTGTGTCATCAAGATGAAATAAAAGGACACATGCAAAGCACATATAAGGTTGCCAGCAGAGAGTCTAAGAAGAACTTATTATTATCCACATCTTGCCAATCCTTCCTTTATCCAAAATTCTTGTTTTATAAAGGGATCACAGTGTACTTTCTACCTTAAACTCCAGTTGTTTGGTTGGTTGCTTTTTAATTTCTCTGAGTCAGTGATCAGTGAACACTGCACTTGTATTAAGTTAATGCAGTATTCACTGATCTTCAAAATATCTTCTTAAGAGAGAACAAGGTAAAAAGTACTGCATCAAGATAATGTGATTAAATCTCATGATGAAAGATAGGCTAATTTAACAGAGATCTGAATTCCTCTACTAAATTTCCAGTGAGTGACTATGGAAGACTTTGCTTCCCTCTGCAAATCCCATATGAATGTTACCAACCTGGAAATGTGTGGTCACCAAGTCCCACAATTCTACTTTTCTTCCAGTTGTACCCCCTCTAAATGAACTTTTCCCAAGATAAATTTATCACAAGTCCATATCTTGCTCTTCTCTTCAATGACACCATTCTAATCTGACTCACTCCCTAGTGACCCCTGATCCAGGGCAGGAAATACTGTTCAGAAAAATCTATAGACTCTTTTACTACCAGAAACTGACCATATGTGGTTCGAGTTGACCTGAGTGAGGCAGGTCTCTTACATACAGGTTGGCTGTCACTGTTTTAATAATCTGAGTTTGATCTATCCAATACTGTAGGCACTGGTCACAAGAGGCTATTTAAATGTTAATTCATATGAATTACAATAAAATAAAATATTCAATCACTTCCTTAGCCTTATTTTCCATTTCAAGTGTTTAATAACCACATGTGGTTAGTAACTACCATATTACACATTATAAATACAGAACACAAAGTTCTAATGGAAAGCATTGCTTTAAGCTACATAAAGCTGATGTCTAAAAAATGATGGCTAGTTAAAAGGTGATCATGACAGAGGACACCCTCTATGACAGCCTCACGTTAGACTCCAGGAAAAGTTTTTGGGGGCTATTTCTTTAAGGAGTTCCTAAGCATAGCCTGACAACAGACAATTCAATGACAGTAATTCTCTAGAGACCCAACATGATGTCCGAGGATGTTTAAAGAATCAAGAAGAATAAGTGGACTAATTATCTTTCCTTCCCCACAGGCCTCTACAATGTTTTTTCTTGGTCCACCTTTAGGAAGGTATTGAGAAGCAAGAAACTGGAGGCCCATTAACTTGCAAATCGTTTTTGAGCTTGGCAATAAAGGCTAATCTACCATAAAACTCTTGAAGCTTAAACTTTAGGTCAACACTTGCAAGAGCCCCTTCCAAAGCTCAGCACAGTTTCCTCCTGGGATGAGGAGAGGAAGCAGAAACCCCACTTTGGCACAGAGACAAGCAGCACTTTTCCAGTCCAGGGACGCTGTCTGTGCCCTGGTGGTGGTCTTAAGGACCTACCACATCAACGTCTGGACAACCCTCACTGATTACCTGCCCTTGGTTGCACTCATCATGCTAATTGACCCCATATTTAACCTCAAGGAGAAATATCAACCAGACACTGCACAGCAACCTCCTTGGGGCCAGCCTTCAAGGCTTCATGGCTGTATCATGAACCCAAGACAGGCACAGTGGGGGTGGTGAGGACCTGATAGAGCTGGATCAGTGACTAAGAGGCTGCAATAAGGTGCCATGAAATCAAAATCAAAGGGCTAGAACTCTCCAAGGCCTTGCCCCAGGCATGTAGTACCACCTGAGCCAGAAACTGCAGAGGACATGACAGATGTGGCATTACTGATAAGTTATGGAAATGGAAATAATCTTTCCTAAACTACCAATAATAACTTTAAATTTTTGATCAACCATGCTAGAGCAAAGACTGAATTATCCTTCTGTTCTCTCTATAGAAATGATATGAAAATTATAGTCATAAGACACAATCAAAAATAATCAGCCATAAAATATTAAAAAGGTATTATAAAGGTATTTAAAATAATAATAATAATAAAGTGTTATTTTTCTGGGATTCATGATATTTGATGTATTCATAAGCTTTTGTAAGTTTCTAATTTGTTGCAATTTCTTTTTCATTTCAAATAAATATTCACTTATGTGCCTAATTTTGTATTAGTAGTTCTGCATTACTTTTCTAAAACAAGGTATCCATAATTATACAAGCATCAAGCTCCACAAAGCCTGGGCCTTTCTCTGCTTGCCTCCATTACTTCCAACTCTGTACCAGTAAGCCTTGTGTTCCTCATTAGGAAAACAGCATAAGCAATTGTTTTTCATTTTCACAAGACTATACAAAAAGATCAAATAATATAATATGCACAAAAATATGCTGTATGCACTGTGACAGAAATATGAATGGTTATGATTATTGTTAACATTTTGAGGACTTACTGCACAGGGTGAGATATAAGGAATGGCATTAAGGAAGAAGAAAAATGGGTTTTCACCCCTTCATCAGTGAATATAATCTATACACCATGACTTCTCACTTAACCGTAGTTGTGCTACTATGGCAAGTCATCTAAATTCTTCAAAACTTGAATTTTTCATGCTTAAAGTAGAGATAACACCACTTACCTTACGTAATTTGTGATACTAAGTTCTTGATTGTAGTCTGGTGGTTGGGAGGCTTAATTAGGTAACCAGTAACTCAGCAGTATCAACTTGCTTTGAAGGGAACATGGCTGGACTGGAAAGTACCAAAGTACCTGACACATAACCATACAGGACAGGCTGACCCTCCAGGATGAAATCTTGAAGGGATGCTTCAGCCAATCATGAGTTTATTTAGTTTATTAAGAACAAGTGACAGGCATGGGGAATCTTGGAAAAGATGGTCTAATGGGTAGGTCCAATTTTTACTCTTCCCCAGGGGAGTGAATAAAGATGAAAAGCTAAGAGACAAGAATTTGACCACAATGAGGCCAAAATAAAACTGGTCAAAAAATAACGATGCTTATGGATATCTTGCAAATTCTTGCTGGGAGTTCTCTTCTCAGTCCATCCCAGCAGAGAGGGTGAAAGATCAGTAGGTTCAGTAGGGGCTATACCAAGTCAATAAGGAGACTTGGGAGACACAATGAAAGAAGAGTCACTTTTTCTTGCTGTCACCTGGGAAGAAGATAAATATGAATAATATGAAGACTATGGCCCTCTGGAGAGCACTCTTGTACTCTGTCATTGTCTCCTATAAGTGCTTAGTCAACAATCCAACATAATTTTAGGTTTGCTGGGAAAGATGGGTTTGGCTGTGTTAGGAATGGAATTTACAATTTTGAAGGTGAAATCTTGTTTGTTTGTGGGTTCTGCTTCCCAGCCTTGGAGCCAAGACTCGTATACAAGTTTTGAGGACAAAACTTTGTTTAACTCATCTCTATATACCCAACATTGAGAATAGTTACTGAAATATAGTAGGAGCCCAATAAGTAAGTACCTTTTAATGAGGCAAGAAAGGATAAAATGCTAAAATATTGAGGCAAGAGAATTGCTTGAACTCAGGGGGCGGAGGTTGCAGTGAGCCGAGATCATGCTACTTCACTCCAGCCTGGATGAAAGAGTAAAACTTTGTCTCAAAAGAAAAAAAAGAAAGAAAGAAAAGAAAAGCACTTGAGAAAAATTCAACATTTTTTTCATAATAAAAGTTCTCAACAAACTAGGTATACAAGCCATGTATCTCTATATAATAAAGGCCATATATAACAAGCCCATAGCTAACATCATACTCAATAATGAAAAGCTAAAAGCTTTGCCGCCAATATCAGGAATAAGACAAGGATGCCCACTCTCACCACTTCTATTCAACAAAATATTTGAAATCCTACCCAGAACAATTAAGCAAGAAAAAGAAATAAAAGGCATCCAAGTATGAAAGGAGAAGGAAACAGAGACGATAGGAAAATTGTCTGTTTACAGATAGCATCTTATGTATACAAAACTCTAAAGACTCAATAACAAAAATAACTGTTAGAATTAATAAACAAATTCAATAAAAGTGCAGGATAAAATAATCAATATACAAAAATTAGTTGAATTTATGTACACTAACTACAAACTATCCATAAAAGAAATCAAGAAAAATAATCCCATTTACAATAGCATCAAAAAGAATCAAATAGGAGTAAATATAACCAAAGAGGTGAAGGATCTATACACTAAAACTATAGAATATTGATGAAAGAAATTACAAATGACACACAAAAAATGAAAAGATATCCCATGTTCATGAGTTGGAGAAATTAATATTGTTAAAATGTTCATAATGCTTAAATTACTCTACAGATTCGGTGCAATCTCTATCAAAATTCCAAAGATATTTTTCACAGAAATAGAAAAAACAATCCTGAAATTCATGTGAGCCACAAAAGACACTGAATAGCTAAAGAAATTCTGAGCAAAAAGAACAAAGCTGGAAGCATCACACATCATGATTTTAAACTATATTGCAAAACTACAGTAATCCAAACAGTATGGTACTAGCATAAAAACAGACATATGGCAACGAAACAGAATAGGGAGCCCAGAATTAAACCCGTGCATGTATAGTCAACTAACTTCCAACACAGGCACCAAGAATATACAATGAGGAAAGGATAATCTCTTCATTAAATGATGTTAGGAAAACTTACACCATACACAAAAATCAATTCAAAATGGACTAAATTCTTAAACATAAGACCTGAAACTGTAAAACTCTTAGAAGAAAACACAGGGACAAAGTTCCATTGGTCTGAACAACGATTTTTTTTTTATTTGAAACCAAAAGCACAAGAAACAAAAACACAAATAAACAAGGGAGACTACATTTTCTGCACAGCAAAGGAAAAAATCAACAAAATGAAAATGCAACCTATGGAATGGAGAAAATCTTTGTAAAAAATACATTTGATAACAGTTAATATGCAAAATATATAAGGAACTCCTACAACTCAATAACAAAAAAAATAAAAATAAAAAATAGTAAAAGACCCCAAATAGACATTTTTTCAAAGACATACAAATGGCCAACAAGGCTATGAAAAGATGTTCGACATCATTAATCATTAGGAAAATGCAAATCAAAACCACATGAGCTACCACATCACGCCTGCCAGGTGCCTATTATCAAAACAAAAGATAAGTGTTGGCAAGGATATGGAGAAAAGAAAACCCTTGCACACCGTTAGTGGGAATTCAAAATGGTGCAGCCACTATGGAAAACAGTGTGAATGTTCCTTTTAAAATTAAAAATAGAACTACCATATGATCCACTAATCCCACTTTTGAATATTTATTCAAAATTATTGAAATCAGGATCTCAAAGAGATATTAACACTTAGCACTTCTATGTTCATTGCAGCACTAGTCACAACAGCCAAGATGTGAAAACAATCTTATGTACGTTGACAGATGAAGGCATTTTTCTGAAATGTAGTATGTGCATGCAATGGAATACTATTCAGCCTTTTAAAAAAAAAGGAAATTCTGCAATATGTTACAACATAGATGAACTTTGAGGACATTATGCTAAGTGAAAAAAGCCAGTCACAGGAAGATAAATACTTCACCACTCCACTTATATGAAGTATCTAAAATAGTCAGATTTATAGAATCAATAGTGGAACAGTGGTTGCCAGGGCCTGGATGGAGGTGAAATGGGTAATTAGTAATTAACAGGCATAAAGTTTCAGTCAAGCAAAAGAAATAAGCTCTAGGGATGTAGTATACAACACTGTACCTATAGTCAACAAAAACGTATCATACACTTAAAAATATGTTAAAACAGTAGACTTCATATTAAGTGCTTTTACCACAATAAAATAAAATTTGAAAAAAGAAAGAATAGGGGCTGGGCACAGTGGCTCACGCCTGTAATCCCAGCACTTTGGGAGCCCAGGCAGGCAGATCATGAGGTCAGGAGTTTGAGACCAGCCTGGCCAACATGGTGAAACACTGTCTCTACTAAAAATACAAAAATTAGCCAGGCGTAGTGGTGCACGCCTGTAATCCCAGCTACTCAGGAGGCCGAGGAAGGAGAATTGCTTGAATCCAGGGGGCAGAATTTGCAGTGAGCCAAGATCACGCCACTGCACTCCAGCCTGGATGACAGAGCGAGAGTCCCTTTCAAAAAACAAAAAAAAAAGAAGAAGGAATAGGAAGCCATTAAACAAGTTTACTAAGTAGAAACAATCTCCTAAAACAGAAAACACCAAGTCCACATGATTTTCAGAAAAGTTCAATCAAATCTTCAAGGAATAAACCATTTCAATCTTATATGAAATCATCCAGAGACTAGAAATGACTATTCCTGAATTCAGTCTTTGAGGCCAATATAGTCTTAGTGCTCAAACCAAATAAGGAGAGCATGAGAAATGAAAATTACTGGCCAATCTAACTCACAAACGTAGATAGAAAAATCTTATACAGCATATTAGCAAACTAAATTCAGTAGTGTATAAAAAGATTATTTAGCATAAGCAACTTTATCCCAGAAATGCAAGAGTAAAAATGAGAAAAACCTATGAATACAATTCACTGTATAACAATTTAAAAGCCATGTGATTATCCCAACAGATGCAAAAAATAGTTTTATAAAATTCAAATTTTGACAGATTACATTTTTAACACACTGGGAATATAAGGGAATATCCTTAACAAGATAAAGTGTAGGTATTTCTTTTTTAAATAAAACCTACAGTATACATCATTCTTAAAGGTGAAACTATTAGAAGCAGTCCCTTAAAATCTGCAAAACAGACAGGGATGACCACTACACTGCTTCTATTCCACAACGTACTAAAGATTCTAGCCAGAGCAATGTTAAAAAATAGAAATTTAAAGCATTCATAATTGGAATAGAAGACACAAAACCATCATTAGTCACAGATGATAAATGCCTATTTTTGTAGAAGGCAAAGAGAACCACATACAAATTATTTAGAAATAACAACAGAATGGCTGGGCGCGGTGGCTCACGCTTGTAATCCCAGCACTTTGGGAGGCCAAGGCAGGCAGATCATGAGGTCAGGAGATCGAGACCACGGTGAAACCTCGTCTCTACTGTACAAAAAATTAGCCGGGCGTGGTGGCGGGCACCTGTAGTCCCAGCTACTTGGAGAGGCTGAGGCAGGAGAATGGCATGAACCTGGGAGGCAGAGCTTGCAGTGAGCTGAGATTGCGCCACTGCACTCCAGCCTGGGCGACAGAGCAAGACTCTGTCTCAAAAAAAAAAGGAAAAAAAAGAAATAACAACAGAATATAGGAAGGCGACTAGATATAAGATTAATATATAAAATGAATTGCATTTTTGTACACCAGAAAAAAATAGGAAGAAATTTAATGTTTAAAGATACCATTTAAGATGGCCAATTAGAGGCAGCCGCGGTCACAGCACTGCTGAGGAAGGAGAGCAGCAAGTGAATTCACCACCTTCAACTGAAGTATCCAGGTTCTCACATTGGGGCTGACTAAGCAATCAGCTCAACCCATGGAGAGCGAAGAAAAGCAGGGTGGGGTGATGGCCCACCTGGAGCAACATGGAGCCAAAGGAATCCCCATCCCCAAACAAGGGAGGCAGTGAGTGATTGTACGACCCTGTGTGGGAAACCACACTTCTCCCACAGATCTTTGCAACCTGCAGATGATGAGATCCCCTCATGAGCCTACACGACCAGCACCTTGGATTCAATACACACACAGAGCTGTGTGGAGTCTCAGCAAAGCAGCACTCCAGCGCACACAGATACCCAGGAGTTTTACATACTCTGGCCCTGGGATCCCCAATAAGGGGGCAGATCCATCTGTATATTCCCCTAGGAAGGTGGCTGAATCCAGGGAGCCAAGCAGCATCATTCTGCAGGCCCCACTTCCACAGCACCTCACAAGTTGGGACATGCTGGCTTGGAGTTCCAGCCACAGTGGCAGTAGGCGGAGTCTGCCTGACTGGGGGAGTTTCCAGGACCCGGGGGGAGGGGTGGCTGCCATTTCTGCAGTTTAGTCAACTAGTATTTCAGCCTGCCAGCTGTGGACAGTCCAGGCAGTCTGGACTAGTCCCCTTCTCTGCAGCACACCTGCTTTGCCAGATCATGACAGACTGCTTCTTTAAGCAGGACCCTGATCCATTCCTCACTGGGTGGGTTCTCCCTGCTGGGAGCCCTCAGTCACCCCAGCCAGGCTTATATGGACAGAATTCCCATCTCTCCCTGGGATGGAGCTCGTAGGGGGAGGGGTGGCCACCATCTCTGCAGTTGAGTTGACTCAGCTGTTCCAGCCTGCAAGCTCTGGAGAGTCTAGGTGGTCCAGACAAGGAAGGGTCCCCACCAACACAGCACACCTGCTCTACCAAAAAGCAGCCAGACTGCTTCTGTATGCAGGTCCCTGATCCCATTCCTCCTGACTGGGTGAGACCTCCCAACAGGGGTCTCCAGACACCTCCTACAGGAGCATTCAGGCCAGCAACAGGTCAGTATCCCCCTGGGATGGAGCTTCCAGAACAGAAGCAGGCTTTGCTGTTTTGCAGCCTTCACTGGTGATACCTAGACTTACAGGAAAAGCCAAGGCAACTAAGGTCTGGAGTGGACCCCTAGAAAGCCACAGCAGCCCTACAGGTGCTAACAGTCAGTGGCCTGTTAAAAGAAAAACAAACAAACAGAAAACAACAACAACAAAAACCCCACCAAAAAACCCCACTCAAAGATCAGCAACCACAGAAAATCTAAGGTAGATAAGCCCACAAATAAGAGAAAAAAATCAATGCAAAAACGCTGAAAACTCAAAAAGCAAGAATGCCTCTTCTCCTCCAAATGACCACACGTTTCTAGCAAGGGCACAGAACTGGGCTGAGGCTGAGATGACAGATGAGATAAGGCTTCAGAAGGTGGGTAATAGTGAACTTTGCTGAGCTAAAGGAGCATGTTGTAACCCAATGCGAAGAAGTTAGGAATCATGACAAAACAACACAGGAGCTGACAACCAGAGAAGCCAGTTTAGAGAGGAACATAACTGACCTGAAGGAGCTATAAAATACAACACGAGAGCTTCACAATGCAATCACAAGTATCAACAGCAGAATAGACCAAGCAGAGGAAAGGATCTCAGAGTCTGAAGACTATCTATCTGAAATAATAGAAGCAGACAATAGAGAAAAAAGAATGAAAAGCAATAAATAAAAACTCTGAGAAAGATGGGATTATATAAAAAGACTGAACCGGCCGGGCACGGTGGCTCACACCTGTAATCATAAGACTTTGAGAGACTGAGGTGGGCGGATCGCCTGAGGTCAGGAGTTCGAGACCAGCCTGGCCAACGTGGTGAAACCCCATCTCTACTAAAAATGCAAAAATAAGATGGGCATGGTGGCAGGTGCTTGTAATCCTAGCTACTCAGGAGGCAGAGGCAGGAGAATCGCTTGAACCCAGGGGGCAGAGATTGCAGTGAGCTGAGATTGCACCACTTCACTCCAGCCTGGGTGTAAGAATGAAACTCCATCTTGGAAAAAAAAAAACTGAACCTACAACTGATTGGGGTACCTGAAAGAGATGGAGAGAATGGAATCAAGTTGGAAAACATACTTCAGGATATCATCCAGGACAACTTCCCCAACCTAGCAAGACACACCAACATTCAAATTCAGGAAATGCAGAGAGCCCCACTAAGATACCCCATGAGAAGATCAACCCCAAGAAACATAATTATCAGATTCTCCAAGGTCAAAATGAAAGAAAAATGTTAAGGGCAGCCAGAGAGAAAGGCCAGGTAACCTTCAAAGGGAAGTCCATCAGACTAACAGTGAACCTTTCAGCAGAAACCCTACAAGCCAGAGATATTGGGGGCCAATATTCAACATTCTTAAAGAAAAAAATTTCCACCAACCCAGAATTTCATATCTTGCCAAACTAATCTTCATAAGCAAAGGAGAAATAAGATTCTTTTCAGACAAGCAAATGCTGAGAGAATTCATCACCACTGGTCCTGTCTTGCAAGAGCACCTTGCAAGGAAGGAAGGAAGCACTAAATACAGAAAGGAAAAACCATTACCAGCCACTACAAAAACACACTGAAGTACACAGACCACCAACACTATGAAGCAACCATATAAACAAGTCTGCAAAATAACCAGCTAGCATCATGATGACAGGATCAAATTCAAACATAATACTAACCTTAAATGTGAATGGCTAAATGCCCCCAATTAAAAGACACTGAGTGGCAAGCTGGATAAAGAGCGAAGACCCATCAGTATGCTGTCTCACATGCAAAGACACACATGGGTTCAAAATAAAGGGAGGGAGGAAAATTTACCAAACAATTGGAAAATAGAAAAAAGCAGGGGTTGCAATCCTAGTTTCTGAGAAAACAGACTTTAAACCAACAAAGACTTTAAAAAGACAAAAAAGGGCACTATATAATGGTAAAGGGTTCAATCCAACAAGAAGAGCTAACTATCCTAAATATATATGCACCCAATACAGGACCACCCAGATTCCTAAAGCAAGTTCTTAGAGACCTATGAAGAGAATTAGACTCCCACACAATAATAGTGGGAGACTTTAACCCCCCCACTGACAATATTAGAGAGATTATTGAGACAGAAAATTAATAAAGATATTCAAGACTTGAACTCAGCTCTGAATCAAGCAGACCTGATAGATATCTACAGAACATTCCACCCAAAAACAACAGAATATGCATTCTTCTCATCACCACATGGCACTCAAAAATTGATTACATAATCAAAAGTAAAACAATCCTCAACAAATGCAAAAGAACTGAAATCATAACAAACAGTCTCTCAGACCACTGCACAATCAAATTAGGATTCAAGATTAAGAAATTCACTCAAAACAACACAACTACATGGAAATTGAACAACCTGCTCCTGAATGACTCTTAGGTCAATGATAAGATTAAGGCAGCAATCAAGAAGTTCTTCGAAACTAATGAGAACCGAGAGACAACATACCAGAATCTCTAGGATCCAGCTAAAGCAGTGTTGAGAGGGAAATTTATAGCACTAAATGCCCACCTCAAAAACCTAGAAAGATCTCAAGTTAACAATCTAACATTACAACTAAAAGAAGCAGAGAACCAAGAGCAAACAAACCCCAAACTAGAAGAAAACAAGAAATAACCAAAATCAGAGCTGAACTGAAGGAGATAGAGACACAAAAAACCCCTTCAAAAAATGAACAAGTCCAGGAGCTGATTTTTGAAAAAAAATCAATAAAATTGATAGACTGCAAGATAGACTAATAAAGAAGAAAAGAGAGAAGAATCATATAAACACAATTAGAAATGATAAGGGAGACATCACCACTGATCCCACAGAAATACCAACTACCATTTGAGAATACTATAAAAATCTCTATGCACATAAAATAGAAAATCCAGAAGAAATTGATAAATTCCTGGACACATACATCCTCCCAAGACTGAACCAGGAAGAAATCAAAACACTGAATAGACCAATAACGAGTTCTGAAACTGAGACAGTAATAAACAACCTATCAACAACAACAACAAAAAAAGCCCAGGACCAGATGGATTCACAGCTGAATTCTACCAGGGCACAAAGAAAAGCTGATACCAGCCAGGCACGGTGGCTCACATATGTAATCCCAACAATTACATATCTGTAATACCAGCCAGGCTTGGTGGCTCACATCTGTAATCTGTAATCAGAGGCTGAGGCAGGTCTCTACTAAAAATACAAAAACTAGCCATGCATGGTGACGCAAACCTGTAATCCCAGTTACTCGGGGAGGGGTGGGGGCTGAGAAAGGAGAATCGCTTCAACCTGGGAGGCGGAGGTTGCAGTGAGCCAAAATCACACCACTGCATTCCAGCCTGGGTGACAGAGTGAGACTCCATCTCAAAAAAAAAAAAAGAAAAAAGAAAAAGGAAAAGGAAAAAAGAAAAGCTGGTGCCATTTCTACTGAAACTATTCCAAAAAACTGAAAAGGAGGGACTCCTCCCTAACTCATTTTATGAGGCCAGCATCATCCTGATACCAAAACCTGGCAGAGATACAACAAAAAAAGAAAACTTCAGACCAATATCCCTGATGAACATCGATGCAAAAGTCCTCAATAAAACACTGGCAAACCAAATCCAGCAGCACATCAAAAAGCTTATCCACCATGATCAAGTTGGCTTCATCCCCAGGATGCAACATTAGTTCAACATATGCAAATCAATAAATGTGATTCATCACATAAACACAGCTAAAGACAAAAACCACATGATTATCTCAATAAACACAGAAAAGGCCTTCAATAAAATTCAACATCCCTTCATGTTAAAAATGCTCAATGAACTAGATATTGAAGGAAAATACCTCAAAATAATAAGAGCCACATATGACAAACCCACAGCCAATATCATACTGAATGGACAAAAGCTGGAAGCATTCCCCCTTGAAAACCAGCACAAGGAAAGGATACCCTCTCTCATCACTCTTTATTCAATATAGTATTGGAAGTTCTGGCCAAGACAATCAGGCAAGAGAAAGAAATAAAGTATATTCGAACAGGAAGAGAGGAAGTCAAATTATCTTTATTTGCAGATGACATAATCCTAGATGTAGAAAACCCCATTGTCTTAGCCCAAAAGCATCTTAACCTGATAAGCAACTTTAGCAAACTCTCAGGATACAAAATCTGAGTGCAAAAATTGCTAGCATTCCTATATACCAAAAACAGGCAAGCAGACAGCCAAATCATAAATGAACTCCCATTCACAATTGCCACAAAAAGAATAAAATACTTAGGAATACAGCTAACAAGTGAAGGGCTTCTTCAAGGAGAACCACAAACCACTGCTCAAGGAAATCACAGAGGACACAAAAAAAATGGAAAAACATTCCACGCTCATGGATAGGAAGAATCAATGCTGTGAAAATGGCCATACTACCCAAAGTAATTTATAGATTCAATGCTATTCCCATTAAACTACCATTGACATTCTTGACAGAATTAGAAAAATCTATTTTAAAATTCATATGGAACCAAAAAAAGGGCCTGAACAGCCAAGACAATCCTAAGCAAAAAGAACAAAGCCAGAGGTATCATGCTACCCAACTTCAAAGTATACTACAAGGCTACAATAACCAAAGCAGCTGATACTGGTACAAGAACAGACACATAGAAAAATGGAACCAAATAGAGGGAACTCAGAAATAAGACTGCACATCTACAACCATCTGATCTTCAGCAAACCTGACAAAAACAAGCAATGAGAAAAGGATTCCCTATTTAACAAATGGTGCTGAAAAAACTGGCTAGCCATATGCAGAAAATTGAAACTGGACCCCTTCCTTATACCACATACAAGAATTAACTCAAGATGGATTAAAGACTTAAATGTAAAACCCAAAACTATAAAACCCCTAGAAGAAAATCTAGGCAATACCATTCAAGACATAGGCATGGGCAAAGATTTCATGATGAAAACACCAAAGCAATTGCAACAAAAGCAAAAATTGACAAATGGGATCTAATTAAACTTGTCAAAAATTGACAAATGGGATCTAATAAAACAAACGGGATCTAATTAAAAGAGCTTCTGCACAGCAAAAGAAACTATCATCAGAGTGAACAGACAACCTACAGAAATGGAGTATATTTTTGCAATCTATCCATCTGACAAAGGTCTAGTGTCCAGAGTCTACAAGGAACTTAAACAAATTTATAAGAAAAAACAAACAATCCCATTAAAAAGTGGGCGAAGGACATGAACAGGCACTTCTCAAAAGAAGACATATATGTGGCCAACAAACATATGAAACAAGGCTCAACATCACTGATCATTAGAGAAATGAAAATCAAAACCACAATGAGATACCATCTCATACCAGTCAGAATGGTGATTATTAAAAAGTAAACAAAACAAAACAAAAAAAAACACAGATGCTGGAGAGGTTGCAGAGAAAAAGGAACACTTTTACACTGTTGGTGGGAGTGTACATTAGTTCAACCATTGTGGAAAACAGTGTGGAGATTCCTCAAAGATCTAGAGGCAGAAATACCATCTGACCCAATAATCCCATTACTGCATATATACCCAAAGGAACATAAATCATTCTATTATAAAGACATATGCATGCATATATTCATTGCAGCACTATTCACAATAGCAAAGACATGGAATCAATCCAAATGCCCATCAATGATAGACTGGATAAAGAAAATGTGATATTGAGATATAGATATATAGATATATAGATATAGATATAGATATAGATATAGATATAGATATAGATATATACACACACACACACACACACACACCATGGAATTCTATGCAGCCATAAAAAGAAATGAGATCATGTCCTTTGCAGGGATATGGATGGAGCTCGAAGCAGTTCTCCTCAGCAAACTAACACAGGCAGAAAACCAAACACTGCATGCTCTCACTTACAAGTGGTAGCTGAATGATGAGAACACGTGGACACGTAAGGGGAACAACACACCTTGGAGCACATCATGCGGGTGGTAGGGAGAGGGAGAACATCAAGAATACCTGGTGAATGCTGGGCTTAATACCTAGGTGTAGGGATGATCTGTGCAGCAAATCACCATGGCACACGTTTATGTATGTAACAAACCTGCACATCCTGCACATGTACCGCTGAACTTAAAATAAAAGTTGAAGATTTTTTTAAAAGACAGCATTTACAATATTAAAAATATAAATAAGATTGTCATACCTGCATGAGAAATGTCATAAACCTTTCTTTAAAATATTAATGAAGGTCAAAATAGATGGAAATATATATATCAAAGACAATATTTTAAGGATATCATTCTTTTCCAATTGATCTGTAGATCCATTGCAATTCAAATGAATATCCAAAATAGGTCTTTTTTGTTTTTGTTTTTTTGGGTCAGAGTCTTGCTCTGCCACCCAGGCTGGAGTGCAATGGCACAGTCCAGCTCACTACAACCTCTGCCTCCCAGTTCAATCAATTCTCATGCTGCGGCCTCCCAAATAGCTGGGATTACAGGAACTCACCACCATAACCAGCTAATTTTTGTATTTTTAGTAGAGACGGGGTTTTGCCATGTTGACCAGGCTGGTCTCCAATTCCTGACCTCAGCCTCCCAAAGTGCTGGGATTACAGGCATGAGCCACCATGCCTGGCCCGAAACAGGTCTTTTGAATAACTTGATAAACTGACTAAAATTTATATGAAAATACAAAATCCTAAGTTAAACAAAGTTCAAGAGATTAAGTGTGGCTTTGGAGTTGGGGTGTATAGTGGAGTGAAATAAAGAGCTCAGAAGCAATCCCACGTAATTAAGCAAAATTATTTTGTAGTTAAATAGAAGAGGAACTCATTAATAAATGGGTCTGGGACCACTGAAAAATGAAAAAGGATCCTTATGTTATACCTTACCAAAAAATCAATATCAGGTGGTTTTAGGGTGTAAATGTAAGCCAAAATTTCAAAACTCTTAGGAGAAAACAGATCCAAGATGTCCTCGTGTTCCTAGATAACATAGTGTAGTGTGACTAAGAACAAAAACTCTGAAGCCAAGTTCAAATCTTGTCTCTACCACATAATAAATGAGTGACCTTGTACATGTAACCTAATCTCTGTCTCCATTTCATCTATAAATGAAGGTAATAACTGTACCGACTTCATAGAGTGTATATGATGATAAAGTATATACAAATTACTTAAAAATAGCACCTGGAATTAAGTAGTACTCTAGGTTATAACTAACCCTGTTACTATTATTATAGTGCTATTGCACTCTTTCTCTTGTGCCATGATTAGTTTCTTCTGTGCATAAAAGGTCAAGAAGAGAAAGGAAGAAATCCTTTTTTAATTCCTTGCTCTGATGATTCTACCCTTCATGACTAAATATATGCAGAAGCTCTGATCCTTAAGTTTCTACTGCTTCTAGATGAACATGGGACTCACTATCAAGGGTCTAATCAGTTTGGGGCCTTCAGCTTCATGGCTGGGTACCCAAGCACTCACTGTTCAACTCAACACCTAGTAATGTCCAGTCCTGGCCCTTGGGGTAGGTGGGCTCAACCGTCTCAAGTATCAAGCCCAAAATAAAACATCAGGTGATACCACAACTATCCTGCCTGCTGCTTGCTGCACCATGAAGTCTGCCAAGCTGGGATTTCTTCTACGATTCTTCATCTTCTGCTCATTGAATACCCTATTATTGGGTGGTGTTAATAAAATTGCTGAGAAGATATGTGGAGACCTCAAAGGTATGAAGCTAAGGCAGAAAATAAATCCAAAGGTCAATTATGAATGAGGGAGAAGGTACTGGGAGAAAAGCGTGTTATCTAGGTAGTCCAGGAAGGTCTTCCTTTCATGGCAATACCCATAGACACTTAGTCTCTTGACTCAGGCATTACTTACACTAGGGGTCCTTTGGATGTTTGATGAGAAAAAACAGAAATGACACAAAGTCCTTTCCAGATGGAGACCTCTTTTATAGGAGGTCCAAAGGACTGGAAGTATTTTGAATCAGAGGTTTTGTGACAAATTTCAAAGATCCCAGACCATTGAAGAGTATGTATTGGGATGAGAGAGAAAGGGGGTTGGAGACAGAGCAAATTAAGACATTTTCAGTATCTGGGCTATGGACATATACAGAACTCTCGGACAGATGATTCCTGTTTAGAGGAGCTCACAATGTAAATGTGAGAGGCAATGAGACTTTCTTCCATAGATAGTGTGTGAAGTCTCAGCACTTCTGGGGGACGAGAAAGTAGCACAGTTTATACCATAAGTCAGACACTCCAAGTTCTGGACCTGTTCACTTAGCAGATGCATGCCCTTGGACAAGTCACTCAACCACTTATTATTCTCTTAGTCTCAGTTTCCCCGTGTGTAAAATGAAGATCAGAAAAGTGCCTGCTGCAGAGGGTATTTGTGAGTATGAAATAAGATTATGCATATAACTTTACCAGAAAGTAAATTCCAGGCTGGCTGCTTGAGTAAGGTGGATTGTCAATACAACCATGATTGTGGCTGTTCCAACCACTTACTACCCAACTCTTAACAATAAAAACCAGAGGGTTTGCCTCTGAGAAGGCAAGAAAGGAGAAGATGACGGGGTATGAGGATGAAAGAGCATCACCCCAAGGTTATGCATTTTAGCATTTTAGTATGCATCGTGCTTTGAGGATAGCAGCAGTCACGGTTACCTAAATTTTGAAGTATAGGTAGTATAGTGAATGTATGAAAACTGGGGAGGAGGCACTCTGAATTGCATGTCCTATGTGGGCAATTAAAAGGAAAGGAAGATGATGTAGGGAAGCAGGAGGATACTGTACTTTAATAAACTGTTAAGATATGAAATGTAGGGAACCTCATCGCCCTGCACAAGCTAGTGGTGGAACCTCCTTTTTCACTAATCACTACTTCTCCTTTTCCAATACACTGCTCATGACAACAACCTGGAATTGTAACCAATTTGCATTGTGCAAGGGCAACTTTTCCAAGTAACTCTAACTCCAAGAGAAAACCACATGTCTTTCAGAGTCCTTGAATATGAGAATAGTTCCAGGCTAAACGTAGGAATTTTTAAGGGCCCATAAAGACAAGTTCTCCTGCTGAGTCCTAACCAATTCCCACTAACTCAATGGGAACCTCTCATGCAGATCCCTGCAAATTGGACATGAATTTTGGAAGCTGCTATGAAGTTCACTTTAGATATTTCTACAACAGAACCTCCAAAAGATGTGAAACTTTTGTCTTCTCCGGCTGTAATGGCAACCTTAACAACTTCAAGCTTAAAATAGAATGTGAAGTAGCCTGTGTTGCAAAATACAAACCACCGTAAGGAATCTAATCCTGTCCTTGGTCCTTGGGGGTAGTAAAAGAAGAGGTTTTGACATCCTAAGGCAGAGAAAATTGATCAGGGGCTAACCTTGCTTGGAGTGGGAAGAGGGAGGATTGCTCTAATAAAAAGTTTTAACAGTTGGGTTGGCCGGGTGCAGTGGCTCATGCCTGTAATCCCAGCGCTTTGGGAGGCCGAGGTGGGCGGATCACCTGAGGTCAGGAGTTTGAGACCAGCCTGACCAACATGGAGAAACCCCATCTTTACTGAAAATACAAAATTAGCCAAGCATGGTGGCACATGCCTGTAATCCCAACTACTTGGGAAGCTGAGGCAGGATAATCGCTTGAACCTGGGAGGTAGAGGTTGCAGTGAGCCAAGAT
Source organism: Nomascus leucogenys (assembly GCF_006542625.1). Lineage (NCBI taxonomy): Eukaryota > Metazoa > Chordata > Mammalia > Primates > Hylobatidae > Nomascus > Nomascus leucogenys. Next base: position 18,336,508 of record NC_044393.1, on the reverse strand, counting down.
CGTGCCGTCCATTGCACTCCACTCCAGCCTGGGCAATAAGAGCAAAACTCCATCTAAAAAAAAAAAAAACACATTTGGGTGGGCTGTCAGGATCATTTGCTCATTTTGCAGTTAGGAAATCAAATGTCCAGAGAGAAAATAATAGCCACCATCTATTGGACAATTACTGTGTGTCAGGCACTGCACTAAGCAATTAACATATATTGATATAATTTAAAATTATATCAAGGTAGGGCTGGGCATGGTGGCTCACGCCTGTAATCCCAGTACTTTGGGAGGCTGAGGCCAGCAGATCACAAGGTCAGAAGATCGAGACCATCCTGGCTAACACAGTGAAACCCCGTCTCTACCAAAAATACAAAAAAATTTGCCAGGCGTGGTGGCGGGCGCCTGTAGTCCCAGCTACTCAGGAGGCTGAGGCAGGAGAATAATGTGAACCCGGGAGGTGGAGCTTGCAGTGAGCCAAGATCATGCCACTGCACTCCAGCCTGGGAGACAGAGCGAGACTCCATCTCAAAAAAAAAAAAAAAAAAAAGTATCAAGGTAGATGTATATCATTATTTTTATGTGACAGATGAAGAAACCAAGTACAGTACAAGTAACCAAGCATCTCGAGGTCACATTATTAAATGGTATAGCAAGGTTTCTAACCAGAGCTGACAGTCACAATGGTCTTGACCATCTTACACGGACAAGGTCACCCAAAACAAATCTTGCACTCTTATACCTTTGAACTCTCCATAGCAACTTGCTGCTTTATACAACTAAGCTCCCAGCCCATGCTTGACTATTTCCTCATCATTGGAAATAGAAGGTCAATGGTGCCTAACAGGGCTGTGGTTTGGCTGATTTCCAGGAGAACTGGCTGGAGAGTGGCCTTGGAAGTAACTAGAAAGCAGAAATGTTGTTTTGTTTATTTTATATTCCTAGTGGATCTTTGCAGTGCCTGGCACATACTAAGCAATGATTAAGTGTTAAGTGAATGAAAAAGTGAAAGATTAATCAACAAAATAAGGGAAACATTGAGATAGAAGGCCTCCTCTGTGCTTTCCCTAGGATAAAAAATGACCTACATTAACCCAGGGAGACCTTCCGAAACCTGTAACACCGATTTGGGTTTTTCTTTCCTTTGCTTAAACAGGAGGTGAGAGGAGTGAACTCATGAAGTTGTCTGCTGCACCATCCGAAATAAAGATACAAGAAAATTCAGACTGATTTTGAAATCTTTGTAATATTTCCATAATACTTTAAGCTTCCATCTGTTTGCTATTTTCCTGACCCTAGTTTTATCTTTCCTAGAAATTAACTGTATGATCATTAGAATGAAAGAGTCTTTCTGTCAGCCCTGGCTCTCTTAATTTCTCTCCACTTGTCTTATCTAGATTTGCACAACTGAAATGTCAGCTGGTCCCATCCATTGATTTCCCCCTCACTCCTGAGCCATCCCTTACATATGCACACTTAGCTTCATTTATCCTAAACTGCTAAACTGTTTCAGATTTGACAAGTCTGCACAGGTTTGCATCACCTACCCTGTCAAATTGAACTGGTTAGTGGGACCAAAGTACCAAACCTATACTCCCTTTTGATCTTGAAATCAAACCTAGGAGAAAACTGCACACTTATGTGAAATGTCCCTGCACTCATAACAAATTTTTCTTTGTTGTGTTTCCTGATTCAAGTCCCTCAATTAGTTTAATTACCTCCCAACCTGGTCCCTGTTTAGGAGTAATTATATGGACCGCTGTCATTGCTATTTGACTTGATTATAATCAGTCCTTCTGGAAAAGAATCCTCAACTTCAGTCCAGTGACTGTGTTTCAGCTACCAAAAAATGATTATCCAAACACAGGTTCCCAAATCTTCTGCATATAATGCTACAAGGTTTGGCATGGCCATGATCAGCTTAGCTGTAAGATTTACAGGTTGACCACTTCACCTCTGAATTTTTTCAGGCATCCAAACTAAACCTGCACTGAAGTAGGAAAACCTATCCTGGCACCTGTTATTACCCTCTGCATACCTACCATGTCCATCTTATAGACAAAGCCAATCCCCCACCTGTGAATCACAACCTGGAACAGTGGTAGCTAGGGCCAACCAGTGAGACCATAACTAGACACACAAGCCTGATCTCTGCTCCATCTTAAGACTAGGAAGATCAATGCCCTAAGTTAAGATTCTTTTCTGCAAAAAATTTGGTAACTACAAGATCATACCCTCAACCAGACAGGGTTTATTCTGAGCAGGTAAAGTGCTAATAACCCAGTTGATTCTGGCATATTTCAACTTCAATGAAGATCCTAAAATTATAGATCATTCTTGAGCCCAGCCAGCGGCAAGACCCTAAAATAATAGAGATGAGACTAATCTAATTAGTCCATATACATAGAAGTTCTGAGATTTTCCTGTTACGAATCATGAAACTGGGTGTCCCAGAAGCAGACAGTCTTTCAGGGACAAGATAGCATATTTCAGGAGCCTGTTTGCTTCCTACTTCAGCCAACTCCTTGAAAAGTTGGAGAAGTAAAAAAGGGGTGTACAGATATGAATAAAGTCAAGACTAAGAATCCTCTCAGGAAAGAAGGCAATTGTATCCTGGTGATAAAAGGAAATAGATGCCCAGTACAGATTGCTGAGCATCAAAATTGAGATAATGAGTTGAGTAAGAGCTTTTGAGGCTTTTGAGTTGTGTTATTCTCCCCACCACAAAGATCTGGATCAGTCATTGCCTGCTCTCTTGCCAAATCATTAACAGCCACAAAATACCAGATAACATAATGGTCGTTCCAGAGTCCAGCTAGAGAAGTATAAAAGCATAAAAGAAGTGAGAAGTATAAAAACAGGTGCAACTGAGCTAGCCAGACACAGAGTTTACTGCTTTCTCTTCCTCCTATATACACTAAGGTTTATGTGACTAAAACTAAGAGGAAGAAAGGTTCCTAGAAAATATATCTAGGACAGAAGTGTAGATGGAGGTGGGGGGAGGAAGATAGAGAAATAATGTTATTTAGGAAGAAGCAAATGGAGTAAGGAAGCCCAGGTTGTAACACCGTAAAGTCTCTTCTCTGGAATCATCTACTACCACCACAACCACCGTTGAATCCACCAAGAGCAGCACAAGTTAAAAGAGCTGGGCTTTGGGGAGCTAAGCTATTAAAGTGCAAAGACATAAGAAGGAGGCTGGGCTCAGTGGTTCTAGCCTGGATTCCTAGCAGAAACCACTGCTCAAAGAAATCAGACAGGACACAAAAAATGGACAAACATTCCATGCTCATGGATAGAAAAAAATCAATATTGTGAAAATGGCCATACTGCCCAGAGTAATTTATAGATTCAATGCTGTTCCCATTAAACTACCATTGATATTCTTCATAAAATTAGAAAATATTTTAAAATTCATATGGAACAAAACAAGAGTCCGAATAGCCAAGGAAATCCTATGCAAAAAGAACAAAGCTGGAGGCATTATGTTACCAGACTTCAAACTATACTACAAGGCTACAATAACCAAAACAGCATGGCACTGGTACAAGAACAGACACATAGAACAGTGGAACAGAATAGAGAACTCAGAATAAGACCACACAACTACAACCATCTGATCTTTGACAAACCTGACAAAGCAATGAGAAAAGGATTCCCTATTTAGTAAATGGTGCTGGGAGAATTGGCTAGCCATGTGCAGAAAATTGACACTGGACTCTTTCCCTACACCTCATACAAGAATTAACTCAAGTTGTATTAAAGATTTAAATGTAAAACCCAAAACTATAAAAACCCTAGAAGAAAATCTACGCAATACCATTCAGGACTTAGGCATGGGCAAAGATCTCATGGTGAAATTGCCAAAAGCAATTGCAACAAAAATAAATAAATAGCAAAATTTTTTTAAAAAAGCAATTGCAACAAAAGCAAAAATTGACAAATGAGATCTAAACTAGAGAGCTTCTGCACAGCAAAAGAAACTATCATCAGACTGAACAGGCAACTTACAGAAATAGAGTAAATTTTTGCAATCTATCCATCTGACAAAGTCCTAATATCAAGAATCTACAAAGAACTTAAACTTACAAGAAAAAAACAAACAATCCCATTAAAAAGTGGGCAAAGGACATGAACAGACACTTCTCAAAAGAAGATATAATATGCAGCCAACAAACATATGTAAAAAAGCTCAACATCACTGATCATTAGAGAAATGAAAATCAAAACCACAGTGAGATACCATCTCACACTAGTTGGAATGGTGATGCTGGAGAGGTTGCAGAGAAATAAGAAAGCTTTTACACTGTTGGTGGGAATTCAGTTAGCTCAACTGTTATGGAAGACAGTGTGGTAATTTCTCAGACCTAGAGGCAGAAGTACCATTTGACCCAGTAATCCCATTACTGGGTATATAGCCAAAGGAATATAAATCATTCTATTATAAAGATCCATGCATGCAAATGTTCACTGCAGCACTGTTTCAAGGAATTATTTAATTTCATTCTTAATTTCTTCCTTCACACTTTCAGGAGCATGTTGTTTAATTTCCACGAGTTTGCATAGTTTCAAATGTTCCTCTTGTTATTGATGTCTAGTTTTATTCATTTGGGTCATATAAGATACATGATATGATTTCAATTTTATTAAAGTTCTAGGGTACATGTGCACAACGTGCAGGTTTGTTATATATGTATACATGTGCCATATTGGTGTGCTGCACCCATTAACTCGTCATTTACATTAGGTATATCTCCTAATGCTATCCGTCCCCCCTCCCGCACCCCACATCAAGCCCCAGTGTGTGATGTTCCCCTTCCTGTGTCCAAGTGTTCTCATTTTTCAATTCCCACCTATGAGTGAGAACATGCAGCGTTTGGTTTTTCGTCCTTGTGATAGTCTGCTGAGAATGATGGTTTCCAGCTTTATCCATGTCCCTACAAAGGACATGAACTCATCATTTTTTATGGCTGAATAGTATTCCATGGTGTATATGTGCCACACTTTCTTAATCCATTCTATCATTGTTGGACATTTGGCTTGGTTCCAAGTCTTTGCTATTGTGAGTAGTGCCTCAATAAACATACGTGTGCATGTGTCTTTATAGCAGCATGATTTGTAATCCTTTGGGTATATACCCAGTAATGGGATGTCTGTGTCAAATGCTATTCCTAGTTCTATATCCCTGAGGAATCTCCACACTGTCTTCCACAATGGTTGAACTAGTTTACAGTCCCACCAACAGTGTAAAAGTGTTCCTATTTCTCCACATCCTCTCCAGCACCTGTTGTTTCCTGACTTTTTAATGATCACCATTCTAACTGGTGTGAGATGGTATCTCATTGTGGTTTTGATTTGCATTTCTCTGATGGCCAGTGATGATGAGCATTTTTTCATGTGTCTTTTGGCTGCATAAATGTCTTCTTTTGAGAAGTGTCTGTTCATATCCTTTGCCCACTTTTTGATGGGTTTTTTTTCTTGTAAATTTGTTTGAGTTCTTTGTAGATTCTGGATATTAGCCCTTTGTCAGATGAGTACTTTTTGAGACTTGTTTCATGTCCTAACATATGATCAGTCCTGAAGAATGTCCCACATGCCAAAGAAAAGAATGTGTACCATTCAGCTACAGGATGAAATGCTGTGTAAATGTCTGTTAGGTTCATTTGGTCTATGGTACAGTTTTAAACCAAAGTTTTTTTGTTGATTCTCTGTTTAGATATCTGTCCAGTGCTGAAAGTGGGGTGTTGAAATCCCCAGTGATTATTGTATTGGGGTCTATCACCTTAGATCTAATAATATTTGCTTTATAAATATGAGTGTTGTGGTATTGGGTACATATACATTTACAATTGTTATATTATCTTACTAAATTGATTCCTTTATTATTATATAATGTCCTTCTTTGTCTATAGCTTTTTACTTGAAGTCTGTTTTATCTAAGTAGAGCTATTCCTTGCTTTTGTTTCCCTTGGCATGTATTATCTTTTTCCATTCCTTCACTTCAGTCTATGTGTGTCTTTACAGCTGAGGTGAGTTTATTGTGGGCATCATATAGTTGGGTTTTGTTTTTTATCCATTCAACTAGTCTAAACCTTTTAAATGGGGAAATTAATTTACACTGAAGGTTATTATTGATAGGTGAGGACTTACTCTTGTCATTTTTTTTATTGTTTTCTGGTTTTCTTTTTTTTTTTTTTTTTTGAGATGGAGTCTCGCTCCATCACCAGGCTGGAGTGCAGTGGCGCAATCTCGGCTCACTGCAACCTCCACTTCCCAGGTGCAAGCAATTCTCCTGCCTCAGCCTCCTGAGTAGCTGGGATTACAGGTGCCTGCCACCATGCCCAGCTAATTTTTCTATTTTTAGTGGGGACTGGGTTTCACCATGTTGGTCAGGCTGGTCTCGATCTCATGACCTCGTGATCCACCCTCCTCAGCCTCCCAAAGTGCTGGGATTACAGGCATGAGCCACCACGCCTGGCCTTTCTGGTTCTTTTATAGTTCCTTTGTTCCTTACTTTCTGTCTTATTATTTTTGCAGGTAGGTGGTTTTCTGTAGTGATAAGATTTTATTCTCTTTCTCCTTTGTGTATTGGCTCTTCTAGTGAGTTTTATCATTTTATGTTTTCATGATGGTGGTTATTGTCTTTTCACTTCCAGACATAAGACTCCCTTGAGCAGTTCATGTAAGGCCAGTCTAGTAGTAATAAATTCTTAGTTTTTGTTTGTCTGTGTAAAATCTTTTTTTTTTTTTTTTTTTTTTTTTTTTTTTTTTTTTTGAGACAGAGTCTTGCTCTGTCTCCCAGGCTTGAGTGCAGTGTGATGATGTCAGCTCACTGCAAGCTCTGCCTCCTGGGTTCACACCATTCTCCTGCCTCAGCCTCCCGAGTAGCTGGGACTACAGGTGCCTGCCACCATGCCCACCTAATTTTTCGTATTTTTAGTAGAGACGGGGTTTCACCGTGTTAGCCAGGATGGTCTTGAAGATCTTATTTCTTCTTCATTTTTTTTTTTGACAGGCTCTCATTCTGTTACCTAGTCTGGAGTGCACTGGCACAATCATGGCTCACTATAGCCTCGACTTCCCAGACTCAACCAATTCTCTCACCCAGTCTTTTGGCTAGCTGGGGCTACAGGCACACGCCACCATGCCCAGATAATTTTTTATATTTTGGTAGAGACAGGGTCTCACTATGTTGCCTAGGCTAGTCTTGAACTCCTGGGCTCAAGCGATCCTCCCACCTCAGCCTCCCAAAGTACTGGGGTTACAGGCATTAGCCATGACATTCAGCCTCTCCTTCATTTCTGAAGGATAATATTGCTGGGTATGATATTCTTAATTGGCAGAGTTTTATTTTTATTTCAGTACTTTAAATATGTCATACCATTCTCTCCTGACCTGTAAGGTTTATGCTGAGAAAGATGATAGTCTAATGGAGATTCATAGCTAATGGCAATTCCCTTATATGTGACTTAATGCTTTTCTCTTGCTGCTTTTAAAATTCTTTGTCTTTGACTTTTGACAAGTTGACTATAATGTGCCTCAGAGAGGACCTGTTTGGGCTGAATCAATCTGGAGTTCTTTGAGCTTCCTGGACCTGAATGTCCATCTCTCCCAAGACTTGGGAAGTTTTCTGACATTATTTTATTAAATATGTTTTCCTTACCTTTTCCCTTTCTTCTCTTTCCAGAACACCCATAATATGTATATTGTGCACTTAATGGAAAATGGAATTCCACAAATTCTGTAGGCTTTCTTCATTCCTTTTTTTCTCTTTTCTTTTTTAATCTGCCTATGTTATTTCAAAAGTCCTGTCTTCAAGTTCAGAAATTCTTTTCTTCTGCTTGGGCTAGTCTGTTGTTGAAGCTCTCAGTTGTGTTTTTTATTTCATTCATTGAATTCTTCAGCTCTAAGGTTTCTGTTTGGCTCTCTTTATGATATCTATCTCTTCATTGAATTTCTCATTCAAATAATGAATTCTGTTCCTAATTTTGTTGACTCATCTATCTGCATTCTCTTATATCTCACTGAGTTTCCTTAAGATTATTATTTTGAATTCTTTTTTAGCATGTCATATATTTCCTTATGATTAGAGTCTGTTATGGAAGAATTATTGTTTTCCTTTTGAGGTAACATGTTTCCTTGCTTTTTCATGGTTGATGTGTCCCTACATTGATTTCTATATATCTGGTAGAAAAGTTGCCTCTTACAATTTTATAGAGTAGGTTTTGCAAGGAAAGACTTATTCATTTTCATAGGTATTGGCTCAATGGAGTTCATTCGCCTTGGTTCTAGGTGGATGCAGTAGTATAGTATCCATTTAGTTCCTTCTAGCTCAATCCACACTAATAGTGTTTGTGAGTTTCTCAGTGGCCTAGACTGAGAGAGTTTGTGATAATAGTGAACTTTGCCAGAAATGGGCTTTCTAGGCTGTTTATCAGGTGGGGAGTGCATGTGTGTTTCTCAGGTGGGTCAGCCAACTTGGGGTTGGGGCCACAGAGCTGTTATTCTGGCTGGGAGCACTGGCATGCAGTTGCTCAGCCAATCTGGACATGTGTCTGCCAGGAACAACCCACAGGGCTGTTTCTCAAGCCCAGGATATGGGTGTACAGCTGCTTGTAAAGGAGTCTTTACTAAAAGAACAAATCACCTAGCTGACCTATGGAGTGATTCCCTTCAAGCATGGTAACAAATCAGTGTCTTAGCAAACTAGATAGTCAGAAGGTGGAAGTTCCTCTTGTTAAACTTATACAAAATTTCCAGCCTAAAATTCCTTGAAATAAATTTTCCAATCTTTCTTCTTCAAAGTACTTTATGACATGGGCAGACCCTTATCCACTGCCCAAAAATCTGTTGCCCCCACCACATGAAATGAAGGAGGACAAGTTCATTTGGGCTTGTTTGGGCTGTTATAACAAAATACAGTAGATTGGATGGCTTATAGGCAATAGAAATTTCTCACAGTTCTGAAGACTGAGAAGTCTAAGATCTAAGATCTAAGCCTAAAATCAAGGTGCCAGCAGATTTGAGATCTGGTAAGACCAGAACTATTTCTTAGTTCATAAATGGTAACTTCTCCCTGTGCTCTCACACGGTAGAAGGGGTAAACAAGCTCACTTAGGCTCATTTTAGAAAGGCACTAATCCCATTACTTAGGGCTCTGACCTCATGACATAATCACCTCCCAAAAAGTCCCATCTCCTAATACTATCACCTTGGAGTTAGGATTTCAACATATGTATTTGAGGGTATACGAACATTCAGAGCATCAAACTAAGAGTATAAAATTTAAATGTTCTCACCACAAAAAAACTACATGAGGTGATAGATATGTTAATTATTTTAATCATGGTAATCACTTTGCAATGTGTATATGTATGCATGTGTGTATATAGTATATATATATTTATATACACATATATTAAAACATTACATTGTACACCTCAAATATATACAATTTTTATTTGTCAATTATACCTCAATAAAGTTGGGGGGAATTAAAAAATAAAGTTTCTTTTTTTTTTTTTTTTTTTTGAGACAGAGTCTCGCTGTTGCCCAGGCTGGAGTGCAGTGGCACGATCTTGGCTCACTGCAGGCTCCACCCCCTGGGATTCACGCCATTCTCCTGCCTCAGTCTCCCGAGTAGCTGGGACTACAGGCACCTGCCACCTCACCTGGCTAATTTTTTGTATTTTTAGTAGAGATGGGGTTTCACTGTGTTAGCCAGGATGGTCTCGATCTCCTGACCTCGTGATCTACCTGCCTTGGCCTCCCAAAGTGCTGGGATTACAGGCGTGAGCCACCGCGCCTGGCCTAAAAAATAAAGTTTCAAGAGAAAAAAAGAATTTATCTACTTAATACAAAACCATGAGTAGAATACAAAAGGTTCCAGGTACCAGTCATAAACAACAATTTTAAAATGGCTCAACACCCTTTCATGATAAAAAAAAAAAAAAAAAAGAAACTCTCAACAAATTGGGTATAAAAGGAATATATCTCAAAACAATAAAGGCCATATATGACAAGTCCTCAGGTAACATTATACTAAACAGTGAAAAATTGAAAGCCTTTCCTCTGAAATCCAGAACAAGACAAGGATGTCCATTCTTCCCACTTCTATTCAACATATTACTGAAAGTCCCAGTCAGAGCAATTAGTCAAGAGGGAAAAAAGGACATCAAATAAGAAAGGAACAAGTAAAATTGTTGGTATTTGCTGATGACACAATCTCATATATAGAAATCCTAAAGATTCCACCAAAAAACTGTTAGAACTAATAAATGAATATGGTAAAGTTGTAGGATACAAAATCAACACAAAAAGATCATTAGCATTTCTACACACTAATAATGAACTATCCAAAAGAGAAAGCAAAAGAACAATCCCATTTATAATAGCTACTAAAGAATAAAATAATCAGAAATAACCAAGGAGATAAAAGACGTGTACATGGAACCCTATAAAACATTAATGAAAGAAATTAAAGAAGACACAAATAAATGGAAAGATATCCCATGTTTATGGGATGGAAGAATTAATATTGTGGAAATATTCATCTACCCAAAGCAATTTACAGTGTCATTGCCATCTCTATCAAAATCCCAGTGTCATTCTTCACATAAATAAGAAAAAATCCCAAAATTCATATGGAACCACAGAAAAAATAGCCAAGGCAATCATGAGGGAAAAAAAAAAAAACAAAGGTAGAGACATCATACTACTAATTTCAAACTATACTACAAAGTGATAGTAATTAAACAGCATGGCACTGACATAAAAATAGACACATTGACCAATAGAATAAAGAGCCCAGAAATGAACTCATACATATACAGTCATTTGACATTCAACAAAGGTGCCAAAAATACACAATAGGAAAAGGAAAGTCTCTCCAATAAATGGTGTTGGGAAAATTGGATACCCAAATGTAGAAGAATGAAATTGGACCCTTATCTCATACCATATACAAAAATGAACTAAAATGGGTTAAAGACTTACACACATAATGGGAGGCAGAGGCTGCAGTGAGCTGAGATCATGCCACTGCTCTCTGGCCTGGGCAACAAGAGCAAAACTCTGTCTCCAAAAAAAAAAAGACACATAAGACATGAAACTGTAAAACTACTAGAAGAAAACAGAGGGGAAAAAAACTACAGGACATTGGTCTAGGCAATGATTTTTCAGATTTGACCTCAAAAGCACAGGCAACAAAAGCAAAAATAGACAAATGGGATTACATTAAACTAAGAAGCTTCTGCACAATAAAGGAAACAACTAACAGAGTGAACAGATGCTCTACAGTTTGGCAGAAAATACCTACAAGCCATGTATCTCATAGGGGGCTAATATTCAAAATACATAAGGAATTCAAACAACTCTTTAGCAAGAAAACAAATAACCCTATTTAAAAAACGGACAAGGACCTGAATGTTTCTCAAGACACACACATGGCCAACAGGTATACAAAAAAAAAGCTCAATGTTACTAACCATTAGAAAAATGCAAATTAAAACCACAATGAGTATCATCTTGAGAGGTGACAACATGCTGGCGGCCCTCGCTCGCTCTCAGTGCCTCCTTGGCTTCAGTGTCTGCCCTGGCTATGCTTGAGGAGCCCTTCAGCCTGCCACTGCACTGTGGGAGCCCCTCTCTGGGCTGGCCAAGGCTGGGGCTAGCTCCCTCTGCTTGCAGGGTGGTGTGGAGGGAGAGGCGTGGGCAGGAACCAGGGCTGCACGTGGCGCTTGTGGGCCAGTGTGAGTTCTGGGTGGGCGTGGGCTCGGCAGGCCCTGTGCTCACAGTGGCCGGCCGGTGCCACTGGCCCCAGCCAGTGAGGGGCTTAGCACCCGGGCCAGCAGCTGCAGAAGGTGTGCTGGGTCCCCCAACACTGCCAACCCGCCTGGGCCACACTCAAATTCTCACTGGGCCTCACTCAAATTCTCACTGGGCCTCAGCTGCCTCCCCACGGGGCAGGGCTCGGGACCTGCAGCCTGCCATGCCTGAGCCACCCCACAGTGGGCTCCCACACAGCCAGAGCCTCCCCGATGGGTGCCGCCCCCTGCTCCACGGCGCCCGGTCCCGTCGACCGCGCAAGAGCTGAGGAGTGCGGGCGCACAGCACAGGACTGGCAGGCAGCTCCACCTGTGGCCCCAGTGCGGGATCCCCTGGGTGAAGCCAGCTGGGCTCCTGAGTCTAGTGGGGACTTGGAGAACCTTTATGTCTAGCTAGGGGATTGTAAACACACTAATCAGCACTCTGTGTCGAGCTCAGGGTTTGTGGATGCACCAATCGCCACTCTGTATCTAGTTAATCTGGTGGGGACTTGGAGAACCTTTACGTCTAGCTAAGGGATTGTGAATACACCAATTGGCACTCTGTATCTAGCTCAAGGTTTGTAAATGCACCAATCAGCACTGTGTGTCTAGCTCAGGGTTTGTAAATACACCAATCAGCACTCTGTATCTAGCTAACCTAGTGGGGAGGTGGAGAACTTTTGTGTCTAGGTCAGGGATTGTAAACGCACCAATCAGCACCCTGTCAAAATAGACCAATCAGCTCTTCGTAAAACAGACCAATCGGCTCTCTGTAAAATGGACCAATCAGCAGAATGTGGGTGGGGCCAGATAAAAGAATAAAAGCAGGCTGCCCCAGCCAGCAGTGGCAACCTGCTTGGGTCCCCTTCCACGTTGTGGAAGCTTTGTTCTTTTGCTCTTTGCAATAAATCTTGCTACTGCTAACTCTTTGGGTCCACACTGCCTTTATGAGCTGTAACGCTCACCACAAAGGTCTGTAGCTTCACCCGTGAACCAGCGAGACCACGAACCCACCAGAAGGAAGAAACTCTGAACACATCCGAACATCAGAAGGAACAAACTCCAGACACGCCGCCTTTAAAAACTATAACAGTCAGGCCGGGTGTGGTGGCTCACGCCTGTAATCTCAGCACTTTGGGAGGCCGAGGTGGGCGGATCAAGAGGTCAGGAGATCAAGACCATACTGGCTAACATAGTGAAACCCCATCTCTACTAAAAATACAAAAAAATTAGCCGGGCATGGTGGCATGCACCTGTAGTCCCAGCTACTCAGGAGGCTGAGACAGGAGAATTGCTTGAACCCAGGAGGCAGAGGTGGCAGTGAGCCAAGATCACACCACTGCACTCCATCCTGGGTGACAGAGCGAGACTGTCTCAAAAAAAAAAAAAAAAAAAAAAAAAGAACTGTAACAGTCACCACGAGGGTCTGCAGCTTCATTCTTGAAGTCAGTGAGACCAAGAACTCACCAATTCCAGACACAATCTCACACCTGTCGGAATGGCCATTGTCAAAAAAATGAAAGATAACAAGTGTTGGCAAGGATGTGGAGAAAAGGAAACCCTTGTACACTGTTAGCAGGAAGGTAAATTAGTACAGACATTATGGACAACATTATAGAGATGCCTCAAAAAATTAGAATAGAATTAACATATGACCCAGCAATCCCACTTCTGGGTATTTACTCAAACAATTGAAATCAGTATGTTGAAGAGATGTCTGCACTCCTATGTTCATTGCATCAACTATTCACAATAGCCAAGTTGTGGAATCAATCTAACTGTCCATCAACAAATGAATGGATAAAGAAAATGTGTGTTTAGTTATGTACAATGGAATACTATTCAGCCCTTAAAAAGAAAGAAATTCATCCTGCTCAACCTGGTCCTAATGCTGCTCTGGCTGCTCAGCTGACCTCCTTTTAACTTCTGATACCTAGACATCCCTCTCCTGTTCAGCCCTACAGTTCCCAACAATTCGGTTCCTGCTGCATGATCAGGACTTTCAATAAACCAGACACTCCAGAGAAAAAATTAAAAAGAAAGAAATTCAGTCAGTTGTGACAACGTGGGTGAAACTGAAGAACATTATCCTAAATTAAAATAAGTCTACACAGAAAGACAAATACCACATGTTCTCACTTATATGTAGACTCTAAAACAATCAAACTCATAGAAGCAGATAGTAGAATGGTGGTTACCAGAGGCTGGGGTGTTGGGGGAAATGGGGAGATGATTGTAAAGGGTACAGAGCCTCAGACTAGAAGAATAAGGTTTTTTCAAGATCTATTAACACAATGTGGTGAATATAGTTAATAATAGTATATTGTGCACTTCAAAATCACTGAGAGTAGATTTCAAATGTTCTCACCACAAAAAATAAGTATTTGAGATTATGAATTTGTTAATTTGGTTGATTTGATTATTACAATCAAATCATAAATTATAACATCACTTTGTACCCCATAAATATATACAACAAGCTGGACACGGTGGCTCCTGCCCGTAACCCCAGCACTTTGGAAGACTGAGGCAGGAGGATTGCTTGAGCCCAGGAGTTCAAGACCAGCCTGGGCAACATAGTGAGACATCGTCTCTACAAAAAAAAAATAAAAATAAAAATAAAAAAATTAGTCGAGTGTGGTGGTGCCCACCTGTAATTCCAGCTACTCAGGAGGCTGAGGTGGGAACATTGCTTGAGCCCAGGAGATCGAGGCTACTGTGAGCCAAGATCATGCCACTGCACTCCAGCCTGGGTGACAGAGCAAGACACCAAGTCAAAAAAAAAACCTATATATATAGTTTACAAAACTATATATATATATATCCATATAGTTATATATATGTAGTTTACATAACTGTATATACAGTGATATATATAGTTTACATAACTGTATATACAGTGATATATATAGTTTACATAACTATATATAGTTTTTTATATAGTTTACATAACTATAGTTATGTATATAGTTTACATAACTGTATATACAGTTATGTGTATAGTTTACATAACTGTATATACAGTTATGTGTATAGTTTACATAACTGTATATACAGTTATGTGTATAGTTTACATAACTGTATATACAGTTATGTGTATAGTTTACATAACTATATACAGTTATATATACATAGTTTACATAACTGTATATACAGTTATATATAGCTTACATAACTATATAGTTATATAGTTTGCATAGCTGTATATAGTTATATATATAGTTTGCATAACTGTACATAGTTATATATATACAGTTTGCGTAACTGTACGTGGTTATGTATAGTTTGCGTAAGTGTGTGTATGGTTATGTATACAGTTTGCGTAAGTGTGTGGATGGTTATGTATACAGTTTGCGTAACTGTGTGGATGGTTATGTATACAGTTTGCGTAAGTGTGTGGATGGTTATGTATACAGTTTGCGTAACTGTGTGGATGGTTATGTATACAGTTTGCGTAACTGTGTGGATGGTTATGTATACAGTTTGCGTAAGTGTGTGGATGGTTATGTATACAGTTTGCGTAACTGTGTGGATGGTTATGTATACAGTTTGCGTAACTGTGTGGATGGTTATGTTTTTTTTGTTTATGTATACAGTTTGCGTAACTGTGTGGATGGTTATGTATACAGTTTGCGTAACTGTGTGGATGGTTATGTATACAGTTTGCGTAACTGTGTGGATGGTTATGTATACAGTTTGCGTAACTGTGTGGATGGTTATGTATACAGTTTGCGTAACTGTGTGGATGGTTATGTATACAGTTTGCGTAAGTGTGTGGATGGTTATGTATACAGTTTGCGTAACTGTGTGGATGGTCATGTATACAGTTTGCGTAACTGTGTGGATGGTCATGTATACAGTTTGCGTAAGTGTGTGGATGGTTATGTATACAGTTTGCGTAAGTGTGTGGATGGTTATGTATACAGTTTGCGTAAGTGTGTGGATGGTTATGTATACAGTTTGCGTAAGTGTGTGGATGGTTATGTATACAGTTTGCGTAACTGTGTGGATGGTTATGTATATAGTTTACGTAACTTTATATATCGTTTACGTAATTATATAGTTATATATAGTTTACATAACTATATATAGTTATATATATAGTTTACATAACTATATATAGTTATATATATAGTTTACATAACTATATATATGTAACATATATACAAGTTATAGTTGTGCATACATAGATACACAACTATAACTTGTTGAAAATGAATTTTTTTAAAAAAATAACCCAAAAAATGGCTCAATATAAACCAAATCCCAGTGCACAAAATGCCTCAGTTCCCCAAGATTTACAGTAATGATCACAGCCCCCAACTGTCCCATCCTTAATTTTCTCATGTTTATATGTTTAGGCAACTTAGGGCACTATGAATGGGAAGGACAATTCTACACGGAAAAGTTGGAATGCTATTATTAGATGTGAAATATACTGATGAGCAGAGCTAAACAACTGCTGTTCACTACCTCCCAACCCTTGACTATTTCATGCATGTACTCTCTCCTTTCTGTGCATAAATATGTTTAATGCCTTGGTCTAACATTACAAAAAGTACTTACCTACTCCTTAAAAGGAGACAATTGAAAGTCAGCTCTGACTCCAACTGGCTACAAGTATAAAATCTCTAAGTGAGCTCTATCTGTATATTACCAATAAATACTGTGAACAAAGTGGTTAATTATATCATAAGCCAACATACCCTATATAAAACAATGAAAGAAATAAAAAATAAGTGCTTGAAAAATATTAATGCTACAACACAATGATTAGGCAAATACAGATAGCATTATTTGTGCTGTTCATTATAAGCCTGTGTAATAGCTGTCTTGCGTTAACAATCCTCCTCTATTATGCATTTCATACTTTTGTGTTTAGCCAATACCACAAATAAGCTATGTTCTTTATGTAAAACTTCATTTCTGTGTGATATTAGCTTTTGAGAGAACTGCCTGGGCAGCCTTTACATTTTCCCATCTTTTGGACTGTAATGGCTCCCATTATATTTTACAACTGAGATGGGGTACAATTATATGTATATATTTTCAAGGTAGCTAAAGTGAAAATTAACCCTATTTTATCTTCACAGACAGTTTCAAAAATTGCAGGCAAACTAATACCCATCTTTCATCAATTTTTTTAGTCTTATGAAGAGACTGAGGTGACCAGATACAAATCTCAACTCTCAATTGAACAGGTCCATTTTTTAATTGCTTGATGAAAGTATTCCCCCATTTAAACACAAAAACAAACCAGTGGAGTGCATAATGATAAGAACGGGAAGCAAAACTGTTACACAGTAGAATCTTAAATACCACCTACACCAACTTGGTCCCCAAACCTGTGTGTTTTGACAATGCTGCAAAGAACATAAGCTCAGGGCTTATACTGCATACAGCAAGGGAAATCCCCAGCCTTGAAACGTAGTTGCATCTTCAACTTTATAAGACAAGATGCCTCTAGAGATGGTAATACAAGAGGTAAGTAGATACATAGGCATTAATATATTTTCTTACTTCTTGTAGTGGGAAGTAAGTTCCTAAAACAGGCAGGAAGAATATAGTATTCTTTGCTAAGATGACCATAAGATATTCGACAAGTCCATCAAAGCTGATATTAACAAGACATGGTGGATGGGCCGGTTGCCGTGGCTCAAGCCTGTAATCCCAGCACTTTGGGAGGCCAAGGCGGGCGGATCACGAGGTCAGGAGATCGAGGCCATCCTGGCTAACACGGTGAAACCCCGTCTCTACTAAAAATACAAAAAATTAGCCAGGCGAGATGGCGGGCGCCTGTAGTCCCAGCTATGCGGGAGGCTGAGGCAGGAGAATGGCATGAGCCCCGGGGGGGAGCGGAGCCTGCAGTGAGCCGAGATCGCGCCACTGAACCCCAGCCTGGGCAACAGAGCGAGACTCCGTCTCAAAAAAAAAAAAAAAAAAAAAAAAAAAAGACATGGTGGATGAAAAAAGCAAGTCTAATGGGATGATTACAAAATTCTAGGTCGGGCACGGTGGCTTACGCCTGTAATCCCAGCACTCTGGGAGGCTGAGGCGAGCGGATTGCTTGAGTCCAGGAGTGAGACCAGCCTGAGCAACATAGTGAAACCCATCTCTACTAAAAATACAAACTTATCCAGGCATGGTGGCACAAACTTATAATCCCAGCTACTCAGAAGGCTGAGGTGGGAGAATCACCTGAGCCAGGAAGATCAAGCCTGCAGTAAGCTGAGATCACACCACTGCATTCCAGCCTGGGCAACCAGAGTGAGATCCTGTCAAAAAAAAAAAAAAAAAAAAAAAAAAAAAAAAAAGATTCTAGGCTGGACATAGTGGCTCACACCCATAAATCCCAGCACTCTGGGAGGCTGAGACAGGAGGATCACTTGAGCTTAGGAGGTCAAAGCTGCAGTGAGTCATGACTGCACCACTGCAGTCTAGCCTAGGCAACCGAGCAAGACCCTGTCTCAAAAAAAAAAAACCTGAAAAACATGACATTTTAGACCACGTAATTTTTTTTCAAGTTCTGAAGATGAATAGTGGTAAGGAATCCACAACAATGTGAACATACTTAATGTCACTGAAATGTACACTTTAAAATGGTTAAAATGGTAAATTTGGCCGGGTGTGGTGGCTCACGCCTGTAATCCTAGCACTTTGGGAGGGTGAAGAAGGTGATCACCTGAGGTCCAGAGTTCAAGACCAACCTGGCCTACATGGTGAAACCCCATCTCTGCTAAAAATTGGGTGGGTGTCATGGCACACGCCTGTAATCCCAGCTACTTGGGAGGCTGAGGCAGGAGAATCACTTGAGCCTGGGAGGCAAAGGTTGCAGTGAGCCGAGATGGCACCAATGCACTCCAGCCTGGGTAACAGAATGAGACCCTGTCTAAATAAATAAATAAATAAATAAATAGGTAAACTTTATGTGATGTATATTTTACTACAATAAAAAACCGAGTCTAAGTTCATTATAACAGCATAGTAATGAGGAAAAATGTCCCAAATGATCTATTCGGTTCTTTTGTAACATGGGACTAAATTAGTCTTATAGCAACCAGGACACTTAAAAGTCAAAAGTCACTATGGTTAAATTTATGCATAGTTTCTGTGTCTAAGACTATGGCTATATCAAGCCCATTACTTGGTTAATGGACTGCCTGAGCAAGAAGATAGATGGAATTTACAGAGTGACAGATCTGGTCCAACTGATTATTAAGGATATCTTCTATACTGAGGACCCCTGATAAACAGTTACATGAAACATGAATAATCTCACATTATGTATCCATTTATTCAACACTTTTTTTTTTTTTTTTTTTTTTAGACAGAGTCTTCCTCTGTTGCCAGGCTGGAGTACAGTGGTGCGATCTCAGCTCACTGCAACCGCTGACTCCCTGGTTCAAGTGATTCTCTTGCCTCAGCCTCTCAAGTAGCTGGGATTACAGGCACATGCCACCACATCCAGCTAATTTTTGTATTTTTAGTAAAGACAGGGTTTCACCATGTTGGCCAGGATGGTCTCGATCCCCTGACCTCGTGATCCACCCACCTCGGCCTCCTAAAGTGCTGGGATTACAGGTGTGAGTCACCGCGCCCGGCCCAACAAATTATTCTGTGTGTGTGTGTGTGTGTGTGTGTGTGTGTGTGTGTGTGTGTGTGTGTGTGTGTGTAGAGATGGGGTTTCACTATGTTGCCCAGGTTGGTCTCCTACCCCTGGGCTTAAGCCATCCTCCTGCTTCAGCCTCCCAAAGTGCTGGTATTATAAGCATGAGCCATTGCACCCAGCTGTCAATAAATTATTCTTGGCAAATTAATATGTCATAATAGAATTTCCATTCACGTTGTCCTTCTCTAAAACTTGTTCTCGCCAACTTTCTAGTCTTACTTATTCCACTACCCTTGCAATACAAGAAGGTCATTCCAACCACTCCCAAATCCATGAATTAGGCTATCTTTGCTTGCAGGTAAAATAGACAATTTTCCTCAAGTTCTGCCTAATGGGAAAATTTTCATTCCCCACTGTCCTTCAGGGCAAATGAGTTAAAGCAGCTTGTTTAAAATTAGTCCTAAAACATGTTTCACTGGAGAACTTGCGCAAACCAGGCAATAATTTTTCCAATATTAGACATCTGGTCTTCAGGAATTCTCAAAGAAGCCATAAGTGTGGATTTCAAATTCTGTGACAACACAACAAAAACAAGATATTTCATGGGCTGGGAGTATAATCTACCTGCTCATAAAACTCACTTGTACCTTTAGGGCCATCGTATACTTGGTACAATGTAGATTCTTTTTTTTTTTTTTTTAAATGAACTGCTTATGGGTTCACTGGGTACTCCAAGATTTTCTCAAGCATCTTTCCTTCACAGGCCATTACCAAACAAACAGGAAGTTAATGATCCTCACTGTTTTCCACCCCATAACGTTTTCACTCAATGTCTTAAGGCCCACACTCTGGAATGGAACATATCATCTCTCCCTGGGGACATGCAGCTCAAAATATTCACTCCCACACTCACACATTATCATACTGGCACTTCAGGAACCCAGTACTTAAATAAAACTGTCATTAGGAAGCCCTCCCTCTCAACACACACAGGCAGAACACAAGGCATCTGGCACTTGGGAACATATTTATCCCGCCATTGTAGCCTAGGGTCTTTACCACTCAACCCTGCCACCACCCAGCCTTATCTTAATTGGAACAATGAAGCTGGTGATATGGAGGAGCAAAGACATTAACTTTATTGGAAACATGGAACCAGCACCTTCAGATTCCTTCTACTCAAAGCTCTGGCCCTAACCTTTTTCCACACTGTGGGGAATGTAGTCTTGCCAACACCAGACACTTAGCCTCTACCCATTGACTATAAAATCACATTTCAACTTTTATACAACTTCTTTATGAAAACCTTGAAAAAAGAATCATATCTTATTTGGCTCCCTTTAACAATATATTATGCAACAGAGAAACTAAATATCTGTATATTGATTATGCTAACATGCAGGGCAGGATCAAAACTAACACAATAGAATTCAAATATGCAAAATCATTCAGAGTTATTGGAAAGGTAAAAATGCAAGTTTAACATTTCTTCAAAGATCATGTCCTGGCTATATCTCTCTTGAGGTTCCCTACATTTGGTGCTACATAGAATTTATGTTCTTAATCTTATGGAGCTATAGTGTCATGATATATAACAGAATTGATAGTTTATTTATACCAGCTGGACCTTTTAAATACCTTCTCATTTATAATGCCCAAATGGAAAATAATAATTTATTTCCTTAGCAAGGCAAATCTTCGCACTAATAAGAGAATGGAATTAAGATTTGCCCAGTATGAACCAATATCCTTGAACATTAAAACCCTGGATTCTCTCACTCTTTTTTTTTTTTTTTTTTGAGACAGAGTCTCACTCTGTCGCCCAGGCTGGAGTGCAGTGGCACCACCTCGGCTCACTGCAAGCTCCACCTCCCAGGTTCACGTCATTCTCCTGCCTCAGCCTCCCCAGTAGCTGGGACTACAGGCACCCGCCATCATGCCTGGCTGATTTTTTGTGTTTTTAGTAGAGACGGGGTTTCACCGTGTTAGCCAGGATGGTCTCGATCTCCTGACCTTGTCATCTGCCCACCTCGGCCTCCCAAAGTGCTGGCATTACAGGCATAAGCCACGCGCCCGGCCTCCCTCACTCTTACCCAAATACTCACAGCTCCCAATCCTCCCATTCATGAGTTGTTCCTGTCTACACACTCATGAGAAATAATGGACATTATGACTGAGAGTCCATTACATGAAGGGGCAGTTCTACAAAACAAAATTAGGATGCTGGCTGGCCATGGTGTCTCATGCCTGTAATCCCAGCACTTTGGGAGGCCAAAGTGGTTGGATCACCTGAGGTCAGGAGTTCGAAACCAGCCTGGCCAACATAGTGAAACCTCATCTCTACTAAAAATACAAACAATTAGCCAGGTGTGGTGGTGGGTGCCTGTAGTCCTAGCTACTTGGGAGGCTGAGGCAGGAGAATTGCTTGAACATGGGCAGCAGAGGTTGTAGTGAGCCGAGATAGCACCATTGCACTCCAGCCTTGGCAATAGAGTGAGACTCCATCTCAAAAAACAAAAAAAACCAAAACAAAACAAACAAACAAACCAAAAAAAAAATATATATATATATATATATATAAAAAATTGATATTTAAATTAGTGGACTTTGAGTAAAAGAG
This sequence comes from Nomascus leucogenys, assembly GCF_006542625.1. Classification (NCBI taxonomy): domain Eukaryota; kingdom Metazoa; phylum Chordata; class Mammalia; order Primates; family Hylobatidae; genus Nomascus; species Nomascus leucogenys. The sequence goes on along the minus strand of NC_044393.1, from coordinate 18,314,487 downwards.
ATTACCCTTCATGATGCAGGTGGGCTTCATCCAATCAGTTGAAAGCCTTAAGAGGAAATAGACTGAGGTCCCACAGAGGAAGGAGGTATTCTGACTCCAGACTGCCTTTGAACTCAAAACTGCAACATCAACTCTTTCCTGAATCTCCAGCCTGCCAGCATGCCCTGCAAATTTCAGATTTGTCCATCCCTACAATCACACAAGCCAATTCCCTAGCATTGGTTTTGTTTCATTGGTTCTGTTCCTCTGGAGTACCCTAATACATAGACTTTAAGACAAAAATTATAACTAGAAGTACATTTTTAAAAAAGAAAAGACAGATTTACTCAGCATCATTATCAGACTATGACATTTAGCAATCAACAGCAAGGGTGCAAAAAAAAAATCTACTTTAAAACACTTTGTTGGAATGCTTTATACTTTCCACAGAACAGAAACTAAAATGTGTTATTCAATTAGTCACAAATACAGTCCTTGAGTTTTTTTGCCTATACACATGAATATTTGTCTAAAGTATGTCTTCTTTGTAGGAGCTAGGCCCTGCCACCACTGTGCTTGGCTGCATTCACAAATCTGTTGTAACCTGTAGCTTCCCTGTCACTTCTCTGGCTCTCCTCTCCTGCTAAGCTTTGTTTCCTGGCAGTAATTAAAATCTTCTGCCACTGCCATAGCTACTACTGCTACTGGAACCTCCATGGCCACCTTGGTTTTGTGGTTTGGCCAAGTATTGGCCTCCACCACCATAGGGGTCAGAGCTTCTGCCTCCAAAGTTGCCTCCCTTCGTGAGTCCAAAATTTGAAGACCGATTGTTGTAATTGCCAAAATCATTGTAGCTTCCACTACCTCCAAAATTGCTTCCATCATTACCAAATCCATTATAGCCATCCCCACTGTCACCATATCCACCACCACCACGGCTGCCACCAAAGCCACCACAACCACTGAAGTTTCCTCCACGACCAAAGTTGTCATTCCCACTGAAGCCACCTCCAAGACCACCACCAAAATTTCCAGAACCACTTCGAACTCTTTGGCTAGATGAAGCACTACCCATCTCTTGCTTCAACTGGGCTTTCCTAACTTCTAAGTTGGGCTATTCACAGTATTGTAATTTTTTTTTTTTTTTTTTTTTTTTTTGAGATGGAGTCTCACTCTGTCACCTAGGCTGGAGTTCAGTGGCATGATCTCTGCTCACTGCAGCCTCTGTCTCCCAGGTTCCAGCGATTCTACTGCCTCAGCCTCCCAAGTAGCCAGGATTACAGGCACACACCACCATGCCCAGCTAATTTTTGTATTTTTAGTAGAGACGGGGTTTCACCATGTTGGCCAGGTTGGTCTTGAACTCCTGGCCTCAAGTGATCTGCCTGCCTCCCCTTCCCAAAGTGCTGGGATTACAGGTGTGAGCCACTGCACCCAGTCAAGCATGCTTCTAAGAAAAGGGCAAACAATTCTCAAAGAGGCCCCTAATATCTAAAATCAGTTTAGAATCCCTGCCCTAGGTGAATATAGGAAACACTGTCAAAACTAAAAGGAAACTTGCAGGGCATCTTAATCAATCAGCCAAGATGGGTACCAAGGCCCAAAGCCAGGTTGAGGCTTGTGCAAGATCACAAGCAGAGGTACAGTTTGAAGCTAGATTCTCCCACTCTTAAACTAGTGCTGGACAGACTGAGGCCTAGCAAGTTGGCTACGGAGCCCTAGTAGATTCCTGTCCCCACACTGAGCCAGGAGGGGTCGCTGCCCAGGGATACCTACAGCCATACTCGAGCTGGACAAGGCGCACGCTCTTGGTGGAAGCAAACACGTCCACCACCCCATACAGAAATAAAAATGATTATAAAGGAATCCTGGGAATATCTGTATGCTAAAAAATTAGATAACTTAGATGAAATGAACAAATTCTTAAAAAGATAACAACTACCAAAATTGACTTAAAATAAATGGGAAATCTGAATAGATCTATAAAGGGTAGACACCAAATCACTAATCAAAAAATATTCCACAAAGGAAATCCCAAGCTCAAATGATTTCAATGGAGAACTCTACCAAATTTTACAGAATTAATTAATCATTTACAAACTCTTCCAAAATATAGAAGAGGATGGAATACTTTCCAAAAAATTCTATGAGGCCAGTACTACAAACAAAGATATCATAAAAAAGAAAACTACAGACCAATAGTCCCTATGAATATAGGCACAAAAATTCTCAAAAAATATTAGTAAAAAGATTCAGCCACATATAAAAAAAGATTATACACCATAATCAAATCTAATGGAATTTGTCCCAAGAATGCAAGATTATTCAAGCATGCAGAAATCAACGTAATATACCACTTTAACAGAGCAAAGGGCATAACCAACATAATCAACTCAATACACACAGAAAAAAAAAATTAACAAAAATCTGTCAGCCTTTTATGATAAAAACACTCCTCAAATTAAGAAAAGAACTTCCTCAACCTAAAAAAGCACATTTATGAAAAATCCTGAGATAACATCATACTTAATGGGAGAAATTAAAAAGTTTTCCTTTAAGATCAGGAGCAAGGCTATTTCCTGGTAAATTTTTCCTCTTCTCCGTGTTTGAGTTCTATCCATTTCACATTTCTGTTACTGAACGTGTTTATTTCTTCTATGTTTTTTCCAGCCATTATTGGCAGTTTTGTCTATTTTAATGGTATTTTTAAAATACTAACTTTTAGTTTTATTTGGCAATTTTAGTGTTTCTTTTTTTCTAATTCTAATTTCAACTACATTCTTCAATTATCCTGTCTACTTTCTCTTTACTTACTTTGCTGTTTTGTTCCAGTTTCTTAGGTTCAAGCCTTAGTTAATTTGCTTTCAAGTATTCAAATGTATATATTAAAGCATTGGTAAGAATTTATTTACAACTGTTCATTATAGAGATGTTAATATCCTGAGCGATAAGTGGTCATGATCCCCAGATGTGGAGGAAAGAAGGGGGGAAGGCTAAGGTTAATCAGTAGGGTTCTGACAAAGCATGGTCTTTCAAGCTACATGGCTGGGTACCCAAGAACTTACTGTCCTGCTCACAAGGCTGATTCTGGATGCACCAGAACCCTGCCCAGGCTTAAGCCCTGGGAAGATAAAAATCAGAGATATGAATTCAACTCCTCACATGAGGAGAGCCAACCCTTCAGATATTTCAGCCAAGTCCAGGATTCTTCTATCTGCTGTCTGCAGCATCATGAAGCCTGAATGGGCTCACTTTTCTCTATGGCTCCTCATCTTGTCCACGCTTCTCCACACACCTTCAGGGGGCATATTTCCTCCACAACTCAGAAAACAGTTATGTGAAAGTGGACATCTTGGAGGTAAAGAAAAACAGGGCAAACCAATGTGACACTGTGAAGGAGAGGGAGGTGTGGGCAGCCTGGGTGATGTTGCTGCCAGTAATTAGAATCAAGTCCCCTTTTTATCTCAAACCATATGGCTCTAGGACATCTGATTCAGAGAATTACATTGAGTTTCCTCTATGGAGTGGAGAAGGAGGAAGACAGAAAGTAGAATCAACTTAAGTTTTAACCATGAGATTTCAGTATAAGAGTGGGGGTTATGAAAATGGGATTGATTTCAGAGGTGTCCAAGAAATTCCTTTGTTGGGGTGTGTGTCTATACTTAGATGAGTTTTAAGTCTATTCAACACATATGTGTAGAACCACTATGTTATATTCCACTGATACAGATATGCCGAGGCCATCATTCCCCCATATATGTATAGAGCACTCCCATCCTACTTATTTAAATTAATTTGTTCTTCATTCAAATTAACATGAGCATCTATGAAACACTCAAGGCAAAAGGGGCAAGTTCCCAATCATGGATAAGAATTGCAGCTGGGCGGCCAGGCATAGTGGCTCACTCTTGCAATCCCAGCATTTTGGGAGGCCAAGGCAGGCGGATCACCCGAGGTCAGGAGTTCGAGAACAGCCTGTCCAACATGGCGAAACCCTGTCTGTACTAAAAATACAAAAATTAGCCAAGCGTGGTGGCGCACGCCTGTAGTCCCAGCTACTCGGGAGGCTGAGGCACAAGAATCACTTGAACCCAGGCAGCAGAGGTTGCAGTGAGAGCCGTGATAGCACCACTACACTCCCTCCTGGGCGACAGAGCGAGGCTCCATCTCAATTTAAAAAAATTAAAAAAAGAATTGTAGTCGGGCTTCAAGAAGACTAACATTAACTCTTTCTCTGCCTCCAACTCGGTCATCATGGCTTCTGCTCTAACCACTTAATCTCCATGGTCTCAGTAAAACCAGGTGAGTCTGGATGGGTAGGCAAAAGTGGGGCTGGATAGGAGAGGAAACAGACTGATGCAGGAAAGGAAGATCTGCCAGAGTGGACATTTTAAACCTGGCCTTCAGAGTAGGTGTAGTGGGTGAGAGGTCTTTTTAGCTTGTGTATTTGCACAGACTCTGGCGGGTGGGGAGGAGAGAGCAAAAGTAAGGGCTCTGAACTGTGTCCTTGAGGAAGCTGATGAGTTGTTCATTTCCAGTGACATGGGAAGCATGTGGAGTCAGGAAATGGGATATGTTTACTGGGAAGGATGAAGGAAACCTCAGGTCTTTCTTGTTTTCAGCTTTAAAGTAGTATAAGTACCTCATTGTCCTTCTCTATTTCTCTCTGTGTCATGGACGCAGTCTGTAGTCTGGAACAATTTCCCCATATGCTTAGGGAACTCTGTCTTGTTCCCTAGGGGTAAAATTAGATTTATGTGGGTTGAAAGTTTTAGTAGTCTGAGCCTGTGAGAACAAGAATGCCAAAAGAGTAGCAAAGAAAACCTGACTCTGGAAATCTCATTCACAGAATACTGCAACTACCCTCCAATGAAGGGCACCTGTAATTCATATTTGACCAGATTCTACTACAACACTTTGACATTTTTATGTGAGCCCTTTGTCTTCAGTGGCTGTGGAGGCAACAGAAACAACTTTAAACAGAAATATATCTGTGAAAAAATGTGTATTACTGAAAAGTAAGTCTCTAGATATCAACCCTCAATGACACCAAACACTAGGGATCAAAGCTTTTTTAAGGAAAAAGCAAATGAAAGGCTAGGGCAATGAGCAGGGAGGCAAGAAATTATACCTAAATTGGGGATAGCCTGTCATAGGCATTAATTTCTCAGGTCACTTAAATGTCACTATAATCAGTCATAGGCATAAGTTTCTCAGGTAACTTAGTTTAATAACACTCTTGAAATTGTGAAAATTGAAGTTCAGCCAAGCACAGTGGTGTGCACCTGTAGTCCCAGCTACTTGGCAAGCTGAGGCAGGAAGATTACTTGAGCCCAGCATTCAAGACCAGCCTGGGCAATACAGCAAGACTTCTAGATAGATACATAGATGATAGATAGATAGATAGATAGATAGATAGATAGATAGATAGATAGATAGATAGATAGATAGATATAACCAGGCACGGTGGCTTATGCCTGTAATCCCAGCACTTTGGGAGGCTGAGGCAGGCGGATCACGAGGTCAGGAGATCAAGACTATCCTGGCTAACATGGTGAAACCCCATCTATACTAAACATACAAAAAATTAGCCGGGCATGGTGGCACACACCTGTAATTCCAGCTACTCAGGAGGCTGAGGCAAGAGAATCACTTGAACCCAGGAGGCGGAGGTTGCAGTGAGCCAAGATCATGCCACTGCACTCCAGCCTGGGCGACAAGAGCGAGACTCTGTCTCAAAAAAATAAAAATAAAAATAAAGCTCAGAGAGGCTACTGACTTGCCCAAATTCACTCAGAAGAAGGACATGAATCCAGAGCTCCTAGCTCGCCACCAGTATCTCAGTACTACCATGATGGCATCAGCTCTTTGAGATTGTGTTCAACATCTTATTGTTTCACAGTTAAATGAAAAGCTATGAGAATGTCAGAAGAGTAGGAGAAGATAAGGATCATGGTTTGGTATCTACTATAAAGAATAGCTAAACAATGGTCTTACACGCAAGAGCAGAGATATCACTTTATTCATCTGTATATTCTCAAAGTCTAGTACTATGTTTGCTCATTAATATTTTATGGATAGATGCGTGGGTCAGGCGGAATATTAGTATTAAAGAGAGCTGTGAAGTTCTGCTGAGATGTTAAGGACCCATTGTTTGGGTCCTTATTGATACCAATGGCCATAATAGTCTCTAAATTTATTTATTAACAGGGACCGAAGTCAATAGGGCCTTAATATGACAGAAGGAGGAAACAAGGAAAAAGGAGTATGTTCTATGAAAAATCATGCCAAAGTTATTCTGAGAAAATAAATTGGATTATTTCTAAAAGATTTTTGAATTCTGAATTCTTTCTAATTTCCTTGCCCAGCTTTACCTTTCAAACTAATTAGATATATAAAACTTTAACTGAAAATTTTCTGTATGTCAGGTCTGATCTGAATTTATTCATCTCTCCCATTCTAGAGTCTTCCAACATATACTGCAAATGACCTCTCTGCAGGGGCCAACCTATCCATGTAATGCATCAGTGTGTGTAAAGGCAATCATTATTGATATCTCCTCGGCATGACATGCCAAAACTGAGTTTCTTTCTGTATTTTGTCACTGACCTCAGTGGGATTTGCATGTAGGTGGCACCAAGATAATCATTATTAAATTATTTCACCTGCTCCAAATCAAAGGGCATTCAACCCACAAAAGTGATCATATTCTAGGGAAATATTTTCAGTTCCCCAGGTACTAGCCATATGGAAATTGTGACTTTACAGCTGAGAGCTACAAGTCTTGAACCAAAGTGAACCTCTACTCTCAGAGCATGAAGGGCCACTCCCCTCTTCTCTATCTTATTCATATTCTTGTCAAGGACTAAGCCTCACAGATGAATCTATTGATATGAATAGCTTATGCCAGTGTTCTAAGGGCCATAAACAGTAGAATAAACTGAAGCTCAGAGTGAAGCCACTTGTGGGTATTCTAGCTCGATCTCAACACTGGCAACCCCTAATCCTGAATTATGGGTATATCCTAGGAGAAATCATGGGAATTAGCAAAAAATATGTGTTAAAGATGTCACCTAGTTTTGCTTCCAGGAACTACTCCTGTGCAAAAAAAGGGACAAAGGAAACAAAAATGTTCTGGTAGCTTCTAGGTATTGAGGCAAAGTCTAGTATCTCAGATCATGCTGTTCCAGATAAAACTTTGTTCTTGGGCCTGAATGTCATGGTGCCTATTCACGGATTCTGAAGATTTTCCTTCCTCTGATTACTGTAAAAAACTGTTACATAAACAAGATTCAAGTGCAATTTTTTAAGTCTTTCAAAACTATATTCTAGTCCAAAGAATTAATATAAGTAAAATATTCTCTGGAGACAAAGAATTACTGACAATGATGACCCAAAGTTCATTCTAGCCTCAAGTTTTCAGATTTCTTCTGGGCACTTGAGTAATTGCCCAAGTTTCCTTCTCAATCAATCCTATATTTGCATCTAAGAAAAAGGTATGTGTGTACTGTCTGTAGTGCTGAAGGAATATTTTACAAGTACCCACCAAGATTAGTAAAAAGGCACAAAGATATATGTGCATTGCAGACCTTCATAGAAAACCACATACCCAAGGACTAATACAGGACACAAAGCCACAAGAAACCCAAGTGGGTTTCACATTAAATTCAAGTGAGATATTTTGAGGAGAAAGTCACAGATAGAAGAGTAACAAAGATAAAAATATAAACCAAGATCACAGAGTACAAACCAAAGACAGAATGAAAAGATTTTGGTTCTGACTCTAGCCTCTTCCCGAGTCCTATCTGACCACTGGAGAAACTGAAAGGAAAAGATGCCATTACATATGAGACGGAAATTAAAAGTGGTTTAAGAAGATTCTGATTTCTGGTTTAAAAAGCCCCAAAGAGTAGGCGTAGTGACTCACGCCTATAATCCCAGAACTTTAGGGGGTCAAGGCAGGAGGATCACTTGAGGCCAGGAGTTTGAGACCAGCCTGGGCAACATAGCAGAACTTGTCTATTAAAAAAATACAAAAGATGGCTGGGCCCGATGGCTCACACCTGTAATCCCAGCATTTTGGGAGGCCAAGGTGGGTGAATCACCTGAAGTCAGGAATTCAAGACCAGCGTGGCCAGCGTGGTAAAACCCCATCTCTACTAAAAATACAAAATTAGCCAGATGTGGTGGTGCATGCCTGTAATCCCAGCTACTTGGGAGGCTGAGGCAGGAGAATCACTTGAACCCAGGAGGTAGAAGTTGCAGTGAGCAGAGATCATGTCATTGCACTGCAGCCTGGGCAACAAGAGCAAAACTCCACCTCAAAAAAAAATAATAATAATAATAATAATACAAAAGGCCAGGTCCAGTGGCTCACGCCCGTCATCCCAACACTTTGGGAGGCCAAAACAGGCGGATTGCTTGAGTTCACAAGTTCAAGACCAGCCTGGAAAACATGGCAAAACTCCATCTCTACTTAAAATACAAAATTGGTAAGGCATGGTGGTACACGCCTGTAGTCCCAGCTACTTGGGAGGCTAAGGTAGGATGACGGCCTCAGCCAGGAGACAGAGGTTGCATGAGCCGAGATGGCACCACTGCACTCCAGCCTGGGATATAGAGCCAGATCTTGTCTCAAAAAAGAAAAAAGTGGTGGAGGGGAGAAAAAAATTGTAATACAAAACATAAACTAAACAAAAAGTTGTTTTTTGAAAAGATAACAAAACTGGCAAACCTTTAGCTAGACTAACCAAGAAAAAAACAAAGACAAATAAATAAAATCAGGGATGAAAAAGGACACATTACAAATGATACCGCAGAAATACAAAGAATCATTAGAGACTTTTTTTTTTCCCCTGAGACGGAGTTTTGCTCTTGTTGCCCAGACTGGAGCGCAATGGCATGATCTCAGCTCACTGCAACCTCCACCTCCCGGATTCAAGCGATTCTCCTGCCTCAGCCTCCCAAGTAGCTGGGATTACAGGCATGTGCCAACACACCTAGCTAATTTTGTATTTTTGGTAGAGATGGGGTATCTCCATGTTGGTCAGGCTGGTCTTGAACTCCCAACCTCAGGTGATCCACCCGCCTCAGCCTTCCAAAGTGCTAGGATTACAGGCGTGAGCCACCGCATCCGGCCTGGATCATTAGAGGCTATTATGGAAAACTACACACCAACAAATTGGAAGACTAAAAAGATAAATTATTTGACACATACAACTTACCAAAATTGAATCATAAAGAAACAGAAAACTTAAACAGGCCAACTATGAGTAATGAGATGAAAGCAGAAATTAAACGTATCTCTTTAAAGAAAAGTATAGGACCTGATAGTTTTACTGCTGAATTCTACCAAATATTTAAAGAAGAATTAATACAAATTCTACTCAAATTATTCTAAAAAATTGAAGAGGCAATACTTTCAAACTCATTCTACAAGGCAAGAAGTACCCTGTGGACAGGCACAGTGGCTCACGCCTGTAATCCCAGCACTTTGGGAGACTAAGAGACCAAGGCAGGTGGATGACTTGAGGCCAGGAGTTCAAGACCAGCCTGGCCAACATGGTGAAACCCTGTCTCTACTAAAAATACAAAAATTAGCCAGGGTGGTGGCGCATGCCTGTAATCCTAGCTACTCAGGAGGCCAAGGCATAAGGATCACTTGAACCCAGGAGGTGGAGGCTGCAATGAGCCAAGATTGTGTCACTGCACTCCAGCCTGGGCAACAGGGCGAGACTCTGTCTCAAAAAAAAATCATTCACCATGATCAAATGGGATTCATCCCCAGATGCAAGGATAGTTCAACATATACAAATCAATAAGTGTAATACACCCCATCAACAGAATCAATATAGCCATATGATCATTTCAGTAGATGGTGAAAGAGCATTTGATAAAATTCAACATTCCTTCATGATAAAATTCTCAAGAAATTGGATATAGAAAGAACATACCTCAATGCAATAAAGGCCATAAGTGACAAGCACATAGCTAATATCATACAGAATGGGGGAAAACTGAAAGCCTTTCCACTAAGGTCTGAAACAAGATAATGATGCCACTTTCACCGCTGTTATTCAACATAGTACTGGAAATCCTAGCCAGAGCAATTAGGCAAGAGAAAGAAATGAAGGGCATCCAAATTGGAAAGGAAGAAGTCAAATTAGCCTTGTACACACATGACATGATCTTATATTTAGAAAAACCTACCCCACCAAAAAATTCTTAGAACTAATCAACAAATTTAGTAAAATTGCAGGATACAAAATCAACATACAAAAATCAGTAGTATTTCTATATGCTAACAATAATCAATCTGAAAAAGAAACCAAGAAAGCAATCTCCCTTGCAATAGCTACAAAAAAAAAACCTGGGCCTAAACTAACTAGAAGAAGATCTCCACAAGGAAAACTATAAAATACTAATGAAAGAAACTGAAGAGGACACCAAAAACTGGAAAGATATCCCATGCTCATAGGTCAGAACAATTAATATTGTCAAAATGCCCATAATATCCAAAGTGACCTTCAGATTCAATACAATCTCTATTAAAATATCAATGGCATTCTTCACTTAAACAGGAAAAAAAATTCTAAAATTTGTATGGAATGACAAAAGACCCTGAATAGCTAAAGCAATCCTGAGCAAAAACAACAAAGCTGGAGGTATCACACTACCTGAATTCAAATTATACAACAAAGCTATAGTAACCAAAACAAAGCTATAGTAACAAAAACAGCATGGTATTGGCACAAAAACAGACACATAGACCAATGGAACAGAATAGAAAACCCGGAAATTAACTCATGCACATACAGACAACTTTTTTTTTTTTTTTTTTTTTTTTTTTTTTTGAGACGGAGTCTTGCTCTGTCACCCTGGCTGGAGTGCAGTGGCGTGAACTCAGCTCACTGCAAGCTCTGCCTCCTGGGTTCATGCAATTTTCCTGCCTCAGCCTCCCCAGCAGCTGGGACTACAGGCACACGCCGCTATACCCAGCTAATTTTTTTGAGACAACTCATTTTTGACAAAGGTGCCAGGAACATATATTGGGGAAAGGACAATCTTGTTAATAAATGGTGCTGAGAAAGCGGGATATCTACATGCAGAAGAATGAAACTAGATTGCAATCTTTTGCCATATGCAAAAATCAAATAAAAATTGATTAAATACTGAAATCTAATGCCTGAAACTACAAAACTACTAGAGGAAAACATTAGTCAGGACATTGATCTTGGGAAAGATTTTCTGGGTGAGACCTCAAAAGCACAAGCAACAGAAGCAAAAACAAATGGGATTACGTCATTAAAAAGTTTCTACAGCCAGGCAAGGTGGCTCACGCCTGTAATCTCAGCACTTTGGGAGGCTGAGGCGGGTGGATCACCTGAGGTCAGGAGTTCGAGACCAGCCTGGCCAACATGGTGAAACCCCATCTCCACTTAAAATACAAAAAATTAGCTGGGTGTGGTGGTACGCAATTATAATCCCAGCTACTCGGGAGGCTGAGGCAGGACAGTCGCTTGAACCCGGGAGGTGGAGGTTGCAGTGAGCTGAGATCATGACATTGCACTCCAGACTGGGGGACAAAAGCAAGACTTTGTCTCAAAAAAAAAAAAGTTTCTGCATGGCAAAGGCCAGTTGCCTTTAATCCCCTGTAATCCCCACACTTTGGAGGCCAAGGCAGGCAGATCATCTGAACCTGGAGAGTTTGAGACCAATCTGGCCAACATGGTGAAACCTGTCTCCACTAAAAATATAAAAATCAGCCAGATGTGGTGGTGCACACCTGTAATCCCAGCTACTCGGGAGGCTGAGGCACAAGAATCACTTGAACCCAGGAGGTGGAGGTTTCAGTGAGCTGTGATTGCAGCACTGCATTCCAGCATGGGAGACAGACTCTGTCTCAAAAAAAAAAAAAGACAAGCTACAGGACGGAAGAAAATTTTTCCAAACTACTCATCAACAAGGGACTAGGCTATGCACAGTGGCTCACGCCTATAATCCCAGCACTTTGGGAGACAGAGGCAGGAGGATCACTTGAGGCCAGGAATTTGAGACCAGCCCGGGCATCATAGCAAGACCCTGTCTCTACAAAAAAAGCCAACAACAGGAATTAAAAATATGTAAGAAACTCAAACAACTCAATACCAAAAAAAAAAAAAAATCTGGCTGGCACAGTAGTTCTCGCCTATAATCCCAGCACAAGGCCAAGGCAGGTGGATCACTTGAGGCCAGGAGGTTGAGACCAGCCTGGCCAACATGGCGAAACCCAGTCTGTACTAAAAATACAAAAATTAGCCAGATGTGGTGGTGCATGTCTGTAATCCCTGCTACTTGGGAGGCTGAGGCAGGAGAATCACTTGAACCCAGGAGGCAGAGGGCAGAGTTTGCAGTGAGCCGAGACTGGGCCACTGCACTCCAGTCTGGGCAACAGAGCAAGAGTCTGTCTCAAAAATATATATATATATTATATATATGTGTATATATATATTATATATGTGTGTATATATATTATATATGTGTATATATATTATATATGTGTATATATGTGTGTGTGTGTGTGTATATATATACACATATATATACACATATATATATACACATATATATACACATATATATACACACACACATATATATATATATATATGTATATATATATATATATATACATACATATATATATAAAGAGAGAGAGAAAGAAAGACATTCTTGGGCAAAGGGAATTTGTCCCAATGGTCTTGACAGTGCCACAAATCATTTTAACATTTTTGGATATAGCCAGAATCATCCTAGTGGTCTGAAACACAAAAGTGAGGCCCAGACTGCTTAGGGAGATCAGGCTGGGTGCCAGAAATTAAGAGGATAGGAGCCAGAGACAGGTGAGCAGAAAGTCTACAAGAAAAAAAAAAAAAGGAAGATGAACAAAGACCCTAGGCCTCTGCCAGGTGGGCTGTGAGAGAAGAGGTTTCAAAAGAGGACAAACTTAAGATGACATTCTTAAGGAATGTCATTGCAGACCCCTGGCCATTGCAGAAGTATTTCTGGGCTCCTTGGCGCCCCCCAGTCCAGGAGGCACTGCAGGACACAGAAGGCCTTGGAGCTCACGGGCACCAGAGCCCAGGCTTCCATGTAGCTGAGATATGGTCTGGCACTGCAGTCCTCAAGGTCTTGCAGGGGCCCTCCTACCCCCAGTTCCAATTGCCCTGCTACATGCTTCCTTTCTATAATAAAAGAAGGAAGGGGTGCCTCCCACTCTGTCACTCACCTCTCGCCAGAGACCAGGTACCAGGGTGGGTGTCCTCTTCCTGAAAAAGAAAGGCTTAAATGAAGCAGTCCCTTGTGAAACAGGCAGCCATTAGCACCAGGGCCCAGCCTAGGTGAGAACTCTCAGGCCCTGCCTGGCAGCCCACAGCCAGGCATGGTTGAGATACGAAGTTACTCTACAGATGTTGTCTTTTTTTTTTTTTTTGAGACAGTCTCACTCTGTTGCCCAGGCTGGAGTGCAGTAGCGTGATCTCGGCTCACTGCAACCTTTGCCTCCCAGGTTCAAGCAATTCTCCTGCCTCAGCCTCCAGAGTAGCTGGGATTACAGGCGCCCACCACCAAGCCCAGCTAATTTTTGTGGGGTTTTTTTTGGGGTTTTTTTGTTTTTGTTTTTGAGACAGAGTCTGGTTCTCTCGCCCAGGCTGGGGTGCAGTGGCGTGATCTCGGCTCACTGCAAGCTCCACCTCCTGGCTTCAGGCCACTCTCCTGCCTCAGCCTCCTGAGTAGCTAGGACTACAGGTGCCCGCCACCACACCTGGCTAATTTTTTTTTGTATTTTTTTGTAGAGACAGGGTTTCACCTTGTTAGCCAGGATAGTCTCGATCTCCTGACCTCATGATCCGCCCACCTCAGCCTCCCAAAGTGCTGGGATTACAGGCTTGAGCCACCGCACCCAGCCAATTTTTGTATTTTTAGTAGAGACGGGGTTTCACCATGTTGGCCAGGCTAGTCTCAAACTCCTGACATCAGGTGATCCACCCGCCTTGGCCTCCCAAAGTGCTGGGATTACAGACATGAGCCACTGCACCCGGCCTGCATTTTTTTTTAAGCATTAGGTTGGTGAAAAAATATTTTGATTTTTTTTAAAACAAGCAAGTATTACTTTTGTGATCTTTTAAAACTGATTGGATGAAAAAATGGAAAACGTAACATAAGAAGCGTCAGACCTCTGAGCCCAAGCTAAGCCATCATATCCCCTGTGACCTGCACATACACATCCAGATGGCTGGTTCCTGCCTTAACTGATGACATTCTACCACAAAAGAAGTGAAAATGGCCTGTTCCTGCCTTAACTGATGACATTGTCTTGTGAAATTCCTTTTCCTGGCTCATCCTGTCTCAAAAAGCTCCCCTACTGAGCACCTTGTGACCCCCCACTCTGCCCGCCAGAGAACAACTCCCCTTTGACTATAATTTTCCTTTATCTACCTAAATCCTATAAAATGGCCCCACCCTTATCTCCCTTCACTGACTCTCTTTTCGGACTCAGCCCGCCTGCACTCAGGTGAAATAAACAGCCATGTTGCTCACACAAAGCCTGTTTGGTGGTCTCTTCACACGGACGCGCATGAAATTTGGTGCCATGACTCAGATCAGGGGACCTCCTTGGGAGATCAATCCCCTGTCCTCCTGCTCTTTGCTCCATGAGAAAGATCCACCTACGACCTCAGGTCCTCAGACTGACCAGTCCAAGAAACATGTCACCAATTTTAAATCGGGTAAGCGGCCTCTTTTTACTCTCTTCTCCAACCTCCCTCACTATCCCTCAACCTCTTTCTCCTTTCAATCTTGGCACCACACTTCAATCTCTCCCTTCTCTTAATTTCAATTCCTTTCATTTTCTGGTAGAGACAAAGGAGACACGTTTTATCCGTGGACCCAAAACTCCGGCACCGGTCACAGACTAGGGAAGGCAGCATTCCCTTGGTGTTTAATCATTGCAGGGATGCCTCTCTGATTATTCACCCAGGTTTCAGAGGTGTCAGACCACGCAGGGACGCCTGCCTTAGTCCTTCACCCTTAGCAGCAAGTCCTGCTTTTCTGGGGAAGGGGGTAGTACCCCAACCCCTTCTCTCCGTGTCTCTACCCCTTCTTCGCCTTTCTGGGGGGCAAGAAACCAACCCCTTCTCCTTCACCCTTAGCGGCACGTCCCACTTTTCTAGGGGAGGGGCAAGTACCGCAATCCCTTATATCTCTGCACCCCGATCCCTTATTTCCACGCCCCAACCTCTTATATCTCTGCGCCCAGATCCCTTATTTCCGTGCTCCAACCTCTTATATCTCTGTGCGCCATCCCTTATTTCTGTGCCCCAACCTCTCATCTCTGCGCCCCAACTCCTAATTTCTGTGCCCCGACCCCTTTCCTGCTTTTCTGGAAGGTAAGAACCCCTGAACCCCTTCCCTCCATGTCTCTACTCTCTCTTTTCTCTGGGCTTGCCTCCTTCACTATGGGCAACCTTCCACCCTCCATTCCTCCTTCTTCTCCCTTAGCCTGTGTTCTTAAGAACTTAAAACCTCGGCCAGGCGCATCGGCTCACGCTTGTAATCCCAGCACTTTGGGAGGCTGAGGTGGGCAGATCACAAGGTCAAGAGATCAAGACCATGCTGGCTAACATGGTGAAACCCCGTCTCTACTAAAAATACAAAAATTAGCCGGGCGTGGTGGCAGGTGACTGTAGTCCCAGCTACTAGGGAGGCTGAGGCAGGAGAATTGCTTGAACCCAGGAGGCGGAGGTTGCAGTGAGCCGAGATCGTGCCACTGCACTCCAGCCTAGGCAACAGAGTGAAACTCCATCTCAAAAAAAAAAAAAAAAAAAAAAAAAAAAAAGAACTTAAAACCTCTTCAACTCTCACCTGACCTAAAATCTAAGTGCCTTATTTTCTTCTGCAACACTGCTTGGCCCCAATACAAACTTGACAATGGCTCTAAATGGCCAGAAAACAGCACTTTTGATTTCTGCATCCTACAAGACCTAAATAATTTTTGTGGAAAAATGGGCAAATGGTCTGAGGTGCCTTACGTCCAGGCATTTTTCACACTTCGTTCCCTCCCTAGTCTCTGTTCCCAATGTGATTCCTCCCAAATCCTCCTCCTTTCCCTCCCGCCTGTCCCCTCAGTCCAAGCCCCAAGCATCACTGAGTCTTTCAGTCTTCCTTTTCTACAGACCCATCTGACCTTTCCCCCCCTCCCCAGGCTGCTTGTCGCCAGGCCAAGCTAAGTCCCAATTCATCCTCAGCCTCTGCTCCTCCACCCTATAATCCCTCTACCACCTCCCCTCCTCACACCCAGTCTGGCTTGCAGTTTAGTTCTGTGATTAGTTCTTCCCCACCCGCCCAACAATTTCCTCTTAGAGAAGTGGCTGGAGCTGAAGGCATAGTCAGGGTACATGTACCTTTTTCTCTGTCAGACCTCTCTCAGATCAGTCAGCGTTTAGGCTCTTTCTCATCAGACCCCACTAAATATATACAGGAATTCCAATATCTAACTCTGTCCTACAATTTAACCTGGAGTGACTTAAATGTCATCCTGACTTCTATCCTCTCCCCAGATGAACGGGAAAGAGTTTTTTCTCTAGCCCAATCTCACACTGATAACTGCCGGCTTCATGAGCCAGACCTCCAGGAAGGCATTAGAGCAGTTCCCTGAAAGGATCCCCAGTGGAACTACCAGGCAAATTCCCCAGGTATAGCTAGGTGAGATTACATGATTTCCTGCCTAGTTGAAAGGCTTAAAAAGGCAGCTTACAAAGCTGTTAATTATGACAACCTTAAAGAAACTACCCAAGGTAAAGACAAGAACCCAGCCCAGTTCATGGCCTGCTTAGCAGCAACCCTTAGACGCTATACTGCCCTAGACCCAGAAGGGCCAGAAAGCCTGCTTATTCTTAATATGCATTTTATCACCCAATCCACTCCTGACATTAGGAAAAAACTTCAAAAATTAGAATCTGGCCCTCAAACCCCACAACAGGAATTAATCAACCTCACCTTCAAGGTGTACAATAATAGAGAGGAAGCAGCAATTACTTGCCTCTGCTGTGAGACAAAACCCAGCCACACCTCCAGCATACGAGAACTTCAAAATGCCTAAGCCACACATGCCTAAGCTGCAGCAGTCAAGCATTCCTACAAGACTTCCTCCATCAGGATCTTGCTTCAAGTGCCAGAAATCTGGCCACTGGGCCAAGGAACGCCCACAGCCGGGGATTCCTCCCAAGCCATGTCCCATCTGTACAGGGACCCACTGGAAGGCAGACTGCCCAGCTCACCCGGCAGCCACTCCTAGAGCCCCTAAAGCTCTAGCCCAAGGCTCTCTGACTGACTCCTTCCCAGATCTGCTCAGCTTAGCGACTGAAGATTGACGCTGCCCGATCACCTCGGAAGCCCCCTGGACCATCACGGATGCCGAGCTTCGGGTAACTCTCACAGTGGAGGGTAAGTCCATCCCCTGTTTAATCGATAAGGGGGCTACCCCCTCCATGTTGCCTTCTTTTCAAGGGCCTGTTTCCCTCGCCCCGATAACTGTTGCGGGTATTGACGGCCAAGCTTCAAAACCCCTTAAAACTCCCCCACTCTGGTGCTAACTTGGACAACACTCTTATGCACTCTTTTTTAGTTATCACCCACCTGCCCAGTTCCCTTATTAGGCTGGGATATTTTAACCAAATTATCTGCTTCCCTGACTATTCCTGGACTACAGCCACATCTCATTGCCGCCCTTCTCCCCAACCCAAAGCCTCCTTCACGTCTTCCTCTCGTATCCCCCTACCTTAACCCACAAGTATAGGACATCTCTACTCCTTCCCTGGCAACCGATCACATGCCCATTACCATCCCATTAAAGGCTAATCACCCTTACCCTGCTCAATGCCAATATCCCATCCCACAGCACGCTTTAAAGGGATTAAAGCCTGTTATCACTCACCTGCTACAGCATGGGCTTCTAAAACCTATAAACTCTCCTTACAATTCCCCCATTTTACCTGTCCAAAAACCGGACAAGTCTTAGAGATTAGTTCACTATTCCCCTGCACCCCTCGTCCCAGCCTCTCTTTGCTTTCACTTAGACTGACCCTGACACCCATTAGGCTCAGCAAATTACCTGGGCTGTACTGCCACAACGCTTCACAGACAGCCCCCAATACTTCAGTCAAGCCCAAATTTCATCCTCATCTGTTACCTATCTCGGCATAATTCTCATAAAAACACACGTGTTTTCCCTGCTGATCGTGTCCAATTAATCTCCCAAACCTCAATCCCTTACAAAACAACTCCTTTCCTTCCTAGGCATGGTTAGTGCGGTCAGAATTCTTACACAAGAGCCAGGACCGCACCCTGTAGCCTTTCTGTGCAAACAATTTGACCTTACTGTTTTAGCCTAGCCCTCATGTCTGCGTGCAGCAGCTGCTGCTGCTTTAATACTTTTAGAGGCCCTAAAAATCACAAACTATGCTCAACTCACTCCCTACATTTCTCATAACTTCCAAAATCTATTTTCTTCCTCATACCTGACGCATATACTTTCTGCTCCCCGGCTCCTTCAGCTGTACTCACTCTTTGTTAAGTCTCACAAAATTACCATTGTTCCTGGCCCGGACTTCAATCCAGCCTCCCACATTATTCCTGATACCACATCTGACCTCCATGACTGTATCTCTCTGATCCACCTGACATTCACCCCATTTCCCCGTATTTCCTTCTTTCCTGTTCCTCACCCTGATCACGCTTGATTTATTGATGGCCGTTCCACCAGGCCTAATCGCCACACACCAGCAAAGGCAGGCTATGCTATAGTACAAGCCACTAGCCCGCCTCTTAGAAGCTCTCATTTCCTTTCCATCGTGGAAATCTATCCTCAAGGAAATAACTTCTCAGTATTCCGTCTGCTATTCTACTACTCCTCAGGGATTATTCAGGCCCCCTCCCTTCCCTACACATCAAGCTCAAGGATTTGCCCCCACCCAGGACTGGCAAATTAGCTTTACTCAACATGCCCCGAGTCAGATAACTAAAATACCTCTTAGTCTAGATAGACACTTTCACTGGATAGGTAGAGGCCTTTCCTACAGGGTCTGAGAAGGCCACCACAGTCATTTCTTCCCTTCTGTCAGACATAATTCCTCAGTTTAGCCTTCCCACCTCTATACAGTCTGATAACAGACCAGCCTTTATTAGTCAAATCAGCCAAGCATTATTTCAGGCTCTTAGTATTCAGTGACAGGCTAATGGTCTATTAAAAACACACCTCACCAAGCTCAGCCACCAACTTAAAAAGGACTGGACAATACTTTTACCACTTTCACTTCTCAGAATTCAGGCCTGTCCTCGGAATGCTACAAGGTACAGCCCATTTAAGCTCCTGTATAGATACTGCTTTTTATTAGGCCCCTCTCTCATTCCAGATACCAGACCAACTTAGACTGTGTCCCAAAAAACTTGTCATCCCTACTATCTTCTGTCTAGTTATACTCCTATTCACCATTCTCAACTACTCATACATGCCCTGCTCTTGTTTACACTGCCAGTTTACACTGTTTCTCCAAGCCAGCACAGCTGATATCTCCTGGTGCTATCCCCAAACTGCCACTCTTCACTCTTAAAGTAAATAAATAATCTTTACTGGCAAGGCTATGCTGAACCTCCTTAGGCACTCTCTAATTAGATGTCCTATGTCCTCCCAATTCTTAGTCCTTTAATACCTGTTTTTCTCCTTCTCTTATTCCGTTTAGTTTTTCAATTTATACAAAACTGTATCCAGGCCATCACCAATAATTCTAAATGACAAATGTTTCTTCTAACAACCCCACAGTATCACCCCTTACCACAAAATCTTCCTTCAGCTTAATCTCTCCCACTCTAGGCTCCCATGCCGCCCATAATGCCACTGGAAGCAGCCCTGAGAAACATCGCCCATTATCTCTCCATACCACCCCCCAAAATTTTCACCGTCCCAACACTTTACCACTATTTCATTTTATTTTTCTTATTAATATAAGAAGACAGGAATGTCAGGCCTCTGAGCCCAAGCTAAGCCATCATATCCCCTGTGACCTGCACACATACACATCCAGATGGCTGGTTCCTGCCTTAACTGATGACATTCTACCACAAAAGAAGTGAAAATGGCCTGTTCCTGCCTTAACTGATGACATTGTCTTGTGAAATTCCTTTTCCTGGCTCATCCTGTCTCAAAAAGCTCCCCTACTGAGCACCTTGTGACCCCCACTCTGCCCGCCAGAGAACAACCCCCCTTTGACTGTAATTTTCCTTTACCTACCCAAATCCTATAAAACGGCCCCACCCTTATCTCCCTTCACTGACTCTCTTTTCGGACTCAGCCCGCCTGCACCCAGAAACAGCCATGTTGCTCACACAAAGCCTGTTTGGTGGTCTCTTCACACGGACGCGCATGAAAAGAAGAATACTTAAAAAAAAAAAAAAAGGCAGCATCAGCACCACCTGGAAGCTTGTTATTTATACAGACTCTCAGACTCACCTGAAACCTACTGCATTGGAATTTGCATTTTAACAACTCTGGTGATTTGTTTTCTCATTTCACAAGTTGTAGTCTGTGAAAAATCAGGAGCTATCAGGAAAGGAGTTCTACGTCCCTGGCTACTATGAATCAAGGTTTCTTCTGCATCTATGACTGCTGCCCATAAAATGTGAAATACCCTCATCAGGAATCTATACAGCTCTGAAGGCTCATAGTGAGATGTTAAGTATCCCTTTCTCCTTCCTAATAGCAGCCTATTTCCTTTCAAGGAATTCTCTTCCCCTGTTATATGTCTTGTTGTGAGGGTTAATTTCAGGTGCCTGCTAACCCAAACAAGCCAGAGAAGAAATTTTTTTCTCTAGGTTCTCAACCAGGGGTGATTTTGCCCCCCAGGGGACATTTTGGCATCATCTGGAAACATATTTGTTTGTGACAAATGACAGGGAGAGATACTGGTATCTAGTGAAAAGCGCCAGGGCTGCTGCTAAACATCATATAGTACCCAGGACGGCCCCTCACAGCAAATAATTATCCAGCCCAAAATATTAATAGGACCAAGGCTGCGAAACCCTGAATGAGTAATTACATATATTCTCCCTCTTTCAGGAAGTCTCAATCTTGACAGAAGGGGGAAAGAGAAATAGAACGTCGCTGTCACAGCAGCATCACTGTGACCCAACTCTTCCCGCCTAGATGACCTGCTTCCTCCCTCTTGACCCTCCAGAGTGCTGTCAATTCCATACCATGGAGCCCTAGCTTTGCATAAATCATACAAGCCCCAATTTCCTTCCAGCTCACTGTCATTTGCCCAACTTAGCCAGTATCTTTCTGTTGATGGTAACCAAGAACCCTTATGCCCAACCATCCAGTTAGAGGAGGGCTCCATTCCAGGGCAGGGCAGGCTTACCCAGCTGCAAGGCTAAGCACACACTTCAAACATCAGCAAGTAACTGACAAGTTCAGCTTAAATGAACTTAACCAGAATTTGCAATCAAGAAAACTAGAAAGAAACTATTTTAATTTCAGTATAAATGTTTAATTTTGCATCAAGTGACTTAAACAGTTCATTACCTGGGACCCTGATGTTCTGGGCCATCAGGTGGGGCAGGCTTGCTCTGGTTTTGAGTTTCAGTGCTAAGAAGGAAGAGGAAAACAAGAGAGAGAAGGGATCGAGTTGTTTATATTATCTGGCTTCAGGTGAGAGAGTACTGGAATGAGAAACCTACGTTTACAGGAAAAAAATATTAAAACTGGGACAGTATTCAACATGGAAAGATGTAACCTATACAATGAAGTACAGCACAATGGAAGAACCTAAAAATTAAAACCAAGAATACTGTATATCAAGAAATAGCAATCTATCTGCAAGCCGAAAAGTGTTGCAGAAGGAATGGAGGCTTTGTCATCGAATACACCTGTTGGTTTAACCAAGCTAAGATTGAAAGTAAAAGCCTTAGCCTGGGAAACATAGCGAGACCCCATCTCTACAAAAACTGAAAAATTAGCCAGGTGTGGTGGTGCATGCCTGTGGTCCCAGCTACTTCAGAGGCTGAGGTAAAAGGACTGCTTGAGCCCAGGAAGTCAAGGCAACAATGGGCCATGTTTGAGCCACTGCACTCCAGCGTGGGTGACAGAGTAAGACCCTGTCTCAAAAAAAAAAAAAAAGAAGTAAAAGGCTTTGAAGCCATTTGGCAAAGATCATGGAAAACAGGGCAAGCAATAGCTACAGAGTTCCAGAGCCGTGTTAAATATAACAAGTAAATATTTAAAAATTGAATACCTTAACAATTAAAAATCATATCTATTATATTGTTGAATGACAAAAGCCTATTACAGGATGATTCTACCCATATCAACATTTGCATATATGCATAAAGCAAGTCTGGAAGGACCTTCACAAGCATGTTAACAATGGTCACCTATGGGCAGGGAGATCTTCTTTGAATTTTTCTTTTTTTTTTTTTTTGGTGCATTAGCGACCTTGATGGTTTCAAATGTCATCACCAGGGAATGATAGATGCTGGGGCCTACTTAGGGTGAAGGGCAATAGGAGAGTGAAGATTGAAAAACTACCTATCTGATATTATGCTGATTACCTGGGTGACAAAATTTTCTGTACACCAAACCCCCAAGACACACAATTAGTGCGTGTAACAAACCTGCATATGAATCCCTTTAAAGTAAAATACAAGTTGAAAGGGAAAAAATAAAACCTCTTCGCCATCTTTCAGATAGCAATTTTTTTCATTGCTTCTTCAATGTACACAAATATTCTTTTACATCATTCACACTTCTTTGAACTTTTCTGTACTGTTTAAATATCTCAATAATGTTTATGCATCCTATTTTAAAAACAACAACAAATTAAAAAATAAAAAGGAGAAGGAGGAAGGTGAGGAGGAGAAAAAGAATAACAAAAAAGACGTGATCCTAAGCATATAGACAGCTCAGAAATTGCAGAAAAGCTGAAAAAGAAAAACAAGAGAAAGGTAAAGGAAGAATGATCATTAATAATATTACTAAATTGGGCCAGGCACAGTGGCTCACGCCTGTAATCCCAGCACTTTGGGAGGCCGAGGCAGGTAGATCATTTAAGGTCAGGAGTTCGAGACCAGCCTGGCCAACATGGTGAAACCCTGTCTCTACTAAAAATACAAAAATTAGCTGGGCGTGGTGGCTAATGGTGGGTGTAATCCCAGCTACTCGCGAGGCTGAGGCTGGAGAATCCCTTGAACCCAGGGGGCAGAGGTTGCAATGAGCCGAGATCGTGCCATTGCACTCCAGCCTGGGCGACAAGCCACTGTCTCAGAAAAAAAAAAAAAAAAAAAAAAAAAAGATTACGGAATTGGACTACAGATTCTTAGAGCTGGTGGGACTTTCATGAACTTCTAATTCAGAGATCCCCAAACCAGACCACACATTAGAATTCCCTGAGGGCTTTTTTTAAATATTGCTCTGAATAAACACATAAGCAGTTCCCTCAGCCCAACCCATCTTTGACCTACTGAATCAAAATATCTGGGATGGGATTGGGGAATCTGCACATTGACCAGCCTGCACAAGGATCTAAAACCAGCCCCTGGCAACCACTAATGTACTTTCTGTCTCTACAGATTTGCCTATTCTTGATGTTCCATATAAATGGAATTATATAGCATTTTGTGACTGGCTTCTGTCACTTAGCATGTTTTCAAGATCCATTCATATTATAGAATGTATTGGTACTTCATTCCTTTTTATGGCTGAATTAATATTTCATTGTATTGATATACCACATTTTTTCTCTCCATTCACCAGTTGATAGATATTTGAGTTGCTTCCACCTGTTGGCTATTGTCCACCTGTTTCTATTTCTATGAACATTTGTTCACAAGTTTTCGCTTGAACATCTAGGGGTTTCGTTTGTTTGGTTTTGGTTTGGGGGATTTTTTTTCAGAGATAGGCTCTCTCTGTCACCCAGGCAGGAGTACAGTAGCACCTTCTTAGCTCACTGCAGCCTTATATTCCTGGACTCAACTAATCCTCCCACCTCAGCCTCTTTAGTAGCTAGAACTACAGTTATGATGCCACCGCACCCTGGTTATATTTTTAGTTTTTCTGTAGAGACAAGGGTCTCACTATGTTGCCCAGGCTGGTGTTAAACTCATGTTCTCAAGCGATCCTTCCACCCCAGCTTCCCAAAATACTGGGATTACAGGTGTGAGCCATCACACCTGGCCATTGGACACCTGTTTTTAGTTCTTTTGGGTATATACCTAAGAGTGAAATTGCTGGGTCATATGGTAATTCCACATTTAACTTATCAAGGAACCATCAAACTTTTTAGGGTTTTGTTTTTTTTTTTTTGAGACGGGGTCTTGCTCTGTTGCCCAGGCCAGAGTGCAGTGGCACAATCATAGCCCACTGCAGCCTCAATCTCCTGAGCTCCAGTGACCCTCCCACCTCAGCCTCCCAAGTAGCTGGGACTATAAGCACATGTCACTACACCTGACTGACTTTTTTTTTTTTTTTAAGTAGAGACAAGATTTTGCTATGTTGCTCAGGCTGGTCTTGAACTCCTGAGCTCAAGCAGTCCTCCCACCTCAGTCTCCCAAAGTGCTGAGATTACAGGCATGAGCCACTGTGCCCAGACCACTGTTTAGTTTTTTAACGTGGCTACTAAAAAACTTGAAATTACATACATGGCTTGCATTATGTTTCTATGAAAGAGTATTGCTCTGCATGCTTCCTTCTGCCCAAGTATTCTACTGGAACTTACCTCTCATTTACACTTGCCCTCACCTGCTTCCAAACAAGACTCAAGGAGGAACTTAATACTATAAAACAGCCGGGTGCAGTGGCTCATGCCTGTAATCCCAGCACTTTGAGAGGCCAAGGCAGGTGCATCATTTGAGGCCAGGAGTTCGAGACCAGCCTGGCCAACTTGGTGAAACTCTGTCTCTACAAAAAATACAAAAATTAGCTGGGCGTGGTGGTGCACACCTGTAGTCCCAGCTACTTAGGGAGCTGAGGCAGGAGGATCACTTGAACCTGGGAGGTCGAGGCTGCAGTAAGCATGATTGCACCACTGCACTCCAGCTTGGGAGACAGAATGAGACCCTGTCACAAAAAACAACAACAGAAAATAAAATACTACAAAACAAGTTACATGAAAATGAAAGTCTTTAAACCAAGAGTCAAAAAAGGTAGGGGGTCCAGGCGCAGTGGCTCATGCCTATAATCCCAACACTTTGGGAGGTCAAGGCGTGCAGATCATGAGGTCAAGAGATCAGGACCATCCTGGCCAACATGGTGAAACCCCATTTCTACTAAAACTACAAAAATTAGCTGGGAGTGATGGCACGCGCCTGTAGTCTCACCTACTCAGGAGGCTGAGGCAGGAGAATCGCTTGAACCTGGAAGGTGGAGGTTACAGTGAGCCGAGATCGCACCGCTGTACTCCAGCCTGGCGACAGAGCCAGGCTCTGTCTCAAAAGAAAAAAAAGGTAGGGGAGGACAAGTAATAAAAGAGGGTGGCAAGAAGGATCAATTTTGTCAGAAAAACTGAATAACAACAGCTAACATTTATTGAGTGTGTGCTTTGTGCCAGGCTCTGCTAAGTGCTTTCTTTATAATCTTTTTTTTTAGACGGAGTCTCCCTCTGTGGCCTAGGCTGGAGTGCGGTGGCACAATCTCAGTTCACTGCAGCCTCCAAATCCTGGGTTCAGGCAAGTCTCCTGCCTCAGCCTCCCGAGTAGCTGGGACTACAGGCGTCCACCACCATGCCCAGCTAATTTTTGTATTTTTAGTAGAGAAGAGGTTTCACCATGTTGGCCAGGATGGTCTCGAACTCCTGGCCTCAGGTGGCGACCCACGTCGGCCTCCCAAAGTGCTGGGATTACAGGTGTGAACCACTGTACCTGGCCAGTGCGTTCTTTATAATTGACTCTTCATACCAATTCTATGAGGTAGGCGGTGTGGTAATGTTATTATACGCATAAAGCTAATACGCAGCAGAAGAGTATAGATTCAGACCCAGGCCTTATTCCAAAACCTGAGCTCTTGGCACCCTGGTAGCCAATGCGAAGATGGAAACATCAGCTCTAGAAAGCCCCTACCACAGAGGCTGGCAAGACAGACGATGCCCAGTAAGTTACTTCCCTGCCCATTCTCACACTAACTCAGAAACTTTTTCTTGATCTTGAGCTCCACAAGGAATTTGACCCTGTGGCTTTGTACAAGAAACACTAATACGACATAGTGGGTAATGTCCCCCAAATCAATGTTACCAGAAATGAAGCAGCATGCCACATCATATGAAAACGGAGGGCATACTGTTAGGTCTTAATTTATTAAGTGCAGTTCAGTCGGGATCCAGGAGCTCAGACAGCTGATAGCAAGCTTTCACTTTATCTTTTAGAATGCCCTTTTGAGTCTCTTGCCTGGAAATGGTCTATGACAGACTTCTGCTGCCCTCTGGCGGGCAGAGCATGAAGCACCCAGCAAAGAATTCTTTCCAGTCACATGGCCTCTTCTTTGTTTGTATTGCTGAATCTGTAGGAAGCTGGGCTTCTCCACACAATCCCTTGAGAAGGCTTAACTTGTATATGAAAGGAAAGACACCTCTCCCAACTCAAAAGCAACCCACTGCCAGGATAGGCTCTGGGCCTCCTGCCTTCCTCACCCCACTTACACGCCTTACCAACAACATCATGCCCCCGCGGGAGCAGTGGAGGCTGCAGGCGCCCATGGTATTGCTGGGGCCAAGGGCACATATGGAGTCTGAGATTTCTACAACCAGATGGTCAAGAAGCGGGGTGGAGAAGGAAGGAGCTGCGTGGTTCTGGTCAAAGAACAAGTCTTTCTCAGCCTACACGGGAGCCCCAGACATTCATGCCCACGATGAGGAAGCTGAGGAGCAGGGCGGGGGAGGAGGGTGGCTTTTCAACTTGGTCAGAGGCTAATTTCGGGGTGCAAGGTGAGAGAGTAGGATCACGGTCCACTGAGACCTGCTCCCAGGTCATTTCCACCCCAGGACCAAGGCTGAAATGGACTTAAACCCTGAGGAAGGAAAGGTTCTAACGGCTTCTTTAGTTCAGGGTCCAACAGTAGAGAAAGCTGCCCAGAAAGACCTGGGGGTGGGAATTTGGCCCCAGCTCAGCCTTTGACCTCCAGCTTTCAAATTTAACCCTTCAGCACTCTCTCTCTCTCTCTTCTCTTCAAATTTAACCCTTCAGCACTCTCACTCTCTCTTCAAATTTAACCCTTCAGCACTCTCTCTCTCTGTCTTCAAATTTAACCCTTCAGCACTCTCTCTCTCTCCAAATTTAACCCTTCAGCACTCTCTCTCTCTGTCTTCAAATTTTACCCTTCAGCACTCTCTCTCATCTCTATCTCTCTCTCTCTCATCTCCATCTCTCTATACATCTATCTATCTATCTCTATCTCTATCTCTCTCGACGTTGCTACCTGTAAGCAGGTCAGCAGCTCCCTCTGGAAAGGGTGAGCCTCCAGACGAGGAGGAAAGGTCTGCAAGGAGCAGCTGTCCTATTGCTCAGCCTGAGCTGTGCCTGGGGCTCACACCTGTCTCTCCAGTCCCACTCTCCACCCTGACAGAACATCATTCTGCAATATTAGAGGATTCCCAGACTGTTGTTTTTCATTGAAAGTTCTACCATACTGATGATTTTGTTTTTTGTTTGTTTGTTTGTTTGTTTGTTTTGAGACGGAGTTTCGCTCTTGTCACCTGGGCTGGAGTGCAATGGCAGGATCTCAGCTCACTTGGAACTTCCACCTCCCGGGTTCAAGCAATTCTCCTGCTTCAGCCTCCCAAGTAGCTGAGATTACAGGCACGCACCACCATGCCTAATTTTTGTATTTTTAGTAGAGACGGGGTTTCACCATGTTGGCCAGTCTGGTCTCGAACTCCTGACCTCAAGTGATCTGCCTGCCTTGGCCTCCGAAAATGTTGGGATTACAGGCATGAGCCACCACATCTGGCCACTGCTGAGTGTTTGTGCCTTCTCCCCCTTGTTTTCATCCTGGCATGTGAAATTCTGGTTTCTACCTGGTTCAGAACATCTATCTCTTTTGAGTAGAGTAGACATGTCAATGTTGCCTGATCTGAAAAAGAGTGGCTGGCATGAACCTCGCAGTGGCCAACCCAGGAACATCCATGACTCCAGGATCATGTTGCAGGGAACTGGGAAGGGCCAGTGTCTGTGTGATGGGCTGCTGAACATTTTGGCAGATCCCTCTTCCACTGTTTTATCATTTTGTTGTTTATTTAAAAACTCGAATACATGCACATAGATTTTTAAAAATCATTATATCATCACACCACCACACCTGGCTAATTTTTGTACTTTTAGTAGAGACAGGGTTTCTACTAAAACAGTCAAAGGCACAGCTACTCAGAAGGCTGAGGTATGAGAATTGCTTGAACCCAGGAGGCGGAGGTTGCAGTGAGCGGAGATCACACCACTGCACTCCAGCCTAGGCAACAGAGCGAGACTTCGTCTCAAAAAAAAAAAAAGATAACTAGTTAAATAAATTACCCATTTCATAGAGTTCTATTAAAAGAATATACGTGATGACATGAAAGATCTCCAAGCTACACAATATAATCCATTTCATATAAATAAAAAACATAACTTTAAAAAATTATCTTGGTCCCAAGAACCTAGGGACGTCCCCTCCCTAAAATAAAGCTACCTGGAGGGGACAAACTGCTTGTCTTGGAGCCAAGGGCTGGCCCTCAAGGAAGGAGGTCCAAGGTGGGAACATTCCAACAACTATAAGAAACTACCCACTCGACTGGGCACAATGGCTCACGCCTGTGATCCCAGCACTTTGGGAGGCCAAGGCAGGCGGATCACCTGAGGTCAGGAGTTCTAGACAAGCCTGGCCATCATGGTGAAACCCCATCTCTACTAAAAATACAAAAATTAGTCAGGCATGGTAGCGCGCCTGTAGTCCCAGCTACTCGGGAGACTGAGGCAGGAGAATCGCTTGAACCCGAGAGGCAGAGGTTGCAGTGAGCCGAGATTGCGCCACTGCACTCCAGCCTGGGCAACAGAGCGAGACTACATCTCAAAAAAAAACTAGCCACTCACCCCTGTTTCACCCTCAACCCACATTCTCCAATAAAAGAAAGAAGGTCAGCAGGTCTAAAAGAGACTGTCCTCCACCCCCACCAGGGCTTAAGAAAGACATCTATGGCAAGTCACTCTCAGTTTAGTTTCCACCCATCTCTTCCCTAGCCACACCCAACCAAAAGCCATTTTCAGTGTCCTCACAAAGAATGGATTACCCATCTGTCCTAAATATGTAAATCGTACAATCCCACATGCCCAGAGCTAGGCATACCCTCTAGCTCTCCCATATCATCTGAGCCCTCAAATAGCACAAACAAGAGGTCAGCACCAGCCTTTATTGGGAAAGAGAAGCACCACACACCCACTGCCCAATCCAGGGCTATTTCCCATGCTCTGGTCAGCAGCAGGAGGAGAAGCAGAGCAGAGAGGGCCATGAGTGCCCCTGGAAACATCACAAGCCCCAGGATGTCACCCTCTCTTGACTGCCAGGAAAAGCTTCCAGAGTTACCAAAGAAGCTCCAGACAAATCAGCACAGCTAGGGCACCGGGATCTCTGCAAGTAGAAGAAACATCAAGTCACAGCTATGCCCTCCTGGCTTCAGCTACCTGAAATGTTTTCCCTCCACCCTAGGAAAGCTTGGCCTATATTGCTCTCAAAAGTCTTAAATGGCTCCTTGCTTCCCAGCAATCCAATCCAAACTGGCACTGAAGGCTCTTATTATTCAGATGTCAACTTTATATCTCCTGTTATAAAAAAACTGGAGATATGGTCGGGCACAGTGGCTCATGCCTGTAATCCCAGCACTTTGGGAGGCCGAGGCGGGCGGATCACCTGAGATCAGGAGTTCAAGATCAGCCTGGCCAACATGGTGAAACACTGTCTCTACTAAAAATACAAAAATCAGCTAGGTATGATGGCAGGCGCCTGTAATCCCAGCCTTGGGAGGCTGAGGCAGGAGAATTGCTTGAACCCAGGAGACAAAGGTTGCAGTGAGTCGAGACTGTGCCATTGCACTCCAGCCTGGGTGACAAGAGTGAAACTCCATCTCAAAAAAAAAAAAATAACAAAAAACTGGAGATACATCTGTTCCTTTACCCACCCTGCCCCTACTTCTCACCTCCCAAACATATCCCACACATTCCCACCCTGTGTTCCTTTGCCAGCAATCACCAGATTGCCTGTCTGGCATGTCCCTGTGCTATCCTCCCTTTGTCGCATCTGCCTAGCCTTAAGGGCCTCGATCAAATCCCACCTCTCCCACAGAGACCTTCCCAGGGAGCCACACCTGGGAACAGGTGTAAGCCTGTACTGTTTATATGAGGGTTCTCATCTGGGACACAGGTTCGCCACACCTGGGAACAGGTGTAAGCCTGTACTGTTTGTATGAGGGTTTTCATCTGGGACATAGGTTCTTTCTCTCCAACTAGACTTTTCCTGACCTTCTGAAGTCCCCTTCCCAGCACCTAAGCCAGTGCTTTGCACATAGCAGTTGTCTGTTACTGTTGATGACAATGGACTGTACTCACCTAATTCGGAATCAGACCTCACAGTCCAGTTGGGGTTCATGGTCAGTTTTGGGGGCAGGACTGGCGGGACACAGAAGCGGCCACAGCCTGACTTGCAACATTTTTCTCCAGCTTGACAATTCTCATCCATCACACAGCCAACAATGCACAGGCCCACCAGAACTTTTGGACAATCACCGCCCCACCCTGTGGGAACAACAGGCACAGGAAAAGGGATAGGGCATCAGCTCTGCCATCTCCATGTTCCCATCTTGAACTTACACACAGAGGCTCTAGGTCAATCAACCCCTGACCCTCACTAGACCCAATTAAACTGGCTGGGAAACCATGGAGCTGGAGGATCTGAGAATCTTTAAGAACCCAAGAGACCTCTGAGCCCAGAGTTTTCAAATGGTGCCCCAAAGGGAGTTCCCAAAAGGCAACTCAGAGATTGGAACCTCTGCAGGTTTGGGGTGGGAGTGGGTGAAGTGTGGCAGGGGCAAGCCTCCCAGACCACCCCCTTCTCCCCCTATGCTCTGGATTCATAGTGTCACTTCCTCACAGTGGCCTCCTCTGCCACGCTAGACAAGGTTTGATGTCCCTGCTTTGTGCTCCTGTAGCACCCTGTATGCTTCCTCTCATCAAACTTTATGATAATCCCTTATTTAAAAGGAATATGTCTATCTTCCCTGCTGGGCTATAAGCTACACAAGGACAAGAGTCTGTCCTCAGCCTTCTGTCCTCAGCCTTGAGCATTGCCTGGGAATCTAAAGGGACTAAGATAGCACCAGAGTCAATGATTCTTTAATGGAGTGCCTGGCACTCAAAAATATTTGTTTTTTAAAAATGTTGAAGAAAAAAAGGCATTGGAGGCCGGGCGCGGTGGCTCACACCTGTAATCCCAGCACTTTGGGAGGCCGAGGTGGGTGGATCATGAGGTCAGGAGGTCGAGACTACGGTGAAACCCCGTCTCTACTAAAAATACAAAAAATTAGCCAGGCGAGGTGGCTGTAGTCCCAGCTACTCAGAAGGCTGAGGCAGGAGAATGGCATGAACCTGGGAGGCAGAGCTTGCAGTGAGCCGAAATCGCACCACTGCACTCCAGCCTGGGTGACACAGCGAGACTCTGTCTCAAAAAAAAAAAAGAAAGAAAGAAAAAAAGGCATTGGAACAGGAATGCTTTTATCTGTATATATATATATGTTTCCGGCTGGGCGTGGTGGCTCATGCCTGTAATTCCAGCACTTTGGGAGGCCGAGACAGGTGGATCACAAGGTCAGAAGTTCAAGACCAGCCTGGTCAACATGATGAAACCCCATCTCTACTAAAAATACAAAAATTAGCTAGGCATGGTGGCGTGTGCCTGTAATGCCAGCTACCCAGGAGGCTGAGGCAGAAGAATTGCTTGAACCGGGACCCCAGAGGCAGAGGTTTCAGTGAGCCAAGATCACGCCACTACACTCCAGCCTGGGCTACAGACCAAGACTCTGTCTCAAAAAAAAAAAAAAAAAAAAAAAAAATATATATATATATATATATATATATGTATGTGTGTATATATATGTGTGTGTGTGTACATATATATATATACACATATACATGTGTGTGTAAACATATATATATGTTTCCAACTAAGATTTCATTTGGGGCAGGGGAGAAGCTTTTGTTAAAAATTAGATCTGAAAATCAGGATCTTGGGCAACTCCTTCATTTTACAGATAAAGAAACTTGGGCTGAAAAAGAAGGGTTTGCTTACCCAAGGTCACAGAGCAAAACCTCAGCAGAATCAAGACCAAAAGCCACACTGTCTGTCTTCCAGCCCAAGTAGTTCCTACTGCCCCACAGTGCCTTCCCCCAGTTCTTTTAATGTTGACACGGCCCCTCGGCCCTAGAAAAAGGGGTTGCTTTGGGTTGGCGAACTAGAGGAACAGGAAGGATGAGAATCCTAGCTCCTCCCAGGAAGGGAAAGAGAAGCACTCTTCTCAGGAAACACTCAAGGATTTCTCCCCAAAAGAGCCAACATACCTCCCTCAATGTCTCCGAGGCAGGTGCGGCCACAGCCGGTGCTGCAGCATTTATGCCCCTGGGGACAGGATGCATCCCCATCACACAGCTCCTCACACGGAAGGGGGTCAGCAGGACATTCACCACCAAACTCTGCTACAGAATCAAAGCATTGGAGCCCAGAGATGCTCAGGCCCACAGTATGAAACACATTTTTCATTGTGTCCCATGTGTATGTTTATATAGAGTTATATATTTATATACATATATTATATACATATATAGTGTACATATTTATGTGTATCATGTATCTGCAATACATCTGATTTTTTTAAGACAGGGTCTCACTATGTTGCCCAGGCCAAAGTGCAGTGGCATAATCATAGCTCATTGCAGCCTCAAACTCCGGCATTCAAGGGATCCTCCCACCTCAGCCTCTTGAGTGGCTAGAACTACAGGCACATGCCACCATGCCTGGCTTATTTATTTATTTATTTATTTTGTAGAGACAGGGTCTCACTGTATCACACAGGCTAATGTACAGTGGCACAATCATAGCTCATTGTAGCCTGAAACTACTGCGCTCAAGGGATCCTCCCACCACAGCCTCCTGAGTACCTAGGACTACAGGCACAAGCCACCAGGCCTGGGTAATTTTGTTTATTTATTTCGTAGAGACAGAGTCTCACTATGTTCCCTGGGCTGATATCAAACTCCTGGCTCAAGTGATCCTCCCGCCTGAGCCTCCCAAAGTGCCAGGATTACAGGCGTGAGCCACCCCACCCAGCCCACCCTGATATTTTATATTCTAGTTCTTCTTTCTCCTAATTACTAAATTGCTTTCAGGACTCACAGTTTGAAAAACACTGTTCGGGTCTAACTCACTGTGGCCAACACTCTCCCTGAATTCTCCCTGTGGCAGACATTTACAATGGTGGCCTCCAGTGAACTTTATCTCCTGGGATTCAGGCCCTTGTGTAGTCCCCTTCCGTGCCTACTCTGGGTTTGACCATCTGACTTGCTTTGACCAATGGGACATTAGCAAATGTAATGTAAGCAGAGGCTTGATAAGCACTTGCATACTGGGGCTTGTCCACTCAGAATACTTCCTCTTGGAAACCAGCCGCCATGCTATAAAGCAGCTTGAACTATGCTATAGGATGATGAGATGCCCCATGGAGACAGAACCTAGAAGAGAGGTCATCCTGGACGTTGTGGCTCCAGTTGAGCTCCCTGCTGAGCTCCCAGCTGAATGCAGCTAAATGAATGACCACAGCTACATCATGTGGTATATGAACTTCCCAGCCAAGCTCAGGCAACCTACACAACTGTGAGAAAGAGTAACTATGTTGCTTTAAGTCATGAAATTTGGAGATGGTTTTTTATGCAGCAGTAGATACTGGATACCAAGTTTATTCTGAGAGGCAAGAGGTCCAGCTAAAATGATTTGTTTCCCCATATTCTCTTGCAACTAGGGGTGACCACAAACTAGGACATAAACTGGGAAACTTTTGTATTCCTGACACAGGGAATGCCCCTTTCAAACTGCTCCCTCACTTCTTTCTTCTTCCAGTCCAAAGACAGACATTACACGGAGAGGCAGAGTAGCCTTCTTTCAATGAGGAGGCAACTGAGCATAACGAAATGGTCAAGAATTGCGAAACGGTGTTGTATGAAAGGAGAGAAGGTTAGCACTCCCCTCGACAAGGATGGAAGAGGCCCTTTGGCCTGACAACACGCATATGGTTCAAGCATTGCCACCTACTTTGTGGCATCTAACCATCGTCTTTTAAAATAATAATAAAATTTAAATGTAAAAAAAAGGAATTGCAAAGGAGAAAGAGGGAAATAGTTTCATCCTTGTTAGAATCATGGAGCCACCATCCCAGCCTCAGGACTTCTTGTTATATGAGAAAAACAAACCCCTATATGATTAATTTTCTGTTGTGTGCAGCCAAACACATTCCCTATGAAAATAAACTCAGAGAAGGATCTTGCCCAGAACTACAGAGTGAGTCAGCAGCAAGGCAGGACAACACTCAGCCTCTTGATTTGCGGTAAAGTACTTTTTCTACTACACTATCCTTAAAACATGCAGGCAACTGGCCAGGGCCCCAGGCGCAGGCACACCCAAAGAAGGCCACATCCAAACCAAACCAATTCACTGTGACTCATTCGTCTTAGTGTTTATTTCAAGTTTCTTAAAATAAAGAGAAAGGTGACAGGCAATTAAAGATTTCGCAGAAAACCAAAGCAAGATTGGCCCAGTGCCTCTGAATAGGAACAGGTAAGTATGATTGCATACAGCTGGCTCCGGGAAGTCTGCCATGATGGAAAAAGCAAGTATTGGAATCCAAGGAGAATACATGCAGCTAAACAACCCAGGCTTAGTAACCCTGTATCCTGGGATTTTCCTGAACAGCCCCTATTTCAAATATCCTGTGCTATTGGGAGATCACATCAAAACTATGTGTCCTGATTTTTGACTCAGAAAATGTGGTCACTGTAACCACCAAATGCATCTCCCTGCACCTCCCCACCTGCTTGACAAACATTGAAATCCATTTACCAAGGAACAAAAGCCTTCTATCTCACAATTGAGAAGCCTGGGAGTAAAAATCTCCCTGGTGGAAAAACCCAGTGACATAAACTTCTCATAAAATTATGCCATGTGCCCTAGAAACTGGGACTGCCATACGTCCCAGATTTCACCACTTTGCTAAGCTTGACCCTGAGATGACCAATGCCGGGAGCTCTCTGCTACTCTCTGCCCTTGTCCTCAAGACCAGGCATGGAGTGCTTACCTCTACCCTTTTCCAGGCCAGGCTTCCTGGAGGCCCAGAGAGTCACAGCACCTCACTTTTGACCAGTGCCCAGCAATGTCACCCAGTCTGACACCCTGCCTTATATATGAATCCCTGCCACATGATCCCTTTCTCTCAGCTCTAACACGTGGAATTAATGGGGCCTCACTACCTCCAAGCCAGATTATGCTATCCTACTTAAGCTAGACAGCCTTTATACCTCTTTTTTTTTTTTTTTTTTTTTTGAGACGGAGTCTCACTTTGTCACCCAGGCTGGGGTGCAGTGATGCAATCGTGGCTTACTGCAGCCTCAAACTCTCAAACTCCTGGGCTCAAGCAATCCTCCCACCTCAGCCTCCTAAGTAGCTGAACTATAGGCACATGCTATCAGGCCAGGCTAATTATTTTTATTTTTTGTACAGACAGGGTCTCACTATGTTGACTAGGCTTGTTTTGACCTTCTAGCCTCAAGCAATCCTCCCACCTCAGCCTCCCAAAGTGCTGAGGTCACAGGCCTGAGTTACCACGCCTGGCCCTTTGTATCTCTTTATACTCACCTGAAATCTGGTTGGTCCTTTTCCTATCCCCAGAGACCTTACAAAAACCTGGCGGATGCCATTCTTTCAGGCAGGATCCTCTGTCTTTCACTGTCCTGGCTTTGCCATGCTAGGTAAGCTCAGTTCCTCATAAGACATGCTCCCCAATCACCTCGCAATTAGCTTACCAGGAATCAGGAAGAGAAATACGAATGGTAGCCAGAATGGGGATGACAGTTCCCCACCCTCTATCTGCACCCATCCCAAGACTCTAAGCTATCACCAAAAGAGGAATGAAGCTGAAGCCCAGGAAATACTCACTCACAGTCTGTCCTGCTGCTTCAGCTCCAACCTGCCACTATGTCTGAGAGAAAAATGCCAGTTGCTGTTGGAAAAGTAAAATTTCAGCACTTCTTAACCCAAGAAGGGCCCTCTGAGCTAACAAACTTACTCCCCTTCTCTTGTAAATAGAGAGACAGACAACCAGAGAGAGAGGGATTGGCCTGAGGTCAATGGTAGCAGAACTGAGTCACAAATCCCCAGCTCTGGCATAAGGTCTCATGCCCTTTAAACCACATCATGGGCCCGGCTCAGTGGCTCATGCCTGTAATCCCAGCACTTTGGGAGGCCGAGGTGGATGAAGCACTTGAGGTCAGGAGTTCAAAATCAATCTGGCCAACACGGTGAAACCCCGTCTCTACTAAAAATACAAAAAATTAGCCGGGCACGGTGGTGGGCGCCTGTAATCCCAGCTACTCGGGAGGCTGAGGCAGGAGAACGGCGTGAACCCGGGAGGCGGAGCTTGCAGTGAGCCGAGATTGCGCCACTGCACTCCAGCCTGGGCGACCGAGCGAAACTCCGTCTCAAAAAAAAAAAAAAAAAAATCAAAAAAAAAAAAATAGCCCGCTATGGTGGTGGGTGCCTGTAATCCCAGCTACTGGGGTGGCTGAGGCAGGAAAATTGCTTGAGCCCAGGAGGCAGAGGTTGCACTGAGCCAAGATCGCACCACTGCACTCCATCCTGGGTGACAGAGTGAGACTCTGTCTCAAACACACACATACACACACACACACACACACACACACACACATCATAATGATCCCCTACACTGCAGCAAGGATCACGCAAAAACCAAGAAGCATTGGGACTCACTCCGCTCAGTTCCGCCAAAAGAGAAAAGTGGTAGATAGTTTTAGGGGTTAGGAAAACTTATCTACCAGTGTGTAGGCAGTCCTCAAGACCACTTACTTCCAGGTTCAGTGATTCATTAGCAGGACTCAGTGTATAGTCATACCCATGGCTATGATTTATTACAGCAAAAGGATACAAAGAAAAATCATCAAAGGGAAAAGTCCAGAGGAAATCAGGTGCCAATTTTCAAGAGTCCTCCCAGTAGAGTCACAGGATGCACTTAATTCTTCCAGCATGGAATTGTGACATGTGTGAAGTGTTTTCTACCAGGGAAACTCATTAGACACTCACTGTGAAAGTTCTCTACTGGGGGCTGGTCACTTAGGCACCCTCTGCCTAGCACGTACCAAGATTCCAGACTCTCAGAAGGAAAGCAGATGTTCAGCCTAAACCACAATGTTTACACAAACAGTTTAGGCACAGTGAACCACTCTCATCAGTTACAGTAGTACAAATACCCACAAAATCCAAGTTCCCAGAAGCCAGCCAAGGCCCAGCCTTGCCAGCAAGCCTTTTTAAGAAGAGCAGTCTCGGGCTTGTTATGTTAACTCTTTTCTGTACAACCTGAAGTGAGGTTTTAGAAAAGGGTCAGCCAGAAACACAGGGAGGCCATGCCATCAACCCACGTAAAAGATAATACATATGTGATAATAAGCAAAACAGAGGGTCACAGGGGATCTGGAGTGGTCAGGTTTCATACAGTGGGGAGGTGAGCCATGAGGGGGCCCAAGAAGACAACTCTCAGGCCAGAATCAGAATCTTCACTCCAAAACCTCTTCCCCCAGGTTGTCCCGTCTCAGTAAAGAGCACCGCCATCACCCAACTGCTCAAGCTGAATATCTACCACCCTTCTTGATACCCCATCTCCCTCAATTCCTTCACCCAGTCCCATCAATTCTACCTTCACAAACATGTAAGCCTTCCATTTTTCTTTTTTGTTGTTGGTTTTTTGGGAGTTTTTTTGTTTTGGATTTTTTTTTTTCTTTGAGATGGAGTTTTGCTCTTGTTGCCCAGGCTGGAGTGCAGTGGCGCGATCTCAGCTCACTGCAACGTCCACCTCCTAGGTTCAAGCGATTCTCCTGCCTCAGCCTCCCAAGTAGCTGGGATTACAGATGCCCACCATCATGCCTGGCTAATTTTTGTATTTTTAGTAGAAATTGGGTTTCACCATGTTGGCCAGGCTGGTCTCAAACTCCTGAACTTGTGATCTGCTCGCCTTGGCCTCCCAAAGTGTTGGGATTACAGGCGTGAGCCACTGCACTCGGCCGCCTTCCATTTTTCTATGTCTGCAATATCTCCGCCCCAGTCTAAGCCCCAATCATCTCTCTCTGCCTGCCACACTAGCCTCCTAACTGGTCTTCCATCTTCTGCACTTGCCCCCATCCATTCTTCATATACCGACAGAGTGGTCTTTTTAAAATGAAAACTGGACAAGGCCTCTCCTGCTTTTAAACCCCCTCAAAGGCTTTCTATTGCACTTAGAATAAAACCTAAGAGAGAAGCCCTGAAAACCCCCCAAAGTCTGGGCCCTGCCTACCTCTCCAACCTCAAATGAAAGCAGCCTCCTTCTCTCTTCTTCCATTACCTTCAAAGCACTCATGACTCATCATCATCTTGCGGTTATTATGTATTTATTTTCTTGATTATTTCCTGTCTGTCACACTATGAGCAAGCCCCAGGGTGGCAAGGACCACGGCAGCCTTCCTCACCACTGCAGACCCACATGCCAGGTAGGGTAGCCACACTCAATATACAGTGAATACATGAATAAGTGGGTGAGTAAACGGATAAGTCAGGCATCAGATAGGTGGGGAGGTGGAGAATGGGTGGACCAGAACACAGAGGTACTTGGCATGACCATATGAGCTCTTGAGCATTATCTGGCAGGTTTACTGCAGACTTTTTAAAATGCATTTCTAGCCGGACACAGTGGTTTGTGCCTGTAGTCCCAGTTTCTCAGAGGACTAAGGCAGAAGTATCACCTGAGCCCAGGAGGTTGAGGCTGCAGTGGGCTGAGATCACACCACTGCACTCCAGCCTGGGTAATAGAGTGAGACCTTGTCGCAAATAAATAAATAAATAAATAAAATGCATTTCTTCTCAACTGCATTATCACTCTGGGAGCTAAATATCCTTATCCCCATTTTACAGATAATAAAAGTGAGATTCAGAGATATGAAGGGACTTGCCCAAGGCCACACAGCAAGCAAGCAAAAGAGCCAGGATTCAGACCCATGTTCAGACTAGAACGGCGTCATGAGAGCAGAACCCAATGTCTGCCCTTGCCCTCAGGCAACCTGACTGGCCCTCCACTTTGCCAAACAGACCAGCACTGGCTATGGTAAACCTCTGGCAATGTCAGAGCTTAAGGAAAGCGAAATTTTTCATAGCCCTGGAAGGAGAGCTTCCTGTAGAGTTGGGTATAGCAACCAGTCCTGTTGGGTGAGTAGCCTAGCCCTCCCCTAGGGCTGGAGCTGTAGAAAAGTAGTTAACTGCCAATGCAGTAGCCAGTATCACCTCCCACCAGGCTAGGAACCCCACTCAGCCCAGCGGCTCTGGGACATCTGCAGGAGATCACTATTCTAGCCTGCCTGCCAAGCTCCAGTGGAAAAGGAAGCCCTATCTGGGCTGGCCAGGGGCCAGAGCAGCTCACAAAGGTACTGTGCCTGGGTGCCAGCCTCGCCCTTAGCCCGTACAATTCAGCCCTCAGCTTCAAACACTGGGAAGATTGTACCAAGCCCTACATGCCAGCAGTCAGTGACCTGCCTAAGACAGATTCCCAGGCTGGTTCCAGAGCTGGGCCTCAAGAGTCCTGGCAAGGAGAACAACCTTCCATTCTCTTTAATGGGCAGGCTGCCCAAGATAGGTGCCTAAGCCGGGCACAGACAGACCCAACGGGTACCAGCAAGGGGCCTCCTACCTGGGGAGGTTTGACTGGAAGGAAAAAGGTTGTCACATGTTACAGGGCTTCAGGGTCTGAGAGGAAGTGATCAGGGAAGAAGAAAACCATCCTGGTTTTGAATAAAGGGGCTGGTGAGAAATTGTACTCCTGCCGGGCGCGGTGGCTCACACCTGTAATCCCAGCACTTTGGGAGGCCGAGGCCAGTGGATCACCTGAAGTCAGGAGTTTGAGACCAGCCTGACCAACATGCTGAAACACCGTCTCTATTAAATACAAAAAATTAGCTGAGTATGGTGGCATATGCCTATAATCCCAGCTACTTGGGAGGCTAAGGCAGGAGAATCGCTTGAACCTGGGAGGTGGAGATTGCAGTGAGCGAGATTGCACCATTGCACTCCAGCCTGGGCAACAATAGTGAAACTCAGTCTCAAAAAAAAAGAAATTGTACTTCTGACCCAACCCACTTAGGAAGCAAGAGGAAGTTAATATATACTGAGGGTAAAACACTTTACACAATTTGAATAATTACAACAAGCCTTCAAGGTTTATTCTTCCCACCTTACAGAGAAAGGAACTAAGGCTCAAAAATACTTGCCCAGGGACCTGCTGGCCAGTAACTGGCAAACCTCAGGCTTGAACCCAGGACTCCGACAACCCAAACCTAGGATTTTCCACTCTAACATGCCACCACATGCACTCAGATGAGAGAATAGTTCCAGTTCCTTTAGAAAACATAATGAGAGACATTCAAAACAGCAGAGAAGAAAATAAAATACCTAGGCATAAATTTATGGAGAAATATTTTAACACTATAAAACACCCTGAAATATGCAAAATACACTTGATCAACCGGGAAGACATAGGATTCAACATAGGCCAGGCTCATGCCTGTAATCCCAGCATTTTGGGAGCCAAGGTGGGCAGATCACCTGAGGTCAGGAGTTCAAGATCAGCCTGGCCAACATGGCAAAACCCCATCTTTTCTAAAAATATAAAAATTAGCTGAGCATGGTGGCACACGCCTGTAATCCCAGCTACTCAGGAGGCTGACGCACAAGAATCACTTGAATGTGGGAGCGGAGGTTGCAGTGAGCCAAGATCACGCCACTGAACTCCAGACTGGGCAACAGCCTGTCTCAAAAAAAAAAAAAAAAAAAAAAAAAGAACATTTCAGAACCATAAAACAGGGTAAGAAAAAAAAAGATTCAACATTATAATAACAGCAGTTCTCCCTAAGCTAATTTAATTTATATATCTAACATCACTCCAGTGAACATAGTCTTGGTATTTGGGAATGATGGAAGAAAAATAGATAATATTATAATAAAATATATTAGGAAGCACAAATAAGCAAAAGTAGCCATGAAAATCGTGAAACAAGAGGAAAATATGAAGGGGTTAGACACAGAAGACATGCCATCAATTTCTAATATGTTTTAGGGGCCTCTCAAGGGAATGGAGAAGGAATAGAGCAGAGACCCCTGTCACTTCTACCTCCAAATTTTCTCAATTACGTCACCTTTCTCCATCCCCGCTGCTACCTCCCTAGTCTCACCGGTCTACATCCTCATCTGCCTTCATTCTCTCCCTCCCATTTCTACTCTAACCATACTAGCTTTCTTTCCATTTCTCAAATGTGGCAAGCTCCTAGTCATCTTAAGACCTCTGCATGTGCTTCTCTCTCTTCCTGGAATGTCCATCGCACCCTTCACCTGGCTAACTTCAACTCCTCCTCCAAGTTGCAGCTTAAATGTCACTCCAGACATGCCATCCTCAACCACCCAATCCAATGTGAGTTCTCGGCCAGGCACAGTGGCTCACGCCAGCCTTTGGGAGGCCGAGGCAGGTGGATCACTTGAGGCCAGGAGTGTGAGACCAACCCAGCCAACATGGTGAGACCCCGTCTCTCCTAAAAATACAAAAATTAGCCGGGTGGGGTGGCATGTGCCTATAATCCCAGATACTTGGGAAGCTGAGGCAGGAGAATTGCTTGAGCCCAGAAGGTAGGTGGAGGTTGCAGTGAATCAAGATCGTGCCACTGCACTCCAGCCTGGGCAACAGAGCAAGACTCTGTCAAAAAAATAAAAATAAAAATAAAAATAACAGTGAGTTCTCCACTTTACTCTGTCTCTCAGCACCCTTCAATTTTCTTTCCCTGTCCTTATCAGAGTTTGAAATTATATATTTATTTACATGCTTGTTTGTTAAACCTCTTTCTCTCCCACGAGACTATGAGCTCCATGAAGGCAGGCATGGGATCTACCGTATTTTCCACAATATACCGAGAGCCCGTCACTGGATGTCGCACAGTACACATTCGATAAATACTTGTTGAAGAAATGAATGTATAAATTGATAATTAGGTCACTGGGACTCTGCAAAAGGGAGAATGAATCTCTTTCAAATACCTCTCTACCACGACCAGAATGAAAAAGAATCTGTTTTCCACAGGAGACGGCCCCGCCGTGTGTGTACACAGGGAACATAAGAATCTCAGGAGCAGGCCGGGTGTGGTGGCTCACGCCTGTAATCCCAGCACTTTGGGAGGCTGAGATGGGTGGATCACGAGGTCAGAAGATCGAGACCATCCTGGCTAACATGACGAAAACCCGTCTCTACTAAAAATACAAAAAATTAGCCAGGTGTGGTCGCACATGCCTGTAGTCCCAGCTACTAGGGAGGCTGAGGCAGGAGAATCGCTTGAACCTGGGAGGCAGAGGTTGCAGTGAGCCAAGATCACACCACTGCACTCTAGCCTGGGAGATAGAGCAAGACTCCATCTCAAAAAAAAAAAAAAAAAAAAAAAAAAAAGAATCTCAGGAGCAAATGAGTGGGGAAATGTGTGTGCCGCCTTCCATAGGCATCAAGATTCTTTTTTTTTTTTTCTATCTCTGCAGATTCTCAGGATAAGATTTTTAACAGAGAATATCGCAACTGATTATGGGAACTGGGAACTACCCAATGGTTTTCCTTTTTTTTTTTTTTTGAGACAGAGTCTCGCTCTGTCACCCAGGCTGGAGTGCAGTGGCACGATCTTGGCCCACTGCAGGCTCCGCCTTCTGGGTTCACACCATTCTCCTGCATCAGCCTCCCAAGTAGCTGGGACTACAGGAACCCGCCACCACACCCAGCTAATCTTTTTGTATAGGGAGACGGAGTTTCGCCGTTTCGCCGTGTTAGCCAGGATGGTCTCTATCTCCTAACCTCGTGATCCGCCCGCCTTGGCCTCCCAAAGTGCTGGGATTCCAGGCATGAGCCACCACGCCAGGCTACTCAACCGTTTTCAAAGCAGTCTGCAAATGAGGGTAAGTCGAGGCTGCCCTTCTGGCACCCTCCCTCTGCCTGCCCAGGCCACATACCACAAATGATTATGGTTTGTGCACCCTTTGTATATCTTTTTTTTTTAAGTTATCAGAATATAGCAGCAAAGTAAAACCAACAAGCTGATGTGTGCATATCTGAGAAATAAGCAGACCAAACAGACCATGAGGTGTGGGGACAGCGTTTCTTACCCAGCTTCTGTTTAGAGATTGGGACTACACAGCTCTTGTTGCAGCCAAGCGTGCAGCATTTCTTTACACCTGGACATGTCTCATCAGTGATGCACCTTTTCAAACAGAATTGTTTCCGAATAACACTAGGGCAATCTCTTTTCCTCCCTATAGCAAAAAGGGAGACAGCCAAAGAAAAGAGAAAATAGGCTGAGCGCCATGGCTCACACCTGTAATCCCAGCACTTCGGGAGGCCAAGGCGGGTGGATCACCTGAGGTCGGGAGTTCGAGAACAGCCTGGCCAACATGGAGAAACCCCGTCTCTACTAAAAATACAAAATTAGTCGGGGGTGGCGGCACATGCCTGTAAATCCCAGCTACTTGGGAGGCTGAGGCAGGAGAATCACTTGAACCTGGGAGGCAGAGGTTGCGGTGAGCCAAGATCACGCCACTGCACTCCAGTCTGAGCAACAAGAGCGATACACCGTCTCAAAAAAAAAAAAAAAAGAGAGAGAGAGAGAAAATAGTGCCTGGTAACACCCATGGGCACAGCAGAAGGGAAAAACAGAAAAAGGAAGCCCTGAGATTCATTTAAGCTTCTCGACCCTGGTGCTAAGACAAAGAGACAATAATAACAACAATAGTAATAGCAAATATTTACTGTAACATTTACTGATGTTTACCTTGTGCCATGAACATCTCATTTGATCCTCACAATTATCCCCATTTTATAGATGAGG
The DNA here is from genome assembly GCF_006542625.1 of Nomascus leucogenys. NCBI lineage: Eukaryota > Metazoa > Chordata > Mammalia > Primates > Hylobatidae > Nomascus > Nomascus leucogenys. The sequence goes on along the minus strand of NC_044393.1, from coordinate 18,270,216 downwards.
AAACTGAGGCTAAAAGCTTAAGATTTATAAAGAGCTAAGGCTTAAGGCTTAAAAAGGTCTGCTTGGCTCTAGGGTCTACTCTCTTAATCATTATCTTACACAGGCTTCCCTTTACAACTCTTCCTCCAGCCTTCACAGGAACTTTGAGTCCAAAGTAAAAGACACAGATAATCAATGGTGTGTTCTTTCCTGATGGAAGGCAAACAACTGGGGACACTGAATAATTAAAGGAGGAGGGACCCTAAAAGAGTAAAGAAGAAGTACTCTAGGCAAGGGAGACTTCAAGAGGCAACCTAGAAGGTGGGAAGCTCTCTACTTCCATCTATCCCAGAGGCAATGTCAGAAAGTATGCCCAAATTTTGCCCCTCATGCTGACATACCCTTAGGAATGTCTCGGCAGATCCGACCACAGCCTGTGGTGCAGCACTTCTGCCCAGCCGGACACAATTCATCGCCCTGGCACAGCTCTTTGCATGGGTTCTTATCAGGAGAGCATTCTCCCTCTTTTGCTGCAAAAGATACCATGTGAGTTTGGGGTAACTAGCCAGGCCTCAGAAATGGGGAATGGACCTTCAGCCCCTCCAGGCATCTCTATCCAAAATATTTCTGCACAACTGCACTCTAGCCTGGGTGACAGAATGAGACCCTGTCTCTTAAAAACAAAAAAAAATTCTGACTGGGCACGATGGCTCTCGCCTGTAATCCCAGCACTTTGGGAGGCCGAGGTGGGTGGATCACGAGGTCAGGAGATCGAGATCATCCTGGCTAGCACAGTGAAACCCAGTCTTTACTAAAAATACAAAACATTAGCCGGGCGTGGCGGCGGGCACCTGTAGTCTCAGCTACTCCGGAGGCTGAGGTGGGAGAATGGCGTGAACCTGGGAGGCGGAGCTTGCAGTGAGCTGAGATCACGCCACTGCACCCCAGCCTGGGTGACAGAGCGAGACTCCATCTCAAAAAAAAAAAAAATTCTGCAACCACCTTCCCCTCCTAATACACAAATACTAACATACATCCACCACTACTAAAGGAGCAGCCATACTTCAGGTAACGAGAGAGAAAGGTTGGGATGATCCTATTCTCATTTAATGAGTTCTAGGGAAAAGCTAGAACCTCTAGTAAGCCCAACTGGAAGTCCTATCTCCTTGTCCAGAGAGTGTAAAGAAAGCCAGGAAGAACGACCCAGGCCATCCTGAGAATCTATTCATCCAGTCCTATCCTATAGAGATGATCATCTCCACTTATAAGCAACCTTGCTCTGGGAGAAAGCAGGGGATGACTTCTCCTGTCCTCTAGTCACTTTCTGTTACTGTTGGCCAGGGATCCCAAATGATAGCTCACCATGTTCTCCTGCAGTTATCCAGGATTCCAGGGACCCAAGAGCAAGAAGTGCCTTCAGAAGAAAGAGGCAGCTTAACATCATGATGATGCTGAGAGTTGGGACGAGAGCTCAGTTCAGGCTAGAGGTGTACACCTTGCCCAGAGTATCAGCTGAGGTATGGGCAGGACTAGGGATGGCCCCAAACCGAGTCCCAAAACCTTCCCTTTCACAATACTCCCCAATAATATCTTCTCCTGACAAGAAGAAGAGGGATTGGCTGCTGGAATGTGGGAAAATTCCTGGCACTACCAAAGGGGACATGTGATGGGAGGATCAAACTCTGTAAGCAATATACACAATATTCCTGGATGATGAGAAACCTAGTGGGTGGCTGGAAAAATGGAGGGATGGCCATTGGAAAAAGAATCAAAGAGAGCCCTAAAGGGCATTGGAAGGACATGGCTTTAGCCCAAATAATAGAGGGAGGGATTCACGACACTACTTAATAGCCAAAGCTAATAACATAACCAAGCATAATAAAATTGTGGCTCCTGTTCATCCTAGCAACCTAGAAAAGACAGAATGGAGCAGACCACTCAGAAACTATCAAATAGGCCAAGGCGGGCAGATCACCTGAGGTCAGGAGTTCAAGACCAGCCTGGCCAACATGGTGAAACCCTGTCTCTACTAAAAATACAAAAATCAGCTGGGCACGCTGGTGCATGCCTGTAATCCCAGCTACTTGGGAGGCTGAGGCAGGAGAATAGCTTGAATCCAGCAGGCAGAGGTTGCAGTGAGTGGAGATCGTGCCACTGCACTCCAGCTTAGGTAACAGAGTGAGACTCTGTCTCAAAAAAAAAAAAAAAAGAGAGAAAATAAACTAGCAAAAACCTACAGAAAAGCAGCAGTTGAGTTTGTTAAGAACTAATGAAAAGCACCAAACACCTACATCTTTGTCCCTCTAACCCACACAGGCCATTCTTGGACTGTATGAAGGCTAGCTGGCAGAACCCAAGAGAAGTTGCTATGTATGACTCAAAATAGTCTGCCCACATATACCTACTTTATTTCTTTTTTCTCCATTTCTTTTTTTCTTTATCTGTCCTGGTCATGTCTTTGGTTAGCTGTGATACCTAATGGTGTCCACTGGCACTGCTTAGTCCTATGGGCAGGTACAAGGTAAAACCTCCTTAATAGGACCAAAAAGTTTGGAGCCAGGAAGTTGCCCTTATTGTTAGAAGGCTGACATTGGCTCATGGAGATAATTAACATTTGATGATGACCTCATATGTGCCTAATATGCTTTTTTTTTTTTTTTTTTTTTTTTTTTTTTGACAGAGTCTCCCTCTGTCCCCCAGGCTGGAATGCAGTGGCGCGATCTCGGCATAATTAACATTTGATGATGACCTACCATGCGCCTAATATGCTTTTTTTTTTTTTTTTTTTTGAGACAGTCTCCCTCTGTCGCCCAGGCTGGAGTGCAGTGGCGTGATCTTGGCTCACTGCAACCTCTGCCTCCTGGGTTCAAGAGATTCTCCTGCCTCAGCCTCCCGAGTAGCTGGGCGAGGCGCCCACCACCACGCCCGGCTAATTTTTATATTTTTAGTAGAGACGGGGTTTCGCCATGTTGGCCAGGCTGGTCTCGAACCCCTAATGGCAAGTGATCCTCCCGCCTCGGCCTCCCAGAGTGCTGGGATTACAGGCGTGAGCCACCGCCCCTGGCCGAGCATATTAAAATCTAGCTTTCAAAAACTGAACTGCAGGCGCCGCTGTTCCAAACGCTTCCCTCTGCTCCCCAACCCCAGCCTACAGAAACCTGGTCCCCTCCTCCTACCCTGCAGTCATCCCCAGGCCTTGGCCCAGCGGGAAACATCCCTTGACTGAACCGCCACTGAACACCCACACTCCACAATCGAGGCGCAGCCCTCCCGAGAGGAAGCCCCAACAACCTCCACCTACAAGGTCTCTAAGTGTGACTGTCCTGGGCTAGGCGCGGCGGTTCGGTTCCCATGGTAATCCCGCAGCTCCAGCGTCGTGCTTCCGGGCGGACGAGCAGCGCGCTCCAGTGACGTCACGGCGCCACTTTCCGGCCGGTGACAGAGTCCAGCGGAGTTGTGGGGGCCGGGGGCGCCATGGGAGCCACTGGCGACGCCGAGCAGCCGCGGGGACCCAGCGGGGCCGAGCGGGGCGGCTTGGAGCTGGGGGATGCGGGCGCAGCGGGGCAGCTGGTTCTTACGGTGAGGGCGCCCCCGGTGAGGTCTGGGCTTGGGCCGGGCACGGCCTCCGGGCTCCTGGGACCCTGGCCCGCGGGCGAGAGAACGCGGCGGCTGGAGCTGCAGAGGGGGTTGGCGTTTTCGCAGCCCGACGACCTGGATTTAAATTCTGGTGCCGCCCTCCTAGCTAGGTGACGTGGGCCATCCCTGTCAACCCCCTGAGTCCCAGGATCCTCTTCTATAAAATGGAAATGATTAGTACCTGTCTCATAAAAGTTGTTGTGGGATGGGAAGATAAAGGCGGGTACAGTGCCCAGGACATCACCTGACACAGAGTTGACCCTCGGTAAACACTGCTTCCCTTCCTCCTGCGGTGCCAGAAGGCAGGGTCGGGACTTTTAAGGCAGGAAACTTCCTCAGTTCATCTTTGGTGGAGGAGGCCTTACAACTATTGTCGTCCCCCGATACCCCAAGATGATGAGAGATGGTGACGGATCTGAGAAGCAGGGATGTCCAGGTTTAACTTCATACCCACCCTCCACCTCCAGTGTCACAGGCCGCAGTGACATTTGTTCCCTTGGTCCCCACAGAACCCTTGGAACATAATGATAAAGCACCGGCAGGTGCAGCGGAGGGGCCGCCGCTCACAGATGACAACAAGGTAAGGCTGGCCCTGCATGGGACTTATATCCCAGCCACTGGCTTGCATGGCAGCTTTGGGATCCCCAGTGCACAAGGCTATGGAGATCTACAGCCGGTAGAAAGAGCACAGGACTGAGAAAGAGGAGACTCCGATTCTGTAACTCTGTGTGATCTTGAGCTAGTCAAGTCACTTCCTTCTCTGAACTCACGTACAAAATGGGGAAGGGCACAGGAGATGGGTTGTGGAATAAACAATACCTAAGATCCCTCACATTCACTGGCTCTGTGGTTGAGGGCTCTAAAGAGGTCAATTAGCATGGAGTTTAAGAGAACAGGCTCTGGAGTCAGACAACTGTGTTCTCATGCAGACTATGATGAGCCCCTGTTTTCTCAGCTATAAAGAGGGATTAATAGTATGCATGTCAGGGAAGGGAGAGAGCACAAGGTGGGCCTTTGGGATGCTGGTAGTGGTGAAATGGATGTTCACTATAATTACTCATTAAAGTGTATAGACTTTTCTGTATAAGTATTATATTTCATAAAAACACTTTGGGCCGGGCGCGGTGGCTCACGCCTGTAATCCCAGCACTTTGGGAGGCTGAGGTGGGCGGATCACCTGAGGTCGGACTTCAAGAACAGCCTGACCAACATGGAGAAACCCCGTCTCTACCAAAAATACAAAAAATTGGCCGGGCGCAGTGGCTCACGCCTGTAATCCTAGCACTTTGGGAGTCTGAGGCGGGCAGATCACCTGAGGTTGGGAGTTCGAGACCAGCCTGACCAAAATGGAGAAACCTGGTCTCTACTAAAAATACAAAAATTAGCTGGGCGTGGTGGTGCATACCTGTAATCCCAGCTACTCAGGAGGCTGAGGCAGGAGAATTGCTTGAACCCAGGAGGCGGAGGTTGCAGTGAGCCAAAACCACGCCACTGCACTCCAGCCCGGGCAACATAGTGAGACTCCGTCTCAAAAAAAAAAAAAAACAAAAAAAACTTTGAAAATAATACGCATTTCATAGAGTTATTATGAGAAAGTCATGCCTCTGTGATTTGCACAAAATCTGAGCACATAGCTAGTTTTCAATAAAAGCTGTCTAGTATTGTTGAAGAATTCTATGTCCATAATTGACTGGGGAGGCTGGGAAAGAATATATTTGGGACATGCCCCCTCACCCTGTCTCCCTCCTGAATGCAGTTTCACAGATCCTGCCATCTCCATGGATCTCCTCCGAGCTGTCCTGCAGCCTAGCATCAACGAGGAGATCCAGACTGTCTTCAACAAGTACATGAAGGTGAGAGGGACACAGGATAAAAAATAACAGGGGAGAGACTCATAAGGAGCCCAGTCTTTCCCTGCATCACCAGTCTGTCTCTTTCCTACACACAGATATCTAAAGCTTTCCTTTTTTGTTGTTGTTTTTTTTGTTTTGTTTTGTGTTTTTGAGACAGGGTCTCACTCTGTCACCCAGGCTGGAGTGTAGTGGCACAATATCGATTCACCACAACCTCCGCTTCCTGGGTTCCAGCGATTCTTGTGCCTCAGCCTCCCTAGCAGCTGGGATTACAGGTGCCCACCACCTTGCGTGGCTAATTTTTGTATTTTTAGTAGAGATGGGGTTTCACTGTTGGCCAGGCTGGTCTCGAACTCCTGACCTCAAATGATTTGCCTGCCTTGGCCTCCCAAAGTGCTGGGATTATAGGTGTGAGCCAGGGCACCTGGCCAGTTTTCGAATTTTTAATCCCCCAAGAATTTTATTCCCTCCTTGAGGGTAATTCAAATATCTTTTTTTTTTTAATCTGCCCTTGTCACTCACGTATTTTTTTTTTTGTTGACCTCTTGTAAGGATGAAGTGACTTAAATGTACTGTGCTGAGCACTGTGCTTAGGACATAACGAGTGTCCAATAGGCTGGGTGCAGTGGCTCACACTTGTAATCCCAGCACTTTGGGAGGCCGAGGCGGGCGGATCACGAGGTCAGGAGATCGAGACCATCCTGGCTAACACAGTGAAACCCCGTCTCTACTAAAAATACAAAAAAAAATTAGCCGGGCATGGTGGCGGGTGCCTGTAGTCCCAGCTACTCGGAGAGGCTGAGGCAGGAGAATGGCATGAACCCGGGAGGCGGAGCTTGCAGTGAGCCGAGATTGCGCCACTGCACTCCAGCCTGGGCGACAGAGCGAGACTCCGTCTCAAAAAAAAAAAAAGTGTCCAGTAAGTATTTTTATTAGTTGTTTAATAGTATCACCATTATTGGGGCCATGCACAGTGGCTCACACCTGCAACCCAAGCACTTTGGGAGGCTGAGGCAGGATCACTTGAGGCCAGGAGTTTGAGACCAGCCTGGGCAACATAGTGGGACCTCATCTGTACTAAAAAAAAAAAAATTTTTTTTTTTTTTTTTTTTTTGAGACAGAGTCTCACTCTGTCACCAGGCTGGAGTGCAGTGGCACGGTCTTGGCTCACTGCAACCTCCCCCTCCTGGGTTCAAGCAATTCTCTGCCCCAGCCTCCCAAGTAGCTGGGATTACAGGCATCCGCCACCACACCTGGCTAATTTTTTTTTTTTTTTTTTTTTTTGAGACAGAGTCTCGCTGTCGCCCAGGCTGGAGTGCAATGGCGCCATCTCGGCTCACTGCAGGCTCCGCCCCCTGGGGTTCACGCCATTCTCCTGCCTCAGCCTCCTGAGTAGCTGGGACTACCGGTGCCCGCCACCTCGCCCGGCTAATTTTTTTGTATTTTTAGTAGAGACGGGGTTTCACTGTGTTAGCCAGGATGGTCTTGATCTCCTGACCTCGTGATCCGCCCACCTCGGCCTCCCAAAGTGCTGGGATTACAGGCATGAGCCACCGCGCCCGGCCTACACCCGGCTAATTTTTTGTATTTTTAGTAGAGACGGGGTTTCACCGTGTTAGCCAGGATGGTCTCGAACTCGCCCACCTCGCCTCCCAAAGTGCTGGGATTACAGGCGTGAGCCACCGCACCCGGCCTGATTTTTGGCACTGTTTACACCTCAATCTGTAGGGCACCTCCACGATTATATCCTTAAGAGGGGGAATAAAGGGAGGAGGTTGAGCCTGAAATGTGAATCTAAATCTGGCTGATCCCAAAGCCTTGCTCATAATCACTTTTCCCTTCTGTATGAGGCTAGGATAAAAACTTATTTTATATTCAGTTTCCTTCAGGTTGATGCACATTAACAGGACTCTGACCTTGTCCTCTGTTGTGCTCCCCTAGTTCTTCCAGAAGGCAGCACTGAACGTGCGAGACAATGTTGGGGAAGAGGTGGACGCAGAGCAGCTGATCCAGGAAGCCTGTCGGAGCTGCCTGGAGCAGGTGAGACCAAAGGGGACAAGAGATGCAGGCACAAGGTTTAGCTCTCGAGCCTCTGATAAGAAATGTAATCTTAAGCCGGATGTGGTGGCTCACACATGTAATCCCAGGACTGTGGGAGGCCAAGGTGGGCAGATCACTCAAGGCCAGGAGTTTGAGACCAGCTTGGGCAACATGGCTAAACCCCATCTCTACAAACAATACAAAAATTAGCTGGGCATGATGGCGCACGCCTATAATCCTAGCTGCTTGGGAGCCATAGGCACAAGAATCTCTTGAACCCGGGAGACGGAGGTTACAGTGAGCCGAGATGGCACCACTACACTCCAGCCTGGGTGAAAGGGCAAGACTGTCTCAAAAACAAACAAAAAAAAGAAATGTGATCTTGTCATCAGTGGTATTTTGGGGAATGCCCAGCAAGCCACATATCGAGATAGGCTTGAGGCTGTTGCTGACAGGGAAGGGAAGGGAAGTAGCTACTATATGTCAGGTACCAGGGTAAATGCATTTTTTTTTTATGTCTCAGAAGAAACCATGTACAGAAGATATCTTTTAATTACTATTTTACAGATGAAGAAATTGTGGCTTAGCAAACTCATAGAAGCAGAGAGTAGAATCGCAGTAGCTGGAGGGGAGAAGTGGGGGGATGTTAATCAAAGGGTACAAACTTTCAGTTATACGACGAACAAGTTCTGGGCAATCTGATGTACAGCATGGTGACTATAGTTTATCTCTATTGTTTACTTGAAATTTGCTAAGACCGTAGATCTTAAGTGTCCACACACACAAAATGGTAGTGGTGTATGTGTTGATTGATTTCATTGTGGTGATCATTTCACTATGTATATGTATGTCAATTAATCACATTGTACACCTTGAATATATACCATTTGTGTTTATCTATTGTACATCAATAGAGCTAGAAAAAAATTTTTAAAAGCAAAGCAAAAAAAAAAAAAAAGAAAGAAATGGCTTAAGACACACAATAATTAGAATAGCTAAGATCTGTCTTACCCCTGTGGGTACTTGGTGGATCAAGTTATCACGGCCCCATTTGGTGTCATGGGGATGAGCATCCTGCTGCCTCCCTGCCTCTCTGGTGTGGTCAGGAGGCGTGACATCAGGTCTATAAATGACTGTTCCCAAGATAGTAGAGAACCTGTTTACATGTGTCAGCTGCTGTTAGTAGGAGGAATTGTTGCCATCACCATTTTATAGGGAGACATCAGGAAAGGTCGCCAATAGTCGCTGGCTCACTTTCTCACCTCCCATTCATTCTGTTCACTTTGTTTTCGCTTCAGTTCCCACTACTTCACTGGAACCCCTCTTGTCGGGGTCACTAGTAACTTCCGTGTTGTCAAACCCTCTGGTCCCTAACTCTCCTCAACCTACTCAGCTTCTCAGTGACATCTGTCACAGTGGATCATTTCGTGTTTCTTGGAATGCTCCTCTGTTGGCTCAAGTGCCTTGACTTTGCTCCAACCTCATTGCCTACTCTTCTCCCTCACCCCCTGCCTCTAACTTGGTGCCTTCCCAAGTTCAGTCCTCAAACCCCTTCTCTTTCATGGCTCACTGTTTTCTTAGGTGTTTTCATCTAGTCCTGAGGCTTGGAAGCCAATTCAGCTGCTCATAATTCACACATTTATATCTCAGTCCAGAGTTACATTCACCATTACCCAGTTCCATAGCAGCCAGCTTCTCACAGCAGCCAGACTGATCTCTTAAAGATGAATTAGATCATGTCGCTCCCCATTTTAAAAACCCTTCAGTGACTTTCTTGTTGCAGGGAGAATAAAGTCTTAATGCCTTACCATGATCCTGCTGGGAAAACTGGCTAGCCATATGTAGAAAGCCAAAACTGGATCCCTTCCTTACACCTTATACAAAAATTAATTCAAGATGGATTAAAGACTTAAATGTTAGACCTAAAACCATAAAAACCCTAGAAGAAAACCTAGGCAATACCATTCAGGACATAGGCATGGGCAAGGACTTCATGTCTAAAACACCAAAAGCAATGGCAACAAAAGCCAAAATTGACAAATGGGATCTAATTAAACTAAAGAGCTTCTGCACAGCAAAAGAAACTACCATCAGAGTAAACAGGCAACCTACAGAATGGGAGAAAAATTTTGAATCTATTCATCTGACAAAGGGCTAATACCCAGAATATACAATGAACTCAAACAAATTTACAAGAAAAAAACAACCCCATCAACAAGTGGGCAAAGGACATGAACAGACACTCCTCAAAAGAAGACATTTATGCAGCCAAAAGACACATGAAAAAATGCTCATCATCACTGGCCACCAGAGAAATGCAAATCAAAACCACAATGAGATACCATCTTACACCAGTTAGAATGGTGATCATTAAAAAGTCAGGAAACAACAGGTGCTGGAGAGGATGTGGAGAAATAGGAACACTTTTACACTGTTGGTGGGACTGTAAACTAGTTCAACCATTGTGGAAGTCAGTGTGGCGATTCCTCAGGGATCTAGAACTAGAAATACCATTTGACCCAGCCATCCCATTACTGGGTATATACCCAAAGGTATATAAATCATGCTGCTATAAAGACACATGCACGTGTATGTTTATTGCGGCAAAGACTTGGAACCAAGCCAAATGTCCAACAACGATAGACCGGATTAAGAAAATGTGGCACATATACACCATGGAATACTATGCAGCCATAAAAAAGGATGAGTTCATGTCCTTTGTAGGGACATGGATGAAGCTGGAAACCATCATTTTCAGCAAACTAACACAAGAACAGAAAACCAAACATTGCATGTTCTCACTCATAGGTGGGAATTCAACAGTGAGAATACATGGACACAGGAAGGGGAATATCAGACACCGGGGCCTGTTGTGGGGTGGGGGAAGGGGGGAGGGATAGCATTAGGAGATATACCTAATGTTAAATGACGAGTTACTGGGTGCAGCACACCAACATGCACATGTATACATATGTAACAAACCTGCACGTTGTGCACATGTACCCTAAAGCTTAAAGTGTAATAAAAAAATGCCTTACCATGACCCACGGAGCCCACCCTCGACTGGCTTCTGCCTGCTTCTTTAACTTCATTTCATCTCACCTCTTTTTTAATGACTATACTCTGGCCATTCTGAACTCCTTTCTGCTCCTCCAGCACAAGCTTAGGCCATTTCACTTGCTGTTCTTAGTACCTGAAGTACTCTCCCCTTAACCCTATAAAGCCGGCTCCTTCTTTTCTTCAGATCTTAGTTTAAATATCAGAGAGGTCTTCCCCTCACACTCCTACCTCTGCTAAAATCTTGAGCTTTACAAGAGTTGAGGCCAAATCTTGTTCACCACTGTATTCCCAGCCCTGGAATATGACTCTTAGTATGTGTACAGAGTTTGCTGAATTATTGAGTAAAGGAAGGAACAAACAAATGATAAATGAACAAACAAGCTTCCTGCTCTAATAGAACTTAACAGCCTACTTAAGCAGACAGGTATGAATTAGATTACCAACAAATGTATGCATAATTACACATTGAGACTTGATCACCCTTCAGTGAAAACGGACAAAGTTTGGAGGAGAAGAACATGAATCCAATTATGGATTAGCAGCTTTGAGCCATCCAAGCATAGACATGGGGCAGACTATATGGTATATAAGTCTAGAGCTAAGAGGATAACCTTTTGTCTACAGCTGAATTATGGAGTTACGGGTTATAGATATTAATTGAAGCTGTGAGGTGAGAGCAGATAGAATATGTAATGAGAGAGGATAGAGGGAAAAGAACCAGATTGAGGAGGAAAAGCCAGCAAAGAAGGCTAAGAAAGAATGGCCAGAGAAGTAGAAGGGCAAGTGTGGCCACAGGAGCCTGTAGAAAAGAGTGTTTCCAGAAGGGGGAGCCCTCAGCACTGTCAAATGCCGCCGGCAGAGGTCAGGTGAACCCAATTCTCCACCTGCTGCAAGGTTCCTGCTCATGCACCATCTCCCGTCTGCCCATTCCATCCTTTTCTTCCTCAAATGAGCCAGGTATTCCCACCTTTGAGCTTCTGCACTCCTCCCTGCTGCTGAAACACTTCTGCCCAGCTTTTTTTACAGCCTCCTTCACATCTCAACCTCAGAGGCCACCTTCTCACCAAGGTCTTCCCTGGCCATTCCCTCAAAGTAGCCCTCCCCCTCTGGTGGTTCTCTGTCACATCTGCCTGGGTTTTTTCTTTTTTTCTCACAGCATCTATCATGATCCACAGTTACCTTGTTTGTTTCTGTGCGTATTATCCAGATCACCCACAAACTATAAGCTCCACAAGAGCTTGTCCTAGTTACTGCTGTGTCCACAGCACTTAAGTCCTAGGTACTCAATATTTATTAAAAGAAAAACAGCAGGCCAGGCGCACTGGCTCACGCCGGTAATCCCAACACTTTGGAAGGCTGAGGTGGGCAGATCACGAGGTCAGAAGTTTGAGACTAGCCTGGCCAACATGATAAAACTCCATCTCTACTAAAAATACAAAAAAAAAAAAAAATTAGCTGGGTATGGTGGCATGCCTGTAATCCCAGCTACTCAGGAGGCAGAGGCAGGAGAACTGCTTGAACCTGGGAGGCAGAGATTGCAGTCAGCCAAGATCGCACCACTGTACTCCAGTCTGGGCAACAGAGCGAGATTCCATCTCAAAAAAAAAAAAAGAAAGAAAAACAGCAGCTTACTGAGGAATATGTGTTATACTAATGTATTTAGTTTGAAAAAACATATAGTATGTATTTACATGGGAAAAGCAAGGAAGAATTTACATTGAAACATTAACAGTAGTTTAATGAGATTCCAGGTTTTTCTTATTTTGCTTTTTTACATTTTTAAATTTTTTCAGCTATGATCATTCAAGTTTTTTTAAAAATAGATATCTGTTTCTATGCATATAAATATATATATATATGTGGCTGGGCGTGGTGGCTCATGCCTGTAATCGCAGCACTTTGGGAGGCCAAGGCAGGTGGATCACCTGAGGTTAAGAGTTCAAGACCAGCCTGGCCAACATGGTGAAACCCCGTTTCCAATAAAAATACAAAAATTAGCCGGGCGTGGTGGCACATACCTGTATTCCCAGCTACTCGGGAGGCTGAGGCAGGAGAATTGCTTGAACCCAGGAGGCGGAGGTTGCAGTGAGCTGAGATAGCACCATTGCACTCCAGCCTGGGCGACGAGAGTGAAACTCCATCTCCAGAAAAAAAATATATATATATATATATTTTTTTTGGAAGTGGGCAGATCACTTGAGGTCAGGAGTTCGAGACCAGCCTGTCCAACATGGTGAAATCCTATCTCTTCTAAAAATACAAAAATTAGATGGGTATGGTGGCGCACCCCTGTAGTCCCAGCTACTTTGGAGGCTGAGGCATGAGAATCACTTGAACCCAGGAGACGGAGGTTGCAGTGAGCCAAGATGGTGCTGCTGCACTCAGCCTGAGCAACAGAGCGAGACTCTGTCTCAAAAAAAAAAAGGAAGTAGGTAGGGTGTGCTTACCCACCAAAATAGTGACTGGTAACACTTGGTCTTTTTCCCTTCAGGCTAAACTGCTATTTTCAGATGGAGAAAAAGTAATACCCAGATTGACCCATGAGCTTCCAGGAATAAAGGTCAGAGTCACTGTGTTCTGGGGTATTGGAGCAGGAGGTCCTTCAGGCTGGGAGGCAAGTGAAATATGTGGGCCCAGGGAGGTTTCATGTACTTCCATTTGTAGGACCAGGTCCACAGAGCATCATGCTGGATGGGCTTCTTTGGCCTGGGTCAGAGTGGGGCTGGAGAGCTGTAGTCCAGGGCTCTGTCTTCTGCAACTCCAGAGGACCTGTAGCTCCCAGGCACTGGCCTTCCACTGATTCCCTTCCCTTTTCTTTTAGCGTGGCCGTCAGGCAGAAGAAGAATGTGCCCATCGAGGAAGCCCCCTTCCTAAAAAGGTAAACCATTTCCTTGTTTTGTTTTCTGGCTGAAAAAAGGCTTGTCAGGCCAAGTGTGGTGGCTCACACCTGTAATCCCAACACTTTGGGAGGTCAAGCGGGAAGGATCACTTGAGCTCAGGAGTTTTGAGACCAGTCTGGGTAACATAGTGAGACCCTGTCTCTAAAATAAAAAAAAAAATTAGGCAGGCATGCTGGCACATTTCTGTCATCCTAGCTACATGAGAGGCTGCAGTGGGAGGATCACTTGAGCCCAGGAGTTCAAGGCTGTAGTGAGCCATGATCATGCCACTGCACTCCAGGCTGAGTAACAGAGTCAGACCCTGTCTCTCAAAAAAGGCTTTTCACTCCACAAGGTACTGGGCTTCCTCAAAGCCCTTTTGAGCCTTCCTAGGCATGCGAGGCAATTTTTCTCCCTGTCCCTGTCAGACATAATTTGATCTCTTTGGAAAACCATCTCTGCCAAGTGACCCTGGACCTGCCAGTGGGGTATGGGGAGTAACCACAGGGTCAGACCTCTGACAGCTGTTTTTTGTGGCAGAGGAAAGGACGGCCTCCTGGACACATCCTGTCAAGCGACCGGGCAGCCGCCGGCATGGTGTGAGTAGGGACCAACAGTGTGGTGAGAGCATAGGGGAGCAGACAGAGAGAGGGGCCCTGAAGGAAAAGAGGCCAGGTTCTGTGCCTGTCAAAATCAGATCCATCAGCTTAAGTCATCGTGGAGGGGGATTACCCTGGTTTGAGGGGTGAGGAAGGAGGGTAGTGAGGAGGAAATTGTTTTACCCCCTGAACAGTTTGGCCCAGCTTGATTAAACTCCAAAAGTTTGTCATTGTTAGTATATATTGGATGCTTATGACTGGTCTAAATACGTTACATACTTTACCTTTTAATCTTTATAGCCACCCTCTAAAGAAGATATCATTAATTTTTCAGATAAAGAACAGACTCAGAATTACTTGCCTAATGTCATATAGTTAACATTGCCTCCAAGATGGTCATTTTCAAATATATATATTTTTTAAGACTTAACTTTTTTTTTAGAGCAGTTTTAGGTTCACAGCAAAATTGAGAGGAAGGTACAGATATATCCCATATACTCCCTGACCCTACACATGCACAGCCTCCCCCATTATCAACATCAGGCACCAGAGTGGTACATTTGTTACATTTGATGAGCCTACTTTGACTCGTCTTGATCCTCAGAGTGCAAGTTTCCATGAGGGTTCACTCTTGGTGTTGTACATAAACTTAGACAAATGCATAGTGACAGGCATCCACCATTCTAGTATCACACCGAGTGCTTCCAGTGCCCTAAAAATCCTCTGTGTTCTGCTTGTTCATCCCTCCTTCCCCCTCAACCCACCCCCAGCCCCACTTTTTAAAAAAATTCTGAAGCAGCAGAATCTCTTTCAAACAAAACTTTACATAGGAGCCCAGTATTTAAATCAAATAAAGCCACACTGGTCTGGTTCAGGGGCGTGGGGTTAGTTTGGAACAGCTGGCTTAGCAGATGGGATAGTATTAACTGTCATACCTTAGATGTGTCTCCTACACAAAACAGTTTTATTCCTCACAAACACAAGACAGGTAGAGCAGTTGCTGTTTTTGTCTCTTGACAGATGAGAAAACTGCCACTCAGAGGTTCTTGGAGTTGCTCATGCCACTATGTAAGAGCAGAGCTAGGCTAGAATGGCTTCTAGTCTAGTGCTTTTTTCCCTTTGTTCCTCCTCTAATGTGTCACCACAAAGGAGGATGTCCGGGGCTAAAGTGAGAGTGTGTGAGGAACTCCTACCACCACCAGCAAGCCAGCATTTAGTCCTAGGTCTCACCTTGGAGAATTCACCTTTATTCTTTCCTTCCAAGCAGATGGAAACCAAAATCCTGTGAACCAATTCGCCGAGAAGGCCCTAAGGTATGATTATGTGAGCATGGCAGAGATCACGATCCCAGGAGATAGTCCCACTATCTCTAGGACCCACCATGAGGGAAAGGGGCAGGGGGCGAAGGGTGCATGCACACCATTCCAGAGCCATCGCCCCCTCTCCACCTCCAGCCACACTGGCCTCAGAGAGGATCCTGTGTAGGAATTGGAGTTAGAGGCAAAACAGAGAGGGCTCGAGTCTTTGCTGAAGCCTTCTCCTTATAGGAGCTAGTGGTCACTAATACTGATTCAATACTTAGTATGTAATGGGCAGTGCCCTAAATCTTTTGTGTAGACTATCTCATTTAATCTTTATAACAAACTTATGAGATCAATTCTGTGAACCATTCTATAAATGAGGCATTTCCTTTTCTGCCAGCTTCCCTGTGGTCATAAATTATTTTATTCAGTTGTCTTATACACTTAATGCACTTAAGACTTGCCCAAAGTCACATAACTCGTAAGTAATCAAGCTGAGTCTCAAACCCAAGATCCGCTGACACCAGAGTCTGTGCTCTCAACCATTAGCCTCTGTTGCCTCCCTCTCTCTCCTGAGTTCTTCCTCAGCAGTGACTTATATAAATGGATGTTCCCCAGAATTCTCTCCTTGGCCCACTTCTCCATCTAAAGTAACTCTCTGGATAATCTAAATCATATACTCTTCTGGTTTCAGGGACCACCATGTTCTAAAACTCCCATACCTGTTTGTCCATCCCATGCCTCTCTTTCTACTTTAAAACTTGTGTATCTTACTATCTGCTTGACCACTCTGCTGGATGTTTCATAGGCATTTCAGACTCAGTATATCCAAACATGAAATTAGAATCTTTCCTCACAGCCCTTCTTTACATTCTTTATCTTAATCATCTTTGCCTCCTCCTCCTCTTCCTCACCTCCCTACATCCAGTCAAGTCCTGGACAATTCTTCCTCTTAAATATATTGCAGTTCCTACTTCCTTCTCTTCATCCTTACTGCTGCCCTAGCTCAGGCCCTTAGCAGCTTTCCAATGCTTTATCACAGCAGCCTCTAAACTGCTCTCCCTGCCTATAGTCTTGCCCCTTCAAATCCATTATCTACATTGTTAGAAAACTCAGCTATCTTTAAAGTAAATCTGACTCTCACTCCTTGTTTAGAGGCCTTCAGCGATTCTCCATTGCCTACAGAAGAAATAAAATACAGTCCCCTGAACATAACCTCCTAAGACCTCCAAGTCCTCTGTGTTTCTCTCTCTAGCCCCATCAGTTGCCACTCCCTAATTTATACTCTCTCTGTTAGCAGCACAGAATTACTAGTAGTTTCTCCAGCAGGCCAAGCTGCCTCTCACCTGTCTTTGCTCATGCTGCCCCCTGTCTGGAATGCCCTTGTTCCTGACCCCCTTTACCCCAACTTGTGCTCCTTTCAGAATTAACTTGGGAAATGCCTCTCTAAGGAAGCCTTCCTGGCTGTACCCTCCCCTCGGCAGCCCTTAGACCCGGCACTCACTTGTGTCATTGCCTCATCGCATAATGGTGTAATTATCTGTACATATGTTGGTGGCATCCTAGAAAACAGAGACTGTATCTTATTCATCTCTTTATCCCCAGTATCTAGCACAGACAGGGCCTAGCATATTGTGAGTACTCAGTGTCTTGGGTAAACTGTCGATTAAACAATAGACAAGGGAAGGGTTAGAAAAGGGCAGGGGGAGGAGTGTTTCTGTCCTACCCATCAGATTAAATTTCACCCTCACCAGCTTCTCTATTTTTTGCACAGTGGGACCCAGCTCGCCTGAATGAATCTACTACCTTTGTGTTGGGATCTCGAGCCAACAAGTAAGCTTAAGAGCTTTGGCACTGATTGAGGAAACAGCTCAGGAGTTCACTAGTAGGACTACACTTTCTGGAATCTTGACCACTTGGCTTTTACTTTTCAGAGCCCTGGGGATGGGGGGCACCAGAGGAAGAATCTACATCAAGCACCCACACCTCTTTAAGGTAGGTGACTGCTGGGAGGAAAGCAGGCCATTGCATTGGGAGTAGACTGGGAACTCCACTCAGCACAGAGAAGCTTAGAACAAACACTGATCTTGGAGTTGGGACATCTGGGTTCTAGTTGCGCCTCTGCCATTCACCTTTACCTTTCATGATTTACTCAACACCTCTGTGCCTCAGTAATAACAGCTACTTTGCCTGCATGTTGATTGGGCGCCAAACACAGTTTTAAATACCATACTTATATTATCTTAAAAAATAAGTTTTGCCATCCTTATTTCACAAATTTGAAACAATCAGAGGTTGAGAAAGGCTGAGTGACTTGCCCACAGTTATTCAGCTAGAAGTGGTGAGTCAGGATTCAAACCCAGGTCTGTCCTCACCAAAGCCTGAGCTCTTAACCACTACCATATTTGGTTGTCTGTAAATTAGAGTTTGGGCCAGACGTGTGAGCTCACGCTTGTAATCCTAGCACTTTGGGAGGCCAAGGCAGGCGGATCGCCTGAAGTCGGGAGTTCGAGACCAGCCTGACCAACATGGAGAAACCCTGTCTCTACTAAAAATACAAAATTAGCTAGGCATGGTGGCTCATGCCTATAATTCCAGCTACTCGGGAGGCTGAGGCAGGAGAATCGCTTGAACCCAGGAGGCGGAGGTTGTGGTGAGCCGAGATCACACTGCCCTCACATTTGCATTTTAAAATAACTCTGGGGCCGGGCACAGTGGCTCACGCCTGTAATCCCAGCACTTTGGGAGGCCGAGGCGGGCGGATCACCTGAAGTCGGGAGTTCGAGACCAGCCTGACCAACATGGAGAAACCCTGTCTCTACTAAAAATACAAAAATTATCTGGGCATGATGGTGCGTGCCTGTTATCTCAGCTATTAGGGAGGCTGAGGCTGGAGAATTGCTTAAACCCAGGAGGCGGAGGTTGCAGTGAGCCAAGATCGCACCATTGCACTCCAGCCTGGGCGACAGAGCAAAACTCCATCTCAAAAAAAAAAAAATAGAGTTTGGAGCAAGGCAGGGTCCTGTGCCTTTTCAAAGAGGGTACTCCTTTCCTGAGAGCAGCTATGTTTTGGTCCCCACTGTTTGAAGGAATAATGGAGGAAATCATAAACTCACTCACCCTCTTAGATGATTTTGTATTTTATCAGTTACGAGAGCATCGAAGTAGATTAGAAGAATAGCAGTGCATATGTGTTCCACGCATGGTTTTTTGCACTTATACGTAAGGCTTGGCACCTCTTACTAGAACTGCACAGCCCTGTGGGATCCCAGAATCACGGGCTTTCTCTACCACATTCTGTGCAAGTTTTCAAGTTCTTTGAAAGGCATACCTGCTCACGCTTCTTCTCCAGTCTGATATCCTCGAGTCCCAACACTTAAACAGTTTGCCCAGTGGCTCCTTCGTTTTCCGCTCTTAGTGTCGTCACTCTTGCTATTCCCATTACCCGGGTGGCCTTTCTCTCCCACCCTTATCTGCCTGACTGTTCTTTAAGATCCACCTCCTCCAAGAGCTTTGTTTGTATCACCCTCAAAATCAATATGCCCTTGGACCTACTTTGAATTCCCACTTCAGTGTGGTTTAAAGTATGGCTTCAGGCCTGGTTCCATTAGTTTACTAGCTGCATGAACTTGAACAAATGGCTCCACATTTCTTTTTCTTTTTTCTTTTTTTTAACTAGCTCAAGTCTGGGAATTGATCCACATTTCTGAGTCTGTTTTTGTCCTGTATAAAATGAGAATAGTGATAGACCAACCATTTTTTTTTTTCTGAGACGGAGTCTTGCTCTGTCACCCAGGCTGGAGTGCAGTGGCGCAATCTCAGCTCACCGCAACCTCCACCTCCCAGGTTCAAGCAATTCTCTGCCTCAGCCTCCTGAGTAGCTGGGATTACAGGTGCCCACCACCACACCCGGCTAATTTTTGTATTTTTAGTAGAGATGGGGTTTCACCATCTTGGCCAGGCTGGTCTCAAAACTCCTGACCTCGTGATCCACCCTCCTTGGCCTCCCAAAGTGCTGGGATTACCGACGTGAGCCACGGCGCCCAGCCCTAGATCAACCTTTTAAGGTTAACTAACAGAGACTATAGTAAAGCACTCAGCATAAGGCCTGGCACATAGTAAGGGCTCAATAAGTGTTAATCATTATTAGCATAGTTTCCCAATTCTAAAATCCACCATTTGTAATAAACTCCCAACCCACACTCTCATTACCAGTGGTTATTACTTCTCATTGTAATCTTTCCAGTCCAATAACTGGAAGGAAAATTCTTTTGTTGTTTCACTTTACAATTCTTTTTTTTTTTTTCTTTAAATGGGACAGAGTGTCCCTCTGTCACCCAGGCTGCAGTGCTGTAGCACGATCTCGGCACACTGCAACCTCCATCTCCCAGGTTCAAGCAATTCTTCTGATTCAGCCTCCCGAGTAGCTGGGATTACAGGCACCCACCACCACGCCCAGCTAATTTTTATATTTTTAGTAGAGATGAGTTTTCACCATGTTGGCCAGGCTGGTCTCGAACTCCTGACCTCAGATGATCCACAGCCTCAGCCTCCCAAAGTGCTGGGATTATAGACATGAGCCACTGCACCTGGCCCAACTTTACAATTCTCTATTAGTGATTATAAGTATCTTTTCAGTCATTTAGGATCTATTTGTATTTCTTCTGTAAGCTGCCTGTTATATCTTTTGCCCATTTTTCTGTCCTTCAGAAGGCATTATTCAAATTCTTTTCCTTTTTTAAACGTTTTGATTATAGAAATAATACATAAACCTATTCCCGTTGTAAAAAGATTCAGACGATACACAGGAGGTAGTAGAGAGCAAAACAGTTTCTCAGCCAGGTGCAGTGACTCATGCCTGTAATCCCAGCACTTTGGGAGCCCAAGGCGGGGCTACTAAAAGTACAAAATTTAGCCAGGCATGGTGGTGCACTCCTGTAGTCCTAGCTACTCTACTCGGGAGGCTGAGGCAGGAGAATTGCCTAAACCCAGGAGGCAGAGGTTGCAGTGAGCCGAGATCACACCACTGCACTCCAACCTGGGCGACAGAGCGATACTCCGTCTCAAAAAAATATATATCAGTTTCTCTTCACTCCTCGATTTTTTTTTTTTTTAAGGTGCTTAAATTCTGGTTTCTAGGCGCCCAACCTAGAAACCAGAATTTAAGCCTTATTTGGGCTGAGCACAGTGGCTCATACCTGTAATCCCAACACTTTGGGAGACTGAGTGGGTGGATCAGTTGAGGCCAGGAGTTCAAAACCAGCCTGACCAACATGGCAAAACCCCATCTCTACTAAAAATACAAAAATCAGCTAAGTGTGTTGGCACATGCCTGTAATCCCAGATACTCAAGGCTGAAGCAGAAGAATAGCTTGAACCCAGGAGGCAGAGGTTGCAGTGAGCCAAGATCATGCCACTGCACTCTAGCCTGAACAACAGAGTGAGACTTCATCTCAATAAATAAATAAACAGCCAGGCGCAGGGGTTCACGCCTATAATCCCAGCACTTTGGGAGCCCAAGGTGGGCAGATCACCTGAGGTCGGGAGTTCAAGGCCAGCCTGAACAACATGGAGAAACCCCGTCTCTACTAAAAATACAAAATTAGCCGGGCGTGGTGGCGCATGCCTGTAGTGCCAGCTACTTGGGAGGCTGAAGCAGGAGAATCACTTGAACCCAGGAGGTGGAGGTTGCGATGAACCAAGATCATGCCATTGCACTCCAGTCTGGGCAACAAGAGTGAAACTCCGTCTCAATCAATCAATAAACCAACCAACCTTATTTGTAACTCCAAAACCGAGTTCTTAACCATGATGCTATTATGCGTCCGACAGTACATGAGGTGTCCTGATTTTTGTTTTATTATGGTCATCATAATAATTACAGACGTTATAAGTCACCTCCGATCATTTTTTAAAAGAGGAAGCTCTAAAATAATAGTTATCAGTCCCACCAGTTGCCCGGGGTGCTTTGTTTTGAGAAGGGGGTGGAGATTGGGAGTATACTAAGTCTCTGGGAATTGGGTCCCATGGTCTGCCCTTTGGGCTTGGCTCAGCTTTCTCTGAAGAGATTAGCGAGCCCTCTAAATCCACCACGCTAGGAGACAAGGACTTTTGGTAAGAACTGCTCAACTGGCCAAGAGTATGCTTTGGGACCAAATGAGAATAGCCCCTTACCCGAGGCTAATTCTCTTACAACTTCATCCCTTACAGTATGCAGCTGACCCCCAGGACAAGCACTGGCTGGCTGAGCAGCATCACATGCGGGCAACAGGGGGCAAGATGGTAAGCACTATTCATTTGTGCCACTACCAGTGACCCACCCCACCTGGGAACCAGGATTTTGGCTGTGGGTGACAGCCTACCTCCAAATCTGACTCCCAAAGCCTGACCAATGTGTGAGAAGAGAGACTTATAAGGCCTATTTCTTCATGCCCAAAAGCAAATTGTAATCTTCAGGTTCCCTTCCCTATCCCTAGGTCTCCCTTCCGCCCCCTCACACTTTCACCTCATGCCTCCAAGATCACATATTTGGATATTATTAGCTGTCCATGGGAATAGCAGTTATAAGACACACAGTACTACTTTTCCCCACTGCTGCACCCACTGATAGATTTCACTCATTGATCACTCTTCCACCAGACACAGCTATAGAATCTTTTCTCAACACGGTACTCGAGGCAGCAACCCTTGTCAGTAGGAGTTAGCAATGAAATGTGTTTGCATACCTGGCAGCCCCTTCCAGATTTACCTCTACTTAAAGAGTTCTCAGATCATATGAAACAGCAACCTTAGGAAAATCATCATTGCATGTGTTCAAAAACTATTGCTGAGGGCTTTGTCCATCACACACAATGTCCCCCACCTGAGGACTCACTCACTCCCACCACAGGTACTGCTCCTTTTAGAATCTAAGTGCCTTACAAACTGATATGCCATCTCCTTTCTGGAGAAAGGAGTATAGTATTTTATTTTACTACTCTATTTATGCCTATGCTTTACTTCAAAAAAGATTTCAGGTAAGCTCCATGTACATAAAATGCAACATTACATAAATAAGAAATAGATGGTAGGGGATGGGGGCAGGACCTAAAATTAAGCCACCAGTAAAACTAGTTCTTGAAAACAAAAAAAAAGTGTTTTTTATATTGCTGACCTGGGAGACCTGTGCACTTCTACAGATGTTGGCAAATTCAGCTGTAGGCCCCACTCATGGACACCTGATCTGTTATGGTTCATAGTGCCCATAAGATGTAGACAAATTACTCAAGGAATACACAATTATTCCTGACCCTAACATTAGAAAGTCTCCCACAGAAGACCTATGTGTTAAGTTCACAAAAGGGCCCTCACCCACTGTAGACCGAGGCATTGTGACAAAGCATTTCTACAGGCCCCAGTACAATACAGGCCAATTACTAGACAGCAGAGCAGTTTATCATGTTTTCCATTTTGCCACAAAGTTCAAAACCAAGTTATCTTTGTCCTCAGAGGGAGCACATGGTTTCCTCTTCCTGATTTCCTGTTTCCATGTATATTTTGCTGGCTTTCTTGCCATTTTGTTATAACCCACCTTGGGTCCTTTCGTACACTTGATCTTAACCAAAAGGCGTAGGAGCAATGGTGGATCCCTTTTATTTATTTATTTATTTATTTTTAATTTTCACCACACCATTCAAGAGAGAAATGGGTCCTTTTTTAAAAGAGAAGGCTATAAATAAGTCACCAGTCCCTACTCTCCCATCCATGAAGCATCTACTTTAGTAAAAGATTATCTCAAGGAACCATTCCCATCCCTCCCCACTTACTCTTCCGTACTAAATTGTAAACCGCATACCCCGCTTCCACCTAGTAGCAGGCCTTACATTAAGCAGATGTTTAATCAAGTGTTACTGAGTTGGAGTGAAATGAATCAGGCAATGACCACTCTCCCTTGCTCCTGCCTCAGGCCTACCTCCTCATCGAGGAGGACATCCGGGACCTTGCGGCCAGTGATGACTACAGGTAAAACCAGTGGGTCTCCTGCCCCTTCTCCTCTCCCTTCCTCAAAGTAGCCCCTAGAATGAGGCAGGGCCTACATACTCACTTCCCCCAACTTCTCTCTTCAATGTCTGTTCCAGAGGATGCCTGGATCTGAAGCTAGAGGAATTGAAATCCTTTGTCCTACCCTCCTGGATGGTGGAGAAGATGAGAAAGTATATGGAGACACTACGGACAGAGAATGAGCATCGTGCTGTTGAAGCACCTCCACAGACCTGAGGCCGGGTCCCCTGGCCACACTTGGCAGCCCTCCCCCAAAGCCCTCTTCCTCACATGGCTGAGGCCACCGCTGGGACTGCTCCTAGATGGATCTCAGCGGCATTAAGCTGTGCCTGAGCGAGTTTGTAGTGACTTACTGCACAGCACCCCCAGACTAGCATGTGATTCTATATTTGTAAAGTTATTGGGATAAGAAACAATTAAACAGTTTGTAATAAACACAGATGGTGAACCTGCTGTGCCCTCTACCTTGCGGGAGTTGACAGAACATCAAGGGCTCTAGAAGTGGGTGTAGGAAAAAAGGACGAGATAACCCTCACCCATAACAGTATAGAGCCAGGCTTGATGAGACCAACCTGGGAGCACCATGTACCTTGCCCGTCTTCCCTTTGCCTTTTTGTAGTTTCCTTACCCAGCTAATGTAAGGACATGGCAGAATGCAATGGAGTTTGATGACAGGTCATAGGAAAAATAGAGTTGGCTTTTATTGCTCCCATTTTACAGGTTAAGATACTAAAGGACCCGCCCCAAGGTCACACACTACCCACTGGGGAGGTAGGATATACAGGATATGAACCTGTGTTATTGGGGTTTTTGTTTGTTTGAAGACAGTCTTGCTCTGTTGCCCAGGCTAGAGTGCAGCCTCTGGCTCAAGCGATTCTCCAGCCTCAGCCTCGCCAGTAGCTAGGACTACAGGCTCGTGCCACCTCACCAGCCTTTTTTTTTTTTTTTTTTTTTTCTTTTTTAAGTAGAGACAGGGCTCCCTATCTTGTTGCTCAAGCTGGTCTCGAACTCCTGGGTTCAAGCAATTCTCCTGCCTGGGCCTTCCAAAGTGTTTGGGGTTACAGACGTGAGCCACTGCGCCCGGCCTGAACCAATGTTGTCTTTTTTTTTTTTTTCTGTTATCTCTGCGGAGATGTATGAACCTATGTTTTCTAATAGGGAGTCTGCTGCTCTAGCCATCAGCCTTTAGTTTTTCCCCTCGCTGGAATTTTCAGATACTTAGGACGCAGCAAAGGTGCCCAGACGATTATAATGGGGGGAGAGTACCAGTGCTGCAGGATTGGAGGTACTCCCTGCCCGAGGAAAATCGAATCAAGGCTGGGCGTACCGGGTGTTCCCACGCGGAGTAACGCGTGTAGCCTTAAGGAGGGGGTTCATCCCATGTAGACGTTTTCTTGGCCCTTTAATGGTTAGCGTTTTCCAAAGGCCACCAATCCGCTACGGATTCGTTAGTTAATGGCAGCCTCGTCTACCAGTCGGCTGTCAGAAGCGGGATCCTGCCGCCCAATAGCGGTGCGCCAGTGGGTAGGTCTAGCAGTAGCGCAGCAACACAGCGCTCCGGAGCGTCCCATTGGCTGGATCAAACCCAAGCGAACCGCTGATTGGTCGACGCTCCCAGAGGGTTACAATTCAAACGCGGGCGGGCGGGCCCGCAGCCCTGCAGTTGCAGTCGTGTTCTCCGAGTTCCTGTCTCTCTGCCAACGCCGCCCGGATGGCTTCCCAAAACCGCGACCCAGCCGCCACTAGCGTCGCCGCCGCCCGTAAAGGAGCTGAGCCGAGCGGGGGCGCCGCCCGGGGTCCCGTGGGCAAAAGGTGAGTGATGCGGCGTACCACTCGCCGGGCCTGCTATGCCCTAGGCATTGGTACCCAGAGCAAAGATTTCTAGGACCCCCCCCCGCCCCCCGCCGCCACCTCCTGGAGCAGGAGATCTGCGGGTGCAGGAGAACACGCCAGGAGCTCGGGGCCTGGCATTCCCCTGGGCATGGGTGCCGAGGGCGGAGACTTCCGGGACTCCCACCTCCTTGCGCGGGTGAGATTTGAGAGATGGGGGACACGCCAGGAGCTCAGACCGCTCTTTGAGACTTTCCCGAAGGAGAATGGGAGGGTAGGGGCGCTGCCAGGCTCCTTCCCGGGTGGGCCTAGATGAAGACGCGCAAGGACCCTCGTGACTTGGCAGTGACAAGGTAAGGGAGAAGTTGAGTCGGGCAAGGAAGAGACGCCAAAGCCTGGGGAATTAAGAACATGCCAGAATCATCCCGAGAGAGTCTGAAATTAGGGAGGGTGAGGACTCGCTAGGATCGTCCTGTGGATCTGGTGAGTGTACCCTGAGCTGAGCCTGACCTTGGTGATGTAGGGCGCCTCCATGACGGCTCCCCTTGAGATTCAGGTGGGAGAAGATGCACCATGGAGGCCTGGCCCATCCAGACTCCCAGATAACCCCGAATACTCTTTTTGCAGGCTACAGCAGGAGCTGATGACCCTCATGGTGAGTGACTAAGTGCCCAGAACCCCAGCCTTCCATCCAATTTTCAGTAGCCTCCTTTCTTCCGTCAGCTTTTTTGCTAGACATAGGGGTAAAATATAAATGTAATTTGCTCCCTCCTGGGAAGAAGTTCATACACCCCACCTACACCATTTCTTCCAGCAGTCCCTCCTCACAATTCCATCCCCCAACACGAAGTTATCTCTAAAACACTTCCCTGAAGTCATACAAGACCCTCCCTGTCCAGTGTGTCCCTACTTCCTAGCCCCAACCAAGCTTTACCCACACCCAACTCCACACCCTTCTTGGTATTTCTAGCCTATGAATTTGGTTGCCTTATTTTGGATCAGAGTGATGAGATTAAGGGGAGGCTGGGCGAGGTAGCTCACACCTTATAATCCCAACACTTTGGGGGGCTAAGGTGGGCGGATCACTTGAGGTCAGGAGTTCGAGACCAGCCTGGCCAACATTGCAAAACCCCGTCTCTACTAAAAATATAAAAATTATCCAGGCATGGTGGTGCATGCCTGTAATTTCAGCTACTCGGGAGGCTGAGGCACGAGAATCATTTGAACCGTGGAGACAGAGGTTGCGGTGGCAAGCGCACCACTGCACTCCAGCCTGGGCGACAGAGTGTGTGTGTCTGTCTGTCTGTCTGTCTCTCTCTCTCTCTCTCTCTCTCTCCCTCTCTCCCCAAGACAGAGGTTGCGGTGAGCCGAGCGCACCACTGCACTCCAGCCTGGGCGACAGAGAGAGTGTGTGTGTGTGTCTGTCTCTGTCTCTCTCTCTCTCTCTCTCTCTCTCTCTCTCTCTCTCTCTCCAAGACAGAGGCGGTGAGCCGAGCGCACCATTGTACTCCAGCCTGGGCGACAGAGAGAGTGTGTGTGTCTGTCTCTGTCTCTCTATCTCTCTCTCTCTCTCTCTCTCTCTCTATATATATATATATATATATGTGTGTGTGTGTGAATATATATTTTTTTAGTAGAGATGGGATAACCCCATCTATATCTCATATATATATATATACATACATACATATATACATATACATACATATATACATACATATATATACACACACATATATATGTATGTGTATATATATGATTAAGGGGAAAGCTCACCCGCTGACCTTTGCTATGCCCAAAAGTGTACTCCACATTCCAGCAAATGTGTTTTCTCCCCAGATGTCTGGCGATAAAGGGATT
Organism: Nomascus leucogenys; assembly: GCF_006542625.1. NCBI lineage: Eukaryota > Metazoa > Chordata > Mammalia > Primates > Hylobatidae > Nomascus > Nomascus leucogenys. The sequence continues at coordinate 18,243,139 of NC_044393.1, read as the reverse complement.
TCTGCCTTCCCTGAATCAGACAACCTTTTCAAATGGGTAGGGACCATCCATGGAGCAGCTGGAACAGTAAGTGTAGGGCTGGGATGGGTGAGTGAGTCTGGGGAAAGGTGGGAGGTGAGATCCAAGTGCGAGCTCTGCTTCAAGCCTTTGGCGGAGCAAGACACTCCTCCTTTGACTGTTCACATTCTCTGAGCCATGTGGCCTTGTTCTTTCCATCTGTGCAATAAGAGGGTGGGTTTAAAGCAGGGCTGTCTATCTTTGATGTTTACAGAGGGACAGACAGCAAGGAAATGGATGAAGTGAGGACTTTGGCCAATAGGAGGGCACAGATCTCAAGAAGGCAGCTTCCCATTGCTGCAGATCAGGTTTAAGATGAGTCAGAAGTCCAAATCTGTGCCAAATCTCCTAATTTTTACATATTAGCAACTAATATTCTAATTGAACTAAGCACAGGATGCCAATTGACAATCCTTAGACCAAAGAATCACTGATGTCTCCACCAGGTAAGAGGAAAGCATCAGGCTAGGCACGGTGGCTCACACCTGTAATTCCAGCACTTTGGGAGGCTGAGGCAGGCAGATCACATGAGTCCAGGAGTTCGAGACTGGCCTGGGCAACATGGTGAAACCCTATCTCTGAAATAAAAGCTAAACTAAAAAAGCTTTTTAAAAAGGCAGTGGAGAGCATCAGAACCAGCTCAACAGTTTGTCTACTGTCCACTCCCAGAGAAACTCAAGATTCTAGCAAGCCCCTTGCATGGGGCTTGGGTTGGGATATGAGGCTGCTGCTGGAGCTTACTCTGCATCTGTTTCTCCAAATGCCAGGTATATGAAGACCTGAGGTATAAGCTCTCGCTAGAGTTCCCCAGTGGCTACCCTTACAATGCGCCCACGGTGAAGTTTCTCACGCCCTGCTATCACCCCAACGTGGACACCCAGGGTAACATATGCCTGGACATCCTGAAGGAAAAGTGGTCTGCCCTGTATGACGTCAGGACCATTCTGCTGTCCATCCAGAGCCTTCTAGGAGGTGACTTTAGAGACCACCCCTCCCCTCCATGCAACTTGGGAACCTGTCAGGACTCCCTGGGGTCAGCCTCTTCTACCCCCTTGACCTTCTCTTTCTCTCCACCCACAGAACCCAACATTGATAGTCCCTTGAACACGCATGCTGCCGAGCTCTGGAAAAACCCCACAGGTGAGTCCTCAGTCCTTGAGCCCAGGGTGATCCCTCCCCCAACCTTCAAAGGCTCCCTCAAACAAAAGGAGCCCAGTGACTTGGGACCGGGTTGGTTGGGACAGGGTGGATTGTTGGCAGCAACCCACTTCTGCTTCTGCCCCAGTGCTCCTATTTGCTATAAAATAGCAATTGTTTTATAGCAGAATAAAAATTTTTGGCTATAAATAATTTTGGGAAATTACTGGGGAGACCAAGGCAGGAGGATAGCTTGAGGCCAGGAATTCGAGGTTACAGCGGACTATGATCACAGCACTGCTCTCCACCCTCGACAACAGAGTGAGACCCTGTCTCAGAAAGGGGGAAGGTGGGATCAACCCCTTCCGTATTAATGCAGGTTAAGAGGTTGCTTAGTAGAGTGCCTTGCCTGTGCCCTCCAGTCTCACTGGAAGCAAGCCCTTCCAGGAGAGCTACCTGGATGGGCAGTGCAGGGAGAATGCCGGGCTGGGAAACCAGCCCCTCCTGCACCTCTTCTGACCTTTGCATCCCTGGTCCAGCTGCCTCTTGCCCACCTTAATTAATTCATCCTGGGCCAGGCACAGTGGCTCATGCCTGTAATCCCAGCACTTGAGGAGGCCGAGGTGGGTGGATCACATGAGGTCAGGAGTTTGAGACCAGCCTGGCCAACATGGTGAAACCCCGTCTCTAATAAATACAAAAAAAATTAACCAGGTATGGTGGTAGGCACCTGTAGTCCCAGCTACTCGGGAGGCTGAGGCAAGAGAATCACTTGAATCTAGGAAGCAGAGGTTGCAGTGAGCAGACATCGTGCTATTGCAGTCCAGCTTGGTCAACAGAGTGAGACTCCATCTCAAAAATAACAAATAGTAAAGATTAACTCATCCTGTCTCCATCACTCACTGAGACCTGCCTGTTCTCTTCCAGCTTTTAAGAAGTACCTGCAAGAAACCTACTCAAAGCAGGTCACCAGCCAGGAGCCCTGACCCAGGCTGCCCAGCCTGTCCTTGTGTTGTCTTTTTAATTTTTCCTTAGATGGTCTGTCCTTTTTGTGATTTCTGTATAGGACTCTGTATCTTGAGCTGTGGTATTTTTGTTTTGTTTTTGTCTTTTAAATTAAGCCTCGGTTGAGCCCTTGTGATGTATATTAAATAAATGCATTTTTGTCCTTTTTTAGACAAGTTGTTGCGTTGTAATTTCACTAGGGTTGGAGGTACTCAGGGTAGGCAGAGGTGAAACTTAAGGATGTGGGGCCAAGCAGTGGGGTGACAAAGATTTATTCCCTTGTACTTTATTTTATGACTCTGCATCTGTTCATCTATAAAATGAGTGTCACAATAATGCCTCCTGTCTATGGAGTCGGTGATGTGTACCAGCAATGTTAGTGAATGTTGGAGCTCCCTCAGCTGTGTTGCAGATGAGGCTAAGCCGGACCTTAGGCTGAAACCTACTCCTATAGCTGTAGAAAGAACAAGCGTGTGTGTTGTGGGGGGATCCCAACACGCAGCCACCCATGTTCTGTCCTGAAGAAGAATGCTCAGGTCACCCTAAGCAGGTCCAGGGCCTGGGGAGACAGCCAGGAAAAATGCCCCTTCCCTGGCAGGACTCAGGTCTGAGCTCTGGTCTCCAGGCTCTAGCCCAGGTCCCTGTGGAGCTCCACCTCCAAGGGGGCACAGTCACCTCCTGCTGCATATCCCCCAGCGAGCCCCCAGCCCCTTGGGCTGCCTCTTTCCCCTGGCCTGATGAAGACTCCAGCCTTTGAGCCCCTAGGAGGAAACACCCCTGCTGACCAGCTGGGTCCCCACAAGGATCGGCAGGTGGAAGAGTAGGTTGAAGTGATAGGGCCCCCACAAAGCCCTTCAGGAAGATCTCCAAGGTAGATAAGCAGCATCCAGATGTGCTCCAACCTTGCACCCAACTCCTTCAGGTCTGTTAGCAGCTGGTTGGTTGTGCAAGCCTGAAGCGGGAGGGGTTGGGATTCGAAGTTGGGTCCCCTCATGTCTATAATTGTGCTCTTAGGTCTCTCCTCTTGGGTTTTTTCTTTTTTTTTTTGAGACAGAGTCTCGCTCTGTCACGCAGGCTGGAGTGCAGTGGTGTGATCTCGGCTCACTGCAAGCTCCACTGCCTCCCGAGTTCACACCATTCTCCTGCCTCAGCCTCCCAAGTAGCTGGGACTACAGGCGCCCGCCACCATGTCCAGCTATTTCTTTTTGTATTTTTTAAGTAATGATGGGGTTTCACCGTGTTAGCCAGGATGGTCTCGATCTCCTGACCTCATGATCCGCCCGCCTCAGCCTCCCAAAATGCTGGGATTACAGGCATGAGCCACCGCGCCCGGCCAGGTTTTTTCTTAATCTAACATGCATACAAATACACTTGGGATCTTGTAAAATTAAAATCTTTTTGGTAGGTGTGAAGTGGAGCCTAAGATCCAGTCTGTTTATTTATATTTATTTTGGTTTCTAAATAGTTTCCAAGTGATGTCATTGCTGCGGTCTGGTTAAGAACAAAATTTAGAGCGATGTTCTTAGAATGTGGTCCTTCCAGCAGCAGCAGCATCACCCGGAACTTGTCAGGCAAATCCTTGACCCCAAACTGCCCTCCAGGTTCTGAAGGTCTCCCAAGGTTGAAAATCACTAGGTTAGCGGATACTGGAGAAAACCAGAGCTCAGAACCTGGCACGAAATTAGTCAATAAATGCTGGCCAGGGCCGGGTGTGGTGGCTCACTGCCTGTAATCCTAGCACTTTGGGAGGCAGAGGCAGGAAGATTGATTGCTTGAACTTAAGAATTCAAGACCAGTCTGGGCAACACAGTGAGACCCCCGTCTCAAATAATAAATTTTAAAAGAAAAATAAATAAATCCTGGCCGGGCCTGGTGGTTCACATCAGCAATCTCAACATCTTGGGAGGCCAAGGTGGGAGGATCACTTGGGGCCAGAAATTCAAGGTTATAGTAAGTTATCACTCCAGCCTAGGCAGCAGAGTAAGACCTTATCTCTAAAAGAAATGTTTCAAATGCTAACTGTGGTGGATGTGTTTTTGTCTGCCATGTGGTCCTTGGTCATGGTGTTTGGTACCCTAGATGGCCACATGGCCTGCCTTGGGCCAGTCACAGGTCTAAACTGTAGTTCAGATTCAACTGGTGTTCTCTGGAATTAATCACTGGGAGAGAGTAAAGTTATTTTACTAATGGGGTTGCTAAAAGAGAAGGGAGTCCAGTCTCAGCTGCTGGGGGAGCCCACTGCAGACGGAAGAAAGCCAAGTAGAGACAAACAGCTGGGAGTTGGAGAGATGACATTAACTGAGACTCTGGCCTCCGGTTCATGCTTTGCCATCCCGGTTCGATGAACTAACAAATCCCTTTTTGGTTTAAGTCCGTTTGATTTAGATTTCTGGCACTTGCAACAAAAAGAAGCCTGGTCAGGAAGTATTTGAATTTCTGATTATTATGATTCCCATGTTATTGAATTCCTACAAGATAAAGGCCCTTTGCTTGGGGCTGGGGACAAAACAGGGAAAATAACACAGCTCTGCCTTTAAAGAGGCTGGAGTTTAAGGGATAGACAGGCCTATCAACAGCGGGGACTGGGGAATAAGTGCCATACAGCCCAGTGATTAAGCTCAGACCAGTCTGGGCGCGGTGGCTCATGCCTGTAATCCCAGCACTTGGGGAAGCCAAAGCAGGCGGATCACCTGAGGTCAGGAGTTTGAGACCAGCCTGACCAACATAGTGAAACCCCGTTTCTACTAAAAATACAAAAAATTGGCCAGGCATGGTGGCGAGTGCCTGTAATCCCAGCTACTCGGGAGGCTGAGGCAGAAGAATCGCTTGAACCTGGGAAGTGGAGATTGCAGTGAGCCGAGATTGCCCATTGCACTCCAGTCTGGGCAACAAGAGCAAGACTCCAACTCAAAAAAAAAAAAAAAGAAAAAAGAAGAAAAAGCTCAGACCAGGTAAGCAGAACTGTTTCAGGATCCTGGCTCCACCTCCATGTTGCCCATAAACATGTAGGCAGTTACATTTAACCTCTCTGTAAAATGAAAATACTGGTACCTACCTCATAAGACAGTGGAAGGACCTTAGAACAATGCCTGGTACATAGTAAGCACTCAATAAATGTTGGGTGCTGAACTCACATATTGCAATGAAAGTTCACAGGTGGAGCGCCCAATAGAATAGGAGGGTCAGGGAAAGGTTTCTGGAGAAGGGAATTGAGCCCTGAGGGAGATGCACATTCCTTGGATAGCAAGAAGTTCAGGAGTATGTAAGGAGAGGAATACAGAGCTGGGCGTGGTGGCTCACACTTATAATCCCAGCACTTTGCAAGGCCGAGGAGGGCGGATTACCTGAGCTCAGGAATTCAAGACCACCCTGGCCAACATGGTGAAACCCTATCTCTACTAAAAATATAAAAATTAGCCGGGCATGGTGGCAGGTGCCTGTAGTCTCAACTACTCAGGAGGCTGAGGTAGGAGAATCACTTGAACTCGGGAGGCGGGGGTTGCAGTGAGCCAAGATCATGCCACTGCTCTCCAGCCTGGCTGACAAGCGCAAAACTCTGTCTCAAAAAAAAAAAAAAAAAGAACACAGGATGGGGAAGTCGCATAGATGTCAGGTCATGATAGGCTGGAAGGCCATATTAAGGTATTTGGGCTAGCCTGGGTAACAAAGTGAGACTCCATCTCTACAAAAAATAAAATAACTAGGGGCTGAGAAGGGAGGATCACTTGCGCCTAGGAGTTCGAGGCTGCAGTGAGCTATAATTGTGCCACTGCACTTCAGCCTGTGTGATAGGGAGATTCAGTCTCTTAAAAAAAAAAAAACAAAAAAAAAAAACTTGGACTTTATCTTGAGGCAACAGCCAGCTAATGAAGCCTTGAGCAGGGCAGTGACATGATCGGATTTGTTTTTATTTATTTATTTATTTATTTATTTATTTATTTATTTATTTCTTGAGACGGAGTTTCACTCTTGTTGCCCAGGCTAGAGTGTAATGGTACGATCTCTGCTCACCGCAACCTCCGGCTCCCGGGTTCAAGCGATTCTCCTGCCTCAGCCTCCCGAGTAGCTGGAATTACAGGCATGTGCCACCACACCTGGCTAATTTTGTATTTTTGGTAGAGACAGGGTTTCTCCATGTTGGTCAGGCTGGTCTCGAACTCCCGACCTCAGGTGATCCACCCGCTTTGGCCTCCCAAAGTGCTAGGATTACAGGCATGAGCCACCATGCCTGGCCTATGTTATTTTTTAAGAGAGAGTCTCACTCTGTCACCCAGGCTGGAGTGCAGTGGCACGATCTTGGCTCACTGCAACCTCTGCCTCTTGGGTTCCAGCGATTCTCCTGTCTCAGCCTCCCAAGTAGCTAAGATTACAGGCATGTGTCTGGCTAATTTTTATATTTTTAGTACAGAGGGGATTTTTCCATGTTGGCCAGGCTGGTCTCAAACTCCTGGCCTCAAGTGATCCACCTGCCTCGGCCTCCCAAAGTGCTGAGATTACAGCCGTGAGCCACAGCACCCGGCCTCCGTCTCTATTTTAAAATATGTATATATTTCAAAAAAAAAAAAAAAGATATCCAGGTAGAACCAATAACAGTTATATGGCATCAGAGTTAAGAGCCTTGCTCCCGTGCACACCACATAGCACATGGCGATACTACCTAGGTTATTATCTGGGTGCCTGTGTACTTCACCTCCCTAGGCCTTAGTTTTCCAACTGTAAAATGGAGATAGCAACATCTGCCTCTAGGGATGTTATGTGAGTGAATGAGACAATGTCTGTAAGGCACAGTATACAGTAGGCACTACAGTAATGATTACCAAACCCCAGCACTGATCCTGGCTGGAAATAAAAACAGAAAAACATGAATAGGACAAAAGAGGAAGAGAAAAAGACAGATGGAGAGGAAAAACTAAAGCAATGAGTAAGGTGACAATAGAGGCTGGGCATGGTGGCTCATGCCTATAATCCCAACACTTTGGGAGGCCAAGGTGAGAGGATTCTTTGAGCTCAAGAGTTTGAGACCAGCCTGGGCAATATAGTGAGGCCCCATCTCTGCTAAAAATAACAAAAACTAGTGGGGAGGGGTCACTCGTTTATAGTCCCAGCTACTCGGGAGGCTGAGATAGGAGGATCGCTTAAGCCCAGGAGGTCAAGGCTGCAGTGAGCTGTGATCACCTACTGCACTCCAGCCTGGGCAACAGAGCGAGACCCTGTCTCATTTAAAAAACAAAACAGAAGGCCGGATGCGGTGGCTCATGCCTGTAATCCCAGCACTTTGGGAGGCTGAGGCAGGCGGATCACCTGAGGTCAGGAGTTCAAGACCAGCCTGGCCAACATGGCAAAACCTGGTCTCTACTAAAAATACAAAAATTAGCCACTCATGGTGGTGGACACCTGTAATCCCAGTTACTCAGGAGGCTGAGGCAGGAGAATTGCTTGAACCCAGGAGGCGGAGGTTGCAGTGAGCCGAGATCGCGCCATTGCACTCCAGTCTGGGTGACAAGAGTGAAACTCTGTTAAAAAAAAATGCTTGCTATGTGCCAGGCACTGCTGTAAGCACTTTGCACACACTAACTTCTTCTCACAACCCTGTGTGTACTATCATTATCCCCATTTTACAGATGAGGAAACTGCGGCACAGAGTGGTTTAGTTTGTCACAGGCAGTGAGCACTCACACACAGGCATTCTGCGTCTAAAGCTAAACTACCCCTACACTTAATTAGCTGTGATCTGATACCTGTTGTATACAAATCGCTATGGCAGCAAATAGCCAGTGAGGGCAAGGTTCAAGGGAGGAGATGGTATCCGAGCTGGGTCTTGTATGTTGAAGAATCTGCCAGCTTATAAGAAGGACAAGGGCATTCCAGGGAGGGCAAACAGCATGTGCAAAGTATCAAGGGCTTGAAAATGCACCCCAGGTCCATATCAGGAATACATTGCCCGGTGTGGCTGCAGCCCTGTGAGGACTATGGGAAGAAAGAGAGGGAGGGAGGAAGGGAGGGAAGGAATTTGGATCTCATTGTAGAAGCAGTGAGGAGCCTTGAACTACTTTCAACAGGGCAGTGGCCAAGTCAGATATTTTAGCTCGCTGGTGCTGATGGCCCTCTGTAGAGTGCACTGGCAGAGACAGGGTGGAGGCAGGGATCTGGGGTCAAATGATGAGATCAGAATCTCCTTAGTGGGTGCCTCCACCCTCCCCTACCACCACCAGTACAAAGCGAGGAGTAAGCACTTGGAAGAACAGAGGAAGTAAAAGGTTGAGCAGAAACAATGCTGCCTGGCATGGATGGGCACCTACTTCCCCTCTCTCCAGCTAGGGAGCCTGCAGAAGGTGGCAGCTACGACATCTAAGATGCAAACGTTCCAGAAAAGAAGGATGGTGGAGAAGTGAGGGAGCTTCCCGGCTCCCCAGGGTTCTAGCCTCTCCCACTCCCTCACTCTACCTGCAGTCCCGGGACCCCTCTGCAGTCTGCCGGCTCACCCTGACTCAACTCCAAGCCCCTGCGGCCTCCTGGAGCCTCCACTGCCCGTCCGCCAAGCTGCGCACGCCCAGCGCCAGCTGTCGGGAGCCGGCTGCAAACCTGCAGAGCGAGTCAGCGCCATCCCGTCCCGACTCGAGCACTCGCGGCCGCCCACTGGGGCTCCGGGGCCCAGCTCCCTTCCGCATCCCGCCGCTCCGACAGCCTCTCCCGGGGATCCCCAAGGGTGCTCCGGGTGGTGCCAGCCGGGATGGCGCCCTGGACCACAGCCCTTGAGACCTGCTGTCCTCAGCTCTCCCTTTATTCAGGCCACGAGTTTTGGAACATTTGCTTTTATTCCTTCCAGACAAAGACCCACAAGGCGCCGCGCCTCCCTGGTGGGGACTCAGCAGGACAGAGTCTCCCACATCCTAGGGACACGCGATCTTGGTGGAGGCAACTGTCCACTCCTTACTGCACGCCCTCCATCATCTTCAGGAACTCTGCGGGAAAGGAGAGGGAGAGGGTCGGGTCCCACTGGGGAGCAGAGGCCAGGCCAGGGCTCCAGCCACACAGAGGGGATGACTTTTTGTTTTTGTTGTGACAGAGTCTCGCTCTGTTGCCAAGGTGGCCAAGGTCTGTCGCCCAGGCTAGAGTGCAGTGGCACAATCATAGCTCATTGCAGCCTTGATCTCCTGGGCTCAAGCGATCCTCTCACTTCAGCCCCCAGAGCAACTGGGCTGGGACCACAGGTGTGCCACCACGCCCGCCTTTTTATTTTATTTTATTTTATTGTAAACACAGGGTCTCACTATGTTGCCCAGGCTGGTCTCGAACTCTTGGCCTCAAGCAATCCTCCCACCTCATCCTCCCAAAGTTCTAGAATTTTACAGTCCTGAGCCACCACGCCCCCCTGCCTCATCATTAACTGATAAACTGCACAGAGTCGTGGAGCGCTTCTATACCTGCCCCCAGGAGACTATGGGGAACTTGGTGAGGTTACGCCCAGCCCAGCCCACACGGCCAAGGACACTGCACCGGAGCCAGGCACCAGTGCCCGCCGTCCTCTGTGGCTCCCACCCTCTCTTCCCAAGCTCCCGTGGCCCTCACCGTCGAAGTCAATGCGGCCGTCGTTGTTCTTGTCGCCGTCTTTCATCAGAGATTCGATCTCCTCGTCAGTAACGTGCTCCCCGGAGGCCCTGAAAATCTCAGCCAGCTCCTCCGGGTCGATGTAGCCGTCTGCATTCCTTCAGGTCCGAGGGACAGGGCAGGGCTCAGGGCCGGGGCGAGCTGCCCTGGCCACCACACTCGACGCGCCGCTTCCACACCCCCAACCCGGGGAAGCTTCCAGCGCTGCCGGCCAGGTTCTGACTGCTAAGCCCCGCCCTCGGCTCCCAGGCCCCCAGTGCACCTGTCGAAGATGCGGAAGCACTCGGCCAGCTCCTCCTCGCTCTTCCCCTTCGCGTCCTCTTTCATCTGGCGCACCATCATGACCAAGAACTCCTCGAAGTCGATGGTGCCGCTGCCTGCGGGGAGCAGGTGGTGGACTGAGCCTGAGCCCAGCGGCTGCTGCCTCTCCCCACCATCCCCTGCCCCCGAGGAACACCCACTCACCGTCCTCATCCACCTCCTCGATGATGGCGTCCAGCTCCTCCTTGGTGGGTGTCTGGCCCAGCATCCTCATCACCGTGCCCAACTCCTTGACGCTGATGTCCCCACCACCATCAGCATCAAACATGTCAAAGGCAGCCTTGAACTCTGCGCGGGAGGGCAGAGGGCAGAGGTGAGGCCGGCTGGACTCTCAGCCTCACACCTACCCCCCTACCCTGCCTAGAGGCCAACATGTCCCCAGCACAACATCCACCCAGCCCCCAGCCTGCGGAGCCTTACTCACCAGCAATCATCTCCTCGCTGAGGTAGGACCTGGCCTCAGCCTGCTGGTCCGTCTGCAGGAGACACAGAGAAAGTCTGAGCTGAAGAGGCAGCCCCAGAGCAGTTCCTCACCTCAAACCCATTTTTCCCAACCCTCACTCTGTCAGCGCCCCTTGGTTCTCCAGAAGAACAGCTTCAAACTTGCCACATAATTGTGTGCCCGCACAGCACCAAATCACAGTTTTGTTTTGTCTCGCTCTGTCACACAGGCTGGAGTGCAGTCGTGTGATCATAGCTCACTGCAGCCTCAACCTCCTGGGCTCAAGCAATCGTCCCACTTCAGCCTCCTGAGTAGCTGGGACTATAGCATACACCACACCTAATTTTTAAAATTTTTTGTAGAGACGGGGTCCCACTATATTACCGAGGCTGGTTTTGAACTCCTGGGCTCAAGTGATCCTCCCACCTCGGCCTCCCAAATTGCTAGGATTACAGGCTTGAGCCACTGTGCCCAGCTTCTGACCCCAGTTTTTGTTTTTGTTTTTTGTTTTTGTGACGGAGTCTCACCCTGTCGCCCAGGCTGGAGTGCAATGGCATGATCTCAGCTCACTGCAACCTCCACCTCCTGGGTTCAAGCGATTCTCCTCCCTTAGCCTCCCAAGTAGCTGGGATTACAGGCATGCGCCAACACGCCCAGCTAATTTTTGTATTTTTAGTAGAGACAGGGTTTCACCATGTTGGCCAGGCTGGTCTTGAACTCCTGACCTCAGGTGATCGGCCCATCTCAGCATCCCAAAGTGCTGGGATTACAGGCGTGAGCCACCATGCCTGGCCTGACCCCAGTTTTTTGTTTGTTTGTTTTGTTTTGAGATGGAGTTTTGCTCTTGTTGCCCAGGCTGCAGTGTAATGGCACGATCTCAGCTGGCCGCAACCGCAACCCCTGCCTCCAGGGTTCAAGCGATTCTTCTCCCTCAGCCTCCTGAGTAGCTGGAATTACAGGCATGCACCACAACGCCTGGATAATTTTGTATTTTTAGTAGAGGTGAGGTTTCTCCATGTTGATCAGGCTGGTCTCGAACTCCTCACCTCAAGTGATCCGCCTGCCTCGGCTTCCCAAAGTGATGGGATTACAGGCGTGAGCCACCGCGCACAGCCTGTGACCCCAGTTTTGAGAAAAAGAGAGGAGACAACAAATTAAGCCCAAGGCCTTCTCACTTGTCAATTGAAAGCCAAGTTGGGAACCCCCCCAGTGACCTTAGGCAAGTAACTTAGTGTGCCTTCATCTTTTCTCTGTAGCTTTTCAGGGATGAGATATCAGGGGTGTGAAAGGGCTTTGTAAAGGGCTAGCACCATTTCAGCACTATTTTCTAGTTTTCTGTAGCTCCTAATGGTGCCCGGTACTTTAATAGTTGCTCAATAAAATGTTTGTTCTCAAATAAATAATTATGCAACACAAAGTTATTGAGTACTTGCTGCATGTCAGGCCACAGATCAGGCACTGGGACCACCAAGAAGAGACAGAGGACACATCATCCTGCCCCTCAGAGAACTGGCAGAGTCGGAGGCTGTCAGCTTCCTTCTTAGGATTCAGTCATTGGAGAAAAGGCCCCTCATGTGGGGCCGAATGTGATGGAGGCCTTGACATGAAAGTGAGATTTCTGCGGGGGTTTCCAGGTCATATCCAAGCCAGGCCATCTGGGTCAGAGGCTTTGGATTGAGACTGGCAGTGAGGACGGGGTGAGGCTTCCAAGGAGCTCTTCAGCCGGCTGGCCACCGGCGCTCCTCCTTCTCCCCCTCCTTCCTCTCCTCCTTTTTCCCTGTGCCAGGAGGGCAGGCTATTTTTAGTCAGTCATGGGCAACAGCAGCTGGCCTCCGGGATCTAGTTACTCCTTAAGTAAGTGGGGAGGGGGATCTCAGACGAAAACAACAGCTCCAAATCAGAAGCCCTCTCTAGGAGAGCAGAGTCTCTCTAACTCTGGTCTGTCATCTTCTGCCCCTTCCCATCATTCTCAGGGCTCCCGGAGCCGTGCATCTGAGCAGGCCTCATGCCCTGCTGGCCTCTCGTCTTCTGGAGGAGCCTTTCTTCTCTCCATGATGACAGGAGGGTTTGGCCAGGCTTCTGGCTCGCCCCTGCCACTGGCCTGCTGGGTGACCCACTCTGATCCCTCAGAGTCCCCACTGTGTGAAGGAAACAAGCTAAGAGCTCTTCACAGGTCTATGAATTACACTGCTGGAAGTTTCCAAAAGTGAGTAGGCAGTCAGCAAGCCTTGAGGATCAATCTCTGGAATATCCCAGCCCTCCCCTTTCAAGAAAAGTCAAAGGCCTTCCTCCAAGACACCTGGATTCCAGGAACCTCCATGCTCCAACCTCAAACATCCAAGTTACTGCCCCACAGAGCACCCAGGCCTTGCCTGAAAGAGGTCCAGAGTGCTCCCGTGAGTAAACGCACAAAGTCCCCTCTTGTCCTTACCATGGTTGCTGGTGACCGGGACTCCTCTGTTGCAGGTCGCCTCCTTTGCACTCCACCACCCAAAGATGACCTGGCCTGCTCTAGCCCCCGGGATTTGTAGGAGCACCCCTCCCCTCCCACCTCCCTGCTCCCCAGCACTGGAGACCCTGCCCAATCAGATCCTGGGGTCAGCGAGCCCCACCCCTCCCATAGTCTGAACCCATTACCTAATTTAGCCAAGGGCCCTTGCAGAGAAATTTAAGCCTCCAAGCAGGTGGCAGGCCTTGACGTCCTAGATTCTTGTGAGGAAGGCCTGCCGTGTTCCACCGCCTTGGAGTCCCCCCCAACCGAGGAAGCACACTGGCTCCAAGATGGTAAGGATGATCAGAGTAGTAAAGAGTGAGGCAGCATGGTAAAATGGGGAGAGTACAAGCCTTGAAGTCCAAAACCCAAGATCCAAGGCCAGCCTCTGTGAGTTGTGTGACCTTGGGCAGGTAGCAGTGCCTCTCTGAGCCATTTCTTCATCTGTGGGATTGGACCTCTCTGTGGGGTCTCCCTCACAGAGAGACCATGGTAAATGGGAACCCGGGTATAAGTCACCTAGCTTGTGCCAGCTACACAGGTTGGTACTCGGCAAGAGGAATGTCCCGTCTTTGAACCATGGTAAGGGGCAGGGGCTAGAAGGAGGAGAAAGTGACAGGTAGGCCACTGTTTACTGAACCTCCACGATGTGCCACACACTGTGCTAAGCATTTTAACATGATCTCATCTAGTGCTCCTCCTATGAGATAGCAACTATTATTATCCCCATTTGACTGCAGAGCTTTGTCAATTATAAAGGTCTATACTCACTCTGTCACCAAGGCTGATGTGCAGTGGTGCTATTATAGCTCACTGCAGCCTCGATCTCCTGGGCTCAAGTGATCCTCCCACCTCAGCCTCCCGAGTAGCTGGGACTAGAGGTGCACCACCACCCCTGGTTTGTTTATTTTTTTTTTTTTTGTATTTTTATAGAGATGGGGTTTCACCATGTTGCCCAGGCTGGTCTCGAACTCCTAGGCTCAAGGGATCCTTCCACCTTGGCTTCCCAAAGTGCTAGAATTACAGTCATGAGGCACCATGCCCACCCATATTGATGATTCTTATTATTAATCCCAACTGGAAGGAAGTTGGGACAGACAGTCCTTGGGGCACCTGTCCAGATGGAAAAATGTATGGAGGGATGGAGGAGAGGAGGATGTGCATTTGGAGGAGAAATAATCATTGAAAGCAAAGATCCTTCTCTCAAAGTTACCTTCTCCAGGGAAAGGGTGTTTGGATTCACTTTTTCGGGGTAAGGAGTAGGCAGGGGAAGGTTCTTTAAGTGGTAAAATGGCAGCTGGCCCCTTCCTAGAGCTCAGTGAAGAAATCTGGTCATCTGGGGAGTAAATGGGTGGGCAGACCAAGTCCAGAGGGAGCCTACCCTGAGAATCCACAAGGTGCAGGCTGAGCACTGGGGAGTAGGCAAGGCTTGTGGACAGTGGCTTCGTCCACAGAAAGAACATCAAGACAACCGATAGCAGGCTCTGGGGCCAGGAAAGGGGGGCTGGACACCAAGGAATGCAGATGGACAGTGGCAACTGGGCTGCCCCCTTCCCCTATATATAGACATTCCCAAGGAAAGCTCAGCAGGGCTGGGCCAAGCTAAATAAGGCCTCCTCCAGGCAGGCAGAGTGCCAAAGGGTGAGACCCATGGGATTCCAATTTAGTTTTTATTGTTTTTTGTTTTTTTGGGGTTTTTTTTTTCTTGAGACAGACTCTCACTCTGTCACCCAGGCTGGAATGCAGTGGCACAATCTCAGCTCACTGCAACCTCCGCCTCCTAGGTTCAAGTGATTCTCATGCCTCAGCCTTCTGAGTAGCTAGGATTACAGGCACATACCACTACGCCCAGCTAATTTTTGTTTTTGTTTTTTTTTTTTTTTGAGACAGAGTTTTGCTCTTGTTGCCCAGGCTGGAGTGCAATGGTGCAATCTCGGCTCACCACAACCTCCGCCTCTTGGGTTCAAGCGACTCTCCTGCCTCAGCCTCCCGAGTAGCCGGAATTATAGGCATGAGCCACCATGCCCAGCTAATTTTGTATTTTTAGTAGAGACAGGGTTTCTCCATGTTGGTCAAGCTGGTCTCAAACTCCCAACCTCAGGTGATCCGCCCATCTCAGCCTCCCAAAGCACTGGGATTACAGGTGTGAGCCACCGCACCCAGCAAATTTTTTATTTTTTGTAGAGACAAGGTTTCATCGGCCGGGCATGGTGGCTCACGCCTGTAATCCCACCACTTTGGGAGGCTGAGATGGGCGGATCACGAGGTCAGGAGATCGAGACCATCCTGGCTAACACGGTGAAATCCCGTCTCTACTAAAAATACAAAAAATTAGACAGGCATGGTGGTGGACGCCTGTAGTCCCAGCTACTCAGGAGGCTGAGGCAGGAGAATGGTGTGAACCCAGGAGGCGGAGCTTGCAGTGAGCCAAGATCGCGCCACTGCACTCCAGCCTGGGCGACAGAGCGAGACCCCATCTCAAAAAAAAAAAAAAAGTTTCATCATGTTGGCCAGGCTGGTCTCAAACTCCTGACCTCAAGTGATCCGCCTGCCTCAGTCTCCTAAAGTGCTAGGATTACAGGCATGAGCCACTGAGCCCGGCCTTTGTTCTTTGGTTTATTCAAGGGAATAAGGCCCAAATTGCTTAATGTAGCCAAGCAAGGTCCCACTGGCCCTTCTAATCTCCCTCCTCCTCCCCTCCACATCCTGTTGCTGTGTGCTCTGATCAGACTTTAAAATACTGCTCTAGGCTGGACACGGTGGCTCATGTCTGTAATCCCAGCATTTTGGGAGGTGCAGGCTGGCGGATCACAAGGTCAGGAGTTCGAGACCATCCTGGCCAGCATAGTGAAACCCTGTCTCTACTAAAAATACAAAAAATTGCTGCTGGGTGTGGTGGCAGGCGCCTGTAGTCCCAGCTACTTGGGAAGCTGAGGCAGAAGAATCACTTGAACCTGGCAGGCGAAGGTTGCACTGAGCCAAGATCATGCCACTGCTCTCCAGCCTGGGCGACAAAGGGAGACTGCATCTCAAAAAAAAAAAGACTACTCTAAACACCAACTTTTATGAACCTTCAGGCCTTTGCACATGCTGTGTTTTTCTGCCAGAAACTCCCATCTTTCCTCTCTTCATCTGTCTACTTCCCTATCGTCTTTCTCAGCTCTAACATCACTTCCTCGGGGATCCTTCCTCCCCTGTGTCCAGACCAGGGAGTCCAAGGTGGTCTCCAGTAGTTTCCTCAATCATAGCACTGAGCACACCTTATGCTCACAACCCATTCTATGTTCTACAGATCATCACATTTCCCAGTGCTCAGCACTTGTTATGTAGCAGGTGTTCAACAGATATTATTTTCTACATAAGAATAACTGAACTGGATGGTATTTAGTTCAATATAAGGGGGAACTTCCTAATAGTCATAGTTGAACAATAATGGGAACAGGCGGCCTCAGGAGGTAATGAGCTCCCTGTCACTGAGTATACCCAAGCAGGAGATAGATATCCATTTCTCAGGGAGGCTGTAGGGAGATATCCATACAGAGTTTAAGAATGGGGACAGTGACTCACACTTTTAATCCTAGCACATTGGGAAGCTGAGGCAGGTATATCTCTTGAGCCCAGGAGTTCAATACCAGCCTGGGCAACATGGCGAGACCCTGTCTCCAATTAAAAAATTAAAATAAAACAAAGAATGGTGGGTGGTAGCTCATGCTTGTAATCCCAGCACATTGGGAGGCAGAGGTAGGAGGATCTCTTCAGGCCAGGAGTTCAAGATCAGCCTGGGCAACAGGCAACCCCACCTTTACAAAAATAAAATACTAGCCAGGCATGGTGGGCACATATCTGTAGTCCCAGATACTTGGGAGGCTGAGGTGGGAGAATCACTTGAGCCCAGGAGTTTGAGGCTGCATTGAGCTATGATCACACCCCTGCACTCCAGCCTCACAACAGAGTGAGACTCTGTCTCTGAAAGAAGAAGCTGGGCGCACTGGCTCATGTCTCTAATCCCAGCACTTTGGGAGGCTGAGGCAGGTGGATCACTTGAGGTCAGGAGTTCGAGACCAGCCTGGCCAACATGGTGAAACTCCATCTCTACTAAAAATACAAAAATTAGCCAGGTGTGGTGGCACATGCCTGTAATTCCAGCTACTTGGGAGGCTGAGGTAGGAAAATCGCTTGAACACAGGAGACGGAGGTTGTAGTGAGCCAAGAGTGTGCCATTGGACTCCAGCCTGGGTGATGGAGTAAGACTCTGTCTCAAATAAATAAATAAATAAATAAAAAGAAATAAAAAAGGAAGAAGAAGCAGGAGGAGGAAGAAGGAAGCAAAAAGAAGAAGAAATAATAATAGTGGAGAATGCGCAACCTTCAGATCTCCTAGTTCTGACTGTTTGTATGACCCAGCATAAGCCCTTCCCCTCACTAAGCCTCAGACTACCTATCTGTAAAATGGAGGTGATAGGCCAGATTTCTGAGGGGCCCTCCTGCTCTAACAACCCATGGTTTCATGAAGACCAGCTTTGTGCGCAGACATGTAAGGCATATACTGAAGGACAAGTTATTTTCTAACCAATGGTTGGTGAATGAGTGTTGAATTAATGAATGAAGTATGCCTTTTTTGTCCCAATATCTTGCCCATAAGCCAAATGAAGAGTAATTCGAGATTTGAAATTGTGCAAACTGGCCAGACACGGTGGCTCACGCCTGTAATCCCAGCACTTTGGGAGGTAGAGGTGGGTGGATCACTTGAGGTCAGGTGTGCGAGACCAGCTTGGCCAATATGGTGAAACTCCATCTCTACTAAAAATACAAAAATTAGCCAGGCATGGTGGCACATGCCTGTAGTCCCAGCTACTCAGGAGGCTGAGGCAGGAGAATTGCTTGAACCTGGGAGGCAGAGGTTACAGTGAGCCAAGATTGCATCACTGTACTCCAGCCTGGGCGACAGAGCAAGACTCTGTCTCCCTTTCTAAAAATAAATACATAAATAAATAAAATTGCACAAACTTAGGCTTAAAATCCCAGCCCCTCTATTTCCCAGATGTGGATCTTGGGTAAGTCACTTTGCCTCAGTTTCTTCATCTTGAAAATGGACCATTAATGTCCAGTTACAGCCACTTCCCCAGGACGCTGTGAGGGAGAGATGTGACAGTAAAGTGCCTAGAGCGGGATGTAGAAAGTGGACCCTCAGAAAATAAGAACCCCAGCCTTTCTGCTCACATGGGAGGGCAGGGAGCTGAAATACCTTCTGCTTATTCTAAGGTATTTTCCCCCACCCCTCTCTCCTGTGCCACTCAGAAAGGGTAGGAGCTACTTTGGAGAGATTTTGATTTTATTTATTATATTGTATAATTATCAAAATCTGCCCTAACAACTGATATCTAGGCTTTGTGACAGGAAGCCACAATAACTTTCTCTTGACCTGCAGTTGCCCTGAGGATAAAAGATAAAACAAAGCTGGGGAGCCGCTGAGATTATCAGGCCTGCTGCACAGGAAAAGGGCAGTATGCAGCAGGGGACCTGAGCTCCAGGCCCCATACTCAGAGACCTCTGAGGGAGGCAGAGACAGGTGGATCACTTGAGCCCAGGAATTCGAGACCAGCCTGGGCAACGTGCCCAAATCCCATCTCTACAAAAAATACAAAAATTAGCTGGGTGTGGTGGCAAACGCCTGTAGTTCTAGCCACTGGGGAGGCTGAGGTGGGAGGGATGACCTGAGCCCCTGGAGGCGGAGGTTGCAGTAAGCCGAGATGGTGCCACTGCACTCCAGCCTAGGTGACACAGTGAGACTCCATCTCAAAAGAAAAAGAAAGAAAGAAAAGAAGAAAGAAAGAAAGAAAAAGAAAAAAAAAGAAAGAAAGAGAAAGAAAGAAAGAAAAAGAAAGAGAGAAAGAGAAAGAAAGAAAGAAAGAGAAAGAGAAAGAAAGAAAGAGAAAGAAAGAAAGAAAGAAAAAGAAAGAAAGAGAAAGAAAGAAACCTCTGGCAAGCTGTGTGGTTAAGCCAAGTAATTCACCCTCTCCGGTCCTCAGTTTCCCTGTTTGCCTACTTCCCATGTGTGAGGTTCAAATTGTGCAATCCTGTGAACACTGTAGAAACAATAATCATTATGTAAGTGATCATTTCGTCAGCCTTTGCTCTATGCCAGGCACTGGACGAGGGTTCTTTACAACAGCTGCAAAATCAGTTTTAGCAGTATTGTTCCTGTTTTACATATGGGAAAACCTAGGCTCAGCGAGGTCAGATTCCAACGCAAATCACGCGTCTTCTCCTGGCCCTTAGTTTTCTCTCGGGACATGGCCTCCCTAATATTGCATAATTATTTTGTGAAGTTAAAGAGCGTTGGGTGGAAATGAGTGGGACAGATTGGAGATGACGTGGGTGGGGTGGGAGGATTCAAGGAGGGTACGCGCCTGGCCGGACTGGGATGATTCTGCGGCAGGCCTGGGACTCCCTCAGGCCGACCCAGGCTTCCCAAGTCCCTCCTGGAGCCAAGGGCCCGGGATTCTCGGGCGGCTCGGGCGAGCGGGCGGGGCAGGAGGCGGGGCGGCGGCAGGAAGCAGCCCGAGCGGCGCTCTGAGCGGCCTGAGCCCGGCGGAGCCCTGCAGAGCCCGGCCGACCTCCATGGGCTGCGGGGTGCTGCACCCGGACCCTTGGGGCGCAGCGCGCCCCTGAATGCACCGTGGGACGCAGGAGGTAGAGGCGCAGGAGGTAGAGGCGCACGAGGCGGCGCAAGAGACGTCGGGAGGGTCCCGAGACCCTCCGGGGAGGAACGCGGTCCTAGGCTGAGTGGGTTGGGGGGAAAGCGACGCGGGCTGGGTCCCCGAGTTCGCAGGACCTCGGACTGCCAGGGGGTGGGGCCTCACCGCGCCCCTCCCTCTCCAGTCCGGGCCCCGCCCCTCCTCCTCCTGCGCCGGGCTGGGGTCCCCCTCCTCCGGGATCCGGGACACAGCGACGCGCGCTCACCCCAGGGTGCCATGGCCTCCCGGCTCCTGTACCGGCTGCGGCACGCCTTGGCCGGCGACGGCCCCGGGGAGGCGGCGGCCAGTCCAGAGGCTGAGCAGTTTCCGGAGAGCTCAGAGCTGGAGGACGACGACGCCGAGGGCCTGTCCTCCCGACTCAGCGGCACCCTCAGCTTCACCAGCGCCGAGGACGACGAGGACGACGAGGACGAGAACGACGAGGAGGCTGGCCCTGACCCGCTGCCCCTCGGGGACGGGACGTCAGGAGAAGACGCAGGCGAGTGCAGGAGGACGGAGGCGGGAACCCTGGGGCTCGATTAGGCCTCCATCCCAGCCGCGTTCCCAGAGCATCCAGGGCGCTAAGTTGATCCAGCTGAAACTCCCACACTTTTTAAAGCGCCTGGGCCACCTCTTGGCTGTGTGACCTTGAGAGAGTCTTAACCCCCCTCTGAGCCAAGTTTTCCCTTGTGTCAAGTGGGAGAACTCACTCTCATCTCAGAATTGCTGCGGGCATTAAATGTACAGGGCTTGGGATCCGAATGGAAATGATGTATTAACGATATTTTGAGGGTGGAGCTATTAATTTAGCCCCTACTGTCTGCCAGGCACGGTGTTTGGCTACTCGGTGCCTCTCTGTCCCTCAGTTTCCATTTCTGTAAAACGGGGGTAAGTCCTGCCTCACTGGGAGGATGAGTGACGCCACGTCGGTGGTTGATGTCGACCCTGGCCCTAGGCCCATTGATATGACTGGTCATGTGTCTGCAGAACGGAGCCCCCCACCTGATGGGCAGCGGGGCAGTCAGCTCCTGGCGCGGCAGCTGCAGGATTTCTGGAAGAAGTCCCGGAACACCTTGGCACCCCAGCGGCTGCTCTTCGAAGTGACCAGCGCTAATGTTGTCAAGGACCCGCCCTCCAAGTACGTGGTGAGTGAGGGTCCAGAACCCCTGGGCTGTGAGTCTAGAAGTATGGCTAGGAGCAAGTAGGGAAGACCCCAACTTCCTGAGGGGTCTGTGTAGTTATAAATGGTGACCTTGTTTACAAATGGGGAAACTGAGGTCAGAAAGGGGATGTAACTTGAGCAAATCCTCACACAAGACTTAGTTTCCTTGAGACCGAGTGAAGTGCGGATTAAGGACTTTCCTCTTAACCTGGTTTTGAGACTAAGAGAACTGGTGTGTGCACTTCCCCACCCAGCCCACAAGGTTTCTGCAAATTGTAGCAAGATATGAGATACAGAGAGACAGATGTTATCTGGGTCAAACTTGAGATCCAAGTTGCATGGGCTGGTGGTTAAGGAAATAGGCTTTCCATCCAGACCAACCTTGACTCCCACTTATTTCCAGTTGTTTGACTCTGGGTGAGTTGTTTAACCTTGGTTATCTTCCGTTTCCTCATTATAGCAATGGGGAAAATGCAGAGGATTATAGCAGGAGTTAAATGAGACAATGGACAAAAAGCCCTTAGCAGTGTGCCTGGCATTATGAAGTGGTCAATGAAATGGTAGCTATGTCATCATTATTTAACTTTGGGTTGAAAATGTTTGTCATCTAGGGCCTGCTGTGTCCTTATAACGCACAGGTCAATCAGTTCTCAAGCACCCAACCTTGTCCTAAGGGCTAGACTTAGGGGGTTGGTGGAGGTTAGGATGAAGAGCAATGTTGGGGAGGACCTTGGAGTCCCTTGCTGTTTTCCTTGCTGTTGAGAGACTGACTTGGAGAATGAGGTCTGCTCCTTTAATGCCCACAGCAACTCCTGCTCCAGTCCCTTTTCAGGCCAGGCCTGAAAGCCGGCTGAGCTGGCCACTCCTGTCAGTGGCAGCTCTCCATCTCTCACTCCCCTCCTCTTCACCACCCTTCTCCACCTCTGACTCAGCAGGAGGGGGCCTGGAGCCTAGTCCCACATCTGGGCCTCTCCACCCTTTTCTGTTGCTGTTAGTAAGCAAGGGCCACACCCATGCGGTGACTACTCCAATTTCAGCAGGGACCGACTCCGATTATTGAGTCTTTTAAAAAAATTTTTGAGACAGGGTCTCGTTCTGTCACTCAGGCTGGAGTGCAGTGGTGCGGTGGTGCAGTCATAACTCACTACAACCTCCAACTGGGCTCAAGCTATCCTCCCACCTCAGCCTCCAAAGTAGCTAGGACTACAGGTGTGCACCACCACGTGTGGCCAGTGATGAAGTCTGAAGTGGCAAAGGTCTCAGAACTCTGGGGTGGACAAGGGTTCATACACTGGAAGGGGACACCAAGGAATAGTTCAGAGGCTGAGAGGAACGGGGGTGACTGTGGGTACCTGGATGGGAAGGGATGACAAGATACAGCAGGATGGCCAAGTATGCCCCGGCCTGTGTCTGGAGAAGCAAGGCACCTCCTGTGTACAATGGGGACCCTAATTCCCCATTTAACTTGTGGGGGTGAAGAGCACAGGCTTTGGAATCAGATCAACCTGAGTTTAAATCCCAGCTGGGCTGTTTTCCAGCTGTGTGACTTACGGCAAGTCTTATAAGCCCTTTTCCCTCTCTTTGAGCCTGCTTCCTCAGCTGTCAGAGATAAGGACACCTTCCTTGCAGTACTGTTGTGATGATTAAATGAAATCATAGATGTAAAGAGTGCTTGGTACAACAGGAGGCACAGGGTAAATGCTTGGGTAATGGAACTACTGTCATTATCACCCATCTGGCTGCATGCTACAAGGATCAATGAGATAATGGATACAAAATGTAAACGAGATGAACATAAAGGCTTATTATACAGACCAGTGTGTCCTGAAGAAAACTGGTGTCCTAAAGTGTGTGCTGCAGAAAACTGGTTCCCTTGAATGTTAATAGCTGTTTCTAAATAAAGGTTTTGCAGGCAATATGTTTTGAGAATGCAGAGTTAAATGAGAATACATTAAGTTTCTTTACTGTTAAAGTATTTAATCCCTAATAGTAATGTACACTGTGAATCTTCAAGAGGACAGAGTAGGCAAACCTAACTGACCAGGAGTGGCTAGAGTATTGTCAGTTCCACAGAACAAATGTGAGAGAAAGATCTGGATATGGGGTGAGGGTGCCTTTAACATCTAACACTGGTTAACTCTCGTTTTAAACCTGTTGGCTTGGCATTAGAGGTTAATCCATATTCAGGTTCTCAGACCTGGGAGGCGGGAAGCTTCGTGATCATCTTGCTCAGTGTTTTCCAAACCTCAGTCATTCCAGTACCTCCCTGATTCTTGTCCTATCTAAAAGTGCCACTTGTACCCTTTTCTTCTTAACATTTTTCTTTAAATGAACCTATTTTTTTTTTGTCTTTTTTTTTTTTTTTGAGACAGAGTCTTGCTCTGTTGCCCAGGCTGGAGTACAGTGGCACAATCTCAGTTCACTTAAACCTCCGCCTCCTAGGTTCAGGCAATCCTCCCACCTCAGCCTCCTGAGTAGCTAGGATTACTGGTGCCCACCACCATGCCTGGCTAACTTTTGCATTTTCAGTAGAGATGGGGTTTCACTGTTGGACAGGCTGGTCTTGAACTCCTGACCTCAAGGGATCTGCCCGCCTCAGCCTCCCAAAGTGTTGGGATTACAGGTGTGAGCCACTGCGTCCAGCCGAACCTATTTTTTTTCTTAAATAAGTTTATTGAGATGGAGTCTTGCTCTGTCACCTAGGCTGGAGTGCAGTGGCGCGATCATAGCTCACTGCAGCCTTGAACTCCTGGGCTCACATGATTCTCTGCCTCAGCCTCCTGAGTAGCTGGGACCACAAGTGCCCAACTAATTCTTTTTCTTTTTTTTTTTTTTTAGAGACAGGGTCTTGCCATGTTGCCCAGGCTGGTCTCGAACTCCTGGCCTTAAGCAGTTCTCCTGCCTCAGCCTCCCAAAGTACTGGGATTACAGGTATGAGCCACTGTGCCCATCCTTTAAGTAATTTTAAAAGACAACTTCATAGCACTACTGTATGTGGAAAGTCTCACTTGTCACAGAGAGAAGCTAGCCATAAAAATAAAAGTAGTGGGCCAGGCACAGTGGCTCACGCCTGTAATCCCAGCACTTTGGGAGGCTGAGGTGGGCAGATCACCTGAGGTCAGGAGTTCGAGACCAGCCTGGCCAACATGGTGAAACCCCAACTCTACTAAAAATATAAAAATTAGCCGGGCA
The DNA here is from genome assembly GCF_006542625.1 of Nomascus leucogenys. NCBI lineage: Eukaryota > Metazoa > Chordata > Mammalia > Primates > Hylobatidae > Nomascus > Nomascus leucogenys. Next base: position 18,218,987 of record NC_044393.1, on the reverse strand, counting down.
TGGTGGTAGGCAGCTACTCGGGAGACTGAGGCAGGAGAATTGCTTGAACCCAGGAGGCAGAGGTTGCAGTAAGTGGAGATTGTGCCACTGCACGTCAGCCTGGGCGACAGGGCGAGACTAAATAAATAAATAAATAAAGTAAGTAAGTAAGTAGTGAAAATGAAACATCATTAAATCTTGCCTAGATGTCATTGCCTGAAGGAGGCCCTGACCTGAGATCCACTTTCTGGCTCTTTTCTAAAAATGGAGATGAGAAGTGTTAGAGAAGTACCTTTTTTTTTTTTTTTTTTTGAGAGAGTTTCACTCTTGTTGCCCAGGCTGGAGTGCAATGGGTGATCTCGGCTCACTGCAACCTCCACCTCCCAGGTTCAAGCGATTCTCCTGCCTCAGCCTCCCAAGTAGCTGGGATTACAGGCATGTGCCACCACGCCTGGCTAATTTTGCATTTTTAGTAGAGACAGGGTTTCTCCATGTTGGTCAGGCTGGTCTTGAACTCTCAACCTCAGGTGATCCACCTGCCTCGGCCTCCCAAAGTGCTGAGATTAGAGGTGTGTGTGTGAGCCACTGCAACCAGCCCAAGAAGTCCTTTTTTTAAAACCAAACTGAGAGCTGGCTGGGCGCGGTGGCTCACGCCTATAATCCCAGCACTCTGGGAGGCCAAGGCGGGTGGATCACAAGGTCAGGAGATTGAGACCATCCTGGCTAACACAGTGAAACCCCATCTCTACTAAAAAATACAAAAATTAGCCAGGCGTAGTGGCGGGCGCCTGTAGTCCCAGCTACTCGGGAGGCTGAGGCAGGAGAATGGAGTGAACCTGGGAGGCGGAGCTTGCAGTGAGCCGAGATCATGCCACTGTACTCCAGCACTCCAGCCTGGGCAACAGAGCGAGACTCCTCAAAAAACAAAAACAAAAAAACCCCAACAAAACCAAACTGAGAGCTTCTCAATTTGTAGTCAGAAAGATTAAAAAACAATTAGGCTGGGTGTGGTGCTCATGCCTGTGATCTCAGCACTTCGGGAAGCCTAGGTAGGAAGATTGCTCAAGGCCAGGAGTGCAAGGCCAGCCCTAGCAACATAGTGAGACCCATCTCTATAAAAAAAAAAAAATTTTTTTTTAAATAGCTGAGTGTGATGGTGCATGCCTATAGTCCTAGCTACTTGGGAGGCTGAGGCAGGAGGAATGTTTCAGCCCAGGAGGTTGAAGCTGCAGTAAGCTATGATTGTACCAGTGCACTCCAACCTGGCCAACAGTGAGACCCTGTCTCAAAAAATAATAATTAAAAGGGGAACCACCTCCTGATGCAGTGATATTTACTCTAGTGCACACCACCTAAAAACCTCAGGTACCAATATTTGTACATGTCTCATTTTTGGACAAACACTGACTTGACCGAGCACTTCCTTCACTAGAAACAGAAGTGGACCCAGAGGGGGACTGCCTTGCCTGACGTCACACAGAGAGGGAGTAGCTGACCTGGGGTTAGAACTTGAGTCCTAGGCCAGTATCCTTTTCACAGTTATGGCAATTGTGGCTATCTACAGACCTGTCCGCTGGGTCTAGTTTGGAAAAGCCTGACCAGGGATGTGGAGGCCAGGTGTCCAAAGTGGAACAAGCTCCAAGCTGGTCCTAAAGGAGACCCAAGAGATTGGCCAGGGTTTCAGCTTATGTCTGGTTTTCCAGCGGGGGCTGTCAGAAGAACTAACTGCTCTATGGGAAGGGAGTACAAAAAAAGGGGCAGCAGCCCCGGGCACGGAAGCTCATCTCTGTCTTTCTCTCTTCTTGCTGCCTTGGGCCTGGGTCATTTCAGACAAACCTCAGGTAAGATGAGACTGGGCTTCCCCGCCACTGCGGCAGCAGCTCCCGCCCTCCTGGATGCTGTCCCAGGGGTGAAAGGAAGAGGTGGGGAGGTACAGCTGGGAGTGTGGGGGATGGGGAAGGATGGGGAGGGAAAGGGCCCGTGGACAACTTGCATTTGCCCTGACACCCACCCTCCCTGCAGCTCTACACCCTCGCCGTGATAGGCCCAGGGCCGCCAGATTGCCAGCCAGCCCAGATCTCTCGCCGTTACTCGGACTTTGAGCGGCTGCACCGAAACCTGCAGCGGCAATTCCGGGGCCCAATGGCTGCCATCTCCTTCCCCCGTAAGCGGCTGCGCCGGAATTTTACTGCAGAGACCATTGCCCGCCGTAGTCGGGCCTTTGAGCAGTTTTTGGGTCACCTGCAGGCAGTGCCTGAGCTGCGCCATGCCCCAGACCTGCAGGACTTCTTCGTGCTGCCGGAGCTGCGGCGGGCACAGAGCCTCACCTGTACTGGCCTCTATCGTGAGGCTCTGGCACTCTGGGCCAATGCCTGGCAGCTGCAAGCCCAGCTGGGCACCCCCTCTGGCCCAGACCGCCCCCTGCTGACCCTGGCTGGGCTGGCCGTGTGCCACCAGGAGCTGGAAGACCCTGGCGAGGCCAGGGCATGCTGTGAGAAGGCCCTGCAGCTGCTTGGGGACAAGAGCCTCCACCCTTTGCTGGCACCCTTTCTGGAGGCCCATGTCCGGCTCTCCTGGCGCCTGGGCCTGGACAAACGTCAATCAGAGGCTCGGCTCCAAGCCCTGCAGGAGGCAGGCCTTACCCCCACACCACCCCCCAGTCTCAAAGAATTGCTTATCAAGGAGGTGCTGGACTAACCCTTGCCTAGATTTAAGGCCACTGTGAGGAGAGGGGCTGCCCCAGAATGCAAGGGAAGGACATGATGAGGACAGAACAGCTGGGAGGCTGCAGAGGGTGCTGGGAGCCCCTAGAAGTTCCAAAAGAGAATGTGAAGCAGATCAAGCAAACTTCTGCTGAGCTGGGCTCAGGATGAGCTTTGGCTGGGGCTGCCCTTGTGTAGTACAGGGAAATCTGACACAGCCTCTCCAGCTTATAAACAGCTGGGGGGCTGTGGCACAGGTCAGGGCAATGTTCCCTTGTTGGTAGGCCCCCAAGCTGGCAAGGCCTCTTGGCTGAAGGCCAGGGACTCTGCCCCTGGAGTCCTGGAGTTAAGGGATGAAGGCAAGGCTGCAGATCTGGCCCAGGGGAATTAAAAGCCAGCCACTCCAGTGGTATCAGTCTCTTTATTGGATGTGAGGGCCAAAAGGGACTGTAACTCCTGTCTCAGAAATGGGGATAGATGGGAGGTTCTTGAAGCCCCAGGTGAAGCTGGTACCTCTGGCTACAGCTTGCTCTCTGAGACCCGGGGCTTCACTCGGATCACGCCCTCCTGGGCACAGGTCACAGCTAGGACTCCATCCTGACGCCACAGCCGCCCATGGACCAGCCCCCGAGAGCCACCTGTGGGTGAGGTGAAGGGTGACGATGGCCTGCTTCAGAACAGCCAAATACACTTTTTATTTTTCCTGAAACAGAGTCTCACTGTGTTGCCCAGGCTGGTTTCAAGCTCCTGGGTTCAAGGGATCCTCCTGCCTCAGCCTCCTGAGTAGCTGGGATTACAGGTGCACATCACCAAGCCCGACCTCCAAGTGGACTTCTTGCAAAGGGTCTGGCCCAGGGCAGGGGTGCCCCACACAAGGGTGCACTGAGCGTCGTGGCTGCTCCAAATGCCCCTTCATGAGCTTATTATGGACCGTCATTGAGGGGTAACTCCTCCCACAGGAACCCCACTTGACAATTTAAAAGCACTTTCACACCTCTGCTCGCTTCCTCAAAAAGATCACAGAGGGAGGAGCTCTGAGAACAGTCTCCTTCAACAGCTCGGCCAAGCAGAACTGCTGTACCTCTGGCCACTTGTGTTAGGAAAACTATCAGCTCCCTGTATAATAAATCAAGCCAGGTCCTCCAAGTGGTAATTCATGAAAAATATTCCCACTACCACCACCAAGGGGAAGAAGGGACTCAGCAGAGAGGACCTGAGGCCATGAGATCTGGCCTCTTCCCTCCCCACCTGGAGACTCTCTTTCCCTTGCTGGCTTTGGGCCCAAGTTTGATGTTTATGAGGATGACTGCTGGTTTCCCTTACATAGAGCAGAGCTCACTCAGTTCTCACAGCAGCCAAATGAATCAGTTATGCATTGCCCAGTTTTCCAGACCAGGACTGAAATCCAGAGAGGGTCAGGAATTTGGCCCCATGATGAGGCCAAATCTGAACCCATGTCCTCAATTCAAGGTTATCAATCTTGGATTGTGATGCTATTGGTACTTGAGAATACCCCTTATCTGAGTATAAAGAGTCCTTAAGTTTTGTCCTTGGTTTATCAAGCAAAGCTTTTCTTCATTTGAAATGTACTCCCTTGGAAAGGAGGTCAGGGTTCTGAAGCTAGATATTGATGAATGAGTCTTGTTTCTCTCCCCTGCAAGGAAGGTCCAAGCAGGCCCTTAGGGACCACTGAATGCCCTGATCCCAATCAGGTTAATCAGAATCACTTAGAGAACTTAAAAATACAGTTTCCTGGACCTTATCCAAGACCTATTGAGTCAGAATCTTGAGGGTGGAATCAGAATCTATTTTGAAAAGGCATCCCCAAATGGCAGTCTGATGGGCTGCGAGTTTGGATACCACTGCTGTAATGTAACCCTCTTTGTTTAGATGAGGAAACTGAGGCTCAGACAGAAGATATGATTTGCCTATTGTAATACAAAGAATCTGAACTGGTTCTGGGACTAGAACTGGGTCCCTGGGAGAAGGTGAATCACATTTCCAGCACATTCTAGAAATTTAGAGCAGAGCGGGTGTCCCAGCCTCACCCTCTCATTTTGAAGATGAAGATGCCAAAGGCTGGGAGGGAAGGAAAGGAAGTGACCTGTGCAGTGCCACACAGGAAGTCAGGAAATCAGCATCACCTAAGAAAGCAGGCTCCTGCCACCCAAGGTCAGTGCCCTTGTCCCACACGGCCCCACACTCACCGGCCCAGGGGCTCTCGCATTCATAGAGCATCCAGTGGTCAGCTCGGAAGGGGGCGTGGAACCACATGGAATGGTCCAGTGAGACCATGAAGTGCACCTTGTGCTGCCACTGGTGAGGCAGCAGTGCAGTGCCCAAGAAGGCATAGTCGGAGATATAGGCGGCCACGCAGCAGTGCATCTTCATGTCGCCGTCGCCTGCAACAGGTCCCCATCAGCCCTGGGCTCCTGGGCTTTCCAGCTCAGGACCTGCAGGGAGGTAGGGGAAAAAGGGACTCCCGTGCATAGGTGTGCAGACTGGTTGCTGCACAAGAGCACCTGGCCTACAGTGTGTGTGTGTGACGGGGGATAAGTGAGATGGTGACTTGGGGAGGACAAGGGTGAGCAGGGACTGAAATTCAGTCTTCACCACCCAAGTCTCCCATGCTAGGCCCCAAAAGGGGTGTCTTCTTCCAATTTGCACAAAGACACTTTATAGTTAGCAGCAAAGCTGGACAACAACCCCAGCGAGGTGCCTTTTGCCTTCCTCAGAAAGGCCTTGTGTTGGGATTATAGTCACCTCCACATTCTCCCCATGCAAAGGGCTGAGAGGGCCCAGGTGAGAAGCTAAGCCAACTTCCCCATCATGCAGATAAGGAAACAGGCCCAGAGAAGGGAACTCATGTGCCCAAGGCCACACAGCAAATGAGTGGTAGACCCCTTGGAGAGTGGTTTCCTCCCATCCATGGGGTCCTCTTACCAATATAGCCCCGGGCTCGCACCCAGAACATCTGTTTGGGCTCCATTCTCTGCAGCTGGCTCAGGGGGGATGGGTTTACTGGCTTGATCTCAATGGGGACCTCCTGAGCAGCAATTCGGTTGAGCGCCAATGGGTACCTCTTTTGGAGGTTAGGGTCCCTGAAAGTAAAGGGAAGAGGGTAGGGGTGAGACCCAGGAAGAGAGGGAGTCACATCTGCATTGCCTCTTCTGACTCCCCTCATTCTTCCACAGGGACCCCTGATATCCCCAAAGCTCCCCTCCCCTCGTGGCAGGCAGGATAGTGCAGCGTTTGAATCCCTTCTTGGCCACTTACGAACCATGTGGTCTCGTGCTAATTAGTAATCTCTCTGAGTCTATTTTCCCATCTGCAAAATGTGGATAATGATAGTAACCTACCTCATAACCAACACTATGAAGACAAGATCATGAATATCTAACCAACACATCATAGTAATAAGGCATACCCTATAATATGCACTGTTCTAAGCATTGTACATACGATAGTATTCCTCACAACAACCCTGTGAGATAGGTACTATTATCACCCCCATTTCATCAGTGAAATAAGCACAGAGTCCAGGTAGCTTGCTTAAAAATTGGAGAGACAGGATTTGGACTCAGGCAATCTGGGTCCACAGTATGATTATTTTCTATTTTTTTAGAGACAGGGTCGTCTTCTCACCCAGGCTGGAGTACAGTGGCGCAATCAGCTCAGTGCAGTCTCCAACTCCCAGGCTCAAGCCATCCTCTTGCCTTGGCCTCCAGAGTAGCTGGGACTAGAGGTGTACGCCACTGTGCCTGGCTAATATTTTTATTTTTTCTTTTTTTTGAGATGGAGTCTAGCTCTGTCGCCCAGGCTTGAGTGCAGTGGTGCAATTTTAGCTGACTGCAACCTCCACCTCCCAGGTTCAAGTGATTCTCCTGCCTCAGCCTCCCGAGTAGCTGGGATTACAGGCGCCTGCCACCATGCCCAGCTAATTTTTGTATTTTTAGTAGAGATGGGGTTTCACTGTGTTGGTGAGGGTGGTCTCGAATTCCTGACCTCATGATCCGCCCGCCTCAGCCTCCCAAAGTGCTGGGATTATTTTTACTTTTTTTTGTAGAGATGGGGTCTCTTTATGTTGCCCAGGCTGGTCTCAAAATCCTGGCCTTAAGTGATCCTCCTGCTTCAGCCTCCCAAAGTGCTGGGATTACAGGAGTGAGCTGTTGTGCCCAGCCACTTCATTATTTTAAACACTCAAGAAACAGGCTGCCTGACTTGGCCTGAGTTACCAAACCCTACACAGTAGGGAACATTGCATCCCCCCAGGGGGAGGAGCCCATTCCAAGGAACTCCCTTCAATAGAGTGACAGCCACCCATAGTGCTCTGCACAGGTCCTGCCATTTTCACCCCATACTCTGGAGTGCTGTCGGACAGAACCTCCTATGATGATGGAATGCCTGTCTGCACAGCACACTATGATAGCCACTAGCCACATGTGACTATGGAGCACCTGAAATGTGGCTAATGCAACTGAGGAACAGAATTGTTCATTCTACTGACTTTGGTTTTTTATTTTTATTTTTTTATTTTTATTTTTATTTTTTTTTTTGAGACGGAGTCTCGCTCTGTTGCCCAGTCAGGAGTGCAGTGACTTGATCTTGCTTACTGCAACCTCTGCCTCCTGGGTCCAAGCGACTCTCCTGCCTCAGCCTCCTGAGTAGCTGGGATTACAGGCATGCGCCACCACGCCTGGCTAATTTTTGTGTATGTGTATTTTTAATAGAGATGAGGTTTCACCATGTTGGCCAGGCTGGTCTCAAACTCCTGACCTTGGGTGATCCACCCGCCTTGGCCTCCGAAAGTGCTGGGATTACAGGCATGAACCACTGTGCCCGGCCCTATTTAATTTTAATTAATGTAATATAGCCACAAGTGGCTACAGACTACCTTATTGAACAGCACAGATCTAAATTCAAGGTCCTTTAACAATGTCTTCCTTTCATTTCAGCAAACATTTGTCGAACTGCAACCACACACCAGGCCCTGTGTTTTTTCTGTTAATGATGATATAACTACAATTCACTGCCATTTTGCTAGTTAGTACTAGCACGCTAAGTGCCTTATCTCTCTTATCTCATTTAATCCTCACAGCAGCCTTATGAGGTAGGAATATGATTAGCACCATTTTATAATTGAGAGTACTGGCTCAGAGTGGGAAAGCAACTTGCCCAAACTCACACAGCTAGTAGGGACAAAATCTAGAATTGAATCCAGGCCTTTCAGGTTCCCAAACCCCCATCCATCCCATCATACTCTGCTGCCTCCCCAGTATCTAGCACGAGATAGAGACACTCTCTCCTTATGACACAGCTAAGAAGTAGGCAGGGCAGAAATGAGCATTCCCATTTTTTAGAAGAAGAAACTAGGGCCTTAGGGAGTTGGGCACTGTCCCACAGCAGGTGAGCGTTAACAGAGGCACGGCCCTGGCTAGAATCCATGTGTCTGTCCTTTGTCTGGACCCAGAGCTCTTTCCACTGCACCATCATTTTTCAAACTTTATTAGGTGTGATCCAAATAAATATATTTTAACAGGTATTCAAAATATCTAACATGCTCCCTGGTGATCTAATGGTTAGGGGAAAACACATATTTGTATTTTTGTACATATGTTTTATATACATAAAACATGCGGCCGGGCACGGTGGCTCACGCCTGTAATCCCAGCACTTTGGGAGACCAAGGCAGGTGGATCACTTGAGGTCAGGAGTTCAAGACTAGCCTGGTCAACACAGCGAAACCTGGTCTCTACTAAAAAAAATACAAACATTAGCCAGGCATGGTGGCGTGTGCCTGTAATCGCAGCTGCTTGGGAGGCTGAGGCATGAGAATTGTTTGAACCTGGGAGGCAGAGGTTGCAGTGAGCCGAGATCACACCACTGCACTCCAGCCTAGGCAACAGAGTGAGACTCTGTCTCAAAACAAACAAACAAACAAACAAAAACATGCACTAAGGCAAAGGCAGTGACCAAACACAGGCCATTGCGCTGCAGCTCTCCAGAGGACACTCACTCCTGGTGCACATTAAGTCCTAAGTTGCTGGACCAGGGGCCTGAGGGAAGAGAGGGAATCACTTAGGGCACTGGGGAGGTGATACTTAACAAGTGGTTACGGAAGTATTTATATATATATATATATATATATATATATATATATATAACGTTATATATATATATATAAAACGTTATATATATATATATATAAAACGTTATATATATATATATATAAAACGTTATATATATATATATTTTTTTCCTGGGTATGGTGGCTCATGCCTATAATCCCAGCACTTTGGGAGGCCGAGGTGGGTGGATCACCTGAGATTAAGAGTTTGAGACCAGCCTGGACAGCATGGTGAAACGCCATCTCTACTAAAAATACAAAATTAGCCGGGCATGGTAGCGGGTGCCTGTAATCCCAGCTACTTGGGAGGCTGAGGCGGGAGGATCACTTGAGTCTGGGAGTCAGAGGCTGCGTGAGCCGAGATGGTGTCACTGCACTCCAGCCTGGGCAACAAGAGCAAGACTCTGTCTCAAAAACAAACAAACATATATATATAAACAAACAAAATATATATATATATATATATATATATATTTTTTTTTTTTTTTTTTTTTTTTTTTTTCTTTTTTCAGACAGAGTCTTGCTCTTGTTGCCCAGGCTGGAGTGCAGTAACACGATCTCAGCTCACTGCAGCCTCTGCCTCCCAGGCTCAAGTGATCCTCCCGCCTCAGCCTCCCAAGTAGCTGGGACTACAGACGCATGCCCCCACGCCCGGCTAATTTTTGTATTTTTTTTAGAGACAGGGTTTCACCATGTTGCCCAGGCTGGTCTTGAACTCCTGGGCTCAAGTGATCCTCCCCCTTGGGCTTCCCAAAGTGTTATTATAGGTATGAGCCCCCACACCCAGGCCCAGCCTTATTTTTAAATTAGAGATGGAGTCTTGCTATGTTGGCGAGGCTAGTATCCAACTCCTGATCTCAAGCAATCCTCCTGCCTTGGCTTCCCTTGGGATTATAGGTATGCACCACTGCACCCGGCCAAGCCCTTCATTTTATACCATGACCCAGTACAGACACACACCAGAAACACACACGACTAAACCTCAAGTTTCACAAAAGGATTCTTGCCCTTAATACATACATATTATTCACTCCAGCATCTTCTTTTCTAATCTGTATTTTTAAAATGCTGGTCAAGACCCACTAAAGGATTCTATGACCCACAAACAGGTATCAGCTGCATTTTGAAAAGTCTGCCATGGAGCCTCCAGGTCTCTCACCTTAAATACTGGTCAATGAGGGTCTCACAGTCAAGCAGCTCTTCTGGTGGTGGCACAGTGGGCATGGAGAACTGGTGCTGCATGGGGCTGGGCTGGGCCTGTTGGAAGGAGGCCTGGCAGATGAAGATGGGCTTCCCATGTTGCACGGCCTTCACAGAGCGCACCGAGAAGCTCGACCCTGTTCGTGTCCGCTCCACTTGGTACAGTACTGGCACCTTCGGGTCCCCTGCAGTGGGCACAAGGACACAGTGGGTCCACAGGTCATCATCACAACGCCTGACAGGCACTCTACTACTCATCTTCCATTCCATTTCATCTCAGTGACTACTAACTGAGGTCTGCTAAGGTCCAGGCCCAGGGATAGAGAGAGACCACCAGGCCCTGTCATCAGGCTTCTCCCTGTGCAGGTGGAGCTTTTCTCTAACAGCACAAATAGCAGAGACATTGACAGATTCCTTGCATTCAAATCCTGGCTCCACCACTCACCAGCTGTGTGACCCTTCACTTCTCTGAGCAGTGTGCTCTTTTGCAAACTGGGGATCATCATGGTGCTCATCACTTACAGGATTTTAATGATAATGAAATGAGTCCATAGTTGTAAAGTGTTTAGAATAATATCTGGCACATAGCGAGGGCTCTGTATGTGTTTGTTAAATAAAATTAATACTCCTTGCTTCTATCTTGCTCCATCTATGCCTGGGATCTTGTCATCAGTCCAAAACCATTATTCTAGATCAGGGAGCAGTAAATCTAGCCTGCAGCCTGTTTACTATTTATTCTGCTGTTGTTTTCTTTTTTGAGAACAAACAAAGGCTATTTATTCAGAGCTTCTTCTTTTTTTTTTTTTTTTGAGATGGAGTCTTGCTCTGTCACCCAGGCTGGAGTACAGTGGCGTGATCTCAGCTCACTGCAACCTCCACCTCTCAGGTTCAAGCGATTCCTGTGACTCAGCCTCCTGAGTGGCTGGGACTACAGGGGTGCACAACTACACCCAGCTAATTTTTTTTTTTTTTTTTTTTTTGAGAGAGTTTCGCTGGGTCACCCAGGCTGAAGTGCAGTGGCACTATCTGGGCTCACTGCAACCTCTGCCTCCCAGGTTCAAGCCATGCTCATGCCTCAGACTCCTAAGTAGCTGGGACTACAGGCGTGCGCTGCCACACCCAACTAATTTTTGTATTTTTTTGTAGAGATGGGGTTTCACTATGTTGCCCAGGCTGGTCTCAAACTCCTGACCTCAACTGATCCACCCACCTTGGCCTCCCAAAGTGCTGGGATTACAGGCATGAGCCACTGCGCCCAGCCAATCAGAGCTTGTCATAGCAGGAAGTCAACCACCATCACTTGATTTTGGCAGAGACTTAGAGGCAGGCAAAGGAATGGGAATGTTCTGTAGTGGAAAAAAAGGCTTCAGGGATGCTCCGATTGCAGGCTGTTGGCATGGGGAAGCTGTTGGTGGGCTAACTAAAAGCACGACACCTGGCTGGGCATGGTGGCTCACACCTGTAATCCCAACACTTTGGGAGGCTGAGGCGGGCAGATCTTCTGAGACCTGGAGTTCAAGACTAGCCTGGCCAACGTGACAAAACGCTGTCTCTACTAAAAATACAAAAAATTAGCCAGGCCTGGTGGCACACACCTGTAATCCCAGCTACTCGGGGGGCTGCAGCAGGAGAATTGCTTGAAGCTGGGAGGTGGAGGCTGTGGCAGGAGAACTGCTTGAACCTCGGAGGTGGAGGCTATAGTGAGCCGAAATTGCGCCATTGCACTCCAGCCAGGGCAACAAGAGTGAAACTCTATCTTAGAAAAAAGTGGGACATCCTATGTGATTGGTTAGGGGTACATATTTGGCTTTCTCTAGTTGGTCCTAAGTTGGAAGCAGGGGCAAAAATTAGGGCAGCTATCAGTTATTAATCAAGTCCTGGCTTTGGAGGCCCAATTGTTACAGTGGTCATTATTTGGCTTGCTGGACTGGTTGGTAAAGATAGTGGTCTGACTTCCTACAAGTCTGACTTGTGGATAGTAGGCTGGCTTCCTGTGCTGGTTGCTGCTATTGTGCATCAGAGTTCTGTTTTTCTACATGGTCTAGCCATTGTCTGTTTGTTTTGTTTGTTTGTTTTTTGTTTTTGTTTTTTTTTTTTGAGACGGAGTCTTGCTCTGTCACCCAGGCTGGAGTGTAGTGGCGCGATCTCGGCTCACTGCAAGCTCCGCCTCCCGGGTTCACGCCATTCTCCTGCCTCAGCCTCTCCGAGTAGCTGGGACTACAGGCGCCCGCCAACACACCCGGCTAATTTTTTGTATTTTTAGTAGAGACGGGGTTTCACCGTGTTAGCCAGGATGGTCTCGATTCCTGACCTCGTGATCCGCCTGCCTCGGCCTCCCAAAGTGCTGGGATTACAGGCTTGAGCCACCGCGCCCGGCCCATTGTCTGTTTGTATATTCAGACTCTCCCAGGCAAGGGCCGTTGTCAGTCACTTCACCCCTGATGTATATGGAAGCCATTTGGTCCTTCACTGTCAGGTGTCTCTGCTCCAAAGCAGAGTGGAAGAGCCTGGGCAACACAGGGAGACTCTGTTTCTACAAAAAATAAAAAATAAAAATTAGCTGGACATGGTGGCATGTGCCTGTGGTCCCAGCTAATCAAGAGGCTGAGGCGGAAGGATCACTTGAGGCCAGGAGATCAAGGCTGCAGTGAGCCATGACTGCGTCACTGTGCTCCAGCCTGGGTGACAGAGCAAGACCTTGTCTCAAAAACCACAAGAACACCACAACCAGAGTAGAAGGCACTGGCCAGGGATAAGGCAGCCAACAACAAGCAGGTGAGGGAAGATTTGGAGAGGAAGAGAACTTCCCTGGTTTCCCTGAAGTTCTCACTTTGTCTGAGTCAGGCTGACCTTGGGGAACCCTGACATCTGGGCCATGAGACATCTTGGGGATGACTTTCAACCTTCAGATGAAAGAAGCAGGTCTAGAGAAGTGTTGCTTCCTTCACTCTGATTCAAATGGGGAGTCAACCAGGTACCAGGGCTCAAGCAACGGCAATAAACATCACTGTCTGAGGTCAACTGGCTTGCTCAGCTCTCTGTTATCAGGCACTGCCGCCAGCAGCGCTTCTATCAGAGTGGGAGCTCCTCAAGGTTAAAGGCATTTGAGGAGGGCTTACCAAGAGTCCAGACACTAGACGGAGCTACTTGTGCAGTCTGCTTTCAGACACTGGGAAGGAAGTCTCCCTCCCTACCACCAAACTTGGGGGGAAAAAACAAAAACAAAAAACCCTCTAATCCAATCCTTGGTCTGCAGGTAAGCTAAAGTGCAGATTCCTGAGGAGGATCACTTCAGTACTCTGGTCTACTTTTCAGTGTGAATGAGTTCCAGCCCTATTCTTGAAAATTGTTATTGGAACAGAGCAGGTAGGCCCTGAGGCATATTGAAGGGAGTTAACGATTATGGAGTGATGCAGGGTGCCAGACAGCATTGGACAGGAGGGTATGTTTTCTCATGTTGGTCTCACAATAACTATGTAGAGCCACTCTTACCCCCATTGTACAGATGAGGAAACTGTTGCCTTAAAACACAATTTTTTTGTAATAAAGTCATGCTCATTTGTTTACATATTGTCAATAGTTGCTTTCACTGGCAAAACCTAAAATGTTTACTATCTGGCCCTTTCTAGAATATTTGCTGACCTTGTTCTGAATTCTTCAAGCTCTAAATTTACCTCTGTAGAGAAAAACTAAAAACAAAACAAAAACCCAACTAATTCACATTCTTTCCTGGGCTTTTAGAAAAAGAACTGATTTGATAAATGGCCAAGGACCAACCCTCCCCCTCCCCCATAACATCTTTTATTTAAAAATGTAATTGAAGGCCGGGCGCGGTGGCTCAGGCTTGTAATCCCAGCACTTTGGGAGGCCGAGGAGGGCGGATCACGAGGTCAGGAGATCGAGACCATCCTGGCTAACACAGTGAAACCCCGTCTCTACTAAAAATACAAAAAATTAGCGGGCGAGGTGGTGGGCGCCTGTAGTCCCAGCTACTCGGGAGGCTGAGGCAGGAGAATGGCGTGAACCCCGGGGGGCGGAGCCTGCAGTGAGCCGAGATCGCGCCACTGCACTCCAGCCTGGGCGACAGCGAGACTCTGTCTCAAAAAAAAAAAAAATTAGCCGGGCGTGGTGGCGGGTGCCTGTAGTCCCAGCTACTCGAGGCTGAGACAGGAGAATGGCGTGAACCCGGGAGGCGGAGCTTGCAGTGAGCCGAGATTGCGCCACTGCACTCCAGCCTGGGCGACACAGCGAGACTCCGTCTCAAAAAAATAAATAAATAAATAAATAATAAATAAAAATGTAATTGAAACATCTTTTTTTTTTTTTTTTTTTTTGAGATGGAGTCTCAATCTGTCGCCCAGGTGGGAGTGCAGTGACGCAGTCTTGGCTCACTGCGACCTCCACCCGCTGGGTTCAAGCGATTCTCCTTGCCTCAGCCTCAGCCTCCCGAGTAGCTGGGATCACAGGCTCAGGCCACCATGCCCGGCTAATTTTTTTTTTTTTAGATGGAGTCTTGCTCTGTCACCCAGGCTAGAGTACAGTGGCACAATCTCAGCTCACTGCAACCTCCACCTCCAGGGTTCAAGCGATTCTCCTGACTCAGCCTCCCTAGTAGCTGGGATTACAGGTGTGCGCCACCACGCCCAGCTAATTTTTGTGTGTGTGTTTTTTTTAGTAGAGATGCAGTTTCGCCACATTGGCCAGGCTGGTCTCGAACTCTTGACCTCAGGTGATCTGCCCGCCTCGGCCTCCCAAAGTCCTAGGATTACAGGCGTAAGCCACATGCCCAGCCAAAAAACAGCATTGGTTTTAATATCTGATATAGCTGGCAGAGTCACACCACAAACAGATAAGAGCTCTCCCCTTTTTGCCTTGCAGCCAGGAAGCTCAGAACTAAACATTGTATGAAACTGCAACAATATGGCTTAGCCAAATTTTTTGACATGATCGCTTCTCCCAAATCCCGTTACTACTGGCCTAATGTCCTTTGACTTTCAATATTCCCATAATAACTACCAATTATTTTAGTATCTTGCAGCCTTTCAAGACACAAGCAAGGGCACAAATAATTATTTTTATTTTTATTTTTATTTTTTTGATAGAGACGAGTCTCGCGCTGACGCCCAGGCTGGAGTACAGTAGCATGATCTCAGCTCACTGCAACCTCTGCCTCCTGAATTCAAGCAATTCTCCTACATCAGCCTCCTGAGTAGCTGGGACTACAGGCACATGCCACCACACCTGGCTAATTTTTAGTATTTTAGTAGAGACTGGGTTGCCCAGGCTAGTCTCGAACTTTGTTGCCCAGGCTAGTCTCGAACTCCTGAGCTCAGGTGATCCGCCCGCCTCGGCTTCCCAAAGTGCTAGGATTACAGGCGTGAGCCACCACACCTGGCCAAATAATTATTTATTTTGAAATGGTGGCTTGGACACAGCTCATTTCACGCTGCTCCTGGATGGAGAATTTCCAAGAAAGAGGATCTTTTCCCCAGAACCTGGGATGGGTACCCTGGTAGCTCTCTCATTGTTTAGAATTATCGCCCAAGAGCGAAGCAAAGAAGCAGGAAAGAGTTTGGCACTCGAAGACACATAAACCAGGTTCAAATCCTGGCTCTGCCTCCTTGGGCACTGTGGGAGCTGGTTCCAAACCTCTTCGGTTCCCAGTTTCCTTAGGTAAGAATGATGGCAGGAATGCCTGCCACCCATGTTTACTTATGAAGACTAAATAAGATAATGCACACAACTATGCTCTGTATCATGCAAATTTTAATTATTCCCATAAGTTAATCATCAAAAACTAATAATATTTATGGAAAACTAGATTATGCCAAGCCCTGCACTAGATACACTGGTAAAGACTCATAGAATTCTTCCATCACAGGATGAAGAGATTCAGAGTTCAAGTAATGCCCCCACCCACACAAAACAAAACAGCCAGGTATTTCACTAGGCTGGAAGAATTACAATATCAAAAGGCTGGTACTTACAAACAAATTAAAGAAACAAAGCACATATTTACTCCCAACTAGCATAAAGATAAGAACCTGGCTGAGCCCAAGGTAAGTATTCAAATACTTAATAGCAGTGACTGGGGGCCGAGAAGAGGGGGGCCAATCAATACTCCTCAGGGATGAGGAGTAAGGGACAGGGGACAGTATGAAAAGTGTATTTACCATTACAGGGATAACTTTCATATTTACAAAATGAAGAGGGAAACCCCATGGTTTTCTTAATACAAATCACACACTGTAAAGGTCCACAAACTCTTCTCAGCTGGGGATCTATGCAGAACACATGGGGGCATCTGCTCTGGGGGTAACAGGGAAGGAAAGAAAACAGTGAGGGTTTTTTTGTTTTTGTTTTTTAGCATAGGTTTTGCTTTTATTTTCCTTTTTTTTTTTTTGTAGAGACAATGTCTGGATTTGTTGCCCTGGCTGGTCTTGAACTCCTGGCTTCCAACAATCCTCCGCATTGGCCTCCCAATGTGCAGGGATTATAGGCATGAGCCACCACACATAGGTTTTTTGTTTTTGAGATGGAGTCTCGCTCTGTCGCCCAGGCTGGAGTGCAGTGGCACCATCTTGGCTCACTGCAAGCTCCGCCTCCCAGGTTCACGCCATTTTCCTGCCTCAGCCTCCCGAGTAGCTGGGACTACAGGCACCCACCACCACACCCGGCCAATTTTTTTATATTTTTAGTAGAGACAGGGTTTCACCGTGTTAGCTAGGATGGTCTCGATCTCCTGACCTCGTGATCCGCCCGCGTCAGCCTCCCAAAAGTGCTGAGATTACAGGGGTTAGCCACCGCGCCCGGCCTCACACATAGGTTTTAAGTTACATTATCTGACCCCAGAGCTGTAATAAGCTGTAGAGATCATCCCACTAAAATACCCCTGGTCCCACCCTTCTCCATTTTTTTTTTTTTTTTTTTTTTTTTTTTTGAGATGGAGTCTCGCCCTGTCACCCAGGCTGGAGTGCAGTGGCGCGATCTTGGCTCACTGCAAGCTCCGCCTCCCGGGTTCACGCCATTCTCCTGCCTCAGCCTCTCCGAGTAGCTGGGACTACAGGCGCCCGCCACCACGCCTGGCTAATTTTTTTTTTGTATTTTTAGTAGAGACGGGGTTTCACCGTGGTCTCGATCTCCTGACCTCGTGATCCGCCCGCCTCGGCCTCCCAAAGTGCTGGGATTACAAGCGTGAGCCACCGCGCCCGGCTGCCCTTCTCCATTTTACAGGTGAAGTAAACCAAGCTGTAGGGTGGGGAGCTAACCTCACAAGGCTGCATGGTAAATTATGGACAAAGCTGAAGCTAGGCCCTACATCTTTGGTTTGTTTTTATTGACCCTATGCTCAGTTGACAAAAGAAGCCTTAGATCCCTTGACTCTCAGGCTGGTGCTCTCTTCTCCAACCCAAGCTGCCCCACCTCCGCACCTCTAGCAGAGGTTACAACACGCTGAGAACCTAGCACAGCACTCGGCACCAGGAGCTATGTTAAGAATGGAAGAACAGGCCGGGCGCGGTGGCTCACGCTTGTAATCCCAGCACTTTGGAAGGCCGAGGCGGGCGGATCACAAGGTCAGGAGCTCGAGACCACGGTGAAACCCCGTCTCTACTAAAAACACAAAAAATTAGCCGGGCGTGGTGGCGGGCGCCTGTAGTCCCAGCTACTCGGAGAGGCTGAGGCAGGAGAATGGCGTGAACCCGGGAGGCGGAGCTTGCAGTGAGCCGAGATCGCGCCACTGCACTCCAGCCTGGGTGACAGAGCGAGACTGCGTCTCAAAAAAAAAAAAAAAAAAGAATGGAAGAACAAAAGCCCACAAGGAGCAGTTAAGCAACAAAGTCTTGTGTCATTATCAGCCAGACATCAGGTACCCAGTGAGTCCCAGCAGGTGTGAGGTCCAAGGCTCATTGTTAGCCCCAGACCTTGTTCCACCCTAGACACCTCTTAGGGTGGTAGTGTCCGCCACCCCTCCCCTTGTCTTCCAGTCTCCCTCTCTTCCCTTTTGGCCTCAGCCCCCAAGGCCGGAAATGGCTGCTGGGCCACCAGGGTTGGGTTGGGGCAGGAAGTGGGGGGTTTACCTGCCCGAACAAAGTAGCAGTGCAGGGAGTGCACATGGACGTCTTCACTCACAGACTTGGCTGCAGCCACCAGGGCCTGGCCCACGATCTGACCACCAAACAGCCTCTTGGCCGGTACCCAGTAATGCCTTCCTCTGTAGGGAGAGGGGGAAAGAGGGAAAGACTTGGGAACTGGGCCAAATTCTACTACCCTCGCTAAGACTAGTGCATGATCTCTTCACCATATTGGGGTTTAAGATCCTTTTGAGAATATGGTAAAAGCCATAGGTCCTTTCCCCAGGCAAATATCCTTATGCATAAAAATCCTCTGGGCCGGGCGCAGTGGCTTACACCTGTAATCCCAGCACTTTGGGAGGCCGAGGCAGGTGGATCATTTGAGATCAGGAGTTCAAGAGCAGCCTGGCCAACATGGTAAAACTCCATTTCTACTAAAAATACAAAAATTAGCTGGATGTGGTGGCATGCACCTGTAATCCCAGCTACTCAGGAGGCTGAGGCAGGAGAATCACTTGAACCCAAGAGGCAGAGGTTGACGTGAGCCAAGATCGCACCACTGCACTCCAGCCTGGGCGACAGAGCAAGACTCCATCTCAAAAAATTAAATTAAATAAATATATAAATGAATAAATAACAAGAGTCCTCAGACATCAAGTCTAACTCCTTCAGTGTACAGAAGAGAAAACTGCAGCTTGGCCCCAGAGATGAAAATCCTTGCCCAGAATGTAGGCCCATTGGAAGCTGAATAATTATGTCTCGAGCCTCCCACGTCCCACCTGTTTGGCATTTTCTGTAACAATGAGTTACGAACAGCCCTCCGTGACCTGGCAGGTGGCTCTCGCCTGTAATCAATCCCAGCACTTTGGGAAGCCGAGGTGGGAGGATCGCCTGAGCCCACAAGTTCAAAACCAGCCTGGGCTCCAAAGTGGGGCCTCATGTCTACTAAAAATAAAAAAAGTTAGCTGGACGTGGTGGCAAGCGCTTGTGGTCCCAGCTAAATGGGAGACTGAGGCAGAAGGGTCACTTGGGCCCAGGAGGTGGAGGTTGCAGTGAGCCATGTTCGTGCCACTGCACTCCAGCCTGGACAACAGGGCCAGATCTTGTCTTCAAAAACAAAAATCAAATAGCCCTCCAAGAAGTTATTTATAATTCCTTAAGTGGAAGGAAGGGAGCTCAAAGTAGGATAACTTCCAGTAAAGCCAGGAGAAGCCTTGGAGGTCAAAGCTGTTAGAAGCCTTGTTGCAGAGGTCTGGCCACCGTGGCTCATGCCTGTAATCCCAGCACTTTGGCAGAGGTGGGCAGATCACAAGGTCAGGCGTTCGAGACCAGCCTGGCCAACACAGTGAAACCCCGTCTCTACTAAAAGAAGTTAAAAAATTAAAATTAGCTGGGCCATGGCGCGCCTGTATATCCCAGCTAATCAGGAGGCTGAGGCAGGAGAAATGCTTGAACCCGGGAGGCGGAGGTTGCACTGAGCCGAGATCGCACCACTGCACTCCAGCCTGGGCAACAGAGCAAGACTCCGCCTCAAAGAAAGAAGAAACCCTTGCTGCAGTCAAGTCCCAGGGATGCTGGGAAAGAAAAAAACATGCTTAGGCCTCAGAATAAGTAATGAGATACCAGACCCGCCAAATGGTACTGGGGACGGGATATTGTGAGAAGAAAAGGATACTGAAGACGCAAGGAGCTGCGGCGTCTGTTTTAAGGCTGATCAATCAGCTGTGTGCTCTTGGGCAAATCACTGCCCTCTCTGGGCTAGCTAAGGCTTAGGGCAGGCTGCCGAGCAGGGTCTCTCAGGTCACCACTATATTTGCTCAGATCTCCAGGACTACCTAGAGATGGGGCTGCGCAGACCTCGCGGCGAGGAGAGGAAGGGAGGAAGCCAGAGCAGAGAGGACAGCTCTGCTGGGGGCGAGTTCTCTCCTAATCGTGGCAGAGGGTGCATCCCACGCAGAGCCTCATTCAAGACCTATGAGGAGCCAGGGGCCCCGGGCGACGGCAGTCAAGACCAAGTTTCTGCCCTAAAGGAGGGGATGCTGGGCAGGAGCTTCCGGCTACCTGAAAAGATCCTCGTCCAGCGGCTCGAGGTTGAGCACGGTCGTGACCAAGACGCTACGGAGGTCCCTAGGGGGATCGCCGCGGTCGCCACAGCCCTGCCCATCTTCTGGGGCCTGCGGGGACGACATCTAGTTCAATGCTGCAGGCTCTGCACACCCGCTCCGCGAAAGACGCGGAGACACACACAGAACCTGACTCTTCCGGCAGATTGCCCTAGTAACCGGAAGTCTCCTGCAGACCCCGGGAAGGCGGAGTCTAGGTTATGATTGGTCAGGACTCCTGTCAGTCCACTGGTGGCTGTGGCCCTCTTTCTCCAGCAATTGGAGAAAATGAATGCCAATCTGCGAATCCTGTGTGTGACTGGATATGTCGCTGAGGGGGCGGAACCTCGGGACTGGATAATATGGACTGAGTGTCATTTCCCCTGTCAGATAGCAAATACAGCCCCTTCCTCTTGTATCCCGGTGAGGCCTAGGGCTCCTCCCTGAGTTCCAGAATAGGCCACCCAGTTGGGGCGGACCCTTAAGGCATTCTGGGCCCACGCCTGCCTATAAACCCTCATAGTGTGACCTTTGACCCCTGGTGTGATATTGGGCCCGGGCTGGGACCAGCCCCTAGTGTGGGCTTTGGGGGCGGCCATGGAGCTGGGCAGCTGCTTCAAGACCTATGAGGACTTCAAGGAGTGCTTCAGCGCCTACAAAAGGGAGAACAGGTGCTCCTTCATTCTCAGGGACTGCGTCTCCGTCCGCTTCCACAACCTCAACCATGGCACCTCCATCCGCGAGGACATCCTGTAAGGGCGGGCGGGGTGGGGTGGAGCGGGGCGGGGTGGGGTGGAGCGGGGCGGGGTGGGGTGGGGTGGGGTGGGGAGGGGCGGGGCAAGAGGGTGGGGAGGAGGCTGGACCTCCGGAGGGCTGCGTGGAGGAGGAGGGGTGCATAGGCACGCATTGGGCTGCGTGGCCATTCATTCAACAGGCACTCATTGAGCACCTGCTGTGTGCCTTGTGAAGAGAGCTAAGCCTCCACGGCCATCGGTTTTTGACCACCCACTTCACTTTCGCTCCATTCACAGGCTTTTCTGGAATTTATAACTGCAGTTTCTCCCATTGTTTTGAGCAGCTGCAGCAACCCAAATACAAAGTATGGCTTTCATAAACGGATAAAAACACCTTGGCGATAATTTCCTTCATCAGTCTCCTCTTTACAAAACAGTCACATGGTCATTTGAATGTTCGTTCGTTCATTCATTAAGTTTTTAGTTCTTATATGTTTGTTGAAACAGGGTCTCACTCTGTCCCTTAGGCTGGAGTGCAGTGGCACAATCAGCTCACTGAGCCTTCAACTGCTGGGATCAAGCGATCCTCCCACCTCAGCCTCTCAAGTAGTTGGAACTAGAGGTGCACGCCACCATGCCTGGCTAATTATTGTTGATTTTGTACTGACTAGGTCTTGTTATGTTGGCCAGGCTGTTCCCAGACTCCTGGACTAAGCGATCTTTCGGCGTCTCAAAGTGTTAGGATTACAGGCATGAGCCATTGTGCCTGGTCTATTCGTTCATTTTGTAAATGGTTTTTGAGCTCCTTATATTAACCGTTTTCAAACACTTTCCATGTGCCAGGCAGTGTTCTCTATGCATGCTTTACCCTGCAGGGCTTTTTTTCAGAATTA
Source organism: Nomascus leucogenys (assembly GCF_006542625.1). NCBI lineage: Eukaryota > Metazoa > Chordata > Mammalia > Primates > Hylobatidae > Nomascus > Nomascus leucogenys. The sequence goes on along the minus strand of NC_044393.1, from coordinate 18,197,178 downwards.
CAGATAAATGTTATTTTTTTCCGTTTGACAGATGAGAAGATTTGACAGGTGAGAAGTCAGGCTTAGAGGTTAAGACAGGAGTTGAAAACTCAGATGCCTTTAGGGATTAGGTGAAACAGCCCAGTGTGAGAAAGTTTTAACTTTGAATTTTACTTTAAGAAAAAGAATGATGAAATAGCAACCAACACCAGGTCTTTGTGCTAGGGACAACAGAAGTGTGAAATGGGCAAAATGGAGAGTAGATGCCATCTAATCAGCTCCAGCTGATGGCCGCCATATGAAAATAAAGATCTAGTGCTGCCAGAATTTTGGGCAAGAGTTGTCAGAAATCCACACTTTACGTGGATTTTCCCATTTAAAAAAATTGAATATCAGTTCGAATTTTAACTCAGAGCATGCGAGCCAACTCAGAGTTAAACCATATCCGAGTTTGAGACTTGGATTGAGATGCTCAACCAAAGCTCCTCAATTAGAGAGCCAGGCTATATTCTTTCCACTGTTCTGAAGTCTAGTGCTATGCTGGGTATAGATGACATAAAGATGAATGTGTTCAAACTATCCCCAGAAAACTAGGATAAACTTGAACTCAAGCAAACTGGTATGTGATAAATGCTTTAAAAGGAATGTGGGGAAAAAAAAAAAAGAAGAAGAAATGTACAGAGAAAGAAATAACAAATGCCTGGGAGGTGGGGAAAGTCTTCACACTGGAATTGATGGTTTCCCTGGGCTGTGAATGAATGTAGAGTGCTAGAGTAGATCTGTGGTTAATTACTGAGTACCATGGAGGCATTTGACCAGAAGTTGCTGTGCAGAAGGACCTGCAGGAGCAAAGACAAAGATACATGAAAGAAGGTTGGCATGTTAGAGTAACAGTGAGGGATACCATGTTTGGCAGGAGATGAAGTCATTTGCAGTCTAAGGGTCTTTAGGGACCATTGTGAGGTGTTTGGACCTTGTCCTTTGTGGGTAGGACTTTGCTAAGCAATGAGAGGAATACAAAAAAAAAAAAAAAAAAAATACAGTTGCCCCTAAACACCCTTCAGGAAGACCATCTCCGGTGTCTATCGCAAGGTGTGGCCCATAGCAGGCATTAAGTAATTATTGAATGAGTGAGTTATCAAGTACTAACCATGTGATTCAGGGAAATAGGTGCTGCAGGAACTCAGAAGAGAAAAATCACTGCGAGCTAGAGACGTAAGAGTGAAAGGGAGGCTTGAGCTGGGCCCCCAAAGATGGAGAGCTGTCAGACGGTGTATTGGTTTTCCCTTTGCCCCTCTAGCGAATTACCACAAGTTTAGTGGTGCAAAGCAACACAGATTTATTATCTTAGAGTTATTTAGGTTAGAAGTCAGGCACAGGTCTTACCAGGCTAAATCAAGATGTCTGCAGGGCTGTATTTCTTTCTGGAGTCCCTGGGGAAGAATCCATTTCCTGCCGGGTACGGCGGCTGATGCCTGTAATCCCAGCACTTTGGGAGGCCAAGGTGGGCAGATCACTTGAGGTCAGCAGTTCAAGACCAGCCTGGCCAACATGGTGAAACCCCGTCTCTACTAAAAATACAAAAATTAGCTAGGCGAGGTGGCACATGCCTGTAATCCCAGCTACTCGGGAGGCTGAGGCAGGAGAATTGCTTGCACCCAGGAGGTGGAGGTTGCAGCGAGCCAAGATCGCGCCATTGCACTCCAGCCTCGGCGACAGAGCGAGACTCCGTCTCAAAAAAAAAAAAAAAAAAAAAGAATCCATTTCCTTTCCTTTTCCACCTCCTAGAGGCTGCCCAACACACCTTGGGTCATGGCCCCCTTCCTCCATCTTCAAAGACGGCAGTAGCAGGTTGAGTCATCACATCACTCTGACCTTGCTTCTGTCATCACGTCTCTGACTCCCTCTTCTGCCTCCCTCTTCTACTTTTAAGGATCCTTGTGATTATATTGGGCCCACCCAGATAATCCCAGATAATTTCCCTATTTTCAAGTCAGCTGATAGCAACCTTAATTCTATCTGCAACCTTAATTCTCCTTTGCCATGTAACCTAACATATTCACAGATTCTAGGATTAGGACAAGGACATCTTCAAGGGACCATTCTGCCTGCCACAAGAAGATTAATATCCTGGAGGGAAAAATGGTGTGAGTCAGTACAGACATAAACATGATGTGCTTCTATTAGAAAACAGTGATGGGCTGGGCACAGTGGCTCACACTTGTAATCCTAATACTTTGGGAGGCTGAGACAGGGAGATTGCTTGAAATCAAGAGTTCGAGACCAGCCTGGGCAACAAAATGAGATCCCTGTCTCCACAAAACAAAATTTAAAATTAGGGGCCAGGCGTGGCAGCTCACACCTATAATTCCAGCACTTTGGTAGGCTGAGGCAGGCAGATGGCTTGAGGCCAGGTGTTCTAGACCAGCCTGGGCAACATGCCAAACCTCGTCTCTACAAAAAATACAAAAAGTAGCCAGGCATAGTGGTGTGTACCTGTAGTACCAGCTACTCTGGAGGCTGCGGCAGGAGGATTGCTTGACCTCAGGAGTCGGAGGTTGCAGTGAGCTATGATCACACCACTGCACACTACATTTTAGCCTGGGCAACAACAGAGTAAGATCCTGTCTCTAAAAAAAAAAAAAAAAAAAAAAGCAAGCAGTGATGAATGTATGTATGTTTGCACGCACACACAAAAGCCATGAGGAGACCTGCTTAGCTAGAAGGAAGGATTTATGATGGAGCAACAGGAAAGGAAATTGGAGGGTTGATAAGCAGGTTGGTGGGTTGGGGTTTGTTTTGTTTGTTTTAGGAGACAAGGTCTCGCTCTGTTGCCCAGGCTAGAGTACAGTGGGAGGATCATAGTTCACTGTAACCTTGAAATCCTGGCCTCAAGTAATCTTACTACCTCAGCCTCCTAAGTAGCTAGGACTACAGGCATGTACCCCCATGCCAGGCTAATTTTTTTTTTTTAATTTTTTGTGTGGAGACAGGGTCTTGCCATGTTGCCCAGGCTGGTCTTGAACTCCTAGCCTCAAGCTGTCCTCCTGCCTCAGCCTCCCAAAGTGTTGGGATTACAGATGTGAACCACCATGCTGGACCTGTTTTTGTTTTTGAAGGTGAACAATTTTAAAAGTGTTTTTGGGCCAGGCACAATTCAATCACTTGAACCCAGGAGGCGGAGGTTGCAGTGAGTTGAGATCATGCCACTACACTCCAGCCTGGGCGACACAGCGAGACTCTGTCTCTAAATAAATAAATAAAAAGTGTTTTTGAGTGGTTAACATAATTAAAAATTTTTTCAAACAGTACAGAAGGGACTAAAAGGGTCACCTCCACTGCATTAGCTTTTGTGTTTTTTTGGGGTTTTTTTTTTTTTTTTTTTTTTGAGAGATGGAGTTTCTGTCGCCAGGCTGGAGTGCAGTGGCATGATCTTGGCTCCCCGCAACCTTTGACTCCCTGGTTCAAGCGATTCTCCTGCCTCAGCCTCCCAAGTAGCTGAGATTACAGGCACGCACCACCCCACCCAGCTAATTTTTGTATTTTTAGTAGAGATGGGGTTTCACCATGTTTGCCAGGATGGTCTCGATCTCCTGACCCCATGATCTGCCCGCCTCAGCCTCCCCTGCTGGGATTACAGGTGTGAGCCACCGTGCCCAGTCTGCATTATCTTTTTTATCTATTTATTTATTTCATTTTTATTTATTTACTTACTTATTTTGAGATGGAGTCTTGCTCTGTCACCCAGGCTGGAGTACAGTGGTGCGATCTTGGCTCACTGCAACCTCTGCCTCCCGGGTTCAAGTGATTCTCCTGTCTCAGCCTCCCAAGGAGCTGAGACTACAGGCATGCACCACCACGCCTGGCTAATTGTTGTGTTTTTAGTAGAGACGGGGTTTTGCCATGTTGGCTAAGCTGGTGTTGAACTCCTGACCTCAAGTTGTACACCCATCTCAGCCTTCAAAAGGGCTGCAATTACAGCTGTGAGCTGCCACGCCCAGCCTATGTATTTATTTATTTTTATTTTTGTAGAGGCAAGGTCTCACTATGTTGCCTAAACTGATATTGAACTCCTAGGCTTAAGTGATCCTCCCTCCTCGGCCTGCAAAGTGCTAGGATTACAGGCATGAACCACTGTGCCTGGCCCACTGCATTATTATGTAGAGGCAATCAGCGTTACCTTCCTGAGAGATACTGAGGCTGAACAAACTTTTTTTTTTTTTTTTTTTCTTCTTTTGGAGACAGAGTCTCGCTCTGTCGCCCAGGCTGGAGTGCAGTGGCGCAATCTCGGCTCACTGCAAGCTCCGCCTCCCAGGTTCACACCATTCTCCTGCCTCAGCCTCTGGAGTAGCTGGGACTACAGGCGCCCGCCACCACGCCCGGCTAATTTTTTGTATTTTTAGTAGAGACGGGGTTTCACTGTGTTAGCCAGGATGGTCTCGATCTCCTGACCTCGTGATCCGCCTGCCTCTGCCTCCCAAAGTGCTGGGATTACAGGCGTGAGCCACCGCGCCCGGCCATCTTTTTGTTGTTTTAACACAAGTGGCAGCATGCTATTTAGACATAGCCTTCTGTACCTGCTGTACCTGGCTCTTCTCACTTACCAATATATCTTGGAAATTATGCCACTGTATGGGCAGTTTGATTTGACTTTTGTCGATTTCCTTGTTTTTTTTTTTTTTTTTTTTTTTTGGCAATTGTTGACTAAAAAGTTACTCCATGCTGGTGTCTGGAGATACGTTGTTGAAAAATATAAATTGAATCTCTGCTCTTGTGGAGACAAATACTAATCTATAATCACAGAAACAATAATTTCCTTAAAGTGGTAGTAGAGCTCCAAAGGAAAAACCCAGGGTGCCCTGTGGAGGGGTGTGGTGACACTTATTCTGGTTGTCAGGAACAGGGTAGGAGTGCTGGTTGACACCTTAAACCAATGCAGGCTCTTGCTCAGAAAAAACTATCAGCCCTGAGATTTTGCAGATACTTTACAAAGCACATTCACCTTTATTACCTGACCTGGTTCTCTGAATAACCTTGTCAGAGGCACATTTTGCTGTTCCCATTAAATTAGTTAATACATGTAAAGTGCTTACAACAGTGCCTTTCTCTACTAAAAATAAAAAAATTAGCCAGGCGTGGTGTTATGTGCCTGTAATCCCAGCTACTCAGGAGGCTGAGGCAGGAGAATCACTTTAACCCAGGAAGAGGAGGCTGCAGTGAGCTGAGATGGCACCACTGCACTGCAGCCTGAGCAGCAGAGCGAGACTCTGTCTCAGAACAACAACAAAAATAACAAGATTAGACCCAGCCTATTTACTGACAGAGCTCTTAATTGTTGTACTTAGCCACTGGGCTCTAATAGTCTTCTAATGTCACTTGTCCATTTTTCCCTCAACAAACTTGTAGTAAGAGGCTAAGTGTTTACTGTGGGCCAGGAGTACAAAGATGAGCTAGAGTACAAAGATGAGGAAATTGTAGGCTCCACACCTGAGGACAATAGCGGACTGAGATAGCTTAGGAGGCGGTGAATTCATGAGCAGCACAGGTCTTTAGCAGAAACAAGTTGACTGCTGGTTGTGATGTTATAAAGGACATTCTTGGATCATTTATTGCACACTGGCTCTGTGCAGAGCTCACTGTCTTGGGCTTTTTGAGTGATACGTGGGTGTCTTGGGGGACTGGAGGGTTGGTGGGGGAAATGTTTTTAGGAGGTAATTTAGTACATGTTTCTGCAGCCAAATACACATATTACTGGGTGGTCAGGTGAGATGATATTAATACTTATGTGAATATGTAGACATGAAGTTCCTTGATAAGCAAAGCAAAGCAAGTGAACTAATTTAAAGAAAACCATTTACAGCTGGATGTTGCTCACGCCTATAATCCCAACACTTGGGGAGGCCGAGGCGGGCGGATCACTTGAAGTCGGGAGTTTGAGACCAGCCTGCCCGACATGGTGAAACCAACTCTACTAAAAATACATAAATTAGCCAGGCGCGGTGATGGGCATCTATAATCCCAGCTACTCGGGGGCTGAGGCAGAAGGATCCCTTGAACCCGAGAGGTGGAGGCTGCAGTGAGCTGAGATCACGCCACTGCACTCCAGCCTGGGTGACAGAGTGAGACTCCATCTCAAAAAAAGTTTTGAAAATAATAGTGCAGGGCTGGGCGCGGTGGCTCACACCTGTAATCCCAGCACTTTGGGAGGCTGAGGCGGGTGGATCATGAGGTCAGGAGATCAAGACCATCCTGGCTAACACAGAGAAACCCCGTCTCTACTAAAAATACAAAAAAATTATCCAGGCATGTAGCCGGGCGCAGTGGCTTACCCCTGTAATCCCAGCAATTTGGGAGGCCGAGGCGGGCGGATCACTTGAGGTCAGGAGTTCAAGACCAGCCTGGCCAACATGGCGAAACCCCATCTCTACTAAAAATGCAAAGAATAGCCGGGTGTGGTGGCTCACACCTGCAATCCCAGCTACTTGGGAGGCTGAGGCAGGAGAATTGCTTGAACCTGGGAGCTAGAGGTTGCAGTGAGCCAAGATCATGCTGTTGCACTCCAGCCTAGGCAACAAGAGCAAAACTCTGTCTCAAAAAAAAAAAAAATTATCCAGGCCTGGTGGCAGGCACCTGTAGTCCCAGCTACTCGAGGCTGAGGCAGGAGAATGGCGTGAACCCGGGAGGTGGAGCTTGCAGTGAGCCAAGATCGTGCCACTGTACTCCAGCCTGGGTGACAGAGTGAGACTGCATTTCAAAAAATAAGAAGAAAATAATAGTGCAAATATTATATGGGTGGCTATGGCAGATGTAAAGGTGATTGGCAATTCTTTTTCTGGAAAAGCAATTCTTTTTCTGGAAAAGCTGGCCTAACGGTTAAAAGGAAGAGGTCTGGAGTGAAAGAGACTGCCTTTGCCCTTGACCTTGGGTAAAACTTAACCTCTTGACATAGTTTCATCGTTTACAAAATGAGAAGGGTGTGGCAATGATTAAGAAAATTCAGGGCCGGGTGTGGTGGCTCATGCTTGTAATCCCAGCACTTCGGGAGGCCAAGGCTGGTGGAGGTCAGGAGGTCGAGACCATCCTAGCTAACACGGTAAAACCCCGTCTCTACTAAAAATACAACAATTAGCTGGGTGTGGTGGCAGGCGCCTGTAATCCCAGCTACTCGGGAGGCTGAGGCAGGAGAATCGCTGGAACCCGGGAGGCGGAGGTTGCAGTGAGCCAAGATCACGTCATTGCACTTCAGCCTGGGCGACAGAGTGAGACTCTGTCTCAAAAAAAAAAAAAATTCAGGCTAGGGGGCAGTGGCTTATGCCTGTAATCCCAGCACTTGGGAGGCCAAAGTGGGAGGATTGCTTGAGCCCAGGAGTTCAAGACCAACCTGGCCAACATGGTGAAACCGTCTCTACTAAAAATACACAAATTAGCCAGGTGTGGTGGTGGGCACCTATAATCCCAGCTACTCAGGGGGCTGAGGCAGGAGGATCACTTGAACCTGGCAGAGGTTGCAGTGAGCTGAGATCGCACCACTGCACTCCAGTCTGGGTGACAGAGCGAGACTCCATCTCAAAAAGAAAATTGAAAATATTTAGTGCAAATATTATATGGGTGGCTATGGCAGATGTAAAGGTCATTGGGAATCCTTTTTCTAGAAAAGCTGGCCTAACGGTTAAAAGGAAGAGCTCTGGAGTAAAAGAGAACCCCCTTGGCCAGGTGCGGTGGCTCAAGCCTGTAATCCCAGCACTTTGGGAGGCTGAGGCGGGCGGATCACAAGGTCAGGATATCGAGACCATCCTGGCTAACATGGTGAAACCCCATCTCTACTAAAAATACAAAAAATTAGCCGAGCGTGATGGCGGGCGCCTGTAGTCCCAGCTACGCGGGAGGCTGAGGCAGGAGAATGGCGTCAACCTGGGAGGCGGAGCTTGCAGTGAGCTGAGATCGTGCCACTGCACTCCAGCCTGGGTGACAGAGCAAGACTCCGTCTCAAAAAAAAAAAAAAAAAAAAGAGACCCCCCTTGACCTTGGGCACAGTTTCATCCTTTACAAAATGAGAAGGGTGTGGGGATGATTAAGAAAATTCAGGCTAGGGGCAGTGGCTCATGCCTGTAATCCCAACACTTGGGAGACCAAGGTGGGAGGATTGCTTGAGCCCAGAAGTTCAAGACCAGCCTGGGCAACATGGCGAGACCCCGTTTCTACAAAAAATAAATTAACTGGTCATGGTGACATGCTCTTGTGGTCCCAGCTACTCAGGAGGCTGAAGCCAGAGGATCACTTGAGCCCAGGAGTTTGAAGCTACAGTGAGCCATGTTTGCACCACTGCACTCCTACCTGAGCAACAGAGACCCTGTCTCAAAAAAAGAGAGAAAGAAGAAAAGGAAAGGAAAATGCTTGTAGCAGCTAAAACAGTGCTCAGTAAATGTTGGCTGAAGCTGTAACTATAGTATGTAATAGAAAGTGGTAGTTATTTGAAAGAGAGTCAAAGATACATGCTCTGGGAATTACCACTAAATGACCAAAAGTTCATGTCAAAAAAATAAAATCAGATCAAGTTAGAAATTTTTTTTTTTTTTTTTTTTTTTTTTGAGACAGAGTCTCACTCTTGTCGCCCAGGCTGGAGTGCAGTGACGCTATCTCTGCTCACTGCAACTTCTGCCTCCCGAGTTCAAGCAATTCTCCTGCCTCAGCCTCCTAAGTAGCTGGGATTACAGGTGCTTGCCACCACGCCAGCTAATTTTTGTAGTTTTAGTAGAGACAGGGTTTCACCGTGTTGGCCAGGCTGGTCTTGAACTCCTGACTTCAAGTGATCCACCCACCTCAGCCTCCCAAAGTTCTGGGATTATAGGCATGAGCCACCGCGCCCGGCCAGAAAAATTTTTATTATGCACACAAAAGAACAGTTGGAGATTGGTAAGATGCTCCAGTCACTGTAATGAGGGCAGTGTTAATAAAGCCTAAGGAAGGATTTTGACCTTTTTTGTGATTGGCTGTTATACATTAACATTTCTGTTTACAGCCAGTAGAGCTGTTCAAACTGTTTTGTCTGTAGCTGATTCCTTTAATTTTACTGAATCATGCTGACAAGGATGTAAAGCTTTGTGTTCTGTTTATGATTGATTGGAGCTAGCATTTCAGGGAATCAGGATATCTTAAATTCTGGCTATGTGGCTATGGGCAGTTGGCCTTGGAGTATATCTAAACTGTGGCCTCCACTTTCATTTTTCTTGAAGCATCGCTATCAACTGGGAAGAGTCTGTGACTTTATGCCCAGTTTCCCCTCTCATATTTTTATGACGGTAGTTTTTCTTGTTGTTATGCCATTTGAGGGATTGATGTTTCTTAAACTATGAAGTACTTGGCTGTCCCTCTCCATTGCTGTTCAGGTTAACAGCCACCATTTGTAAATGCTTTGTTGGAGCTCATTCCTTCTCTGCTAGGAACTTTACAAGAATTGTCTCAATCCTACCACACCTTTGGCAGGACCCTTGTTATCAGAGTTTTCATTATCCATGTATCCATAGTTACAAGGCTATATAGAAAAGCAAAAGTCATCACACAAAAATCTTGCTAACAAACTACTTATAAAATTAGTCACTACTTAACCATCCCTCTGCTTATCCCTGCGAGTCCCATTAACATGTTTGGTAGTCAATTTCTGGCTGATGAAGAGATACATTAAGCATCAAGATAATGCAAATGTAAATAAAACTGACTGCAGACTGAAATGGCACATCTCTCAAAAGTTGTAGGACTAGGCGAAATCCCTGAAAGTGATGACAGAAAACCTTCAGCCTTACACCAGTTAACAAAGGAAGAAGGGACATCAACAAGGATGATGAGATGATAAAAACTTGAAAAGTAGAGGATTTGCCTAGGAAAAATTAAGCCCTTGGGAAACTTAGTAAAGCTAAGGAATATTCTGGAAAACCATCTTTTGTATGTCGCAAAAGTGAGACAGGAAATGAAGTAACTGTAGTGTTTGGGATTTTTTTTTTTTTTTTTTTTGAGATAGAGTCTTGCTCTCTTGTCCAGGCTGGAGCGCAGTGTTGCGATCTTGGCTCACTGCAGCCTCAGCCTCCTGAGTAGCTGGGATTACAGGCATGCACCACCGCACCTGGCTAATTTTTGTATTTTTAGTAGAGACGGGGTTTCACCATCTTGGCCAGGCTGGTCTTGAACTCCTGACCTCAGGTGATCCACCCGCCTCGGTCTCCCAAAGTGTTGGGATTACAGGCGTGAACCACTGCACCTGGCCTAGTGTTTGGGAAAACTATACTAGGAAAAGAATAGTTGCTTTAAGTCATTCTTTGATTATTCTGAGAATTGACATATAGCTGCCATTATAACCTACTTTTGCTAAATATAATAATAATAATTATTATTATTATTTTTTGAGACGGGGTCTTGTTTTGTCACCCAGGCTAGAGTGAAGTGGCACGATCTCAGCTCACTGCACCCTCCACCTCCTGCTGCAAGCAATTCTCCTGCCTCAGCTTCTCGAGTAGCTAGGATTACAGGCACAAGCCACCAGGCCGAGCTAATTTTTGTATTTTTAGTAGAGACAAGGTTTCACCATGTTGGTCAGGCTGGTCTTGAACTCCTGGCCTCAGGTGATCCACCTGCCTCTGCCTCCCAAAGTGCTGGGATTACAGGCGTGAGCCACTGCGCCTGGCCCTGCTAAATATAATACTAACTTTATAATTTTAGTCTCATTTTTAAAGGTAAAGTTCCACCCAGATCTTGTTTATCACTATTCCCTATGAAATGTTTCTGGGTGGCCGGGCGCAGTGGCTCATGCCTATAATCCTAGCACTTTGGGAGGCCAAGACGAGTGGATTGCTTGAGGCCCGGAGTTCGAAACTAGCCTGGCCACATGGTGAAACCCTGTTACTACTAAAAATACAAAACATTAGCCAGGCATGATGGTGGGCGCCTGTAATCCCAGCTACTCGGGAGGCTGAGGCAGGAGAGAATCACTTGAATCTGGGAGGCAGGGGTTGCAGTGAGGTGAGATCATGCCACTGCACTCCAGACTGGGCAATAAGAGCGAAACTCCGTCTCAAAAGAAAAAAAAAAAAAAGAAATGTGTCTGGGTTTGTTTTTGGCTGCAATTAGCTGAAAACCCTGACTCAAAATGGCTTATTGCAGATACTTAGAAGCCCAGAGGTGGGCCTCCAAAGGTCGTTGTCTCAGCGGCCTGGACTCTGCATTTTTCCACTCTGCCATGTTCAGGTCTCAGCTTTGTCCTTAGGAAGGTTCCCCACGTGGCACAAATGCAGGAGTCACATCCAGAAGAAAAAGCCTTCCTTGCCGGGCGTGATGGCTCACACCTGTAATCCCAGTGCTTTGGGAGGCCGAGGTGGGTGGATCACGAGGTCAGGAGTTCAAGACCAGCCTAGCCACCATGGTGAAACCCCTCCGTCTCTACCAAAACTACAAAAATTAGCCAGGCGTGGTGGAGGGCACCTGTAATCCCAGCTACTCCAGAGGCTAAGCCAGGAGAATCGCTGGAACCCAGGAAGCAGAGGTTGCAGTGAGTCGAGATCTTGTCACTGCACTCCAGCCTGGGCAACAGAGCAAGACTCAGTCTCAAAAAAAAAAAAAAAAAAAAAAAAAAAAAGGCCGAGCGTGGTGGCTGTAATCCTAGCACTTTGGGAGGCTGAGGCAGGCAGATCACGAGGTCAGGAGTTTGAGACCAGCCTGACCAACATGGTAAAACCCCGTCTCTACTAAAAATACAAAAATTAGCCGGGCATGGTAGCGTGCCTGTAGTCCCAGCTACTCGGGAGGCTGAGGCAGGAGAATCGCTTGAACCCGGGAGGCGGAGGTTGCAGTGAGCCAAGACCATGCCAGTGCACTCCAACCTGGGTGACAGAGGGAGACTCCGTCTCAAAAAAAAAAAAAGCCTTCCTTGGTTTCCTGCCAATTTCCTATCATGTTTCTTTGTCCCTAATTGGGCCAATATCCACGCCCATTCCTAATACAGTTACCTTAATTGGCTTAGATTAGCCCTGAAGCACATAGCGACGTGGGGGAGGAATGACAACTGAAGAAAATAGAAAAGAAGGGACAAAGGATGTTGAGTTGGCAACCAACAATTCCTGTTATAGCTTTTTAAATTAATTCACTTTAAGTGGTACTGATTATTCATATTATTATTTCCATATATAGAGAGATAAGAAATTGGAGGCCTAGAGGAAGTGAAGTGACTTGTCCAAGGTCACATAGCTAAGTGGAATTTTTTTTTTTTTTTTTTTTTTACTTTTTTGAGACAGAGTCTCACTCTGTCACCCAGGCTGGAGTGCAGTGGCACGATCTTGACTCACTGCAACCTCTGCCTCCTGGGTTCAAGTGATTCTTCTGCCCCAGCCACCCAAGTAGCTGGGATTACAGGTGTGCACCAGCATGCCCGGCTAATTTTTTGTATTTTTAGTAGAGATGGAGTTTCTCCATGTTGCCCAGGGTGGTCACGAACTCTTGGCCTCAAGTGATCCACCTACCTCAGCCTCCCAAAATGCTAGGATTACAGGTGTGAGCCATGGCGCCCAGCTACTGGAAGTCATGATGCAAGCTGTTGTTTGCATCATGAATTCCAAACTTAATGAGTGCTAGGTCGAAGTTATTTTTTTTCTGTTTCCCTTAATCTTCTATTGAGATATAACATGTATTGAAGCACAGAAATCTTTTGCAAGAATTCATTGAGCACTATAGGTATATTCATCTGTACTTACTGTCTCCCTGGTAAAGGCGTAAACTCCCTTCAAGATGGGGACAAGATTTTATACTTTCCTGAATCTTCTTTAGTGCTTATATCTAACAGCACTTAACCAGGATCTGGAGGGGGTCAACCAGTCTTGCTTCCTTCCAATCTACTCTGCAGATGTTTGTGTTTTTCTACTGTAACTACAGAGGTAAAGGAGCCAATGGTGTTTCCAGTGTCTGGCACATAATAGGTGCTCTATGAATGTCAAATGAATGACTGAGGCATAAAAAATTCTTCCTATGACATAAGTAGTATAATAGGAAGATCACTGGGATAGAATTTTCTTAGAAGACGTGGCTCCTAGTCCTAGCACTATTACTCTTACTAACTATAACTTTGGACAAGTCATTTGTTTAATTTCAAACATTTACTGAATTCTATGTACCAAATACTGTACAAGTTGTTCAAAAGGCTACAGAGTCTCTACTCTCAAAGTCTACTCAGGGGAGAGATTACACAGGAGTGAAACCCCATCTCTACTAAAAAAGAAAAAAATAGCCAGGCATGGTGGCAGGCACCTGTAATCCCAGCTCTTGGGAGGCTGAGGCAGAAGAATTGCTTGAACCCAGGAGGCGGAGGTTGCAGTGAGTCAAGATCACACCACTGCACTCTAGCCTGGGCAACAGAATGAATATCTGTCTCAAAAAAAAAAAAAAAAAAAAAAGGAAAAAAAAAGCAGTATGTTTAGAGATCCTTAAGGAAGTTTTGAACCTATCCAATGTGTTGGGAGTCAAGATGAGGAGGGTAAAAGTGGTAATTCAGAGAAAGGATAAATATTTTGAAGGAAGACAGGCAGCATAATGGTTAACTAGTCAGACTGCAGACAAGCAAGCAGTACAAATCCCATGTCCCCAGGTCTTAGCTGGAGGATTAAATCCCAGATTCTCATCCTTGAGAACCTCTTTAAGCTTGTTCTCCCATCTATAAAATGTAGATGATAATAGAATCCTTTTCCTACTGTAAAATGATGCACATTGGGGGCTTAATGTAGCCGGATATGTAATAAATCCTCAATACATGTAGCAGTGGTAGGGGAGAACTAAAAGACTTGTTAACATATTGGATGTAGGTGAGAAAGAAGAATCAAAAAGAATATCCAGGTTCCCGCCCTGGGAGGGGCAGACATAAATGGAGCCAGGAATGGTACAAGGAGCTTTGTGGTGGGCACTCACTAGTACCTTTCTTTGGAATAGCTCAACCAATGTTCACGAAGTACACATAAAGTCAATATAACTTGATGAGCTGGAGTTAGGCTAAGATGTCGAGTCAGCAGAAGAGTAGTACCCAACTAAGGGCTTGAGGAAGGCTTCCTAGAAAAGATGATGGGTGCATGTAGTCCTGAAGGATGAGCAAGCTTTGCAAGGAGGGAAGGTAGGAAGGGCATTCCAGACAAAGGGACAAACATGCACAAAGGTGAGACAGAGCATGTTGAACACACAAAGTTGTAGGCATTTTGTCTTTCTAGGACACAAAAAACAAGGTGATGAAAACAAGGCTGGAGAGACAAGCGGAGACCACACAGTGGTCACCCCTCACTGGCCTCGCTATACTACTGGACTGCTCCAGCCCTTCCTGGCCCAGAGCTAGAGATGGCACCACCCCCACACTGTGCACGCAATAGGTACAGACACTCTTAGCCCCAAGCCCCTCCACCCTGTTACTGTGAGACTCACACATCCTGTTTTCCCAAGCTTGCCCCACAGGATGAGCAAACTGGACCAGCTGGATTAGAGTATTTGGAAAAGTGCAGGTGGGGCTTCTAGGCTATGCCATGTCAGGCCAGGGGGTGAAATTTTTTTCCCTTCCCCTGGTCTTTGGGCTGGGGCACTCCCTGAGGAGGGAGGGGTGTGACCCGTCCCACCCATTGGTGGTCCATGATCCATTCGTCCAGTACATCATCCATAAGCATCTGCTGGGCCGGGTGAAGTGGCTCACGCCTGTAATCCCAGCACTTTGGGAGGCCGAGGTGGGCGGATCATCTGAGGTCAGGAGTTCCAAGACCAGCCTGGCCAACATGGTGAAACCCCATCTCTACTAAAAATACAAAATTAGCCGGGCATGGTGGCGCACGCCTATAATCCCAGCTACTCGGGAGGCTGATGCAGGAGAATCACTTGAACCCAGGAGGCGAAGGTTGCAGTGAGTCGAGATCGAGCCATTGCATTCCAGCCTGGGCAACAAGAGTGAAACTCCATCTCAAAAAAACAAAAACAAAAACAAAACAACAAAAACAAGCATCTGCTGAAGGCGCAGCATTGTGTTAGAGGCTTGGACTACCATGAGGAATAATAGTCCTGACACTTGAGGACATCCCCATCCAATTAGAAAGGCACTTGGATAAACATCTAAGAAAATGTCACAAGGCATAAAACCTGTAATAATAACAGCTAACTTGTATTTAGCGTAAACAAAAGGCTGAATCAGGCTTTGGACTAAATATTTTGCCTGTGGCTCATTTAATCTTAATAACAACCGTAATGAGATTATCTCATTTTATGATGAGGAAACTGTATACAAAGAGGTGATTGACTTGCCTAAGTTTGAACAGCTTATGAGTAGTAGAGCCAGTATTCAAATCCAGTCAGCCTCCAGTGTCCCCTCTCTTTAGCCATTAGATATAGTGCTACCCAGAGAATGTGCTAAGCCTTATAGATAAATGCTATTAATTCAGAGGCAGGAGCAATTACTGTGGCTTGGGGGCATCCACAAAGGCTTTCTAAGACGGTGACACCTGATTTGGACCTTGAAACTGGTTGAATAGAGATAAGAACAGATACTCAATTTAACTGCCCTGTCTTTTGAATCATCACTTTAAGCCTAGAATGACAAAGCTGGAAGAGACCCTAAATATCATCTAGCCCCGTGGTTATCAAATTTTCATAGGATGTGGACATTTTTCTTCAAATGAAACATGAGCAGAAGCCAGATGCAGTGGCTCATGCCTGTAATCCCAGCTACTTGGGAGGGTAAGGTGGGAGGATTGCTCAAGCCAGAAGTTCGACACCAACCTGGGCAACAGTGAGACCTTGTCTCAAAAAAGAAAGAGGCTGAGCGTGGTGGCTCACGCCTGTAATCTCGGCACTTTGGGAGGCTGAGGCGGGTGCATCACTTGAGGTTGGGTTCGAGACCAGCCTGGCCAACATGGTGAAACACTGACTCTACTGCAAATACAAAAATTAGCCAGGTGCACTGTTGCACGCCTGTCGTCCCAGCTACCTGAGAGGCTGAGGCAGGAGAATCGCTTGAACCTTGGAGGTGGAGGTTACAGTGAGCCGAGATTACACTACTGCACTCCAGCCTGGGTGACAGAGTGAGACTGTCTCAAAAAGCAAGATGAGCAGTAATCTTGTCTCTTCAAAAGGAGGACCAAACATTCATTCCCTAGCCCCAAAAGGCCCTGAAAAGTTCAGTTGAGAACCACTGATCTAGTCCAATGTCCTTGGAGCCTCACTTTTATCTTTGCTATCGGAGAAGGAAGAGACAGCAGTAGTTCCCAAAAGACAAACAATGGGGACATTTTAAACAGGAGAGTAACCAGCTAAGCACTCTGCTGCTGCTCTTTGTCTATTTGCCCTCTTGTCCTGCCTCAGGGTGAATTGTTGGCAGCTGCAAATGGCAACCAAGAGAGAATGGAGTGGGGGCTTAGAAGTGCAGTAGAGCAATATGAAGGGAGCTGGAGTTGGAGAGGCTCTTAAAGAAAGAGCTGAGTACTTTGGGACTGGAGAGTTAATGTAAATCTCTTCTTGGTTCATGGGGATTTTGTTGTTGTTGTTGTTATTGTTTTTTTCCCCACAACACAACCCTCAGGAGATCCTGAGAACACGTGCCCTGATTTGGGGAGTTTTAATTTTAACTTTTTTTTTTTTTTTTTTTTTTTTTTTTTTTAGACAGAGTGTCACTGTCACCCAGGCTGGAGTGCGGTGGCGCGATCTCGGCTCACTGCAAGCAAGCTCCGCCTCCTGGGTTCACGCCGTTGTCCTGCCTCAGCCTCCCAAGTAGCTGGGACTACAGGCACCTGCCACCACGCCCAGCTGATTTTTTGTATTTTTAGTAGAGACGGGGTTTCAGTATGTTAGCCAGGATGGTCTCAATCTCCTGACCTCGTGATCCGCCCGTCTTGGCCTCCCAAAGTGGTGGGATTACAGGAGTGAGCCACCACGCCTGGCCAAAAATTTTTTTTAGTTAGAGACAGTCTCTTGCTGTGTTGCCCAGCCTGATCTCAAGCAGTCCTCCCACCTTGGCCTCCCAAAGTACTGGGATTACAGGTGTAAGCTACAGCGCCCAGCCTTCCTTCTTTCCTTAATTCTATTTGTTTGTTTGTTTGTTTGTTTGTTTTTGAGACAGGGTCTTGCACTGTTGCCCGGGCTGGAGTACAATAGTGTGATCTCGGCCTGCAACCTCTGCCTCCCAGGTTCAAGCGATTCTCCTGCCACAGCCTCCCGAGTAGCTGGGATTACAGGTGCCTGCCACCACACCTGGCTAATTTTTTGTATTTTTAACAGAGACAGGGTTTCACTATGTTGGCCAGGCTAGTCTCAAACTCCTGACCTTGTGATCTGCCCTCCTTGGCCTCCCAAAGTGCGGGGATTACAGGCGTGAGCCACCATGCCTGGCCTTCCTTAATTCTATTAATATATAAATCCTTTTCTTTTTTAAAAAAACAAAAGAGATAGACTCTTGGTCTGTTGCTTAGGCTAGAGTACAGTGGCACAAATCAGAGCTAACTGCAGCCTCAAACTCCTGAGCTCAAGCAATCCTCCAGCTTCAGCCTCCCGAGTAGTTGAGACCACAGTTGAGAACCACTACACTTGACCCTACGGGGTTTTTTCTGTTTGTTTGTTTTTTGTTTTTTCGTTTTGAGACGGAAGTTTGCTCTTGTTGCCCAGGCTGGAGTGCAATGGCGCGATCTTGGCTCACCGCAACCTCCATCTCCCGGGTTCAAGCGATTCTCCTGCCTCAGCCTCCTGAGTATCTGGGACTACAGGCATGCACCACCATGCCTGGCTAATTTTGTATTTTTAGTAGAGTCGGGGTTTCTCCATGTTGGTGGTCAGGCTGGTCTTGAACTCCAGACCTCTGGTGATGTGCCCATCTCGGCCTCCCAAAGTTCTGGGATTACAGGCCTGAGCCACCGCGCCCAGCCGTTTGTTTTTTTGAGACAGGGTCTCACTCTGTTGCCCAGGCTGGAGTGCAGTGGCATGAACATGGCTTACTGCAGCCTTAACCTCCCAGGCTCAAGCGATCCTCCCTTCTCTGCCTCCTGAATAGCTGGGACCACAGGAACACACCACCACACCTGGCTGATTTTTAAATCTTGCCATGTTGCCCAGGCTGGTCTCAAACTCCTGGGCTCAAATGATCCTCCCGCCTCGGCCTCCCAAAGTGCTGGGGTTATAGGCATGAGCCACTGTACCCAGCCTCCTTCAGGGTCTTATCTTTATAAGGGGTGTCTTATCTTTATAAGGGGTGGGGGGTGGTCAGCACCTTTCTCATTGTCACCTCTACTTTCCCTAGGTACGTGCAGGTGAAATTTGTCTGCATTCGGACCCAGTCAAACAGGAAGAGAACGCGAGAGGCAGACATGTGCCCAGCGTACTTGCTCCTAAGGTACAACGAGAGACTAGATAGACTATTTATCAGTGAACTAAACACACAGCACATACATGGTGACTCTAAAGTGGCTAGTCCTGGAGGAGACACCACTGGCAAATCTCAAAAGACAATGTGCCTGCAGAGACTCCAGCCTGTGCAGCCCACAACCAAAAAAGACCTTGACACTGCCGAGAAGTCCCTGGTTGAGCCATTGTTTTGCCTAGATAAGGTACAAGTGTCCTCAAAGCCAGAGCAGGAAGGCATCACTCCTTCTGACCTGGCCAAGATAGCAAAAGTGATGAAGAACTTTCTTAAGGTAGATGAGGGTTCCATGGCTTCCTTCAGTGTGGGTGATAGCCAACACCTGGACCGGCTCAGCTTCCAGAGCAGTAAGATGAGCGACCTGTTCATCCGCTTCCCAGAGAATCTCTTGCTACACCGGGTGGAGAACACCCAGGGCCACATCCTCTATGCTTTCTTGGTGGAGAATAAGGAACGAGAAAGTCGAGTGGTGCACTTTGCTGTGCTCAAGGCGGAGACAGCCACCTCTGTGGCCAAGATGCTGGGCATCTTCACAGAGTTCAACTCCGATTGGCCCAAGGTCAAGGTGGTCTTTGTGGACCCTTCCTTCCATCACCGAGCTATCCTGCAGGAGATCTTTCCTGCTGCCCGCATCCTCCTTTCCATCTACCACACAACCCGACTCTTGGAGAAGAAGTTGCATCGTAGTTCAGCAAATCCGTCCTTTAAAAGGCTCATGAAGGAAGCCCTGCGGGAGGCTGTGTTTGTCACTTCCGAAGCCAGCCTGAAAAATCTCTGCAAGATGTCCCAGGCCCTACTGGATGAGGATCTCTTCAACTTCCTGCAGGCCCACTGGTTCACCTGTGAACTGCTGTGGTACATGCATGTTAGGAAGGGCCTGCTTGCGTGTAACACCTACATGGACAGCCTAGACATTGTCACCAGCAAGGTGTCAAGCCTCTTTCGGGAACAGCAGTCCCTGCTGGACTGCATCCTCTGCTTTGTGGATTACATAGACTTCTTTAACACCAAAGGCTTGAAGAACTTGCCCACAGCTCCTCCCAAGCTAAAGAGAGCTCGGCCGGCAAGCATGCCGCTGAAGTCCAAGAAGGCTTTTCAAATCTGTGGAGAGAGCCTTACCAGCCTCCCTGTAGAAGAGACCAAGCCAGACCCACAGCAGGTACAGGTACAGCAGCAGTCACAGGTGCCGCCCTCGCAGGTTGGCATGCTGGACACCTTGCACCAGAGTGGCTCTGAACTAGCCTACAAGCTGTGCCACAATGAGTGGGAGGTGGTACAGAACTCCACCCACCTGGTGGACATGGCTGGCTCTTCAGTGGATGTTCAGCTGCTAGAGGACTCTCACCAGGTTAGCAAAGATGGCTGTAGCTGCAGCTGTTCCTTTCAACAATGGTACCACCTGCCATGCCGACACATTTTGGCTCTGCTGCACACCAGCCAGCAGCCGGTTGGTGAAGCCATGGTGTGCCGCCGATGGCAGAAGAAGTACCAGCACCTCCTTGGGCCCAGTGGGGAGCTCCAGGATTGTGGCGTGGTCCCAAACACAGGCCAGCCTGAGAAGCAAGGACGGAATGACATGATTCAGGACCTAAGCAGAGAGTTAGCAAACCTGCTCATGCAGACCGAGGGGCCAGAGCTGGAGGAACGCTACTCCACCCTGCGCAAGATTGTGGATATCTGGGCCGGCCCCTCCCAGCCATCTGAGTTCCTTCAGCAGCCAGGAGACTTTAAGGACGTGGGCTGCCTCCCTTTCCTCTGGGGAAAGCAAGAAGAAGGGGAGGGATTCCTTCCTGCTACAGCTGTGATGCATTATTGAAGCACTTTAGCTGAAGCATTGGACCACAAACACTTCTTGGAAGTGTGAGAGTTTAAAGTGAGCAGGACATACTAGGGGTCAGCATTTTAGCCAATGTCTTCCTAGGTAGGGCTAGGAATATTGTTACAGTAGAGAGGAAAGGAACTCCACTGTGTGACAGTCCTTTCAATCTGCCCCTTTTCAGCCCTACTTTTGGCATTCCTTGGGAGCCTCAGTCGTTGTTCAAGGCCAAAGTTATCTCCGTGCTGCAAGGTCACCCTCTTCCTCCCCCAGCCCCTGAGATCAGATCTTATTTGCCCTGCAAAGATGAATCCCTGCCTCAGGATAGGGTAAGACAAAATTGGTCTGGTAAAAGGGCCTGTTTTCGGGGACAAAGGGAATGAGGATGATCTTTGGCTGTTGCTGCTCTTTATGAAGAATCTTATTTGTAACTTTTTATTCATATTAAAGTTGTTTTTAATAAAATTAAATAAACAAGGGAAATGTGTTCTCCTTGATCAGGGAAGGAAGAGGAATTGCATAGCAATAGGACTTGACTTTACAGTTAGGAAGTGGGTGCTCTAGGTGGATTTATTAATTTTAAAGAAAATTGAGGCCGGGCGCAGTGGCTCACGCTCGTAATCCCAGCACTTTGGGATGTCGAGGCGGGTGGATCATCTGAGGTCAAGAGTTCGAGACCAGCCTGGCCAACATGGCGAAACCCTGTTCAACTAAAAATACAAAAATTAGCCAGGCATGGTGGCACACCTGTAATCCCAGCTTCTTGGGAGGCTGAGACAGGAGAATCACTTGAACCCGGGAGGCAGAGGTTGCAGTGAGCCTAGGTCACGCCACCGCACTCCAGCCTGGGTGACAGAGTGAGACTCTGTCTCAAGCAAAAAACAACAACAACAACAAAAAAAAAGAAAAAAAATTGAGTATTAGCAACCTAATGGGGTTGTGGAGCCAAATAGAACCTGATGCCTCACATTCAAGGATTTGGCAATCTGCGTCTTACTTTGCCCCCTTCCTACAACCAAGCCTTCAAGGTTGATTTCAGGTTTCCTTATATTCTAGTGGGAAGAGGCCAAATAGACTGGAGGGTGTGGGGGAAAAACCTGAATCTTAGACTTGACTGCCAGCAACTTGCTGGGGAACTGTGGGCAATTTCTTTGACCTCAGTTTCTTCTTTAAAAATTAGCATGTTGGCCTGTTCTAATCCCAAATTTCCCCTCTAGGTTTACATAAGCACCTTTTTTTTTTTTTTTTTTTTTTGAGATGGAGTTTCGCTCTTGTTACTTGTTGCCCAGGCTAGAGTGCAATGGCAGAATCTCGGCTCACTGCAACCTCTGCCTCCTGGGTTCAAGCGATTCTGCCTCAGCCTCCCGAGTAGCTGGGATTATAAGCATGTGCCACCACACCCGCCTAATTTTTTGTATTTAGAGATGGGGTTTCACCATGTTGGTCGGGCTGGTCTTGAACTCCTGATCTCAGGCAATCCACCTGCCTCAGCCTCCCAAAGTGCTGGGATTAAAGGGGTGACCTACCACACCCGGCCCAATAACATTTTCGATGCGTAAGTACCAACACTGATTCGATGTTGCTAGTTGGTAATCTTAATCCTCCAAGGCCTGGTAAACACCCAGCTTTCTAAGTCTGCCATCTTCAAGGGAACTGAGGACAAGAGACCAGTCAGTAGGCCCTTGCACTAGTGTAGTAGGACCCTAAATAAGTCATGGCACCATTCTGTAGAATACTGGAGGGGGTCGGGCTAGAGAATGCCAAGTTTTGGCTTGTTTAAGGGGATCTGGATTTCCTCAGCTCTAAAGGTTGGGCTCCCGATCCCCGAAGGAGGAGTAGAATTTGAGACCTGGAACTCAGTTTCCCCATAAGGTAGAATATGCGTTACGACTATATATGCACCGTTTCCTAAACTCCAGGGGCTTTAGAGTTTGACACACACACACATACACATACACACACACACACACACAAAACAAAACCCGCGGTGGCTCACGCCTGTAAACCCAGCACTTTGGGAGGCTCAGGTGGGCGAATCACGAGGCTAAGAGTTCGAGACCAGCCTGGTCAACAGGGTGAAACCCTGTCTCTACTAAAAATACAAAAAATTAACTGGGCGTGGTGGCGGGTGCTTGTAATCCCAGCTACACAGGAGGCTGAGGCAGGAGAATCATCGCTTGAACCCGGGAGGCGGAGGTTGCTGTGAGTCGAGATCTTGCCACTGCACTCCATCCCAGGCGATAGTGCAAGACTCCATCTCAAAAAATATATATATATAAAAATATATATATTATATATAATATATATTAAATATATATAATACATATTAAATATATAATATATATTAAATATATAATATATATTAAATATATAATATGTATTAAATATATATAATATATATTAAATATATAATATATATAAAATATATATTAAATATATAATATATATAAAATATATATAATATATATATTAAATATATATATATATAACTGCTATTTATTTTCCTTTTCATTTTCTGCCTTTGAGGGAGTTTCCATAGTAACGTGTCCTTCCAGTCGCCTAGCCTGAAGGGAGGCCCCAGAGCTCCAGCTTCAAGGCTCAGCTCTCCCAGGTCCAAGTGTCTTTACTTCCAGCCAGCTCCTTGTAACCCTGGCAACACGGCCCGCCCGCAAATCGTCACGCTACGATTGGTCCGTGGCGCTAAAGCGTGAACGCGAATTCCTCAGACATTGGTCCGAGTCACTGCGATGCTGACGCTGTGGTTGGTGAGTTTGGATGTCAGTCAGAGTCGGAGGCAGGGTCAAATAGGGAGAAATGGCGACGGAGCCTGGCTGTGGGTGAGTGCTTCCTGAAGGGGTGGAAGTGTGAGACAGCGGATCACCGCAGTCAGCCGTCACACATCTCCCAAAGGGGTAGGAGGGAGGTTTTCTTCTCATCCAGCTCCAGCTGGACTCTGGGAACGTCAGACATCCACATCTGCCACCCAGGTTAGAGGTGAGAGGTCAAAGGCCGTATTCCCTCTCTGTTGGTTTTTGGACCCCAGGTACTGTGGACAGCGGTCAGGATCCCGAACCAAAGACTCAACTTTCAGCTACTTACAGAGTAATGGTGGGCAAGTCACTTAGCTTCTTTGAGCCTTAGTTTATCATCTGTAAAATGAGGACAGTAACTCGGTCTGGGGCCAAATAGAGGAAACAATGGAATAGAGTATTGCTGCTAAAAGAGGGATATAGTAGAGGCAGGAGAAGCTATGTATATTTGTTAGCCATATTTTATGGTGGAAGGGATTGAGGCTCAGAGAGGGTCATTGACTTGCCCAAGATAACACAGCAAGTTTGGAGCAATTGCAGTTCTCTTTTTTTTTTTTTTTTTTTGAGACGGAGTCTCGCTCTGTCACCCAGGCTGGAGTGCAGTGGCGCGATCTCGGCTCACTGCAAGCTCTGCCTCCCGGGTTCACGCCATTCTCCTGCCTCAGCCTCTCCGAGTAGCTGGGACTACAGGCGCCCGCCACCACACCCGGCTAATTTTTTTGTATTTTTAGTAGAGACGGGGTTTCACCATGGTCTCGATCTCCTGACCTCGTGATCCGCCCGCCTCGGCCTCCCAAAGTGCTGGGATTACAAGCGTGAGCCACCGCGCCCGGCCTGCAGTTCTCTTATACATACCAGGACCAAAGGAAAGAATGGATGCCAATCAATTATTTATAAATATAAAATCATATTTTTATTTTATTTTATTTTTGAGACAGAGTTTCACTCTGTCACCCAGCGCTGGAGTGCAGTGGCGCAATCTTGGCTCACTGCAACCTCAGCCTCCTGGGTTCAAGCAAGTCTCCTGCCTCAGCCTCCTGAGTAGCTGAGACTAAAGGCATGGGCCACCACGCCCAGCTAATTATTTTTGTATTTTTAGTAGCGACGAGGTTTCACCATGTTGGCCAGGCTGGTCTTGAACTCCCGACCTCAAGTTATCTGCCCACCTCGGCCTCCCAAAGTGCTGGGATTACAGGTGTGAGCCACTGCACCTGGCTAGAATGCTATTTTTTTAAAAGGCCATGTGCAGCTCTGGCCGTACCTATTTAAATCCCCTGGAACCATATCTTTCCATAGCTAACTTCTTATCATTTAGATTTCAGCTCCAATGTCATCCTTCTCCCCTGAGAGGCCTTCCATTACCACTTTAACTAAAGTATCCCTCCCTTCCCCAGCTTACTCTTTGACATGTTACTCAGGTTTATGGTCTTTGTAAGCTTCATTATTGGATATATCTTTGCTTATTTGTTTACATGTGTATTGTGTGTCTTCCTCTAGAACAGTGCTGACATATAGTAAGTGTTCAACAAATATTGTGTGGATGAATAATTGAAGAGCCAGGTCCCTGCTGTCTCCTTAAACCTCTGTTCCTCTCCATAGGCCCATCTTTGGAAAAAGATCTGGGAATGATTGTCTAGCCTCCAGCCTCAACTTACTTGATGCTTGAGAGACTCAAAGCCTCGTGGTCAGCTGCCCTGCAAAGAAAGTATTTTGACCTTGGCATTTGGACAGCTCCCATCTCTCCCATGGCCCTGACAATGCTGAATGGGCTCCTGATTAAGGACTCAAGCCCACCTATGCTTCTGCACCAGGTTAACAAGACTGCCCAGTTAGATACCTTCAACTACCAGAGCTCCTTTATGCAGAGTGTCTTTGACCATTTCCCTGAGATCTTATTTATCCACCGGACCTATAACCCAAGGGGTAAGGTCTTATATACCTTCCTGGTGGATGGACCTCGGGTACAGCTGGAGGGTCATCTTGCCCGAGCAGTCTACTTTGCCATCCCTGCCAAGGAGGACACTGAAGGCCTGGCCCAGATGTTCCAGGTATTCAAGAAGTTTAACCCAGCATGGGAGAAAGTCTGTACCATCCTGGTGGATCCTCATTTCCTTCCACTGCCCACCCTAGCCATGGAGTTCCCGACAGCTGAGGTCCTGCTCTCAGCCTTCCACATTTGTAAGTTCCTCCAGGCCAAGTTCTATCAGCTGTCCCTTGAACGGCCCGTGGAAAGGCTGCTTCTGACCTCCCTGCAGAGCACAATGTGCTCAGCCACAGCAGGCAACCTGAGAAAGTTGTATACACTCCTGAGCAACTGCATCCCTCCAGCCAAGCTGCCTGAGCTTCACTCACACTGGCTGCTCAACGACCGCATCTGGCTGGCTCACCGCTGGAGAAGCCGAGCTGAGAGCAGCCACTACTTCCAGAGCCTCGAGGTCACCACCCGCATCCTCAGCCAGTTCTTTGGTACCACCCCATCTGAGAAACAAGGTATGGCTTCTCTGTTCCGTTACATGCAGCAGAACTCTGCAGACAAGGCAAACTTCAACCAGGGCCTGTGTGCCCAGAACAATCATGCTCCCTCAGACACCATCCCCGAAAGCCCCAAAGTGGAGCAGCTGGTAGAATCCCACATCCAGCACTCCCTCAATGCCATTTGCACAGGGCCAGCAGCCCAACTCTGCCTAGGCGAGCTTGCTGTGGTCCAGAAATCCACACACCTCATTGGCTGTGGCTCAGAAAAGATGAACATACAGATCCTGGAAGATACCCATAAGGTGCAGCCCCAGCCCCCTGCCAGCTGCAGCTGCTACTTTAACCAGGCCTTCCACCTGCCCTGCCGCCACATCCTAGCCATGCTCAGTGCCCGCCGCCAGGTGCTCCAGCCCGACATGCTGCCGGCTCAGTGGACGGCAGGCTGTGCTACCAGTCTAGACAGCATCCTGGGCAGCAAGTGGAGTGAGACCCTGGATAAGCACCTGGCAGTGACTCACCTCACCGAGGAGGTGGGTCAGCTGTTACAGCACTGCACCAAGGAGGAGTTTGAGCGGAGGTACAGCACCCTGCGGGAACTGGCCGACAGCTGGATTGGGCCTTATGAGCAGGTCCAACTCTGATTATTCTTGATGACCAGAGATGCTCATGCACGTGTGCACACTCACATCCACCCATACACACACACACACACACACACACACACACACACACACAGACACACACTCCCTTACACTGTTGTACTTCCATGGGCCCTCCTTCCAGAACAAGGACAAGGTTCAAGGGTCTTCTCATCTACCATGGCCTGCTACCTAGCATGTGTCTAGCTCAATGAGACAGGAGTCAGCAAATCTTAATCTGTTTAGTTTACTCAGGTGGCCACATACAGTCTCTGTTGTATATTCTTGGTTTTGTTTTAACATTTTCTTTTTTTTTTTTTTTTTTTTTTTTGAGAAGGAGTCTGGCCGTGTCGCCCAGGCTGGAGTTCTGTGGCACGATCTCTGCTCACTGCAAGCTCCGCCTCCTGGGTTCACGCCATTCTCCTGCCTCAGCCTCCCGAGTAGCTGGGACTACAGGCGCCCGCCACAATGCCCGGCTAATTTTTTGTATTTTTAGTAGAGATGGGGTTTCACCGTGTTAGCTAGGTTGATCTCGATCTCCTGACCTCGTGATCCACCCGCCTCGGCCTCCCAAAGTGCTGGGATTACAGGTGTGAGCCACCGCACCTGGCCTGTTTTAACATTTTCATAAGGTAGAAACCATTCTTAGCTCAAAGGTCATACAAAAACAGGCAGTCCAGCTGGCCATGGTGGCTCACACCTATAATCCCAGCATTTTGGGAGGCTGAGATGGACAGATCACTTGAGGTCAGTAGTTCAAGACCAGCCTGGCCAACATAGTGAAACCCCGTCTCTACTAAAAATACACAAATTGGCCAGGCGTGGTGGCGGGCGCCCTGTAATCCCAGCTACTTGGGAGGCTGAGGCAGGAGAATCGCTTGAACCTGTGAGGCAGAGGTTGCAGTAGGCCAAGATCCTGCTGCCACTGCACTCCAGCCTGGGAGGGCGAGACTCCATCTAAGAAAAAAAATAAAATAACGGCAACCCCTGGTCTAAGATAAGAGATAAAACATCAGGTGGTGAGGTTGAGGTTTGGGGCTTGGTAGCAGTTGCCCCAGTCATGAGATGACTCACTTAACCCATCTCCTTTAAGTGAGCTGGGCTGGGAGGCTTCCTACAGGGGAAGAGGCCCCTCTGGGGAGCTGACTCAGCCAGGCTCCCTGAACTTTTTTCCTTGTCCCATGCTGGGGTCAATAAAACTGAATGTTGCATATTCTAGCACTTGTCTAGTTTTTTTTTGTTCCATAGAAGGCAGTTTAGGGTATATCATGGAGAGAATAGACTTTAGAGTGTTATACAACATGTGAATCCTGGTTGGTTCCTTCCCTGCTTGATTTTTGTGCCTGGTTCTGCCTTTTACTAGCTATAAGACTTACTAGGATAAGTTACCCCTCTAAACCTCAACCTGATTATCTGTAAAAATGGGGATCTCCACAGGGTATGTTTACAGAGCAGGCATACCTAGTGGGTGCTCAATTAAGTATTAATTTTCCTTCCTTGCCTATGGTCCTATTACCTGCCTTCAACATATTGGGAAATTTAAGGCAAAAGGAGAATTAAAATGCCTAGGACTTAATATAAGAAATTGTGGCCAGGCGTGGTGGCTCACACCTGTAATCCCAGCACTTTGGGAGGCCGGGGCATGCAGATCACCTGAGGTCGGGAGTTTGAGACCAGCCTGACCAACATGGTGAAACCGTGTCTCTACTAAAAATACAAAAATTAGCCGGGCGTAGTGGCAGCCACCTGTAATCCCAGCTACTCGGGAAGCTGAGGCAGGAGAATCACTTGAACCTGGGAGGCAGAGGTTGCAGTGAGCCGAGATCATGCCATTGCACTCCAGCCTGGGTGACAGAGCAAAACTCTGTCTAAAAAATAAAAATTAAAAAAAAAAAAAAAGAAATTCTGGGTAGGCCAGGTATGGTGGCTCACGCCTGTAATCCCAACACCTTGGGAGGCCAAAACAGGCAGATTGGAGCAGCCTGGGCAACATGGCAAAACCCCTTCTCTACAAAAAATACAAAAATTAGCTGGATGTAGCACGTGCCTGTAGTCCCAGCTATTCAGGAAGGCTGAGGTAGCACAATCACTTGAGCCCAGGAGGTCAAAGCTGCAGCCCAGGAGGTCGAAGCTGCAGTGAGCTGTGATCGTGCCACTGCACTCCAGCATTGGTGACAGAGTGAGACCCTATCTCAAAAAAAAAAAAAAAAAAAAAAATTCTGATCAAGTCTTCAAAACAACATAAAAGCAGCCTCAACTCTCCAAGCAGGGGCCCCTACCTCAGATATTTACATTGTATCTACCCAACAAAACCTATCTCCTGTCTTAGTGGTATCTGGAGAAACTTTAGGGTCTGGAAGTCCCTGATGAAGGACTGGAATTTGTCAGAATGGCTCAACCACCAGCTGTATCCCCATCCCTGCCATAGGCCCTCCTCCCAACCCTGTCTGCCCAAGAACCATACGGAGAAGCCACCCTACGTATCTGGTGCTATTTCATCCATCTACAAGCAGGAACCAGGAGGCTGGCCCCTCTTAGGTCTCACTAGGGGCATCTTCCCAGAGGCTGTGTGGGCATGTGCCTGCTCCTACTGCACCCCCTCCACAGCACCTTCTGGCTCCGGATGGGCCATCATGAAAGCTTGAGCGGCCCAAATCAGGTCCTCTTCCCGAACGCCTGGGACAGGCACGGTGGGGATGCCAGCGATCATCATAGCGAGGGTGAGGATGCAGATGTCAGGCTGGGAGCTGGCCTCCTTCCCCACTGCCTCAGAGGGTACCGGTAGAACCCGTGGTGACAGCCCACACAGCATCAGGGGCCTAGGCCTGCTGGGGCCACCCAGGTCGGGGGCTCTGCTTCTGGAGTAGCCATCGTCCCAGCCCAAGCTCTCCAGCTGCCTCACATGTGGGAATTTGTGGCAGTTTCGGCTGTATTCCTTCCGTAGTGTCTCCCAGCTAGTCCCCCCAGGGCAGCCCCTGGCTTGTGGCATTGCCAGGGCTGGGCCCCAGGCCTGGGCAGCAGGTGCCACCTGCTCAGCTTTCTGGCTCAGTGGGCCTGTTCCACCAGAGGCCACCACCACTGGCTCTACAGGACTACAGAGGCCAAGGGACAAGCCTGGAGAAGCAGCCCCACCTGCAGAGACAGGAATGAAATGGAACGTTATTCTTGGTTCTTTGAGGAGGGGGCCCTGAGGGGCAGGGCATGGGAGCAGAGCTTGGGGGAGTAACTAAGACCAGCCCCAGTGGACTGTCTAGAGGTTGGGAACTAGGTGTTACTCATATCCACACTCCCAGTCCCCAACACGGAGTAGGTGATGGAGAAGTGTTTTTGAATTAATGAACAGTGAGCAAGCGGGTAGTTATTGATTGGCAAGGACGTTTGGAATGGCTTTTCTTCTAAAAGAATTGATTCTAGGGCCAGCCCCCAAATGCCCAGCAGAGCCGCCACCTCCCCAGAGCCAGAAAGGAACTTCTCAGGGGAAGCTGCAGCACTCCCTCCAATTGTAGGTGCCCCCCACTCACCTTGGCCAGAAGGCAGAGGACCTGGATGAGTTTGTGGAGCCCTGAAGTAGGACATGGCTTCCCCAAAGCCCCAGTTTGTGAGGGAATAGTGATCTGCCTCCTGTCCTCCCTTCTTTGCCCTTCTAGAATGTCACCTCATAGACCCTCCCCTTTACACTTGGAATCCACTTTACAGCATTGACCTATTCATTCTAGAACCTGGACATGACAACAGGTTGAGGTTAAAAGAGCACCAGACCAGGAGCTGGGTGTTCTAGGTTCTTGCCCTAACCTTGAACGAGTCACCCAGATAGTTTTGTTCCTTGATATCCTTATCTGTGAAGTGCGTCTGATGACTGCCCACTACCTCATTAGGAGTTTTGAGGATGAAATGAGATCATTTGTATGGAAGCAAATGACCAGAGATGGAAATACAGGAGCCAAGTGCTTCGTGCCTTGTAGAGTAAGACTTGGGGTCAGACACAGTATTGGTATTTTTCTTTTTCTTTTTTTGAGATGGAGTCTCACTTTGTCACCATGACTGGAAGACTGGTGTGCAGGGGCAAGACCTCAGCTCACTGCAACCTCTGCCTCCTGGGTTCATGCCATTCTCCTGCCTCAGCCTCCCAAGTAGCTGGGACTACAGGCACCTGCCACCACGCCTGGCTAACTTTTGTATTTTTAGTAGAGACGGTTTCACCATGTTGGCCAGGCTGGTCTCAAACTCCTGACCTCAAGTGATCTGCCCACCTCGGCCTCCCAAAGTGCTGGGACTACAGGCCAGGTATTGGTATTTCTCAAAATTCTTTAAGTGATTATAATATATGACAAAGTTGGAACCTCTATTCTAAGGACATACTTCTCAATCCTGGCTGTACATGAGAATCTCTTGAGAAGCTTTTACAAAAAACAGTGTCTAGGCCTAATTTCCCAACAAATCAAATACGAATCCCTAGGGATGGGATGTGGGACACCAGCACTCTTTACATATCCTAAGATGACTCTTAACAAGCAGCCAGCCTAGGGACCCCTGCTCTCTTGCTCCGACCTGCTGACCTGCAGTGATTCTAAACGAAGTGCCTCTCATAGGCTGTAGGGGCAAGGAGACCTTCCAGTGATCAAAATGTCAGCATCAGCTGTTTATTTCTGGTCCTGGCTGGCAGCAATGTGGCCAACTTCAGACCAGCCAGCCACAGGTCTGTTGCCCCAGGATGCAGCTCTGCTCTGATGCGCTGTGGGTCTTCACTCATACTTGCAGAAATCCTTAAGTTCTCTGGGCAGGTGGAGTCCATCAATGGCCAGCCGGTGCACCATGCTCCTCTGTATCACTAGGCGGCACAGAGTCTGCAGGGACGGCACTGTGGGAAGAAGACTGTGAAAGGCAAACTGAACTGGAGGGTGGGTCTGAGGCCAAGACCCAGAAGATCTAGGTCATGGTCCCCACTTTGTCATTAAATGTGGGCAAGTCCTTACTGTTCTCTGGGCCCAGCCTGCTTCATGGGGCTGTTCATGGGGCTGAGAGAAGCACCTCTTCCCGAGAGCTATCACAAAGCTGCAACCCTGTTTATATCATAACACTTAGCACAATCCCTTCCCCGTTCACTTAGCAGCTTCTGGGTGCAGGGGTATTGTCTGATTTGCCTGTGCAACTGAAGCCTCCAGCACAGGCCTGGCACAAAGAGGGTTCTGGTGCATTGAAGTCATGAAATGTGATGAGAGGTATAACTACAATGCTTACCATGGCTATAATGAATCATACCTCAGCATTAAGAAGCTCTCAGTCTGGGGTTTGTTATGCCTCAAAGCCAATATGCCCAAGTCTATGAGCATGTTTCTTTCTTTTCTTTTATTTAAAGAGAGAGGGTCTTGCTATGTCACCCAGGCTGAAGTGCAGTGGTCAGTGAACTGCAGCCTTCAATTCTGGGGCTCAAGCGATCCTCCTGCCTTAGCCTCCCAAATAGCTGGGACTACAGGCATGCACCACCATGCCCAGATAATTATTTAATTTTTTGTACAGATGGGGTCTCACTTCGTTGCCCAGGCTTGAGCTAGCTTGCTTGCCTGCTTGCTTGCTTTCTCTCTCTTCCTCTCTCTCTCTCTTTCTTTTTTTTTTCAGAGTCTCGCTGTGTTGCCTAGGCTGGAGTGCACTGGTGAGATCTCGGCTCATTGCAACCTCCACCTCTCGGGTTCAAGTTATTCTCCTGCCTCAGCCTTCTGAATAGCTGGGATTATAGGCACATGCCACCACACCCAGCTAATTTTTGTATTTTTAGTAGAGACAGGCTTTCACCATGTTGGCCAGGCTGGTCTCGAACTCCTGGCCTCAAGTGATCTGCCTGCCTCGGCCTCCCAAAGTGCTGGGATTACAGGTGTGAGCCACCGTGCCCGGCCAAGCATGTTTCTAAGAAAAAGGCAAACAATTCTTTTTTTTTTTTTTTTTTTTTTTTTTTTTTTGAGACGGAGTCTTTCTCTGTCCCCCAGGCTGGAGTGCAGTGGCGCGATCTCGGCTCACCACAACCTCCACCTCCTGGGTTCATGCCATTCTCCTGCCTCAGCCTCCCGAGTAGCTGGGACTACAGGTGCCGGCCAACACGCCCGGCTAATTTTTTGTATTTTTAGTAGAGACGGGGTTTCACCGTGTTAGCCAGGATGGTCTCGATCTCCTGACCTCGTGATCCGCCCGTCTCAGCCTCCCAAAGTGCTGGGATTACAGGCTTGAGCCACCGCGCCCAGCCCAAACAATTCTCAAAGAGGCCCCTAATATCTAAAATTGGTTTAGAATCCCTGCCCTAAGTGAATACAGGAAACACTATCAAAACTGAAAGGGAATTTGTAGGGCATCTTAATCAATCAGCCAAGATGGATACCAAGGCCCAAAACCAGGTAGAGGCTTGTGCAAGATCACAAGCAGAGGTGCAGTTTGAAGCTAGATTCTCCCGCTCTTAAACTAGTGCCGGACAGACCAAGGCCTAGCAAGTTGGCTACGGAGCCCTAGTAGACTCCTGTCCCCACACTGAGCCAGGAGGGGTCGCTGCCCAGGGATACCTACAGCCATACTCGAGCTGGACAAGGCGCACGCTCTTGGTGGAAGCAAACACGTCCACCACCGCGTAGAGGGGCTGCGCAGCTGGCAGTCCCCGGGCGCTCGGGCCCATGTCCTCGCCGTTGATGATGATGTGCATGTCGGCCGTGCCATCGGGGCGCGGGCAAAAGAGGACGCCCAGGCGGCTACGGCGCGCGGTCGGAGGCAGCACGTTCAGCTCATAGAGCTGGTCCAAGAGATGGCTGTAGAGCCCTGGCCGGCTGCGGCCCACCAGGCGGTCCCGGGGAATGCGAAACTGCTCAATGCGCAGATATGGTTCCACCAGGAGGGTTGGAGGTCGGCTGGGGGCCGCTGCCTCCGCCTCCGGGCGGCCCTCCCGGGGCACGCGGTTGTGGTGGCGCGTGATGGCGAAGACCCAGGTGTGGCCCAGGTTGACCAGGTCGGGCAGAGAAAACTCGGGAACGGGGGCCAGACTGGCGGGGTCCAGCGCCGTCAGACCCAGACGCAGATGTCCGCACCAGCCCCGCTCTTTCTCCTCGATCTCCACCAGGAAGATCTGGCCCGGGGCCAGGGGCTCGCGGCTGAAGCACACGCCGTGGGCGAAGCTCTCCACGCGTGTGGCCCGCGTCCCAGAGGGGTCCACGCGGATGTTGGCACCGTGCACCCGATGGAAGCGGGTGGTAGGGGGCTCGGGGCGCGAGGGTCCCCAGAGTGCACCCGAATCCACGGGCTCGGAGGCAGCAGCCATCTCTCAGCCATAAGGCAGGCCAGCGGGCGCCGGGGGCTATTTTGGGCGGCGGGCTCAGATGGTGACCGCAAGGGGACCTTGTAAGGCATTTCCCCCCTGACTCCCTTCCCCGGGCCTCTGCCCGGGGGTCCTAGCGCCGCTTTCTCAGCCAGCCCGCCTACAACTTGGCTGTCCACACCAGGATCATCTGATCGCGTGCGCCCGGGCTACGATCCGCGAGGCCGGCGGACCTTGACCCGGCATTGACCGCCACCGCCCCCCAGGTCCGTAGGGACCAAAGAAGGGGCGGGAGGAAGACTGTCACGTGGCGCCGGAGTTCACGTGACTCGTACACATGACTACCAGTCCCCGGGCGCCTCCTGGAGAGCAAGGACGCGGGCGAGCAGAGGTGAGCTGGCACCGGAGGCTGGAGGGGCTCCCCGAGCCCGGGATCGGTGCGCGGCAGAGGAGGCTCGCGGGTGGGAGCTGGCGCTGGGGTCGGGGCTTCCCTCGCGGAGGCACCGCCAGCTCCTCCCCGGGGGCTGCTGCACGGAAGCGCTGAGGAGGGAGTCAACAGCCCCTCTGCTGCCTCCCGTAGATGATCCGAGCCGCGCCGCCGCCGCTGTTCCTGCTGCTGCTGCTAGTGTCCTGGGCGTCCCGAGGCGAGGCAGCCCCCGACCAGGACGAGATCCAGCGCCTCCCCGGGCTGGCCAAGCAGCCGTCTTTCCGCCAGTACTCCGGCTACCTCAAAGGCTCCGGCTCCAAGCACCTCCACTACTGGTCTGCCGCCCTGCCTCCTGGGCGGGATTGGGAGAAGAGATGAGAGATGAGGGGTGGGGGTAGTTCTGCAGACCCCTGAGGACGCCTGGGAGCCAGGAGGGCTGGAAAGGGCCCCTCCAACTGCGCCAACCCTGCCCTGACACCCCTCCCAGGTTTGTGGAGTCCCAGAAGGATCCCGAAAACAGCCCTGTGGTGCTTTGGCTCAATGGGGGTCCCGGCTGCAGCTCCCTAGATGGGCTCCTCACAGAGCATGGCCCCTTCCTGGTGAGTGGACAGCAGGGGGAAAGCACAGTTCCCAAAGCAAAAGGCTGGGGAAAGCGAGAAAGGGACTTTGTGATTTTCCAAAAAGTTTCCTTCCTCCTAAGCCTTGGGATTTTCCTCTATGCCATTGGCTTTGCTGCCTGTACCTCTCAGAGATTTTGCCCACATATAAAGTGCCTCTCATGGTGGCCCTTTCCCTCCACCTAGCTGGCCCTTGGGACTTACTCAGCCATCTCTTTCCTCCTCAGGTCCAGCCAGATGGTGTCACCCTGGAGTACAACCCCTATTCTTGGAATCTGGTATAGCTGGAGCTGTGGGTCCTGTGGGGGTGTCTGGGCACTTGAATGGGGTGGCAGTTAGCTAACTTTTCCCTCCCCTCTAGATTGCCAATGTGTTATACCTGG
Organism: Nomascus leucogenys; assembly: GCF_006542625.1. Classification (NCBI taxonomy): domain Eukaryota; kingdom Metazoa; phylum Chordata; class Mammalia; order Primates; family Hylobatidae; genus Nomascus; species Nomascus leucogenys. The sequence continues at coordinate 18,162,345 of NC_044393.1, read as the reverse complement.
AGTCCCCAGCTGGGGTGGGTTTCTCCTACTCCGATGACAAGTTTTATGCAACTAATGACACTGAGGTGAGTCCGGTGCCTGCCCATCTGCCCCAGGCTCCCCAGTCCTCCATCCATGGCATGATGCTGGGAGAGAGAGCATGGCCTTGGAGTCCACTTTTCGCTCTGTCATATGCTATTGTGGTATGGTGGCCAGTCACTTCCTCTTGCACAAATAGGGTGGGTTGATGTCATTATCTCTGAAGTTCTTTCCAGTTCAAATACCAAAGCTTCCTGATTCCCTGTCTTGCTCTCCGATCCCCAGGTCGCCCAGAGCAATTTTGAGGCCCTTCAAGATTTCTTTCGCCTCTTTCCGGAGTACAAGAACAACAAACTTTTCCTGACCGGGGAGAGCTATGCTGGCATCTACATCCCCACCCTGGCCGTGCTGGTCATGCAGGATCCCAGCATGAACCTTCAGGTGCAGGGCAGCTGCAGGAGGGAAGGGAGGCACCTTGAGGCTGTGGCCTTGCAGTTAGCAAGGTCAGACTGGTCAACGTCCCCATCTAACCCAGCTTCCTGCATAACCTCCCCACCACCAGCTGCCCTAGGTCTGTCTGTGTGCCTCCCACACGGGAAACTCACCTGTCAGGCTGCCAGCTCTGTGTTTTGCATTGAGTGGCCTCCCATACCCACCCACCCCATAAACCACCCTGGGTTTCAGCTTCCAGATTGCCAAAGGTCTGGGTGTTAGGGTGAGGGAGGCTCCTCCTCTTCACCCTCCACATGAGCTGAGTGCCCTGGGTGTTTCACAGGGGCTGGCTGTGGGCAATGGACTCTCCTCCTATGAGCAGAATGACAACTCCCTGGTCTACTTTGCCTACTACCATGGCCTTCTGGGGAACAGGTAGGGCAGTTGGGCAATCTCTAGGGTGGTCACATGATCTCGGGTCTGTCCTCTAGGCACATGATATGACAGGCCCAGCCCAGGTTTATGAGCAGCAGGTGGGTTGCAGAAAGAACCTAGTGCTGAAAGGCCAAAGAATAGAGATCAGATTTTCTTTCTTTTTTTTTTTTTTTTTGAGACAGATTCTCACTTTGTCATCCAGGCTGGAGTGTAGTGGCATGATCTTAGCTCACTGCAACCTCCACCTCCCAGGTTCAAGCAATTCTCGTGCCTCAGCCTCCCAAGCAGCTGGGACTACAGGCGCATACCACCACACCTGCCTAAATTTTTGTATTTTTAGTAGAGATGGGGTTTTGCTGTGTTGGCCAAGCTAGACTCGAACTCCTGGCCTCAAATGATCTTCCCAAAGTGCTGGGATTACAGGCGTGAGCTAGAGCGCCCAGCCAGAGATCAAATTTTAAAAGAACTAAGGAGACCTGTCTGTATGACCCTGGGGCACCTCTTTGGGAGCTAGCTTAGATGACCTACAGACCACACCCTGTGATATCTTTCCTAGTCTCCTAGGGTCAGGGAGGTTGGTGGGAGGTTAGGGGTATGCTCGCCTCCTCTGCCTTCCTCTTCCCACCAGAGGCTGATGCACTTTTCACTCTCATCTCCTACAGGCTTTGGTCTTCTCTCCAGACCCACTGCTGCTCTCAAAACAAGTGTAACTTCTATGACAACAAAGACCCGGAATGCGTGACCAATGTGAGGTTCTGCCGTCACTTTGCATCAGCTCTCCCATCCCTAATCCTGAGAACGGGACCACATTCCCTCCTTGGGGACTCCTTGTTCTCCATCCCTCACTGCTTTCTTGCACCTTTAAGCAATTTAGTGTTCTCCGGGACATGTGTCTAAGTGTGTATTCCCACCACCACCACCTCCTATGGTGGCAAATCCCATAACCTCTGTGAGGGAGAAATGACTTCTTCACATTTATCAAACACCTGCAACGTGGCAGGCACTGTGCTGAACTGCGTCTCTGTAGATTATTTAAGCTTCAAGATTCCCTCTCAAATGAGATCGTACTACCCAAATTTTCCAGATAAGGTAACTGAGGGCCATGAATTTTGAAATCACTGTCTGAACTCACACTGTTGGGAGGCAGTGATGCTAGGATTTGGACCCAGGTCTGGGAAGATTCCTGCCACTGAGCCTCAGTTTCCCTACCTGTGAATAAAACTGGGTGAAGGGTGAAGAGGTGAAATCCAAGAGCAGTAAATCTTGGGACAACTTGGTGGGGTTGTGGAGAGGCCGGGGATCTGTAAAGCATGGTGGCTTGGTGTATCATTGCAGCTTCAGGAAGTGGCCCGCATCGTCGGCAACTCTGGCCTCAACATCTACAACCTCTATGCCCCTTGTGCTGGAGGGGTGCCCAGCCATTTTAGGTAGGTGCTGTTGGGTGCCCCTGGGGCCAACCCCAGCCCCATCTGGAGGCTCCACACCCATCCCCCCACCTCACATGCAGGTATGAGAAGGACACTGTTGTGGTCCAGGATTTGGGCAACATCTTCACTCGCCTGCCACTCAAGCGGACGTGGCATCAGGTGTGCAAGGGCATGGGCTTCCTCCTGGTGAGGTGGGGGCAGGGGGAGGGGCAGGGAAGCAGAGGCTGTGACCCTCTGTCTGTGCCTTCCAGGCACTGCTGCGCTCAGGGGATAAAGTGCGCATGGACCCCCCCTGCACCAACACAACAGCTGCTTCCACCTACCTCAACAACCCGTACGTGCGGAAGGCCCTCAACATCCCGGAGCAGCTGCCGCAATGGGACATGTGCAAGTGAGGTTCTGTGGCCACCTGTGACTTGGGGTGGCGGGTTGCTGGGGCTTGTAGGCATCAGCAGGTTCTCAGGGATCTTCTATGTAGAGTTTCTCAATGAGATGAGCTGTAGAGGATGTTTAACATCCATCCCTGACCCCTCAGTGGATTGAGAGTCAGCTAATTCATTCTTTTATCTTTTTTAAATTTAAAATTTTTTTGTTTGAGACAGGGTCTCACTCTGTCACCTAAGCTGGAGTGCAGTGGTGTGATCACAGCTCACTGCAGCCTCGAACTCGTGGGCTCAAGCAATCCTCCCACCTCCCCAGTAGCTGGGACTACAGACGCACACCACCACCCCCAACTAATTTTTGTGTTTTTTGTACAGATGGTGTTTTACCATATTGCCCAGGCTGGTTTTGAACTCTGGGGCTCAAGTGATCTGCCCATTTCAGCCTCCCAGAGTACTGGGATTACAGGCATGAGCCACCCCGCCCAGCCCCAATTCATTACATAGCCACATTGGTTGTTGTTTCACAGTTCACTACAGCCTCAACCTCATAGGCTCAAGCGATCCTCCCACCTTAGTCTCCTGAGTAGCTGGGTCTACAGGCACATGCCACCATTCCTGGCTAATTTTTAAAAAAATTTTTTGTAGAGACAGGGTCTCACTATGTTGTCCAGGTTGGTCTCAAACTCTTGGTCTCAAGCAATCCTCCCTCCTTGGCCTCCCAAAGTGCTGGGATTACAGGCGTGGGTCCCCACACCCGGCCATCACATTGGTTAATAACTATTATTTCTGACTGGGCGCAGTGGTTCACGCCTGTAATCCTAGCACTTTTGGAGGCTGAGGTGGGGGAATCACCTGAGGTCAGGAGTTCGAGACCAGCCTGGCCAACATGATAAAACCCCATCTCTACTAAAAATACAACAATTAGCCAGGTATGCTGGTGGGCACCTGTAATCCCAGCTATTCAGGAGGCTGAGGGAGGAGGATCACTTGAACCCAGGAGGCGGAGGTTGCAGTGAGCTGAGATCGTGCTACTGCACTCCAGCCTGGGCAACGAAAGTGAAACTCTATCTCAAACAACAACAACAAACTGTTACTTCCATGTCCAGTCTCCTGTGACCGCCCCCGCCACCCCTCCCAAGTAAAAGGGTGACACTGGGCCCAGCAGGGCTGCTCAGGTCCATTTTGATTGGTCAGTGCTCACATTTTACCCTGTTATATGTTGTTACTCTCACACCTGCTGGCCTCTAGACACTAAATGCCAGATGCATTCCAGTCCTCATAACAATCAAAATGTGTCCCTTGCACGTTTTTTTTGTTTTTTTTGTTTTTTTTGTTTTGAGATGGAGTCTTGCTCTGTCACCCAGGCTGGAGTGCAGTGGTGTGATCTTGGCTCACTGCAACTTCCGCCTCCGGGTTCAAGTGATTCTCCTGCCTCAGCCTGCTGAGTAGTTGGGACTACAGGCAGGCACCACCACGCCTGGCTAATTTTTGTATTTTTTTTTTTTTTAGTAGAGATGGGGTTTCACCATGTTGGTCAGGCTGGTCTCGAACTCCTGACCTCGTGATCCACTCGCCTCGGTCTCCCAAAGTGCTGGGATTTACAGGCGTGAGCCACCGCGTCCAGCATCCCTGTACATTTCTAAATGTGGGTGAGTTGAGGCTGTCTGAATCCCAGCCCATCCAGCCCATCATCCAAGTCAGTCCTAGAGAGGTGGCCCCCCAAAAGGGGAGTGGAACCCAGCTGTCTGCCTTCTGGGTTGGAGCTTGGAGATAAGAGAGAAGGTCTGATCTGTTGACTACTTTTCGCCCCTACCTGGTCTTCCTGGGGCCTGGTCGTATGTTCCCGGCAGCTTTCTGGTAAACTTACAGTACCGCCGTCTCTACCGAAGCATGAACTCCCAGTATCTGAAGCTGCTTAGCTCACAGGTGAGTGGGGACAGCATAGCTGGATCACCAGCAGCCTTAGGACCCCAGAGTAGCACAGCAAGCTGGGGGCCCTTTAGACTTCCTGTCAGGACAAGGGAAGCTGAAACTCTGAAAGGCAAAGCCCAGGGTCCTGTGATTGGTGGGGTCAGAATTTGAACCTGGGTTTGTCCCCACCCATGCTGTCCTGCTATAGGAGGCCAAGGGGTCTGCATCAGCCAAGGAGCCTTAAGGGTGAAAAGAGCTTCATTCATGCCAAAAATGGGCCAGCAGAGGTCCAGGGTGGGAGGAGACCTTGTACAAGGTGATATAGGAGGCACTGGCAGGGCCAAGGTAGGACTAGGTTCTGTCCAGCACAGTGGTTAATAGCATGGGCTCTGGAGTCACATTGCCTGTTTGCAAGTCCCTGTACTGGCCACATAATCTTGGGCAAATTTCTTAAATATGAGCCTCAGATTCCCCATCTGTAAAATGGGGATAATAATGGTATCTACCTTCATAGGTAAAACATTTAGTAGAATACTGGACATGCAGTAAGTCATTAGAAAACATGAGAATTCCCTGGTTCGTGCTATCTAGCTCAGCCCCTTGAATTCCCTGAGGGGTAGGCCTTGAACTAGGGAAGGGCTGGGGACTGTGCTTGTTCCACACCCCTCATTTTTACCCCATCCTGCTTTAGAAATACCAGATCCTGTTATATAATGGAGATGTAGACATGGCCTGCAATTTCATGGGGGATGAGTGGTTTGTGGATTCCCTCAACCAGAAGGTAAGGCAGAGATTCCCGGCCCTGGCATAGGGGCTGCTGTGGAGGATTGGGGGCGGGTATGCCTGGGAGTGGCCGGCTGGCTGCCTGGCTCTGGCCCACAGAGGGCAAGTGTGGAGGAATTCCCAGCCCTAAGGTCTTGCTGGTAGCTGTGAGCAAGGATGCAGCTGCTGTAGGCTGATGTCTTTCCTGGTGGGGCAGATGGAGGTGCAGCGCCGTCCTTGGTTAGTGAAGTACGGTGACAGTGGGGAGCAGATTGCCGGCTTCGTGAAGGAGTTCTCCCACATCACCTTTCTCACCATCAAGGTAGGGTCTGGGCCTGTGGAGGGATAACTGGGCCAGAGGTGAGCAGGACCCACCCGTCCTTTCCCTCCGGCTGCCTTTTAGGCTGGGTCATGGGTCACCATCTGGCCCCTGTATGGGCAAGTTTTTTTGGAGAGGGGTGGGGAGGGTTCTGGGAAGAATAAAGGGCTTGGGATGAAGGAATTCCCCATGAGTGAGCAGTTACATGAGGAGGAAGGAATGATGGGGGTCAGGAGCTCACGAACATTGCTCCTCAGGGCGCTGGCCACATGGTTCCCACCGACAAGCCCCTCGCTGCCTTCACCATGTTCTCCCGCTTCCTGAACAAGCAGCCATACTGATGACCACGGCAACCAGCTCCACGGCCTGATGCAGCCCCTCCCAGCCTCTCCCGCTAGGAGAGTCCTCTTCTAAGCAAGGTGCCCCTGCAGGCCAGGTTCTGCCTCCAGGACTGCCCCCTTCCCACAGCCCTGTACATCCCAGACTGGGCCCAGGGTCTCCCATAGACAGCCTGGGGGCAAGTTAGCACTTTATTCCTGAAGTAGTTCCTGAATGGGGTGGCCTGGCCCCCTCTCTGCTTAAAGAATGCCCTTCATGATGCACTGATCCCATCCCAGGAACCCAACAGAGCTCAGGACAGCCCACAGGGAGGTGGTGGATGGACTGTAATTGATAGATTGACTGATTATGGAATTAAATTGGATACAGCTTCAAACCCCATCTTCTCTGTGGCACTGGGGGTTAGAGGGGGCACTACAGGCTATGAATGTGGGAAAAGAGGGGCTGAGAGGGGTTGGAGTCCTGAATGACAGCTGCCAGCGTGGGGGTTGAGGGCTCAGACAGCTGCTGTGGAGGGTGGGGGGGCAGTGGGCGCCCTGACATTGGCAGGCCGGTTCTTCTCAATCACCTCTCGCAGCCCTTTGGCAAAGTGGAGATCAGCCCCGATGGTGAGGAATCCCTGTGTGGGGGAGAGGGGAGCCTCATTTATTCATTCAGTTACTGAGGCCAGAGTTTAGAGATCAAGAGACAGAGTCTTTGTCTTTCAGGGATTCAATCTAATGGATAATTCCATGTCAAGGTGCTAAAATGAGGCTGTGGGAGTGTAGACTAGGGTGTCAAGGAGGGCCTCTTGGAGGAGGTGACCTCTGAGCTAAGACCTGAACGATTAGTATGTATTCGGATGGGAGAAGAGTGCTCCAGGGAGAAGTCACAGTGTGTGCAAAGGCTTTTGGGAGTCTAAGATTAAAACGGTAGGGGGCGACTGGTAATGGGGGAGCTGGGGTCAGGTAATGGAGGGCACTGGGGAGCTATAGAGAGGGGGGAAGGCCCTCCCTCCTTCCCCACCCTGCCCCCACTCACCGCATGGTTCATCACCACCTCACGCACAAAGTTGATGCCCTCAGGTAGTGGGATCTGCACCCCACGCCAGGTCCGCTCTGTGGGTTGGAGCACCCCGCTCAGTCTGGGCCCACCCAGTTCACCCCTCCTTTCTTCCTCCGTCCTCACACCCCAGCCTTACCGTTGAGCATGGGCATCACCCCAATCTGCAGCATGGTCTTCAGAGGGGCCTGTAATGGGATCAGCTGGGAGGGGCAAGGGGGGAAATAGGGCAGCGAGTCAGGGGTGGGTTTGCCTTTAGCTGCCCACAGGTGAGCAGTTATATGAGGAGGAGGGAAAGGTGAGGGTCAGGATCTCAACAAACCCAGCCCAGCCCACCCACTCTTCCCCACTCACAGCCAGCGACTCCAGTGCAGAATGGTTGGAATAGATTCGGAACCTGCAGGAGAGAAAGGAGCCCTGTGGGCAGGAAGCCTGGAAGCTCCCCTTCCTCAGGCCACCCAGGCCTACCTGCCAGAGGTGCCTGAGTTGCAGGCTCAGATGTCCACCTAGGCACCTTTCCAGGTGCTACAACTTTCCAGGTATCCTCGGGGCAGTCATTGCTGCCACTCGGGTCTCCTTTTCTCCAAGACTGCTACTTTTTATTTATTGAGCACTTCTTTTTTTCTTTTTTTTTTCTTTTTTTGAGACAGAGTCTCGCTCTGTCGCGCAGGCTGGAGTGCAGTGGCATGATCTCGGCTCACTGCTCCACCTCCCGGTTCATGCCATTCTCCTGCCTCAGCCTCCTGAGTAACTGGGACCATAGGTGCCTGCCACCACGCCCAACTAATTTTTTGTATTTTTAGGAGAGACAGGGTTTCACCATGTTAGCCAGGATGGTCTCGATCTCCTGACCTTGTGATCCACCCGTCTCGGCCTCCCAAAGTGCTGGGATTACAGGCGTGAGCCACTGCGCCCAGCCTTTATTGAGTACTTCTAATGTGCCAGACTTCTGCTGGTAGCTTTGCAGGTGTTATTTATTTTATGTAACAAAACTTCACATTGCTTAGTTCCTATCAGACACTAAGCATATTTATTTTCTTTATTTATTTTTGAGACAGCACCTCACTGTGTTGCCCAGGCTGGAGGGCAGTGGTGCAGTTTCACTTGGCTGTGGCTTTGACCTCCAGGGCTCAAGTCAGCCTCCCACATCAGGCTCCCAAGTGGCTGGGACCACAGGCGTGCATCACCATGACCGACTAACTTTTAAATTTTTTTGTAGAGACAGGATCTCACTTTGTAGCTCAGGCTGGTATCAAACTCCTGGCCTCAAGCAATCTACCCGCCTTGGTGTCCCAAAGTGTTGAGATTACAGGTGCGAGCCACTGCACCCAGCCAAAGTGTTTAAAAAGTTAATATTAGTAAACTGTTTTAAAATACAGTACCAACTGGTTTAGTCCTCATAACAAGCCCAAGGAGTGGGCACTATTAGGATTTGCACTTTATAGATGAGGAAAATGAGGCCCTGCAAGGTTAAGTAATTTGCCTGAAGTCACACAGCTGGGAAGTGTCAGAACCTGCCTCTAGAACCTAGGGTCCTAACCTACATTATCTCCTTTAACCTTGGAACAGCACTGTCCAGTCAGATTTTCTATGAAACGTTTTGTATCTGCACCGTCTACTATGGTAGTCACTAGCCACATGTGGCTAATGAAATGTGGCTTAGTACAGCTGAAAAACTATTTAATTATAATTAATTTAAATGTAAATAGTCACATGTGGCTAGTATCTACCATACTGGACAGCACAGCCCTAGAAGGCAGATGCTACTTTTGCCTGTATTAAACACATGGAGAAAATGAGGCCTGGAAAGACAAAATGGGCTGGGTGCAGCAGCTCATGCCTGTAATCCCAGCACTTTGGGGGGCTAAGGTGGGACAATCACTTGAGCCCAAGAATTGGAGACCAGCCTGGGCAACAAAGTGAGACCCCGTCTCTACAAAAAATAAAATACTCAGGCATGGTGGTGCATGCATGCAGTCCTAGTTACTCGGGAGGCTGAGGCTGGATGATCACTTGAGCCCAGGAGGTCAAGGCTGCAGTGAGCTATGATTGCACCACTGCACTCCAGCCTGGGCAACAAAGTGGGACTCTGTCTCAAAAATAAATAAATACAATAAAATAAGGCCAAGCACAGTGGCTCGTACCTATAATCCCAGCACTTTGGGAGGCCGGGGCAGGTGAATCACCTGAGGTCAGGAGTTCGAAACCAGCCTGACCAACATGGTGAAACCCCATCTCTACTAAAAATGCAAAAATTAGCCGGGCATGGTGGTGCACACCTGTAATCCCAGCTACTCAGGAAGCTGAGGTAGGAGAATTGCCTAAACCCGGCAGGCAGAGGTTGCCAAGTGAGTCAAGACCACACTATTGCACTCCAGCCTGGGCAACAACAGCGAAACTCCTTCTCAAAAAAAATAATAATAATAATAACATTTTTAAAAAAGAAAGATAAAATGGCCTCAAGGTCACAAAGCTGTGTTGTGCTGAGGTTTTTGTCAAAACCCATGTTCTGATCTTTGCTGTGTGACTGTGGGCATGTTATTTAACATTGCTGGACCCGTTTGTTCATCTCTCATAATACCTGCCCTGCCTGCTTCTGGGACATGCGAGAATGCAGAGGAGTTAGACTTTACCAAAGCACTTTGGGATGCATTAACAAAGACAGACCCCAGCTTTCAGTGGCTTATAGGTATCACTGAACTTTAGCTCAACATCCCTGTGGACAGGTGTGATTGTCCTCAAGACACTGAGGTGCAGGGAGGTGCACCTGCCTACCTGCGCAGGTCCAGCTGCGTGCGCAGGGCCTTCCCCCGGAGAGCCATCTTGGCGCTGAGACGGGCGTCCTGCAGGAACGTGGGGAGGAGGATGTTACTGACCCAGAAGGTCAGTAACCCATAGCCCATTTTTTGCCTGACCCCCAGCCAGCAGCCCCCACTCCAGGACCCGTACCATAGTCATGCTGGACAGCTGGACCTCAGGCTGGTCTGGTGGAACCAGGGCGATGGTGACGCTAGCAGTGACAGAGATGGTGGTACCAGAGGGCTTGATGGTGCAGCGTGGTGGAGCCAGTACCCGCAGCTCCAGCTTCAATGGGGAGTCAATCACTGCTGGGCTCTGGGGGATGAGCAGCAGGGGTGGGTCAAGTCCCTGCCATTTCCTGTGGAGCCCCCAGGGAAGAAGGGGAAGGAAGGCAGGTGCAGCTTCTGTCTTCTGGGGACTCTCATATTGCAAATACAGAGACAGCTCTGGCTTCCAAAACCCTCAAATCTGCATCTAGCCTTCATGCCATTGCCACACAAAGAAACAGGAATGTGTTCTTCTCTTTCTGCTTCCTAAATACATCTCAATATTCAGGTCCATCTCCAATCCAGACTCTTCATGGATGTCCTTTTTGCATTAGTATCTCAGCCCCTTGCCATGTCTTCTGTTTTTGATATGGAGTCTCACTCTGTTGCCCAGGCTGGAGTGCAGTGGCACAATCTCGGCTCACTGCAACTCTGTCTCCCAGGTTCAGGTGATTCTCCCGCCTCAGCCTCCCAAGTAGCTGGGATTACAGGCGCCTGCCGCCATGCCCGGCTAAGTTTTGTATTTTTAGTAGAGACGGGGTTTCGCCATGTTGGCCAGGCTGGTCTCGAACTCCTGACTTCAGGTGATTCGCCCACCTCGGCCTCCCAAAGTGCTGGGATTACAGGCATGAGCCACCACGCCCAGACCCCTTGCCATATCTTTTTGCTCTCTCCTTTTTTTTTGAGACAGGGTCTCTGTCGCCCAGGCTGGAGTGCAGTGGCATGATCACGGCTCACTGCAGCCTCCACCTCCTCAGCTCAAGTGACCCTGCCACATCAGCCTCCTGAACAGCTGAGACCACAGGTTCATGCCACCACGCCTGGCTTATTTTTGTATTTGTTTTTTGTTTTTGTTTTTGCTTTTGTCTTTTTTGTAGAGATGGGGTTTGGCCATGTTGCCCATGCTGGTCTCAAACTCCTGGGCTCAAGCGATCTGCCGGCTTCAGCCTCCCAGTGTTGGGATTACAGGCGTGAGCCACCGTGCCTGGCCATACCTTCTTTCTCTAAACTGCTATGCTTTCTTCTATAGGCAGTGAAGGAATACTGTAAGATGCAACTGCCTAATCTTCACCAAACATGATTCTAAACACTGTATATATGTTGGCCCCTTTAAACCTCATAATAACCATGTGAGGCAGATATTATTACTACCAATTTTATTGTTGTTATTTTTTACAAACTTATTTTTCAGGCTAAGTGTCATGGCAGAGAATTGCTTGAACCCGGGAGGCACAGGTTGCAGTGAGCCAAGATTGCGCCACTGCACTCCAGCCTGGGTGGCAGAGTGAGACTTTGTCCCCCCACCCAAAAAAAAGATCTGACTAAAAATTTACTTTTCAATAGAGATAGTGTCTCACTATGTTGCCCAGGCTGGTCTCAAACTCCTGGGCTCAAGCAATTTTCCTACCTTGACCTCTCAAAGTTCTCAGAGTATAGGCGTGAGCCATCATGCCCAGCCATATCCCCATTTTTGAGATGGGGAAATTGAGGCACAGAGAGGTTAAGTAACTTGTAGAGGTTATGTAGTTATTCAGTTTCAGAACTAGGCTTGAAGCCCAGGCAGTCTGACAATAGAGACCCTGCCCTTAACTGCTTAGCCATAAATTGGATGATGATAATAACTGAATTATTTCTTTTAAAATTTGTAATTCTGCTGGGTGTGGTGGCTCACACCTGTAATCCTAGCACTTTGGGAGGCCAAAATGGGTGATCACTTGAGCACAGGAGTTCAAGACCAGCCTGAGCAACATGATGAAACCCTGTCTGAACAAAATATAAAAATTAGCGGGGCGTGGTGGCACAAGCCTGTAACTCCAGCTACTCAAGAGGCTGAAGCAGGAGGACGGCTTGAGCCCTGGGAGGCAGAGGTTGCAGTGAGCCTAGATTGTGCCACTGCATTCCAACTTGGGTGACAAAGTGAGACTCTGTCTCAAAATAAATAAATAAATAAATAAAATGTGTAACTCTCACTCTCCTCCCCGATACACAAATAAACAAAAGTACATGTGAATTATTATTAAAGCCCTCACACTTGCAAAGCTTGGGTTCTCACTAATCCTCACAGCAGCTCTGCGAAGGAGACGGGGCAGGAAGGAGCAGCCCGATTCACCGACGGGAACAGCCATGACAAGGCGAGGGGGATTGGCCACAGACAAGAGGCCAGGGCCCTGTCTGCGTGGCTGCCACTGGGGGCCCTGCTTGCACCCCTCCCTGGTCTCACTGGTGTGCAGGTGGCCCTATCCCTGCCCCCCACCAGCACTCACCAGCAGGACAATGCTCCCAAAGTAGGTGGCCCTCAGCAGCATGTCCAAGTCGTGGGGCACCTGAACAGGGAGAATCAGGAGTGAGGGAGTGAGCTCTGTCACAGACCCTCTCTTGCCCATCCCACAAACAGGCCATGGCATACCTTGTCCCCCACCAGCGACAGCTGCAGGGCCCCTGCCCGGAAGTAGCTCTCCATGGCAGAGTCGAAGAAGAACTCAGAGAAGGCCACATACACCATCCGCTCCTCCTCCTGCAGCTGGGGCTCCACCGCCCGGTTGGGGAGGCTCCAGTTCCTCTCGGTCAGGGGGAAGAAGGCCCCCTGGAGTGGAGCATTCACGGTCAGGGTCAAGGCAGACTGGCCCGGAACCTGGACTGACAGCAGGTGTCTCCCGGCCCCATGCTAGGCACTGTGGGGGGATGGCGGGAACCCAGCTGCTGTTCTTGGAGGACTCACAAGCACATCTCTTAAAAGGCATTGGAAGGAGGACACCTGCTACCAGAGGGCAAGCCTGTCAGACTGGAGGAGGGAGGGTCAGGAAAGATTTCATGGAAGAGGTGACATCTGAGTGGGCCTTGAAAGCTAGAGGCAGTAACAACAGCTACTGTTTACATATATTGTGCATACTCATGCTTCTTTGCCAAGTACTCTAAGCTCTTCACATAGATCAACTCCTTTAATCTGCATAACAACATGTGCTTTCTTACTAGATTATTCCCATTTACATGTTAGGAAACTGGCCAACTGAAAACTTATGCTTAGGGCCATGCAGCTAGTCAGTGGCAGAGCTAGGATTTGAACTTCAGGCATTCTTTTTCTCTTTGTAGAGGAGGTCTCACTATGATGCCCAAGCTGGTCTCAAACTCCTGGGCTCAAGCGATCCTCTCGCCTGGGCCTCCCAAAGTATTGGGATTACAGGCATGAGCCACTGCACCCAACTGATTCTAGCTCCCGAGTCTGCACTCTGAAACTGCTATACTTCTCTGGGAGACCAAAGGTAGTGGCTACACACTAGCTATGTGGCCTTGGGCAAGTGATGTCACCTCTATGAGTAAGTCTCCACATTCCTAAAGTTAGGATGATGTTAGTACCTGATTCACAGGGTTGTGAGAGAATGAAATGAGATTATTTGTATAGAAATCTATGTCTAGACAATTAGGTCCAGTTGGGGAAAGGCCGTGCATGAGCAAAGGTCCTGAGGTGGGAAGCGAGGGTCCAATTTGGGAAAGAGCAGCTGCATAGAAACAGGATGAGATATAAAAGGTGGGGCCAGGTAAGATTAACAGGGCTCAAATGCCAGACCCAGGGGGCTGAACCTAATTCTGTAGTAATAGGGAGCCATAGCATTCTCAGTAATGAGAGTGGCCTCATCAGAGCTGTGCTTTAAGAAGTAAAATCTCGCAACTTAGTGGAGAAAGAGGTCTTGTTAGGAGGTCAGAGGTCATACACCAGCCCAAGCAGCTCACCCGGAAGTCCATGTCCAGGTTGCTGGTGGAAGCCACAGGATCCTTCATGAGGGAATAGTCAATGCCAACAAGCTCGTCCACAGAACTGCGCACTGCAGGAAGGGGCTCAAGTCACTCACAGCTGTGTGATGTGGGACAAGGTGCTTAACCTCTCCAGGCTCAGAGTCCCACCCATAAAATGAGGATACATCCCTCACAGGGTTGTCATGAGGGTCAAATTAGTTTTATGTGGAAAGCACTTAGGGCCTGGTGTGTAGTAAGTGCTCATTAATGTTAGTTATTATTATTACTACCACTACAGAGGTTTCAAAAAAATAACTAAACAAGATGGCATGGGGGGCCGCGCACAGTGGCTCACACCTGTAATCCCAGCACTTAGGGTGGCCAAGGCGGGCAGATCACCTGAGGTCAGGCGTTTGAGACCAGCCTGGTCCACCATGGTGAAACCCCAACTCTACTAAAAATACAAAAATTAGCTGGGCATAGTGGTGGGCGCCTGTAATCCCAGCTACTCAGGAGGCTGAGGGAGGAGAACCGCTTGATCCTGGGAGGTGGAGGTTGCAGGGAGCCGGGATTGCACCACTGCACTCCAGCCTGGGTGACAGAGTGAGACTCCATCTCAAAAAAAAAAAAAAAAGAAAAAAAAAAAGATGACATGGGGTTCCTTTCCCTTGGTTTCTCCTACTTCCTCCTTCCCTTCCCATGCCTGTGTGTTGGGTGTGATGGGACAATACCTTTGCCCCACAGTAGACAGAGGTCATGGCTTAGAAAAAGGGAATTCATGGCCAGGCACAGTGGCTCATGCCTGTAATCCCAGCACTTTGGGAGGCCAAGGTGGGCGGATCACGAGGTCAAGAGATCGAGACCATCCCGGCCAACATGGTGAAACCCCGTCTCTACTAAAATACAAAAAATTAGTCGGGCATGGTGGTGCACGCCTGTGGTCCCAGCTACTCGAGATGCTGAGGCAGGAGAATTGCTTGAACCTGCGAGGTGGAGATTGCAGTGAGCTGAGATTGCGCCACTGGACTCCAGCCTGGCAACAGAGTGAGACTCCGTCCAAGAAAGAAAAGAAAAAGGGAATTCATGTTAATTGAGCACCTATTAGATGCTAGGTGATGAAGACAAATGGGATGCCAGTGATCAGCACGCACATATTGAGGACCTTGACAACTATTCTCTCAGATAATCCTCACAGCAACCCCAGGAGGAGGCACTGCCAGCCAAGTGAGGAAACAAGCACTTTGCCCAGAGAGAAATGAGCACTTTACCCAAAATCACACAGCAAGTCAGCTCCAGGGGCCACATTTGAACCCAGGACTGTTCAACAGCAGGGCTCGGAAGGGGCCTGCTCTGAGGTGCTGCATGACAGCTGCACACCTGGCCTCACCCGCCACCAACTCACCAGGCACGGTGTCCAGGAGGGAGTTGAGCAGGACCATCCCTGCGTGGTAGAGTACGGGGCAGATCTGCGAGGTGGGAGCCAGAGTCAGGGCCTTCTCAAAGTGACAGCATGCCCACCCTTGCCACCCTGCGACCTGTCGCTGCCCACACCTGCTGGTTGAGGAGGAAGCGCATCCCTGAGGTGATGAACGTGGAGAGAAAATCATACACCTTCCTGCGAGGAGAGGAGAGGCCGGGTGAGCCCAGAACCTGCCTCCACCCCAGTCCAGGTCCAGGAGAAATCAGTGACTAGGGAAATAGTGGCAGTGGGAGTCCTCAGCTTCAGCCTAAATAACAGCTCCTCCACGTAGGTTTTCTAAGAACCAGGCCCAAATTCCCTTTCCAGCCTAATTCTCAAGACCTCCTGACCTACTCGCTGGTCCCATCAGCCAAATGAATCCACCCACATTGCCTCAAACCCACTCTGAGCATCCCCACATCCATCCGCTTACTGATGCCCTCCCTTCCACCCTCTGCGTTCCTACCCTGTATTTTCCCATCTGAGCTCAGATGCTTCCTCTTCCAGGCAGTCTTCCCAGATTCCCCTCCTCTGAATCCCCAAAGCACTTTCTTAATCCTTCTCTCCAGGCCCTGATATCAAATTTTCTTACTCCAGATAGGCTCTGAGCTTCTTCCTGCATCCTCAGGGCCTGGCATACACTTTGTTTGATGAATAAATAATACTGACAGTGTACCAACACCAGGTGATAATCCATCATCTTCTCTCCCCCACCCTCTTCCAGAACAAGAACAATATCCCCTTCTCAGCAGCAAAAATAAAAAAATAGGCTGGGCACAGTGGCTCATGCCTGTAATCCCAGCACTTTGGTAGGCCAAGGTGGGTGGACCACCTGAGGTCAGGAGTTCGAGACCAGCGTGGCCAATATGGCGAAACCCTGTCTCTACTAAAAATACAAAAAAAGTAGCTGGGCATGGTGGCGCATGCCTGTAGTCACAGCTACTTGGGAGGCTGAGGCAGGAGAATCGCTTGAACCTGGGAGGTGGAGGTTGCAGTGAGCTGAGATGGCACCACTGCACTCCAGCCTGGGTGACAGAGTGAGACTCCCTCTCAAAAAAAAAAAAAAAATTATTATTTTTGTTATTATTATTTAGAGATACCAATTATTGAGAATCCAGTACATGGCCAACTGTGCATATCAGTCCTCACAGTTACTCTTATCCAAGTGGCCAGCACTTAAATATACATTTATCATATACCAGGTGCTGTTCTAAATTTTTTTTTTTTTTTCTTGAGATGCGCCAGGCTGGAGTGCAGTGGCGTGATCTTGGTTCACTGCAACCTCCGCCTTCCGGATTCAAGCGATTCTCCTGCCTCAGCCTCCCACGTAGCTGGGACTACAGGCACGTGCCACCACACCCAGCTAATTTTTGTATTTTTAGTAGAGACGGGGTTTCACCATGTTGGCCAGGATGGTCTTGATCTGTTAACCTTGTGATCCGCCCACCCTGACCTCCCAAATTGCTGGGATTACAGTCATAAGCCACCACAGCCAGCCGTGCTATAAATATTTTTTACATATACCAACACAAATAATCATGGCAACGATCTTATAAAATAGTATCTTATAAAACGAGGATATTGAGGCATCAAGCTTCAGTGACTCGGCCAAGTTCACACAGCCAGGAAGTGACAGAGCTGAGCTTTGGACCCAGTTGGTCTGATTCCCAGGCCTATGCACTTTGCATTGCGCTAGGCAGATGAGCTGTGGGGCTCGAAAGGGGTGAGCTGGGGTTGGGGCTGGGGCTTACTTGAAGGTTCCCCCGAAGGCCGCGTGCATTCTGGAGACAGAGGCCTGGCAGGAGACATTGGACACTTTCATCCGTCCAGCGGGATCCCGGGACAGCTCCAGACCAGTGCGGATGGACACACCCTCAGCTGAGGCGTTGATGTAGCCCCCATCATAGCTGCCAAGGGGGTTAATATTCACTCCAGGTAGGAGCTCAATTGAGTCTTCAGTACTCCCATGCATCACCACACCTCTTAATAAGATTTCACTTCTTTCCACACATCCTACCAACTCTTAAGAAATGCATATGCCTGTTCCTATTACACAGATGAAGAAACTGAAACTCAGGAAGGCTAAGGGGGCTGCCCACAGCCCCACAGCACCTCCAGCCCTCCTGACCCACTCTCCACTCCCCTGAGGGTGCTGGGTCCTTACAAGAACCAGTAGAGCAGCTGTCTCCGGAAGCGCAGCCCCAAGGAGGCATTGGTGATTTGTAGCATCAGCTCCTGCTGTGGCTGGAAATCGAGCTCGGAAGATGTCAGCTGCAGCTCTGTGACCTTCACCCTACGGGAGGCCTCAGGGTCAGATCCAGGGCCAAGAAGAGGGAACTCCCCCCAACAACAGGAAATTTGTCTGCTTCCCTTTCAAGTCCAGGCCTGGGGAAGCGGGAGTGGGTGGAATGAATTCTTCCATTGTCCCTCAAGTGCCCAACTTAGACTTGGGTGGCTCAAAGTTGAACTTGGGTGGCTGAGAGATGAGGTCTTCCTGATCCAGGTGTTAAAAGTGAGCTTCACCCCATCGCTTAAAAGTCTTGTTTGTTTGTTTGCCAGGTGCAGTGGCTCATGCCTGTAATCCCAGCACTTTAGGATGCCGAGGCTGGCGGATCACTTGAGGTCAGGAGTTCGAGACCAATCTGGCCAACATAGTGAAACCCCTGTCTCTACTAAAAATACAAAACTTAGCAGAGCGTGGTGGCACGCGCCTATAGTCCTAGCTACTCGGGAGGCCAAGGCAGGAAAATCGCTTGAACTCGGGATGCGAAGGTTGCAGTGAGCCAAGATCGCGCCACTGCACTCTAGCCTGGGCAACAGAGCAAGACTCCCTCTCAGAAAAAAAAAAAAAAAAGTCTTGTTTGCTTGCACCCCCCACCCCCACACCCTGGGGTTGCTACACCCGGTCTTTAGAGTCCGTTCACTTTGCCTCCATCATCTAAGCTCCGCCTCATATCTCAAGTCCCTTATTCCCCCTCCCTCATCCTAAACCATACTTAGAGCCTTCGGTTCCCCCACCCCTCCCATTAGCTTCACCCCGTGCCTATTGGCAAGTTCCTTGACTCCACCTTTCTGGTGCTCTTCGGCCACGCCTCACATCCACTGGTACTGCTTCCTTCTTGGCCCCCTCTACATTTTCAAGGCCACGCCCATCTGCCTGGGCCCGCCTATGATGGCTGGCTTGGCCTTTATCTTTTCGGCCCCATCCGGTTTCTTAAGTCTTGCCTCATCGATTTGGCCACGCCCCATCCCACTCAGCCTCCAGTCTCCCGAGACCCTGAGATTTCTCGGGCCCCGCCTCCACCGCCGAGGCCCCGCCCCGGACCGCGAGGCCCCGCCCCCCACTTACTCGGAGATGTTGTAGTAGAAGTGGCCTTCTTTGCCCCGCAGGTCCGGAATGGTGATGGTCTCCAGCTCTTGCTCCAGAAAGCGCAGCCCCTCCTGCTTCACTGAGGCAGCAACGAAACCCTTAGCTCCCGTGCCCACTGTTGGGGCGACCCCAATCCCGTCCGCTCCCGTCCATCCCTGTCTGCCCCTGCGCCTTACCCAGCTCCAGCGCCTTGGAGGTGACGCGGATCTTGCAGCCTGGGAACTCTGCGTGAGCGCCTGCCAGCAGCGCTAGGAAGAGGGCCCCGAAGAGGGCCATGGCGAGCGGGCCTGGGGGTGGGGTGGGGTCGCAGGAGTTATCTGAGCCGCTTAAACCCATTCCTTGGACGTCTAACCATAAGTGGGGACTAGCTTGGATCGTTACCCTCCAGATAACTCTTCGGGGAACTTGGAACCAATATTCTTGCCTCCATTTGGCAGATGTGGAAACTGAGGCTCACAGAGGCGATGCGACTTGCGTTCTGGCTCCCAGAGGATTTGGGACACGGGGGAGGGGACGTCCCCAGTTCCCTCGTGCTACCGCCGCGTGATGAGTTTGGACCTCCAGGGGACCAGCCCCCACACCCCCAACAACCTCCCCTTTCCTTTAGCGGTGGGCCCGCGCAGGCTTGCACGTTGCCACGGCAACGACTGCACGCGCATTCCTGGAGGGTGGCTTGCGGTCTCCTAGGCCTCGCGCGCGGGGAGGAGAGGAGGTGGCCGACCAGACCGTGGGCTCCCGGGTCTCCCGGCTCCCTCAGGTCCTAAATCTCTCCCATTAGAGATTCTGCCTGGAGCCCCCCATGTTAGCGTTCTCCTTCATCGGCTCTCCTCCCCACCCCGGCTTCAGTGCACCACGCGGCTCGGCGAGGGACTGGGGACGGGATGGGGACGCGCCCCAACTCACTCAGCGGTGGAGCTGGGGGGCGGCGCGGTCACGTGGGGTGGCGGGCAGCTCAGGGGATCCGGGCGACGGGGTCTGGCGGGCAGGGTTGTTCCAGCCGCCTTTATAAAGCCGGGCCTCCCCGACCCCTCCTCCTCTCTGCGGCTCTCCCCTCCTCCCTTGGGGGCTGGGAGGGGACGGGGCGGGACGCTGGCAGCCGGGAGAGTAGAAAAGGCTGTACAGAGCCCCGTGACAAGCCCGGCCGCTGTCTGGACAAGTGGGGTACCCAAGCCCAGGGAGAGGGAAGGAAGTGCAGGAGCCGGCCCACTCAGCCCCAACAATCCCGCTTTGCTGGGACCTTGGTTCAAATTACAATTACCCATGTCTTCCTGCATGATCTTGGGCAAGTCACTTCACTTGGGTCACTGACCCTCAGTTTCTTCCCTCAGCGAAATGTGCACGATGATAGGAACTACCTCTTGGGCGTTTATTGCAACCAGGTCCAGGCACAAAGTCAAGGAATATTTTTTCCTTCCCTGCCACCCACAATCATCTCGGGACCTCCTTGCCTGGCTTTGCTATGGGCCCCCCTACCTGTCTCTGTGTCACCACCTGGGGACCTTAAGATCCCAGAGACCTTTCCCACTTGGGGAAGCAAGTCTAGACAAGTGCTGTCAGCCCAGGAACATACCACACCGGCTGAAACCACCCCAGAAGGAGGTCTGCCATTTCTCGTGGCTGGTGGATTTTTTTTTTTTTTTTTTTTTTTTTTGAGACGGAGTCTTGCTCTGTCCCCCAGGCTGGAGTGCAGTGGCGCGATCTCGGCTCACTGCAAGCTCCGCCTCCCGGGTTCACGCTATTCTCCTGCCTCAGCCTTCCCAGCAGCTGGGGCTACAGGCGCACGCCGCCATGCCCAGCTAATTTTTTTTTTTTTTTTTTTTTTGTATTTTTAGTAGAGACGGGGTTTCACCGTGTTAGCCAGGATGGTCTCGATCTCCTGACCTTGTGATCCGCCCGCCTCGGCCTCCCAAAGTGCTGGGATTAAAGGCCTGAGCCACTGCGCCCGGCCCACTGGTGGATTTTTTAATGAACCCTTGGAGCAAGGTGCTCTGAACAGCATCCCCACCCCCACCCCCACCCCCACCTCCATCTACTGCTTACAGGGTTCCCACACCCTAGGACAGGGCACAGAGTGGGTGCTTGCCACCTTTTTGTTGCCAAATGGACGAAAGAAAGGGGAAGCAATAATCATGTCTGCTGAGCACGTATTTAGCACCAAACACTCATCTAGGAAGGATGACTAACTCATCCTGATTTGCCTAGGACTTTCCTCATTGTGTCTTTTTTTTTTTTTTTCTGATATAATCCACAGATTCACAAAAATAGTTCCATTTCCTTTTTTATTTAATTAATTAATTAATTTTTTTTTGAGACAGAGTCTTGCTCTGTCACCAGGCTGTAATGCGGTGGTGTGATCTTGGCTCACTGCAACCTCTGCCTCCTGGGTTCAAGTGATTCTCCTGCCTCAGCCTCCCAAGTAGCTGGGACTACAGCCATGTGCCACCACACCTGGCTAATTTTTGTATTTTTAGTGGAGACAGGGTTTTGCCATTTTGGCCAGGCTGGTCGCGAACTCCTGCCCTCAAGTGATCCGCCTGCCTTAGCCTCCCAAAGTGCTGGGATTACAGGTGTGACCCACCATGCCCAGCCTATTTATTTATTTTTATTTATTTATTTAAGACAGAGTTTCTCTCTTGTTGCCTAGGCTGGAGTGCAATGGCACAATCTCGGCTAACTGCAACCTCCATCTACCAGGTTCAAGCAATTCTCCTGCCTCAGCCTCCCAAGTAGCTGGGATTACAGGCGCCCATCACCACGCCCGGCTAATTTTTTGTATTTTTAGTAGAGATATGGTTTCACTATGTTGGCCAGGCTGGTCTCGAACTCCTGACCTCAGGCAATCCACCTGCCTTGGCCTCCCAAAGTGCTGGGATTACAGGCGTGAGCCACCGCGCCCAGCCGCCTATTTATTTTTTTAGAGACAGGGTCTTGCTCTGTTGCCCAGGCTGGAGTGGTGCAATCATGGCTCACTGAAGCCTCCACCTCTTGGGCTCAAGTGATCTTCCCACCTCAGCCTCCTGAGTAGCTGGGACTACAGGCAGGTGGTAACACATCCAGCTAAGTTCTGTATTTTTTGTAGAGACAGGTCTCACCATGTTGCCCAGGCTGATCTTGAACTCCTGGACCCAAGTGATCCTCTTGCCTTGGGCTCCCAAAGTGCTGGGATTACAGGCGTGAGCCACACACCCAGCCATCCCCATTTTGAAACCATTTCTGGGAACTCACTCAGTCCTTGGCAAACCTTACAGCTGGTCATCCAAATTCTAGGTAATTTATTTAACCTTAACAACCTATCGGATTGGCACTATTATGAACTCTCTTTAACAGGAAGTAGAGGTTGAAGCAATTATGTGGCTGCTATTAGGGAATCCGTAAACTGTTCATGGAAGAGTGGAAGGCGGGCTTTACAGCCCGGCAGTTATGTACTTAGACTCTTGTGTCTGACAGACAAGAGTTTATATCCCAGGTTGTCAGTTCTTAGGTGTATGACATTGATCCCTTGCTTAAGCACTCAGAGCTTCAATTTCCTCATCCTAAAATGGAAACAATAATTTAAGGTTATTGCAAGAATAAATGGGTCTGGTACATGACACATCATTAGTGCCAAATAAATGCTAGCTATCTTAATTATGGGCACATACCACAAGCAAACAAAGCAGAAAAGGTGTAGAGGGAGAACAGAGGAAGTATCTAGAGGAGGAAGTATCTGTGTTCCTTTGAACTCTAGTAACCTTCCTAGAGCCTGGCTCAAGCAGAAAACCTGGTGGATGTTAGTTTTCTTTCCTCTCATTTCCTTTCTTTTCTTTTTCCTTTCTTTCTTTTTTTTTTTTTTTTTTTTTGTGGGGTGGAGTCTCACTCTGTCCCCCAGGCTGGAGTGCAGTGGCACGATCTCGGCTCACTGCAACCTCCACCTCCCAGGTTCAAGTGATTCTCTTGCCTCAGCCTCCCAAGTAGCTGGGACTAGAGGCGCCTGCCACCATGCCCAGCTAATTTTTGCATTTTTAGAGACAGGGTTTCACCGTGTTGGCCAGGTTGGTCTTGAACTTCTGACCTCAGGTGATCCGCCCGCCTTGGCCTCCCAAAGTGCTGGGATTACAGGCATGAGCCAGTGCACCTGGCCCTTTTCTTTCTTAACAACAACAACAAAATATTATTTTATTTATTTAAGACTGGGTCTCACTATGTGCTCAGGCTGATCTCCAACTCTTGGGCTCAAGCTATCCTCCCACCTCAGCCCCCCGAGTAGCTGGGACTACAGGTGTGCACCACCATGCCTGGCTGTTTTCTCTCATTTTCTTTCTTTTTTTCCCTCTTTTTTGAGACAGGGTCTCATTCTGTTGCCCAGACTGCTGTGCAGTGGCGCAGTTATGGCTCACTGCAGCCTCAACCTCCCCAGGCTCAGGTGATCCTCCCACCTCAGCCTCCTGAGTAGCTGAGACTACAGGTATGTGCCACCATACCCAGCTAATTTTTGTATTTTTCATAGAGATGCGGTTTCACCATGTTGCCCAGGCTGGTCTTGAACTCCTGAGCTCAAGAGATCTACCCACCTCAGCCTCCCAAAGTGCTGGTGTTACACCGCGTCTGGCCTTTCCTCTCGTTTTCTTTTTCTTTTTTTTTCTTTTCTTTTTTTTTGAGACAGAGTCTCACTCTGTCACCCAGGCTGGAGTGCAGTGGTGCTGTCTCAGCTCACTGCAACCTCCACCTCCCGGGTTCTAAGCGATTCTCCCGCCTCAGCCTCCAGAGTAGCTAGGATTACAGGTGCACACCACCACACCTGGCTAATTTTGTATTTTCAGTAGAGATGGGGTTTCACCCTGTTGCCCAGGCTGGTCTCGAACTCCTGAGCTACCAAAGTGCTTGGATTACAGGCATGAGCCACTGTGCCCAGCCTTCCTCTCGTTTTCTTAGGTGAAATATTTCTCGCTATGTTGCCCATGCTGGTCTCAATCTCTTGGCCTCAAAAGATCCTCCAATCTTGGCTTCCCAAAATACTGGTATTATAGGCGTAAGCCACTGCACCTGGCCTCACTCTTCCTGGATTTGAAGACTGAAGGAGAGGCTTCCCAGCAATCAAAGGGACGGGAAAGAAATGCTTTTCTAGCCTCAGTTGTGTACCTAGATGAATCCAGGCTTCATCTTTGTATCATTTTTATCTCTTATATGGTCTCATCCCATGCAATTCACTGGCCAGTGGCCTAACCCCTCTGGGTCTCAGTTTCCTCATCTTACAGATGAGGATAATCCAAGTACCTCCCTCTTAGGATTGCTTGTGAGGATTAAACGAGTTAATGCATTGAAAGGGTTTAATAAGTACTTGGCATTTCCTAAGGGCTCAACAAATGTTAGCTACAATCATTAGCATTATCAGCCATCAGTGGCTTTTCACCATACTGGAATAGACTCCTGCCTCAGTACCCTGATTCCCTGGCATGTGATAGGGCCTACTCTCTCTGTCTCACCTCTCACCTCTCTTGCCCTTTGCATTCAGCTCCAGCCAAACTGGTTTTCCTTGAATGTGCAAGTTCTTCTTGCTCAGAGCCTTTGCATTTGCTGTTCCCTCTATCTGGAATGCTTTTCCACCTGATCTTCCTTGTCATTTTGTCTCAGGTTATTTTATTTATTTATTTTTTGAGATGGAGCTTTGCTCTGTCACCCAGGCTGGAGTGCAGTAGTGGTATGATCTCGGCTCACTGTAAACTCTACCTCCAGAGTACAAGTAATTCTCCTACCTCATTCTCCTGAGTAGCTGGGATTACAGGTGTGCACCACCACGCCCAGCTAATTTTGTATTTTTAGTAGAGATGGGGTTTCACATGTTGGCCAGGCTCGTCTTGAACTCCTGACCTCAAGTGATCTGTCCGCCTCAGCCTCCCAAAGTGCTGGGATTACAGGTGTGAGCCACCACGCCCGGCATTTTGTCTCAGTTGAAATGGCGTTTTTTCAGAGAGGCCTTCCCTGCCTGCCTATCTATTAGTTGCTCTCAATCATATCAGCCTGGTTTATTTTCTTTATAGATTTTATTACTATTGAATATTTTCTTTCTTGTTTGTTGTCTGTCTCCGTGAGAGCTGGAATTTGTTCAACACTGTGTCCTTAGCGCCTAGAACTGTGCCTGGCACACAGTAGGTACTGAATAAATATTTACTGAATGATTGAACTGGTTTGGAGTCCTTGAATGTCCCTGGGCAGAAGGCGATCCCTATGCCAACCCAGATCCTTCATCTCCTCCTGTACCATGTTAACCTCAGTTCAATTGACCCTAAACACAGCTCTGACCGGCCGGGTACAGTGGTTCATGCCTGTAATCCCAGCACTTTGGGAGGCTGAGGCAGGTGGATCACCTGACGTCAGGAGTTCCAGACCAGCCTGACCAAAATGGTGAAACCCCATCTCTACTAAAAATACAAAATTAGCCGGGCGTGGAAGCAGGTGCCTATAATCCCAGCTACTTGGGAGGCTGAGGCAGGAGAATCGCTTGAACCCAGGAGGCAGAGGTTGCAGTGAGCCGAGATCGCACCATTGCACTCCAGCCTGGGCAACAAGAGTGAAACTGTCTCTAAATAAATAAATAAATAAATACAGCCTTAACTGGGCTGGCGGAGGAGAACGTGCAGTCACTGGCCTTGAATCCAGGGCCTTCCCCACTCAGCCTGCCCCTCTTTAATACATTGATTTCTCTTTTCCTCTAAAACGTATGGTGCACACAACCCTCAAACACTGAGTGATGTCAGCAGATGTGCAGCGTGGGATGGGCTGTGGCAGCCTCCTCGAGTGCTCATCACGGGGCTTGAGACATGGAGAGAGCCAAATCCCCAAATCCCTTCCCACGTTCACTCCTGGTTTTGTTGTTTGTCTTTTGAGGCAGAGTCTGGCTCTGCCTCTTAAGCTGGAGTGCGGAGGCGCAATCTTGGCTCACTGCAGTCTTGACCTCCTGGGCTCAAGCAATCCTCCCACCTCAGCCTCCTGAGTAGCTGGGACTATAGGCATGCACCACCACGGCTGATTAATGTTTGTAATTTTTTTCTGTAGAGATGAGGTCTCGCTATGTTACTCAGGCTGGTCTCCATCTCCTGGCCTCAAGGAATCCTCCCACCTCAGCCTCTGAAAGTGCTGGGATTACAGGCATGAGCCACTGTGCCCAGCCTCATCCCTGGCTTTGAAAAGTGAAGGAGAGGCTTCGCAGCACTCAGAGGAACAGGAAAGAAGTGCCTTTCCAGCCTCAGTTGTGTATCCATCACACCAATATTGGTAAAAAACCAGGATAGCAAAGTCCTGCTTCTGCCTTTTTCTAGAATAAATGTCAGCAAGCTGTTCCTGCAAAGGAACCAGGATAGCAAAGTCCTGCTTCTGCCTTTTTCTAGAACAAATGTCAGCAAGCTGTTCCTGAAAAGGCCAAAGAGTACATATTTTAGGCTTTCCACACCCTGTGGTCTCTATTGCAGCTGCTCAGTCCTACACTTTAGCATGAAAACAGCCATAAACAATATCTAACGAACAGGCTGGGAGCTGGAGTTAGCACACAGGCCATAGTTTACCAACCCCTGTTCCAGAGGAAATGAAAAATCTCTTTCTGGGCTAGGCATGGTGGCTCATGCCTATAATCTCAACACTTTGGGAGGCTGAGGCAGGAGGATCGCTTAAGCCCAGGAGCTCCAGGCTGTAGTGAGCTATGATTGTGCCACTGAACTCCAGTCTGGGTGACAGAGCAGGATCCTGTCTCTAAAAAAAAAACAAAAAACACTTTTTGAACCTCAGTTTCCATATCTGTAAAATGGGATGATCAGTACTTACCTACCTCCCTGGGTGGCAGTGAGGATTTAAAGTGATAAAGTATACAAAGTGCGGAACCTAGTACTCAGTGGCGGGATGGGGCGCTCTCACTTTGTTGCCCAGGCTGGTCTAGAATTCCTGGGCTCGAGCGATCCTCTCGCCTTGGCCTCTCAAAGTGCTGGGATTACAGGCATGAGTCATTGTGCCTGGACTGATTATTAGTATTAATAGTTGTAATAGTTGCTTAACAAACAGAAAGTGCTTTTTTTTTTTTGAGACAGGGTCTCACTCTGTTACCCAGGCTGGAAGGCAGTGGCACGATCATGGCTCACTGCAGCCTCATCCTCCCTGGGCTCAGGTAATCCTCCCATCTCAGCCTCCTGAGTAGCTGGAACTATAGGCATGTGCCACCATGCTCAGCTAACTTTTAAAATTTTTTCATAGAGATAGAATCTCACTGTGTAGACCAAGCTGATCTCAAACTCGTGGCCTCAAGCGATCTGCCTGCCTCGGCCTCCCTAAGTGTTGGGATTACACATGTGAACCATCACACTTGGCCAGAAAGTGCTTCCAAATATTAACTCACTTATACTTCATAACATCCTACAAGGTAGGCATCATCACCCCCAGTTTACAGATAAGGAAACTGAGGCCCAGCAGTTATAAGCTCAAGTCAGTCTGGCCCCAGAGCCCATGCTTTTAACTAGGTTTCTCTCTCTCTCTCTCTCTTTTTCTTTATCCCATATAACTCTCACAGCAATGCCTTGAGATAGCTATTATTGGCCCTGTTTTGCAGATTTGGAAACTGAGGTTCAGTACAAGGAAATAACTGGTCCAAGTAAGTAAACATGGGCTCCACTGACCACAGGAGGCCAAGCTGGATTGCTGCCCAACATGTCAACATGCACTGTCCTGGCTCCCTCCTCCCTCGCTGTGCCTCCAGCTGTGTTTTCTTTGGATCTCTGCATGGCTTGGAGAAGCTGCGTCAGCCCATCTCCTCTCCTGCCCATTCCCCACCCCCAACGCCCACCCAAGCTACCCCTCAGGAAGTGGCCCCCTTCTCCTCACTCTGCCTGAGCTCATGAGCACTGCAGCTCATGCGCCTGTGTTGGTCAGCATGGGTGCACCTGGGGACATGTGACAGGAGACCCAGCTGGAATGAGAGGAGGATTATCTGAGGAGGACAGATCTCAGGCCAGGAAGACCCCAATGACATCTCTCCAGACAGGCGAAATGGTCATCTGTTTCCAGAATGCAGCTGGACAAAACAGTCCGCATGAGGGCTGGACATTTACCAAATGGGTAAAAGGGATCTAAAGGGCTGGGGCTTGCTGAGTTCAGCCAGGGCAAAGCTGTGGACTGACTTTCTGTGATTTCTAAAGCTGGGAGAACTGTTGTTTTCTTCTTTCTTTCCCATTTCCTCCTTGAAGACCAGTCCCTTTTCTGCGTGAAGAATGGGCCACTTGGTGTCTGAAGTCACTTCCAGATTAGAAACTCAAGGATTCTAAGGTTCCTTACGAGGTGTTGCTTTCCCAGGGTCCTCGGTCCTCGGGCATTGTATCCCCACACCTGGTGCCTCTCCATCGGGGCTTGGATGTCAACCTTGGGCAGCTCACTCTCTCTCTGACTTCCCTTTCCTTTTCTTCTTCACATCCCACCCTTCTTCCTCGTTTCTGTGCCTCTGTCAGTCTGCTAGCTGACTCTGACTCATGCGGACCTCTTTCTGTGGTCCTCTAAGCCTCATAACCATCTGTGCTTTCATTATACTCCACGTGGGCTTTCCAGCCTCTACTTGTTTTGAGGAAGAGGTGGAGGATCCATAGCGGCTCTGTCTAGATGTTTGGATTTCATAAGCCAGTCACAACATTTCAAAGTAAGTGAAGGGAGGGGGCCCCAAAGGTAGGGATTTTTTCCTTTGATAATAAGGATAGGCCACCATCTTCAGCCTAAGCTTGTCCCTTTTCTGCAGGGCTTGCTGAAATGTTGCAAGAAGTGGCCAACATAATCCAACTCGAATTTTTCCAGGTGCCCTAATACTGCAGGAGTCCCCCACATAACCCAGGCTTTGGTCTAACAAGGATTGCCAACCCCTAGCCAGGAATCATGAGGATGTCACCGTCCTCTGGCCTTCTTCCTCTGTTCCACCCAGCTAGATCCATATTTTAGCTCCCCCGCAACCCTAGCAAGTACCAAATCCTGCTCCTTTTCCAAGCTTCCCCATCACAGGTCATGGCATCAGCTTTACGCAGTGTTCAGGTAAAAAATATAGGAGTCATCCTTGACTTCCTTTTTTTATTATACCCCATATCAGCAAATCCCGGTGTCTCTAACTCCAAAACATGCCCCACATTACGCCTGTAATCAAAGCACTTTGGGAGGCTGAGGCGGGAAGACCACTTGAGCCCAGGGGTTCAAGACCAGCCTGGGCAACATAGTGAGACTTTGTCTCTACAAAAAATAATTAGCCAGGTGTGGTAGCACGCGCCAATAGTCCCAACTACTTGGGAGGCTGAGGTGGGAAGATCGCTTGAGCCCAGGATGTCAAGGCTGCAGTGAGCTGTGATTGTGCCACTGCACTCCTGCCTGGGCAACAGAGCGAGACTCTGCCTCGAAAAAAAAAAAAAAGATGCCCCACATCTATATAATTCTCTCTATCAGCACCAACACTGCTCCAAGCCATTTTCATTGGTTACTGGGACAACCTGCCTCCTCTTCCTGTCTCACCATTTCTCCTGTAGGTCTAGTCTCTCTACATCAATCTAAGTGATATTTTTAAAAGTGAGAATCATAGAATTTTTCTATCCTGCTCAATATTCTCCCCATCACACACAAAATAAAACCCAGACTCTGGCCACGACCTCTGGAAACACTGCAGGTGATCTAGCTCCTGCCTACCTTCCTCTCCAAGCCAGTCTTCTACCATTGTTGGGAGCACACCAAGTGCCTTCAGCCTCAGGCTTTCCTTAATTCTTTTCTCCACCAGACACATCGTCCCACACACATACCCGTGCAGAGTTACTCAGATCCCTACTCAAATGTCACCCCCACAGGAGAGGCCCCCTCTGTGTCATTACCTGTCATTCTGTTTGTTTAATTCTTTATTGCCTGTTTCTTCCAGTAGACTGTAAGCTCCCCAGGGCGGGGACAGGAGCCTGCCACTCTTATTCATGGCCGTATGTCCAGTGCCCAGCACAGGGTCTGGCACACAGAAAGTGCTCAATAGATGTTTGCTGAATTCAAGACGGCCGGGTGTGGTGGCTCACACCTGTAATCTCAGCACTTTGGGAGGTCAAGGCAGACAGATCACGAGGTCAGGAGTTCGAGACCAGCCTGGCCAACATGGTGAAACTCCGTCTCTACTAAAAATACAAAAATTAGCCGGGTGTGGTGGCACACACCTGTAGTCCCAGCTACTCGGAAGGCTGAGGCAGAAGAATCACTTGAACCTGGGAGGCGGAGGTTGCAGTGAGCTGAGATCATGCCACTGCACTCCAGCCTGGGTGAGAGAGCGAAACTCTGTCTGGGGGAAAAAAAAAAAAAAAAGATGTTTGTTGAATTCAAGATGGGGTGTTATTATCATCTCTAGACCCTTCAGAAGGAGCAGCTTTTATGGTGCACTCTGTAGCCCTGATCTAATCCCTGGCTGAGCCTCTAAGCTCTATGCTTCCTGCTGGTACCACCCATTTCCTTGCATTTAGCCGGGGTTATCTGGAGCTGGTCTGCAGCCAAGAATGTCATACTTTCCTAATCTCCCCAGAGGCCTGAGAGATGCCTAAGGTCATGGGAGGTGCCCCCACAGGATCTCAGTGGGCTGAGCAGAAATCGGGACTCCTTGACCTAACCCACACCCAGGCCCCTTCTACCTCACCTTCCAGTAGGCTCACGCCTGTAATCCCAACACTTTGGGAGGCCATGGTGGGCGAACTCCTGAGGTCAGGAGGAGTTCGAGACTACCATGGCCAACATGGTGAAACCCCAACTCTACTAAAAATAAAAACATTAGCCAGGTGTGGTGATGGGTGCTTGTAATTCCAGCTACTCAGGAGGCTGAGGCAGGAGAATTGCTTGAACCCAGGAGACAGAGGTTGCAGTGAGCCAAGATCGCGCCACTGCACTTCAGCCTGGGCGACAGAGCAGGACTCCATCTCAAAAAAAAAAAAAAGTTGAACACAAATTTACCATACAGCAATTTCGCTCCTAAGGGTCTACCCAAAGAAAAGGAAAATGAATGCATTTGTACATGAATGTTGATAGTAGTGTTATTCATAATAGCCAAAAGGTGGAAGCAATCCAGTTATCAATTGGTAAACAAACAAAATGTGGTATATCTGTATAATGCAACACTATTCAGCAATAAAAAAAGAATCAACTACTGATATATGCTTCACAATGGATGAAGCTCAAAAACATAATGCAAAGTGAAAGATGCAAGCTGCAAAAGACTATACATCTGTGTGATTCTATTTATATGAAATGTCCAGAAAAGGCAGCTCCATAAAGACAGAAAGCAGGCCAGTGGTTACTGGGGGCTGACGGTGGGAACAGGAACTGACTGCAAACAAGCCCAAGAAATCTTTTAGGGTAATGGAAATGTTCTGAAACAGAACTGTGGTGACAATTGTATAACTCTATACATTTACTAAAAAAAAAAAAAAAAATCCTTGTATTATTTATTTATTTATTCATTCATTTTTGAGACAGTCTCGCTTCTTCCCCCAGGCTGAAGTGCAATAGTGCAATCTCAGCTCACTGCAACCTCCACCTCCCGAGTTCAAGCAATTCTCCTGTCTCAGCCTCCCCAGTAGCTGGGATTACAGGCATGTGCCACC
This sequence comes from Nomascus leucogenys, assembly GCF_006542625.1. NCBI lineage: Eukaryota > Metazoa > Chordata > Mammalia > Primates > Hylobatidae > Nomascus > Nomascus leucogenys. The sequence continues at coordinate 18,131,050 of NC_044393.1, read as the reverse complement.
CCGCCTGGCTAATTTTTGTATTTTTAGTAGAGACAGGGTTTCACCATGTTGGCCAGGCTGGTCTCGAACTCCTGACCTCCACCCTCCTCAGCCTCCCAAAGTGCTGGGATTATAGGCGTGAGCTACCTCGCCCAGCCTATTCATTTACTTATTATTATTATTATTATTATTTTTAGTAGAGACAAGGTCTTGTCCAGGTTGGTCTCTAGCGCCTGGGCTCAAGCAGTCCTCTTGCCTCAGCCTCCCAAAGTGCTGAGATTATAGGTGTAAGCCACTGTGCCCGGCCAGAATTGTATATGTATGTATGTATGTATGTATGTATGTATGTATGTATGTATGTATTTTTGAGACGGAATCTCTCCCAAGTTGGAGTGCAGTAGCACGATCTTAGCTCACTGCAACCTCCACCTCCCTGGTTCAACGATTCTCCTGCCTCAGCCTCCCGAGTATGTGGGATTACAGGCGCCCACCACCACACCAAGCTAATTTTTGTATTTTTTTTTTTTTTGAAACGGAGTTTCGCCGTTGTTGCCCAGGCTGGAGTGCAATGTGCAACGTCGGCTCACTGCAACATCCACCTCCCAGGTTCAAGGGATTCTCCTGCCTCAGGCTCCCAAGTAGCTGGGATTACAGGCATACACCACTGAGCCCGGCTAATTTTGTATTTTTAGTAGAGATGACATTTCGCCATGTTGGTCAGGCTGGTCCGCCTGCCTGGGCTTCCCAAAGTGCTGGGATCACAGGCGTGATAGAATTGTATACTGAAAACAGGTGAGTCTTGTAGTCTGTAAATTATACCCTAATAAAGCTGTTAAAAACATTTTCCTAGCCTGGGTTGAGATCTCTGGGTTAGATGTGTCCTGGGAACCCAGCTGGGACCCAGGCTGGGTGGGGTGTCCTCCTTTCTCTCCTTAATAGTCAGTTTTCTGTGATCTCAGACTTTCAGGAAGCTACCAGCTGTCGCTCTGGTTTCTTTTTTAAAGAACTCTGGAATTCTGCAGACTCAGCTCATATGGGAGTAAACATCCTGGCTCTCGGCCACCCTGACTGAAGTGCAAAAATGAGCATCACGGCCGGGCGCGGTGGCTCACGCCTGTAATCCCAGCACTTTGGGAGGCCGAGGCAGGCGGACCACGAGGTCAGGACATTGAGACCGTCCTTGCCAACATAATGAAACCCCATCTCTACTAAAAATACAAAAATTAGCTGGGCATGGTGGCATTTGCCTGTAATTCCAGCTACTCAGGAGGCTGAGGTAGGAGAATCGCTTGAACCAGGGAGTTGGAGGTTGTAGTGAGCCGAGATCACGTCACTGAACTCCAGCCTGGTGATAGAGCAAGACTGTCTTAAAAAAAAAAAGCACATCACAGGGAATGGGTGGGAGAGTGGAGGGGACCACCACAGGCGGCCCCACCCCTATCTTGATATGACTAAACGCCACCTGGGATGCTGAGCACTAACCCAGAGCAAGGACTGAATTTGGACTCCAAGGTCCTGGTAGGATCTACACCTCCCTTGCTCCCTGGCTGTGCTCAGGTTGACCAGCTCTCCAAACACACCCTCCCTTTCTATATCTCCAGGCCCTGGCACAGGCTGTGCCCTCCCCTTTTCCTTGCCTACCTGGAAAATCTATTTTTCCAACAAGAGTCTGTTCATTGTCATCTGCTCTGAAGCTTTCTCCTTTGTGTGCCCACCACCCCCCGGCCCCTGCCATCCCTCTAGAGCCCTTATCTCCCTGTGGCAGGGGGTTCATGTATATGTCTGCCTCTCACACTGCTCTATGGGCTCCCTGAGACAAACCGTCTGTCCCTCTTACTTATCGCTTATTCTCAAGACTCTAGGACAGGCCAAGGGAAGAAATGGAGGGAACAGTACACCACATCAGACACTTCCAAGGCCAGGAGGACCAAGGGAGACACCCCCATTCCTCTCATCTATTCTTGGCCTGAATTGCTTCTCTCATCTGGTCCCAGAATGGCCCAAGAGCCACTCCCTGTGGGAACCACAGTTTGGGGTGGAAGCCTCCTTTCCACAGCTTTCCGGGGGCCAGATCCACTTGCCTTGGAAACTCCCTTCGCATAATTTAAACCACAGTGTAGGGTCCATGGCCAGCTCAAGCCCAGCCTAGGCGGGGGCAACCTGGAGTGGGATCCAGCTAGAGTCTCCCTTCCCCAACTGCCAGGACCTCAGGGGATGAAAGTTCCCTCTTAGCAGCTTCTTGCTGTAGTGGCAGAGAACAAGTGGGTTAAGCTATGTGGCAACCTGAGCTGGTTGTTTATGTTTCTGCTTTAGTGTGGAGGCTTGGCTTGGTCCTGAGTTGAGGCAGCGGTCCTCAGAAGCCCTGGCAGCTAGTGACCAGCCAGAAGTGGTGACATAATTTTCAGGGCTAGGGCTGGACGTGATGGTTCACGCCTGTAATCCCACCACATTGGGGTGCCAAGGTGGGTGGATCACCTGAGGTTGGCAGTGTGAGACCAGCCTTGCCAACATGGTGAAACCCCATCTCTACTAAAAATCTAAAAATTACCTGGACCCAGTGGCACGTGCCTGTAGTCCCAGCTACTGGGGAGGCTGAGGCAAGAGAATTGCTTGAATCTGGGAGGGGGAGGTTGCAGCGAGCTGAAATTGCACCACTGCACTCCAGCCTGGGCAACAGAGCAAGACGCTATCTCAAACAACAATATTCAGGGCTCAGGGCAAAATGAAAACGTGGGACTTTTGTTCCAAAATTATTAAGATTTTTAAGATGGTGACAGTAGAACATTAAACCAAACACAGACCTTTCTTTTTTATTATTATTTTTATTTTCATCTTGTTTTTATTTTTTGAGACAGGGTCTAGAATGCAGTGGTGCAATCATGGCTCACTACAGCCTTGAACTCCTGGACTCAAGCAATCACCCCCTGCCTCAGCCTCCCAAGTAGCTAGGACTGCAGCAGCACCTACTATGCCCAGCTAATTATTATTATTTTATGTAGAGATGGGGTTCTATGTTGCCCATGCTGGTCTTGAACTTTTGGCCACAAGCAATCCTCCCACTTTGGCATCCCAAAGTGCTGGGATTATAGGCATGAGCCTCCACACCCAGTAAGCATGGGCCTTTCTAAATCTATGCAGCCAGCCCTGGTGCCAGGCAGAGGAGCCCAGCTTATTCCAACCACCTCTCTCAGCCCGGACCTATTGTCTACCCAGGCTTCTTAGTTCAGAAAAGTAGCCGGAGAAATGGAAAGCCTCAGGATCTTTGCTCAACTGCTCATCTCTATATTGGGAATAAAAGGCTCCAGGCTACTGACAGAGACTCAGCCGCAGCAGGCAGCCCATGCTTTTCTCGGCATCCCACAGGGTGCTGCCTTGGTGTTCCCACCACAGAAACCAGAGCCTGGAATAGAAATGGGGATACCTGGCCAGGCACAGTGCCTCGCGCCTGTAATCCCACCACTTTGGGAGGCCGAGGCAGGTGGATCGCTTGTGGTCAGGAGTTCAAGGCCAGCCTGGTCAACATGGTGAAACCCCCATCTCTACTAAAAACACAAAAATTAGCTGGGTGTGGTGATGTGTGCCTTTAGTCACAGCCACTCCGGAGGCTGAGGCAGGAGAATCGCTTGAACCCGGTAGGCGGAGGTTACAGTGAGCCAAGATCACACCACTGCATTCCAGCCTGTGCGACAGAGTGAGAGCCTGTCTCAAATAAATAAATAAATAAATGGGCTACCTGAAAAAGCCACCTAGACTTCAACCCAGAGTGGTCTGTTCACGGTCATCAAATATTTACAGAGGGTCAGGCACAGCACTGGGCACGGGGTTATAAGGGTGAATAAGCCCCAGCCCCCACCCTTAAGCAGCCCACAGCCTAGTGGATGAGGAAAATTGACAAACATTGTGAGCTTAGACCATTGTGGTAGTACAGGAGAGGAAACCTGTCCTAGCCTGGGTAGAAGTTCAGGGAAGGCTGCCTGGTGGAGGCGACATCTAGGCTAAGACTTGAAGGCTGAATTAGGTCAAGAGGGGAAGAAGAGTAATGGCAAACAGCATATGCAAAGACTCAGAGCTGGATACGGTGGCTCATGCCTGAAATCCCAACACTTTGGGAGGCTGAAGCAGGAATATTCCTTGAGGCCAGGAGTTTGAGACCAGCCTGGGCAACATAGTGAGATCTTGTCTCTACAAAAAAAAAAAAAAAAAAAAATTAATGAGCCAGGTGTGGTGGTGTGCTCCTGCAGTCCCAGCTACTTAGGGGGCTGAGGTAAGAGGATCACTTGAGCCTAGGAGGTCAAGGCTGTAGTGAGCCTGGATACAAAGGGAGACTCTGGCTCAAAAACGAACAAAACAAACAAACAAACAAACAAACAAAAAAAAACAAAAACAGAAAGGATCAGGGTCATGAGAGAACCTGGCACATTGAGGGAAATTATGAAGCAGTTCATGGTAGCTGGGACTGGATCAAGAAGAGATGGTTTGAAGGTCCAGATCATGAATAAAATGAATGTGTGTAAAGTGCTTGACGCTGTGCATAGTAAATATTCTGCCATGGTAGCTCATTATAATTTTGGTTTTGTAGGCCAAATTAAGGGTTTGGGATTTTGTCCTGTAGTCAATGGGGAGACATTCAAGAGCTTTAAGCCCAGAGTGACTTGATGAGATTTGCCATATAGCCAGATCCCTGTGGCTTCTTGGTGGATTATGAACTAGAAGAGAACCAAGGCTGGAGGATCAGAAGGCCAGTTTGAAAATTAACAAGTATAGCCAAGCACAGTGGCTCACGCCTGTAATCTTAGCACTTTAGGAAACTGAGGTGGGAGAATTGCTTGAGCCCAGAAGTTAGAGACAGTCTGGGCAACATTGTGACCCCATCTCTATTTAAAAAAAAAGAGAGAGAGAGAGAGAGACTGGGCATGGTGGCTCACGCCTACAATCTTAGCACTTTGGGAGGCAGAGGCAGATGGATCACCTGAGGTCACGAGTTCAAGATCAGCCTGGCCAATATGGTGAAACCCCGTCTCTATTAAAAATACAAAAATTAGCCAGGTGTGGTGGCATGTGCCTGTAATCCCAGCTACCCGGGAGGCTGAGGCAGGAGAATCGCTGGAACTTGGGAGGCGGAGGCTGCAGTGAGCTGATACTGTGCCACTGCACTCCAGCCTGTGTGACAGAGCCAGACTCAATAAACAAATAAATCAATCCAGGCACGGTGGCTCATGCCTGTAATCTCAGCACTTTGGGAGGCCGAGGCGGGAAGATCACTTGAGGTCAGGAGTTTGAGACCAGCCTGGCCAACATGGAGAAACAGTCTCCACCGAAAATATAAAAATTAGCCAGATGTTGTGGTGGGTGCCTGTAATCCCAGCTACTTGGGAGGCTGAGGCAGAAGAATCACTTGAACCCGCGAGGCAGAGGTTGCAGCAAGCTGAGATTGCGCTACTACACTCCAGCCTGGGCGACAGAGCGAGACTCTGTCTAAAAAAACAAATAAAAATAAAAAAAATTTTTTAAAAAGAAATTGAGACGTATGGCAGGTGGGAGGCTTCACTTATATCCCTTAACAATAGAGTAGATAAATATACAGTGGAAAACAAAAAAACAGCAATGAAAATGAACTCATCATAGCTATACGAAACAACATAAATGAGTTTTGCAAGTGTATTCTTATGCAAAAGAAGGCAGACACAAAAATAATACTGCCTGTATAATTACTGTATAATTCAATTTACACACAGTTCAAGGAACAGACAAAACTAAACTATAGTGTTTAGGGACACATTCTCAGGTGGTACAACTCCAAAAGCAAGGAAACGATTATCACAAAAGTAGTTGGAACAGCAATTACCCTGCAGGGGCCTTCTGCTTGACTGTTCAGTACCATGGCATGGGTGATGCTAACCCAGGCTCACTTTTTGATAAATCATTAGGTTTTATATTTATGTTTTGTGCACTTTTCTATGTGTGCTATTCTTTTTTTTTTTTCTTGTGACGGAGTCTCGCTCTGTTGCCCAGGCTGGAGTGCAGTGGTCTGATCTTGGCTCATCGAACCTCCGCCTCCCAGGTTTAAGTGATTCTCCTGCCTCAGCCTTCTGAGTCGCTGGGACTATAGGCATGCACCACCACACTCGGCTAATTTTTTGTATTTTTAGTAGAGACAGTGTTTCACTATGTTGGCCAGGCTGGTCTCAAACTCCTGACCTCGTGATCCACCCGCCTCGGCCTCCCAAAGTGCTGGGATTACAGGCGTGAGCCATCACGCCCAGCCTATTTTGTATATATTTTTTTGAGACAGGGTCTTTCTCTGTTGCCCAGGCTGGCGTGCAGTGGCATGATCATGGCTCTCTGCAGTTTTGACTACCTGGGCTCAAGTGATCCTCCCACCTCAGCCCCCTAAGTAGCTGGGACTACAGGTGTGTGCTTCCACACCTGGCTAATTTTTGTATTTTTTGTAGAGATGCAGGTTTCACCATGTTGCCCAGGCTGGTCTCAAACTCCTGGACTCAAGCAATCCACCCACCTCCACCTCCCAAAGTGCTAGAATTACAGACATGAGCCACCGCGCCCAGCTATTTTTAAGACATGGTCTCTGTCGCCCAGGCTTGGAGTGCAGCTCATTGCAGCTTCGACATCCAGGGCTCAAGCGATCCTTCCACCTCAGACTCCCAAGTGGCTGGAATTACAGGCCCATGCCACCATGCCCAGCTAATTTTATTTAAAACATTTTTCAGAGACAGGGTCTTGCTACATTGCCCAGGCTGGTCTCTAACTCCTGACTTCAAGGTATCCTCCCACTGTGGCCTCCCAAAGTGTTGGTGATTACAGGCACGAGCCACTGTGCCAATCTATCATACGCTATTTTTTTTTTTTTTTTTGAGACGGAGTCTTGCTCTGTCACCAGGCTGGAGTGCAGTGGTGCCATCTTGGCTCACTGCAGCTTCTGCCTCCCAGGTTCAAGTGGTGTTCCTGCCTCAGCCTCCAGAGTAGCTGGAACTACAGGAGCGTGCCACCATGCCCGGCTAATTTTTTGTATTTTAGTAGAGATGGGGTTTCACCATGTTGGTCAGGATGGACTCGATCTCCTGACCTCGTGACCCCCCCGCTTAGGCCTCCCAAAGTGCTGGGATTACAGGTGTGAGCCACCGCACCCAGCCCCATATGCTATTCTTTTTTTTTTTTTTTTTTTTTTTTTTTTGAGATGGAGTCTCACTCTGTTGCCCAGGCTGGAGAGCAGTAGCATAATCTTGGCTCACTGCAAGCCCCGCCTCCTAGGTTCACGCCACTCTCCTGCCTCAGTCTCCCGAGTCCATATGCTATTCTTAATAAAAAGGTTTTAAAAGTTTGTCTTTGGGAGGCTGAGGTGGGTGGATCACCTGAGGTCAGGAGTTCGAGACCAGCCTAGTCAATGTGGTGAAATCCCGTCTCTACTAAAAATACAAAAAAAAAAAAAAAAAAAAACTAGTTGGGCGTGGTGGCAGGCACCTGTAATCTCAGCTATTCGGGAGGCTGCAGCAGAAGAATCACTTGAACCTGGGAGGCAGAGATTGCAGTGAGCTGAGATCGCGCCACTGCACTCCAGCCTGGGCGACAGAGCGAGACTCCTTTTCAAAAAACAAAACAAAACAAAACAAAAATTGGGCTGTGTGGTGGCTCATGCCTGTAATCCCAGCACTTTGGAAGGCTGAGGCAGGAGGATTGCTTAAGGCAAGGAGTTCAAGGTTACAATGAGCTATGAGTGCACATCAGTCTGGGAGACAGATTAAGACCCTGCTTCTAAAAAAAGGGGGGTAGCGGTGGGAAACGTCAGCTCTAAGGTAGTCATTACAAAATGGTGAGAAGAGGTTGGGTTTGGTTTTGAGACGGAGTTTTGCTCCTGTCACCTAGGCTAGAGTGCAGTGGTGTGATTTCGGCTCATTGCAAGCTCTTCCTCACCGGTTTAAGCGATTCTCCTGCCTCAGCCTCCTGAGTAGCTGGAATTACAGGCGCTTGCCACCATGCCCAGCTAATTTTTGTATTTTTAGTACAGATGGGGTTTCACCCTGTTGGCCAGGCTGGTCTCAAACTGCTGACCTCAGGTGATCCACCCGCCTTGGCCTCCCAAAGTGCTGGGATTACAGGCATGAGCCACCGCACTCAGCTGAGAAGAGGCTGGTTTTGACATGTGGAAAGTGAGCAAAGGGAGAAGATGAGGCATGTATCAGGTGAAAAGCAGTGCTGAACACTGTGAGGTAGAGAAACCTTTAAGATACTATCCAGGCCGGGCGCGGTGGCTCACGTCTGTAATCCCAGCACTTTGGTAAGCCAAGGTGGGCGGATCACCTGAAGTCTGGAGTTCGAGACCAGCCTGACCAACATGGAGATACCCCGTCTCTACTAAAAATACAAAATTAGCTGGGCGTGGTGGCGCATGCCTGTAATCCCAGCTACTCAGGAGGCTGAGGCAGGAGAACGCCTGAACCCTAGAGGTGGAGGTTGCAGTGAGCCGAGATTGCACCATTGCACTCCAGCCTGGGCAACAAGAGCGAAACTCGGTCTCAAAAAAAAAAAAAAGACTCAACTATCCAGGGCCACTGTGTCAACTCAGACCAGTCACAACCCCTGAATCTAGATCCCTTCTTCACAAAACAGGGAGGCCAGTGTGGTTTATTGGAACCAGCCCTGCATTTTGGTATTGAGAACTCTGGGCTTAAAATCCCAGTTTTGTTACTTGTTGATGGCTGTGTGAACCTGGACAATGACTTCACCCCTGCCCCTCGCTCCAACCTGTTTGCTCATGTGCAGATTTAGGTAATAATTCACAGGATTCCATGATAAAACAGAAGACTAGGCACTTGGGATGTTTGGTACCTTGGTTATCAACTAAGAGAATCTGAACAATGAATGATAAAATACTTTGAAAACATAAAAGAATAGATAAAAGGCCGGGCGCGGTGGCTCATGCCTGTAATCCCAGCACTTTGGGGGTCCGAGGCGGGTGGATCACGAGGTCAGGAGTTTGAGACCAGCCTGGCCAACATCGTGAAACACCGTCTCTACTAAAAATACAAAAAAAAAATTAGCTGGGCGTGGTGGCGGGTGCCTATAATCCCAGCTACTTGGGAGGCTGAGGCAGGAGAATTGCTTGAACCCGGGAGGCAGAGGTTGTAGTGGGCCGAGATCGCGTCACTGCAATCCAGCCCGGGCGACAGTGCGAGACTCCGTCTCAAAAAAAAAAGGACAACAATCACTACATGGCTTTTAAACTTTAGCGAAAGCACGGGCTAGCTGGGGGGCATGAGCATGGAAAACTGGTTATTCCGTAGGTCAAGAGCAACCACGTAGTTTATTGTCCAAAGCAGGACTTTGCCAGGCTGGAGTGCAGTGGCGCGATCTCGACTCACTGCAACCTCTGCCTCCCGGGTTCATGTGATTCTCCTGCCTCAGCCTCCCGAGTAGCTGGGATTACAGGCGCGCGCCACCAGGCCTGGCTCATGTTTTGTATTTTTAGTAGAGACGGGGTTTCGCCCTGTTGGCCAGGCTGGTCTTGAATTCCTGACCTCAGGTGGTCCACCTGCCTCGGCCTCCCAAAGTGCTGGGATTACCAGGGTGAGCCACCACGCCCGGCCCAAAGCAGGGCACTTCTGAAAAACGAGGCAATATTAGTAATTATGCCAGGGCAGCAGACATAAATCAAAGCTGGCCCTCCACCCTTCCAGAACTGAGACGGCCCAGGAGTCTGGTTTCCCATCAGGCCTCTTATCTGAACGGGAAGCTCTGCGAGGGCAGAACTGCTGTGCCTATATAGAGCTGGCTTCTTTCTGGAGGGCTCAAATCTACTTGGAGCAATGCTCACAACAACACTGTGAGATGATCACGGCTAACTGATTCAGCACTTAGGAAGCGCCAGGTATTGTGCTGAGGACTTCACATGCATCACCTGAGTTAATTCTCAACAAACCTTTATGAGGTAGGCGATGTATTATCTTCCACTGAGGAAACTAAAATTTAAATTGGTTAACTCCTTCAAGGCCACACATTTTGGGTGGAGGAGCAGGGATTGAAATCAGATGAGGATCTGAACCCTCGTTCTCAATTACTACTCATACCAGTGCCTCCGTTTTTCTCGAGCGTCCGCCTGCCTGCCCCCACGCTGGCGTGCAGCCGGGACCATGGACATCTGAGAGGCTACTCAGCCGGGGTACCTACAGCCCCTGGCTCCACACAAGCGCCGGTCTGACAGCAGGTGGCAAGCTTGTCCTCTTCCCAAGCTAGCACTGGAAGAGCTGCTTGCTGGGGAGGCCGGAGATGGGTGGAGCTACCACTCGGACGCCTGCAGGGCCCTACCGAAAAGAATCCTGCAGGGAGCCGGATGAGGAGCACCTCACAGCTGCCAGTTCCCTGCTAGGCTACCCGCTGTAGCTGGTTTGAGGGCTCAGTGAGGCTTTGAACTGCAACTAATGGCCACAGATGTCAATGTTGGAAAGTCCCTACAATGCATTTAGTTGATTTCCCAACTTTGCCAAAAGCCATCTCTATTACTTGCCCCCCAAGGCTAGTTTAAGCTGCTTCTACTCAAGAGCCTTTACAGCTTGGGTTCGATGTGTATGTAGCCCGGGCATGGGGCAGGACTTCGTAACATTTCAACACCACGCAGCATACAGGCCCAGACATGGAAAAAGACTGGCCGGAAGCGGCAGAGCCGCGCGGGTGCCAGTACCCAGGTCCCTGCTACGTCCGGAGCATACGTCACCAGAACACCTCCCCTGGGCCGGCGGCAGAGCCCGAGACCCCAGCAGGTTCTAAGACAGCCCCACGCCCCCTAGTGCGCACGCTCAGTCCAACCCTGCCGCGCACCGCCCACCGCCCACCGCGAACATCCGGCTCCTGCGTGTGTGCTCGAGGGAGAAACTGAGGCGGGGGCGTGCCAGTGAATTCATTCCTTCCTCAGTCCACCTGCAGGCCTACAAAGCTGTCTACCCCTCCTCAGCGCCACAAGGAACAGCAGGGACGGATGGAAAGAAGGGGAGGGGGCCTAAAGCAAGCTGGGTGCGAGGAGCCAACCGACCCTGCCACACTCAAGATGGCGGCGCGGCCGTGGCGAGGTCCCTCAGAGGCGGTACCAGCGCATGCGCAGCGCCGAGTCCCGGCCCGGGACACAAGATGGCGGCAGCGGCGCTGGGGAGGGCGAGGCGGAGGCGGCAAAACGGGCGGTCGAGCAGAACGTGTAGCCGCGTCCCCTCGAGTCCGCTCCGGGCAGGTAAGAGTCCCAGGAAGCCATGGTCCCGCAGCGAGCCGCGCCAGGGTCTGGGGATCCGAAGCTGGGGGGCGGCGGCCTCTCCGGCGCTTTCTGCTCGGGGCTGCCGCTTGCCCCGTCTCTATTGCCGCCGCCATCTTAGACCCGCGGGTGGGCAGCCGCGCCGGTGGCCGAAGTGAGGGAGGTGGGCCCGGAGAGCCCGAGCGGAGCGGCCTCTAGGGCCCCTCCGCTGCTGCCGCCGCCACCGCCTTTGTGTCGGGCTCCGACTCTGAGTCGCCTCAGCCCGGGGGCGGGAGCGCGCGGCGGGGCGGGGGGCGGAGCCCGGGAGATGGGCCGGCGCGCGCGCGCGCCAAACAGCCCACCCTCGCTGGGGTAGGGGGAGGGGAAGGTGCGCGCGCGCGCGGGCGCGCTGGGCTTCTCGCGTTCGCGCGCCGTCGCGCCTGCGTACTTTGTTCGCTCTTTGACTCCTCCCTACTGGGTCGGAGAATTCTGATTGGTACATTGCGGAGATGGTCCCGCCCCACCTGCCTCCAATCCCGGACTCGGACTCTGGCTTCTGGTGGGTTCCTCTGGTTGCGCAGATACAGTTGTTTATTCTTGAGCAGCGGTAATTCTCAAACTGCGGTATGCGTGGGGGTCGGGAAGCCACAGGATAAATAAAAACGTTATCTTAAGAGCAGTTATGTCTTACTGGGAGCGTACAATGCTGGACTCTACATATAACGGTCGAGTGATTCCGGTTTATAAGCCGGAAAGCAGAAGGGCCCGGAATCCGGGTCTGTCCAACCCAGGGGCTCGTGCTTCGGTCACAGACCTGCTGCACTCAAGTCACATAGGAAATTAAAAATGGTTTTAATTGCAAAAAATGGGTAAATTTTTTTTCAAACAGTGTGAAAAAATGAGTCATCCTGTCTCCCAGTCACTCTTAGGGTGTGTTTTAAAAATACAAATTCTTGTGTGCCTCTCCTCCGTATTTCTGGCTTCTGAGATGCGCAGTGAGGCACAGGAGTCTGATTTTTTTTTTTTTTTTTTTTACAAACTCCAAGATGATTCTGATGCACAGCTGGCTTTGGAAATACTGCAGTGTCCCCATTTAGCCTCACACTAAGCTGTGCCGCTTGTGCGTATTCTGCAAAGTTCATCTACCCGGTGCATCAATATCACAGAATGTTTCTTGGGGAAAGTATTTTTCAATAAAGGCGAACAAGATGTGTCACATAATGTGTTTGCATGTTTTTGTTTTTGCAAGACATTATTCAGAGCGTGTCTTTGACTTGCTGTGGGAGGCTTGGGATTGTGCCCCCCCAGATCAGTGATAGGTATGTTTGTTGATTTTTCTCTGTTCTAAGGGTACTTTATTTTTTCTTTTCATTTATTTATTTTGAGACGGAGTCTTGCTCTGTCGCCTGGGCTGGAGTGCAGTGGCGCGATCTCAGCTCACTGCAAGCTCTGCCTCCCGGGTTCACGCCATTCTCCTGCCTCAGCCTCCCGGGTAGCTGGGACTACAGGCTCCCGCCACCACGCCGGGTTAATTTTTTTTTTTTTTTTGTATTTTTAGTAGAGACGGGGTTTCACCGTGTTAGCCAGGATGGTCTCGATCTCCTGACCTGGTGATCCGCCCACCTGGGCCTCCCAAAGTGCTGGGATTACAGGCGTGAGCCACCGTGCCCGGCCTATTTTATTTTTTAAGAGATGAAGTCTTGCCCTGTCACCCAGGCTGGAGCACAGTGGCATGAACATACTTCACTGCAGCCTTGAACTCTGGGCTCAAGTGACCTTTCCACCTCAGCCTCCTGAGTAGTTGGGACTGCAGGTGCAATTTTTTTATTTGGGCTGGGCGCAGTGGCTCACACCTGTAATCCCAGCACTTTCGGAGGCCCACGTGGGTGGATCTCTTGAGGTCAGGAGTTCGAGACCAGCCTGGCCAACATGGTGAAACCCCATCTCTACTAAAAGTACAGAAAATTAGCCAGCTGTGGCTCATGCCTGTAATCCCAGCTACTGAGAGGCTGACACATGAGAATCGCTGGAACCCAGGAGTTGGAGGTTGCAGTAAGTTGAGATCGTGCAATGCACTCCAGCCTGGGTGACAGAGTGACACTGTCTCAAAGAAAACCAAAACCAAACAAAAAGCTTTATTTGTTGTAGAGCTGGGGGCTCACTATGTTGCTGAGGCTGGTTTTGAACTCCTGGCCTCAAGAAATCCCCAGCTCCCAAGTTGCCAAGGCCGCCGTGCCCAGCCTAAGGGTACTTCAGTTGGCAGGACTGGCTACAGAGTTTGTGGGGCCCAGTGTGCAAAATAAAAAGGTGAGCTCCTTGTTAAAAAGTTATTAAAAATTTTAAGACAGTGACAGCAGAGCCTTAAACCAAGCTCAGGGCTTTCCTGAATGTGGATCCCTGTGCAGCCGCGCAGGTCACATGCCCATGAAAGCAAACCTATTGGTGAGAAAGCTTAAGAGGTATCATTTTCATCCCCTGTATTCCATCATCCCTTCTCGCGGTGTGTCCTGCCCTGGAGGCCCCCAACTTGATCTTTGTTTTTGCACCTCTTGTCTCTGCCCTGCAGCATCCCACAGCCCTGTGACTATTTTCCTATTTGCTTTCCAGCTGCTGATGCAAGGAATCCCCTGGGCCCCCGTCCACTCCACTGCTGATCAGCCCATCCGCCTGTGCTGAGTCTTCCTGCAGGCCTTTCCTTGCCTCTGTGGGACCCTGTGGGGGTCCATCCGGCTGGAGAAGAAAAGCCTCTCATGCTAGCGTTGCAGACCCCAGAGGGTGAGAGAAAGGGGGACTTCATTGAGTCTTGAAACCTGTGGGCTCAGCCCCCAAGGCACCAGGAATTCTTCCTGCCCAGAGAATCAAGGCAGCTTCGTTTTTTTCGTACCTTGGTCAGTGGTTCTCAACCTTTTTGTTACCAAGGCCCTTTTTGTTGTACGTATGTCCTGTTGCCCCCTGCATTTTTATCTGCCAAACTGTACCAATGGAGTAACCATTCACTTTTCCCTTCCTAAATTAATGAAGACGTCTGTGATGGAGTGTACAATAAAATCAGTGTCCCAATGATTCCTATGATGTCGTCAACAACCAATCAGAGCCTCTGATCAGCATGAGATAATCAGTGTGACCACAATGAGTTGATAAAATTTCAGCATGAAAAGATAACTGATGTTTAAGCCTGCCTTTGTGGTCTTGTTGTGGGTAAAAGTTTGATTTCTTTTGGGTAGTGTGACCTACTGAAAACAACTTTAGCATCACCAGTTCTATCTCAGTTAGCTCCCAGTTGTCTGACGGCCCCAGGCCAGAAGCACTTTAGCTCCTGAGGCTCTTGCTGGGTGTGCTTTGAGTGGGGGAGTAGGGAATCATATCTGAAGGAACTGGCCTCCTTGCTGGTACTTACAGTAAATATTCACCTGGGGATTATGAAGGAGTCACTTAGATAGTCCTTCTCGGTTGCATTGGTTATTTTAGCAATAGCTGCTTCCTGCCATGTAGTGTAAAATAAGGTGACCAATTAGATTCCATGCTCTTCCCTAGTGTACTTTGTTCCTTTTAGATTTTACTGGATGGGAGCAGTAAAATCCCATCTCCTGAGAGTTGTTACTATTCCTTCTTGTAGGAATCGCTTCTCAAGGGCAGACCCTGTTCTGTCTTGTTTGCTGCTCTTGGTGCTTTGTAAATATTTGCAGAATCAATAGTGCTCCTGTTGGGTCCAGGTCCTACGCCTGAGCCCAGCAGAGAGCTGAATTGGACGCAGTTCCTATTCCTGGAAGTTCTGACAGTTTAGTGGGGAGACAAACCCAGCTGATAGATGATACCATCTGAATGCTGCGACAGAGGTGTTCACGGCCCTGAGGAGGAGCTCTGACCACCTGGCCTGGGGAGGGGAGAGTCAAGGAAGGCTTCCTGGAGGATGTGAACCCAGTAGCAAGCCAGGCAGAGAAGAGGGGGAGGGGCATTTCAGGCAGAGGAAGCAGCAGGAGTGCACCCATTGAACAGCTGGAATTGCAGCTTAGGTCCCAGGGCTGCTGTGTGGCACCATGCTGACCCTCCAGGATAGGACCTGATTGGATTTCTCCACATCTGTGGGTGGTCACTGGGGCCCTGGGTGGATTGTAATTGGCGGGTGAGGGGGTGGAGCTTGACATTCTTCGGTCCTCTGTGTGGCAGGTCCTGTGTGGGTGCGGAGATGGCCAATGAGAATCACGGCAGCCCCCGGGAGGAAGCGTCCCTGCTGAGTCACTCCCCGGGTACCTCCAATCAGAGCCAGCCCTGTTCTCCAAAGCCAATCCGCCTGGTTCAGGACCTCCCAGGTACTGAGGGGGAGCAGTAGTGGGGTGGTGGGGTAGGAAGGGCACCCCGGGAGCAGTCCTGACCCTGGCTGGGCTCCGTGCCTGTTTGCAGAGGAGCTGGTGCATGCAGGCTGGGAGAAGTGCTGGAGCCGGAGGGAGAATCGTCCCTACTACTTCAACCGATTCACCAACCAGTCCCTGTGGGAGATGCCCGTGCTGGGGCAGCATGACGTGATTGTGAGTGCCAGCCTAGGGTGGGGGGTCTCGGAGTGGCCTCTGGCACCTGGGCTTTCCCCAAATGTACCCTGAGCAGCTGTTCAGTGCCCAGCCCTGTGCTGGCACCTGCAGATACAATGACAAGCAAGACAGACACAGCCCCTGCCCTCATGGAACCTACACTCAAATGGGGTAGACTGACAAACAGATGATTGCACAGCTGCTGCACAGTGGGTGCTATGCTGCAAGGCAGGAATGAACAAGGCAGACTTGCTCCCTACGGTCGCAGAGCACCCATGGGCTGCCAGGAGACAGTAGGATTACGGTTGTGGTCTGCGTATGAGGAATAGTGTTAGGATACATCTAGATCCTGACCTACTCTGGGGAAGGCAAGGAGATGGGAAAAGCTCTGAGAATGAGTGTTTAAGGTGAGAGAGCGAGTGAGTGTGGGGAGGAAAAGAACATTCTAGGATCTGACATGTCAGTACGACGGGAAGTACAGGCATGGGCTGTCTGGCGGGAACATGGACTTTTGGGTCTTTCTCAGCTGGGGCAGCATTTCTTTACTGGGCACAGTTGAGACAGTTGGCATCTCCATTTTGCGTGTGAAGACACTGAGGTTCAAAGATGGGGAATGACTGGCGTGAGACCTCACAGTAATACGCAGGGCAGGATGCACACCTGATGTGAGTTCAGGGCCACACTACTCACCACCATGCATTCTCTTGGTGTTACCAAGACTCCCATCTGCAGGGCCTTGCTTTGTACAACAATAAGCAGTTTTTGAGCTTTTCGTTTATTCCTCACATTCATTCTGTTCTTGAGGAAAATAATGTGTGATGAGTACTGATCTCATGCCAGATCCCATGTTAAGCAAGTCATATTCACTGACTCATTTAATAATCTCAGTGGTGATGTAGAGCTTAGCATGGCCATTCTGAAGGTGAGAGAACTGGAAGGGAAGTAACACACCCTGTCGCACAGTTGCAAGTTGCAGGAAGGATTGGAGCCCAGTGTTCTTTGTCTGTATCCCAGCCCCTCTGCTCTTCTCTAAGGAGTAGGAGCAGGGGTGGGAGGGCGTGAGGATTCAAAGTCCTGTGGCTCCTAAGCCGCTGGCCCTGGTTGCAACTCTGCTGGTCTCCCTCCACCAGTCGGACCCTTTGGGGCTGAATGCGACCCCACTGCCCCAAGACTCAAGCTTGGTGGAAACCCCCCCGGCTGAGAACAAGCCCAGAAAGCGGCAGCTCTCGGAAGAGCAGCCAAGCGGCAATGGTGTGAAGAAGCCCAAGGTGAGTGTCTGCGGCCAGGAACCGGCTGCCGAGCAGCCAGCTCAGGAGGGGGGCCCGGGACACAGTTCACCAGGTGTACACTGTATTGGATGGATCCTCTCTGGTGAATCTCCTGACTTGACACCTTTGTGACTTTCACTACAGATTGAAATCCCAGTGACACCCACAGGCCAGTCGGTGCCCAGCTCCCCCAGTATCCCAGGAACCCCAGTGCTGAAGATGTGGGGTACGTCCCCTGAAGATAAACAGCAGGCAGCTCTCCTACGACCCACTGAGTGAGTCCCTGCTGATTGGCTTGAGGGCACCCATTGCTAACGTCAGCCTGTCTGGGACTGTGGGGTGGTGTGGGTGGGCAGGACATCCTCATCACTCCTCTCTGTGCCCCAAGGGTCTACTGGGACCTGGACATCCAGACCAATGCTGTCATCAAGCACCGGGGGCCTTCAGAGGTGCTGCCCCCACACCCCGAAGTGGAGCTGCTCCGCTCTCAGCTCATCCTGAAGCTTCGGCAGCACTACCGGGAGCTGTGCCAGCAGCGAGAGGGTACCTGCCTCTGGGCTGCGGCCTCCTTTATTTCCACCCACCTTTAGCAAGAGCCATGTTTGGCCAGGCCAGTTTGGGGATGACAGAGTGGGGCCCAGTGGTGAGCCATGATCACACCAGTGCACTCTAGCCTGAGTGACAGAGCAAGACCCTATTTCAAAAAAAACAAAAAAACAAGAGTATCTATACCTTAGGATTCTATGATAAGCATTAAGTAAAATGGATAAGTATTAAATAAACTGTAGTTTCTAATTTTTCTCTTTTTTGAGATGGAGTCTTGCTCTGTAGCCCATGCTGGAGTGCAGTGGCACCATCTCTGCTCACTGCATCATCCTCCTCCTGGGTCCCGGTTCAAGCAATTCTCCTGCCTCAGCCTCCCGAGTAGTGGGATTACAGGTGCACACCACCATGCCCAGCTCATTTTTGTACTTTTAATAGAGACGGGGGTGTCACGATGTTGGCCAGGCTGGTCTTGAACTCCTGACCTCGTGATCCACCCGCCTCAGCCTCCCAAAGTGCTGTAATTACAGGCATGAGCCACCACACCTGGCCAGTTTTTTTTAAGAGACAGGATCTGGCTATGTTGCCCAGGCTGGTCTTGTACTCCTGGGCTCAAGCTTTCTGCTTGCCTTGGCCTCCCACAGTGCTGGGATTGCAGATGTGAGCCACCATGCCTGGCCTAGTTTTTAATTTTTATGATTAGTAAGAAACCTATTTAACCTTGCTCAAATATAGAATTCTCTGGCCTTTCACCCTTTTTTTTTTTTTACATTATGTAATACTTTTTTTTTTTTTTTTCTTTTTCTAAGATGGAGTTTTGCTCTTGTTGCCCTGGCTGGAGTGCAATGGCACGGTCTCGGCTCACTGCAACCTCTGCCTCCCAGGTTCAAGCGATTCTCCTGCCTCAGCCTCCTAAGTAGCTGGGAATACAGGCACATGCCACCACGCCTGGCTAATTTTTGTATTTTTAGTAAAGATGGGTTTTTTCCATGTTGGCAAGGCTGGTCTCGAACTCCTGACCTCAGGTGATCCACCCATCTCGGCCTCCTGAAGTGCTGGGATTACAGGCGTGAGCCACTGCGCCTGGCCTTTTTATTCTTTTGAAACAAGGTCTCGCTCTGTCACCCAGGTTGGAGTGCAGTGGCGCGACCACAGCTCACTGCAGCTTCAGCCACCCGGGTTCAAGCGATCCTCCTGCCTCAGCCTCCCGAGGAGCTGGGACACCCAGCTAATTTCTTTTTTTTGTTGTTTTTTTTTTTTGTTATAGAGACAGGCTCTTACTGTGTTGCCCAGGCTGGTCTTGAACTCCTGGGCTCAAGCTGTCCTTCCACCTTAGCCTTCCAAAGTGCTGAGATTACAGGTGTGAGCCACTACACCTGGCTAGATACTTACTAACACTATAAAACTAGTGATTCTTAGAATGTATTTTGGGAAATGCAGCCTAGAAGCTTCTGAAGTAGGACTGTGTCTTGCTTACTGCTGAATGCGATGCTTCCTGTACGTGCCAAGCTCCAAGTGGGACTGCTTGATTAAATCCAGGCCTTCAGCAGCTCTCCTGTCCTGCAGGCATCGAGCCTCCACGGGAGTCTTTCAACCGCTGGATGCTGGAGCGCAAGGTGGTAGACAAAGGATCTGACCCCCTGTTGCCCAGCAACTGTGAACCAGTCGTGTCACCTTCCATGTTTCGTGAAATCATGAACGACATTCCCATCAGGTACAGCCCCACAGCTGGGGATGACCCTGGGCCATTTGGTTTCTGTGCCCAGTCATGTACAGAAGGGCTCTAACTCTGCCCACTCTCTAACGCAGATTATCCCGAATCAAGTTCCGGGAGGAAGCCAAGCGCCTGCTCTTTAAATATGCGGAGGCTGCCAGGCGGCTCATCGAGTCCAGGTTTGCCTGTCTCCTGCCCCAGGCAAGATGGGTCTGTGATTAAAGTGGGAGTTCATAGGCCATCTTGCCCAGTCTCATGCAGGGCTGCCATTGCATTCGGTGGCAGAAGTGGGGCCAGCTCCCAAAGGCAGAACAAGGGCTGTGATGGAAGCCAGGGGTTGATGCCCAGCGAGCCCATGGAATTAGGACGAGGAGGGTGGAGCCGAGCCATTCCTTTCTTCTGCCCTCCCCTTGACTGGCAGGAGTGCATCCCCTGACAGTAGGAAGGTGGTCAAATGGAATGTGGAAGACACCTTTAGCTGGCTTCGGAAGGACCACTCAGCCTCCAAGGAGGACTACATGGTGAGTGGGTCCCCGGGTGAGAAGGCCAGTTTTAGGGCTCTGTGGCCACTTCCTCCAGGAAGCCTACTCTGCCTCTCCAGGCTGGGCAAGGCCTCCCCCAGTGGCCTATTCTTGTGCAATACGGCAGACGTTCGACATTCGTCAGTCCCCAAACTCATGACTGTGGAGATGTTTCTCTAGGCTCCTGGCTTTCTCCCACAGAACATTTCCGTTAACAGTCTTAATGGAGTCTTATGCTTGGCCACACACCACAGATAGCTGCCTTTCAGCCTAATGAATGTTCAGCATCTCCCTCGAGTAGATTTTTGGAAACAGATTGACAGCCTGCTTTTTTGGGTGTGTGTGTTCATATCATAGTTAAGAGCTACCATCAGATTCAATTCCCTACTCTTAATGTGTCCAAAACAATTCTGTTTTCTGGCCAAAACCTATCACTTCTTAAACCTCTCCACCAGCACTAGCAATGGGCTTTCTTTTCAGGACCATATTTCACAAGAGACAAGGTTTCGCACTTCACGATAGTAACTGTGTACTTGACACGTAGAGAGTGACAAAGGTAGGTGTACTCACTAGCCAGAGTGACTCATTCTCACTCTTCAGTTTTACACGTGTGATTCAGCAAAATTACAAATCCCGACAGTCATCTTTGCAAGTAGCTAAAAGCTCAAATCTCAAGTCTGCAGCAACCAAGCACCCTGTTTTGTAATTGTGTCTTTCCCCAATAGGCTGCAAACACCGTAAGCTGGGACCATGCTGGTTTGTCTGTGTTTCCAGTAATTATCACGGGATCTAGCAGTGTAACCCCAACAAAAGCTACTGGCATTTACTGTACACTTACTGTATGCCAGGCATTTGGTAAGCCCTTAAGGGAAATGATCACATTTAATATTCAAACTGCCCTGTTAGGTATCTCGTGTCCCCTTGACACTTGAGGAATAAGATTGAGAGAAGCCAGGGGATTTGTCCAAGTGACACAGCTAGTCAGCAGCAGAGCTGGTTTCAAAACAAGGACTGCTGGACTCCAACAGCCCTGCGGTTACCTGCCAGCCCAGCTGAGCCCCTCTGGCCTCCACTAGCGCCCTGATCCAGAATGTCTCCTCTAGGATCGCCTGGAGCACCTGCGGAGGCAGTGTGGCCCCCACGTCTCGGCCGCAGCCAAGGACTCCGTGGAAGGCATCTGCAGTAAGATCTACCACATCTCCCTGGAGTACGTCAAACGGATCCGAGAGAAGCACCTTGCCATCCTCAAGGAAAACAACATCTCAGGTAGGGGAAAGGTGGAGGAGGAGCCAGCTGTGATGCCATCAGCTCTGTACCCTGATGGAAGGGACAAGTGAGACTGAGCCTCAAGACCAGGGACTGGTTTGGGGCAGAACCTGCTGTGTCCTTTGGCTGTACTTCTCTGGGAAACAGGGAGAAGTGATAAAGGGAGAGCCAGATGGTGGCGGTGAAAGATAGGCTGGGAGTCATAGTTAGGTGTACCTGAATTTACATCCATTCTCTGCAAGCCTCACTTTCCCCAGACTGAAGTGTAGCACCTGGTGGTAGGATTTTGTGAGTACTCACGGGTAACTCAGGTAAACCATGTGGCCCCAAAAGATCCCCAAATAAGGGATCGTCGCTATTACGATGATGGTGATGCAGTACTTGTTCTTCTGCCTGGCAGCACGACCCATAGGCCTGAGCCTTCTTGCCTACCAGCCCAAGGCACGGCATATGGGGGCCTGCTTCGGTACTGAGTGTGTTGACACAGGCCACCAGTTTCTGCCCCAGCCAGTTGCCTGGCTGGTTTCTTTTTATGGCTTTTCATTCCCTTTCTACTGAACTGGGCCACGGTATACTGATCTGTGGAATGGGACTTCCCTCTCTTGGTACAAAGCATGTGGCCCACAGTGGCTGCAGCGTGAGAATGAGGAGTGTGGTCCCTCACTGCTCTCCCTGCCCACAGAGGAGGTGGAGGCCCCTGAGGTGGAGCCCCGCCTAGTGTACTGCTACCCAGTCCGGCTGGCTGTGTCTGCACCCCCCATGCCCAGCGTGGAGATGCACATGGAGAACAACGTGGTCTGCATCCGGTATAAGGGAGAGATGGTCAAGGTCAGCCGCAACTACTTCAGCAAGCTGGTAAGAGCTATGGGGAGGAAGGCCCTAGCTGATGGCGTGAGTCAGGGCCTAGGATCTTTCCTGGGCAGAGTCCCCAGTAGGAGGCCAGTGATGAGGACATGAGGGAGCACTGCTGAAGGCCACTCCTCTCTGTCCTGCTCCACAGTGGCTCCTTTACCGCTACAGCTGCATTGATGACTCTGCCTTTGAGAGGTTCCTGCCCCGGGTCTGGTGTCTTCTCCGACGGTACCAGGTACAGGCCTGGGGCAGCAGGGAGGGCTCCCCAGGAGGGAACAGGGAGGGTGAGCCCCAGGTGCTGACTGTGGCCACTCCACAGATGATGTTTGGCGTGGGCCTCTACGAGGGGACTGGCCTGCAGGGATCGCTGCCTGTGCACGTCTTTGAGGCCCTCCACCGACTCTTTGGCGTCAGCTTCGAGTGCTTCGCCTCACCCCTCAACTGCTACTTCCGCCAGTACTGTTCTGCCTTCCCCGACACAGACGGCTACTTTGGCTCCCGCGGGTGAGGGCCAAGGGCTGCCCTCTACCCAGGCCAGGGAAGTGGTCCTCCAGAGCACAGGGCCCGCCTCTGCTGGCTGTAGTGTCAGGCAGGCTTGGGTGGAGTCCCTGCCTCCACCTCTTACCAGCTATGTGACCTTGGACATGTTGCTTAACTTTTGGGAGCCTGAGCTTTTCTGGCTCTGTGGACAGGCATGTGACACCCCTAAGCTGGCCTGTGGGTTTCTCAGTGAGTCAGTTCAGGGTGGAATAGGAACACGTGGTCCCAGGCCCTGAGAGTAGTGAGAAATGGGGCCACAGATCTCAGAGGTCTTACAAACTAGGGGTGGAGGTGAGCGCAGATTAGAGAAGGTAATGCTGTCTCCAGAAGGAAGAATGGTCAGGACCTCCAGAGGTCCAGAGCTCAGCAGCTGGGGTCCTGGGTGTAGCTTCTGCTGTGGTGGTGGTGGGCTCAGAACTGGATTTGAATTCGTTTGGTGAACATGGGCATCCCAGCCTGAGTCTCACTCACTGTCCTCATTCATTCAGTGGAGACAGTCATGCTTTGTGCCGCAATGAATTAGGGCGAATGCTGGCTTCTGGACAGGCCATCTCTTCAGTGTGGCTGCCTCAGGTTGGGGGTGGCACCTGTTTCTGGTTGAGGGACTGGGTCCTGATGGGACTTAGAATGCTCACTCCTGTCCCCAGGCCCTGCCTAGACTTTGCTCCACTGAGTGGTTCATTTGAGGCCAACCCTCCCTTCTGCGAGGAGCTCATGGATGCCATGGTCTCTCACTTTGAGGTGGGTGCACTGCCAGGGCGAGGGGTGGGCAACAGGCAGGATTGCCAGCCACCTGGGAGGTAGTCCCTGACGTCCACCCTGTGTCCCCTTCCACAGAGACTGCTTGAGAGCTCACCGGAGCCCCTGTCCTTCATCGTGTTCATCCCTGAGTGGCGGGAACCCCCAACACCAGCGCTCACCCGCATGGAGCAGAGCCGCTTCAAACGCCACCAGTTGATCCTGCCTGCCTTTGAGCATGAGTACCGCAGTGGCTCCCAGCACATCTGCAAGAAGTGGGTGCCAGGGAGGGCAGGGGAAGGAGGCTGGGCGGGCCAGGCCAGGCCCAGCCCCACCCTGAGCCATTGTCTTTGCTCGCAGGGAGGAAATGCACTACAAGGCCGTCCACAACACGGCCGTGCTCTTCCTACAGAACGACCCTGGCTTTGCCAAGTGGGCGCCGACACCTGAACGGCTGCAGGAGCTGAGTGCTGCCTACCGGCAGTCAGGCCGCAGCCACAGCTCTGGTTCTTCCTCATCGTCCTCCTCGGAGGCCAAGGACCGGGACTCGGGCCGTGAGCAGGGTCCTAGCCGCGAGCCTCACCCCACTTAACATATCCTGCGGGGAGGAGGAGCCCCAGGGGTGCTGGTCTGGACTGCTGGGACTCGGGCCCCTGGGGCCTGAGAGGGACCCCGGCTGCCACTGACATAGGAAGATTATGGTTCTGCCAGGGCTCCCCTCCCTGCCTGTCCCTAACTCCTCACCTCAAACTCCCTCCAAGTCCCATGTATATAGGTCCTGATGCCTTCCCAACCCCACCCCTCACCCTATTGCCACCTTGTTTCATTTGTAAAAGGAAATACAGAAACCCCCCCAAGAATGTGTGAGGGTCTTGAGGGCAGAGAAGGCTGAGGCAGCTGGAGCTACTTCTGGGACCACACTCCCCTCCCTCCAGCAGCTCCTTCTCATGGCCCCTGGGCCTTCACTCCCCCATCTGGGGTCCCACACAGCTGGGTCCCTGGTGGCCTCTGCCTGGGCTTAGGAGGTCCGAAGAGTCCAAGGCCCTGCATCCCCTAGCTCCAAACTCCCCCAGCAGGGCCTGCATGGATACCCCTGGGGATCAGGGGACTGGGAGCTGTGCCTGTCCTCAACCCAAAGGCCAGACTCTTGCTGGCCTTGGATCCCCACAGTGAGCGAAGAGCTGGGTGTGCCTCACAGTCAAGGCTCAGGAGAGCAGCCTCAGGGGATCTGTAGGCACAGAGCGCATGCTCCCTGGGGCCCACGGAGGAAGCAGGTCTGAAGGTGCTTGCTGGGGCTCTTGCTGGTTCAGCCATCTCTGAACCAGCCACCTCTCTCATTGCCAGGCTTCTGCAGCAAGGGTCTGCCCTGCTAGTGGATCACCAGACTTAACAGAGGCAGGGCAGGGCAGGGCAGGGCAGGGCAGGTCACGCTGTGGAGCCAGACAGCCTCCACCTCACAAGACCTGGCCTGGTTCAGGCTGCAGCAGCAAGCAGACAAAGTAAGCTGTTCAGGACTGGACTCCAGTCCCTTTATTGAGACTGACAGGCCAGTGGGTCCACCCAAACAAAAATAAATTTCTCTCCCAAAGCCTGCCTGCAGGCTAGGGCACCCAGCACGTCCTGGCTGGGGCCCATGGCTGCCCCTAACCCCAACAGCACAGGTCTGGCTCCCTAGGAATGAGAGGATGCTGGCTATCCAGTATCTGGAGATCCTAAATGAAGAGGGAGGTGAGTCCTGGTGGCCCCCATACCCCCAGGAGGGCTGGCCTCGAATCCATGATCTGTGTTGGGCCCTTGGAGCTCAGTCATCGGCCAGGGTGATGACGTCGTACTCGATGCCCTGGTGCTGCAGCTGTTGAATGTGTTCAGGCACTGCCTCCTCTGTGCCAAACAAGCCCTGGGCTTGGGCCATGGCAGCATCAGCCACTGCTGCCAGGGGAGGGGAAAGTATGGTGAGCTGGAGGCTCAGGAGCTGGGTCCAAACCCAGCCCCGTGCTCCTCAGGATCCAGCTCCATACCTGTGACAGCTGAGTGTGCTGCAGCCTCAAGTTGAGCCTGTGTGACAAGCTGCTGGCCTGGGGACACAGGCACATACTGGATCTGGAGGGGAGAAGCTGATGAGATGCTGGCCTGGAGAAACGCTGCCTGTGCCCCAGGTCTCCGTGTCCCCCCAGGGCCCTTACCTGGGACTCCTGAAGGAATGGGGCTCCTTGTTCATACTGGATGTGTGTGATCTGGCCCTCCTGTACCTGCAGAGAGGAAGCCAAGCTGTGATCCTAGGAAGAGGTCATGCAGCCCTTCACCACACCCCACCCTCATCCCAGGTCTGGCCTACCTGGATGTGATGGCCCTCAGGGACCACAACATACTCCTGGGGGAGCAGGTGCTGGACACCATCCTGGGAGATGATATACTGCACCTGTTGGGGGGCGGGCATGATGAGGAGGTAGGTGCTGAGGCCCCACTCACCAGGAACTTAGCTAAGAAGGCAGAGTGAAAAACTAGGGACAGCCATCGGCAACAATGCAGTTGTTGGCAAGCATGGACCCCAGGAGGGGTGGTTTGGAAAGTATCATTCCTCCCCGAGGTGGGTCTTTGGTTGGGAGGGTAGGAGGTCACAGCTGAGGGGATCAACAGTAGCTAGCAGCTCACCTGGTTGTCGGAGGTCACCAGGTGCTGTACGGTCTGGCCATCTGCCGTGGTGATCTCTTGGATGTAGGTGGCTTCCTCCTGCCAGGACCAAGCCAGCTCTAGCCTCATTTCTCTACCCCAACCCCTGCCTGTCACTGGCCAGAGGGCCCCCAGTCCTGACTCTTACCTGATTGGTCACTGTCTGTTCCTGGGCAACAATGATGTGTTCCTGGCCCAGTGCCTGCTGTAGCCGCTCTGGGCCCAGGACCCCGTGACTGGACTGGAGTGCAGCTGGGCAGAGAGGAGAGGATGTTCACCTGGGGTCCAGGAAAACCTGCAATGCCCCAGCCTCTACTGTGCCCAGAGGTGCCTTTTGGGGCAGTGGCCCAAGTCTCTGGATCTAGCCTGGTGCCCACCCTGTGGCCCCAGGGGCAGCTCACTGTGCAGGGTGGCCAGTGTTTCGTCATCACTGTTCAGGATGATGGTCTGGGTTGGGGTCTGGGTAGGAGCCCGGGCTGTAGGGGTTCCTGACTTCCTCCCATCAGGACTGTGCAGCCGCTGGATGTGGAACTTGAGGTGCCCGTTACGGTTGAAACTGAGGGGGATGAAAGGTGGCTCAGGTTAGCTCCACCATACATGCCCAGCAGTCCCCACCCACCAGTATCTGGCCTTACCGCTGCCCACAGAGGTGGCATGCAAAAGGCTTCTCCTTGGTGTGAGTCAGCATGTGCCGACGCAGGTCCTTCTTGTTCTTGGAGGCAAAGCTGCACTGGCTACACTGGTGGGGCCGCAGGCTTGAGTGCTGTGCCATGTGCGCCTGCAGAGAGGGCAGAGTTGGGGGCATTGGCTGGGTCAGGACAGATGGCAACAAATCCCCAGGTCCCTGCCGACAGCTGGTCAGGGAACCAGGCAAAGTGGACCTGGGAAAACCAAAATCCTGTGCACTAACAAGAAGCTGGGTAGAAAGGCCAAGCCGGATCCACATCTGGTGCTGCTGTGTCCTAAGAGTGAAAGGCCATAGATTCCATCATTAGGTCAATTGGAAAATCTCACTTTACCCATGTGTAACACAGGTGTTGGATGAGGGGACCTGTGCAGGTCCCATCAGGCCCTGATTTTTTTTTTTTTTTCTTTTTGAGACAGAGTTCTGCTCTTGTTGCCCAGAGGCTGGAGTGCAATGGCATGATCTCGGCTCACTGCAACCTCTGTCTCCCGGGTTCAAGCGATTCTCCTACCTCAGCCTCCCAAGTCGCAGGGATTACTGGCACGTGCCACCACACCTGGCTAATTTTGTATTTTTAGTTGAGATGGGTTTTCTCCACGTTGGTCAGGCTGGTCTCAAGCTCCCAACCTGAGGTGATCCGCCCGCCTCGGCCTCCCAAAGTGCTGGGATTACAGGTGTGAGACACCGCACCCAGCCCGGGCCCTGATTTTCTAGGGCTGAGGCCTGATAGGGCCTTTGCCTCTGCATCTGTAGGGTGGGGCTCTAGGCCCTGCTTCCCTCTCCAGCTTCTGGAGAGGATGCAGTGCATGACTGGATCTGAAAACAAAATCCTCAGGCAAACAGGGAGGCCCCAGGTTGGGCTGTGAACCTGCCCCAGAACTGGCCCACTCACCTTCTCCATGGTGGCTCCCCACCCGCCTCGAACCTCTGTGCCCTCAGTATTCTAGACCAGTGGTCCCCAACCTTTTTGGCACCAGGGACTGGTTTTATGGGAGGTAACTTTTTCACGGCATGTGCAGGGTGATAGTTTTGGGATGAGGTTGTTGCACCTCAGACCATCAGATACTAGTTAGATTCTTATAAGGAGTGTGTGACCTAGATCACTCATATGCACAGTTCACAATGGGGCTGTGCTCCTATGAGACTAATGCAGCTGCTGTGACAGGAAGTGGAGCTCAGGCAGTAATGCTTGCCCACCTGCCACTCACCTGCTGTGTGGCCTGGTTCCTAACAAGCCATGGATGGCTACCGGTCTATGGCTCAGGGATTGGGCATCCCTGTTCTAGACGTTCGAGTCTCCCTAGCCATGCCTCTGTCACACACCTCTGTGCCTTTGCTCCTGGAGGTCCAGCTTGCCAGCTTGGCCATCCCTTCTGTGGCATTTTCCCCAGCACACTCAAGTTCAAATGACATGCTCTCTGCCCTGCACCCTTGGTTCACACTCGGGACACTGTCTGGCATTAGTCACATTATGTCTGGTTTGCCTCCCCACCAGACCAACTTCCTGAGAGCTGGGACCTTGCGGAGTCATCTCTGACCCATCTCATCCACTCAGAGGGGAGCAGAGGATCTGGCTTGAAAGGGCACTCATTAAAGGTTTGTTATACAAACGAGTGGTCCAGTGAATGACAGCAGAGACACAGGAGCGGCCAGTACCTACCCGGACCTCGGGCCACTGGCGGGCACTGAAGGGGCAGTCGGGGCACTTGAAGGCACCAGGCCCAGCGTGGGCCCGCTTGTGACTCTCCATCTCAGCTCGGCCAGGGAAGGCCTCGGCACAGATCTTGCAGGAAAACTTCTTTGAGGCAGCAGTGGCTGCAGATGGTGGTGACGGGGGCACTGCCAGGCCCAGGGCTTTGCTGGTTGCAGGAGGTGGAGAGGCAGAGCTCTGGGAGTCCCCTACGCGGTGGGTCTTGGCTGGAGATGGGGGCTCAGGGCCGTCTCTGGGCAGCCCCCCACACTGCAGCAGGGGCCATTTGGCACCAGAGGCCAGAGCATCTGGACTTGGGAAGGAGATGGAGCCATCTGCAGTGAGCTGTGGAGAGACGGGGAGCATGAGGTGCTGAGAAGGGGAGGGAGGTGGGGGAGTGGTTGGCATCCCCAAGCCTCACCTCAATGTGGTGCAACTGGGTACCATCAGTAGCCATGATGTAGTGGGTGCCAGCTTCTTTTAGGGTGTCACTCACAACCACAGCCTGGGCTGCCTCTCCTGGGGGCTCCTCGCTGTGGGCACGGAGAAGGTTCTAGGAGAAGATGGAGGGCCACAGGAGCCCCCTTCCCCAAGCAACAGGCATCAACTGAGGAGTGACTGTCACCACATAGACTCAAGTCAGAAGGGCCCAGGGTTCAACTGTGGCTCTGCCCTGTTACCAAATGACCCTCTACTATCTCTCTTATAAATGATTACAACTCAAGCATAGGTCCTTCTCAAAAACTGGTAATCCCTGTCCTTGGTAAACATGGCAAGGTGGGGGGCACGCAGGGAGGCAGAGGGGTCCAACCCAGCCAGTAGCAAACAGTGAATCCACCACCAGGAGCTAGTGGAGGAGGCAGGGCTAACAAGGACCTGCTGCCTAAGAGCAGAGAGCAAATGCTGAGACTGGCCGCCCAGGTGCTGGCCAAGGGCATGGGCCCAGGGATCCTGACTCCCAGCCCAGCTGAACAATTTGGCACTTGGATTCAGGGCTTCCTCAGATGGCCTAAGAGTTTGGTAAACATAAACATGCCTGCCCAAGCTCATTCATTGTAGGGAAGCCAAGTGCAGATGCCAGGCTTCAATGGTTGGTAAAGAGGCCTGAGCTTGCTCGGAATGTCAGAACTGGAGAACACTGGGATCACCCAAGAAGAGCACTTGGGCATGGGAACCAAAGAGACCAGGGTTCAAATCTCACCTACTGCGTGTGTGGTTTCAGGCTGGTCACTTAACCTCCCTGGCCCATTTCCTCATTTGTAAAACAAGGGAAATCTGGGTCTCGTGGGAATGGCTTAGGTCCCATCATGAGTGCCAAGTGCTTGGAATATCTAAGTGGCTAAAAAATGGTAGCTCTTGACCTCCTGAGAAGGGTAGACTCCACCACCAATTACTTCATGTGTATTGGAATTTTTGCCTCCTGCCAACTAGGCTTGGGTGGGGCCCAAATCGGACTGACCGACCACACCTACAAAAAGCTGAAAGGGGCCTTGAAGGCAGCAGGTCTCACCTGTAAGGTGTGCCAGGAGCTGATGTCCCCTCCTCCATAGGGGGTGCTGTGATGACACTGTAGCCAGTCCCACCAAATGGGCCAGGTGCCAGGGTGATCTGTGGTAGGTCAGGAGGGCCTAGCTGGCTCTCGGCTGCTGCAGTGCCCCCCGGCTCTGCCACGTGGAGGGTGACCACCTGTGGAGTGGCACCTTCAGGGGAGGGCTGCCCACCAGAGGATGCTAACCCTGCTTCCATGTCCTCCGACTTCACCACGGCCACCTGCAACGGCACCAGGGCACAGGATGGGAGGCATCTGTGGCAGAGGAGCGGGTATGCAAGACGCCTCTCCCATCTCAGTGTCCCAGATGCACCCACACACTCTAGTCAGACCAGTGCTGCCCACTCATTTGAATAACCCAAGTTCTTTCTAAAATATACTCTTGGCTTTCCAAATCCCACTCAGCAACTGGAAATAGGCCAACAGGAATAGGGCAGAGCAGTTGTGCCCCCCACAAACATTTGGCCATGTCTGGAGACATTTCTTACCACAGCAGGAGGGGGATGGTACTGGCATGTAGTGGGGAGAGGCCAGGGATGCTGCTGAACACCCGATAATGCACAGGACCGCCCCACCACACAATAGTATCTGCCTCAACATGCCAACAGTGCTGCAGTCAAGAAATACTGGGGACAACTGACAAATCACTTAGAAAACAAGCTCCAGCGTACATCTTATTCCAGAGTTGGCTTCAAATGGTTTAAAGATTAAAATGTAATAAATAAAACTCTAAATATACTAAAATAAAATGTAGGTAAGTATTTTAGAATTGGGGCGGGGAGATTTTTCTAATCATGACAGAGAAAGATAAAACCTAGAACAAAACCATAAAATGAAGCCAAAGAACAAAGAAATTGGGGTTGGGGGATATTTAACAAGTCATAAAAAGTGGACTTCCCTCATATATGGAGCTCCTGCAAAGCAACAACTAAAAGCTAACAATAGAAAAACAGATACAGGACACAAACAGGTACTTTAGAAAAGGAATAAAATGGTCTCTGAACATACAGAGAGAAGTTCAACCTCATTTACGGTCACACAATTACTTTTTTTTTTTTTTTTGAGACTGGGTATTCTCAGGCTGGAGTGCAGTGGTATGATTACAGCTCACTGCAGCCTCAACCTCCTGGGCTCAAGCGATCCTCCCACCTCAGCCTCTCAAGTAGGTGGTACTACAGGCATGCACTGCCACACCCGGCTAATTTTTTTTTTTTTTAAGAGATAGGGTTTCACCATGTTGTCCAGGCTGGTCTCAAATTCCTAGGACTCAAGCAATTCTCCTGCCTCAGCCTCCCAAAGTGCTGGGATTACAAGTGTGAGATTGGTAAAGATTTGTAACGACTGAGGCCGGGCGTGGTGGCTCACGCCTGTAATTCCAGCACTGTGGAAGGCCGAGGCGCGCAGATCATGAGGTCAGGAAATCGAGACCATCCTGCCTAACACGGTGAAACCCCATCCCTACTAAAAATAAATAAAGAAATAAAGAAGCCAGTTGTGGTCGTGGGTGTCTGTAGTCCCAGCTACTTGGGAGGCTGAGGCAGGAGAATGGCATGAACCTGGGAGGTGGAGGTTGCAGTTAGCCAAGATCGCGCCACTGCACTCCAGCTTGGGCAACACAGCGAGACTCTGTCTCAAAAAAAAAGATTGATAAAGACTGATAATACTCAAGTGTATTGGCATGAATGCAGGAAAATATACCCTACTGGTGGCCATGTATCCTGGCATATCTTTTTACAAGGCTTCACACCATACCTTCTGACCCACTAATTATTCTTGTAGGAGGCTTTTTAATAATACTACAAAAATGTTGGCTAGGCACGGTGGCTCACGCCTGTAATCCTGGCACTTTGGGAGGCCCAGGCAGGTGGATCACTTGAGGTCAGGAGTTCTAAACTAGCCTGGCCAATATGGTGAAACCCTATCCCTAAATAGGTGAAACTCTGCCACATAAGACTGGCATGGGAACAGGAGACAAATCAATAGAACAGAACTCAAGTCTAGAAACAGACTCCTACATATTTGGGAATCTAGTATATGAGAAGGAGGACACTTTAAACCACAGGGGAAGATACCACATCGGATGACTTCTGGAAAAAAAAATCGATCCCTTTCTGTATACACCAGAAATAAATTCCAGGTGGAGTAAGATTTAAGTGTAAAAAATAAAACCCTAAGAAAAAAATATAAATGAATGTTTATATAACCTTGGGATACAAGTTGGGAGAAGTCTTTCTAGGGATGATACCAAAGGGAAAACTATAAAAGACTGATAAGTTTTCCTATCTAAAAATGTAAAACTTCTATACACCCCTAACTGCCATGAACTAAACTATTATGATTTCTGGAATTCATCATCTTAAAAACACACTCTCCATCTTCTCGTGAGGCTGGGAAACAGGAAGGCCTAATAAACTTCCCTCTGCCTTGGAGACCAGGCCAGATGTGAAGGGGGAGGGCAGGGAGGGGCAAACGTGTCGAACTTCGGGGAGGTACATGAACCAAGACCCCTGGAACTCGAGAGAGTGGTCTGATCTAGAGGAAGCCCTGCGGTCTGCAGGTTGTAGGTATCCCGGAATGAGGGCGCTCTTGTGGATGGAAAAGCTAGTTCAGACCCCTGTGGGGGCACACACAGGCACATGGTGGCTGCAGAGGTGGGAGGAAGACAAAACAAGAACAGGGCCCCAGATGCCACAGGGGCAGTGTGTACTGCTCCACCTGGCAGAGGTCACCAGTGATTCTGGAGAATGGACAGGATACCCTGCGGCCTCCGTGGCAAAGCCTGTTCCTCTCTGTGTTTGCTCACCAGACTTCTGAGTGGTGTCTCCTCCACTACCTGGGAGCTCCCGAGGGCAAAAGCTCTGATACACTGTTGTCCTCTAGTCCCACTGTCCAGTGCAGGGCTGGGTCCCTGCGATAGCTGGGAAGGGGAGCAGGTTCCCAGGCAGCTCACCTGCAGGGCTGTGCCCCCCAGTTCCCGCTGAGCACTCATGTTCAGCAGAAGATCCAAGGCTGTCTGCGTGGCCATCGCTGTCGACTCCTCAGCTCCTGAGTGGGGTGGGACCTAAGCCTGACAAAGTGCTAGAAAACTGGCACCCAATACCACCCCCTCCCCATCTTCCAGCCCCCACCAGCACGACCTGCCCCTGCCCCACTCAGAGCTCCTACCCTCCATGAGCTCCTATCCTCCCACAGAGCTCACCTTGCTGGTAGATGATGGTGGCACCGCCCAGGGTGTCAGGACAGAGCAGTGAGGGAGCCTCAGATGAATGGAAAGGTGTCGCCTCTGGGGGTATCTATGGGGTGGAGATATGGCCACGCCTGAGAGGGGCCGGCCCAGATTCAAGTGCCATTTGCCAAGCGCCTCTGATCTGCCAGACATTTTACATCTGTTGGCTTGTTTCATCTTCATAACCACTTTTCTTTTTTTTTTTTTTGAGATGGAGTCTCTCTGTCATGCAGGCTGGAGTACAATGGCTCAATCTAGGCTCACTACAACCTCTGCCCCTGGGTTCAAGTGATTCTTGTGTTTCAGCCGCCTGAATAGCTGGGATTACAAGTGCCCGCCACCACACCCAGCTAATTTTTATATTTTTAGTAGAGACGGGGTTTCTCCATGTTGGTCGGCTGGTTTCAAACTCCTGACTTCAAGTGATCCACCCACCTCGGTCTCCCAAAGTGCTGGGATTACAGGCATGGGCCACCACGCCCAGCCCATAACCAGTTTTCAAAATATACCAGTTCAGTGCTACAGATGAACCCACTAAGGCTCAGAGAGGTGAAGTGGCTGGCCAAGAATCCCACTCCTAATACATAGTAGGGTGAGGGCTTGAACCCATGACTGTGTGATTCCAGGGCCTGTGATCTACCAGCATGTCATGTGGTCCATCTTTCTGGGGATACTGTGTCAGCTCACATGGCAGAGACTGCTAGCTACCTATCCTGAGTCCATCCTCCTCTTCTTTCTTGCTAACAGAACTCTGATTTTCACCAGGGTGGCAATGTACCCAGCTCCAAGACATTTCTCAGCCTCCCTTGAAGCTAGGTAAAGTGTGGCCACATGACTAAGCAATGATCTTCAGGTGAAGTTCATGAGGAATGACGGATAGATGGTAGGTATCCTTTTTGCCTCTCCCCGATCCCTTCCTCCTGCTTCCTGCCTGGGATGTGGCTGGGAAGGCTGGTGCTCCTGCAGCTATACTGGACCATGAGGCAACTACAAAGATGAAAGTCATATGCCTAAGATGACTGGGCAAAGATACTGAGAGCTTATTCCCTTATGACTGTATAATCACCACACCAGCCCTAGACTGCTGACCTGTGGAATTCTTGTGTAAGAGAGAATAAAAACTATGATCACAGTTAAGTTACTGGTATTTCCATTCTCTATTACCAGCACTAGAAAGCCACCCTTACTCTAAGCTTAGAGCTGGCATATGTGTGACTCAGTGAGTCTTTACCACAGTCTCAAGAGGCAGGGATTATTTTGTTGCACCTCAATGTGCAAATGATGCTGGGGTTGGGAGAAGCGGCCTCACTCTGTCATCTTGACCCATGCCCTGACCTTACCTCAGGAGGTCCTGGGGAGCTGGGAGGTGGTCCAGGGGCCGCACTGTGCTGCTGCTTCAGCTCCTCAATCTGCTGCAGAGAGAAGAAGGGGCGACGGCGAGAGGGGGGCTCCTCAGGGTGGCGCCTCCCCCATTCCTCGAAGCTGCTTGCGTGTCGGCACCGTACGTGCAGGCGTAGGTTCTTCTTGTGCCGTGTGCTGAAGTGGCAGTACTCACAGGCGAAGGGCTTGGCCCCTGGAGGCACATGTTGGGGCATGCTTAAGTCTGCCCATCCCTAACCTACCCCCTCCAGGAATCCTTTCTTGACCCTAAGGATCTCTCCAACTGACTCACTTCCAGCGATTCATTCCCATATGTAGGCAAACACATGCCGCTGTCCATTCTGGTGGCCCAGGACAGAAATGAATCAGGGCCGCCCTCTGCACTCAAGAGCCTTCCTGTGTGTGCCTATTTGCAAAGTCATGTGACTACAAGCTCCTGTGGGTCATCACAGGACTCTGGCTAAGGGAACCCCTGGCTCCTTTTCTCTAATCGCCCCTAGTGTGCTGACCAGGGAGCTAGGCACCAAAGAAACAATGTTTGCAGTGCAGCTTCTGTGGGCCAAGCCAATGGCATTGCTTCTGCAGCTTCATCTGCCAAGGCAGGGCCTGGAAGAGCCTCCTCTCCAGCCCCAGGGCCAGCACACACAGGGCTCAAGGAACAAATGGAACTTACTTTCATCATAGCCATATGGCAGGCACTTCTGATCCCCCCATTTCATAAATATGAAAGGCTCGGAGAGGGCAAGCGACCGGCCCAGAGCCACACAGAGAACAACCGGTCAAGCAGGAACCCGGGCTCAGGTTAGGGTGAATACGCCCATGGGAAATTCTCTTTACACTTGAAGGACTTGGGCTGTTCTGTGGCTGGGGCTACCGAGGGCGAAGGAAGAGGATGGGAGCTAAGCCTCTGATCAGGGGTACAGGGAACTGAGGGCTGGTGAGTGGGGCTGGGGTGTGTCCAGCCTGACCTGTGTGCTTGACAGCCACATGGGACAGCAGGAAGTCCTCTCGGAAGGTGCGGTAGGGACAAAAGCTGCATTTGAAGGGCTTGTCACTGACGTGGGACAATTGGTGGTTCAGCAGTACCTTCTTGTCTTCACAAACGAACTCGCAGAACTCACACTTGAACCTGGAGGCGGTTTGAGGGAGGGAAGCTCAGTGATGAGCTGGGGACTGCTCTCGTCCCCAGGGGCCTCCAAGGGGATGTACCTGCGGTTGGCAACAGCCTGGATGTGCGTGAGCAGGTGCATTTTGAAAGTGTAGCGCTTCTTAAAGGACTTTCCACACTGTGAGGGGTGGAGAGCAGTGAGATGGTGATCACCCTCCATTACCCAGGGATGGCCCTCCTCTCAGCCCCAGCCCTGGCTCTCACCCACCTTGTCACACATGTGGGGCTTCTCAGTGCTGTGCGTCTTCATGTGCTGCGTGAGTCTTTTCTGCATGGGGTACACACGGCCACACACAGGGCAGGGGAAAGAGCTCAGCTTTGGAGTCTAGGAAGGCATAAGAAGGGGCCAGATGGAGAAAGAAGTGGAAGAGAGAGGATAAAACCTCCCCTCTTGTCCCCACCCCCCCATAAACAACCCCCGGGCAGGCTCCCTTCCCAGGCCAGCACCCCAGACTCACCGGATCTGGCCTCTTCTTCCTGGGGGGAACAGGGGGAAAAGGCCGAGGAGTTAGACCAGAGCTTCCCCAAGCCCACTCTAGACCCTCTCACGCTGAACAGACCCAGCCTCAGCTCTGAGCCTACTCCCTGCCAAGGCCCCTTTCTCTTAGAACAGTACTTCCCCAGCTGGAGTTCGCTGGGGAAAATGCTAAGGGGCACGCTGTAAATAACATATTCTGCACTCAAATATATTTGTGAAATGGTACATTCTTTCTATCAATCACAAAATGTTATTTGCATGTTAAAAGCTCTAAGGATCAGCTGAGGCCAGGAGTTTGAGACCAGCCTGGGCAACATAGCAAGACATTGTCTCTACAAAAAAATATTAGTAAATAATAAAAAGTTAGCCGGGTGTGGTGGTTAGCACCTGTAGTCCCAGCTACTCGGAAGGCTGAAGCAGGAAGATCGCTTAAGCCTGGGAGGTTGAGGCTGCAGTGAGCTGTAATTGTGCCATTCCACTCCAGACTGGGTGACAGAGTGAGACTCTGTCAATCAGTCAATAAAAGCTCTAAGAAATCCTGCAGGAAAGAGGTGTTGAACAGCTCTGCAAGCTGGTGAACCTACACTAATCTTACTTGGCCACAGAACCTTTTTTTTTTTTTTTTTTTTTTTTTTTCATTTAAAAAAAAGAAATCTTAACGCATCTTGGGCTGGCTTTTCCACACACACAGCTGGAGCTACTGCCCCAGGGGATCTGTCTCCAACCTCTGCTCACACACCACCTCTCATGAAGCGAACTCCTTCCTGAAGCTCAGGATCGAATTACAATCCTGTGAGCAATCACTAGGCGCCTAACAACTTGTGTTTCTGTGTCTCAGGTGCACTCTCAGCCCTGTGAGAGATGAGTAGGATCTGGAGTCCGGAAGATCTTGGAACATTTACTGAATTCCTTCAGGTACACAATTTCCTTCAATCCCCCCCTCAACAATTGTCCCCATTTGATGAGAAACTAAAGCTCACAAGAGGTTAAGAGGCTGAGCTGGGGACCTCAAGGTCCTGGTACTGTCCTGTTCTAAGCCAAATGAACTAGGGTGAACTGCCTTTCTGCTCACGCCTGTAGTGTGCAGCAGATGGGGCTGGCTGAGAGCAGGAGCACGGTAAGTGGGAACCACTTATCCCAGGCCTCCACTTCCCTGCCCAACCTGGCCTCTCTTGCCCGGGTCCCTCCCACTCCCACACTGACCGGTCCCGGCTGTGCACAGCAGCGTGCCGAATGACATCCTTCCGGTAGACACTGGTGTAGCTGCACTCGTCACACTTGTAGGGCTTGCTGCCCACGTGGTTGAACATGTGCTCCTGGGCGACAGACAAAAGGATGGTGGGCTGGGGCTTGGCCTCCTCTCCCATCCCCATCCCCACCACGCCTGTGGCCACAGCCTTAGCGTTGCTGCAGGAGCAGCTCACAGAACACAGGCGTGTAGACAACACACCACGATGCAAGGGTCAAAGCCTAGGAAGGCCTGGGGACTGTCCCCAGCAAGAGCACCCACTCTGTGCCAGGCTCTGTGCTGGCTCACAACTTGACAGAGGAGGAACCTGAGTCTCAGGGTGGAGGGACCTTGTGATGGCAAAGCTTGGAGCTGAAGCCAGGCAGCATGGCGCCATAGCCTCCACCTCTCCTACTGCGTCGCAGGACATCCTCTCTGCAGAACCCAGAGAACAGCCCACAGCACAGCGTGCACAGAGCACAGGGGCTTGCTCTGACCACCATGCCTGAAAGTACCCTCTCCCACAGCTGCCAACTTGCACATTGGCCAGGCTGAGCCAGTTTCCTGGGGGTCAGTAAAATGGAACTATGGACACCTACGACCTCACTGGGCTGCAATAAGGATTTAATTATCCAGTTACTGCATAAAAGGCTCAGGGCTGC
Source organism: Nomascus leucogenys (assembly GCF_006542625.1). Classification (NCBI taxonomy): domain Eukaryota; kingdom Metazoa; phylum Chordata; class Mammalia; order Primates; family Hylobatidae; genus Nomascus; species Nomascus leucogenys. The sequence goes on along the minus strand of NC_044393.1, from coordinate 18,093,137 downwards.
TGCAGGCCACATGGTAGCTTGGGTTAAGGAGAAAAAGGAACCGTTTTTTTTTTTTTTTGAGATGGAGTTTCGCTCTTGTTGCCCAGGCTGGAGTGCAGTGGTGCGATCTCGGCTCACTGCAACCTCCGCCTTCCAGGTTCAAGCGATTCTCCTGCCTCAGCATCCCGAGTAGTTGGGATTACAGGCATGCACCACCATGCCCAGCTAATTTTGTATTTTTAGTAGAGACGGGGTTTCTCCATGTTGGCCAGGCTGGTCTCAAACTCCTGACCTCAGGTGATCCACCTGCCTCAGCCTCCCAAAGTGCTGGGATTACAGGAGTGAGCCACTGCACCTGGCCTAAAAGGAACCCTTTTCTTAAGACACATGACTGCCATCTGCTGGAAATCTTTCTAACACATGGAATCAGATGAAAACAGTTTTACGGCATCTGTGGTGGCGAAGATATGCTGCCGCCGTGCACTGTGCCGCCTGCAAAACCGCCTGTGGCAGCCCTTCCCAGCCCCTCCCTACATTCCCACAGGCTCTGAGGAGCTGAGCGTTCTTCGATCCGCCAGTGAGCCAGACACGTGCCCTGAAGAGCAGCAGGAGAGCGTGACCCAGAATGCTCTGTGACTCCATTCTCCCTCAGTGGCACCAGCTGGCCTCTGCTTGCCTTCTTCACCCTCCCATGAGCCCCAAGCCTCTTTGGCTCGCACACCTTGAGCGAGGACCAGCGGCGGGAACGATAGCTGCACTGCAGGCACTTGAAGAGCTGGGGATCGCCAGCCTCATGGGAGTTGACGTGGAAGCGCAGGTCCTCGTGGGACAGAAAGCGAGAACCACAGATGCGGCACAGGAAGGGCCTCAAAAGCGGTTTGGGCGACTTGTAATAGTACCTGCAGGATGAGAGTGTGGGGGAAAGGTCTGGTGGGGTTGGTGGTTTAACCACATGCCTGCCCCGCCCTCACCTCTGCTCCACATACTTGCGGTATTTCTTGCCTAGGAAGCGCCTGGAAGGTCGACCTCGGCGCCGGGGCGGAGTGTCATGCTCATCCGGGCAGGAGGGGGCTGCGTTCTCTGCATCTGACTGGCTCACACCAGCTTCCACAGGGGTCCTGCTCACCTTGCCCATGGCCACCAGGTGTCCTGGGCCTGAGGAGCTGGGAGCCTCGGGATCCTGTGGCTCTGGAGGGCTCTGTCCACTCTGGGAACTCACTAGAGGCTCTCCTTCAACACCTGCCATGGACATGCCAGGTCACAAGCACACCAGGACAGACGTAGACAAGTGGGCCAGAGGCCAGCCAAAATATCCTCCCACCCACTCATCACAGACCACTGATGGGTGCATCGAGTCGCGTGACACAGACAGCCTGTGGTTAGAGGGCAGCGTGGATACTACAGCCCAACAGCCGACATTCTGTCAGCACAGTAGGATCTGGCCTAGATTAGAGCAATGGCAAGAGCTGGGACCTCCCAGTCAGGAGACCTGGGTTCCAGGCACGGCTCTGTCACTGACATGCTGTGCACCCACAGACAAAGTCATTCCTCTCCCGGAGTCTCATTTGCCCCATTTATCCAAGGGAGGCCAGAATGGCAGCTTTGGTGACTTCACAGAACATTCTAAGGCTTGGGAAGCAATAGCAGTGCTTTAACACTGGCATTCCCTAGGGAGGTCAGGCAGCTGGAGAGCTGATGGGAGGGAAGGAGGCAGATGTGACTTCCATGCTTGCAAACCATTTGAAGTTTGGACGATCTAAATCTGTTACCTCTTCAAAAACATCGACAGTATTTAAATATTAAATATGTACTAGAAAAATTAACAATACAGACAACGCAGGTAATGTTCTGTTTCTTGATTGGGTTATACATGTGCTTGCTTACACAGGTGTGTGCACCTTGTGAAAACTCATTGACCTGGGCAGAATATGTGTAACTTTCCATACTATATGCCTCGGTAAAAAGGCCTTTATGAAATAGAGGCTAAAGAATACAATAGGCCAGGTGCAGCGGTTCACACTGTAATCCCAGCCCTTTGGGAGGCTGAGGTGGGCGGATCACCTGAGGTCATGAGTTTGAGACCAGCCTGGCCAACATGGTGAAACCGGTCTCTACTAAAAAATTTGCTGGTGTGGTGGTGGGTGCCTGTAATCCCAGCTAGTCAGGAGGCTGAGGCACGAGAATTGCTTGAACCTGGGAGGCGGGGGTTGCAGTGAGCCAAGATCATGACACTGCACTCCAGCCTGGGCAAGAGTGAAACTCCGTCTCAAAATAATAATAATAATAATACAACAATTCTCCAACCATAAACAGCTGTCACTGTACTCTTCATGTGTATTTTACCCTTAAGCAATCCTAAAAGGCATGCTGCTATAACCTCCATGCATAAATAAAGGGACTGGAGATTTAAGCTCCAAGTCACACAGACTGCAGGCGGTAGAGCTGGTGCTCAGACCACGGCTGGGTCCTTCCTGTCCCCAGCCAGTAATGCTCTGAACCAGGGCTCCTCTGATAGTCCCAGGCCTCAGACTTATTCCTCTCTTCTCATTTCAGTAATATTTAAAACTTATCTCACGCATTCAGTGATAAAGACCCAAATTTCTCTTTTGCTATGACAAACTGTGGTGAAAGGCATTTCCATAAAGCTGAGAGTTTCCTGAGTCAGGGTTTCTTGAGCTTGAGTCTTTGAGGGCTTTCCCCTTTCCCAGGAGGCCTGCAGGTGACCCAGTTTGAGACAGCTGCCCTGCAGGGCGCACACTCGGTCCCCAGAACTCCACAGAGACAAGCAGGGAGTGAGGCCACTCCTGACCCACCCACACGAGCCCCTCCCAAGACCGAGCCTCACCATCTGGGAGGTCTGAGATCTCCAGGCGGGGCAGCTTCCGGGGCCGGCCAGGTCTCCTTCGAGGCCTTGGGGTACTGGGGGTGGGGCGCTGGAGCCGAAGCTGCCGGCCTCGGGGCTCATCCTCAGCTGGATTATAGTCGCTATCCTCTGTGGGGGACAGTAAAGTTGGTGAACAGTGAGTGGCAGGACCTGCCCTTTCAGCCCTGACCCCTTGCCCAGCTCACTTCCCCATCCCTGCACACTCCTCCTCCAAGCCCACAGCGATGCCTCCTCCAGAAAGCCCTCCTGGTCTCCTCTGGCTGACTTGGTTGGCGTTCCTGCCCTGAGCCCTGAAGTTCTTTCTCTACCCTTCCTGGCACCTACCACTAGCTCATAAAGCATCTTCATGTGAATAGGGAAAAGGCACCCCTTCCTCCAGACACTGTACAGCCAGTTAGAAAAAAGTTTAAATAAACACTGAAGTCCACAAACTCTACGGCTGCCCTATCCAAAACAGCTGCCACCAGCCATATGTAGCTATTGAGCCCTTGAAATATGCCTAGTCCAAACTGAGATATGATTAAGTATAAAATAATGAATTTCAAAAAATTGGTATCAAAAAACTCACCAATAATTTTTTTTTTTTTTTTTTTTGTATTTTTAGTAGAGACAGGGTTTCACCATGTTAGCCAGGATGTTCTCGATCTCCTGACCTCGTGATCCGTCCGCCTTGGCCTCCCAAAGTGCTGAGATTACCTGCATGAGCCACTGTGCCCAGAAAAAACTCACCACTAATTGTTATAATCACTGCATACTGAAATATTTTAGGGCCAGGCACGGCAGCTGACACCTGTAATCCCAGTGCTTTGGAAGGCTGAGGTGGGAGGATTGTTTGAGGACAGGAGTTTGAGACCAGCCTGGGCAACTCAGCAAGACTCTGTTTCTTTTTCTTTCTTTCTGTTTTTTTTTTTTTTTTTTTCCCGAGACAGAGTCTTGCTCTGTTACCCAGGCTGGAGTACAGTGGCGCACTCTCAACTCACTGCAACCTCTACCTCCCAGGTTCAAGCGATTCTCCTGCCTCGGCTTCCCAAGTAGCTGGGATTACAGGTGCCCACTACCATGCCCAGCTAATTTTTTGTATTTTTAGTAGAGACGGGGTTTCACCATGTTGGCTAGGCTGGTCTTGAACTCCTGACCTCAAGTGATCCGCCTGCCTCAGCCTCCCAAAGTGCTGGGATTACAGGTGTGAGCCACCACCCTCGGCATTTCTTTTTTTTTTTTGAGACAGGGTCTCACTCTGTCGCCCAGGCTGGAGTGCAGTGGCACAATTACAGTTCACCGCAGCCTTGACCTTCTGGGCTCAAGCGATCCTCCCAAGTAGCTGAGACTACAGACACATACCACAACAGGCTAATTTTTGTATTTTTCATAGAGATGGGGTTTCGCCATGTTGTCGAGGCTGGGAGACCCCGTTTCTACAAAAATTAAAAAATTAGCCAGGCATGCTGGCAGGCACCTGTAGCCCTAGCTACTCGGGAGGCTGAGATGGGAAGATAGCTTGAACTCAGGAATTCAAGGTAACAGTGGGCAATGATCATGAAGCTACACTCCAGTCTGAGCAACAGGGCGAGGACCTTCTCTCGCACCTTTACTTGTATTCTATTTCTGTGGGGCAAGTGTGAACAGGGCCCCCTGTGCTCTTTTCCAGTGTGCAGCCTGCACAACTGCACACAAAGGTCCTGGTCCCAGAGCACGACCTCCTGTGTCTTATACTGGAGGGACCTGTGGATGTGTCTGTGCCAATTCCTCTTTACTGGCCCTCCAAGTGAAAGCTCAGTGAGTATGTCTAGATGGGCGTAGGGATGGCAGGCCTAGAAACCATGGTGGCCTACCCTCCAGGTCATCAATGGCTCCAGCGTCTACAATGTCGTCATCGTCCTCCTCCTCTGGTCCCTCTTCCTCTTGGGTCTTGGTGGAGGTGCTCCACTTCCGTAGACGTCCTTTTTTACCAGCTGCTGCTGCGGCTGCTGCTACTGGAGGTGGGGGGAGGGTAAGACAAGTTTGCCATGTCTGGCTCCCAGCACCCAACTCCTACCCATGCAGTCCAAGCAGGTAGGCTGCTACTGACGCACCTGGACGGAAGTGGCGCTCCCGCATGTGGCGCAGCAGTGTGGCCTTGGTGCTGCTCCGGTACTGGCACATCTTGCATTTGAACTGCTGCACCACCACCACCTCCATCATGGCCTCCAGGCTCTGCAGGTCCGGTTCTTCGGCACCGGAGGCTGGGGGCAGCTGCACCGGGGAGCTGGGCCCACCCTGTGCCTCCTCCTCAGGTGGCTCCAGGCATGTGGATGTGGATGTGGGGCCATCTGCCAGGGCCTCAATGGCTGCTAGGCTGTGGGCCAAGGTGGAACTGGACATTGGTGATGTCATGGGGGCTCCTAGGGGTGGGTGAGGCAATTGGACGGCGGTTAAATGGAGGGCAGCACTGGCCATGAGCTGTACCTACCTCTCCCAGGCAGGCCCAGGGAGTGCAGAACCAAATTCCCCACCAGAGGCCACCTTGTCAGTAGGAAAACTGAGACCCAGAGCAGTGGATACCCTGCCAGGGCCACAGAGGGAATCCACGGCAGAGCCTGTCCTCACCTATCCCCCTGCCCACTGCAGGCCTCCCTGATTCTGGCGCCTGGGGTCTTACCATCATCTGGGCCCTGCAGGATCAGGTACCGTGTGGTCTCGGCCCCACCATCCTCGGCACTGGTCACAGTGATGCAGCCTGGGCAGAGATGGGGAAGGGTCACACCTCCTGGGGAGGGGTTCCCAGCAACAGACCCACCCCCATGGGCCCCACTTTGGCCTGTGAGCAGGGCTGGTCCACACTAATTCTGGCTCCCATGTGTGACTGCAAACCAGCTGTGTCGCCCCTGAGCCTCAGTTGACTCCCTTGGCAGGGCTGTCTGGAGGTCTAGTGTGACATGCTGACTCAGCAGCTGGCCTACACTCACACAAGATGCCACAGCTACATCAGCTGCCCAGGCTTTGACCACCAAACCTGGAAAGTCCTCCTTCCTCTCCAAACTTCTCAAAGTAAAGGACCAGCTCCTGTACCACTTTCTTAGGGTTGGCTTCCCAGACTATCCCAGGACTTTTTGAGGTGCTATAGACTCTATAAATATCATTAACAAAAAGTGGGTACAGCACCATGTGTCACGGCTCATGCCTGTAATCCCAATACTTTGGGAGGATGAGGCAGGAGAACTGCTTGAACCCATGAGTTCAAGAATAGCCTGGCCAACCCAGCAAAAAGGTGGTGTGCACCTGTAATCCCAGCTACCCTGGAGGCTGAGGCAGAGAATCCCTTGAGCCCAAGAATCTGGGGTTACAGTGCACTGTGATTGCACCACTACACTCCAGCCTGGGTGACACAGCTCCGGAGTCAGACTGTCTGAGCTCATGGCCCGACACCGCACACTGCTTGCTGGTGACAGTGGGTAAGTTATGTATGTCCTTGGTGCCTCATATTTTTCATCTGGACTGTGAACATAACATCCTCTACCTTTTGGGGTTATTGGGAGGATTAAATGAGCTACTGTATGTAAAGTTTAGAACAGTCCCGGGCACAAGGTAAGCAATAACAGTTTATATTATTTATTGAGAGTCTGTCATATGCCAGGCGCTATGCTGAGAACTTTACCGTGTTGTCTCATTAAATCCTCATTTACCGCCATGAGACAGGGGTGACTGTTCCCACTCTGCACATTCCGCATGGGAAAGTAATCTGCCTGAGTTCACGCAGCTAGGGTGGGCACAGCTGGCTGCAGGACACTGCAGGGAAACCCCTGTGGGGCTCCTCTGCCTGACTCACTCTGGATGAGGTCGGGCCCGATGGTGGACTCGATGATCTTGTCGATGGCTGAGCCCAGGTCCGAGGAGGAAGCTGTGCAGTCGGACACCAGCATGTTGGGGTCTGGGAGTGCACTAGAGTGCACAAGTGCTGGAGGACCGCCTGTTACCCCTGCCACTGGCCCATGGGACACAGACGATGAATCAGGGAGGTAGCCATTAGGCAGGGGGTCTGCGCTCGAGCTGCTCTCGGATACCTCCTCCTGAGGGGCATGAAACAGGGAGGGAAGAAGTTTAGCAGCTGGGTATGGGGCAGGGAAGCCTGCCAGCTCCCACTTGCTAGACAGAGCTCTCAGGCCCAAGGACATGGTCAGTGACTGAGGTCACTCATGCCCTCAGCCCCACGGAGGACCAGTGAGAGAAGCCCTCCAGTGAGAGAGGCCCTCCAGTCACAGAGTCCCCCAGGAAAAAGTCACAGGGTCCCTGGATCTCATCAGGGGATACCCCAAAATAAGGGAAGGGACTCCTAAGCCACAGCCAGGGGGAGCTATTTTCACTGGGCTTTTGCATAAACCATTCCCTCTGCCTGAAACTCTTCCCAGCATCACCCTATGGCTAAATCTTACCCAGCCTTCTCACCACCATTTAGCTGGTACCTCTTCTAGGAAGTCAATGCTGACTTTGAGGCCAGGTCAGGACTTCTTCATCCTCAGTGCTGCAGCTGCCTGTGTTTCCAGCACCACACCACTGTGGGGTTCATTGTGCCTTTTAACAGCCTCCATGCCAGACTGTGCCCTCCACAAGGGCCTGGATCAAACTTGTCTTTTCCCCTGCTATATCTCCAGGGCCCAGCACATGCTGAGCACATGGTAGGCCCTCATCTCTGCTGAACTAATGAAACCCCAGGACCCCAAAGCGATGACCACTGCTGTGTACTTCTATCACATGATATACTGAATATGATCATTATCTTGCATATAAGAATGGCTAATACTTATTGAGTGCTTGCAATGTGCTGAGCACTATTTTAATTATTAGCTTTGCATATGTTAATTCATTTCATCCTCACAAAAACTCTATGAGGCAGGTATATTTACCATTCCCACTTTACAGACGAGGAAACAGAGCTAGATATTGGGGAGCTTGCTCAAGATCACACGGCTAGGAAGCGGCACAGCCAGGAGGAGATGGTTTACAAAATGTTTGCAACAGGATGTCTGGTGGGAGCTCACAATCAAGCACCCTTGAAAGCAAGTATTTCTGCTTTACTTTAGCCGGGATACTGAGGCTCAAAGAGGCCTCCCAGTAAACTGGAGGCAGGACCCAGTCTTAACCCAGGACACCTGCCTTTTTTTTTTTTTTTTTAAGAGATGAGGTCTCGCTATGTTGCCCAAGCTGGGCTCCAACTCCTGGGCTCAAGTGATCCTCCCACCTCAGCCTTCCAAAGTGCTGGGATTACAGGCGATGAGCTACCACTCCTGGCCTAGACATCTGCCTCTCAAAGTGTGAGGACTGTGGGTGGTATAGTAGCTAAGACCACAGCCTAGATTTGAATCCTGGCTCTGTCTGCACTCTGTACCTCGGCATCCTTTTCTATAAGATGTGGGAAAAAATGGTATGTGTCTTAGAAGGTATGAAGCTTAAATGAGGAAATCCATTTTAGGGGCTTGGTTTGGTGCCTGGTTCACAGTAAACCAGAAACACCAAGTATTAGCTACAAACAAGCCTTGCTGACTGTTTCCTCTTGGCTGTCAGGCACTGCTGCTCGCGGTCCTTGCCTCCACCCACGCCGTCCAGCCCGGTCCATACCTGAGAGCGGCTGCCGCGATCCGAGCTTTGCCCCACACCAGAGTCATCGGCCTCTGCCTGCCCCGGGGCGGCCGCAGCGTCGCTGCTGTCGGCGGACACGGCTTCCGAGGTGCCCACACCCAGGCCGCTCTCAGAGGGCTCCTCGGGCCGGCCAGGCCCAGGGGCCGCGTCGCTGCTGCTCTCCACCTCGTTCTCCTCCATCGGATCGGCGGACTGTCTGACAGCGGCGCGTAGGGTCTGGGGACTTTACTCTGCGAAGAGAGGTGACCGTGGCTGGAACAAGTGGGCCATCTCCCCAGCCCCGGCAACCACGGCCCACCCATCTGCACCCCTGCGCCCATTTTGCTGATGCGAAGACTGAGTCTCCGACAGGGCGGGGCTTCCTGGTGTATTGCGAGGGGAGCTCGGGAAAAACTTGACGGAGAAGCTGTGCTTCCCAGGCTAAGGCCCTTCTCGGGAGGGTGGTCAATGGCTGGTAATCTTGACCCTTTCCCTCGCCCCCACGATTCTCGTGGAGCGTTCCGCTCTGTGAGCCCCATCCGGGCTCAGTGGTTCAGCCCGTCGGCCCCCGCGTCCCCCCGGGTTGCAGGGTCGGTGGTACAGCCCGCTGGCCCCCTGGGTCAGTGGTTCGCTCCCCCGCGGTTCCCCTGCGGAGGGGGCTGACAGCAACGGTCTCGGGGCCTGGCGACTTGGGGCTGTCCCCGGCGCTGCCTGTGCTCCAGGCCCGACGCCATCTTGTGGTGGCGCCAGGTTTCCGCTCAGGCAAGTGCGAGAGCGACTAAAGGGCCTGGGACCCCGGGGCCCTGTTCGGACAGCCCCGCCGGCCCGGGACCTCGCCTCCGGGTATCCCCGCAGTGTGACCTCACTCCACGTTAAGGTACGGTGGGGCCGCCTGACTCTACCCGAAGCTCACCCGAGGCTTTCGTAGCCACGTTCCTCTCTGACTCCGGCATCGACGAGGTCGCCATCCTCTTTCCTCCGCTGCGGAGGAACCCATCGGCCTATTGTAGGCCGGAACTACTTCCCCCGCTGGCCGCGGGAAAGACACATTTTCAGTGTTCCGGAAGGCGGCTCCGAGGCCTCAAAACCATAATCGGGTCTGAGCAGACTCTGGGATTTTATACGTCGCCCAGTATTTGGCACTGGGCCCTCTATGGGTTTGGGACTACTTTATCTCTTGGCGGAGTGTTACGTAGGTAGTGGTTGTGACGTCATTCTGGGTCCCTTCCCTGGGCCGCAGGGTTGGGCGCGGCGAATGCCGCCCCGCTCTCTTGGGGCGTGGCTCCCAGTGGGGGGCGTGGCTCCCGGTGCGTTGGCCGCGCCCCTCCTACAACAGCCCGGAAGAGCGTGTGGCCGCGGGCGACTTTGGCTTGGCCAAAGAGGGATTTATGTTGTCAGTCATTTTACCTGACTCATTACTTATTACTTAGCGCGCTGCTGGAACCCAATCGAGCTCTGCCCGTTAGGTTTGATATGTTTTGTTGGGAAGGGAATGTATAATTATTGTACAGATAGGGAAACTGAGGTCTGGGTATGGGAAGGGCTGGTCCAAAATCACATCCAATAAGGGGACTCAGGAGCCAAGTACGGATGGCAGGGGTCGGGGAAATGGAAGTAAGTTAATGCTTGTCCCTTAGGTTTGTATACATATTTGTTAACATTAATAGAGCTGAGGCCGGGCGCTGTGGCTCACGCCTGTAATTCCAACACTTTGGGACGCCAAGGCGGGAGAATCGCTTGATCCCAGGAGTTCCAAACCAGCCTGGGCAAAAAAGCGAGACCCCATCTCTACAAAAAAAAAAAAAAAATTAGCCAGGCATGGTGGCGCGTACCTATAGTCGCAGTTGCTCGGGAGGCTGAGGTGGGAGGATCACTTCAATCTGGGAGGTTGAGGCTGCAGCGAGCCGTGATCACACCACTGCACTTCTTCCTGGGCGACAGAGCGAGACCCTGTTTCAAAAAATAAATAAATACAAGTCAACTACCTATCCTTTAAAAGTGGAGAAAGAAAAAAATTTTAATTAAAAGTCAGCTGCCCTTAAGGTATGTCCTTCCTCCGGAATGCCTGAAATGTCACCTTCTGTTTTAAGACTTTTTTAGCAGTTTGCAGTGGAAGAGGGAATAAGGCGCTCTGGTTTTTGTCCCTAAGTCTCTGTAGTTCCATAGGCTATTTTCCTTAATTGAAAGATACAAATTTTGGGGGAAAAAATCTCAAAAAAACTCCTAAGCAGGCTGGGCGCGGTGGCTCACACCTGTAATCTCAGCACTTTGGGAGGCTGAGGCGGGCAGATCACCTGGGGTTGGGAGTTTGAGACCAGCCTGATCAACATGGAGAAACCCCAACTGTACGAAAAATACAAAATTAGCTGGGCGTGGTGGCGCATGCCATAATCCCAGCTATTCAGGAGACTGAGCCAGTACAATCGCTTGAACCCGGGAGGTGGAGGTTTCGGTGAGCTGAGATCACGCCATTGCCTTCCAGCCTGGGGAACAACAGCAGAAACTCTGTCTCAAACAAACAAACAAACAAACAAAAACTCCTAAGGAGAAGACCTATTAAAAAGGAGAAAGGGGCCGGGCTCGGCGGGTCACACCTGTAATGCCAGCACTTTGGGAGGCTGAGGCCGTGGATCACTTGAGGTCAGGAGTTTGAGACCAGCCTGGCCAACATGGTGAAACTCTGTCTCTACTAAAAATACAAAATTTCACTGGGCGTGGTGGCGCGTGCCTGTAGTCCCAGCTACTCGAGAGGCTGCAGGAGAATCGCTTGAACCCAAGAGGCGGAGGTTGCCGAGATTGTGACATTGCGACAAGAGAGAAACTCCGTTTCAAAAAATAAATAAATAAATAAAAATAAAAAGGACAAAGGGTGCTTTGAGCTGTTACTTGTGTGCACTTGTGTATGAGGGGATTTATCTGGTCCTTTTCTTAGGTAAAGTTTTCTTTCCTAGGTTTCCCTTTTGGGTTGAGGGAATGGAACAGGAGGCCTCTGGATAGGTTAGGACCCTCATCCCCTGTCCCTTGCAACCAGTAGGACCAGGCCCCAGAGCAGCTCTGAAGAGCTAGGTCAGCACTGGCATGATGACATGTTGGTTTTACTATGTCCAGGCAGTTTTCCCATGTGGACCCCATTCCTCAGCCGTACAGAGGCATCTGCCCCCCATGCCAGTAGGGTAGTAGGGTGCATCCTAATCTGACCAAGTCACCTCTCCCAAGGTTGGGGTACTCCGAAGTAGCCCCACAGTACCCTCATTCCCTTCCCCACTGAGACTGAAGCCTCCTAGGAGGTAGAGTCTGCAGTGAACTATGAGTGCGCCACTGCACTCTGGCTTGGGTGAGAGAGTGAGACCCTGTCTATTAAAAATAAAAAAAAAGACTCAATCCTAATCTTAGCCTTTGCCACAGCGTCACAAGATTGCAGAATGTCATGGTACAGATGAAACAGCCTCATCATGAAACCGAAGAGGAGCCCAAGGCCCAGAGGGGGAAAGCTAACAGCCCAAGTTCTCGGCTCCTTGGAAACAACATATCAGAACCCTTCCATCACAAAGACAAGCAGGCAAATCCTTGTATTCTGCCTGTGAATCCAGGGTTTGTTCCTCCAGAGAGCGCAGTCTAGTTCTGGTCTCAGCTTTATTTTTTTGTTTTCTCTTTAAAATTTGTTTTATCTTTTAAAAAATTGTTTATAGAGATGGGGACTAGCTATTTTGCCCAGGCTGGTCTCGAACTCCATGGCCCCAGCTTAGAGAGACTTACGGAGGCAGTGAAGGGGCTCTGGGTCAGAGGACATTAAAGTGGACCATTGAGAAAAATGTAGAAGAGCCAAGAGGGAAAGAGGAGGGAAGATGCCAAGCAGTGTGTGTGCTTTCTGAGTCATGTTTTTTTTTTTTTTTTTTTTTTTTTTTTGCTTCCACAGAGCTTTATTTCCATTTGGTCCAAGGCTTGGAAGAAGGCTCCAGGGTAATTAAAAAGCTGCCTAGTGGCTGGAGGGAGAGGCTTAGGCAGAAGCCCTGATACGTTGGGAGGGGCCCTTAAGGTTCCCAGTCGTGCTTGAGGGTGGGTGAGCCTTTCCAAGAGAACCTCATCCAGGCCAGCCTGGGGGCCGGCCACCCTGGGAAGGTTGGTCAAGTGGTCGCCCATCTTCATGAGTTTCACTTCCTCATCTAAGAAGTGACTCTCCAGGAAGTCACAGAGATGGAGGTCTGCGCGGGCAGAACCCAGGGCTTGAAGATCCAAAAGGGGGCTGGTTCAGATTTTTCTCCAGGGCCATAGCGGCTTCCGTGGCATTCAGGGTTTATTTATTTATTTATTTATTTTTATTTTTGTCACCCAGGCTGGAGTGCAGTGGTGTGATCTCAGCTCACTGCAACATCTGCCTCCCAGGTTCAAGCAATCCACCTCAGCCTCCTGAGTAGCTGGGACTACAGGCGTGCACCACCACACCTGGCTAATTTTTTTTGTATTATTAGTAGAGATACGATTTCACCACATTGGCCAGACTGGTCTTGAACTCCTGACCTCAATTGATCCACCAGCCTTGGCTTCCCAAAGTGCTGGGATTACAGGCATGAGCCACCACGTCCAGCCGTGTCTAGGGTCTTACCTAATTCAATTTGGGCCAGTTTCTGGATGTCCTGGAAGAGAGTGGAGCCGCCATACTGGTTTTGCATCTTTAAGGCACCCTTGCGCTTCTCCTCAGCCAATTTGTGGAAGAAGTGACCCACGCCCTCCAGAGCCACATCGTCGCAGTGTAAGTAGAAGCCCAGAGAGGCAGATGAGGAGGCCTGCAGGTGCAAATTGACCAGGTGGTTCACGGCTGCCTCCACCTCGGTGGAATAATTCTGATGAATCTGGGAGCTCATAGGCTAGTAAGAAGGAGCTAACCACAAACAATGGTGTTGGCTGGACCCAGAAGCAGAAGGTGGCTAAGAAGATGGTCACTGACGTTGCAAGTGGAGAGGAGATTGATGGTGACAGGCTGGAAGAGAGGAAGTCCCAGGATCTCTTCCGTCCAAACACTGTTGAAGCAAGACACAAATCCGTGGGACTGCCAAACGCGATTCCGCCGAGGAGTCATGGTATCTTAAGGAAACAGGAGTTGTTAAATCATCTTCCACTGTAGAGAGGAGGCAGCTGAGGCTCAGAGAGGGGAAGAGACTTTTCCAAGGTCATGCAGCCAGGAGGATGGAGCTGGTATATGGAACCAGGTCTGCCTCATTCCATAGTAATCATACACTTAGGCCAGGTGCGGTAGCTCATGTCTGTAATCCCAACACTTTGGGAGGCCAAGGCGGGAGAATCACTTGAGGTCAGGAGTTCAAGACCAGTCTGACCAACATGGTGTCTACCACAAAATACAAAAATTAGCCAGGCATGGTGGCACATTGCCTGTAATCCCAACTACTTGGGAGGCTGAGGCAGGAGAATCGCTTTAACCTGGGAGGTGGAGGTTGCAGGGAGTTGAGACAGTGCCACTGCACTCCCGCCTGGGCGATAGAGGGAGACTCCATCTCAAAAAAACAAAAACAAAAGCAAAAAAAGGAATACCTTAAATTACTCTGTGCCGGTCATCATTCTAAGTGGTTTATTTACATTCATTTATTTATCCTTACAACCACCCTATGAACCTACGAAGTGGTTGTCATTATTATCTCCATTTTACATATGAGGAACTTGAGGCACAGAACAATAAAAGAATCTACCTAAGTAAAGGATGGAGCTAGGATTGAAAACTAAGCAATCTGTTAGGCTGGGTGCGGTGGCTCACGCCTGTAATCCCAGCACTTTGGGAGGCCGAGGCAGGCGGATCACCAGAATTCGGGAGTTGGAGACCAGCTTGACCAACATAGAGAAACCCCGTCTCTGCTAAAAATACAAAATTAGCCAGGCATGGTGGCTCATGCCTACAATCCTGGCTACTCGGGAGGCTGAGGCAGGAGAATTGCTTGAAAACCCAGGAGGCGGAGGTTGCAGTAAGCTGAGATCGCACCATTGCACCCCAGCCTGGGCAACAAGAATGAAACTCTGTCTCAAAAAAAAAAAAAAAATTATTAATACTTTTAAAAACTGAGCTGTTTAAGAATTTTTGGGGGAATGTTTCTAGCAGTGATTTTTTTTTGGCCTTTTTAACATAATGATAGTGTAAAGACAGGAGCCTTACAACTTAGGCAAAGCATTTCATGTGCAGTCCTTCTTCTATCTCCTTAAAATATGTATTTATTTTACATACAGACTTTTACACTATTGAAAAATAAAGTAGGATCTGCTACAGTTTCCCCTGAAAATTTATAAAAAGTGTTGAGATTGTTAGAGGGTAGTTGTAAGTACAGGTGCGCTACCCTAAAAGACTTGCCTATTGTCAATAAAGTGATAGTATTTGTGAAATTATTATTTCTGTTCAGAAATACTACTTCTTAAATCTCCTGGGAATTTGTGGCATAATAAGGCACATTCAAAGTTCTAATGTGTTTATGAGCTCATTTTCAAAATAGTAAGTTTGTCATCTTTAAAATGAACATAACTTGCTTCCTTGATTTCTGAAATGAATTAATTGAAGATTGCTATAGTAATCTTTATTTCATCTTTCTAGAGTTGTTGGCAATTTTATTATACAACAGTGACCATTAGAGAAGGGGGGAAGGGCTTTTGGGTGTGTATTTGCAGGTACTAAGGGATTTACTAAATATAGTAGATTAGCACTGTCACACTTGTTCAAGTAGTTTCAAACGTAGAAAATTAAGTATCAGAGGCAGGTATATGGAGCAATGTAGTTTTTTTTTTCTTCAGTTTTTAAAATTTTAAATTGTGGTAGAAGCAATGTATTCTTAAGGTGAAAAACCTACCTCAGTTACATGTGGTTTGTGTTTTCTGGATTAATCTGGATTTTATAATTATAAATAAAAATGTAAGATTTTGAATCCACTTAATAATTTCTTGAAAATAATACAAGTCAGTGTAATAGAGAAGCATTCATATATTCAACACAGTAAGACAAAACAGCAGAGACCTTGGATTTGATAATTGATCTGATATCCTGGACAGTATTCATAGGTACAGTGATAGGTATCTTTCTTTGGGGTTTTTTGTATGCATATGTGTGTAGTGTAGTTTCGTGGTTCTGAGTTGGTGACCAGTAAGTTCCATGTAGTGCTGGCACTTATTTAATAACTATTCATCATTTTATTAATAACTTGTTATAGGATTCAGGCATATATTTTCAGCATAAGAAGCCAAACACACCAGCTTGTCATTGGAGAGACTATATTAAGCGAGAAAAACATTCAGGAATCAGAACTTTAACATGTTAAAGTTAGTGCTAAACATGGTCATATTGGGTCTGAACCTACCCTAATATGTAACCCTAAAGCTTGACTTTTGCATCAGAACTGTGCTTTCATAAATAAAGGATATCCCATGGGATTGCAGTTGTAATCCTATATTATCTGTAATTGTAATTCCCATATTATCTGAGAA
Source organism: Nomascus leucogenys (assembly GCF_006542625.1). Classification (NCBI taxonomy): domain Eukaryota; kingdom Metazoa; phylum Chordata; class Mammalia; order Primates; family Hylobatidae; genus Nomascus; species Nomascus leucogenys. The sequence goes on along the minus strand of NC_044393.1, from coordinate 18,077,209 downwards.
GTAGTGTGACGCCTTTCTTTTGTTGTTACATTAAGCTGAAAACATAATACTAATAGACAACTAACAGTTTGCTTATCAGGCACATCAACTAAGGCACCTCCCCCCATGCTAAGTTTCTCCTGGATATATGGAAGTTGGTTGTTTCCCCGTTTAAAAACTTGAACTAATATTACCTAAGAAAACCTGAGCCCATATTGTTTTTATTTTACTTAGCTAGAATCTCATAGCATGTTACAGTCATATCCTTATCCCCACTAAAAAGAACTATGTCTATGTGAGAGGAATATTGTATGTGGGAGCTGTATTAAATACTATTATAGGTGTTACAGAATCTTTAAATAAATGGACATGGACCAACTTTCCATCTAGTAGTGTACGATCTATATAGTACATGTCAGTAGCACAAAATGCAGTCTTAGTTAGCATTAGCCTGTCTAATCTGAATAGTTTACTCAAAAGTACTTCTTTGTGTTAATTATTCAGCCATCGTTTTTAGATCTAGTTAATAGGTTCTATTTAATTTGCTGCAACATTTATTGAATGGGTGAGTGAAAGAACTGATGCATATTGGGAAATATCTTACCATTTTTTAAAGATAATGTTACATTAGGAAAAGAACACTTTTAAGGAATTTATAGCAGTGATGAAATGAATTCAGTCTATATCAGATACATCAAACTGTTGATGGTATTTAAATGTGACTTCAAGTTAGTATTTCTGTATATATTATTGATTACTGGTTTGTTTTTAGCTATGTAAGTCTGTTCTAATCTACAGTTCACGTATAGACAGTTGCTCTGGTAATAATAGAATGTTAGTGATGATCACTTGGTGGATGTTGATTAAGTGCCTGTATTTTGTTTTGTTTCCTCTTCTGGATACCCAATAGGTGTGTATGCTACTTTTTTGGTGGACTTATTTCTTGGAAAATTTGGCTATGCTATTCAGGGTTTTTATTCTTATGTTTTTCTTCTAAACTTAAGTAGCATCCTGCTGCTACCATATTAAAGCTAAAATTTAACTTTTGTGGAAGAATCAGCTAATTCAGGTAATTCAAATATTTGTGGAAAAACATCTGGGTAATTTATTGAACACATTAGTATTGTGTAGACAGCTTTGATTATTCGCATTGCATAGGTTTTTATTGTAGAATAGTCAACTTAATATAGATTCACTTTTAATTTGCATGTATAAAGTAATACTCAATAAAAATTTTTTCATTTATTTAAAAAAAAAGAAAACTAAGATATCTGGCTCTAGACTCCATACTTTTAGATTGCTGTACCATTTCTCATCATAATGCCTGACTCTTAGGTGATACTTTGTCTTCTCCTGAGTCAGGCCGGGTGGTTACTATTTTCCCATTTTACAGATGAGGAAATTGAAGCCCAGAGAGGGGAATTGACTTGCTCAAGATCACAGAAATTTTCTGGTGTAATGGAATGGGCTGTGAGCCCAGGCCAGATCTCCTGCAGTAGATAATAATCACACTAGCAGTTATTTATTTATTTATTTTTTTTTTTTGAGACGGAGCATCGCTCTGTCGCCCAGGTTGGTGTGCAATGGTGTGAACTCGGCTCACTGCAACCTCTGCCTCCCGGGTTCAAGCGATTCTCCTGCCTCAGCCTCCCAAGTAGCTGGGATTACAGGCACGTGCCACCATGCCTGGCTGATTTTTTTGTATTTTTAGTAGAGATGGGATTTCACCATGTTGGTCAGGCTGGTCTCGAACGCCTGACCTCGTGATCCGCCCACCTCGGCCTCCCAAAGTGCTAGGATTATAGGAGTGAGCCACTGCACCTGGCCACTAGCAGATTGTTTGTTTGTTTTTGGCTTTTTTGTTTTTTCTTTGAGACAGGGTCTCACTCTGTCACCCAGGCTGGAATGCAGTGGTGCAAACATGGTTCGCTGCAACCACTGCCTACCAGGTTTAAACAATCCTCCCACCTCAGCCTCCCAGGCAGCTGGGACTACAGGTATGCGCCATTACACCCAGCTAAATTGTTTTGTATTTTTTGTAGAGATGGGTTTTCCCCATATTACCCAGGCTGGGTGAATGTTTTTTTTTTTTTTTTTTTTTTTTTTTTTGAGAAGGAGTCTCGCTCTTTCGCCCAGGCTGGAGTGCAGTGGCGCAATCTCGGCTCCTGGGTTCACGCCATTCTCCTGCCTCAGCCTCCTGAGTAGCTGGGACTACAGGCGCCCGCCACCGCGCCCAGCTAATTTTTTGTATTTTTAGTACAGACGGGGTTTCACCGTGTTAACCAGGATGGCGTCAATCTCCTGACCTCGTGATCCACCGCCTTGGCCTCCCAAAGTGCTGGGATTACAGGCGTGAGCCACCGTGCCCAGCCGTGGGTGAATGTTTACTGAGCACTTAACAAGTATCAGGGGCTGCAATCAGTGTTTTGTATGCATTTTTATTTTTATTTTGAAACAGGATCTGGCTCTGTTGCCCAGGCTGGGGTGCAGTGGCAGATCTTGGCTCACTGCAACCAGTCCTCCCAAGCTCAAGTGATCCTCCTACTTCAGCCTCCCGAGCAGCTGGGACTACAGGTACACACCACCACACCTGGCTAATTTTTGTATATTTTTTTGGTAGAGGTGGGGTTTCACCATGTTGCCCAGGCTGGTCTTTTTCTTTTTTGAGATGAAGTCTCATTCTGTCGCCTTGGCTGGAGTGCAGTGGTGCAGTCTCGGCTCACTGCAGCCTCCGCCTCTCAGGCTCAGGCGATTCTCCCACCTCAGCCTTCAAGTAGCTGGGATTACAGGCACGCACCACCATGCCCGGCTAATTTGTATTTTTAGTAGAGACGGGACTTCGCCGTGTTGGCCATGCTAGTCTCCTGATCTCAGGTGATCCGCCCACCTCAGCCTCCCAAAGTGCTGGGATTACAGATGTAAGCTACCTTGCCCGGCCCTATGTGCATTTTTAAACTACAGTCACAACAACCAGAGATATTAGATACTCTCTGCATTCCCATGTTATGGATGAGGACCCTGAGGCCCAAGAGCAGTGACTGTCTGAGGTCATGTGCTTGATCGTCAGCAGAGGTAGGATTCAAACCCTGGCTTACCGACTCCCAGTCCAGTGCTCCTCATGTTGCACCAGATGCCCCAGAAGGGCAGCGGGGTTGAGAGTAGGCAGCCAGCAGGTGGGTCCGAGGGTTTATCTCTACCTGCTCTCTTCATGTCACTGCTGTCTATGGGCTTAGCTAAACCTGTTTTTAAAAACCTATTTATAGCTTAAGACTGTACCACCACTTGGGATAATGAGTCCCTTAAGTTGACTTCCCATGGTGTAAATTAAGATTTCCTTCTATTTGTCCTAAATCTTTCTCTTTCAGAATTAGAGGGGGATGGGGTAGTGGGGAAAGGCCCTAGGACCAGAACACTTGGATTTAGAAAATAGGCTGAAGGGGCTGGGTGCGGTGGCTCACGCCTGTAACCCCAGCAATTTGGGAAGCCAAGGTGGGTGGATCACCTGAGGTCAGGAGTTTGAGACCAGCCTGGCCAACATGGTGAAACCTCGTCTCTACTAAAAATACAAAAATTAGCTGGGCATAATGGCGGGCGCCTGTAATCCCAGCTACTCGGGAGGCTGAGGCAGGAGAATTGCTTGAACTGGGGAGACAGAGGTTGCAGCGAGCCAAGATTGTGCCACTGCACTCCAGCCTGGCCCGCAGAGCAAGACTCCATCTCAAAGAAAATAAGTAAATAAAAGAAAAGAAAAAGAAAATAGGCTGAAGTCCAAATAGTGTTTGACTCTTCGTATGTGATGGTAATTCCTGACACCAGACAGCAGGCGACATGTATGGAAACATCTCATCTGATCATTACAAAGACATAAAGGGTAGGCAGGGCCTGAATTTTCGTCTCCTTTAATCTGTCTTGTTTCCTGTGGTATCCTCACCATTGAGCACATTTTGGAGATACAGGTAGACACTAGATAGCTATTTGTTCTATGAATGAACCAATGAACCCTCATTTTATAGACAAGGAAACAAAGACCCAGAATATCTGGGGTCTGGCCAGGAAAGCAAGACTTCTACCACTACCAGATGATTCCAAAGAGGGAATTTAGGCCAGGTGAAGTGGTTCACACCTGTACTCTCAGCGCTTTGGGAGACCAGGGTGAGAGGATCACTTGAGGTCAGGGGTTTGAGACCAGCCTAGGCAACATAGTGAGACCCTTGTCTGTACAAAAACATTTTTTTTTTAATTAGCTGGGCATGGTGGCATGTGCCTGTAGTCCTAGCTATTGGGGAGGTTGTGGTGGGAGGATAGCTTGAGCCCAGGAGTTTGAGTCTGCAGTGAGCTATGACTATGCTGTTGCACTCCAGCCTGAGCAACAGAGCAAGACTCTGTCTCTGCCTCTAAACACATACACACAAAACACAACACAACACACAGAGGGAATTTAATGTGGAGAATTAGCTACAAAGTTGTTTTATGGGTAGAAATAGCAACCAGGGGAAGTTGAGGCAAACCTAAGATTAGCAACTTCATGAAGCTGCTACCTCGCCCAGGGCTGGAAGTATTCATATCAAGTGAGGAGGTGGCATTACTGGAGACCAGCAACTGGGGCCACCCTGAGAGAAGCTGGAATCACAGCAGGTCTGTCTAGCAGGAGCTGAACCATGAAGAAGTCATTGCAACTGCTAAAGATCCCCCCACGCCATCCTTCCCGAAGACGAGAGAAATGGAGGAGAAAGACCCTGGCTTCTGCCTTCTTTCTCTCCAGTCTCTCGCCAGGACTTCCCATTGGCTGATCCTAGCCAAAAGCCAGTTGGCAAGGGAGTCCAGGAAGCATGGTTTGCAGGGATTAGCCTCTGCTGCACGGAGCAGAGCAAAAGGGCAGAGAATGGATTTGAGACAAACGAAAAATTACCTGGCCCAAATTATCCCATACCTAGGAAAGATTGCATTGTGTATGCATTGTCAGGCAGTGCTCCTCCCCCAAGTCCATGTGACCTTTTTAGTCTCTTTATCTTTCCATGTCTGGCTTAAGCATCACCTCTTCCAGGAAGCCTTCTTCCCAGCAGAGCTGGTATTTCCCTTCAGTGCGTTCCCCTAGCAGGCTCTGCCTACCTCTGTCACAGAACACACACCACCGTGAGATGCTGCTAGTTATCTGCCAGGCTCCTTGATGGACGGAGCCTCCCAAAGCCAGTCCTGAGTCTGATTTGTTTCTCTGCTGAGCAGAAAATGATTGTTGAATGAGTCAGCTGTTGGAAGGATAACATGGGGCAAGGAACTCTAGAGTCAGACCAAATTGAGGGCCCACAAGTCTCAGTTTCCTTATCTGTAAAACGGGGACTTTGAGGAGTAAAAGAGAGAATGCGTGGCAGTGCAGTTAAGCTCATAGGCTCTGGAATCAGACCATCTGCAGTCAACCCCCAGCTCCACTTGGAGTTACTTAACTCTCTACTCCTCTGTTTCTCTCTTATAAACTAGGGATGATATTAATATTTCATATGGTATCTGTGAGGATTAAATTAAAAATCTGTGGGTGGAAAACAGTGCAAGTGCTTAATAAATGTGCCAAGTGCAAGAAAAATCTGTGGGTGGAAAACAGTGCAAGTGCTTAATAAATGTGCCTAGTATCATTATGTGTGGTGCCTAGTCACATGCCTGAACATTGCATAGGTAAGAGGATATATATCAAACAGGGATCTTTCCTTCTTTCTTTTTTTTTTTTTTTTTTTTTTTGAGATAGAGTCTTGCTATTGTCACCCAGGATGGAGTGCAATGGCGCGAGTATAGGTGCTAGCCACCGTGCCTGGCCTTTAATTTTTAATTAAAAAAAATAGAGATGGGGGTTTCACTGTGTTACCCAGGCTGGTCTTGAACTTCTGGCCTCAAGCAGTCCTCCAGCCTTGGCCTCTCAAGTGTTGGGATTACAGGTGTGAGCCACTGCACCTGACCAGGATCTTGTCTTTCTTGTTGACCACTGTAGCCCCATTACCAAGCATAGTCACTGAAACGTAGTAGGTGCTTAGTCAATCTTTGGGGTTGTTTTTTTAGGACAGGGTCTTGGTCTGTCACCCCGGCTAGGGTACAGTGGTACAAACATGGCTCAGTGTAGCCTTGACATCCTGAGTTCAAGCGATCCTCCCACCTCAGCTGCCCCCTCTCCCAAGTAGCTGAGACCACAGGCCTGCACCACCCGAATATTTTTTTTAATTTTTATTTTGTAGAGACGAGGTCTCATCATGTTGCCTAGTCTGGTCTGCCCGCCTCAATCCTCCCAAGTGCTGGGATTACATATGTGTGCCACCACCCCTGGCTTCAATCAATCTTTTCTGGGCCATAGAACAATGGCTGAGTTTCATTTGATAACATCGGTCTGCCTGTGAGTCCAGTGTCTGGTTCTGTGACCTTCCCCTCTGTCCCAGGCACCACAGAGGATGTTCGGCCTACACCACCAGCCCAACCCTGGCACTGAGGCCTCTCCAACAGGTCAAGGGACCACCCTGGGATTAAAGGTGGGAACTTTGGAGGCTGGGAGGAGGGGGCATGCATGGAAGGAGACAAGGGTCTGGAGCAAAGGACTAGCAAAGGAATCTAACACTTATTGAGCACCTACTGTGTGCCAAGTGCTGTACACACTTTATTGCATTTCATCCTTACAGCAGCCTGCAAAGCACAGATCGTTACTCCCATTTCAGAGGTGATGAAACATGAGTTCCAGGGGTGAAGACACTCACCCAAGGTTGTGCAGAAATGAAGGAGCACAGCTGGATTTGAACTCCGGACTGTCTGACTCAACCCCGTTCTTTTTTCTTTCTTTTTTTTTTGAGACAGAGTCTCGCTCTGTCTCCCAGGCTGGAGTACAGTGACAAGATCTTGGCTCACTGTAACCTCCACCTCCTGGGTTCAAGCAAGCACATCCAGCTTACTTTTGTATTTTTAGTAGAGATACCACTTTAGCCAGGCTGGTCTTGAACTCCTGACCTCAAGTGATCCACCTGCCTAGGCCTCCCAAAGTGCTAGGATTGCAGGTATGAACCACTATGCCTGGTCCTCCCTGTTCTTTTCACTGTACCCAAGCTGCCTCCCAGAGGAAGGAGGAGGCAGGGGAATGGAAGGCAGGAGGAGGCAGGGGAATGGAAGGCAGGAGGAGGCAGGGGAATGGAAGCTAAGCCTCAAGCCATACGGGAAGCCACGAGAGCCAATGCTGAGGCCAGGCTCAGGCAGAGTGACAGCTCGAGACCATGACTTTGACAGCTGTGCCGAGGCTGGCCTGAAAGCAAGTGGCTGGGGAAGACGAGCTGTGATTATCAAGACAAGGGATAGCCAGGGGCTTCAGCAGGGCGCTGAGGAGGTGCTGGGCCCCGAACAGAATGTCCTTGAGCCCCGACCCCAGCAGAACAAGCTCCCTACTTACTTGCTCTGTGACCTTAGCAAGTCACTCAATCATCTCAGTTGGGCATCCTCACTTGTCACACAGTCACCACACATGCTGAGTTGCCAAGGGATGACATGAGACAATGCAAGGAGACAGAAATGGGTCAAGTCCAGGGGAGGACTCAATTACCAATTAATCTATGATCTGAGGCAAGTCACTTCACCTCTGTAAGCCTCAGTCTCCCTACCTAGCAAATAGACACAGCTCCTGTCACACCAGTTCACTGTGAAGATGTAGTGATTAAAGTATGGGCTCTGGAGTAGGTTTCCCTGGGTTCAAATCATGTTCCACCACCTTAAGTTGCTTGGTTCTTTTCTTTTTTTCTCTTTCTTTCTTTCCTTCTTTCTTTCCTCCTTTCTTTCCTCCTTCCTTCCTCCCTCCCTCTCTCTTTCTTTCTTTCTTTCTTTCTTTCTTTCTTTCTTTCTTTCTTTCTTTCTTTCTTTCTTCTTTCTTTCTTTTCTTTCTTTCTCTCTCTCTCTCTCTTTCTTTCTTTCTTTCTTTCTTTCTTTCTTTCTTTCTTTCTTTCTTTCTTTCTTTCTTTCTTGTCTCTGTCTCTCTCTCTCTCTCTTTCTTTCTTTCTTTCTTTCAGACAGTCTCCCTCTGTCTCCCAGGCAGGAGTGCAGTGGCGCGATCTCGGCTCACTGCAACCTCCACCTCCTGGGTTCAAAGGTGATTCTCCTGCCTCAGCCTCCCGAGTAGCTGGGATTACAGGCTCTCGCCACAGCGCTCAGCTAATTTTTTGTATTTTTTTTAGTAGAGATGGGTTTTCGCCATGTTGGCCAGGCTGATCTCGAACTCCTGACCTCAATTGATCCTCCCACCTCGGCATCTCAAAGTGCTGGGATTACAGATGTGAGCCATCAAGCCCGGCAGTTCTTTTTCTTTAAGCCCCTTCCTGTCTAGGAATTGCTAGGTTTTTCTGTACCTTGGTTTCCTCCCCTGGAAAGTGGAGGGTGAAGATAAGCACACTTACTTCATGGAGATGTGATATTAAATGATCTCCTCACCAGGAAGAACGCAGAATGGCGTCTAACACAGGTGAGCTCTCTGTCACTGAAATCATGAGCCCTGGTCTGGCACCTAATAGTAACTAATACTTGCTGCTTGATGGGCACCACTTTGGGCACTTTACGCTTTGACTGTAATCCTCAAGGCAGTCCTATGAGCTAGGTGATATGACTGTCCACATTTTATTCATGAGGAGCTGAGTTATTCTGATGTCCAATGACTTGCCAGAGGTCATACAGCAGTCAGGCCCCAGACCAGGATTTGAGCTCCGGCAGACTCTCAGTTATTTATTCATCCCTAATGAAGTCTTCACAAATGGAGCAATTAGGACGTCTACGTTATGTATGAACGTGTTTTGGAACCAAAAGAGATGTAAGTGGAGAATGCCTTCAACCAGCCCTAAACGCTGGGCGAGGAGGGCGGGGTGAAAGGATGGAGGGACCGCTCTGTTCAGCTCCCGTTTGCTGCCAGAAGGGGGTGCCCGCTGCCTCTACCAGGTCTCCCAGACCTGAACGCGGAGGCCGGGCTGGAGACCTGTCCGGTGGCCCATCCAGGCGGACCTTGGGGACAACGTGCAGGGGCTGCAGAGAGTGGCGGTGTTAGCCCGTGCAAAGCCAGGGGCATGCCAAGAGAGGTTTATCTCCCCAAGCGGGCTGCGGAGCTGCCTCAAACAGACCTTCCAAAAGATGCAGATGCTTCAGCCTCAGCTAGCCCCTCCTCCCAGCAGAAACTTCTGGGTGGCCAGGTGCCATGGCTCAGGCCTCTAATCCCAACACTTTGGGAGACCAGTAGTTTGAGACCAGCCTGGGCAACACAGGGAGACCCCGTCTCTAAAAAAAAGTTTAAAAAAATTGCCGAGTATGATGACGTGTGCCTGTAGTCTCAACTACTCCGGAGGCTGAGGTGGGAGGATTGCTTGAGCCTAGGAGGTCGAGCCTAGGTGACCGTGCCATTGCACGATCCAGCCGGGTGACAAAATGAGACTCTGTCTCAAAAAAAAAAAAAAAAAAAAAAAAAAAAAAAAATATATATATATATATATATATATATATATATATATATATATATGTAGGCCAGGCGCACGTGGCTCACGACTGTAATCCCAGCACTTTGGGAGGCTGAGGAAGGCAGATCACTTGAGGTCAGGAGTTCAAGACCAGCCTGGCCAACATGATTATCTGTTCCTTGTGTACCCTCCAGAAATGTTTTTTGTTTGTTTTTTGAGACAGAGTCTTATTCTGTCACCCAGGCTGGAGTGCAGTGGTGCAATCTCGGCTCACTGCAGCCTCTGCCTCCTGGGTTCAAGAGATTCTCGTGCCTCAGCCTCCCTAGTAGCTGGGATTACAGGCATGTGCCACCACACCCGGTTAATTTTTGTATTTTTTAGAAGAGATGGGGTTTCACTGTGTTGCCCAAGCTGGTCTCAAAATCCTAGCCTCAAGCGAACCACCCTTCTCGGCCTCCCAAAATGCTGGGATTACAGGGGTGAGCCATCACACCTGGCCTAGAAATGTTTTAGGAATACACACACACTGGATCATATAACTGTTATGGACATTGCTTTGCCCTCCCCCGATTTAATTGTTCCTGTCTTGGATAGCTTTTCATAAGTACATATAGATATAGCTCATTATTTTTATGACTAGATAGGATTCCGCCTTATGGATATGCCATATTCGACCCTCCTAATGGGCACTTAGGTTATTTCTTTGCTATTATAAACAGTGCTGCAATAAACCTCTTTGAGCTTGTATGTTTGCTTGAGTTGCAAGAATAGTACAATGGACACTTGTGGGTATATTTGTAAGAAAAAAAAAGTTTAGCAGTGAAATTGCTGGGTTGAAAGGTATGTTCATTTAAATTATTTCCAAATTATATTCCCAAAAGTTCACACCAATTTACATTCTTACCAATGATGTATAAGGTTATCTGTTGTTTCATATCCTTACCAATATAAGATTATATTTCATTGTCTTATTGATTTGTAAGAACTCTTTGCATATTAGGGAAATGAATTCTTTATCTCTCTGTCTCTCTTTCTCTCTATTTTTTTTCTTTTTTGTTATTGTTGAGACAGGCTCTTCCTCTGTTACCCAGGCTGGAGCACAGTGGTGTGATATTATGGCTCATTTCAGCCTTGACCTCCTGGGTGAAAGCGATTCTCCCACCTCAGGCTCCCAAGTAGCTGAGATTACAGACTTATGCCACCACACCTGGCTAATTTTTAATTTTTTGTAGAGACAGGGTCTCCCTATGTTGTCCAGGCTGATCTTTGTCTATCTTTTGTGTTGCAAATATTTTCCCAGTGGGGCATTATTTAGTTGACTTTAAAAATTGTATTCATGTATATATATATATATTTAATTGAAATTCACATAACATAAAATTAACCATTTTTAAGTTTATAATTCAGTGGTATTTAAACATTATGAACATGCATAATGCTACTTAAGTACCACTACTAATTTAAAAAAACACCACTAATTTTGATTACCACTACTTCGAAAACATTTTGATCACCACAAAAGAAAACCTTGTATCAATTAAGCAATCTATCTTTATTTCCCCTCACACCACGGTCATTTATTTAGTTTTGTTTTGTTGGCCTTTTTTTTTTTTTTGAGACGGAGTCTCACTCTGTCACCCAGGCTGGAGTGCCATGACGCCATCTCAGCTCACTGCAACCTACACCTCCCAGATTTAAGTGCTTCTCCCACCTCAGCCTCCCGAGTAGCTGGGATTATAGGCACCCGCCATCACGCCTGGCAAATTTTTGTATTTTGAGTACAGACAGGGTTTCACGATGTTTGCCAGGCTGGTCTTGAACTCCTGACCTCAGGTGATCTGCCTGCCTCAGCCTCCCAAAGTTCTGGGATTACAGACGTGAGCCACTGCACCCAGCCAACCATTTGTTTTTACGGAGCCAAATTTATTGATTTTTTTTTTTTTTTTTTTTTTTTGAGACAGAGATCTTGCTCTGTCACTCAGGCTGGAGTGCAGTGTTGTGATCATAGCTCACGGCAGCCTCCAACTCCTGGGCTCATGCGATCCTCCTGCCTCAGCCTCCTGAGTAGCTAGGACTACAGGTGCGCACCACCACAACCAGTTTATTGATCTTTTTCATAATAGCCTGAAGATTTTGTGCCGTGCATGGGAATGCTTTTCTCACTTGATTATTAAAAGGCAAAGGAAGCCAGGCGTGGTGGCTCATGCCTGTAATCTCAGCACTTTGGGAGGCTGAAGTGGGTGGATCACTTGAGGTCAGGAGTTCAAGACCAGCCTGACCACATGGTGAAACCTCATCTCTACTAAAAATACAAAATAGCCAGGCATGGTGGCATACGCCTGTTATCCCAGTTACTCGAGAGGCTGAAGCAGGAGAATCGTTTGATCCCAGGAGACGGAGGTTGCAGTGAGCCGAGATCATGCCACTGCACTCTAGCCTGGGCAACAGAGTGAGACTCTGTCTCAAAAAAAAGCAATGGATTTTCAAATTATTGTTAATGGTCAGTGAAATCTTAAAACCTGGGAACCATTGTTGTAGATCACCCTCTCTGCAACAGGAGTTCCTGGAAGTGTAGGGACCTCCCATTTGTCCCCATCTGTAGCCCCCAGAACAAAGTTGGATAGTGAGTAAGTATGCAGTAAATGGTGGTTAAAGGCAGTTTCTACCTCCAGATTATAAAAGGAAAACATCTCATATTCTCTTCTAGTCCTTTTAGAGTGTATTTTTTTAAATTATGTTTTTTATCCATCTGGGGTTTATTTTAGTGATGAGAATGAGGTAGAGATACAGCTTTATTTTTTTCCAAGTGGCTAGCCAGTTGAACCAACACCATATTGAATAATCTATCTTCCCCCTACTGATTTGAAATGCCACCTTTAGCATATACTCAATTCCCACATGTATTTGGGTCTATTTCTGGACTCCCTATCCTGACCTGGTGATGGCTCTGTCTGGGATTCTATATTTTTTTAAAGCTCCCCAGGTGATTCTGATGCAGCCAGTCTGCAGATGGTGCTTATCTATGATGAGATATTTTTGTGGATTCCTAGCAATGAAGGAAAAAAGAGTATCACAAACTTAAATTTCTTTCTGAGGGTCCTTCTTTTATTTTGTGATTATGTACTTACTATACTTTTGATTTTAAGATTTTTAAATAAATTAACATTGATAGTAGATTAGTAGATGGTCATTCTGGCTTTATTTCTCAGTACTTTTTTTTTTTTTTTTTGAGACAGAGTTTTGCTCTTGTTGCCCAGGCTGGAGTGCAATGGCATGATCTCGGCTCACCGCAACCTCCGCCTCCCAGGTTCAAGTGATTCTCCTGCCTCAGCCTCCCAAATAGCTGGGATTACATGCACGTGCCACCATGCCCGGCTAATTTTGTATTTTTTGTAGAGACAGGTTTTCTCCATGTCAGGCTGGTCTCAAACTCCCGACCTCAGGTCATCCGCCCGCCTCGGCCTCCCAAAGTGCTGGGATTACAGGCGTGAACCACTGCTCCCGGCTGAGACATGGAGTTTAAGACCAGCCTGAGTAACCTAGCGATACCACCATCCCTACAAAATATACAAAAATTAGGCATGCAAAATATACAAAAAGTAGTCCCAGTTACTTGGGAGGCTGAGGCAGGAGGATCACTTGAACCCAGGAGTATGAGGTTGCCGGGAGCTCTGATCAAGCCATTATACTCCAACCTGGGAGACAGTGAGACACTGTCTCAAAAAGAAAAGAAAAGAAAAGAAAAGAAATAGGATATCATACAATGCCAGAAGACTCCTCCATACTCTGCCTGGCAGTGGAGTGACCACTATCTTATCTTAATTTTCTTCTTCTTTTTTATTTTATTGTATTTTTAGGCGGGGACTCAGCCTAGCCCAGTCTGGAGTGCAGTGGTGCAATCACAGTTCACTGTAACCTCAAGCTGGGCTCAAGTGATCCTCCCATCTCAGCCTCCTGAGTAGCTGAGACTATACAGACACACACCACCAAGCCCAGTGAATTTCTTGACTGTGGAGACGAGGTCTCATTATGTTACCCAGGCTGGTCTTGAACCCCTGGGCTCAAACAATCTTCCTGCTGTGGCTTCCCAAAGTGCTGGGATTACAGGTATGGGCCACTGCACCTGGCCCAACTTTTTATTTTGAAAAATTCTCAAACCTTCACGGAAGTTGCAGGAGTAGTACAATGACCTTCACTCATAACCTTCATCTAGACTCACCAGTTGTTAACATATTTCCATGTTTATAATACTTGCTCTTCTCTCTCTCTCTGTATTTATTTATATTTATACATGTAATACTTTTTTTTTCTGAACCACAAGGGAGTTAGTTGCACACATCTTCACATTTCACCTTTAAACCTCCAAAGAATAAGGGCAGTTTCTTACATAACCACAGTACAATTATCCAATATATAATCTACATTCAAATTTCTCAGCCAGGCATGGTGGCTGACGTCTGTGACCCCAGCATTTTGGGAGGCTGAGGTAGGTGGATCACCTGAGGTCAGGAGGTTGAGATCAGCCTGTTCAACGTGGTGAAACCCCATCTCTACTAAAAATACAAAAATTAGCGGAGTGTGGTGGTGCATGCTTGTAGTCCCAGCTACTTAGGAGGCTGAGGCAGGAGACTTGCTTGAATCTGGGAGGTGGAGGTTGCAGTGAGCCAAGATCGCGCCACTGCATTCCAGCCTGGGCAACAGAGTGAGACTACGTCTCAAAAAACAAACAAACAAACAAACCAAAAAACAAAAAAACCCCGCAAATGTCTCCAGTTGTCCCATAGACATCCCTTAATGTGGGCAATTTAAAACATTAAAAACCCAAGGTCCAATCAAGAACTTCACATTACTTTTAGTGTTCATATTCTCTTTCTTTTGGTCATATTTGACTTATTTATTTATTTATTTATTTGACAGTCTCACCCTGTTGCCCAGGCTGGAGTGCAGTGGTGTCATCTCGGCTCACTGCAACCTCCACCTCCCAGTTTCAAATGATTCTCCTCCTTCAGCCTCTCGAGTAGCTGAGACTACAGGCACGCGCCACCACGCCTGGCTCATTTTTGTATTTCTAGTAGAGACAGAGTTTTGCCGTGTTGGCCAGCTGGTCTTGAACTCCTGACCTCAGGTGATCTGCCTGCCTCGGCCTCCCAAAGTGTTGGGATTACAGGTGTGAGCCACCGCTCCTGGCTGAGATCCAGTTTCTTAAATAGGTTCTGGGGCTTTAGAAGTTGGAGGACTAGCTGGGCACGGTGGCTCGTGCCTGTAATCCCAGATAATTGGGAGGCTGAGGTGGGAGGATCACTTGAATGGAGACGTTCGAGTACAGCCTGGGCAACAAAGTGAGACCTCCTGTCTTTCTATTTAAAAAAAAAAGAAAGAAGGAAGGAAAGAAGGAAAGAGAAAGGAGAGGAGAGGGGAAGGGAGGGGAGGGGAGGGGAGGGGATGGGAGGGGAGAGGAGGAAATTGGAGGACCCCTGAGTCAGGGGAAGCTACTCTAGTCTCTAAAGTCAGCCTGAGTGGGGTTTTGGGGTGCTTTGCAGGGAAGAGAGGAACCTCCCCTGCTCTCTTCGCAGGCTTCAGTTCTGCTCTGAGCCCACACCTGCCTGAAGGCATGCCTGCTGGGGTGTTCCTTGCTGAGCGAGTGATGCAATCCCTGCAAGGAAGGTGTGGTGGTTCTGGAGTGAGCCTGAACCTTGGGGCAAGAGGGAAGGACAACGTACTTCTCAGCCATTGCAGGGTGTGTATAACCTGCCCTACCAGTGGGTGACTCAGGCTGAAACCAGACCCAGCATTCACCCTGTCTAAGCCGAGTTGGTTAGTGCCTGGAGTGCTGTCAATTGCTTTACATTTGCCCTTCAGGAAAATGCTTTTGCACTGACAGACAGGGCCCAGATTGGAGGTTGTTAAATCTGCAAAGCCCTACTCCTCCATTTCCACACAGCAGACTCCTATTCACACTTCAAAACCCGGCCCAGGTGGTGCTCCTGCTGAACCGTTTCCTGACCTCTGACCCCCCCCCCCCCATGGAGTGAATAATGTTGTCTTCCAATATGCACTCTGGAGCCAGACTGCCTGGGTGTGAATCCCTTCTCTGCCACTTACTAGCTGTGTAAACTTGGTCAAGTTACTTAACTTCTCTGTACTTCTACATCTGTGGAATGGGAAAAATTATAGCACCCATTTCACTGGGTAGTTGTGGGGGTTAAATGAGTTATTATACATAAATACTTAGGACAGTGCTTGGCACACAATATGAGCTCAAAAAGAGCTGACTAGTATTACTCTTCTTCTTATTATTATTTAGACAGAGTCTTGCTGTATTGCCCAGGCTGGAGTACAGTGGCTTGATCTTGGCTCACTGTAACCTCTGCCTCCCAGGTTCAAGCAGTTCTCGCTCCTCAGCCTCCTGAGTAGCTGGGATTACAGGTGAGTGCCACCACACCCCACTAATTTTTTTGTGTGTATTTTTAGTAGAGATGGGGATTTCACCATGTTGGCCAGGCTAGTCTCGAATTCCTGGCCTCAAGTGATCCTCTCACCTTGGACTCCCAAAGTATTGGGATTACAGGCGTGAGCCACTGCGCCCGGCCACTCTTATGTTTGTATTTAAGAAATACCTAAGGCTGAGCGTGGTGGCTCATGCCTGAAGTCTCAGCTACTCCAGAGGCTGAGGCAGGAGGATTGCTTCAGCCTAGGAGTTTAAGGTTACAATGAGACATGATCGTGCCATTGCACTCCAGCCTGGGCAATAGAGCAGGATCCTGTCTGTCAAAAAAAGAAAAGAAATACCTGAGAATATAGTGAACACAGCAGATAAGTTTCCTGCACTCATGATATGTTCTCAGCCTGTGTGACAGATAGACAAGTAAACAGGAAATTCACTCTGAATGATGAAAAATGTCTCAATAAGGGAAGTGGTGTGTTGAGGGGAGTCATGGGAACACAGAAAAAGCCCCCTTCCCAGGTTGGGGTGGTCAGCAGCATTTTCCTGGAATAGATGACATCTCAGCTGAAATATAAAAGATGAATAAGATTTAGCCAGGCAAAGAGGGAGGGCAGAGAGGGGAAGCGTGGGAAGGGTTTGAGGCAGGAGGGATAGATAGTGCAAAGGCTCAGAAGCCAGAGCTCTTGATGTGTTTCAAGAACCGAAGCTCAGGATGGAGCGTGGATCCTGGAGTGTGGGTGGGTGGGTGCCCTTGGCATGTACACCAGTTATTCACTGCGTCTCTTTGTGATCTGTCTTCCTTCCTAGTGTGTGAGCTCCTGCAGGACAAAGCTCACATCTCCTTTAATTCCCTGCGCCCAGCACCCAGCTCAGCACTCAGCAGGGATTCAATAAATGTTTGCTGAATGGAAATGAGAAATTTGAGAACCCATCAGGGAGCCATCTTGGGCAAACTTTTCATTTGCTTAACCTGTGAATTTGGAATTCTTGTTAGCCTTGGGCTATTTTTAATAGCCCAGTTTATTTGTTTGTTCAGAATTGTCATCTGCTGTGCATCCCAGACTCCCGTGAATGAGGTGGTTCTGTCCGGGCAAAGTCAAGTTTCTGGCCCAACAAGGTGAAACCTGATCCTTTGAGTCCCTCTCTGGATACCATTGGTATCTGTAAACTTTCTTTCTTTCTTTTTTTTTTCTTTATTTTGAGACAGTCTTACTCTGTCACCCAGGCTGGAGTGCAATGGCGCGATCTTGGCTCACTGCAACCTCCGCCTCCCGGGTTCAAGTGATTCTCCTGCCTCAGCCTCCCCAGTAGCTGGTATTACAGGCATCCGCCACCATGCCCAGCTAATTTTTTTTCGTGTGTGTATTTTTAGTAGAGATGGGATTTCACCATGTTGGCCAGACTGGTCTCAACCTCAGGTGGTCAGCCTGCCTCGGCCTCCCAAAGTGCTAGGATTACAGGCATGTGCTCTGTCACCCAGGCTGGAGTGCAGTGGTGTGATCACGGTTCGCTGCAGCCTCGACCTCCTAGGCTCAAGTTATCCTCCCACCTCAGCCTCCTGAGTAGCTAGGACCACAGGTGCATGCCACCACACCTGGCTAATTTTTTTTATTGTTGTGGAGAAAGGACGAGGGAGAGGGGAGTCTCATTATCTTGCCCAGGCTAGTCTCAAGCTCCTGGACTCAAGCAGGCCTCCCACCTTGGCCTCCCAAAGTGCTGGGATTACAGGCATGAGCCATGATGCCCAGTCTTCTGTAAACTTTCAAACTTCGCCTTGTATCAGGTCACCTGGGGATCTTATGCAGGTGAGGCAGATTCTGATTCAGTACGTCTGTGGTCTGGCCTGAGATTCTGCATTTCTGACTGGCTCCCAGGTGATGCCAATGCTGCCAGTCCGTGAATTACACTTTGAGTAGCAAGCCATTAGACAACATTCCCATCTTTCTTGGCCCTCCCTACAATGATGACTTTAAAAGCAGGTTGGAGTCAGGCTCAGCAGGGCCTTGGATACCAGGCTAAGGAGTTCAGCGTTTATTTTGGAGGCACTAGGGAGCTGGGTGCTGGGTGCTAGAGGGGCTGAGCTATTGCAAAAACAGGAGAGAGGTGGCAAGGCTGAAGCTCAGGCAGAGGCAGTGGAAATGCAGAGGATGGTGTCCTGGGCTGAACTGTGTTCCCCCCAAAAAATTCAGTGTTGAAACCTTAACCCCTAGCACTTCAGAAGGTGACTGTATTTGGAGATAGGGTATTTAAAGAGGTAATTAAGTTAAAATGAGGTCATGGGAATGGGCCTTAATCCAATATGACTGGTGTCCTTAAGAAGAGGAAATTAGGACACAGACATGCACAGAGGGGAGACCATGCGAAGACAAGGAAAGTAGACGGCCATCTACAGACCCAGGAAGGGGGGCTCAGAAGGAACCAGCCCTGCCAGCACCTTGATCTAGGACTTCTGCCTCCAGAACTATGAGAAAATACATTTCTGTTGTTTAAGCCACCCGCCTGTGGGACTTTGTTATGGCAGCCCAAGCAAGCAAATAAATACAGAGGGGCTGGATTAAAGAGGATTGTCCTGGTTGTCAGTTACTTGAATGTCATTGTGGGGGGGCTATCAGATTCTACACAGGTGATTTGGAAATTGGGAAGGCCTGGGAAGAGAAGCCATGAATAGGAAGCCGGAGGAGGGGCCCAGAGGGAGGAGCAGGGCTGGGGAGGACTGGATTTGGACCAGGTGACATTGGAGGTGCCACTGGGACCTCGACAAGTGCTATCCAGGAGGCTTTAGGAAATGAGGCCAGTGGTGCTTTCCGTTAAAGCCAGGCACTCAGTGGGTGAGGAGAAGGAAGAGAATGGTCCTGTATTAGTGGGGGCCCTGGGTTTTAAATAAGCAAAACTGGCTCAGGCTAACTCAAGCAAAAAGGAATGTACTGAAAAGATTTCTGGAGGCTCACAGCAGCGATGTGAAGGCTCAACGCCAAGCTTGGAAGGTGAGCTGGAGTAGAGGGAGACTGGTCCGCAGTGGGCATGATCAAGAACGTGTAGCAGGGCAGCCTGGGAGGACCCTCAGGACTGCTGGGCTCTGCTCATACATCAATCCAGTAGTCTCCTAAGATTCAGAGATTTGGGGGAAGTATCCTATGGGCCAAAGCCAGTCACATGTCTGTATCCTTGATGCCGGGGGGAGGTTTCTAGTGGGAGGATGCCTCTCCATGCCTGGAAGATTAAAGATGGCTGCACGCTCTGCGATACTCCTTTCGTATCACAGGAGATAGAGAATTGGGCTCTATCTTCCTCTCCTGGCCTGTGACTGCTTTGGCCAATAGAATACAGTGGAAGTGACACTATGCCAGCTTTAGGCCCAGACTTTAAGGGAACTGGCAGCTTCTGCCTTGGTCTCTGGGAGCCCTGAGTCACTCCGTAAGAAGACTGACTGGAGAGACCACATGGAGATTACATGGGGAAGGGAGAAGGGCACACTACAGCCCAGCCTTCCAGCTAGCTCTGCCAAGACCGCAGTGTTTTATATACATATTTTTCTTTTTTATTTTAGAGATGGGGGTCTTGCTATGTTGCCCAGGCTGGTCTGAAACTCCTGGGCTCAAACGATCCTCCCACCTCGCCCTCCCAAATTGCTGGGATCACCGGCATGAGTCACCACACCAGCTGACCCCCATGTTTTAAATTGTACCTGGGATTTTGTTTTTATTCAGGTATGGCGAGGCCAACAGATCAGGAGATGATTGTCATTGAAAGACAGTTGGTTAACCACAGTTCTCAAGAGGAGGGGGCACGCCCTGGCACACAAGGCCACATGGGGAAGTACCAGGGTCAGTCAGGAGGCAGGAGGAGGAAGGGGGAAGTGTGGGTCAGAGTCTTCATTGTGATTTTGGTGGGAAGGAATAGGCAAGGCAGGGTAGACGAGCTGGATGGGTTTAGGACTGGCTAGTTTGAACAGTTCCCTTGGGTACTGGGCTATAGGGGTGGTCCCTAGTTGTCTAGTACCTAAGCAAGATGATTTAGGATGGGGGATAGCATCATCCTGAACTGCAGGAGCTGATAAAAGGAGGTAGGAGGTGGATGGGGGTTATGGACACAAGATTGGTTGGTTTGAACATTAAGAGGTGCTCCCAGGCAAGATTGCCATCTCTAGGAATTAGCTATCCCTAGGAGGGGCAGTCCCTCTTCGGGTCCATAAGGCCCCTGGATGTCAAAGCATCATAAAATACAGAAAAGAAAAAACATGATTAATAGGCCAGGCGTGGTGGCTCACACCTGCAATCCCAGCACTTTTGGAGGCTGAGGCAGGAGGATCACTTGAGCCCAGGAATTTGACACAAACCTGAGCAACATAGTGAGACCCCATCTCTGCCAAAAACAAACAAAAAATTTGCTGGGTGTGGTGGCGCATGCCTGTAGTAGCAGCTTCTCAGGAGGCTGGGGCGAGAGGATCACTTAAGCCCAGGAGTTAGGGGCTGCCATGAGCTATGTGTGTGCCACTGCACTCCAGCCTGGGAGACAAAGTGAGACTCTGACTCAAAAAATAAAAAATAAAAACATGATGAATCCATCCAGGAATGGGAGTAAAACACCTTGGACTTTCCAGTCCACACTGAGCCACCAGCTGACTCCCCCAGCTGAGGCCTCAGGCATCATAGAGCAGAAGGAGCAGCCCTGCTGTGTTCTGTCCAAATTTCTGACCCACAGAATAGTGAGATACAGTCACAATAAATTGTTGTTTCAGAGCCTTTAAATTTCGAGGCCGTTTGTCATGCAGGTGTAGATTTCTGGAGCCCCTCCACCCCCCAAGATTCACTCATTAGCAGATTCCTTCCCAATCTCAGAAGGGACTTGGGAAAGATAATTCCATGATTGGTTAAAGACATGACTCCCATGACCATATAATGAGCTTAATTTTAACTCCCATTACAAAGATGAAGAAACTTGAGGTTCAGGGAGGGAAAGTCATTTACCCAAGGTCACACAGTGCAAGTCCAAATCCAGGTCTGCCAGATTCCAGCATCCATCCCCTTCCACTGCACCAGCTGTCACCTAGTTGGCCTCTTTATGGAGCCCATGGTTGGAGCTGAGAGAGCCTTATGGATGGTCTCCAAACCAGGCCCCCCATGAATCTCACCTGCCCCCTCTCCACGTGCTCCCCGTGTTTTCCCATTGGAGAAATCCCGCATTGCCTCTCATCAGGAGCTGGGCTGGAACTGCTACTTCCAGACCCTGGGAAGCTTCGAGTGCTTCCCTTCCACTGGCCTTCCTTGCATCCACGCAGAGACTGTGCCATCTTCCCTGCATCCCAGCGCCCCTGGCTTCAGGTGTATCAAAGTCCCAGCGCTGCGTGAAGTTCAGGTTCGAACACATCTCAGCAGGCTTTGTGAATACATTAGTTTTTGTTTTCCCCTAACATGCCACAGGGGTGGGGGGAATGGGAGGGGGCACTGAATTTAATATGCAAATATATGCAGATCGCATCTAAATGAGGGTGTCCCAGGATTAATGGGAAAAACAGGCAATCAGAGCAGGCCCAGCCCAGCCTGCAGCCCTGGGGCTCTGCAGCAGCACAGTCGGAAATGACTCTCCTGGGAGGGTGTCTTGGGCTCTTTTTCAGAGCGTGTTCTTTGAAGCAACATCTCCGTGGCACAGGGGAAGGAAGAGCGGCGGAAATTGGTTCTGGATACTTCCTGGCAAAGTGTTCTCAATTGCTTCAACTATGTTGGTGGTGGGTGGGAGAGAGGGGGTAGAATCGCTGAACCTCTCAGTGAACACAGCCAGCAGCGGCTGTCCCTATCGGTGATTTCTAAACCGAAGGAGCTTGCTAACATCTACTTCCAGATCATACTGATTACTAAATCAGAATCTCTTGAGAACCTTTGTCTTTTAAAAGTCCCCGGCCTTAGGAAATACTGACACAAACCAGGCGTTCTTAATCTGGAGACTTACAGGTTCCGGGGCTCTGTATAGCAATGTTATTAACCCTTCCTGCATATTAGAATTACTGAGGCTTAAAAAAAATTCCCAGTGCTCAGGCTGCACCCTAGACCAATTAAGTCAGAATCTATAGGAGGGGAGGTGAAAGTCAGGCATCAGTATTCAAAAGAAAATCCTGAGTGATTCCAATGTGCAATCAAATTTGAGAAGCATTGCTGAACAGGATTCCCACGAGACACTTGTTATACCTGTGTTTGCTTTGGGGCTATCGTTAGCTGCAGGCCCACCATCCAGTGCCAGCTTCAGGAGATCCTCCTCCTAGCAAGGGGATCATAGTCAGGATTGGTGTGCAGCCGGTATGCACTGGTATAGCAGCACTGGTTGTAAAAATACTGAAACATGGCTGGGTGCAGGGGCTCATGACTGTAATCCCAGTACTTTGGGAAGCCGAGGCAGGTGGATCCCTTGAGCCCAAGATTTTGAGACCAGCCTGGGCAACATGGCAAACCCATCTCTATAAAAATAGCAAAAACTAGCCAGGTGTTGTGGAGCGTGCCTGTTGTCCCAGCTACTTGGGAGGCAGAGGTGGGAGGATCGCCTGAGCCTGGGAGGCACAGGTTGCAGTGAGCCGTGATTGTGCCACTGCACTCTACCTTGGGCAACAGAGCGAGACCCTGTCTCAAAAATAAAATACTGACATATTTCCCCATCCACTTGTAACTGGGGCTGCTTTGAACTTTCTAAGTTCAAAGCATCATCCTCCCCATCTCCCCAGACCCTGGACCTAATCAGTTCTGATTAGTTAGGGCTCCTGAGGACCTGGTTGTTAAATATTTGAACATCACCCCCCGCTATAATATTGTAGTGAGAAGCACCCGCTTTATATAGTCAGAAAGGCCTAGATTCCCACTTGATTTTGGTATGAGTTGCGTGGTTTTTGGACAAGTGGCTTCATCTCTCTGAACCTTAGTTTCCTCATCTGGAAATGGGGTCAAATGCCCTCCCTATCAGCGTAGGGATGAAGCTACGCTACAGCAGAGGTCGCAAACTGAGGATGCATCAGAATCACTGGCTGGGCTGGGCGCAGTAGCTCACGCTAGTAATTCCAGCACTTTGGGAGGCCAAGGCCAGTGGATCACCTGAGGTCAGGAGTTCGAGACCAGCCTGGCCAACATAGTGAGACCCCGTCTCTACTAAAAATACAAAAATTAGCCGGACATGGCCACATGCACCTGTAGTCCCAGTTGCTCAAAAGGGTGAAGCAGGAGAATTGCTTGAACCTGGGAGGTGGAGGTTGCAGTGAGCTGAGATCATGCCACTGCCCTCCAGCCTGGGTGACAGAACAAGACTCTGTCTCAAAAAAAAAAAAAAAAAAAAAAAAACGGCCAGGTGTGGTGGCTCACGCCTGTAATCCCAGCACTTTGGGAGGCCGATGCGGGCAGATGACGGGGTCAGGAGTTCAAGACCAGCCTGGCCAATATGATGAAACCCCGTCTCTACTAAAAAATACAAAAATTAGCCGGGCATGGTGGCGGGCCCCTGTAGTCCCAGCTACTCAAGAGGCTGAGGCAGAAGAATCGCTTGAACCTGGGAGGTGGAGGTTACAGTGAGCTGAGATCGTGCCACTGCACTCCAGCCTGGGCAACAGAGCGAGACTCTGTGTCGAAAACAAACAAACAAAATCTTTAGCTTGTTAGGTCAAAGATTTCCGGGCCCCACCCCGGAGTTGCTGATTCAATCGTTCTGGGACGGGGAGGATTTGTGTTTCTAAGTTCTAAGGTGCTGCAGAGGCTTCTGGTCCTGGGACCACAGTTTGAGAACAATTGAACTGGAAGATGTATGAGAAAGTGGGTTGGCCCAAGAGCAGAGGCTCAACCTAGGCTTGGAAAAGGGTCAAAATATGTGCTGGTTTCCCTGTGTGCCACATGGACTTCCTCCTGAGCCATTCCCCAGGGCTCTCTCCATCCATTTGCCCAGCGGGACTGAGCCCCCGCTGAATGCTTAACCTTGGATTTCTCAAAGATTAAGTCCTCTTGCCACCTCTTCCCCATTGTGAGCAGGACCAGATTTATACCTTTAGTGCCTGTGATTACTGACAATACGGTGCCCCTCCCATCTGTTGTCCAAAGTAAAACAATACTAAACCCTGAAATGATTTTATATGACTGCCCCGCCAGCTACCTCACTCTTATTTTCCTTTTTTATCTCCCACTTTCTTTATCCTACAGATTTCAGCCAAATACCTCACATCTATTTCCTCTGTTGGTTCCTAAACATAACTCCTCCAGCCTGGCTTCTGGGCAACCACTCCTCCCTGCCCCTAGACTGCTGCCCCCACGGACTTCCTTTTTGCTAGAGCCAGTGACCTGATCTTAGCACGGGATTGGGAGTCAGAAGGCCTACGCAGCTGGTCACTCACCAGCTGTGTGACCATGAGCAACTTAAAGCACTTCTCTGAGCCATGGGTATGAATGTTAATTTGTAAAGTTGAGATGAGAGCATTAGAGTAATAGAATCATAGTAGCTAAACTGTGTGTGTGTGTGTGTGTGTGTGTGTGTGTGTGTGTGTACCTGCTAAGAGCCAGGCACTGTGCTGAGAATTTGCAAAGTATAATCACATTTAATCCCCGCTACAACACCTCCAAATGAGGTCTGCTTCTTTCCCCACTTTACAAATGAGAAAATGGAGGCATAGAGAGGTAAAGTGATTTGCCTAAAGTCCAACAGCCCATAAATGATAGGTACTAGAATACGAACCCAGGAGGTCTTATTCCAAAATTTATGCCCTATGGCTTCCTTACTGACGCTGCCCAGTACAGATAAGTGAGAGGTGTGACTTGGAGTGAATAGGGACTCTAAGAGTCAGTGTGGGAATTGCCATTCCCCTGAAGCTAGGGATGGCAGGTGTGTTTGTGGGTTGGGGGTGGGGTACTTGAGTGATGCTCTCCCCTGAGGAATGTCTTGCAGGATACACACCTTTCTACTTCATCTCAGACTTCAGTGTCTCCTCCACATCCTGCCAGAGCCTCTCTGGCCTGGCTACCCCTCCCCTCTCTGGCAGGTTTGGGAGAAAGAGGCTTGGAGTTCCCCCACCCTAGATAGCAGGACAGATTCCTCATCTCGTGAGGCTGACCCTGGTCTGGGGGCCTTTTATTAATAGTGGCCCGCAGGGCTGTGTCATCCAGCTAGTGACTCAGGGCTCCAGGGTTAGCACCCTCCCCATCCTGATGGAGCTACCTCAGTGAGGGGCTTAGAGTCCAAACTATGACTCTACTTGAGGGTATATCCTGTTCTCTGCCTTCACTCCCAGGGTCTTGGCTAAACTCTGTTGTGGTATTAAAAAGAGAGGCTGGGGGAAGTGGGGAAGGGGATGTGGTAACCAGAACCACTTCCTGCCACTGCAGTGTTGAAAGCCAAGCTCTGTCCAAGTTCCCCTTGATGGGGGTTGGGGAGCCAGGAGGTAAAGGAGGAAGTTGATGGGAGTGGTGGGGGAGGTTAAGAAAAGGAGGATTCTTATTTGGATTGACTCCAGGAATCAAGATCTGGATTTCCTGGCTGCTCTCTCTCTGCTCCTGTTTGGTAAAAAACAGCGGCTGTCCTGAAGGTGATCCTAATTAGCATAGCAGCAAACACTTATTACCATGTGCCAGGCACTTTATATTTGCTAACCCTTTGAGCCTTACAACCACCCCACGAAGGGAAGCACTATTATTACTCCAATTTTACAGATGGGGAAACTGAGGCACTGAAATGGTTGTGTCAATTGCCCCTGTCACACAGCAAGTCAGTGGCAGAGCTGAGATTTGAACTTAGGCAGCCTGGCTCCAGAGTGCAGGCTCTTGCTCTGTGACCACTCTGAGCCTCAGTTTCCTCATTGCATGATGAGAGTAATTGGAATACATAAATACATTTTCCTTTCGTGATGCCTGACTCTCTGGTAATTAATTATTCATTCAATTTCTCCCCATGCTGAACTCTCAGATCCATGAACAATGAGACAAAGGCTATCTTGGTCACTACTTGTATTCCCAATTCTTAGCATAATGATTGGCCCAGAAAAACTCAACAAGAATGTGTTGAGTAAATGGTCTTTAAAAGGTTTGAAGATCATCGACAATGGTTTGAGTATCTGATAAAAGTTTTAGACCCTTTACATAGAAAAATCAAAATATACCAGTAGCTGGGGGTGAGTCTGCCCCTCCCACTCACCCAGGGTACATTTGGCAATGTTTGGTAACATTTCTGGTTGTCACAACTGGCAGGGGGAGGTGCTACTGGCATCCAGTGGATAGAGGTCAGGGATGCTGCTAAACATTCTACAATGCACACGACAGCCCCAAGTGTCAATGGTTCTAAGTTTGAGATATGTGACATACATACATAGATATGTATTTGTATGTCATATTTGGTACCATTGATGGCAAGTTGGGGGTAGTTAATGGATTTTCCTAAAAGCCTGTGTCTGCCACCCAGATGAAGATCCTCCAGATTGGAGGATCTCTTCCTTTAAAATCATATTACTCTATGACCTCACATTCCCAAGCCTAGAATCTAGTTCCTCCTGGGTCCCCTGTCCTAGCCTCTGATTCCTAAATACGTGGGCCTCCTCTCTTACCTTCAGTGGGTAGCAGGGGACCAGAGGAGAAGGATCCAGGTTTTATGTGCTGCCCCTGTCACCGCATCCACCTACCCACTTCTATACCTGGGTCATCACAGTTCCCTGTAAATGGTAATAAAGATGAAAAGCTTCAGAACCAGGCAGTTCTGAGCTTGAACCCTAGTTCTGTGGATTAACTCGCTCTGTGATCACAGGCAAATTCCTTAACTCTCTGAGCCTTAGTTTTCCCCTCTGAAAACAGGAGGGATACTCATTAAACTTACCTTACAAGTGGTGAGGATGAAATGAGAGGCTTATAGAGAACTTATTACGGTGCTTGACACAGTAAATCTCAAAAAATGCATTATCATTATTATGGTTCAGAGGTAAAGTGACTTGCCCAAGGTCACATAGCTGGAAAATGGCAGAGCTGGGACGGAAACCCAGGACTTCGTGACTGCAAAGCAGATGTTCATTTGTTAGTGAACTTTAGAACTTCAACTTTTCTGTAAAGGAAGTTAATTATCTCCATCTCACAGTCTCATTTATTAGATAAACATATAAAATGCCTGGCACATAGTAGGCCCTTTAAATACAGCTTGTTGGGCCGGGTGCCACGGCTCATGCCTGTAATCCTAGCACTTTGGGAGGCCAGGTGGGCAGATCACCTGAGTCAGAAGTTCGAAACAAGCCTGGTCAACGTAGTGAAACCCCATCTCTACTAAAAATACAAAAAATTTAGCTAGGCGTGGTGGTGCACGCCTATAATACCAGCTACTCGGGAAGCTGAGGCAGGAGAATTGCTTGAACCCAGGAGGCAGAGGTTGCAGTGAGCTGAGATGACGCCACTGCACTCTAGCCTGGGTAACAGAGTGATACTACACCCCCCCAAAATAAAAGAAAATAAATAAATACAGCTTGTTGAGTTGTTAGCATGTTTTTCCCAAATAGGGCTTTGAAGAAGGTGAATATAGACCCCACCTGACACCGGCTGGCTAGGAAGAAAGGAGGGAGGGAGGGGTCACAGGAGCGCCTCCCTGCTGGTGTGGGAGGCTTGGGAGGGAGGCTTGGCATAAGTGTGATAATTGGGCTGGAGATTTGGCTGCATGCAGCAGGGCTGGAGAACTGAAAGGGCTCCTATAGATTATTTTCCCCCATATCCTGCCCCAATTTGCAGTTGAAGAATCCTAAGCTGACAAAGGGGAAGGCATTTACTCCAGGTTACACTGCAGCTTAGAGCCCAATAACCTGGTCTGCTGATTCCAAGTTAGAATCATGGTCTTTTGGCAGGGTCTTGCTCTGTCGCCCAGGCTGGAGTGCAGTGACATAATCATGGCTCACTGTATCCTTGACCTTCTTTCTGGGCTCAAGCAATCCTCCCACCTTGGCCTCCCAAAGTGCTAAGATTACAGGAATGAGCCACCATACCTGACCCTGAATCTTGGGTCTTGGCCTTGGTAATTAAAACCAATCACCACCATCCGTTGCGGACTTACAACGTACAGTGTACTAAACATTTTATATGTTTGATCTCATTTTATCCTCACATCAATTTAGGGACAAAGAACCCCGACCCTCCCCACCCCGTTTTTTTTTTTTTTTTTACAGCTGAGGAAACACATTCAAAGTGATAGGACATTTGCCCGAGGTCCTGAAGGAAGAGAGTAAAGCCATGTCTGCTGTTTTCTAGAGGCTGCTACTCTCCCCTTTACTACCCTAAAGATTCAGCCTGCCGAAGGCAGGGGGTTGCCCCAGTGGAATTCCCCAGCCCTGCCTAGCAGAGCCCATTCCTTCTGCTCCCAGATGAAGCAGGGAGAGGAAGCTGAGTCAAAGAAGGCTGTCAGGGAGGGAAAAAGAGGACAGAGCCTGGAGTGTGGGGAGGGGTTTGGGGAGGAGATTTGACCTGGGAGGGGGTGTTGCAAAAGGCCAAGGATGGGCCAGGGGGATCATTAGATTCAGAAAGAAGTCTCAGGGAGTCTTCCATCACCTTCCCTTGGCCGACCACTGAAGGCTTTCAGACCAAGGGATGAGGGATCCTTCCAGCTTCATCCCCCTCCCTCCCTTTCATACAGTTCCCACAAGCTCTGCAGTTTGCAAAACCCTAACCCTCCCCTGAGGGCCTGCGGTTTCCTGCGGGTCTGGGGTCTTGCCTGACTTGGCAGTGGAGACTGCGGGCAGTGGAGAGAGACGGAGGTGGTGTAAGCCCTTTCTCATGCTGGGGCTGCCACACACACACACACACACACACACACACACACACACCCTGTCCCCTGAGTCAGCACTTGCCTGTCAAGGAGGGGTGGGGTCACAGGAGCGCCTCCTTAAAGCCCCCACAACAGCAGCTGCAGTCAGACACCTCTGCCCTCACCATGAGCCTCTGGCAGCCTCTGGTCCTGGCGCTCCTGGTGCTGGGCTGCTGCTTTGCTGCCCCCAGACGGCGCCAGTCCACCCTTGTGCTCTTCCCTGGAGACCTGAGAACCAATCTCACCGACAGGCAGCTGGCAGAGGTGGGCAAACACCTAGTCTAGAGTTGGGGAGGGCTGTCCGGGAGGGTGTTGAGTGTCCCAGAGAGGACACAGGGCCTCAGAAGAGATGCTTTAGGGGTGTGTTGGTGGTGATTGGCATATCTGAAGAACAGAGGTGTCCAGGGTTAGGCAATGGGGGGTCTTGTGGAGGCTTTGAGCAGTGATGGCCAGAAATGGGCAATGGGGCTTTCCTAGGTGGGAAATGGGAAATGGTTTGGGGTGGGGGAGGCATTGGAGGGTTCTGGGGTAAGCATAGGCTGGGAGTGAACAGGGGCAAACCTTATGCAGCTGTGCAGCAGAAATGGGCTAGAGGAATCCAGGGGTGAGAAGGAGCTGAGGATGTCTAAGGAGGGGAGATCCCTGGGTGGTCAGAAAGCACTGGTGTCTGGAAAGCACTTAATGCTTTATTAAATGCTAGTCCCTGCTGGGCATGATGGCTCACACCTGTAATCGCAGCACTTTGGGAGGCCAAGGCGGTAGGATCCCTCGAGCTCAGGAGTTTGAGCCCAGCCTAGGCAACATAGTAAGATCCTGTCTCTACAAAAAAATTAAAGAAATAGCCAGGCACAGCGATGTGCACCTGTAGTTCCAGCTATGCAGAAGGCTGAGATGAGAGGATCACTTGAGTCCAGGAGGTCCAGGCTGCAGTGGGCTGATGCCGTCTCTCCAAAAAAAAAAAAAAAAAAAAAAGAAAAAGAAAAAGAAAAAAAAGACTCCCTCCACAAGTGTCTGGAGGGAGTCCTGGCCCCAGCTGGGCAGAGAAAGGGGTCAGAGATATGGCATGTGTGTGTCCCTTCATCCACAGGAATACCTGTACCGCTATGGTTACACTCGCGTGGCAGAGATGCGCGGAGAGTCGAAATCTCTGGGGCCTGCGCTGCTGCTTCTCCAGAAGCAACTGTCCCTGCCCGAGACCGGTGAGCTGGACAGCGCCACGCTGAAGGCCATGCGAACCCCACGGTGCGGGGTCCCAGACCTGGGCAGATTCCAAACCTTTGAGGGCGACCTCAAGTGGCACCACCACAATATCACCTATTGGTGAGCTGGGGCCGTGGGGGCAGCGGGGTGGGGCGGGGAGGCCGGGTCTGGCTCTTGGGCCAGCGGTGAACATGTCCTGTCTTGGACGGGTTCCTGGGTTTCACTATTTAATGTGTGGCCCCGGGGGAGTGTCTCTACCTCTGAGCCTCTGTTTTTCCTTCAGGGAAATGGCTCTTGCAATCCAAGTCCTCCTGTCAGGGCCATTGTGAGGGTCTAAGTAGACAAAAAAACAGTCTGGAAGCGATTTATAGATGACAGCGTGGACGGCAGGGAGCACTGTGTATGTTGAAGTCTCTGCCATATGGGGAGTCCCTGCTGCCCCGCTCCAGCCTTTCACTTCTGACGTCCTTCCTCTGGCTCTTACCCTACAGGATCCAAAACTACTCGGAAGACTTGCCGCGGGCGGTGATTGACGACGCCTTTGCCCGCGCCTTCGCGCTGTGGAGCGCGGTGACGCCGCTCACCTTCACTCGCGTGTACAGCCGGGACGCAGACATCGTCATCCAGTTTGGTGTCGCGGGTGAGAACGTGAGGAGGGAAAATCCAGGAGACCTGGGCGGGGTCAGGGAAGGGAGGACCACGGAGAGCGTGGAGGTAGCAGTGGCCCCGGCTTCCTCTTGCCTGCCCGCGCTGCCCTGGCTTATACGGCCCCTCCTGCCAGACAGTGCACAGGGCCAGGGCGCCAGGCTGGGAGAGCTTCGCGCAGGCGGGATTTTAGCCTGCACTTATTTCGGAGCCCTTGCCTTGGGCAGCGCACAATCTGCGCAACAGTACTTGGCTAACCCTCTTCCTCTCGACCTGTTTCTTCAGAGCACGGAGACGGGTATCCCTTCGACGGGAAGGACGGGCTCCTGGCACACGCCTTTCCTCCTGGCCCCGGCATTCAGGGAGACGCCCATTTCGACGATGACGAGTTGTGGTCCCTGGGCAAGGGCGTCGGTGAGATTCTGAGTCCTCCTGGCCCCTGATTCCCTTCTTCTCTCCCACCCATCACCCGCCGCCCTGACTCCGGTCCCCCCTCCTCCCGCAGTGGTTCCAACTCGGTTTGGAAACGCAGATGGCGCGGCCTGCCACTTCCCCTTCATCTTCGAGGGCCGCTCCTACTCTGCCTGCACCACAGATGGTCGCTCCGACGGCTTGCCCTGGTGCAGTACCACGGCCAACTACGACACCGACGGCCGGTTTGGCTTCTGCCCCAGCGAGAGTGAGTGTGGGGGCGCGCCGAGGGCTGGGGGCGCCCACCACCCTTGATGGTCCTGGGTTCTAATCCCAGCTCTGCCACTAGTGCTGTGTGGCCTGCAATTTACCCTCCCGCACTCTGGGCCCAATTTTCTCATCTGAGAAATGATGAGAGGAGGGATGAACTGTAGACCATCCATGGGTCAAAGAACAGGACACACTTGGGGGTTATAATGTGCTCTCTCCGCCTTCTCCCCCTTTCCCACCTCCTCCTCGCCCCAGGACTCTACACCCAGGACGGCAATGCTAATGGGAATCCCTGCCAGTTTCCATTCATCTTCCAAGGCCAATCCTACTCCGCCTGCACCACGAACGGTCGCTCCGACGGCTACCGCTGGTGCGCCACCACCGCCAACTACGACCAGGACAAGCTCTTCGGCTTCTGCCCGACCCGAGGTACCTCCGCCCTGTCTACCAGGTTCAGCCCCGCCCTCTCATCATGCATTTGCCCCCAAAACGCGGCCCTTCCCTTCATCAGTTTGTCTTTCCACTCTCATTGGTCCTCAGGACGACCGTGACTCCGCCCACCTACACCACATTTCCACCCCATCCCTGACTTCCAATGGCCCCGCCCCAGCCACTGAGGTTCGGCCTTTTCTGCTCAGCTGGCCGCCTCTTCCTTGGTCTACTGTCCCAGGCACCGCCCACGGGTCTAGCCTCTTCTCAGGAGTGCTCTACAGGGCCCCCTAGGCCACCAAGATTGTCTAGCTCCCTGTCGGGTAGGCCCCTGGCTCCTTATTGGACTCATCCACCTGGCTCATCCAAGGCCTTGGGTCTCTCCAGCCGACTCGACCGTGATGGGGGGCAACTCGGCGGGGAAGCCGTGCGTCTTCCCCTTCACCTTCCTGGGTAAGGAGTACTCGACCTGTACCAGCGAGGGCCGCGGAGATGGGCGCCTCTGGTGCGCTACCACCTCGAACTTTGACAGCGACAAGAAGTGGGGCTTCTGCCCGGACCAAGGTAGGCGTGGTCCCGAGGCTCCGGGGCTGCGGTTCCCGGCAGTGGTGGTGGTGGGGTGGCCAGGGCTGGGGGCTCGGCCCGGCGCTCATGTCTCAGGCTCCCTCTCCCTCCAGGATACAGTTTGTTCCTCGTGGCGGCGCACGAGTTCGGCCACGCGCTGGGCTTAGATCATTCGTCAGTGCCGGAGGCGCTCATGTACCCTATGTACCGCTTCACTGAGGAGCCCCCCTTGCATAAGGACGACGTGAATGGCATCCAGCATCTCTATGGTGAGGCAGGGGCAGGGATGGGAGGAGGAGGGGAAAGGGCGTGGCTGTGCCACAGTACCAAAGAATTGGGGGTTGGGGGTCGGGGGAGGAACGGGGCGTGCAGCAGAGGTGGGACCTCAAAGTCTATCTGGAAGCAGAGCCTGGGCCCAGTCGCTGCCATGTCAGTGCTTAGAGATGGTGATAAAGAGACTCTAGAGAGAGATAGGCGTGACTTCAAAAGCCAGTCTACGCTGGGCATGGTGGCTCACGCCTCTAATCCCAGCGCTTTGGGAGACCCAAGGCGGGAGGACTGCTTGAGTCCAGGAGTTCCAGACCAGCCTCGGCAACATAGCCAGACTCCCATCTCTACAAAAAATAAATGAGCCAGGCGTGAAGGCACATGTCTGTAGTCCTAGCTACTCTGGAGGCTGAGGCGGGAGGATCCCTTGAGCCCAGGAATTCGAGGCTGTAGTGAGCTATGATTGCACCACTGCACTCCATCCTGGGCCATACAGGATGTCGCTTAAAACGAAAAAGAAGAAGAAAGTCCTGTGGTTTGGGAAGGAAGGCTGAGTGAGGAGGGGCCTGTGTGCCAGAGGAGGCCTCACTGAGAGGCTTAGGGGAGCAGATGTTCTAGGGGTACAGACGTATGCAGGAATAGGAAGAGTCTCATCCCGTGTCTCTCTTTAGGTCCTCGCCCTGAACCTGAGCCACGGCCTCCAACCACCACCACACGGCAGCCCACAGCTCCCACGACGGTCTGCCCCACCGGACCCCCCACTGTCCGCCCCTCAGAGCGCCCCACAGCTGGCCCCACAGGTCCCCCCTCAGCTGGCCCCACAGGTCCCCCCACTGCTGGCCCTTCTACGGCCGCTACTGTGCCTTTGAATCCGGTGGACGATGCCTGCAACGTGAACATCTTCGACGCCATCGCGGAGATTGGGGACCAGCTGTATTTGTTCAAGGATGGGTGAGGAGGCAGGGTTGTGTGGATGCGGGAGGGGGCTTGGCGGAGGGGCTGCCCTTCCCTTCCCGCCCACTGGCCCTGTGTCCAAGGCTTAGAGCCCGTCCTTTCCCTCCTCGCGTTCTCAGGAAGTACTGGCGATTCTCTGAGGGCAGGGGGAGCCGGCCGCAGGGCCCCTTCCTTATCGCCGACAAGTGGCCCGCGCTGCCCCGCAAGCTGGACTCGGTCTTTGAGGAGCCGCTCTCCAAGAAGCTTTTCTTCTTCTCTGGTTAGTTACCTTCTTTCCCTCCGCCGCCCCGTCAATCCCCATCAGTCAAGGAGGCTGAAGAGACCATCGATAACCCACGAAACGTCTTGTGCGTTTTATAAAAATACGCCCCCTGGCGGACGCAGTTTAGCAAACGTAGGGGCGGCTGAGTTTCTGCCCCCTCCTCTCCACGCCCTCGAGTCGCTCTACCCAGCGCCTCTGTCCCTGGGGTGCAGGGACTGCGGGCACGCGGGCTAGGAAAGGCCTCCCCGGAATCTCCCTCCTCGCGTTCTAGAAGAGTACGTGCTCCCTCTGCGCCTCCAAACCGACGTGACCCTCCTCCCCTGCAGGGCGCCAGGTGTGGGTGTACACAGGCTCGTCGGTGCTGGGCCCGAGGCGTCTGGACAAGCTGGGCCTGGGCGCCGACGTGGCCCAGGTGACCGGGGCCCTCCGGAGTGGCAGGGGGAAGATGCTGCTGTTCAGCGGGCGGCGCCTCTGGAGGTGAGCGCCGCCGCGGCCGCCGGCAGGGGGAGCCCGGGCGCCGTCCGTCCGCCAGGTAGCCGGCTCAGCACCTGTCTCCTCCGCGCCTGCCCGCAGGTTCGACGTGAAGGCGCAGATGGTGGATCCCCGGAGCGCCAGCGAGGTGGACCGGATGTTCCCCGGGGTGCCTCTGGACACGCACGACGTCTTTCAGTACCGAGGTGAGGGCTGAGGAGGGTCCCTTCGTGAGACACCACACTAGGCTCCTCTTAGTGAGTGGTCAAATTCTGAGCGAGGAAGAAAAAGCCCTTGGAAATGGAAGCAAATGCCCCAGCACAGACAAGATCCCAGCAGAGGCAGAGGCCTTCTCCAGGTCATTTAGGAAGTCAGGGATGCAACCAAGACCAGGACCCAGATTTCCTGCCTCCCCGGCTGGAAGCTCTTTCTCCTTCAGTACAGGACACAGGTGGCTTGTATGGAAGCTCATTTATTAGACAACAGTCATCAAGTGCCGATAATGTGCCAGGCGCTGTGCTACAGTGAGAGATAAGACAATTCACAGCTCTGTGGCTTTGGGCAAGTCACTGCTTCTCTACGCTTCTAGCCTCAGTTTCCCCATCTGTAATATGGGGACGATAGCTGGAATTACACTTGACTTCTCTTTCTCACCAGTCACATCCAAACAGTTGACAAGGTGAACAAGATTTTCTGCCACCAAAATCTTTTTCTAGTCTGTCATTTTTTTTGCCATCTTCTTTATAAACACCCCAGCCCAAACCATACTGGCTGTCCAGGACCTTTAACATATTCCATGAGATTAGGGAGGGGGTAGGAGTGGAGGGCAATGGTCTTGGGAGTGACCCCAGATGAATTCCAAGGTCAAAGAAATTAAGAGGATCTGACACTCCACCCCTGTGTTCTCATCTCTTCCCACTCCTCCTGTTATTTACCCTGCTCCACCCACACTGGCTGCTCTTTGAACAGATCAAGGTCATTCCTAGCTTAGAGCCTTTGTGCCAGTTGTTCCCTCTGTCTGGAAGACTTTCCCTCCAGATTGTCACTGGGCCATCCCACTGTCTTCCTTCAGGTTTCAGTGCTAAGGCCATTGCTTCAATGAGGCCTTCTTTGATATTTATTATCTATTTACTTGTTTTTATTTTCTCCATAGCTTTCTATATTTTCTTTTCTTTTCTTTTTTTTTGGGATGGAGTCTTCCTCTGTCACCCAGGCTGGAGTGCAGTGGCACGATCTCAGCTCACTGCAACCTTCGACTCCTGGGTTCAAGCGATTCTCCTGCCTCAGCCTCCCAAGTAGCTGGGATTACAGGTGCCCACCACCATGCTCGGCTAATTTTTTGTATTTTTTAGTAGAGACGGGGTTTCACCATCTTGGCCAGGCTGGTCTTGAACTCCTGACCTCGTGATCCACCCGCCTCAGCCTCCCAAAGTGCTGGGATTACAGGCATGAGCCACCGCACCCAGCCACTTTCTATATTTTCAAAACCAATCTCATTTATTTACGTGTTTGCTTAATTGTCTCTTGCCTCACTAGAGTGTAAGCACCAAGATAATTGAGATCATGCCTACATTTTTTTCTGCTTACCCCCAGTATCTTGAACAGAGCACATAGTAGGTGCTCAATAAATAATTGTTGATGAATGAACAGATTTGTTCAATGAATCAGTGTTGAATGAATTGTTCTGAGCATTAAGATAGTTGGTCTATTCATTTGTTAGTTCATTCACAAAATGTGTATGGTGTACCTACTGTGTGCTAGGCTCTGCGGCAGTGCTTTGGGCACTGAGGTCTGTGCCCTCCAGCATCTCACAGCACCTCACAGCATCTCACAGGTGGGGGGGATAAAGGTGATATGTGAAAACCTTAGAAAGTTCTAGAAATGGCAGAAGAGATGGTTGTCAAGATCTTGTTCCTATTTCTGTATATGTGGGAGAATTAGAATCACTCCTCTCATGCCTGCCTGTCTCCTGCAGAGAAAGCCTATTTCTGCCAGGACCGCTTCTACTGGCGCGTGAGTTCCCGAAGGGAGTTGAACCAGGTGGACCAAGTGGGCTACGTGACCTATGACATCCTGCAGTGCCCTGAGGACTAGGGCTCCCATCCTGCTTTGGCAGTGCCATGTAAATCCCCACTGGGACCAACCCTGGGGAAGGAGCCAGTTTGCCGGATACAAACTGGTATTCTGTTCTGGAGGACAGGGAGGAGTGGAGGTGGGCTGGGCCCTCTCTTCTCACCTTCGTTTTTTGTTGGAGTGTTTCTAATAAACTTGGATTCGCTAACCTTTAGAAGCAGACTTTATTTATATATGTATGCACCTATGTATGCATGTATGTATTTAACTGATAGAGTGGAAAAAAAAAAAAAGGAAAAACAAATAACTGATACAGTGCTTTCTACGTGCCAGAAAGTGTTCTAGGCTGGGCATGGTGGCTCACTCCTAGCACTTTGGGAGGCTGAGGCGGGCGGATCACGAGGTCAGGAGATTAAGACCACCCTGGTTAACACGGTGAAACCCTGTCTCTACTAAAAAAAAATAGAAAAAATTAGCCAGGCGTGGTGGCGGGCGCCTGTAGTCCCAGCTACTTGGAAGGCTGAGGCAGGAGAATGGCGTGAACCTGGGAGGCGGAGCTTGCAGTGAGCCGAGATCACGCCACTGCACTCCAGCCTGGGCAACAGGGTGAGACTCCGTCTCAAAAAAAAAAAAAAAAAAAAAGTGTTCTAGGCACTTTGTAAATGTTAACATATTCAATCATTCCTGTTAGGAAAGTATGATGTGATTATTTCTATTTTACAGTCAAGGAAATGATCAACCTGTTTATTCATTGATCAAACATTTATTGAGCCCCTACATGGAGCCAGGACCTGTACTGGGCAATGGGGATACAGAAATGAGTTAGACTTTAGAATGCATAAGATTGCCCTTGGAACTTGCTTAAAATGCAACTCCAGGCTCCACCTCCAGAGAGTCTGACCTATTTACAAGGGTAATTCTATGGCTGGTGGTGGTGGGATCACACTTGGGGAGTGTGATCACACTTGGGGAGTGTGCAGTGCATGATCTTTTATTCTACAATAATGGTGTGTGTGTGTGCACGTGTGTGTGTCTGTGTTGTGATTGAGGTCCAGGAATGTTTCTCAGTCAAGATGACATCTGAACTGGAACCGAATCAGGAAGGATGAACAAGATTCTTCCTGTGCAAGGGACAATCTTCTTAGAGGGTAATTTACCAAGAACCACTAAACCTAAAAATGTAACTACTTTCTGACCCTCACATATGTGCACAAGACAACACATAGAAGGATGTTGATTGCAGCATTGTTTGTTAGTGAAAAACTGGCAATAACCTAGGTGCCCAGGAGTAAGGCAGTGGATAAATAAAATATGGATCATATACCTGATGTTAGTAGCTACCCCTGGTACAGCACTGTGTGCCAGGCACTGTTCTATGTGCATTTTGTATGATAAAACAACCAGATGAGATAGGTACTCCTACTACTTGGTAGGTACCATTATTACTGCCATCACCAATCCCTTGTTTTACAGATGAGGAAACTAAGGCACAGAGAATTATACAACTCACCCAAAGTCTCATAGCTAGTGAGTGATAACAGTGGGATTTGAATGTGGGTTCTTGGTGCAAATGCACCAAGAGAAAAAGAAGAGAAAAAGCAGTGGGTGTCTGGGAACTTCAAATGGCTCAGAACTCCAGCATGGGGTAGTAGCGGGTGGCTAAGAGGGAATGGAGAGGATTCTGGAATGGTTAAGATAGCAGTGCTAGTTTGGGATAGAATAGAGAAGTCCTGAATGCCAGGCTGAATATGAATTTGACCTTACAGGTTAGCAAAGGGACTTGACTGAAAGATTGGGGCCCATGAGCGGAGGTGATGGGTTTGATCAGGGCCTACGTGGGAATTTAAGCAGGAGTCTAGAGAACTGCCCTCCTGAGCTTCCTCTTTCATCTGTTTCTTGCTCAAATGACCCACTCCCACTGGCGTACAAACATTCCCCGCCATGAGTTGTTTACAATCTCTCTTAACCCCTGCCTCCCACTAGATACTAGTCTATTTCTCTACCTTCCCATCCCCATTCACAATAAAACTTCTCCAAAGCATGGTCTCTACCCACTGTCTCCACTTCCTCAATTCCCATTCTCTCCTCAGCCATTTCCAGCCTGGATCCCACCCCACTACACCACCAAAGTCACCCTCTTCAAAGCCATTTATGACCTTCTTGTAGCCAGATGTGACAGGAGCTCCTCTCTGCTCATCCCACACCAACTCTCCCCACATTGACATAGTGGATCCTGCCCTTCTTCCTGAAACTCTCGGCCTCTGGAACCTTACTTCTGGGTCTCCTCCTACTTCACTGGGTGGATTTTCCTCTTCTGGTGACAGAGGCACCCTTGTGCTCAATCATGGGAATCCTCTGCTCTGTGTATACTCATTCCCTGTGATGTCTGGTAGCCCACAGCCTTAAATAGCACCTCTCTGCTAAAGACCGTGAAATTTGTGTTTCCTACTGTAACCTCCTCTCCCCTGCCCTGAGCTCCAGACTCATATGTTCAACTGCCTACTCTACACGGCTCCTTAGCTGGCAAACAGACCTCTCAACCTAACGGGTCCAAACTGACTCCTGGGTTTCAACTTCCAAACGTGCTCCTCTGTTGTTACCACTTTAATAAGAGACAGCATCATCCACCCTCAATCAAGCTGAACATCTAATCAGTCCTAAAATCTAGGAATCAGTTATTTAAACTTATTTTCTAGTACTGGGTTTCTCAGCCTCTACACTATTGACATTTTGGGCTGGATACTTTGTTGTGGGGGATTGTCTTACACTGTACATCTACACTGTACCTTCCAGCATGTTTGGCATCTTCCTCCAGGAGGTGACAGGATCCATGGCCAGATGCCAGGCCCATTCAGGGTCAGCCCCCTCTGCTAACAAAGGCGCCAGTGTGAGGATGGGGTGCAGCAGGGTAATGTTGAACTGTGACTCATGGCCAGGCAGCCCTGGTACAAACCTAGAGAGCCCAAGAGGCCTTTAGCCCCTAGATGCTGGTACTAGCCCCTGCTCCAGTTGTGATAACCAAAAATGGCTCTGAATATTGCCAAACATTCCCTGGTGGTCAACATTGCCCCCAGTTGAGAACCATTGCTATAATATAATAAATATACAAATGTATCTATAATAAGTGTACATTTGAAGACATTTTCACAAATGGAACACAAGTGTGTAACCAGCACCAGGTCAAGAAACAAGAGGCTGGGCATGGTGGCTTTTGCCTATAATCCCAGCACTTTGGGAGGCCAAGGCGGGTGGATCATCCGAGATCAGGAGTTCGAAACCAGCCTGGCCAACATGGTGAAGACCTCTCTCCACTAAAAATACAAAAATTAGCTGGGCACAGTGGTGGGCACCTTGTAATCCCAGCTACTTGGGAGGCTGAGGTAGGAGAATTGCTCGAACTGGGAGGTGGAGATTGCAGTGAGCCAAGATCATGACACTGTACTCCAGCCTGGGCGACAAAGTGAGACTCTGTCTCAAGAGAAAAAAAAAAAAAAGAAACAAAACATTATCAGCATCCTAGAAGCCTGCTTGCCATCACTACCTCTTCTCCCCAAGGGGTACCACTATCATTACTTTTTTTTTTTTCTGACGCCCAGGCTGGAGTGCAGTGGCATGATCTCGGCTCACTGCAACCTCCGCCTCCTGGGTTCAAGCAATTCTCTGCCTCAGTCTCCAAAATACCTGGGATTACATGTGTCCACCACTACACATGGCTAATTTTTGTATTTTTAGTAAAGACAGGGTTTCACCATCTTGGCCAGGCTGGTCTTGAACTCCTGACCTCATGATCCACCAGCCTCGGCCTCCCAAAGTGCTGGGATTACAGGTGAGCCACCGTGCCCAGTGCCACTATCATTACTTCTAACAGCTTAGATAGACTTTGACTATTTTTTACTGTATTTAAATAGTGTTATAGGGTATGTATTCTTTTGTGTCTGGACTCTTTTTTCTCAAGGTTCTATTTGTGAGATTCATCCATATTGTTCTGAGATGGTATTCCATTGTGTGAAGGTACTACAACTTATTTCTCTATTTCACTGTTGACAAGCATTTGGTTGATCCCAATTTGGGGCTATTATGGACAATGCCCCTATGAACATTCATGGTAAATGTCTTTTGGTGAACACGGGCAGTCATTTCTTTCGGGTATATACCTAGGAGAAAAACTGCTGGGTTGAAGGATATGTGTATGTTCAGCTTCAGTAGATGTTATCAAATAGTTTCCCAAAGCAGTTTTTGCCTAACTACACTCCCACCAGCAGTGTGTGAATTGCCAGGATTTCTCCTTGACTTCACTCTTATGGTCACATGTCACATCCGATCCACCAGTGGGTCCTGATGGTTTCACTTTCAAAACCTAACTGGAATCAGACAACTGCCACCACTCTAGTCTGGCTGTCATCACCCCCTAGCTTGGGGTCTGCAGGAGCCTCCTAATTCGATTTCCAGCTTCTACTCTTGCCATTCTTTAGTTGAACCTTCACCCAGCAGCCAGAACGATCCTGTTAAATTATAAATCAGATCGCATCATTCCCCTGCTCAAAAAATCCAGGCTCCTCCCCAAAGCCTTCAGAAGACCACATGATCTGCCCTTCTCTCCTCCTTCATCTCCAGTCACTCTCTTCTCCACTCACTCTCTTCTAGACACAATGGCCTTGCTGTTTCTTGGACAGTCGGGGCTCCTTCTCACTCCAAGGCTCTGCATTTGCTGTTTCTTCTTCTAGAGAACTCTTACCCCTAGATCTTTGCATAGCTGGCTCTTCTCATCAGTGAGGTCTCAGCTCAAATACCATATCTTCTAGGAGGCCTTCTCAGACCACCCCTAAAGTAGTCCTCCCTCTTACCCATTATCCCATGGCCATAGTTTTAAACATACACCCAATCTCAAATGATCTCATCTATGCGTTTGCTCACGTATAATCTTTTTCTCCTTATTAGAATTTAAGCCACTTGAGGGCAAGAAGCCAGTGGATCTCATTCACCGACGTATCCCTCGCACCATTGACCGAAACACAGGAACGCTATCGACCTGTGCCGAATGAATGAATGAATGAATGAGCCCCAGGTGTTTAGGAGACACTAGCAGAGGTGGCCCCGTTGTAGGGACGACTCTCACCTGCAGATGGCCTCCTCAGGCCGTTCGGGTGGCACTGGGGAGCCCAGGGCCTCCCAGCGAAGTGGCCTGATTCAGGAACCCTCCGCACAGCGGGCACTAGGACCCTGCGCGGCGCCGCGTCTGGCGGGGGGCGGGCGGGCGGGGGGGTTGGGGGATCCGCTCTTTCTCTCTTCTAGAGCCTGGCTGCAGCCACTTGTGCGATCCCGGCCCTCGCCGCGGCCGCCTGGCCCCTTTCCGCGCCATGAGCCGCAGGTTCACGGTCACATCGCTGCCCCCCGCAGGGCCCGCCAGAAGCCCTGACCCAGAGTCCCGCCGGCATTCGGTCGCAGACCCCCGCCACCTCCCGGGGGAAGACGTCAAAGGTAGAGGCCGCAGGGGGCGGGGCCTGCCGGGCCGGGCGGGACGAGGGGGAGGGGCCGGGGCTGACCGTCTGTTGAAGGGGGCAGGGCCAAGACCGGGGGCGGGGAGGGGTCCCAGTCCTAGGCCTGAGAGGGGAACGGAGCCGGGACTAGGAAACCGAGGGGCCGGAGTCGCGGAACGGAAAGTGTGAAGGGGGAGGGGCCAGACGCGAGGTGGGCGTGGCCACAAGGGAAAGGGGTGGGGCCAGGGAAGGGGTTGGGACGGAGGCGAAGGGGGCGGGTCTGGTGATGGAAGGGCCAGGGTCAAGGTGGAGAGTAGGCCGGAGGGCACTAAAGGGGCGGGGACATCTCGAGTAGGGAGCGGGACCAGAGTGGGGAGGTGGAACTAGGGAAACAGGGGACTGTGTGTTGAAGGGGGGTGGTCAGGAGCCCCTAAATGGGAGGCGACGGGACTAGGTTGGTTTGGGGTCAGGAAAGGGCGGGACCAGTGGGGAATGAGTTGGGCCAGGAGGATGGGAGTGGGGCCTGGGAGCGGGGTGGGGTCGAGGGCGGGAGGAAAACAGTCAGGGTTGCGGAGGCAGGTGCCAGGTCAGCGGGTCCTCGGTGCCTGGCGGATCCTCCAATCCTCTAGCTCCCTGGAGGCTTAGCGGACAGCGACTGGGGATCCCGGGAAGGAGACGGGAGGCAGGGAAGCTAGTGTGGATCCTGGGCAGCTAGATTCAGGGAGGATGCCGTAGGGTCGCTGACCCCGACTCTTGGGGACCCACTTAGCTCCTTGTCTGCTCGAGCTCCGGAAGGATTGGGAGGAGCCAGCTCAGGCGGGGTTGGGGGCGTCTTCCTCGCGGGCCCTGTGCAGGGGTCTTGTAATGGAAGTTACACGCAGGGCACAGAGTATAGGGGAGGGGAAAGATCCTTCTGGCCTTCGGTGGAGAAGTAGCATCCTGGGTGCGTGCACAGTCTCCCCGCAGGGGGCACTCATCAGGGGTCCTCTCCCTGGCTCTGAGGCCCTCGGATCTGGAAGGAACAAGGCGAATTGGCTTGTAGTGGCCCCAGCGAGGAGAGGAGGAGGAGGAGCCTCCCCAGACCTCCAGGGGTCGCTGCCGAGCCGCAGGTGAGCTCGCCCCGAAGCAAACCCAAGCGCCGAAACCCCTAGAGTAACCCTTAGGGGGTTATCTGGCGGACCTCCTCATTGTACAGATGACCAAATTGAGGCCCCGAATTCGGAATGGCTCCAGTCCCGTGAACCGAACGCCCCCTGGTTGTGGCCACTTGGATTTCTTGGGCTCCTTCCACTCTTCATCTTTCTCATAATCTCTTTTCTCATTTTCGTGAATGACCTTACCAGCCTCC
Organism: Nomascus leucogenys; assembly: GCF_006542625.1. Taxonomy (NCBI): domain Eukaryota; kingdom Metazoa; phylum Chordata; class Mammalia; order Primates; family Hylobatidae; genus Nomascus; species Nomascus leucogenys. The sequence goes on along the minus strand of NC_044393.1, from coordinate 18,034,197 downwards.
CAGATTTGAAAGTCAGAAATTCTGGAGCCATTCTCAACCCTTCCTTTTTTTCTTTCCAGCAAATCCAACTGGTCCTCACGTCTTGGCCATTCACCTCTGAAACTTATCCTGAATCTGGCAGCATCGGTCCCCCCTCTGTCATCATCGCCCTGCTCCAAGCCTCACATGGCCACGACCACATCCTCTCCCCTGGCCTCCCTGCCTCCAGTCCTGCCCCAGCCCTCCTCCACAGAAGTCCCCCATCACTTGCAAAATAAAGGCCAAAGCCTTAAGTCTGTCATTCTCTTTCCTCATTTGCTTCTGGTGTTCTTGTCCACATTCATTCTCCCACCTCCATCAGCCAGGAAAACTCCTACTCATTCTGTAAGTTATAGCTCATTTAACCTTTTCCAAAAATCTTTTCAGTTTCCTCTTCGGCCCCCCCACTGCACCCTTAGTGCACACGTCCCGGTGGATGGCAGTCATTTTCTTTACTTATGGGTATCCTCCATTGGAACATCTCAAGGACAGGGACCATCTCCTTTATCTTTGTGTTCTGAGTTCCAGACCCAGAGCCTGGCACTTAGTAGGTGTGTAATGCTCATAAGATGAGAGGAGGGTGGCTGTGGGATCCTGCTTCTCTACCTTTGCCTTCTCTTCTCTCACTTCTCATCCCCTGGATTAGGAATAAGACGGCCCTCTCTCATGTCCCAAGGTGATTGCTGTTTTCTCGTTCACACTCTGAGACTCTGGTACGGTCGAAGTGAAACACAGCCCCCAAGCTTTGGGTGTGCAGGTGTGTGTGAGCCTGGAATGCTGTGTGCTGTGGCAGAGGCTGTGTGTATGTGTCTTGTGGGAGGAGCATCCCCCATTAGTTTTGATGACCTGTGGGGTGGTCAGTGACTCACTCAGTGCTTCTGTGTGTCACTATATTGCCAGCAGGTTGAAGGGTGTGCTGATGTGTACATTTCTGTGTCTGTCTGAGGGGTGGGTACCTGTGTGCAGGAGTGTATTGGAAGTTCCATCTGGACAATGATTTGGGTGACTTTTAAACTTTTAAGCCTGAAACAGCCTCAAGCACCTCCTCTCTGGTAGATCACTGCATGGGGAAGTAGACAAGGACTACTTAGGGAAACCCAGCATCTGATGGTATCTTTCCCACAGCTGTTCTTGTGTCAGCCCTCTAGCCCCTGATAGATTCTCTTTCCACCTCTTGTCCTCACCCAAAGGGAGGGATAGCAGCATGTCTAAGATTGGGAAAGGTTGGGGGAGATGGCATGGGTGTGTATTATCTTTTATTCTGGGCCAAATGAGCGGGGTTTGCCACTTGGGGTGATTTCTGCTGCCAGAGGATGAGCTATAGGCGAGAACATGACTTACAGGGAGTTAAAGAAGCAAGGCAAGGCCGAGCCTCAAATCCACCACTAACCCTGGATTGCAGGCCACACACCTCACTTGCTTCACCTATGTCATGGGAGATTGATGGTGACTTGGATGAACAGAAGTAGACCTGGTGACAATTGTTACAACTCTTGAGATGCTCCCCTATTCCTTTACCTGATCCTCTACTGTGCCTTAGTTTCTCAGGGAGGAGTCAGGGCCCTGAAAGGAGCCCTGGGCCTGGTAAAACTAACAGGAGTTGGGATGTGTCCCCATGGAGGGAGAGGGAGCTAACTTATGCTGGGAGGATGGAGCAAGACCACAATATAGCCCATCTGTGTTCTAGCTCACGCTCTGTGGTGTGACCTGGGGCACACTGCTTCCCCGCTCTGGGCCTTAATATACCCATCTGTAGTATAAAAGAGTTGAACAGGAAGCTATCTAAGGGTCCTTCTAACCATAAAAATGCTAAGATTTTGTGATGATTTGGAAGGATGAAGCTGTCTGCCTCCTCTAGACCCAAACCTCATGTTTCAGTCTCTCCATCTGTAAATTGGGAAGAATAATGCTGTTATTGGTATATATGTTGGATTTGGAGATTTCCAGTCTGTCTAAGGAGATCTCCAGTCATCTCATCCCCAAGCCAGAACTCAGAACCTCACTACCCGGTACCTCAGCCCAAGGTGAGCCCTAGGAATCTCCATGGCAACAAACTGGTTATGAACGGGGCTGCAGTTGCCATGGTGACAGGCTGCTCTCTCTTTCTCTGTCATCCCCCTCCTCTCCCCTCCCCTTTTCTCAATGAACCAGAGCGATCTTTAGGCCTCAGTTCTCCAGGTGGGGTGGGGATGGGGGGGTGAGTGCAGCGAGAAAGGGGTTCAGATTGGGAAAGAGGGAAGATGGGCTGAGTCTGCAGAGGAATGAGGGGCTGTTGGGGTGCTGTTGCTATGGTGATGGGGCTGCAGCCTGTTAATTAAACCCCCGGTTGCCACGGAGACGGTGGTGGTTGACGTGCTCCGCAGTGAGCCCTGGGTGTGTGGGGTGTGCTTTGCGCTGGACTCATCAATTCACTGCTACGGTTTTGGGTCCGAGGATGGGGCATGCGGTTGGGGGAGAAGAAGAGTGAAGGAGGGCATTCAGGGCCCTGGGCCCATGAGGCCACAGCTAGTGGTGGGTGGGTTAGGTTGTGGGGGTAATGCAGTGGGGATGCAGAGGGAGAGGGATTGAGCCATAAGGAGGAATGCTATGCCTGCCTCCTGTGAAAAGAGGACCCAGTCTGGTGGCTCTAGCTTCCTCCAAACAGCCCCTTGTCCTGGTTCAGTGGATGGAGTCCTGGACAGGAGGTCAGGGGGCTGGGTTCTAGTCCCTAGTCTGTTACAAATTCACCCCATGAAGAAAATGTGAACCTTTCCATTTTCAGACTCCAATTTCACAATAAGTGGAAAGTGGAAAAATAATTTATAATATCTCTTCCAGTTCCCAAATCCTGACACTCAGGAGGCAGCTTCTCTGAGCTTTTTTCTCTCTGAGACATATGGTGGGAGGGGGTATGAGTTTGAGAGACTCAGAGTTTAGAAATAGGACCCTCCCTAGCTCTGCATCTTGTGCTGCTTTAATGAAAGGGTTTCCCTGGCCCCAGATCTCCCCAGAGTTCTTGGTGGGGAGGGGATGCTGTGCTGGCAGCCAGGTTCCTGGGGCTCCGAGCTGCGGGTCACCTTTTACTGGCCAGTGCCAGGCTGGCAGTGTAGTGGGTGCCTGCCATGTGTTTTCTCTAAACCTCACCCCAGAGAGTTGGCTGGAGGCCAGAATAGGGCACAGTCTTCCTGAGAGGTGAGGGGTGTCAATGGAGGGGCTGGGGTCCCCTCTTGGGACTGTCTGCTCACTTGGTCTGGGCTCCTCAGGAAGGGATATGTGGCTTTGGTCTGAGATTAATAGAGCACTAAGAGTTTTCAGAGCAGGAAAAAGTGCCATGGATTATGCAACCTAACTCATTTTTATAGATGGGATACTGAGGCCCACAGAGAGGAACCTGATTTTGCCCAGAGATACACAGAGAATTTGGGGGCAGAGGACATGATAAAACCACTATCTCCTGAATCTCAGATGGCTCTTGAGGTGGGAACTCTAGTGAAGGTGGGCAGATGAGTTCCCCAGGGCAAGAGGAATCACTCCTGCCTTCACCCATACTCCCTAGAATCTAGGTTTCCCCATGCATGGGCTTAGTCTCTGAGTGGCCAAAGCTGGACCACAAATGAAGAAAAATAACCCAAGGGGAATATGCCAGACCTGGGATTACTGAAAAACCTTAGCATCTCCTTCATTCTACAGCACTTCTCTGACAAACATGCTACACGTGTTTTACTGTTATGCATCTCTGCAGAGTAGTAGACCGCAGTGCTGCTGCTGCTGCTGCTGCTAGTGCTGTGTGTGTGTGTGTGTGTGTGTGTGTAGAATGGAGTGGCATGCTTAAAAATTTTTGAATACTGGCTTCTTTTAACCTCTGTCACCAATTCAAACTCATCTCACCCTTTTGGTGGTTTTTTCTCTGGGAGAGCCAAGAATACCAGTGCCCACAACATGTCTGAATAGCTAACTCTCCACCCTGAAGGGTCCTTTGGGTATCCGAAAAACCAAGTGGCAGCGATACTTGGTTGGTAGGTCCCTCAGAGGCACTTTTGAGTCAGCTGCTGAAAACTCCACGGTTGACCCAATCTGAAGCCACTGACGAATTGTAGTAATAAAAGTAAAGCTGAGCCTTGGATCCTGTCCATGGTCCTGAAAAAAGTGCTGCCCTATACCCCGGTCTCCAGGGATATGAATGGCTCTTTAGGATTTTTGCAGGTTTTCTGGAGGCTTCCCCTTCAGTTGCAAGCCAAGAGTCCATTCTAGCCCTGCACCTCTGAAGCCTGAGCACAAGAAAAGGAAGAAAGCACATCTCAGACCTAGTGCCTGTTTGTTTGTTTTTCAGGAGCTAATAATCAGAGGCTGTTGAGGGGCATAGATATGACTGCATTCTTGTCTCTTCCATGGAGGCAAGACCACTTTTATAAGTTCTATCAATGAAGAGAGTCCGAAACTGGAGTAAAGAAAACTGGATGCTAGACCAAATTCTGCCATCCACTGGCATTATGTCCACAGGCAGTCATTTTCCCTCTATGGGCCTTAGTTTTTTCATCTGTGAAATGAAAGCTGTGTGTAAGATACAATGACTGATCTTTTCCCAACCGTAGAACTTTTCTGGAACTTAGAGAGCCAGGGAGAGAGCTAGTACGAGTGTGAAGATTGTTTACCCCGATCTGCTCCTACCCTCAGATGTTTAGATCTTCTAGAGACTCAAAGCTTTCAAACCTCTGATGCCACTTCCTGAAATGTCTGCACCACTGGCTCAAACCTGGACTCTAGGGGCGCTGAGGGGTCCCAGGATGATCAAGCTTCTGGGGGATTGGCCTAAGGGGAGGGGGGAGGAGGACAGAGAGCATGTCGGCTCTGGAAGCCTCAGAAAGCAATCCTGGATTAGGGGATTAGACACTTCTGCCCCAGGAGAAAATCTGGTCTCAAACCGACAGGCGGCCTCATTCCGCCCTCCCCCACTCTGTCCCTGGCCAGCCTCAGGACCGGTCTGTCCTCCCTAGAGGCTGCACCATCCCTGGTGGAAAGTCAGTGCTCCCTGGAACCTCACTGCTGCCTCTTCTCCTCTTCCTCACCTGGTCTCATCTCTAGATCAGTCCGCAGTCAGAAGGTCCCTGGCTGTGGGCTCCAGGGACTTGTCTTGGGGGTGGGATGCTGGGACTCTTGTCAGTCTAAGCACAATGAGAGAGTTCCTTGGAACTCCTCAGGCGCTACCCCACCCATTTTAAGACAGGTTGGGTCAATCAGCCCAGTGACCTGAACGCCCCTGGGGGGTAGCACATTGCTTTAGTTATGGGCCCTGGGCTCTACATGCCTCCAGCTCCAATCTCTTGAGCAATGGTACAAAAGAGGGTCTGGTTCTCCTCCCCCACTTCAGGGCTGGCCTCTCCAGTCTTGCAGAGAGGCTTCCCAAGGGCCCCATGTTCCATGGCGCACCTCCACGGCCACTTCGGTGCCCTTTACCTTCCCCCTGGGGGTTACCCCAGACCCCCAGTCAGGCAGCCGCTGCGGGGCCGCCTCCCCGCGGCCGCGACCTAGTTCCCTGCCGTTATTTTTAGGGCGCGGGATGGCACCTGCCCACGTGCCGGGCCCCGCCCGGAGAGTGGGTGGGGGGAGCTGCGTCTGCTTAAGGGAGGCGAGGCCCTGTCCCCCGAAGCACCCCCTTCATCCCACCCACGCAATCCCCCAGTTTTCGTGCAAGGGGGCCACTAGTCGCGCTCTGCCCGCCCCTCATCTTCTCTTCTCCCTCCCTCCCGCTCTCCCCCCAAAACCCCGCCAGTGGCTCACGCCTCCTGCATACGGGATGAGGTGAGCAGCGCCGCTGCTGAGAGGGGGCGCGCGCGGGTGTGAGCGTGTGTCCGTGTGCGAGTGTGTGTGCGCCGGGCGGGCGGGCACTGCAGCTTCTTCCTCCGTGGAGCGGAGAGCGAGAGAGAGCTAGAGCGAACGAGAGAGCGGCGAAGGCGGGTAGAGGGGCGCGGGCGAGGCGGCGCAGCCATCCCCGGACCAGGGGCCGCGCCGCCACCATGCTAAACAACCTGACGGACTGCGAGGACGGCGATGGGGGAGCCAACCCGGGTAAGCTGTGGTCCGGGGGCGGCGGGGGAGGGGGCAGCGAGGAGAGGAGGCAGCTCTGGGGTTAGAGGCGGAGCGGGGGCCACCTCCTTCAGAGAGGAGGCTGGGACTGACCGGGGCGGTGGGCGCCAGTTGCAGCCTGGAGCTCAGCTCCATTGGAATGCTCCGGGCGCTGTCCAAGGTGCTGGAATGCGCCGCGCCCGGGGGCAGAGCTGCGGGCCGGGGGATTGTCGCTGCCCACGGCTTCGGGCCGACTTGGGTTAGCTAAACCGAGGAAGCGGTGGGACGGGGATAGAAGACCTAGAATGGGCTGATGTGGAGCTCGACGGCGGGAGGAGGGCTCCTTTCCCCGACAGGGGACCCCGGCGTCCTGGCGCAGAGCAGGCACCCGTGGTGCCGGGGGGCGCAGTCTGCTGCAGTCCCTTGTTCTAAGACTTCCATCTGGAAGATGGGGGAAGAGGTGGCTCTGTGTGTGTGTGTGTGTGTGTGTGTGTGTGTGTGTGTGTGTGTGTGTGTGTGTGTGTGTCTGTGTCTGTGGGGGGGGTGGTTGGAGCCATATGACAGCCCCCGTCCGGGCTGTGGTGTCTCCTTAAGGGAACCCTTGGTGCAATCTGGGACCCCTCCCCCAAGGCTTCCCAAGGTCCGACCTCAGACTGAAGCGTACCTCCTCCGTAGATTTTCAGCTCTACTTTGCAGAATCTCTCTCTCTCTCGCTTTCCCGTGGGTTCCTATTCAGGACGGGAAGCAAGATCACCCTCCTTACTTCCCTCTTTCTCCCTCCTCTCAGTTCCCTGGGGCTGTCCAGGGCGGGGCGGGGGGGAGTCTTTTTAGTTAGCTCTGCTAGCGTCCCCAGTGAGGCCTCAGAAATGGGGTCCCAGCGGCTGATTCCTCAGCGCCGCGGCGCGGACACTGCGGACGCGCTGCGGTGGGTGCGGAGACTCGCAAGGAGCCGAGGGGCTTGGGACAAGTCCTTTCGCTGCTCCCGCTCTCCCCGGCCCTCATCCGCGGCTTCCTTGCTCGGAGGTCTTGGGGCCAGCCACCCCCTCAGGCTCCCAGGCCCCCCGCCGCCCCCCAGCGGTCTCAGCTATCCATCACGGCTGTCAGCCACCCCCACCCCCCACTCTCCAGCGGCGCTGCGTCCCCTGCGCACTAGCGCGCCTCCCGCGCCTGCTGTCTGCGCTCAGCGCCTTCAAACGTTCCCCTGGGCACTGCTTGACCCTATGAGCCTAGACTCCCGCAGATCCCTCTGGGGGCTGGCGCCTAGGGCTGAAAGAGCAGGGTCTTCTAGGGATTGGCAACCTTGACTCTGAGGTCCTCCGGATCCTGGATCTCAGAGCCAAGTGGCCACTTGGAAAGGCTGGGGACACCAGGGTCCCTGATCCTTTGTCTGACTTCCGCCCACCCCCCGCCACTTCCCGCAACTCCTCATTCCTCCTGGGGGCTGAGTGGTATACAGGTGCCAGAACTCCTAGCTGGCCAGCTCATCCACCTCCCCAGTGACCCTGAGATCACCTCATCCAGCATCCGCCCCCTCCCCCGCGGGCTTCTGGCCGGAGGGGGAGGGGGTTTGGCAAAGTTGAGTCTGCGGTAGCGCCAGGCATCCCGACGCGGATCTTTCCATCCGGGATCCCCTTCAGATGCCTCCACTCTGAGAGGGGGACTCAGATGGAGAGCATCTCTCTGTTCCCTCAGACACCAGGTATGGTCCCATTTCCCAGCACCCGCTTTCTCTGCCAAGGTTTCACCAGGCCTTGGGGTTTCCATGGGGGCTCAGGAGGCCTAGAAAAGAGGCATCAGTGTGTGTGAGGCAAGAGTTGAACTAGGAACTCGCTTCAGTTCTATCCCCTCTAGACACTAGTTTCTAGACACTGAGTGCAGCGGACCCATCTGGAGACCTTCTTTCTATACATAGGGTCCAGGACCTGGAACTCAAGTGGCCAGAACCTGGGTCATGTGCTCTGGGTCCCAGAGAGAGAAGTCCCCCCTCCCCCAAGCGGTGCTTGGAGATGGTGGTAGGAGGTGCTAAGGACCTTCTGGGCTTGAGAGAGGACCATCAGGCCAAGAGCCCCTGACATTTCTGATTCTAGATTCTTGGGGATGTACGGGAAGGAACTGGTTGCTGACCTCGGGCAGGTGGGGATGGCTCGAGCAAGAGGGCACTTCTGGCCTAAAGAAGAGCCCAGGGATGTGTCTCGGTCTTCTTTCCCCTTGGGGTCTGACGCCCTCTCTCCCTCTCGGAGCTGGCCTAGGGATTCCCCCAGGCCCAGCCCCAGGCCCCGGGGAGGCTTCTTAGCCTGCGCCGCTCGCCTGTTTCCTCCCCGGGAGCTCTGGCCGCCGCAGCTTAATTGAAAGCCGATTCGGGTTGAGAGCTCCCAGGGGGCGGGGGCGGGGAGGGCTCAGCCTCAGTCTGGCCCTGCCTCTCGCGCGCGCGCCGCTCGGCGCTCCCGCATCACCCTTACTCTTGGCTCTGGGGAATCAGGGCGAGTTTCCCCTTAGCTGTTCTGGTCCTTTGAGAACTCGGAAGCTCATTCCCCATCCCCCCCAACCAGTGCGCCTGGCGTTCAGGGAGGGGACGAAATCAGCCCTGGCTGACAAGTCCCGGGAGCCTGGCGTCCCGCCCAGGCAGCTAGTGGAAAGGCAGGACCCAGAACGAGCCTACCTAGCCGCCCTCTCCCCTGCCCTCATCTCCTGGCCCGGATCCGGCCTGGAGTCTGGCTCCGCGCTGCGCGCCGCGTTACATAAGCGGCTGCGGGCGCGCGGCCGGCTAGGCTCGGCGCTGCGCTCTCGGCCTGCGCGGTCGCCATGGAGACCGGCGCGGGGCCACCTAGTTGCAGGGTCTCGGGCCAGGACGCCCCCATTCCTGTCCCCTGAGCGCCACCGCCCCCGCGAAGGAGGAAGCGCTTGGGAGGGGGTGTGAAAGGCAGAGGGGAGGGGTTCTCCTGTCTGGTTGTCCTGGCCCTAAGAGGGGATGCTGCGGGGAAAGGGACACAGCTCCATAGGAGACAGGACCCCAAAATCTTGCGGCTGGAGATGCGGTGTGGGATGGGGAGCCCCAGCTGGGTGGGCACCAAGTATGTTAATAATAATCGCAATTGTAATAATAGCAATAGCCACACTCGTGGCGGGCACACCTAATATGCGTGATTTAGTTTAATCCTAGCAACAGCCCTATGAGTTAAGCTTGGTTAGTATGCCTTTGCAAAGGAGGAAACCGAGGCTTAGAGAATTTGTGACTTGCTGAAAGTGACGACACAGCCAGTGTAGCTGGGACTGGAATGTCAGTTTCCATAACTCCAGCCCTCTTTCTTAACCGTTAGGAAACGTCCTCTCACCTCAGGTCCCCTCAGTCTCTCTAGTCCACATGATGATGTGCTGAGAACAGGAGGCATACTGTCAGCATTTTAAAAGGACCTCTTCCTTGTTTCTCCTGTTCTCTGGCCCCAGAGAGCTCTTCTGAGACCCTGGGGTCCAGAAGGGAGCCCCGGAGAACTTAGCTCCAAAGACTTTTCCTGAGCACCTATTATGCGCTGGGAGGTGGGTCTGTTATTCCCAGGAACTCACGTATGTGAGAAGAAAGAGCTGACTATTGCACCCTACTTGACAACCGGGAGTTTCTGCCTTGATGGATGAGGTAGAGGTGGTGGCAGAAGACTGGGTGGTGGGTTTCTTTGGAGCAGGCGAGGCATCACTCCTCCTGGCCCAATTTTTAGTCAGGAAGAGATTGATTTTATAACAGAGACAGGCCATGCTCTGGCTGGGTGACTGAGGAAGGTTTCCCGGAGGTAGAGGGGAGGATGGGGAAGAGGCAGATGGATGGAGATGGGGAGAAAGGGATGTCAGCCGTCTAGGGGACAGGAGAATCAAGGTGCCTAGGGCCTCAATTTCACTTGGAATTTGATCAGCGGGGAGTTTCTCCAGTGTCCAGAGAGATGTCAACTGCTGGAATTCAGCCCTGGAATTGAGGAAGGGTCATGGCTGAAGCCAAGGAAATGTACCTATGTGGCCTCTTATATCTCTCTGAAGGGACCTTCCCCCCTGGTGCCCAAGATACTTTCTCCTCGAGTGATCTCATCTAGGCACATGGCTTCACACGCATCCTATACATGTTTACATAGCTTACCCCCATCTCTTTCTCCTGCCCAGCCTCTTTGCTGCATGTATCCTGATTCATATATCCAGGTGGCTTCTGCATGTATCCACTTGAGTGCCCTACAGTGCCTCACCCTCAGCTAAATTCAGCATCTTCCCCACCTCCAAACTCCTCCTCTTCTAGTCTTCCCATTTATCAAATAGCACCATCATCCAACCATTCACCCATGCTAGAAACCCCAGACATTATCCTAGATTCTTCCTCTCCCCCTCCCCAAACATCTGGCATGGAAATATGCCAATAATTCTGTCTGTTGCTCTACATTGCTCTGGTCAGGGACATTATCAGCCCTTACCTGGGTTACTGAAAGTCTCTAACTACTGTACTCTGTTTTCTTCACCTAAAAGCCCGAGTGATGGCTCTAAAACATGGGTTTATTCATGGTATTTTTGTTTTGCCTGAAACTCTTCAATGACTCCCCATTGCCCTCTGGATGAGGTCCACATTCTTGAACATGGCCTGCTAATTATTTAAGGGACCAGCCCACGCTTCCCTTCCCAGGCTCACCTTTTCACTTTTCACTGCCCCTTCCACAGACTCCAGCCAGATCATACTTCATTCCTCTAACCCACTCTATTTGCTGTCACCTCTGGGCCATCGAACATGCTGTTCTGCTATTCTGTCTGCCTGGAACACCCTACCTTCCTCCCTTCTAGGCTAGCTCTTACTCATTCTTCAGCTCTCAGTGGACACGTCACTTCCTCTGGGAAGCCTCCCATGACTTCCCAGGCTGGGCTGGATGCCTCTCCTATGTCCCACAGTCCCTTGATCTTCTATCCTAGAATTGACCATGCCAGATTGGAAATTCCTGGCGACTGGTTTGTCTCCCTGAACTTGGGTTGCTCTCCTGAGAGCAAGGATGATGTCTTCTGTGTCTCACCCTGCTTCCCCCATGCCTGTATTGGCACATGGTAGACACTTGGTAAACACATTGTGAATGAAGATGAATAAAGGGCATAGGAGATGTCAGAGGGGGTCACTTCTTCAAGAAGTGGCACATCCTTGGGGCCTTGATCTGTAGTGCTCCTGGAAGGCAGACCTTCTCCACTGGGAAAGAACAGGCCTCCACCCCAAACACTGGTATGAGCCCAGTTATAGTTAAGAAGGGAACTCTGGAGAGTCTTGGGGTGTCCTGGTAAATGGAATAGGACCCCCAAGAGCAAGAAAGCACTCACACATCTGTTAATACGCATTGCATGCCAGCTAGTGCATTAGGCTCTGTATACACGCTGTCGACTACAACTCTACAAGGAAGGTGGTATTAGCCCCATTTTCCCAATGCGCAAACTGAGATTCAGAGGGCTACCGTGGCTACACCACTGTATGCCCAGGTGGTTGGACAACAACTGATTGGTGCCAGATCCCTGACCCCTCTCCCTTCTCAGGTGATGGCAACCCCAAGGAAAGCAGTCCCTTCATCAACAGCACCGACACAGAGAAGGGAAAGGAGTATGACGGCAAAAACATGGCCTTGTTTGAGGTGGGCTGCTAGGGCTGCTGGGCCCCCACCTACAATTCATTATCTTGATTCATCAGCTGCTCTCTCCTTCCCTCCCTAGGGAGCAGTACCCTCCTCTCCACCCCTCCCTTGAGTCCACCTTCTTCCTTGAGCCTCCCCATCCCTCCTTCTCCCTCCTGGGATTTACTCCCTCTGCTCCCTGCCCTCCTCTCCTCATCCTACCATTCTTACCCCTGTTCTCCTCGCCTGTTCCTCCTCCCTTCCCATCTCATCCCAACCTCAATGGTTTCATGCTCCTTGTCCCCATCTCTTCCTCTGCCCCTCACCACCTAGCTCACTCCACCTCCCCCCCAGCCTCCTAGCACTGACACCCTCCCTCCATAGGAGGAGATGGACACCAGCCCTATGGTGTCCTCCTTGCTCAGTGGCCTGGCCAACTACACCAACCTGCCCCAGGGAAGTAGGGAGCATGAAGAGGCAGAAAACAATGAGGGTGGAAAAAAGAAGCCGGTGCAGGTGAGGGCCTCGGGGGATGAGAAATGGAAGAAAAGGGATGGGTGGGGGGTGGGGAAGGATGGGGGAGGAAAATGGATTTGAATGGAGGGAGGGAAAGGGGATACAAATCAGAAAGAAGAGGGATGAGGGGTTGGGGATAGAGAGAAGAGGAAGGTGGGGTTGGAGAAACATGGAGGAGGAGCACGCCTGGGGTGTTGGTAATGATGAGGACTGCAGAGACTGATGCTGGCCTCCCTGGCAGGCCCCACGCATGGGCACATTCATGGGCGTGTACCTGCCATGCCTGCAGAACATCTTTGGCGTCATCCTCTTCCTGCGGCTCACCTGGGTGGTGGGCATTGCAGGCATCATGGAGTCCTTCTGCATGGTGTTCATCTGCTGCTCCTGTGTGAGTGACACCCCTCCCCTCACCACCCCCTGACAGCTGGGGCTTGGCAGAGGCCTGGGGGTGGGAGGTGGGAGGATGGAAGCATGAGACCTGAGCTTTTTATAGGAACCACTGCTTATGATCTTTGAGAGTAAATTAGGCCTGACTGGTCCTTCCTGCATCTCACAGGTTTGTCCTTGATGGCTGTTAACCAGGTTTCACCTGGATCTCTCTGTGTGTAATTACACAAGTGATGCAGCTCATTGATGGAAATGATAAGGGTAGAGAAGAAAATAAAATTCACCTATAATCTTACAATAGTTAACATTTTGATAGGTCCAGACTCACAAAAATGAGATTACATGTCACAAACAGCATTGTAACCAAATTCTTCCCATTCTCTCTAAAAAATCGAATATTCGCCAAACACCTACTTCTTGATACATTTACGTGTCCTCCTACATAACGTTGAGACAGCTCTGCATGTGAGGTACGCAGTGTCAGAGCTGTTACTCCTATTCTATAGATGGAGAAACTGAGGCTTGGAGAAGTGAGTGAGTTGTCTCAGGTCAGGCAGCTGGTCCGAGACCAGGCTGGGATTTCCAGAGCTCTCTGATGCTGTGGCTTGCTTGGGCTCCTTCTGTTCGCATGGTGAATAAGAGGTTTTCTTGAGAAGAAGGACTTGGCAGGAGTAGAAGTTGGAACAGGCCCAGGGAGCAGCTCAGTGGAAGAGAACCTGTGGGTTTGGCTGGTGTTTATGGGGTATAAGGCTTGGCCCCCACCCCAGCCACTGCTCTGATGATCTCTTTCCTCACAGACGATGCTCACGGCCATCTCCATGAGTGCAATTGCAACGAATGGTGTTGTGCCTGGTAGGTGACTGGGGCTTCGTGGGGAGAGGGGATGGCTGGGTGGAAGGAGGGATAGTGCCCTGGGCTTTGGGGGACATCAAGACCCAAGAGAGGTAATATTATAGACTAGGGGGCTGGGCTGTATCTGTTTTCAGCCCTATTGGGGGCAGAGGAGGAGGCAGCTGTCGGTGTTGAATAGGGCAGCCCTCCCCCCACTCATCCTGAGACCCTCCTCTCCACCATCCAATTTTCTGAGCCATGACCTCCTTAAAGGGGTAATTAGCAACATGGCAATTAGTGCTGCAAAATCCATGTAGAGTGGTTGCTTGGGTCTCTCACCAGTCCCCTTTCTAGGGCTGCAGCCCATAAGCCTGTAAGGCCCAGAGCAACCCCCTTCTGCCTCTGTCACTGAACACCCCTCACCCCTTACAGCAGCCCAGTGCCCCCGACCCTCTCGCTGATACCAGATTCTCCCTGCAGCTGGTGGCTCCTACTACATGATTTCCAGGTCTCTGGGCCCAGAGTTTGGGGGCGCCGTGGGCCTCTGCTTCTACCTGGGCACTACCTTTGCTGGAGCCATGTACATCCTGGGAACCATCGAAATCCTGCTGGTAAGAGGGGCTGAGGAGGAGATGTGGAACCCCAGGCTGTCAGTCAGTTAATCAGTGCTCCCTGGACACTTCCTATAGGCCAGGCCATTCAGTGAGGCCAAAGATGTGGTTCAGTAAGGGCAAAGTCAGATGTGGTTCTGTTTCTAAAGAGTTCACAGTTTAGTTGGGGAGACAAGATACAATAATTATGTAACATACACAGCTGTCGTTTATCAGGCCCCCACTGAGCTCTCAGCATCCTTCCAAGTGCTTTCCAGCCATTCTCTTGTAGCCTTATGAGGTTTGAGTGTTATGATGCCCATTTTACAAATGAGAAGCTCAGAGAGGTGAGATAACTTCCTCAAGGTCACTCAGCTCTCAGGTAGATGGCAGAGGTGGGTTGATGAGTTAAAATATGGTAGAAATAATAACAGTAATGTTATGCAGCAGCTACCATTGTGTGATTGCCTCCCACGGGCCACAGACTGTGCTAGGTACTCTACGATGTTAATGGTAGATGGCTGGTGGCTATTGGATTGCAAAAGAGAAGAACCAGAGTAGGGAACTCAGGAGGCTGAGGCAGGAGAATGGCGTGAACCCGGGAGGCAGAGCTTGCAGTGAGCCGAGATTGCGCCACTGCACTCCAGCCTGGGGGACAGAGCAAGACTCCGTCTCAAAAAAAAACAAAAAAACAAAAACAAAAACAAAAAAAAAAAAAAAAAAAGAAGTCTGTTGGGAATAGCGACTGATGGAGAGAAACCAGGTTGCTGGGCAGTGCTTGAAGTCAGGACTGGTGACTTAGGTCTCCATCCTTCATCCCCTTCCTGTAGGGCATGGGTGTTGATGAGGTGTCCCTGGTGGATAGGAAGTAGAGCTGACATGTCCCAAGCCCCTACTCTGTGCAGGCCCCAAGGCTTGAAGTATATCATTTCATTTTATCGTCATGACTCTCTCATGAGTTAAAGGTGGCCATTTTATTTTATTTTATTTTATTTTTTATTTCTTTTGAGACAGAGTCTCACTCTGTTGCCCAGGCTGGAGGGCAGTGGTGCAATCACTGGCAGCCTCGACTTCCCAGGTTCAAGTGATCCCCGCCCCCCAGTTCAGCCTCCCAAGTAACTGGTATGCACGACCATGCCCAGCTAATTTTTGTATTTTTTTGTAGATAGGTGTCTCACTATATTGCTCAGGCTGGTCTCAAACTCCTGAGTTTAAAATGATCCTCCCACCTCAGCCTCCCAAAGTGTTGGGATGACAGGCGTGAGCCACTGTACCTGGCTAAAAGGTGGCCATTTTACAGATGAGGAAAGCAAGGCTCAGAGTTTAAGGAACGAATGGAAGGAATATGAACCTTGGTCTTTCTGACTTCCAGAGCATTACACAAGTGATGCAGCTTCATTGATGGAAATGATAAGGGTAGAGAAGAAAATAAAATTCACCTATAATCTTACAATAGTTAACATTTGGTAGGTCCAGACTCATGAAAAATGAGATTACATGTCACAAACAGCATTGTAACTGAATTCTTCCCATTCTCTTTAAAAAATCAGATATTCACCAAACACCTACTTCTTGATACATTTATGTGTCCACTATACCACACTGCCTTGGAAACCTAGAACTAGAAGGTGCCATAGAAATTAGTGTCGCGGCAGGATGGAAGAGGGCAGGACAGGGAGGATGGACGGGGCATGAAAGGCCTGAGGAGGCAAATGATGAGGGAGAACAATAGATCTCCATGACTTTTAAAAATTAAAATATTTGAAAATTGTTGTAAATGCAATTCTGCCCATTGCAGAAAATTGGGGGAATATCCAAGTCATGAAAAAATGTAAAGAAGGAAATAAGTCACCCAAAGAAAATAACCATTAACATTTTGGTGTATTACCTTCTAGTTTTTGTTTTTCTATGTGGTATTGTATTCTGTCTATGTAAAATATAACCCTATACCTAAGCAACTCATATTCTCTTTGTATATATTATTTACACTGAAAATAACTCTTGGAAGAATGTAAACATTAATATTTAGCATGGGAATTTTAGAAAATACAGATGTGCACAAAGAATAGATTATCCACATTTTTTATGATTCAGGGAAAACTACTGATAACATTTTGATGTACTTATGAAAACACATACAGACATATACTAATATATGTATATATCTTCACGTATAAGTTTATAAAAATGAGATAATAAGACATATTCTTTTTCAAAAACCTGATTGTGTTCACCTAATGTACCATGGTTAGCTTTTAAAGTCAGTGCATATAAATCTATGTCATCTGTCCGGGCACAGTGGCTCATGCCCGTAATCCCAGAACTTTGGGAGGCCGAGGCAGTTGGATCACCTGAGGTCAGGAGTTCGAGACCAGCCTGACTGATACAGTGAAACCCCATCTCTACTAAAAATACAAAAATTAGCCAGGGGTGGTGGTGGGCACCTCTAATCCCAACTACTCGGGAGGCTGAGGCAGGAGAATCACTGGAACTCAGGAGGTGGAGGTTGCAATGAGCCAAGATCACGCCATTGCACTCCAGCATGGGCAACAAGAACAAAACTTTATTTCAAAAAGAAAAAAAAAAAACCACCACCACCACCACCACCACCAATCAGAAACCAACTACATCATCTTTTTTAATAGCTCCATAGTCTGTGTGGGGATATCATGATTTATTCACCCAACCTCTAGTGATGAACATTTATTTCCATCTTTCTATTAGAAATTATTAAAATGATAAATAAAATTATTAAGAATTATAATTAACAAAAATAACAGAAGTAATTGCTTCCAGCATCCTTGCAATGTCATTTTTTAAAAATGTATTTTTGGCCGGGCGCGGTGGCTCACGCTTGTAATCCCAGCACTTTCGGAGGCCGAGGTGGGTGGATCACGAGGTCAGGAGATCGAGACCACGGTGAAACCCCGTCTCTACTAAAAATACAAAAAAATTAGCCGGGCGTAGTGGCGGGCGCCTGTAGTCCCAGCTACTCGGAGAGGCTGAGGCAGGAGAATGGCGTGAACCCGGGAGGCGGAGCTTGCAGTGAGCTGAGATCGCACCACTGCACTCCAGCCTGGGCGACAGAGCGAGACTCTGTCTCAAATAATAATAATAATAATAAAAAAATGTATTTTTATTTGTTTTTGAGACGGGGTCTCGTTATGTTGCCCAGGCTGGTATTGAAATCCTGGCTTCAAGTGATCCTCCCACCTTGAACTCTCAAAACACTGGTATCACAGGTGTAAGCCACCATGCCTGGCCTTGCAATGTCATTTTTAAATGGCTGCATCATAGTCCTTGCAGGACAGGCCATGCCTTCTTTAGCGATTCTCCTCTTACTGGATGTCTTTCCCAGTCTGGTACCACTGTGATTGTGCTGTGATGAGCATCTTTTTTCCTAAAGCCCTGTCTCTAGTGCAAAGGGCTGCTGATTTAGGTCTCTGTTCTTCCTGCCCCTTTACCACAGGCTTACCTCTTCCCAGCCATGGCCATCTTTAAGGCAGAAGATGCCAGTGGGGAGGCAGCAGCCATGCTGAACAACATGCGTGTTTACGGCACCTGTGTGCTCACCTGCATGGCCACTGTGGTGTTTGTGGGTGTCAAGTATGTCAACAAGTTTGCCCTTGTCTTCCTGGGTTGTGTCATCCTCTCCATCCTGGCCATCTATGCTGGGGTCATCAAGTCTGCCTTCGACCCACCCAACTTCCCGTGAGTGCTGCTGCTCTGAGCCCAAGGAATCGTCCTCCTACCTCCCTGGCCCTGTTTCAGATTCTCTGTCCAACTTCCCTTCCCTGCCCCTCAGAATCTCAGAGTGGTGTGGGTTGGGAACAGCTTCCCTTGGGAGGGAAAATCTCTCTTGGTTTGGGGGCAGTCTCTTCAGGGTGAGGTAACTTTTCTGGAGGAGAGAACAATTTACCTTGTAAGAGTCAACTTCTTGCTGGTACGGTGGACTTAGGAAGAATTAAGTGGGAATGAGTTCCAAAGCAATGGATACTGTCTGTGGTAGGGAAACCTTTCCTGGGTGGGGACAACCTCCTGGAATGGGACAGTCTCCTAGTGTTGGACAACTCCTCCAGGATGGGAAAAGACACAGCAGTCTAGAGGGTCCAGGGACTCAGATCCAAGTCCACTCCATCCACTGCTCAGAGGTGGAGGGCGGCCCCCCGAGACCGCTGTCCACGGTGCTGAAACACAGCCTTGCACTAACGCGGTGCTTCTCCACCCTGGCTGCTTATTAGAATCACTTGGGGAGCTTAAGAAAAAAAAAAAAAAAAAAAGCCAATGGTCAGGCTTCATTTAAATTAAACGAGGAACTCTGGATATGGGGACCTGGTGCCCGTGTGTTTAAAAGGTCTCCCGGTGGCTGTATTGTGCAGCCAGGGCAAGGTTATGTGGCTCCCCACCTTCCTCCCTTGTTTCTTTCCCTAGGATCTGCCTCCTGGGTAACCGCACGCTGTCTCGCCATGGCTTTGATGTCTGTGCCAAGCTGGCTTGGGAAGGAAATGAGACGGTGACCACACGGTTGTGGGGCCTTTTCTGCTCTTCTCGCTTCCTCAACGCCACCTGTGATGAATACTTCACCCGAAACAATGTCACAGAGATCCAGGGCATCCCTGGTGCTGCCAGTGGCCTCATCAAAGGTCTGCGGGGGGACAAGGGCTGGCATCCAGGGAACGCTGCAGGGATTGTAGGTTAGGCAGTCAGGATTAAGGGGCCCTCCTTGGGATTCAGCTAAATTCAATCAGCTTTAACTGAGCACCTACTCTGGGTTACGTTCCGTCCTTGGCATCAGGGAGGAGTAAGGTGAAAAGTAGACAAGTATCTCACCGCTAGTAGGAAAAGAAGTCATCAACGTAATAAGTGGTCACTGAGCACCTACAGAGTGCCTAGCATTGTGCTGAATGCTAGGAACACAAAATAAATAAGCCACAGTTCCTGGCCTCAAGGAGACTAATGGCAGAAATAGATATATTAGCAAATACATTATGCCATATGTAGATGTGCATTCAATGCACAGAGAATGCCCAGGGGAGGGAGAGTTCATGTGTATAAGATGGCAGTAGGCTTCCTGGACTTACCTGAGGAGGGTTTTGAAGGACAAATGAAAGATCCAGTTCTATGAGAGGAGTAAGGAAATTGCAACCAGAAGAACAGCTTGCCTAAAAGCACGCAGAGGCAGAACAGTTTATTGTGTCTTTCCAATCGCAAGTAATTTGGTATGACTGGGGCATAAAGAGCAAAATAAGGTGGAGAAAGAAGCGATGTAGAAGAGGCTGGCATGAGCCAGATCATGGCAGGCCTTGGAAGCTATGTTGGAGAGTTGGGGCCATATTCTAAAGGAAATGAGGAGCCACCAAGGGGTTTTGGGAAAGGGAGGGACGTGGTCAGATCTCCATTTTTTGAAGGTTCATTCTGGCTACTAATATGGATGGGTTAAAGGGGTGAGAGGAGAGAGGCAGGGGGTCCAGGAAGGCCTGATGCTGTGAGTCCAGGAGAGAGAGATGGTGGTTTTCTGAGTGAGAGTGATGGAGTGATATCTGTGGGCATTACTGCAGTGCTTCTCAACCAGGGCTGTTTTGCCACCCAGGAAACATTTGGCTGTGTCTGCAGACATTTTTGGTTGTCAAAACTGGAGGGGTGTACCTGGCATCTAGTAGGTAGAGGCCAGGATGCTGCTCAGCATCCTACAATGCTATAGGGCAGTCCTCCACAGCAAAGAATTATCTGGCCAGATAGGTCACTAGTGCCACAGTGGAGAGACCTTGGAATGGAGAGAAGGGGCATATTTAAGAAATATTAAGGAGGGGTTAAAGGACAGAAGTTGGGGGAGTATTGAAGTTGGGGAAGGGAAGAGGGAGCAGTGTAGGGCAGGGTGTCAGAATTGATGATGGTGCCATTTACTGAGATATGGGATGCAGGAAAGGAGCTGGTTTGGGGTGGGTGGATGGTGAGATCAATTTGGGACACATCGACTCAATCTGAGATGGGTCTTTATTTGCCCATTTACTCTACTAGATTGGACTGTTTGGCGGTAAAGACTGGGTCTAATTAGTCTGTGAAAGCTCTGTACATAGCCTGGCCCAAATCAGGAGCTTAGGAAATGTCAGTGGAAATGAAATAGAGATGAGGCCGGGGAGAGTGAGATGGGGTTGATCTTGACCCTGACTTTTTGCCCCCTCCCACCTCCTGGTCCCAGAGCTCTGGTCCCCTGATGGCTGGCCTCCCCCTGAGCATTCTGTCTCCCTACAGAGAACCTCTGGAGCTCCTACCTGACCAAGGGTGTGATTGTGGAGAGGAGTGGGATGACCTCGGTGGGCCTGGCCGATGGCACTCCTATTGACATGGACCACCCCTATGTCTTCAGTGATATGACCTCCTACTTCACCCTGCTGGTTGGCATCTACTTCCCCTCAGTCACAGGTGAAGGGGAGCTCAGAGAGGGAAGACTGCCTGTGAGTGGATGGGGAGGAGAGAGTCGATGATGATGTTGGGAATTTCTTAGTCCAACAACCCCATCATGAAAGCAACCCCAACATTTCACTTCCCATTGGAGAGATGAGAGAATTAAGGCCAGGAGAAGCTAAGCAACATGTCCAAGGTCTCACACAAGCCAATATGTTAGGACTAGATCCCAGGCTCACTGACCCTGAGGGTGGTGCCCTTTTTTCTCATCTGTCTGGTCTCCTGTGGCCCTGGCTTGAGTCCTAGCTGCACTTCTGTTTTGCAGGGATCATGGCTGGTTCTAACCGCTCTGGGGACCTGAGGGATGCCCAGAAGTCAATCCCCACTGGCACCATCCTGGCCATCGCCACCACCTCTGCTGTCTGTATCCTGCACGGCTGTGCTGGGACCACCCTTGGGGGAGGGCAAGAGGGAGGGCAGCTGAACTTGCTGCCTTACCTGCTGGTGCAGGAGGGGTGGGGAGGGGGAGGACTGAACCGTGGGGATTCTCCTTTATCCTCTGCTGCAGACATCAGCTCCGTTGTTCTGTTTGGGGCCTGCATTGAGGGGGTCGTCCTGCGGGACAAGTAAGATAATTGGGGTTGATCCTATTCTGGGGGAGGGGTGGGTATAGAAGGCTGAGTTCTGGGAAACAGACCCATCAGGAGGTGCTGGGACCTGTGTGAGGGGCCTGGGGGAGGGAGGCCATGGGGATTGCTTGCAAAGTCATCTTCTTATATTTCATCTTCCTTCTGTCACTCCAGTTCGAGAAGCTTGAATGGTGTCTCATTTCCTTTAGGATAATGATACTTTCCTTTTCTTTAAAATGGATTAATTCAATAGTGTGTCTAACATTTACTGAATGTCCATGTGTTGGTCACACAGACAGGAGTGGTATTTATCTGTGCTCCCTCCGAATTTTTCTGGAGGCAGCACAGATAAATAACACATGGTTTTTGTACTGAAGGAGCTCTTTTGGGTGGGACTATACTGGCCAACAGACTTTAAGTGTAGTCGGTAGGGGTGGCCATACAGGAAAGCCCGGGGGCTTCAGTCCAGTCCTTAGGGGTCTTCCCAGGGAAGTCTTCTCAGAGGAGGGGAGGCTAGAAGTGTCTTATACATTTTATCTCACTTATCCTTCCTGCTTTCAAGGTTGAACAGAGATTAGGCAGCTTGGAGGAAGGGCATACCAGGCAATGGGGAGCCAGGGTGGAGGGGAGAAATGTGTGCGCATGCCTGCAGCTGTAAGTGCTCAGTGTCCCAGAGCACTCATGTCTGAAGGGCATGGGCACACACAACTGGCCGGGTGGTGTAGGAGGTCCTCTCAGAATCACTTTCCACTGGTACCGCCAGGCTCCTGTAAGGGAATGCAGTGGGGGACGTGGGGCTGGGACCTATGCTGGAGCCAGGCCTAGAGGCCTGGTTTTCAGTATCAGGAAATTAGGGAATTATTTTATCAAGGAAAAAACAATAGAACATCTGGGGCTCTGCCTCCCCTGTCACCCTTACAGAACTTAGTCCTGTGGCAGGCACACAGTTGGTTCTGTAGTTGGTATGCAGACCTGCCCTGGAAATCCAGTTGGCACTGCTCACCTGGCATCTCCTGTCCACATCATTCCAGGTTTGGCGAAGCTGTGAATGGCAACCTGGTGGTGGGCACACTGGCATGGCCATCTCCATGGGTAATTGTCATCGGATCCTTCTTCTCCACCTGTGGAGCTGGGCTGCAGAGCCTCACGGGGGCCCCACGCCTGCTGCAGGCCATCTCGAGGGATGGCATCGTGCCTTTCCTGCAGGTCAGTGTGGGAGAAGAACAGCCCACCCTCAGTGGACCAGCCAGGCCCCTGCCCAGAGAGACCACACAGTGACCCAGGGCCATAACCAGCCTTAGACTACCTCCTGGGCCACTTCTGCTCTGTACTGCACTGGCCAGGCCTGTCTGGCAGGGTCTGAGGCACAGGGACAGGGTGGTGTGGGGTCTCAGGAGTTGGGCAGGGCATTGGGTGGTGCCCTGTCTGTGGCTTCTCCTTCACCCAGATGGAAGGATAAGTGTGTCTTACTTGGGATTTGGCCCATGGTCAGTGCATCCCTTGGAGTATTGTCTGCTCTTGGGGAAAAAATAAATGGCCCTGTTTTGGCACAGTGGTTTGTTGGAGACTTGGGGAGGCAGTCAAAGGGCAAGAAAAGGGTAGCTTTCACCATGGTGCTAAAAAAAAAAGACGGATGGAGCACAGGGTCGTGGTGGCTTGCTGGCTTCCTGACAGCTCCTCTCCCATCTGGTCCTCTGCAGCTGCTTCCCCCTCTAGGGATCATTTGAACTTCATGGCACCAGGGTGCCGATATCAGGGTGGGCAAGATGCAGCAAAAGCCTGTTATCCATTTGCATTCTCCTAGAAGAAGAGAAATGCATCCTCTCCCTACCTCCTCTTTGGTGATAGGATTCCTGCCTCTACTCCACTGGTTCCCAAGCCTAGGGGAGAGGGCTGAGAAGTCCTTGAGGTCTCAGTCCCATGATGATTACTCTGCCCCCAGGTCTTTGGCCATGGCAAGGCCAATGGAGAGCCGACCTGGGCCCTGCTCCTGACTGCCTGCATCTGCGAGATTGGCATCCTCATTGCATCCCTCGACGAGGTGGCCCCCATCCTCTCTATGTGCGTGCCTGACTTCTTGCCCTCCCCACTGGTTCAGGGTTTCTGTATCTGAATCCTGCAGCCGTTACCCATGACAACCCACCCAGACACTTTAACAACCCCAGGAAGTTCCCCACTGTCATAGAAGCCCATCGTTTTTTATAGAGAGATTCATCCACACGTGTTATTAGAGTGTGTTGTAAGGGTATTTGGCTTCAAACCCCTTCCTAAGTGCCAGAGCATGATCTGGCCACCTCCTGACTTCTTGTCCCCTTTCCCCCTTTCTCTGCCCACGCTGCTGTTTCTGTTTCTGCCTCCCTTTGCATCTCTGTCTCCCCTGGGGCCTTCCTGTGTTCCAGGTTCTTCCTGATGTGCTACATGTTTGTGAATCTGGCCTGTGCAGTGCAGACGCTGCTGAGGACACCCAACTGGAGGCCACGCTTTCGATATTACCACTGGTGGGTGCTCTGTCCCCAGACTTCCACTGAGCCACTTGCTCACCTCCACCCCAATCCTCACCTTACTCCAGTCCATCATGTCTGAGTCTAAGGACCCCAAACCTGAAGAAGACATCCTTTTTTTCTCCAGCTTTTGTTGACCAACACACATGAGGAAGGTCCCAGAGAGGGTCTCCTAACGATCATAAATAATAACATAGCAGCATCATAAGCGGTCTCAGCTGGAATCTCTCTCCTGTCTGTGATGCCTAATAGCTCACAATGTAGCAGGGAGGCTGGAAGTCAGCTGGCCAGAGTTCAAATCATGACTCTGCACTTCCTAGCTGTGAGACCTTGGGCTGATGATGTAGCTTCTCAGAACCTCAGTTTCCTCAGCTGTGAAATGGGCATGATAGCTGCACCTGCCTGTGGGTTCTTGTGAGGACTACAGTACATGGCAGATGCTCATTGCACAGAGGCTGCAGTTTCTCTCATCATTTTCCTCTATGGCTCTTCATCCTCACAATAGGCCCTCGGGGGCAGACAGAGCAGAAATGATCATGCTTGTCCCACAAAAGGAAACTGAGGCCCAAAGAGGGAAAGGAACTGGCCCAAGGTCCCCCAGCAAGACTGTGGCGTAACTGGGCTAGAACCAGGGCTGCCCACTCTTGTCTGGATGCTCCAGCTTTGCTGGTGGCCTTCTCCTGGGAGGACCTGTTTCCACTCCCCTGAGACCCTGGCTTCAGAATGCACCTGGCCAAGCCTGTCTGGCAGGGTCTGAGGAACAGGGACAGGGTGGTGTGGGGTGTCAGGAGTTGGGCAGGGCATTGGGTGGTGCCCTGTCTGTGGCTTCTCCTTCACCCAGAAGGTCCCATATCCCCCTAGTCCTCATGGGGATCATGGTGTGAGTTCCCCTAGACCAGGCTGTCACCTCCCAGGTCTTGCCCATGCCCTGCCTCATCTCCCTCTTGCTGTCTAAGTCCCAGCTTCAGCAACAGCCCTGCTGGGGCTCAGAGGCTGGGTCTCCCCACCTTGTCTAGGACCCTCTCCTTCCTGGGCATGAGCCTCTGCCTGGCCCTCATGTTCATCTGCTCCTGGTATTATGCACTGGTAGCCATGCTCATTGCTGGACTCATCTACAAGTACATTGAGTACCGTGGGTGAGTTTGGGGAGTGGAGGTTGGGGTGGCTGGGGAAGGCTGAAGGGTGGTGGGAGGAGGGGGAAGGGGTCATGAGGGATTGGAGTGGTGGGGGTGAGATGAAGCAGGGAGTGGGAGAGGATGGGGCTGGAGTAGAGGGAGACGGTGATATGCAGTGACATTGGAAGACGGGGGGTGGCGGCAGAGGCTTTGAGAAATGGACAGGAATGGTGAGAGAATGGATTTAGAAGTGATTTGCCAAGGAAACTTAGCCAAGGCTTGGTTGAGTCTGTTGGCAGGAGTGATACGCATGTCCTTTGTGAGCCTGGGAGATGGCTCTGCCCTGGGGTAGCTGGTGCAGTGTAGATGGTTCTCCCTGCCCCCTTCTGGCTTTCTGCTCTCACGTGATCCCCCTTTCCGGCTCCCAGGGCAGAGAAGGAGTGGGGCGACGGGATCCGAGGTCTGTCTCTCAGTGCGGCTCGCTATGCCCTCTTACGCCTGGAGGAAGGGCCCCCACACACCAAGAACTGGAGGTAAGTGGTGAGGGCACGGGTGTACATAAGAGTGTGTGTGCATGAGTGCAAGGCTCAGGAGATGGGGGGAAGGGAGCAGGGCCTGACTTATCCTGCTTGCTTTGTTTTGCTGAGTCGTGCCCTAAAAGCCCAGCCTTGTCTGATTCCTTCCCACCTGAAACACTGAAGCTGAGCTGAGTTCCAGACATTTATGTGGGTATGTAAATGTCCACATACCCCACCATGCTAGCCTCCTGAGGAGTCATCCATTCATTCATTTCATCATTTCCATCATTTTTTCATAAAACATGAATGCCTGATGTATGGCAAGTCCCCTTCTAGTCTCTGGGGTTGTAGAAAGCTCACAGTTTTGTGGAGAAGACATACGCGGGGACAGACAAACATCAGATCATGTAGCATTTGCTCTGAGACAGGTGGAATCGTTCCCTTTAAGAGTTATAGGGGCTTTTAGGCATCTCTAGATTAATGACAATTCCTCCATTTTATTCACGTGAAAATCAGGGATGCCAGGCGCGGTGGCTCACGCCTGTAACCAACAGTTTGGGAGGCTGAGGCAGGTGGATCACTTGAGGCCAGGAGTTTGAGACAAGCCCGGACAACATGGCAAGACCCTATCTGTGCTAAAAATACAAAAATTAGCCAGGCATGGTGGCGTGCACCTGCAGTCCCAGCTACTCAGGATACTGAGGCAGAATAGCTTGAACCCAGGAGGCGGAGGTTATAGTGAGCTGAGATTGTACCACTGCACTCCAGCCTGGGTGACAGAGTGAGACCCTGTCTCAAAAAAAAAAAAAAAGGGAAATCGGAGGTCAGAGAGGATCTCACAGGTCACAGAAGGCAGACCTGGAGATGGAATCTTCACACCCCACCTCTTAGCCCTGTGTGCTGCATGCCCAACCCCTCATTCATTTCCCTGTGTCTCACCTTGCCAAGAGTAGAGCCTGGAACCCTGACTTAGGTTAGGGCATTGTTGACTTGTTTTTGCTGATGTCTACTAAACTGGGCTCCCAGAGCCTGGGGCTCTGTATTATTTATCTGTGAATTCCCAAATGCTCAGCCCATGGTCTAGCCCAGAGCAGGTGCTTAGAGAATGCTATGAAGTTGATAGGTGGTTGGAGGACTAAGATGGCTAGATGACTAAGGAAAGGGATGCATAGATAGATGGGTGGATGGATAAGTGTATGTACATGTGGGAGGGCAAAAGGGTGAATTGATGGATGTAGGAATGGATGATAGGTAGGTAGATGTGTGGATAATTGAGTGAATAATGCATGTATCAGTAAAGAAATATGCATATGAGTGGATGACTGAAGGATAAAATAGATGGGTGGGTGGTTGAATGGGTAGATAGGTGAGTGAGATGAATGGAGAAATGGGTTGACGGGTAGATGGATGGATGGGTGGTGAGGGGTATAGGTGGATGGGATAGATGGTTATAGAGGAGAGATGGTTAGATGACCTGGTGATGGGTGTATGGTGTGTGGATGGTTGGTTACATAGTATATGGATCATGTGACTCTGCACACTCTTCAGGCCACAGCTGCTGGTGCTGGTGCGTGTGGACCAAGATCAGAATGTGGTGCACCCCCAGCTGCTCTCATTGACCTCCCAGCTGAAGGCAGGGAAGGGCCTGACCATCGTGGGCTCTGTCCTTGAGGGCACCTTTCTGGAAAATCATCCCCAGGCCCAGCGGGCAGAAGAGGTGAGCAGAGGCCCTGGTGGGCTTGGGAAATGGTCAGGACACTTAGGAAGACAGTCTCTATCCTTTTGTACTTTCCTTCCTCATCACCTTCAGGATCAAAGGAGGTGCAGGCATTTCTTTTCTCTTCCTTAGAGGAAGAGCCTAAGGGCCTAGAGAGTGAGTTCTTTAGAATTCAACTCACAGAATGAAAGACCATCAGAGGCAGAAGGGCCCATTTTATGGATAAGGAAACTGAGGCTTAGACAAGTCAGGTCATGTGTCTAAGGACAGAAAATGAAGATTCAAATTAGGAGTCCTTGAACTCCTACTCTAGACTCCTTCCTGCCAAAGTATAAATCTTTCAAGGTGATTTCCCAGCTGTGGACTCTTGATCCCTACAGTCTGGGGTTGACAAGGTGAGTATCCACATGTGATACAGGAAGAAACTGAGACCCAGAGAGGGAAAGCTGCTTGCTGAAAGTCAGAAAGCTGGTGGGAAGCAACATCAGGATTTGAACCCAGGCCCCTGCTCTGTGTCACCTGCTTTTGGCTCCACCCACTAGTCCATGCTTACAGAGCAGCCTACAGAACCAATGTGGGCTGTGGTGGCCAGTGTCTGCCTTAAGCACACAAAGAGGTGATTGGATCCCAGGGGTAGTAGAGGAAGTAGGTTCTGTCTGAGGGTCAGGCCTTTCTCCCATCAGGGCTGTGGCTAGCAGTGGAGAGAGAAAAAGAGGCCCAAGGGAGCAGAGGTGAGATGGGGAGGGGCACCCCGATGGCTTGCAACAGTCGCTGCTTCTGCCTCACTGGGCTGTTCACACTGATCTGTCAGGGCCCAGAGCTGGAGGCCTTGACTGGTCAGTTCCATTCAACATGCGGTGGCTGAGAATGTGCAGTGCACCAGGCATTGGGTGAGGCACAGGGGAGATGGAGATGTTCAAGACCAAGTCGCTGCCCTCGAGGTGCTCACAGGCTGGTGGGGAAGGCAGAGCATACACAGAAGGCTCTCAGACCCACCGGATGTCGATAAATGCTGTTAGAGTTAATAACATCAGAGTCGTACAATGTGTTGAGTGTTTACGATTCCTCAGGCAGGATACTAAGCCCTATGTGCATGATGACATGTGGTTCTCCCTATTCCTAAACAAGGTAGCTGTCCTGACCCCTTGGGTGGTTAGGTGACTCACCCAAGGTCACACAGCCAGGAGGTGGCAGAGATAGGAATTGAACTTCTATCTGTTTGACTTAGGGGTGGTGGTTAAGAGTGTGGGGGTTGGAGTCAGACTTCCCTGACTGGAATCCTCACAGTAACATTAGCTGTGTGTCCTTAAAAAAGTCTTCGTTTCTCCAAGCCTCAGTTTCCTCATCTATAAAATGGGAGTAATAAGACTATTTCCCTCATAGTACAGTTTAAATGGGATGCCCTTAAAATACTTATTATGCTACTTAGAAAGATTGTTGAAACAAATTGTCTGGCTGTGCAGAGAAGCCCAGTTTAATTCTGGTCTGGGTGGGGTTGGTATCTGAAGACGGCGACATTTGAGCTGGGCCAGACAGGGTGTCACGTACAACTTGGCAGGGGTGTGTGTCAGGGTGATGGTGGAGAGCATGTCGGGCAGGGGGGCTGTATGAGCAGTGGCAGGATGGCAGAAAGTGTGGTCAGATCATGAAGAGCCTTGATTGATCAAGAAGGAATGGGGCACAGAGATGATGGGGAGCCATGTGCCATTCTGGAGCCAGAGACTGACATGATCAGAGCTGAGCTTCAGGAAGATTGGGATGAAAGGAGGGGAGATATGGGAGGGAAGGAGGCTACAATGGGCCCAGCCAGGGCCAGGGAGGCCTGAGGCTGGTCTTTGTCTGCTCCCCCTCCCCTAGTCTATCAGGCGCCTGATGGAGGCAGAGAAGGTGAAGGGCTTCTGCCAGGTAGTGATCTCCTCCAACCTGCGTGATGGCGTGTCCCATCTGATCCAGTCCGGGGGCCTCGGGGGGCTGCAGCACAACACTGTGCTTGTTGGCTGGCCCCGCAACTGGCGCCAGAAGGAAGATCATCAGACGTGGAGGAACTTCATTGGTAATGCTGTCAGGGGCTGGGGACGAAGAGGGGTGGGGCTGGGGGCTGTAGAGGGGTGGAAATGGATTTCTGCTCCTTTGGGCCTGAGGGGTTTCCCAAGCACTGCATGCCAAGTCTGGATTCAGCATATGCAGGTGACAGCAGTCAAGGCTGGCCACATGCCAGCCACTGTGCTGGGCGCTGGGGACTCCGCCGTGAACGAGACAGTCTTGGCTCCTGCAGTGCTCACAGGCCCTGGGAGGAACACAGTGCAGGGCAGTGGGAAGAGCTACAGCTCTGAAGTCACAGAGGCCGGGCCCACATCTCAGCTCTGGTCCTTCCTAGCTGTGTGATTGTGCACACGTGACTTACTCCCTCTGAGATCAGATTTCTTGGTAATCGTAGGTAATAGTATATATAATAACTAACGTTTCTAGAATGAGTTCTGTGTGCCAGCAAGTTGAGGCTTTCTCTGATTCTCTCATCAGTCCTAGGAAGGCTAGGCATTGTTATCTCCATCTTTTTTGGTGTGAAACTGAGGCACAGAGAGATTAAGAAGTTTGCTCCAGCTGGGTTCAGTGGCTCACGCCTGTAATCCCAGCACTTTGGGAAGCCAAGGCAGGTGGATTGCTTGAGCTCAGGAGTTTGAGCTAGGCAACATGGCAAACTACAGAATAAAGGAAAAAGAAATTTTCTCCAAGTCACAAAGTGGGGAGCCAGGTTTTGAACAAGCCCAGAGGCTACACTGTTAGCTCCAAGCTATTCTGTCTCCTTTATAGGTAGATCATGGTTACAAGGTGTTGGAAGGATTCAGTGAGGTCATACATGATAGGTTCTTAGTAATCAGAAAGGGCAGGTGGTGTTATTGACATTGGACAGGTGGGGAAACTGAGGCCTGGAGAGGTTGAGAGACTTTCCCAGATCTAAACAATAAATATATGATGGGGCCCAAGTAGATGCTGGTTTTCTGACCACTCAGCCCATGGTCAAGGCCAGGTGGAGTGCTGGGTGCCAGGAGCCCTTGTGGCTGCTGCTGGGTGTTGGGAGAACTAGAGTCACTGTTGCCCCCTCTGGCCCTCTCCTTGGCCTCCCTCAGAGCTGGTCCGGGAAACCACAGCTGGCCACTTAGCCCTGCTGGTCACCAAGAACCTTTCCATGTTTCCTGGGAACCCTGAGCGCTTCTCTGAGGGCAGCATCGACGTTTGGTGGATTGTGCACGATGGAGGCATGCTCATGCTGCTGCCTTTCCTGCTGCGGCACCACAAGGTGAGTTGTGTGCGTGAGTGTATGCACGTGTGAGTGTGTGTATGCATGTATGCATTTGTGTGCATATGTGCACAACCGCAGGTCAGACTCATGGGCTCTGGTCAGGGTCAGCTTCCATGTCCTTCCTCCCCTGTAAACTCCTGGGAAAGGGTTCTGCTGACCTACTTCATTCTGAGATGTTAGGAACTGATGGTTTCTCCTCTTGCAGGTGCACTGCTGTAAAGAGAGCAATGCTTAGCCCAAGCCAGTGATGCTTTCTTTAATGGGGGACCCTGAAACCTAAGCAGGGAAGGTTTTGTAGAAAGTGGCCCCCAAGACAGAGAATTTGGGGTCTGCATGTATGTGTGAGGAGTAGGTGGGAAGAGGGGAAGGGTGAGGGGACAGGGTCTGGCCCTGGATTTCCTCATCCCATCTGGGCTGGACTTTTCTGAATCCCCTTCACCGTCTGCAGGTCTGGCGGAAGTGCAAGATGCGTATCTTCACTGTGGCCCAGATGGACGACAATAGCATCCAGATGAAGAAGGATCTGACCACATTTCTGTACCATTTACGCATCACCGCGGAGGTCGAGGTGGTGGAGATGGTGAGTCCCCAGGAGACACCGCTGGGGTTCCACCTGGCCCTCTTTCCTCTTGGCCCCAGCACCAAGTAGGGCAACCCTAACACCTATCAGCTTATAATGCTGGATCCTTTCCCCCTGATCCACCTCTTAGCCTCTCACATATTCAGCCATCCCTCTCTTCTCTATAAAAGTAGCCATGTCTAGTGCTTATTATATGCCGGGCACTGTTCTATGCACTTTATGTGTATATCAATTCCAACAACGACCAATGAGATAGATACAATTATCAGCATTTCCATGTTACAGACTAGGAACATGAAGTGCAGAGAAGTAGTCATGCATTCATTGCTTAACAACAGGGATATGTTCTGAGAAATGTGTTGTGAGGCGATTTTGTCGTGTGAACATCATAGAGTGTATCTATACACACCTAGCTGGTACAGCCTAGTACACACAAAGGCTTATTCCTCTTACGCTACAGACTTATATAGCATGTTACTCTACTGAGTACTGCAGGCAATGGCAACACAGTGGGAAGTATTTTTGTGTCTAAACATATCTAAACATAGAAAAAATACAGTAATTTTAAGGGAACACCATTTTATGTGCAGCCTGCCATTGATGTACATACAATGGTGTTATTTGGCATATGACTGTAATTTGCCCAATAACACAGAGTACATGGTGGAGGCAGGATTCAAACCCAGGTAGGCTGGCTCTAGAGCCTGTGCCCCTGGTGATTATCCTGTAGAGCCTCTTGTCCAACCATCCACTCAATTCATGTGTCCATCCACCCATCCCTCTGTGTATTCATTAATCTACCTATGTATTCATTGAAGTATTCATTCACTCACTCTCCCATTCATTCTTGCATGTATTCATTCATTGCTTTGTTCCTTTTCTTCTTTCCCTTCTCCATTCACCCAGGTGATTAATTAATCCACTCATTCATTAGTTCATCCATTCACATGCCTGGTCCTGTGCTGGGCTGAGGAGGGAATGAGCTGCCTGCCTTGCAAGAGTATTGCCCTCTCTGCTACGTCCTTGCCTCCTACAACCCTTGATAAAATTAATGATTGGGTAGGGAAGCCCTAGGCTGCCAGAAGGACGGGGGCGTTCCTTCCTTCCCTTGGCCTTTCACCTAGGCTCAGACCTCATGCTTTCCTCTGTGTTCCTCTCCTCACCCCCCAACCCCAACCTCTGTCTGCCCACAGCATGAGAGCGACATCTCAGCTTACACCTATGAGAAGACGTTGGTGATGGAGCAGCGCTCCCAGATCCTCAAACAGATGCATTTAACCAAGAATGAGCGGGAGCGGGAGGTGAGGTTGCCCTGGCTGGCCCCTGAGAGCCTCAAACTGCTGCCAGTTCTGGGTGTCAGGTTTAGGATGGCTCAGGGCTGACACTCCTGGCATTTCAACTTCACCCTCATCTCCCTGATTCCCCCAACCACACCTCCTGACACTGATCTCCCAGACAGCAGTAGTACACACTTCAGCTTCACCGCCAACCTCCCAGCCAGGAGGCAGAGGGACTTTGGTATGGGTGACAGATCTTCTCCTCTGTATGTGACTTCTGGGGCCTGAGAGAAGAGTGGATGCTAAATACGTATGGATGATGAGTCCTTAGGGGCGTGGGCTGCCAGTGTGAGGGATAAGGGATCATGTAGAAACCCTTAGAGAGTGGGTAACAGATGGGTGTTTAGGGATATAACTGATGTGTGGGAGTTAGGGGCAAATCCCCTAGGGTGTGATTGATGGGATCTCAGGGGTAATGGTGATGAGCCCCCCATAGGGTGTGGGAGTAAGATCTTCTAGGTGTAGGTGATGTAGAACCACCAGAGTATGGATGAAAGACCCACCCAAGGGAGTGGAGTCCTTGGGAAAATGAGTAGTGTTATCCCAGCTGGGGACAGAAGGGCTCCTGGAGGTGGGTGATAAGTTGCCCAGGGAATGGGTGGCAATCCTACACATGAGGGTAATAGAACCTTGGGTTTTGAGTCTCCCAAGGGTGGGTAATATATTTATCAGAATGTGGTTGATGGATTCTCAGGGGAATGAGTGATGGGTACCACTCTGAGATGGGAAGGATGGATCCTCCAAGGCTGGGAGTGTTATCCAAGGGAGGTAGTAAAAATGATAAAACATGGCATGGCCACTCACCAGTGGACTGTGAGGACTGACTTTGGACCATAATGCTAGGCAGAGCCTTGTTGTGCCAAGGTTAACCCTTTTGTTGCCAGATGGAGGTCTGGGGTTCTGGAGAGGAGGTGGGGCAGGCAGATCAGTGGTGCAGTAGCTATTTGGTCTCAAATCGTAGCAATATTTTAACAACTGGTACAGTTCCAGAAAGTGCATCCTGGCTGAACATCATCTCTGGTGATAGCTCTTTGCAGGGCATGGGTGGTGACTCCCAGCAGAGCTGGCATCAACCTATGTCACTCCCTAGATCCAGAGTATCACAGATGAGTCACGAGGCTCAATCCGGAGAAAGAATCCAGCCAACACGCGGCTCCGCCTGAACGTCCCAGAAGAGACCGCTGGTGACAGTGAAGAGAAGCCAGAGGAGGAGGTGTGCAGCTGGGGTGGTTTGGCCCCAACCAGTGGGAGCAGAGCCCTTGGCCTCCAAAGGACTCAACTACCATCTCTTCATTCATCCCTCAGGTGCAGCTGATCCACGATCAGAGTGCTCCCAGCTGCCCCAGCAGCTCCCCGTCCCCAGGGGAGGAGCCTGAGGGGGAAGGAGAGACAGATCCTGAGAAAGTGCATCTCACCTGGACCAAGGACAAGTCGGTGGCAGAGAAGAATAAGGGCCCCAGTCCTGTCTCCTCTGAGGGCATCAAGGACTTCTTCAGCATGAAGCCGTACGGGCCTGGGGGCTAAGGGCTGGGGGCTGGGGTGAGCTAAAGGGTCTTGCTCCCCATGGCAGAGCAAGAGAGCAGAAGGCATCCTGGTCTGTCAGCCTGCAGACTCAGCTCAGACATTGTCTTGGTTTCCCCATCTGAGGACTTAGGGGGTTGGGCCCCATTGCTAAGGCTCAGAATTCCCAGTTGCAGGCAGCGGAAAGGTGAAGGGTGTGGGGGCTGGCAGAGCAGGACTCAGGGCAGATGACCATGGCCCAAGCCCCCAGTGTCTTCCTCTTTTTCTGACTCTGCTCTTTTTCTTTCTCTCTTTGCATCTCTTGTGTTTCCTGAAGGGAGTGGGAGAACTTGTAAGTGCTTCAGCATTTTTTCATTCTCTCTCCTAGGATGGCCACGGTCCCTACCCTCCTCACTCTATTGTGAACCCCTAATTTGTGCCACGACCTCTGGGATCTCTGAATAGCCCAGCCTGGAGAGGTTTAGGATTGGTGGTCCTGGGCTTGCAGAACCAGTCCCCAGCAGCCCAGTTCGGGCTGGAAGGGCGACTGGCTCCAATCTTCTCTGCCGCCCCGGCTCACGCGGGTCTCCACTCCTCCTTCCTGCCGCAGGAACCAGTCCAACGTGCGGCGCATGCACACGGCCGTGCGGCTGAACGAGGTCATCGTGAAGAAATCCCGGGACGCCAAGCTTGTTTTGCTCAACATGCCTGGGCCTCCCCGCAACCGCAATGGTGACGAAAACTGTATCCTGGAATTAAAATTGGGGGAAAGAGGGAGGTGGACGTCAGGGAACCTGGGTCCTGTCCCTGGGATGGAAGAGCTGAGCTGTTCCTGCCTCCGGATCAGCACCTCGGACAGGGACACGGGCGCGAGAGGTTCCCTGGCAGCCGAGCACGACCCCAATTTCGTCGGGAGGGAAGGAGACCGGGTCTTTCTCCTTGACCGGCTCTCAGACATGGAGTTCCTCGAGGTCCTCACAGAGCACCTGGACCGGGTGATGCTGGTCCGCGGCGGCGGCCGCGAGGTCATCACCATCTACTCCTGAGAACCAGGACCTGCCACCCGGGCCCGAGCGTGCCCGGCCCGCGGCTCCGGAGCCCTCGCCGCGCCCCCCGCCGCTGTCACCGTTTACATACAGATCCTGTGCCCGTGTCCTGGCCCCTTACCCCGCTGCCTGAAGCCCGGAGGCCACGCCTGTTGGGGCTGATTCGGAGAGGGCGCCCCGCCGCGCGGAGACCAGAGCTCCTCATTGCCGGGTTGGCCCGTGGGTCTGCGCTGCCCTTTTTCTAAGCCCGGCCTCATCTCGCCGGAGGAGACGCTGCAATAAAGGTTGGGAGAAGGCGCGGAAAGGAGAGGAGCTGGGGCCTTGGGGACCCCCAGGTAGTCCATGCGGCCCATTCCTCCCCTTCCCACGCCCGCTGCGGTCCTCGCTCTGCGCTCCTCCGGCGCTGATCCCTGGCTCCCGGAGGCCCGGAGGCCCGCGGGGTGGGAAGGCCGCGCTTGCCGTCTCCGCCGCCCCTTCTCGCTGAGCCGTGGGGCGCGGGCGGCCAAGCCTATACATAGTGTACAGGAGACATCGCGTGTATTTTTAACGTCCCCATATTTATGTGACTAGAAGCGCAACAGACTTCTTGCCACAGTCGAGCTCTCCCGCTGGGGGCACTGCGGAGAGGCGAGGCCTCGGGAAGCTGAATTTTCCTTGACGTCCAAGAATTTGAGAGCGAAAGTGCTTTAGGCCCAGGCGGGAGTCGTGGTCTCGTTCCCTCGACACCTCCGTCCCGCTCTCGCCTCTTCGCCCTTTCCGCGCTTCCTTGGCTTCCCACCCTCCCTTCCAGTCCTTTTCCGAGATGAGGTGAGACAAGGGTCCAACTTTTCCTGGATTCGCCTCCCAGCGGACGTGAGCTTCCACTGCGGCTGCAGAGACGCGCGCAACCTCTTCTCATCGGCTCTTATGCAAGTTGGGGCCAGGATAGGGGAGGGGCGCTCCTCAAGGGGAAGAAACCGAGAGGCCCGCGCCCCACCGAGGAAGCCCCGCCCCGGTGCCTTCACTGGGGAGCAGGCGTCTCTCCTCAGTCGGCTTGTCGCCTGCTCCCCGTATCCCATGGCTCCTCGCCAAAGACTGAAATTGTGGAGCTGGAGGGCGCCCCCTCCCCGGAGTTTTCTCCCTGGGACAAGTGAGGGAGGAGGGGGCCGATTCTGGTTTAGGGGCCGGACCCATTGAGAGGCCCCAGAGCCGCCCGTGATGTTCCCTCCCCCGTCCCCATCTGGCAGCTCCTGCCTCGCCTGGGGGACCCAGCCGCCTTCTCCGTGCTCTGGGGCCGGGCCTCGCTGCTTAGCAGCGGCCTCTAGCTCCGTCTCCCGGGGACCTGGGCCTGAGGGAGGGCTGGAGTCGCACGCGCTTTGTCCTTAGCGCCTGTCTGCTCTCCTCTAACTAGGACCCAGGGCATTTGGCTTCCCCAACTCGTCCTTGGCGCTTCCGCTCCACCAGCCTGGTCTGAGGCGTGCTCTGTCCTTAGAGAAGGGGCGGTGGCCGGGTTCCCTTCCCCTAGGGCACATTACTAAGGGGGTCAGGCACTGCATGCTCGTTCCAGCACCATCTGGGACTGGGTACAGTACCTCCAGCCCCAGGGCCCTGACCTGCGCACCTAGACATCTCACCCACCTCCCAGAGCTGGGGCCACTGAGTACTCCTGACCTCACCACCTCTTTTCCTTTGAGCCCAAGGCAGAGCTGGAGCTGGCGCCACCCAGACAGGGTCAGGTGTGGCTGGGGGTAGGTTTGGAGGTCTGCCAGTTACGCCAAGTCCCCTCTGAGATTCAATCGGGACTGGATAGATTGTTTCAGGTACTCAAATCAGGAAGCTGGAGGTGTTAGACACCAGCCCCCTGTATCCTT
Organism: Nomascus leucogenys; assembly: GCF_006542625.1. Classification (NCBI taxonomy): domain Eukaryota; kingdom Metazoa; phylum Chordata; class Mammalia; order Primates; family Hylobatidae; genus Nomascus; species Nomascus leucogenys. Next base: position 17,997,705 of record NC_044393.1, on the reverse strand, counting down.
CAGTAGACCTCCCTCTGAGAACCACAGCCAGGTCCTGCCTTCTGGGGGCCTGAATATTCCAGAGCTGATGTGGTGGGCTGTGCAGAAGGGGGCTGTATCAACATCAATTAGGGAACCAAAGTTGCACTATCTGGGCCCAGATTGTCTGGTTGGCAAGAGCAGTTTCCGTTGATGAAACAGACATCCCACAACAAAAACCCAAGTTTTCTGTGCTACATGTGCAATATTTGTTATGAATGTTATCACAAGTCATTCATCAAATTATCTTTATAATCACTGTAGTTAGATGTTTCATGTCCATTCAAGTGACTTTTATTCTGAGTGCAATATTTCAATAGCCTTGTAGTAATAACTAGTGTTGCTTTTGTTTTAGACGATCTATGTGCAGGGCAATGCAATGAAGTTGAAAACCCTTGTAAATAGGAGAGGTTGCAAACCAAATCAAGAGTATTTATTACTATTATTACTATTATTATTAGGCCTGCCTTTAATTTTCAGTGTAAGTGTTCAGTATTCCGCATCCTGCCTCAGTATTGATCTTGTGTTCTTTGTGCCAATACGAAAAGGAGAGGGTTGGTTCTTTCCTTTATTGTTGAATGCTCCCATTTAATGCTTTATGGCTTTTACTGTATTACTTTTTTAGACTCCCGTCTGCACAAAATGCAATAAAAATAATTTTATTATACCCTTCATGGCCTGAGATGTGCTGTTTGGACACTCCAGGGGGCCCTCCAGGAGGACCCCACACTCTTAAATCAGAAACACTGACCACCACTGACAGAAGAGATGGGCTAATGGCCCAGGTCTGGTGATCTAATTTATCTACCGATAGCTCTGGGGCCCTGGCCTGGAGAGCAGCACTATCATCTCCTAAGAGACTGGCAGGCACTTACTAGGTGTCAGGCTGCACTGGCATCTTCTAGGAGGTAGTGAGCACTTTCTAAGTGTAGGTGTCAGGCTGCACTGAGATCTCCCAGGAGGCAGTGAGCACTTACTGGTGAGGCTCAGTGCTCTTGGCACGTTGGTCCCTAACTCACTGGAGGCCTGTGCCACCCACTTCACCACACCCACCCCAAGTTATTAAATGCTCTTCAAGGCTCTTTCAGGTTCTATGAATTCTGCCAACTCCCTGCACAATGGGTAGAACAGAGGGTGGCAACCGAGACAAAATGAAGACAGGAAGTGCCCCCCTACCAATGGCCACTAACCACAAATGGCCTCCTCACATCCTGTTTTCCTTTCCTAGAATAAGAGGACAAGGCTGCTGACACAATGAATGTCTACCAGAAGCAGGATGTTGAACACAGCACTATAATTAGCCAACATGCTTTTGCTCTGAACTGTTATTAAAGCCTCTAACTAGGTGAGCTACCTATGAAGAGAAGGCAGGGTTCAAAGAGGTTTGAGGCTGGATCATATGCTGAGGACAAAAGAGGGCAAACCAGAGTCCTCAAGACAGGAGCCCTCACCTCTGACTTGGGGAAAGCATCCTGCAAAGAGCATATTCACACCCAAGAAAGATGAACGAAGCTTTTACTTCTTTCATTTTAATTAAAAAGTAATCATTTCATTTTATTAACAACACAAGAGTTCCAAAGAGGAAAAAAAAAAAACCACTATATAACACAAACAGGTCAGAACATAAAATGCTGCCATTTGGGGACCTTGAATTTTGAAACCACTGTTTGCTTAACCACTGGCAGGGACTCAGCTGAAGTCACTGCTCTCCCTCACCCCTGCTAGAGGACCTCTAGACTGTGATCCACAGGGCTTTACTGAGCACAAACCCTGGGGAGAGGGCAGCTTCCCGGAGCTCCATGTAGAACCACAGCCAGAAGCCCTCCCTCTAACAATTTCACTCTGGTACAAAAGTCGCGAACAGCCACCTATCTCGAGAACATGTCCAGCTACCAGAAGTCTGACATCAAAGTGGTCCCTACCTCCTGCTGCTCAGGAAATAGAATAAGAGTCTAGACAAAAAACAAGAGCCTGGGGTTTTGAGCCAAAAGCCCAAAACAAATCACTGAAGAAACGGGCGTTCACGGCCAGAGTCTCAGAACCGACTCCATGGAAGTGCCGCTGGAGAGGGGGATGCTGACAGAACTAGTAACAGGGAAGAGTGGTGGGGCCCAGATTCACAGTTTGTGGTAACTGCTGCTGACTGGAGCTGTTCAGTCCATTGGAGATCTTCCAATGAAATGAAAACAAAAAAGAAAAGAGAAAAAACAAAAAACAACCTTGGCTCAGAGAGAAAAATTCTTTTTTCTGTGGCTGCCATGGCCATTCCTCAACAATCCAGAGTGGCTGATTTATGAATCCTCGAGCAGACCCCAAACATATGGGGTGAGGGTATGATGACACTGTGCCTACCAAGGCCAGTTTGCTTTTCTTCAACTCTAGGCAGGAGTTGCAGGCAGGAGCTTGAGCTCTGGTCAACGTGTATGAAGCTGGAAAGCCTTGGTAGGTTCACAATTAACAAAGGTGGTGGCTACTGACATGACAAATGCCATTCCAAACTTGGCTAGCTGGGCCTGGCTCCAAATCCAGTAGAAACAGAGACCAGAGAAACCCCATCAAATATAAGCCCAGACACCTGTACTGCCCAAGTGACCCCAGAGATATTTATTTTCTACAAAAAAACAAAAAACAAAACAAAACAAAAAAGATACAGTCCCAAATGCAGTATAAACTTTGTAAGGAATAAGCAACACAGCCTTGGGCAGAAGACAGAGCAGGTGGTAGAAACTGATGACACTCGATGCCGGCCTGGGAGCACAGAGAACATCCTCCAAACAGCTCTATTTAGAACAAGTAAGTGGGAGGAGGCCAGGGGATGAGGGGACTGGGGAGAGTTGAAAGATTTAGCTTCAGTAATGCCTCTGGTAAGATCCCATGGGGGCCTGTGGCTGCCCCATCTGTGCTGTGGTCTGGCTAACCAGGTGGGAGAGAGCAGGGCCACTCTGGATCAGGGTATCCAGAGCCTTCTGTACACTTGGATTGTCAAAGTTGATACCTGTGGAAGACACGGGCCTCTGGCTAGTCATGTTGCTAGCAGGTGCCAGGCGACTGGAAGGCTGGCCAAAAAGCCCCTGGGAAGGAGCCCCAGGTCTGGGGCCCATGTTCTGAGCAGATCCTCCTTGTCCCAAAATGCTTGGAGGCTGATTGCCAGAGGCCTGTGATCTTTGTTGAGGCTGGCTGTTTGCTGCTGTGGAAAAATTCTGGTTTGGGGTGTTTCCGGCAGCAACCGAGGGGGATGCAGAGCTGCTATTGGCCGTCACTGTGCCACTATTGAAGAGGCTGAGGATTTTGGCCTGAAGCTCTTGCTGGGAGGTGGGGGGTGCAGATGGAGTGGGTGTAGCAGAGGGGAGCACTTGGCCGCTCTGGAGCGGTTGGGAGCTTGGCTGTGTCTTCAGCGAGGCACCCGAGGTCGCCCCGAGTGGTTGGCGGGAAATCGGGCCTGGAAGACAGAAGAGGGAGGTATCTGGTTCAAAGTACCCCCCAAGGGCAGGAGGCCTAGCAGCCAAAGGAAGAACAACAATCACTGAGTCACATCAATCATACAGTACACAGACGATAACATCAATTTCCCAAAGAGGCCGCTTCATGAAATGTGCTGTTTACAGAAAACAATAGGCTAGTTCCCCTAGAGAACTACTAAAAAACAAAAGGGCATCCATCCTGGCTACCACGGAGCCAGCAATACTAGTTAATCCACCACATTAACTACAGGGATCAGCATTCAGTACCCAAATATAAAGTTATTATTAACATCATATCAGCATGGATGACCCACGGGAGAACCCAAGGGATGGACTTATTTCCCTTACCCACTCCAAAAAGCCCTGGGCCTGACACCCTCCCAACAGAGCCTGGGGATTAGAGAAATGCAGAGTCAGAACTTCACCTCGGCCCTGCCACGTAGCTCACCAGGCAGAGAGTCGGTGCTGCTCCTCATCAGCCGCTCCTTCCGCTCTCGCAGGTAGTTGATGATCTTGTCAGTTTCTTCAGCAGTGAGGTACCTGTTGTCTGCCAGCAGGTTGATGAGGCTCTGGATGGCTGGAGGGTGGCCCCCGCGCACTCCCTCCTCAGGGCCTCCTCTCTCTCTTTCCTGCAGGATGGCTTCATCGGCCATCTTGGCTGCCTGTCTGGCAATCTCCTCACGTTCCTTCTCCCGGCACTCATTCTTGTAGCGCTCATAATTTCTGGCCACCAGCACCATGGCATCTGCTTGGGGCATGTTGCGATGCTCTGTAGGAGGAAATGACATGAGTTATTTTCTTCCATGACATATTTAAGTGCCCACCTGCTACACTCTGTCAAGTCTTTCCTAACCTCATACCAGCAAGAAAATCATTTTGGTGACAAAAAGCCTTGAGATTGAGAGTGGGGTGGTGTGGGGGAAGAGATGAAGGTCAGGAAGGGAAGTGAATGAACACTTTTGGTGGGGACATGCACCTTTGTATACGGCTGGTTCTTGGGGGGAATTCCTAGATCACAGACTTGTAGTAAAAACCAAAGAAACATGACACCCTCCCGCAGATTCAAACAGACCATGTGGGGAACAGCCACAGGAGGCAGGCCCAACAGCCTCTAGACCAGCAGCAGGAGGCCAACAGGCCCCTCTGGAAAGCAGGGCTCTCCACTGTGCTCCTCAGGACAGAGCTGGCCTACCATTTTTTAATTCATCAGTTCAGAAGTCATAGATTAAGATCAAACTGTGACCCGAAATAACCTCCTCTCCTCACCCATGGGCAACATGCTTTACTGGGTAGTGAGAGGACTCCTCAGAACTTTTGTCCTCACACATCTTGAGGACTATTCCTCAGACAAATGACCCACTGGAGATCCTTATGTAATTTATGGTTATGGGGGTAATGGGTGAGGTAGAGAGATTCTGAGTATGGTGGGAAAAGGGTTAAGTCTGTGCTGTAAGAGTGAGGAGCATGGTATCAGCTGGTGGAGTCTTAATCTTCTGGGCTCAATGCATGAAAAGCTACTTCTGAGGAGGACTTCGAGAACTGGGCCTGGGCCTCTACAGGGTCAGGGCCTTTTAGCCCCTCTGGTTACTTCTCATAGCCCTTCTGGTTACTTCTCCAGCACACTTACAAAAAGGACCCTAAATGCCTGTTATATTCTCTGTCCTCCATTAGAAATCTGGGCGAAGCAAGGATTTTGTCGCATTCAGTGGAGTACATGGCAGAGGTGTGCTGGAGCCAGATCTCAGTGGCAAGAGCCAACTGTGTATATATCTTTCCAACTCTCCCTTCAGTGACTTCATGTTGGTGGCTTGAACTGAAACATGGTGGGAGTATTTACACCATGGAGATCAGCAAATGCTATAAACGCCCTCCCCCCACACTGGAACTTGTTGTTAAACGTGTGCTAGCACACCACTGTATATACCTAGTGGCTAAATATAGTGTAACAGAGATCCACTAAGAAACTATCAGATAAATAAATGACTATGCAAGACTCTTCCATGGTACTTAAGAGAAGGGCCCTACCACATAGGAACCGAGATATAAGAGTCATTTGCCCAAAACCTTCTTCTGAGTAAGGCATAAAGGACTAATAATGGACTAGTGACTGCCTCTGGTATTTTGTCCCACTTAGGCCTCCGTACCTTGCGGGGTTCCAAACATGATGTTGACTGTGCAGGAGCGGTGAATCTGGTGTTGCTGGGTGATGACAATAGCAAAAGGAGAACCTCCCCTGCTAACATCCTCCAAGGCTTGTGACAGTGACACTTCTGTGTTAAGGAAGATCAAGTCCACTACCATGCCCAGGTCTCGCACCTTCCGCCCCACAGACTCAGCATAGTCTCTGTAAAAACAAGTAAGATCCATGTGAGCGACCAACTCCAAATCTGCATCGTTGTGTCTCAAGCCAGTTGTATGTGTTCCTACCGAGAACTCAAACCCTAGTCTACCCCAGTACCGTATTCAGGATCCAAGGATCTAGACCAATACTCTCTCTCTACCCTGGCTCAGGACGGTTGTGACTTGCTTGAGATCACATCAGAAGTTGCCAGTAGCACAGTATGATACCCAGGTCCTTCTCTTGATTCTCTAGCCCCGTGGTCCTTCCTTAACACCATCCTGCTACCTAAGACTTATGGCACTTATCTCTTTTTGGGTAGGCTGCGTAACACAGTGGGAAAATCATGGGCTTTAATGCTAGAAACATGGGTTTGGATCCCAGCCCTTAAAATTTATTTGCAAAGTTGTGAAGCTTAAGCAAGTCCATTTACCTCTTACAAACATCAGTTTCTTTACGAATAAAACAGGAGTAACATGGCTCAGTTCATATGTCATTTCTTTGACCTTCCCTCCAATCTAAATTAGATCTCTGACATTCTCTTCTCATAGGACTCATCACCTGTATGCTTTTGTCACCTGCCCCATTAGGGTGTAAGCTCCACCAGTGGAATGAGGCTATACAGCCCCAATACCTGCTATCCACCATACATATAAAAGATTTGCTGAATGCTCCTTTATATGATTACTGTGAAGATTAAAAATAATTTATGTAAGGCGCCTAGTATGGGGTAGTACATAAAGTAGGTGCTCAGAAAATAACAGCTATTATCATGTGTCCAAAAAAGCTCTCTAGAGTTAAAAGCAGCATCTATCATTGAACAAGACAGCCAAGAGCCTGTGAACTCTGCCTACTGCTTGGTGTCTCAACACCTATTTCCCTAGTCACTGCCTTGAAATTAGCTCTTTAACCCCAAACTGCTAGAAAATACATGAAGTTATTTACTTAGTACTACCTGGGGAAAGGGAACATAGCTACTGCCAAGCCTGCAAGCTGCTATACTCCTTTCTGCTTCTCTGCTCTGCCTCTTCAAGGAGAAAATGTATAACAGGGATGCAGTGAAACAACGCTATGAGCCCTAGCTTGGTAACATGGTCATGTAACAGTTCTGCAAGGCCACGGCACTTCACAAAGACTTGGTTCTTGGCTGACAAATGCAGAGGCGTGTCTCCCAAAGTACTGGGCATTTGGGTTGTCCCATGAAGGGATTATACACTACTCTGCTTGACCAGCGCCTATACCCTCTTCCACTCTCAGTCTGCATGGTTCCACAGGGCTAATCCCACCTCTAGCTCTTGGGATGGGAACATGACTTAGCCCTGGCCAATCAGAACATCCAGCACCCCTGCCAAAGTGACAGGCTCAGGGATGGGAAAGTGAGTCAGGTCAATCTAAGAAGAATTGCAGAACTTCAGGTGGAAACACTGGGAAAGAGAAGCTCTCTTTCCACTCGGCTTGCTAAGCTAAGAAGACACACGTTTAGGGCCAGTGCCATTCTGCCTCTTCAAGCACAAAACCTGCCTGAGAACAAAGGCAAATCTGAGGAAAGCAGTGCTTAGAGACTAACACAGAGACCAATTTTGATGACATGGTTTGACCCTGGATGTGGCCGTGCCTCAACTTCCCAGTTACTTTCTGCTTAAATGAAAAATGTCCCTTTTGGGCTCAATTTGAATTGAGTTTTCTGTCACCTATAACTGAAAGAACCCTGGCTAACAGAGCACTGCAATGCAAGAATACACAGCTCAAATTCAGTGGATAGAGGTGCTAAACAGGAGCCTGAATTTCTCTGACTCTTCTCCTTACTGGGGAGAAATATCTAAGGGTTCTTACTTTGTCTGTTTGTTGACCACAATCACAGAACAATCAACAGGCCTTTCGGCATCAAAGCGTCTCTGGATTTCCTCAAAATACTGACGATAAAGCTCTTCTCTACGCCGTTCCTCACGTTTCAAACGCTCTGCAAAACACCACCAGAGTAAACTGAAATAAGGACAGGACCCTCATTTTAAATCCTGAGCTACTTGTAGGCAAAGGTCATAATACTCTGAATCAATCCTCTGGTCTATCTCCTAAAAACAGCCAGTATTAATATTTTTTACTATTATAAATTAACTAAAATGTAATGCTGGATTAAAGGGCACGGCCATTTTAATGCTGCATCTGATACTTACTGCCAAGCTGCTCCCTGGGAAGGCTGGTACTAATTTATACCTCCACAGAGGTAGATTATCTAGTGCCTATTTCTCCAGACCTTAGTCAACAGTGAGTATTGTCATTCTTTTTAAGTCTTGCCAACTTGACAGATAAGAACAGTATTCATTATTATTCTAAACTGCATTTTTGCTTTTTTTTGGAAAAAAAAGTAGTGAAGTTTAAAATTAAAAATTTAAAAGTTCTTTTTTTAAAAGCAAAATCAAGTAGTAAAGTTTAAAATTAAAAATGAGATTCTTTTTTTTTTTTTTTTTTTTTTTTTTTTTGTGACGGAGTCTAGCTGTGTCCCCCAGGTTGGAGTGCAGTGGCGCGATCTTAGCTCACTGCAAGCTCCGCCTCCCAGGTTCACGCCATTCTCCTGCCTCAGCCTCCCGAGTAGCTGGGACTACAGGCGCCCGCCAACACGCCCGGCTAATTTTTTTTTTGTACTTTTAGTAGAAACGGGGTTTCACCGAGTTAGCCAAGATGGTCTCGATCTCCTGACCTTGTGATCCGCCCGTCTTGGCCTCCCAAAGTGCTGGGATTACAGGGGTGAGCCACCGCGCCCTGCCAAAAATGAGATTCTTAAAGATTTCAACTTGGCCAGGTATGAAATAATTTAAGAATCTTTAAAGATGTATTGAGAAAAACCAGGCTTTAAAAAGACATGTTTGTCTTCATTTAAAAAAGAGATGCTATTAGGTAAAAGTTATAAAAAAACCAAAAACCTATTTTGCACAGATAATGCAGATAGTCATAGTTATCTGGTCAGTAGGCAAAAAACAAGCACTTAATGTCTTCAGCTCCAATCTTTTGTTCATTTTTCTCTTTTTTTTTTGAGACAGGGTCTCACTCTGTCACCCAGGCTGGAGTGCAGTGGCACAATCACAGCTTGCTGAGACCTCAACATCCTAGGCTCCAGCGATCCTCCTGCCTCAGCCCCCCGAGTAGCTGGGACTACAGGTGTGCACCACTGCACCCAGACAATTTTTGTATTTTTTTGTAGAGATGGGTTTTTATCATGTTGCTTAAGCTGGTCTTGTACTCCTGGGCTCAAGTGATCTGCCGGCCTTGGCCTTCCAAAGTGCTAGGCTTACAGGTGGTGGCCACAGTGACCAGCATTTTGTTCATTTCTTATTGCTGGAATTTCCTATTTATTTCTTCTTGTTGGATGACTAATCCAGATGATGGTACTAATTTGCATCTTAAAAATCATTTTCAAGCCAAATGCTCTTTACCCACTAATAAGCTACTTATATTTCTTCTTTTTATACGCTGCTTGGCCAAGGCACTAGCCCTTTTTCAGATGGGGTACTGGTTATTAGTTTCCTCTCTCTTTTGTAAAGTGTTCTATCAATAATAGGAATAGACTGTTTCAGCTACTTTACCTTTTGCACGAGACTGACTTTCTGGGCCTGGAGGGCCTCGTCCATCAAAGCTATCTCTGTAACGGTCAAAATAAGAGTCATCCTTTCTCCTGCAATAGTCATCCATTCGTAGGTATCGGTCATAAGAGCCTTCTCTCCTGAAAAGTTAAGGAAATTTTCATAAAGATAAAACTGTGTCCTATCCTGAAAAAATCACCTAGAGAATTCTTTGGGATTAGACAAACGAGGTTTATATCTGGGACTCACTGCATTATCAGCTCTGTGGCTGTGATAGTTAACCTGTCTCACAAAATGATGAACGGAGATGATGCACAGAAAGCACTTAGCATAGTCTTTGGCGTACATTAAATGCAAAATAACTGGCAGGAATTATTGATATTAGTTTTGAGGAAACATTACATGTCCCTCCCTTGTGCTTTTTAAAATTATACCTACATGTATATAACAATAATTTGCCATTTTAACAATTTTTATTTATTATTTTTATTTTTTTAGTAGAGATGGAGTTTTGCCATGTTGCCTAGGTTGGTCTTGAACTCCTGAGCTCAGGCAATCTGCCCACCTCGGCCTCCCAAAGTGCTGGGATTACAGGCGTGAGCCACTGCGCCCAGCCTAACAATTTTTAAGTATACAATTCAGTGGCATTATATTCACAATGTTGTGCAACCATCACCATTATCTATCTAAAATTTTTCATCACCTCAAACATAAATTCTGTATTCGTGAAATAATAACTCCCCTCTCCCCAGCCACTGGTAATCTTTAATCTATTTTCTTTCTCTATAAATGTGCCTATTCTTGATATTTCATATAAGTGAAATCATAAAATATTTGTCTTGTGTCTGACTTATTTCACTTAGCATGTTTTCAACGTCCTTCATGCTGTAACACAGATCAGAATTTCATTCCATGTTATGGCTGAATGATACCACATTATATGAATACACCACTTAAAAACAAATCCACACAGTGGCTTACACCTGTAATCTCAGCACTTTGGGAAGCCAAGGCGGGAGGATACCTTGAGCTCAGGAGTTCAAGACCAGCCTGGGCAACATAGTGAGACTCCATGTCTATACAAAAAAATTAGCCAGGTGTGGCGGCATATGCCTGTAGTCCCAGCTACTTGAGAGGCTGAGGTGGGAGGATTACTTAAGCCTGGGAGGTCAAGGCTGCAGTGAGCTGTGATCATGCCACTGGACTCCAGCCTGGGAAACAGAATGAGACCTTGTCTCAAAGAAAAAAAAAAAATCCATTAATCTGCTGATAGACATCTGGATTGTTTTTACCTTTTGGTTATTGTGAATAGTACTGCTATGCATATTCATGTACAACTATCTGAGTCCCTCTTTTCAATTGTTTTGAGTGTATACTCAGGAGCAGAACTGATAGATCATAAGGTAATTCTATGTTTAACTTTTTAAGGAACTGCAAAACTGTTTTCCATAGTGGCTATACCAATTTGCATTCCTACCTACAATTTCTGAGGGTTTCAATTTCTCCATACCTTTCCGACACTGTTATTTTCTGTTAAAAATGTTTAAAATCATTCATACATTCAGCAAAATTTATTGAGCAGCAGCACATCTACCACTTGATAGTCACTAGAAATAAAAGGCTGATAAAATTACTGCTCTTACAGAGCTTTAGTTTAGCAGAACATACATAGAAAGAACTCAGGAAAAAACAAGCAGAGTAACTCCATATGTACCTGTACATAGGATCTCGGGAGTCTCTCATGTCTCTGTATCTGTCGTACATGGGGTCTCGCTGATCTCGAAAATCCCTAGAGTCTCTTAGATCACGAAAGTCTCTAAGATCCCTCACGTCCCGAACGTCGCGCACACTCCTGCTGTCTCTGTGATCCCGCAAGTCTCTACTATGTCTGTGGTCCCGCAAGTCTCGGGGGTCTCGAATGTCTCTGCTGTCCCGGGCATCCCGGCCATTTCTGCCATCCCTGGGCTCTCTCCTTGGACTTCCTCGAATTGGGGATCGATCACGCCTTGAATCTCGACTGTCTCCAAAGCCATATGGATCCCTGTGGGAGGCAGCAAAAAAATGCTAAGACAAAGAAATTGAAAGTAGCCAACCCATCAGCTCTTCATATGAGAAAGCCCCCACCCTCCAAGCATTTTTCTCTAAAACAGGGCAGCCAAACAGAACATGACTAAACATTTAAGGCCAGTCATCCATCTGGTCAGCAAATAGTCTAGAGGTTCCACAATCTCAAAAGATTAGGACATCAAACGAATGCATGACCAAAAACTGAAGGTTTTGACTGGATAAGTATTCATCAGGCTTTCAAAGTGAAAGTGTCTTTCCACCAGACTTGCTTGAAAGACTTTACAAGGGTAAAAAGTTGGAGGGACAGAGTAAGGAGGCAAGACTCATGAAGAAAAAAAGAGCGAATGGCACAATCTTATAAAAGTGATCAAAGGAACTATCTTTAAAGTATGGAAAATTCACTTGAAGCATCTTGGCAGGATAATAAAATTAAGGGGAAAAAAGTACTATAAGATACATACAGTAAAGGATCAAGAACAATGTTTCTCTGTTTTGTCAGGGCTATTGAGTAGTGGTATCTCTCAATCTGAGGGTTTACGTAGAACCTGATTCCTTTTTGCTCAAGATGGTTTAAAAAAACAAAAAAACAAAAACAACAACAACAAAAAAACAACCTGAACAGTGAAGTCACAGATATGCTTGGTCTGCTTGGACTCAATGTTCTTCATGAGACGTTTCAACCCACTGGAAACTCCTCTTCGACATATTTAAAATTAAAAACTTCTTACCCCAACCTCATCAGTCCCATTCCCCACTTTTCCACTTCTGACAAAATCATCTTTCTACTTATCAAGTTTTAAGTTCTTGAATATTAACTATGCTTTTTCCTCCCCCATCCCAATAGTCACTTGTGTCCCGTTCACTTTTTCTTTCCATTCCCATTGGATTTGTAAGTCCAATCCAAGCCCTTATTTCTATTCTGACACCAGTAAGTTTCCAAAACACAAAATTAAAAATCAATCTACTCGCTTTCAATTCATTCAACACATAAATACATTAACTATCCTAAAATGCCAACTTCTATGTTAGAAAGCCTAATAAATCTGACACCTATCATCTCCCTCTCATTTCTAATTCAACCTCCTCAGTTCTACTTAATTCTTATGAGATAACTCACAAGACATAATCTATTTCAATATTTTTATGATTTCTATACTTGCAATATTTTTCCTGCACTAATCCAAGTACCATCCAATCCACACAGGCAAGTTCATGTCCGATGTCTTCCAAGAAACCTTCCCTACCCTTCCTAACTGCTGATCTCTTCTGCTCCGCTCAGGGCACTTTCTATCTGTATTACTCATCTTGATCTGACATTTACCTTTTTACAACAATGTCTTATGTCTGACCCGCTTTAAGGATTACCTTCTCCGTAAAACCTGCCCTGAACTCTTGACCTTCCCCGACAAACATGCTCCTCCTCCAGTCCTTCCCATCTCAGTAAATGGCACATCCAGCTACTTAGTTAAGCCACGAAACTGGATGTCATCTTTCCCTTAAAGCCTCATCCTCCCTTCCAACCGCATTTCCAAATTTTCTCCATTCTTTCCAAGTTCTGCCCACTTTCCTTTACCTTCTTTGGCACTACTGAAGGCCAGCGCATAATCATCTCACCCTCAAACCACAGCAAGAGCCTTCTAAAGCAGTCTCATTTCTGTTTTTGCCTCTTTTCAAATCTTTCTCCAAAAAGATCACTCTACAGTGATCTTTTACATATGTAAAACCCTTCCCTGGTTTCCCACAGTATGTATTTATTTATTTTTATAGGGATGAGATCTCACCTATGTTGCCCAGGCTGGAGTGCAGTGACTATTCACAGGTGGGATCATGGAACACTACAGCCTTGAACTCCTGGGCTCAAGTGATCCTCCTGCCTCAGTCTACCAAGTAGCTGGAACTACAGATGTGTGCCACTCTGCCAGGCTCCCACAGTATTTAGAATTCAATCTACAACCTCTACCAATGCCATGAAGGTCCTGTATAATCTTGGCTCCTGTCTTCTCTAACCCTGTCACACCCTCTCCCTAGTTCACCACTCTTTGCCACACTGGCCTTTCAGCTATGACTAGCCAGCGTCTTTCCTGGTCCCTTTACGTGAGTAGCAGGAACAGATCTATACTCATTTTCCAGGACTCAGCATATAAATATCCCCTACTCCCTGATTCTGTTAGATTCAATCAGTTTACCTTCTGCTCCTAAAATTCTCTCATAGCATTTTGTTTTTACTTTTGTCATTTATCACAAATTGACATTACATATTTATTTAATGTGTCTGCCCTACCAGACTACAAGCGCCACAAGGACAAGAACTATGTCACTTTGATTCTGCATTACAAACCCACCTATGTAGAACAATGTATGTTATATGACAGATGCTGTATACATATGTTGAATGAATCTTGCTCCAGTACAAACTTCCGTAACTGCACTTACCACACTGTTCTGTAATTATTTGTTTACGTGGCTTCCCTACCAAATAAGAAGTTCTCTTGAAGGCTTTGTAGCTCTAGGATACAGCATAGGAGTTCAGTAAATGTTTAATGAATTGAATTATTCTACTAAATTGTAAGCCTCTCAAGAGCAGGCAACATGTTTTGCTCATATTTTTGTCATGTACCATGGTTACACACATTAGGTATTCATCATGATGTCATCAGCTTGTGGAAAACCTCACCTCAGCCACACAGGCACAGCAAAAACAATTTAAATGCCAACTTTGCTTCCATAAAAAATATTTGTTATATATTTTAAGGTTCACCAGCATTCCTGACTTGTGGGAGCAAACATATCGTAGATCAGGGACTTTAAATGAGGATAGCTAAGCATTATTATTCTAATTAGAATAAAGTGAAGAATAACCCAGATTCTTACTTCAACTTTCCTTATTATATCATATAATCCTCCTAACATGCAACATCTGATGTAGCGTGTAATGTGGGCAAACACTCAAGATCCAAAGAGAAAGGACAATTGCAAAGTATTTTTGGATTAATGATCAGCAGATAAACCTGCCTTGGGGAGCAAGAAGTAGTCATTAGAGGTGGAATCCAATTTCAAGTGTTCTTGGCAATCAGGGCTGAGATATCATGATTCTGACAGACCACAGACCACACACAAAGCCCTGGGCTGGTGGAAATGGGAGTGGGGCACGTCATAACATGCTATTTACCACCCTAGGAGTATTGTAAGTGCTATGTTTGGTCCTCATTCTTTTGAATCCATTGAAAAACCTTACTTACCTATCGGAGTCCATCCCTGCAAGTTGACTAAAACTCTAGATTTGCAAAGTCTGGGTTCAATCTTCCAGTTTGAGAGGGCAAGCCCCTCCCTTTCCCTCAAATAATCTGAAGTCCATGTGCAACAAAACTACTAATTCCCTCTCAAGTGCCTTCAGGGTAAAAACGTAGAAGAGGTGATATTCACAAAAGGAAAAAGAACCAAAGGCATCGTGTAGGGACAAATAAGATAATAATTTTCTCAAAAGGAAAGGCAAAGTCTTTTTTCCTTTCTCCAAAACATAAACACTATGGTAGACTGCTGTTCTTCTGGAGACAAAACAAAACAAAAAACCCTTTAGGGTTGCTTTAGGACCCAAACAAAGAACTCCTCAGAACAAAAGGGCTCCTGCTGCTGGCCCCAACATATTTTTCAAAACAAGACTACAGCTAACAAAAAGGCAGTAGTATGCAGGAACCAAAGTGCAAGAAGACAAAGCTTTCTGTGGGAGATGATGGACCTCAGATGATAGAATCAGGTTTCTGGAGCATAATAAGGTTAACAGTATCATCCCACAGCACCAGAGGTGTTTTACTAAAGGAACCAAATGCAGCATACCCTCAGGTACTACATCACTAGAGGATAAAAAGAAACTGAACAGTGGTTAAATTTCAGCACTGGAGTCCACAAACTGAAGGCAGGTGGCAAACACAACTAAAATTCTGCTGTAAATTCCTTATCTATTCAGCAGGGGGAAAAAGGCAAATACTCTTTGCCTTGAGAGGAATATAGTCACATTTCTGGGAAACATTTGAGAGGTAAGGGCGAAAAGGGTGAAGGGGAAAACAATGGCTCTGGTGGCAAGTGATGAGCTTCTGGTAGAATGTGTCTCTTCCTGAGGACTAATGGGGTGTGCAGAGCACCAGGCATTTGACAGCCTACAGAGTAAGAACTGATAGACGATCATCTTGGAAAACTGTGATGGACTTTGAATTTCTCTTTGGCAAGAGACTGAAACTTCACATCCAGGATGGTTTTCTTCGGCTTTGGTTCTACAGACGGTCAGGGAGGAAGACCCCTGTCTTTTTCTTTCTTTTCTGCAAAGGTCAGCAACTCCTTTCTTCCTTTCTGTTCACCGGAATGTCTTCCTTGGGAGGGCCAGCCTCTTTCTGACCCTGAAAAATCCTTCATTAGCTCTTCAAACTTCTGTCACAGATATACTGTCCACAAATATCATCATCTAAATGGCTGGCTGCTGTATGATGTTGATCCTCCACCAGGAGGGCTTCATGCTACTGTTAGAAATGGAGACAACAGACTTGTCCAGAATATTGCCATTAGGTAGAGGTAGGATATGAGGGTGCAATGAGATACCACACCTCACAGACCCAAATTTTACACATGTCCATGCTTTTCCTTAGGAAGCACTGATGACCTTCTCCAGCACAAACAGAACTTTCTTATTGGTAGAGGTGGCAGTTGCTGAGAACTGATGACTTCTTCAAGTGTTACTGCAGAGGTAATCACAACCTGGAATTTCTTTGTGGCCCACCTAGAACAAGGGCTGTCTCACACCCAAGGAGCAAGCAATAATCAAAGGCATTAAGGCTCTGTGGATAAGCAGAAAGCATCTCTGGTCATATAAGAAACTTGTCTACAGCCAGGTTATTTCTGATGAGCCGATACCCAATGACTTTCACCAAAGAGATACCAGGTTTAACATCTTTCACAAATATATGGGGAAAAATCCTCTGCAGAGCTTTGGATGCAGACAAGTTAATTCTATTTGTTCTTCTTTAAGTCATTCAGAAGTACAGTCTTACTTCTGGTACCTAGAGGCCACGTCTGCATAAAGATATGCTACAAGATCTGGACTGTCAAGGTGTTGAGCTGAAGATGGTAATTGAGACATCTAAGGCATGACCGGAATCATGATCCTGTCTTTGAAGAAGGACTAATGCTTAGTATCGATGCTTGACAACTTGCATGGTAACTATGCAAGGTACTCACAGAAGTTCAATGAAGTGGCCCTCAAAAGTTAAGATGATAAGAATTTAGGCTGAAATGTGATCCAGAGTAGAGATTCCTCATGCAGAGTCCTGTGCTTGGCTGGGCCAATACTGTCAGAATTATATACTGACAGCTGGAGTCATTAGGGAGGCATATTACTGAATAGAGAGCAAAGCCAGCAGAACTGTGGTTTACTGAAACATTTGAAGAGGTGATAATCCTGTGAGAACTCCCAAAGATACCTATGTTAAGTCCAGCAAAACAAGGTGTCATAAAGGTCTTGCCAGTATGCTTATACTAATATTCTTATTAAAGGTAGAAAGCGCTAAAAATGTAGAGGTATAACTTAAGGAAATATTTGCCATAGGTAGTGTTTTTTTTCCCCTGTGAATGATGCATCCCTTATGGCTGGGGGCACACAAAATGATTAGGGCTGCCAAATAAAGGCAGTTTGTTGTTGTCAACTACTGATACATTTGGAGTTATCTCAAGGCTTTGACTGGAAGCATGCACCCAAAGGAGGAGGTACCCAGTGTTCACCCTCAGTTAAATGATTTGCCCCTTCCAGGTTAATTACTTGCCCGTCTTGCCTACTCTTTGCAATTTACATCTGCCCTATTGGTATATCTTAAGAGATAAAGTATGATCAGGACAATAATTAAAATGTTAGTGCTATTCTGAATACAATGTTAAACTTGTCTTTTTTTTTTTAAGGTAAAAAACTGGGATTCTGAATACAATTTGTCTTTTTTTTTTTTTTTTTTTTTTTTTTTTTTTGGTAAAAAACTGGGACTCTTAGCTCGGTTTTTAGATGGGTTTACTAACTGTGACCATCATTCCTCCCTGAAGCAAATAAACATGACCGTATGAACTTCATCATGTTAAATAACATGCTGAGGAACCCAGCTAGGGAAATATCACCAAGGGGAAGACAGATTGTTAATGGAATTTGAATTAGCCTAGCTGTCCCTCCTGTTGATCGTAAATAAAGCAGTAAGTCACTGCCCTATCCACACCACCAAATGACCTCATTTTACAATTGATTTCTGAGGAAGGTGATATTTTAAAAGGCATACAAAGGTGACTTGTATATTTATATAGTTGGTAAGGAGCTCATTTTATTTTTTGAGACAGGGACTCACTCTGTTGCCCAGGCTGAAGTGTAGTGGTGTGATCACGGCTCACTGCAGCCTCAACCTCCTGCACTCAAGTGATTCTCCCGCTTCAAAGCCTCCCCAGTAGCTGGGAGTACAGGCAAGAGCCACCACGCCCGGCTATTTTTTTGTAGAGATGGGGTTTTAAAACGTTGCCCAGGCTGGTCTCGAACTCCTGAGCTCAAGTGATCCGCCCACCTCGTCCTCCCAAAGTGTTGGGATCACAGGTGTGAGCCACTGTGCCTGGCTAGAAGCTCATTTTATAAGGCCCTCTCCAGTGTTGTCTGTATGTTTGTTTGTGCGGGGACTATTATTAAAAAAAAAGCATAAAACTATTTCTAGATTGGGGTGAATTAATATTTTTAATTTAATGCTCTGGCAAGGGCTATTACTGGGTTCCAACCAGGGAAGCTGGTCATTCCCCAACACTGCAATGTTTGTTGAATATCTACAACCAACTGGAAATGCTAAAAGCATTTGGTTAAGTATCATTAACAGGATGATATAAAATACCCTTCTCAATCCATAACAGAAACAGGATCTATTCTCTATTCTGCAACGTGGCTTGTTTGTTGTTGTTGTTGTTTTTGCCTGCAGAAATACACAGACATTATCCAGAGATCACCAAGTATCATGGAGACAACAGAGAAGGGGAGGATTTTACTAGTGGAGTCAGTGTCTTTTATAGTTACAAATTCCACACTCCTGGTAAGTCACCAGGAAACACATACGTTAGCGCTCTTTGGAAATTGGATACACACATGTCCTTTCAAGCCACCTGGCAACTAAAGATTCCAATGGGAACCCTGTACTTCTGACCATTAGATGCAACTCTTATCCACCTGTATTCCATTCTGTACTGGGACAATAAGGAGTAATACAGATAGGACTGCCCAAGATCTGTGGCACGGTTAGATGAAGGCTAATGAAAGTAGACATTATACGGAACTGCTGAAGTTCTGCAGGATTTATGTTCTTCAGGATACTCACACATACACACAAATCAACCAACAGAGTATTACCTGCAAGCTGCAGGCATTCCTTAGAGAGAACAGACAGAATACCAATTTACATGTCCACTTCTGCAGTGAAACCAACGAATGGCCAGGGAATCCATATGACAGCTGTGGTATATAGCTGTAGCCATGGTATTGGATTCAACTCTGCTGCACAGGCAGAGTGGACAAAGACTCCAACTGAATGAAACCAGCAGCATTACCTTGCCCTTAGGGTCTGCTTAAACTCTGCAGAGTGGGCATGCGTAATCTATTCCTGGTAGCTAGAACGTCACATCCAAGTACGAGTATATACATGAAACACACAGCGGACATTCTTTCATATAAGTAGGTAACAAAATACAGGTGTTTTTGTCCAAAAGCAGGACAGCTCTATGTTATGCGTAATGCTCAGTTAGTTGGGTTCACAAGGTGACCAGTGGAGCTACCAGTACAGACGAGGATTCACTGTATGCAGCACTGTCCAGTTCACTGTAGGAAATGCAGTTTACTGTGGTACGTAGTTTAGTTATGTTTCTGGGGAAAATTGGATTTTTTACTTAGAGGCAAGGCAAAATCCATTAATCCATTTGGGCCTTGAAGAGACACCAGATATGAAATATATCATTCGTATGAAATATATCATATCTGTCTGCCCTCTACACAAAACTGCATCCACTTGTGTGCTGTTATGGGGCCAGAACAATTGAATACAGTATCTTTATTTTTGGTGTAAATGATATCATTAATAAAGCTCTTCTTTGAGAGAAGGGACCAATTTAATGTGTATATTGAGGGTACACACCAGGATTATCTCTTTTGTATACACTGGAAGGAAGAATACATTGGGAAAACACCCTCGATTTCCGTGAAAGCTAAGAAAAAGGGAGACCTTCGAGAGCTGGAGTGTTTTGCCCTTTTTATTTCCCCTCAAACAGGTAACCCAAGTATGTGAGCAAACAGGGGATCTGCAGCACAGGCACAGCAGCAATCTCTCAAGCAGCACTTCCCGTAAACCTGGGTTAACATCTGGACCGGCAGCCATTTGGAATGAAGAGTCGAATCTCTGCTGCCCACTGCAGTGCAGCATGGCATACACCAATGACTCTGGGGCACTCCTTCTGCTCTGGAGGCTCCCAATGACACGTGAGCTGGGGACAGACAGAGGTTTATCCTCTTCCAATTGCCTGCAACTCATGTTGCAAGCTGAACTTGCTGGATTTGCCACCGAAAACACAAAGCTTCCTCTGTATCTCCTGATGTATGTTTAAAAAAAGCAGCAAGGCCCTTCACACAGGGTTCATGTTCTTATTGTTTGCTTGAGCGTTTCACTTGTTGGGGGGAAGAAAAGACCTTTGGTGAACGAAGCTGGGCTTAACTCCCCAGAGCCCAACTCTCCCAAGGTAACTCACGGCTTCAGGGTACTTTACCTTCGTGTGGGGCTGGGTCTTGATGGAGCCGTATTCATATTTCTTCTTTCCGCTGCCTTATTAATATCTGAAAAGAATAATCAACCCATCTGTTCAATGCTACGGAATAAAAACAAGATCATCAGCACATTTCAAATGAAAGCAACAACAACAAAAAACTACAATGACAACCAGATGGTGTAAGAAAAGCCATTCAGCAGAGACACACTGTCACTTGGGCAATTTTTATTATTGAGTTAAGGTAGTACATTGTCACGGCTTGATAAGAAATGTCCCTTCGTTTTCTAGTTAACACGCAATTTGTCTTAAACTAATTTCGTCAATGCTTTAACACCCTGCCAAGACCTAGACCTAACACATTCCCTCCAAGGGGAGGAAAAGGTTGTTTTCTAAACTCTTAGAAAGCAGCTGTAAGATTCTTTTTGTGAGGAAGAAAGTGGGGGGGAAGATAAGGAGAGCTTAAAAAACAAAAGAGCAAAGGCAAATAATTCTATTTTATGTTACTAAGAAGTAATAGCTGGATTTCATTGTCTTAAAACTTCCAATATCCCATGAAGCAGGGCCTCCTGTTAGTGTGTCTTGTGTTGAATTCCACTGGATAGAATCTTCCAGAATAACATGCAGGAAAGAAAATTATTATTATTTTTAATAAACAAAGAATATGACCTGTTAACACCTACAACCTTCACAGACAGATAACCAAGAATAAGGACTGGTATTTGGTATAGTAGGGTTAGGTAATAAAACACTCCTCATAAGTTGTTTTCATTAGAGAAGGCTGGCATACAGAACTAGATATGGGAGAAAAGTAGAATCACACAAGCTTAAAGAAAAGCAAATTTGTATAGCTAAAGCCTGCTTTGCTAAAAACAAAGAATACCCGCTTTACAAAAATTGAAGTGAATAATAAACACCATGTATTAAGAAATCTATGCCCCAAAATAATACCTGACAATTTTCATGACTTAAAGCTAAATAAATACATTACAAATTTCATACTTCAGATGAATTAAGAAATAAAACTGCTTTCTGCTGCAGTATAGTTTGTTCCCTTTTCCGTATTAAACAATTAATAGTGTTATCTAATGACATCAAACGGTATTAAGTACTCACATAATTCGAGTGCTTTAAAATAATAATTATATATTTTAAAAATCCCAACCAGATTCCTATCACATGAAAGACCACAGCAATAACAAGAAACTTGGAGGTCTGGTAGAGATTTTATGCTGCTATGTTGCCTTTGAGTTCCTGTTCAAATGAGGGTAATCTTCAATTCCATTTTAAATCAGAAGTCTCTAATTTGTCTAGAAAAATGGCTTCTGACAAAACTGAAGATAATATAAAGCTAAATAGTGAAGTATATCTTAAATTGATTCTTACCTTTTCAATTAAGCAGGTTTTAAAAAAACCTGAAAATATTTTCTATGTAATACTTGGCCAGTAATATCTGACCATAGCTTTGCTACTGCATGCAGTACTTTCACAATTTACAAGTCTTAAAGTTTATAATGGTCTAAATTACAAATTATATAATGACAGGCCTTATAGGGAATATCTAGTTCTATTATACGTAATTGTGAAGAATACTAGTTCAGGTTTACGACTTACTGAGTCTGTTCGCTTACTGTGTACCACTTTCTAATTATACAGGTTGGCTATGATTCAGAGAGAAATATAATATCTTTGAGTATTTCAAGTAGTTTTCAAGGTGTCTCTGGAATACACTGGGTGTGTATTAAGATTAAAAAATATATATAATATGACTTCAGCAGGAGTTCATATATTATTAAATGGTCTTGTGAATAAAGAAAACTCACATCTAAACACTGACTAGACCGGGCAAACATTCAGGTAAGAGTACAACACATACAGTATTACTTTAATTGGTAGGTTTCTATTACCAATAATTTTCCCTTTACATATGAAAAGGAATATTACACTGTATAATTATAGCCAGTTTTGTGAGCACCTACATACAGAACTGGGGAAATCACATGGTCATGTACACTATAGCTTTGGAACAAACCAGTTCTAGTTAGAATGAAGGACATAAATATTTTACTTTGAAGCTGGTGAAATCTTTTTGTAATTACCTGAAAGATTAAAGAACATTCAAGATTATATCTTTACACCATTTTGATTGTAATTTGCCTCCTAGTATCTATTTCCATTGGGTAGTCCAAAGTATTTATATTTGACAGCATGGGATGTTTCTTCTGCAAAAACAAGAATTCTCAGATCATTGTCTCATTTTAGGGTTTAGTAAACTTTCAGTGTAGTATGTCAAGTATCTGTTTATTCATCTCTATTTAAGAGTTCCTTAAATTTCCATCTTGGCTGACGTATGGAGAAAATGAGACCCGGATTTTTTTTTTTTTTTCTATCTAATAGAATTGCTCAGATTAGGGTAGGGCTGGGGAGTTTTCAGTGAGAGTTGTAAAAACACAACCACCAACATTACTGCCAATCCCCATACACCCAAAAAATCCTAACACACGTGCACATAGAACTTTTGGGAAATCCACGCGTTCAGAAATACAGAATAAATAACTTTAAGGAACTAATCACGGAGAGCAAAGATTTAAGAAGTCAAGAAAAAACTTGCATCATCCTATTTTTTTGTCACAGAATTTGAAAACCTGTCCATTGGAAGCAGGGGGTTCATTTAAAAAAGTTTTTCTTTGGAAATGCAAATATTGAGACTGCTAAAGCACCAACTCAGGGCTTTACATAAAAGGAAGAAACCAGAAAATAATCCACAAAACATGTAGGAAATGGTAGAACCATTTTAAACCACAAAAGAATGGGGTGAAGAATTCCCAAAGACACAGTATCTAATCTATAGTTTTATTTTGTATTAAATGATCAGATTATTTTCTCCTAAATCCTTATAGAGAGATATAATCAACACCAAGGAAATAGAAATAGTGTTAATGTAAAGAAGGGAAAAAAGGTAGAAAGAAAATTTGGAGATCTTTCTGGACATTAGATGGGGAACTATGATGGGAGAAAAATCAATCAACAAGCGGGAAGTGGCAACTTGGGAATCTCTTCCAAGGAGAGGTCTAATGTCTCCTCTGAATAGAAAAGGGAAGAAATGGTACTTCTTTCCCCTTCTGCTATACTGGCCAACTGCTCTTAAGACCAAAAGTCATCTCTCAGTGTCTTCTCCACTTCAGTTTGGGTGGTACTTCTATACTTTGTTAATTATACTAGCAATGTGAATGCCATTCAAAATAATCATAATCACCATGAAGTGCTTTACCTTGGCCTGAATATCTATAGTGTCCAAGTGGTGGTCTGAAAACAGTTAAAAGCACTTCTCAGTTAAGAATTTTTAGACAAGAAAAAGAGCTTTACATACAAGGAAAAAAACTGGAAAATAATCTAGAAAACATGCTGGAAATGGCAGAACCATTATAAACCACAAAAGGGTAAGGTGAAGAACTCCCAAATACACAATATCTAATCCACAATTTTATTTTAGACTAATATGCCAGACAGCGTTCATAAAATGGTCCTTGGATAATGCTATAAATAAAAATGCATGTTTCTTTCACTCACAGTACCAAAAACGACTTTGTTCTACCTTTTAATTGTACAATCATAAAACAACTCTTTTCACCTTAAAACCAGATTTTATAGTTCACAAGCTACAGCCACAGAAAACAATGAGGACTAGGAATAATCAGAGCGGTGTTAAAGAAAATTTCCAGGAGGCCATTGCTTTGGACTGAGCTCCTGAACTACGCCCAAAGACCAAACCAAACTCATGATGAAGTTCCACGCTATCAAGCCAAGACAAAGATCTTTTTCTGACGTTCTGCGAAATCAGGAGATACATAATGGCCAAATCCACAAATAGGCCAGTTTCAGCCAGCATGAAAAGGAAGTCTGCACTGCTTTACCATTCACAAGAAAAGTAACTCTAAAATGACCAATCCGCTTTTTGTTCCTTGTCTCTGCTCTCCTCAGTTCCCTTCTCTGTTTATAAAGCCAAACTCCTCTGCTCAGCTCATTGGGACACTTGTTCTATTTTATACAATGAGGTGTTGCCCGATTCTAGAGTTGCAAATAAAAGCCAATTAAGATCTCTAAACTAAGTGTGCTGTAATTTTGTCTTTTGACAGCCACATGAACTTAGCTGTTCAAAGAACCCAGAAGCCTATACTGTTTTAATAACTGACTACAAATGACATATAAAACTCTCTAAAAGGCTTAGTTGAAAACCAACTAACAATCAAGAATTACTAAAGTAGAATTACATGCTGATAAAGATAATGGCACTTGGAAAACCATGCTGACAAGACAGCGAATATCACACATTAAATTCCCCAAACTGGGAGGGGAAATGACAGGACTTCTCACTAAACTATATTTATGAAGACAACTTTGATGATATATTGCAACATCAGGGATACTGTACTGAGTTATATTGTAACAAGTCAGGGATAAGAGAATGCTATGCTTGCTCTTTCTAAATCAACCCTTTAAGTTCACTTTGAATACTACACCTTCCCTCATATTTGATTATCTCCTTTATTCTCCAATTAAAATAATTATTACACCTTTAACTGTATTAGAATATTATTCCTGGGAACAGAAATGGGGCAAACAATAGTTTATACTTACAGAATGCTTATTTTGTTCCTGAGCCTGTGTACTAAGAACATTATGTGTATTATTTCATTCAATCCTTTTACAACTCTTGGAGTTAACTACTACTATAATTTCTACTTTGCAAATAAGAAAATTTGAAGTTTAGAGAAATTAAGTGACAGGCTACACAATTATCAGGAGGCAGAGCTGAGACTCAGACCCAGGTCTTTCTTACACCAAAGTACTTAAACATTATGCTATGCTGCCTCCAACAGGGAGTGGAAAGACATGCTTTCCATTTAGAATATTCTTGCTAGGACTCCCTGATCAAATACTGATGGAACCTGGAAAAGGTCCAGTTTTTGCTAGACACTCCATTGCTTAAATGCCCCAGAGACACCCAATAGGGTAGAACCTACTTATTCAATGACCACTTCAGTTTCTATTACCTCAAACTACAACGTTTCTAGGGTTTGCTATTAACATTCACCACAACTCTTCCGACAAAAATTATCAACATTTAATTTCCTACCTTTCTTATTCTTTTAAGGAAAGGGCATTTGGCTGGGGATAGCAAATCTGAGCTGTGGTCCTTACTTTGGGAAACCTACTCCAGTCATTTGATTTCTCTGAATCTGTATTTCCTTTCTGACAAAATGGATATTCTGCCTGTGTTAGCTATGTTGACTCAAGGAGAAAAATCAGCTGAGAAAAAACGATTTTGGATTTGCAAAGGTTGAGCTAATCTAAACTACAAAAAAAGAGTCTGAGCTGCAAAAAATTTAAAATACAGGTTTATTTAAAACTGGCAAATTTTCAACTAAACTGTACAAGTGGAGAACAAGTGATGAAATTGAAAAGGATAGCTTATAATTAATATATTGAATGCTTCATTGATTCATAATGTCAAATGCCTACTATGTGTCACACATGTCCCAGGCCTTACACATGTGGAAATGACACGGCTAAAGTCCTTGCCTTAAAGAAGTTCATTTTTAAAAAAGACAGGGTCTCAGCTCTGTTGTCCAGGCTGGAGTGCAGTGGCTTGATCATAACTCACTGCAGTCTGAAAGTCCTGAACTCAAGCGATCTTCCTGCCTCAGCCTCCTGAGTAGCTGGGACAAGACGCATGCACCACCACATGCAGCTAATTTTTTTTTTTTTTTTTTGAGATACCATCTCCCTATGTTGCCCAGGCTAGTCTTGAACTTCTGGGCTCAAGTGATCCTCCCACCTCAGCCCCCCAAAGTGTTGGGATTATAGGCATGAGCCACCATGCCTGGCCTGGAGTTCACTGTTTATTTAATAAAGGAGAGGCACAAGTACACAGATAATTACAATATAATCTAAAGTGGGATTATGGCAGAGATAATGGAGTCCTAATTTTGTGTATGTGTGCGGCAGGCAAGAGGAACAGAGCAGAGAGGAGACCAGGAAGAATGTGTGTATGGAGGGGGTGGGGGTGAATGGGATGGGGAGGAGGCAGGGAAGTCTTAAAAATAACATTTAAACTGGGTCCTGAGGAATGAGTGGGAGTTTAACAGAAAGAGAAAAGTCATCCCAGAACATAGAAAGGTAAAGGAATGGTGTGAAGGACATAATAAATTAGAAAAACTACAGGAAGTTTGGTGTTGGGAACACGGGGATAGGAGGAATAAAAGAGAGAGGAATAACATGAAGCAAGTGTTACACTAGATCCAGATTGCAAAACACTTTGCTATGGACAAGGAAGAATCTAGTGGCAAGAGGGTCTATTGGGGGCTATAAACTGAACTACCACAGAGTCTCAATGAAGCCAAATTAACGAAACTTTACGTATATTATCCCCAAATGCGGTGAGGGAGTATTTAAATGTAAGACATTCAAAATATTGCCCATTTTAGTAATGTTCTTCAAAGACCATTGGTTTGACACTGAAGGAGAAAAAAATTGAAAAAGTCATGATTTTACTTTCAATAAAGGGCTCCCAAGTAGCTAGGAATACAGGTGCATGCACCACCACCCTGGCTAATTTTTTTGTAGAGACAGGGTCTCACCATGTTGCCCAGGTTGGTCTCAAACTTCTGTCAAAAGGGATCTTCCCACTTCAGCCTCCCCAAACGTTGAGATTACAGGTGTGAGCCACTGTACCCAGCCTTAAGATACTTTACAGAGCTAAAAGTATACGACAAGACATTCTGTTTTCTAATGCAATTTAAGCTGCCCTGATCCTTGCCTAAAGTTGTCTGGTCTTTACATAGGATGTCTGGAAAAGTTCTGATTCTTATGAGGTGAACTATTTCCTTAACATAAAATTGGTCCAGTTGACCTACTATCTCTTTTTTTTTAAGTGAAAGGATAAAGAATGAAGATGACCATCCCCATAAATATTCGTATCTGGTGGTAACAAAACCACCATTTAAAAAGCAGCACTCATGCTGGTATTACACATTTAGCTGTCAATATACTTCATATTTCTCTAATGTACTGCTGCTTGAGACAGTGGCTTTACCCTGATCCTGTCATTAATGACTCTCATTAATGAGAGTAACATAGAGGATAATTCTGTTAGTCATTGCTCTTTTAACTTTTTGACAGTTTAACTCTGCTTAAGCAGAATGGTCTAAACAAATATATGTGCTGTTCACAGGACAACTATTTTGGCACAAAAAAAGCTGATATTGAGCTTTAAAACACCTGTCTCAAAGATACGCAGTAATCATTAATAAACCACAAGGTATAGAGAGAAAATATAGCGTAGTAGAAAGAGTAGTCAGTTCTGAGGAACACTATTACTTCAAAATATTCATGAGAGGATAGCAGGAGAAAGGCATCAGGATAACTTCCTCTCTCGGATATTGACATTGCATATATTTAGCATATAAATGCCTCTGAGAAGTTCTGGAGTAAGGACACCACTATATCTCAACATTTCCCAATTTTGCTTGACCCTGAAATCAATTATTTCCAATGATGTCTTGAATATGTTCTACTAATTATGTGATCTGGGGCAAGAAATCTAACCTCTTTGAGTCATCATTTCCCTATATGTAAAAAAGATCATACTAGTTTATCAGTCTCATAAGATGACGGGCAGGAGCAAATGATTTAGTATTTACCATATGCACTACTGGCTGTTATGTTATTATCATTACTACATTAAGAGTAACAGTGACTTCAGGAATAGACGTTTCATTCTTCACGTGGGGAGTCAAAAAGAAGAGAACAACGTAAACTGAAGGGAAGAAAAAGTTTAATATATTTCCTGTGCAGATTTTCCGTTCTTAAAAGCACAACTAAATTTTATTAATCCTCACAGTAGTAAAACATTACACAAAGGCACTGCCATCTGCAGGTCATAAACATGGACTGCTTGCAATGATTATTTAACATGAAGTTTCAAACCATTAAATCTTTTCTCATCAGACTTCTAATGTCTTTCCAAAAGTTGTTTATTCTGGTTGGACGCGGTGGCTCATGCCTGTAATCCCAGCACTTTCGGAGGCAGAGGCGGGCAGATCACCCGAGGTCGGGAGTTCGAGACCAGCCTGACCAACATGGAGAAACCCCGTCTCTACTAAAAATATACAAAATTAGCCGGGCGTGGTGGCGCACGCCTGTAATCCCAGCTACTTAGGAGACTGAGGCAGGAGAATTGCTTGAACCCGGGGGCCAAGATCGCACCACTGCACTCCAGCCTGGGCAACAAGAGTGAAGCTCCGCCTCAGAAAAAAACAAAAACAAAACCATAACAAGTTGTTTTTTCTTAGCTCTCAAGCACTGGTAGATAAGTTTCCATTTGCTGAAGTTCTGAAACGGACGCCGGGCTTAAATCAAATTCTCAGAAATGTGAAGAAAATGACCTTAGCCTTACGTAAATTCTACATTGTGATCATACCAAGGTAACCCCAAAGAAACATGTTTTTAACAGGGGGAGATACACACACACACACACACACACACACACATTTTTTTACACAGCCTTTGAGGGGAGGGGAAGAAAACTTGAATAAGCCTGAACTGACTTATCCGACTTTCCTGTCAATGATTTAAATTAAATCTGCTCTTACATTCACATAAACAGATCTTATGAACACACCATTAACTTACAAATAAATTAATCTGTCAATGCCTCCTTTAAACTTGTGGTGTTCACAGGTATGCAACATTGAGCAAATTGAATCTAGAAAAACTCCTTCCGATGAGCCTTGCATAATGGATTCGCTAGGACATTCTACAAGGAAAATCAGTGTTTCTAAGTTTTAGGTTAAGAGAAGTGTCAGAGGTTTCAAAGGCAATCTGAAGAGTGACTGATGAGCTCAAGGAAAGGCAAAGAAATCACAATAAAGGAAGAAATGGATGTTAACAAATAGCCAAGTGATTTCTCATATCCACAATGCAAAGCATCGGCTTTACTGGTTGCAAAAAGTCGACACAAAGTTAGTTTTCACACCCAGACTGACTCATACAGAAAACATTAAATTAAGAGTTGTCAAAACTCACAAAAGCTTCCCCAGCATTTGTAGAAACATCTTTTTATGAGCCATCAGGGGGCTACGACATCACAACGCTGTAAGAAAATTGAGGCACACTGGGTGCACCTGAGTGGACACAGTTCTTGCAGTTCCCTGGGACTAACAGTTTTAAGTCAACAATGAGAACAGTTTACAACAAGAAAGCTGTTACATTATCCGTGAAGATCCCAGGGCTTTCATAGAATCTGCTTTGCCTCAGGGAAAAATTCTGTGCACAGGGTGCAAGCCAGAAGAACCACAATTAATCAGCTACTCCTCGGGCAGCGTTTCCCAAAGTGTGGAACGCAGAATAATTTCAGGAGGAACAAGGACACACTGTTTATTTCAACAAACAGATATTTATTTTTTATAAGCATTAGAAAAATAACTGGCTTTCCAGTACCCGGTTTGTGATTGAAGTTGCCGCCTTAAATATATTTAAGGAGAAAAAAAGAGTCAGTTTGAATTTTTTTAAAAATGTAACATTTGGTAAATAGCAGTACAGATGGTCCACGGACATAAAGGTGCAACGCGAAACTGAAACGTGGGCAACGCCGTCCTAAGAAAAGCCCCCCTCGCCCGCTGGCGGGGAGCGGACAGTGCCCCGCGCCGGGAGCCTGGAAAGCCGGCCGGATCGGACGCTGGCGCTGAGCTACGTGGTAAACCCGGGCACAGTTCCTCTCCCCGTTCTCTGGGCCCGAGGTCCGCGCCTACAAAACGCGTGGGGTGTCACACGACAAGGAGACACCCCGAGAATGCGGTCAGGGGCCGCGAGGCGGTGGCGGGGGACAGCGCTCCGCACACCGCTCGGCGCTGCACGCCTGGAGAACGCCCGGTGCCACGGGCCGCCTTGGGCCCGGTTCGAATCCCGACTGCGCCACTGACTCGCTGAGGACCCGCGAGCGAGCGACTCCACCGTTTCGACAGGCGGGTGCGGGGTGTGCGGCTCAACCAGGGAAGCCTTGAGGACTCCTAGTGACCGACCGTTCGTGCACAGACAGGCGGCTGCGAAGCGACGCCGCCGACCTGCGTCCACCACAGAGGACCACAGGCCGCCTCAGCCGGCCGGGCCTGCGCCTGACGGGAGCCGGAGGCGGCCGCGCCCCGCACCGGGCATGCGCAGCACCGCGCGCACCCGGAGAGGAGCCGAGACCGTGGCCGCGCGTCCAGTGGGCCTTCCCGCCTCAGCCTCCCCGTCCGGCCAGGCCTCCCCACAACGGCCTGCCCGTCAGCCCCACGCGTCGGCTGACGGCCAGCGCTTCCCGGCACTCACCGCTACCAGCGCGGCGGGCTCCCGGCCGCTCCTTCGCCTTAGGCCCGCCGCTGCCGCCTCCGCGTCGGCCCACCTGCCCGCCGTAGGACAAAGGCGCCACCAACCGACCGGCGCGGGCACGAGGCAATGGCGGCCGGGCGGAGAGTAGAGATGGGGGCAGAGGGCGCGCACGTAGCGGTAGGCGCGGCAGTGTCGCAAGACCGCGTGTGTTTACGGCAGGGCTGAGTTGGGGCGTCGATCTCCTTGGCAATGAGGGCCGGGGAAGTGGCTCCCGGGCGGGAGTTGAGATCGCAAGGAGTTGCCTAGCAACAGCGTCCTAGGCTGAGGATGGGCCTCAAGGTGGTCCCCCCAGCCCCCGCCCCAGAGTACTTTCCTTCTGTGTTCAGAGCACATTCCCTCCTCCCTAACTGTGGGAACAGAACATTCAAATCCCCAAATACCTTGATTTAGTCTTGCATAAAACTGAAAGCAAAAACCCTGAATCCCTATACACGCGTGTATTGGAGAATATATATAGTCCTGTAACCTCCGGATCACAAGGAACAAAGAGAGCAGAAAAGTGGAGAAAATGTTGTATTTAAATTTACATTTAAATAGGCTCTGTACTCTATTAGTTTCACTGACAAGCGGCAAAAGGCTTCTGGAGATATAGTCACAGGTTCTTCTTGAGTTATTTATTCTTGGAATATTCGTTCAACGTCAGAAATTTCCCGGAATGTAACTGTTGACCGTGAAGCCTGTAAAATGTTGTACTGTTCATTTCACGTATAGAATACATTTGTCACAGAGAATGGATTTGCTCACACAATAGTAAATGCACTCTATTAATCACAGCTATAGCTATATAAGTCAGGTACTATTTTATTAGTGTTGGAAACGCCTCAGACTCCATGGGATCTAGTTCTTCTTGTGAATATTGCCTGCTAAGAAAAAATGGTGCCTGTGGAATTTAAACACTACAAGAAGCCAGATTTCTTTGACTTCTACCCCTATGCTCACTCCACTCATTTATTCACTGAATGTTTATTACATACCTACTATGTAGCCCTATACTTATTATATGCCTGCTTGTTAGGCACTGTTATGAGCAAATGCAGACCCTTCTCTGCTATCTTTGAGATTACAGTCTGGTGAAAGATAGCATTAGACGAATAATCACACTTGAGTGTGTAATTGCAAACTGAGATAAACGCTGTGATGGAAAGAAATAGGGATTCTCAATGGGTGTAACTAGAACTTTACTTTACTCACAGGCAAAGTGGGTTATTCCAATTCCCACTTTATAAGACTATGAAATTAGAAATAAAGGCATAAAGTCTGTCAAATAATGGATACCCAACAAATGTTCATTCTTATTCCTTTCTCTTCAATATAGATCCTAATACTATGAAAATTTAAGAAGAATCATATTAACTAGATGATTAAGATAACCAAGCTTAGAGAAAAATGTTGGTTTAGAGGTGAGTGGCAGTACCTCAAGTGAGTAGTGGACTTTAGCCAAAAGATGTATTCAGTGACTTGTGTAGTAAGCGTTTAATGAGTGTTTTCTATGCACTTGATTTTATGGAGAGTAGAGAGTAAGGTAGACAAATCCTTGTGCTTAGGGAGCTCATGACCTATTATGGAATATGAGCAATAAACAAATGATAATATATAATGTTTAATGAGTATTTTTGATAGAGGAGCAAGTTAATTTTATGAAGAAAGATTCTTGTATGGAGGCAGGTGCTCAGGACTTGGTGACTTCTCATTTAGATGTTTGCTTTACATAATAGGTAACATCGATTGTGTGCCTACCACGTGCTGAATCCTTTACATATATCATCTCATTTAATCCTCACAATAACCCTATTGAGAGGTGACAGCGTGCTGGCAGCCCTTGCAGCCTTTGCTCGCTCTCGGTGCCTCCTCGGCCCCTGTGCCCATTCTGGCCGCGCTTGAAGAGACCTTCAGCCTGCCGCTGCACCGTGGGAGCCCTTCTCTGTGCTGGCCGAGGCCGGAGCCGGCTCCCTTGGCTTGCAGGGAGGTGTGGAGGGAGAGGCACGGGTGGGAACCTGGGCTGCGCGCGGCGCTTGTGGGCCAGCTAGAGTTCCGGGTGGGCGTGGGCTTGGCGGGCCCTGCACTCGGAGTGGCCGGTCGGCTGGCCCTGCTGGCCCCAGGCAGTGAGGGGCTTAGCACCCAGGCCAGCAGCTGCGGAGGATGCACCGGGTCCCCCAGCAGTGCTGGCCCACCGGCGCTGCACTCAATTTCTTGCTGGGCCTTAGCTGCCTCCCTGTGGGGCAGGGCTTGAGACCTGCAGCCAGCTATGCCTGAGTCTCCCTGCCCCCCTTCCCCGCCCCCCACCCCCCGCCGCGGGCTCCTGTGCGGCCTGAGCCTCCCTGACGAGCACCGCCCCCTGCTCCAAGGCATCTGGTCCCATCCGCCGCCCAAGGGCTGAGGAGTGCAGGCGCAAGGTGCGGGACTGGCAGGCAGCTCCACCTGCGGCCCAGGTGGGAGATCCACTGGGTGAGGCCAGCTGGGCTCCTGAGTCTAGTGGGGACTTGGAGAACCGTTGTGTCTAGCTAAGGGATTGTAAGTGCACCAATCAGCACTCCGTGTCTAGCTCAAGGTTTGTGAACACACCAATCAGCACCCTGTGTCTAGCTCAGGGTTTGTGGATGCACCAATCGGCACTCTGTATCTAGCTAATCTGGCGGGGACTTGGAGAATCTTTATGTCTGGCTAAGGAATTGTGAATACACCAATCGGCACTCTGTATCTAGCTCAAGGTTTGTAAACACACCAATCAGCACCCTGTGTCTAGCTCAGGGTTTGTGGATGCACCAATCGGCACTCTGTATCTAGCTAATCTGGTAGGGACTTGGAGAATCTTTATGTCTAGCTAAGGGATTGTGAATGCACCAGTTGCACTCTGTATCTAGCTCAAGGTTTGTAAATGCACCAATCAGCACTCTGTGTCTAGCTCAGGGTTTGTAAATACACCAATGAACACTCTGTATCTAGCTAATCTAATGGGGAGGTGGAGAACTTTTGGGTCTAACTCAGGGATTGTAAACGCACCAATCAGCACCCTGTCAAAATGGACCAATCAGCTCTCTGTAAAACAGACGAATTGGCTCTCTGTAAAACAGACCAATTGGCTCTCTGTAAAATAGACCAACCAGCATGATGTGGGTGGGGCCAGATAAGAGAATAAAAGCAGGCTGCCTGAGCTAGCAGTGGCAACCTGCTCGGGTCACTTTTGGGACTGTAGAAGCTTTATTCTTCCGCTCTTTGCTATAAATCTTGTTGCTGCTCACTCTTTGGGTCCACACTGCCTTTATGAGCTGTAACACTCACTGCGAAGGTCTGCAGCTTCACTCTTGAAGTCATTGAAACCACAAACCCACCGAGAGGAATGAACAACTCCAGACACGCCACCTTAAGAGCTGTAACACTCACCTCGAAGGCTTGTGGCTTCACTCCTGAGCCAGCGAGCCCACGAACCCACCAGAAGGAAGAAACTCCGAACACATCTGAACATCAGAAGGAACAAACGCTGGACACGTCGCCTTTAAGAACTATGACACTCACCGTGAGGGTCTGCGGCTTCATTCTTGAAGTCAATGAGACCAAGAACCCACCAATTCCGGACACACTGTAGTATATGTACTATATTGGTATTTTGCAAATTAGACAATTAAGGCCAGTTAATTTGCTTGTCCCACAGAGAGTATGTGGCATGGCCAGACTCAATGAACCTGTGTGGCCTGATGCCCAAACATGCTATTTTAACCACAAGTGATACTGTCTTCTGGGATAAGAAGTTCTCCTCCAAGTCAGGGGGTACCTGATTGGTGTAAAAGCCTCTAACCCTTCAGAGGTGGGCACCAAAGTTTGGCCAGGAGATAAAATGAAAATCTGCTACAATGAAGGCCGTCTGATTTCTGTCAGATGGATCTTTAAGCTCACTGGCTGTTAAAATTTGGTGTACAGTGGGTTACCCCTTACTGTAAGGGAAGAAAGGTATAGTTTAATGTGTGGCCAGTACTAAAGAACGATTGTGTGTTTCCTAGAACATATGAGTAGGCGTTGTGGCTTACAGGACAGCCAAGAGAGGGCAATGAGCAATTCCACTCATACAGCAAACTGGAGGGGGCAGCATTTGGTGCTCAGCAAATACCTGTTGAATGAAGAAAAAAAATAAGAAAGAAAGAGTAAATTCAATACCATAGTCAATATCGGAGGGATTTTTTTGAGATATCAATTTGGTTTTATTTTAATCTGGTATTTTTCTTAGTATTTCAGACTGCTTTATAGGATGAAGCCAGATACATTTCGGGTAATGAAGTGGTGATTAAAAAGTGTCTAAGCAATGGGCTCAGGAATATCCCAGGAGAGAGAGCCAGAGGGCCTATGATAAAGAAAACATGTAGTTTTTTTTTTTTTAAAGACAAGATGACTGCAGAGAATCAGAAAGTAGGATCAGAAGGCAATCTTGAGTAAAACCCTTCCATTTTGACAAATGCAGGGCATAATATAGCCTCTTAAAATTTTGATTTTTAAAAATTAATTAATATTTTTAGAGACAGTCTCACTCCATCAAGGCGATCAAGCCTTGACCTTCTGGGCTCAAGTAAACCTCCCACCTCCACCTCCTGAGTAGCTGGGACTACAGGCATGTGCTACCATGCCGGGCTTTTTTGGGTAATTTTTGTAGAGACAGGGTTTCATCATGTTGCCCAGGCTGATCTCAAACTCCTGGGCTCAAGCCATCCTCCCTCTCAGCCTCCCAAAGTGTTGAGATTACAGGTGTAAGCCACTGCACCCTGCTGAATCTCACTTTTGTATTGGTGATGAGCCAGCTGGCATAAAGACCTATTCTATTTTTTTTTTTTTTTTTTGAGACCGAGTCTCGCTCTATCACCCAGGTTGGAGTGCAATCTCTGCTCAC
Source organism: Nomascus leucogenys (assembly GCF_006542625.1). Taxonomy (NCBI): domain Eukaryota; kingdom Metazoa; phylum Chordata; class Mammalia; order Primates; family Hylobatidae; genus Nomascus; species Nomascus leucogenys. The sequence continues at coordinate 17,962,137 of NC_044393.1, read as the reverse complement.
TGCAACCTCCACCTCCCGGTTTCAAGCAATTTTCCTGCCTCAGCCTCTCGAGTAGCTGGGAGTACAGGTGCCTGCCCCACGCCCTGCTAATTTTTGTAGTTTTAGTAGAGACGGGGTTTCACCATATTGGCCAGGCTGGTCTCGAACTCCTGACCATGTGATCCACCCGCCTTGGCCTCCCAAAGTGCTGGGATTACAGGCGTGAGCCACCGTGCCCGGTCCATAGAGACCTATTCTAAATGCCAACAGCACTCAGATGCAGCCTGAGTTTGCAAAAACACTTTCAGGAATACTTTGCATATCATCTGACACAACCCAGGAGAGAAGAAACCTGGTACTTAAGAGTGGCAGCTTTGGTGATAGAAGTCAGAATAGAGGTTAACTCTGGCGGCATAGACTGGGAAGGAGCTTGAAGGAACTTTCAGGAAGATGGAAATGTTCTATCTTGATCCCACAGTGGTTACGTGGAATATATACACAGGTAAACTTTTATAGAGTCATGTATTTAAAATTGCGCATTTTACTATATGTAAAGTATACATCAATACAAATTTAATTAAAAGAAAAAAATGAAGATTTTGAAATCAAAATGATTTGGGTTCAAATCATGGCTCTGTCCCTTAATTTAGCTATGTGAGTTTGGGTCTTCTTTCATACATTTGATATGTATTGAGTACCTCCTAGGTTTACCATGCTAGACACAAAGGACACAGCAGTGAACAAGAAAGAGATGGTCTGTGCTTTCACAGAGCTTCAACCAAGTCACGGGTACCTGTCTTGACAATAGAGATAGTAACACCTTCCTCATGAGGTCATTGTAAGGATTAAGTGAAATCATGCATGTAAAGTCCCTGGAATATGGTTGATGCTCCAAAACAAACAAATAAACCCAAACATTTTATACAGTGTGAGGAACCTGATGCTTAGGTTAAGTGACCTATCTAAAGCCATACATTTACTAAGAAGTCAAGTCGAAACCAGAACTTAGAACCCAAGTCTTAATTCAAAGTCCTATAATTTTTCAATTACAACCACATTTTCCTGTTATATCTTTCATTTGTGTGAAAGGAAAGCACTTTACATCCTGCGTACTATAGCTAACGTTTATAAAGATCCCTGAATGACACTGAGGTAGAGTTGTCAGATTTAATAAATACAAGTAAAATAAACTAAACATTTTGGGCCAGATATGGCGCCTCACTCATTTAATTCTAGCACTTTGGGAGGCCAAGGCAGGAGAACTGGTTAAGCCCAGGAGTTTGAGGCCAGCCTGAGCAACATAGAGGGACCCCTGACTCTACAAAACATAAAAAAACTAGCTGGGTATGGTGGCATGCACCTGTAGTCCCAGCTACTCAGGAGGCTGAGATGGGAGGATTGCTTGAGCCTGGGAGGTTGGGGCTGCAGTGAGCCATGGTCGCGCAACTGCACTGCAGCCTGAGTGACAGAGTGAGAACCTGTCTCCAAAGAAATAAATAAACAAAAATTACGTTTTTTAAAAAATATGCCCCATGCAATATTTTGGACATATTTATACTAAAAAATTATTCATTGTTTTTCTAAAATTAAAATGTAACTGGATGTCCTATATTTTATCTGGCAACTCTACACTGAAAGAATCATTGAATTTTAAATAGATGTTTCTTCATTAGAAGCGATCTTAGTTTCTAAAAGATTCACGTAAAGAAAAAGACTGAAAAACATTTAGAGGTTGAGGTGCTTGTTTCTTTTATTTTTTTTGTTTTTGAGACAGGGTCTCCGTCTGTCACCCAGGCTGGAGTGCAATGACATGATCAGGGCTCACTGCAGCCTCAACCTCCTGGATGTAGGCAATCCTCCCATCTCAGCCTCTCAAGTAGCTGGGACCACAGGCACACACCACTAGGCCTGGCTAATTTTTGTATTTTTTGTAGAGATGCAGTTTCATCATGTTGCCTAGGCTGGTCTCAAACTCCTGGGCTTAAGTAAGCCTGCCTCCTTGGCCTCCCAACATGTTGGGATTATAGGTGTGAGCCACTGCACCTGGCCTGGCATCTCTTAATTTAATTTTTTAATTATTATTTTTCTGGTTACATATACAGGGACAGAGATTCTGTGATCCAACTTCATCTTGCCATCTTTATCCAGAACTTTCACATTACCTCATTTACTCTACACAGCAACCCTGTGTGATGAAGCTAAATGATTTAAACTTTAAACGTTCCGTAACATTTCAAACATACATAAAATACATACCTTTCTACTCACCACCGTGATTAAACAAATGTAAATGCTTTTGCTAACTTGCTTTAGAAATGAAGCGATATAAAAACAGCTGGCTGGGCGCGGTGGCTCACACCTGTAATCTCAGCAGTTTGGGAGGTCAAGGCAGGTGGATCACCTGAGGTCAGGAGTTCGAGACCAGTCTGGCCAAAACGATGAAACCCTGTCTCTACTAAAAATACAAAAATTAGCTGGGCATGGTGGCGCCTGCCTGTAATCCCAGCTACTCGGGAGGCTGAGTCAGGATAATTGCTTGAACCCGGGAGGTGGAGGTTGCAGTGAGCCGTGATTGTGCCATTGTACTCCAGCCTGGGCAACAAGAGCGAAACTCTGTCTCAAACAAACAAACAAACAACAACAACAAAAAAAACCAGCTAAGATCCTTCTATCACCCTCATCTCTCTCCAGGTAATCACTCCCCTGAAATACATTCCCACGTATATTTTGTACTTTTAATTTTATTTTATTTTTAACAGACAGAGTCTCGCTCTGTTGCTCAGGTAGGAGTTCAGTGGTGCTATTGCTCACTGCAGCCTCAAACTTCTGGGCTCAAGCAATCCTCCTGCCGCAGCCGCCCAAGTAGCTAGGACTACAGGTACACACCACCGTGCCTGGCTAATTTTAAATATTGTTTTTTTGTAGAGACAGGGTCTTGCTATGTTGCCCAGGCTGGCGTCAAACTCCTGGTCACAAGGGATCCTCTCACCTTGACTTCTCAAAGCACTGGAATTACAGGTTATGAGCCCAGTCATAGAGTGCCCAGCCTATAGTTTTTACTTTTATCATAAAAGATATATCCATAAACTGTATAGTATTGTTAATAGTGTTTAGATACAGTTTATGTATCCTTTTATGACTTTTTTTTAACTGTACTAGGTTTTTAAGATTTAAGTGTGTTGAAACATGTAACTAGTTTACTGGTTCTTAAAGTGTAGTCCCTGGACCAGCAGCATCAGCAACATCTGAGAATTTGTTAGAAATGCAAATTTCCACTGAATGAATCAGAAACTCTAGGGGTAGGACCCAGTCATCTGTCCTTTACCAAGCCCTTCTGATGATTTTGATACACCCTGAAGTTTGAGAACTACTGCTCTAATTTATTTATTTGTTGTCCAGTATTATACTGTATGAATCAGCCACAGTTTATGTATCTGTACTAAGGAAGTTAGGTTTTTGTTTTGTTTTGATTTTTGTTATTGTTGTTCTTGTTTTTGGACCGAGTTTCGCTCTGTTGCCCAGGCTGGAGTACAGTGACACGATCTCAGCTGTAATCTCTGCCTCCTGGGTTTAAGTGATTCTCCCACCTCAGCCCCTTGAGTAGCTGGGATTACAGGCACCTGCCACCACGCCAAGCTAATTTTTCTATTTTTAGTGGAGGTGGGGTTTCATCATGTTGGCCAGGCTGGTCTTGAACTCCTGACCTCAAGTGATCTGCCCGCCTTGGCCTCCCGAAGTGCTAGGATTACAGGTGTGAGCCACCGCGCCCAGCCCTGCTTCTTTTCACAAATGGTGCTGCGTTGAACCTGCTAGTGTGTATCTCCTTGGGTACCCATTTCAGAGCTTTCCAGGATACTCATTTAGGAGTGGAACTGCTATCTTTGTAGTAGATCACATTTTAAACTTTACAAGATTTAGCAAGATTACTCGCCAAAGAAGTATTATTTAAAGAAGTATATTCCTGCCAGCAGTGTATAAGTACCATTTGTAAATTTCCTTGCCAACTTTTGATATTTTCAGACTTTATTCATTTATTTATTTTTGACTACGATGATGGCTGTGAATGATATATTTGTGGATTTCATTTTAATTTTCTTGAATTGAGCGATATTCAGCACCTTATCCTATAGCTTTCCAGGTTTCTTTCTTTGTGAATTGCCTGTTCACATTTCTGGCCCATTTTTCTATTAGGTTTACCTATGGTTTTAAAAAATTGGTTCATAGGAGTTCTTTACATATTCTGGATACTGATCTTGTGTCTGGGTTGGGTCTTCTCTCTGTGGTTTGTCATTTTACTTTGTCAATGGTGTCTTGTCATTCAAAAGTTTTAAATTTTAATTGAAATGTTTCAACATTCCCCTTTGTGGTTCATATGTAGTGTCTTGTGTAAGAACGCCTTTCCCAGTGTCATATAGATAGTCTCCTTGGTAAATACTACCATGATGTCAGTTTGGTAGATGAGTCAACTGAGGCACTGAGAGCTTAAATGACATGCTCAGGGTCACAGACCACTGGAGATGAGTGACTTGAGCTCTTGGTCCCTGAATTGCACTGCACTCCACAGTTCCAGAACTTTTTGCTGTCCTATTCTGCTGCTTGTTTCATGAGAACTCTTGTCAGCCTTTTTCCGTAGGTAGAGAGGGTGTGCAGAGCTCAGAAAGGATGCAGGTTTGGTGCAGTTTTTATTTACTCCATAATGAAGCACCCACAATGAAGCACCTGGCTCTAGACTTTAGGATTTTTAAAAAGATTTAAATTATTTCAAACAACTTCAGATTTATAGAAAAGTTTCAAAAAATAGTATAAAGAATTATCGGCCCAGCATACTGGCTTACGTCTGTAATTTCAGCACTTTGGGAGGCCGAGGTGGGTGAATCACTTAAGACCAGGAGTTTGAGATCAGACTGGACAACAAAGTGAGACCCCATCTCTACAAAACAAACAAAAAAATTACCCAGGTGTTGCTTCCGCTTCGCTGTTTTCCTGCACAGGAGGGCCGTAGGCACCCATGGCGCCCAGTCGGAATGGCATGATCTTGATGCCCCACTTTCACAAGGACTGGCAGCGGCGCGTGGCCACGTGGTTCAACCAGCCGACGCGAAAGATCCGCAGACTCAGGGCCTTGCAAGCCAAGGCGCGCCGCATCAGCTCGCATCACGCATCGGGGCCCATCCGGCCCATCGTGCGCTGCACACCCCCACCCCACCCCCACCCCCCCGCCCCCGTGGTTCGGTACCACACGGAGGCGCGCGTCGGCCGCGGCTTCAGCCTGGAGGAGCTCAGGGTGGCCGGTATTCACAAGAAGGTGGCCCAGATCACTGGCATTTCTGTGGATCCGAGGAGGCGGAACAAGTCCATTGCTGTCCCTGCAGGCCAACGTGCAGCTGCTGAAGGAGTACCTCTCCAAACTCATCTTCTTCCTCAGGAAGCCCTCGGCCCCCCAAGAAGGGAGACAGTTCTGCTGAAGAACTGAAACTGGCCACTCAGCTGACAGGACCGGTCATGCCTACCCGCAATGTCTGTAAGAAGGAGAAAGCTCGAATCGTCAGTGAGGAGAAGAATGTCAAAGCCTTCGCTAGTCTCCGCGTGGCCCGTGCCAATGCCCGGCTTTTCAGCATAAGGGGAAAAAGAGCCAAGGAAGCTGCAGAACAGAATGTTGAAAAGAAAAAATAAAGCCCTCTTGGGGACTTGCGATAAGAAAGAAAAAAAAATTACCTAAGTGTAGTGGTGCGTACCTGTAGTCCCAGCTGCTCGGGAGGCTGAGGCAGGAGAATTGCTTGAGCCCAGGAAGTTGAGGCTGGACTGAGCCATGATTGCACCACTGTACTCCAGCCGGGGTGACAGAGTGAGACCCTGTCGAGAGAGAAAAAGAGAGAGAGGGAGAGGGAGAGGGGAAGAGAGAGAGAGAGAGAGAGAGAAAGGGAGAAAAAGAGAGAGAAAAAGAAAGAAAGAAAGAATTTTTGGGCCGGGCGCAGTGGCTCACGCCTGTAATCCCAGCACTTTGGGAGACTGAGGTGGGCGGATCACAAGGTCAGGAGTTCCAGACCAGCCTGGCCAACATAGTGAAACCCTATCTCTACTAAAAAAAAAAAAAAAAAAAATACAAAAACTAGCTGGGTGTGGTGCTGTGTGCCTGTAATCCCAGCTACTCCTGAGGCTGAGGCAGGAGAATTGCTAGAAGCTGGGAGGTGGAGGTTGCACTGAGCCGAGATTTTGCCATTGCACTCTAGCCTGGGCAACAGAGTGAGACTCCGTCTAAAAATAAAGTAAAATAAATAAATAAAAAAAGAATTTTTGGATGACCTTCACACAGATTCCCCAAATGAACATTTCACTGTTTGCTCTATAACTCCCCCTCTACCCGTCTCTTCCTGTTCCCCTCTCTCTGACTCTTGTCTAATCTACAGACTTCATATGCATTTCATAAACGGTCCCAGTAATGTTCTTCAGAGCAAAAGAAACACTGTTTTTTTCCTAGTCCAGAATCCAATCTAGGATACGTGTTGCCTTCAGTTTTCAAGTCTCTTGAGTCTCCTTTAATCTACAACAGTTCTTCAGTCTTTTTTTGTCTCTCATGGCCTTGACATTTTTGAAGAGTACAGGCCATTTATTTTATAGAATGTTCCTCTTTGGGGCTTGTCTGATGTTTATTCATTGTTAAATTCAGGTTATACATCTTTGGCAGGAATGTGCAGAAGTGCCGTTGTGTCCTTCTCAGCCAGTGTTTGTTCTAAACCCTTTTGACTAGAACCCCCCGAAACATTATGTGCATAGATGCATTTTTTTTTTCCAGGCTAAGGGATTAAAGTCTCTTATATACAATTCTCAGAGGGCTCACATGACCTAATAAGAGCCAACATATGGCCGGGTGCGGTGGCTCACACCTGTAATCTAGCACTTTGGGAGGCCGAGGCGGGTGGATCACTTGAGGTCAGGAGTTCAAAGCCAGCCTGGCCAACATGGTGAAACCCTGTCTCTACTAAAAATAGAAAAATTAGCCAGGTGTGTTGGCGTGTGCCTGTAGTCCCAGCTACTCGGGAGGCTGAGGCAGGAGAATCGCTTGAACCCAGGAGGCAGAGGTTGCAGCGAGCTGAGATCGCGCCGTTGCACTCCAGCCTGGGCAACAAGAGTGAAACCCTGTCAAAAAGAAAAAAAAAAAGCCAAGACATTCCACATTTTTCCTTGCAGGTCTTGGTGGAAGTCCTTGGCTAACAGGGCTGTCTGAAAGAGGCTAGGAGACAGGCACCAAGAGTGGGGGAGAAGAGGTTTCTGCATCCTTTACAGGCTCCACGACCTTCGGGGACCTGCCTGTGCTGCCCTAGGGAATTTATCTAGTGTGCCATGCAAACAGATATCCCACTGTCCAGCTTCCTTGGCCCAAGTTTATTGAGGGAATTTACCATTTATGAAGTCTTGGTGGATCAGAACACAAGCTGTGGCATCTGCATGGTCTATGTTCACTTCTTTCTCCACCACTTCCTAGCTGGGCAAACTTTGGCTTTAACCTCCCTGCACCTCACTTCCTTCATCTGTCAAAGGCGTGTAAGAATAGTCAGGAGGTCAGGATGAAGTAAGTTAAGTTAAATGAGGTAGCACGTATCACTCTTAGTATCATGCCTGGCTCATCGTGTGGGCTCATTAGCTCATAGATCTCACCTTCTCTAGGTTCACTTGATGACATCACACTTTGTGTCTTCCTATAGATTTGCTTGTGCTATTTGTTAGACCATTCCTAGAAAGCAGAGGCCCTTGGGTTTTCATGGGCTACTCTGTTGACAGAGGGAATAAATTTCACTGATCATTGAGTGATCATTGAATTCTGGTCCACTAGGACATTGGAGTGGGGGTGGCGGGGACTTTGTTGGGACCATATCAAGTTTCTGGTGAGCCCCAACAGAACTAATAGCTTCTCAAAGCAAGATTCTGTAAAACACAGTGAATCAGAATGGAATTGCACACACTTGACAAGCTCTGTTGTATGTTGATAGAGGTGACTCAGAGAGTTGTTGAAAGACTACCTTAAAGTCCCTCGCAGCCAGTAGAGAGCTTCTTTGGCAGGGTTACCTGGCTTGAAGTCCAGCCTCGGTGGCACCTACCATGTACCATGTCAGTATAGCTCTGTACAACTGTGGTAGTCAGAATAGTGACTCCCTAAAGAGGTCCACGCCCTGATCTCTGGAACCTGTGAATATGTCACCTTACACAGCAACAAGAACTTTGCAGATGTCATTGATCTTGAGATGGGGAGATAGTCCTAGATTACTTAGGTGCACTCAATGTAATCATGAGAGTTCTTATAAGAGGGAAGTAGGAGGCTCAGAATCAGAGAAGATGTGATGACAGAAGCAGAGGAGGGAGGAAGGAAGGAGGCATGGGTCAGAGGAGAGAAAGATGCTACACTGCTGGCTTTGAAGACAGAAGATGGGGCCACAAGCCAAGGAAAGCAGGTGGCTTCTAGAAGCTGGAAAAGGCAAGAAAACACATTCTCCCCCAGATCCCCCAGTCCTTCTGACACGTATTTGACTTTGGACTTTCTTCTCTCCAGAAGACTAAATAAATACGTCTTCTTTTTCTAATTTACCATGGCTTACTTTTTTCCCTTTTAATAATTAAATCTTTAATCCAATTAAAATCAGTTTTGATGCATGTCATGGGTAGGTGTAATTAGATTCTTTCTCCTTTTTAATAATTAAACCTTTAATCCCATTAAAATCAGTTTTTTTTGGTGATTTTTGTTTGTTTGTTTTGTTTTTTGAGACAGAGTCTCTCTCTGTTGCCCAGGCTGGAGTGCAATGGCAAGATCTCAGCTCACTGCAACCTCTGCCTCCCGAGTTCAAGCAATTCTCCTGCCTCAGCCTTCCAAGTAGCTGGGACTACAGGCACACACCACCATACCCGGCTAATTTTTTTTTCTCTTTTAGTAAAGATGAAGTTTCACCATGCCCAGGCTGGTCTTGAACTCCTGAGCTCAGGCAATCTGCCTGGCTTGGCCTCCCAAAGTGTCAGGATTACAGGCGTGAGCCACCGAGCCCAGCCTAAAATCAGTTTTGATGCATGATGCCATAGGTAAGTGTAATTAGATTCTCTCTCTCCTCAAATAATACTGCTTAATCATTTTTGTGTTTCTTATTTACCTCATACATTATTTTCTACGGGAGGATCAAGTTCAAGGATATCAATTGTTTCTATAGCTGTCTCTTTGAGGCATTCTGTACTGTTTCAATTATGTTACTCTAGATGGAACGTATTTAGATATTCTGTTTCCAGAAGCCATGTGAAGTATGCTTATGAAAATATTTAAAGAGAATTATCTTTAACGTAGGTAAGCGAATCTTGTTTGTGCTACTCAAATGACCAGATTAATCTGATTAATGCCCTCCTTCAATTGAAATTCAAAGGATCCATTTTCCAATTTGCCTACAAGTGTTGGGGTATATAAATAGAATGTAATTCTAATAATCATACAGAAAGGTAAAGGAAAATGTCAGTCAGGCAGGTCAGCTGAGTCAGTGGCTCACTGTTTCCTGAAGATTTTTACTCATTGAGTCCAGGGTAGAACTTGAGAATATTTATTTATTTATTTTTTTTAAAAAGCTCTCTCAGGTTGTAAACCACTGGGCTGGTTTACAAATTAAAACTGCAGAGATAAACTACCTAAAAGCCATTTTCCACCTGTCACCAACTTTCAGGGTCCCCCACAAATAACCCAAACTGAGAATGTTAAATCTATCTTATGAGGGTTAGAAGTGGATAACTGGCCAAGTCAGTAGAGACAGAATTTGAAGGATAAGTTTTCCAAATTCAAAACTTAGTGGTGGTAAGTAACCATTTTATCCTTATTCATAGTTTCTGGAAATCAGGGTTTCCAGAGGGGCTTGGTTAGGCAATTTTTCTTCACATAGTCTTAGGGCCTATCCACATGGTCTCTGCACAGGCTTGTGGACAGAGGGCTTCCTCACTTCATGGCGGCCTCAGGGCAGTTGTGCTGCTCACATGAAACTCAGGGCTCTGAGGGAGTGGCTAACAGAACCAGGCAGGAGCTGTATTGCCTTCTGTGACAGTTTCAAGAGTCACATAAGCCTGGCAAGATTCAAGGGAAGGGAGCACAGAACCCCATCTCTCAATGGGAATAATATCAAAGTCCCACTCTGAGATATGGTTGTGGCCATCACTGGGAAATGCAGTCTGCCACAGTGGAGTCATCTGTTGCCCCCACATCCAGTGCACCAGAGCCTTTCTCTCAAATCTTTCTCCAATCTATCCACTTCTCTATGTACTCCTGCCCACCACTAGTCCAAGCCATCATCATCCCTAGCTTGTACCCCTTTGACTGCCTCCAAACCAGGGCCCCATCTTCCACTTTTCTTTCCCTTCAATTCTTTCTCTTCTACAGCTAGAGTGATATTTTTATGAAACAAATTTAATTGCACTCCCCATTGTTCTTAGAATAATAATAAAGCTGCCTTCGAGGCCCTGCAAGATCTGGATACTTTCTGCCTTCCAGACTTATCTTATCCCACTGTGCCCCTTGCTTTCCAATCTGCAACACCATTGGTGTTCTTCAGGTCCTACATCCACCATGTTCTTTCCACCTCAAGGCTTTTGTACCTCCCATTTCCTATGCTTAAAATACTTCCCCAGCCCCTTTCCTACCTCTCCCTGCTCCCTCCTCCCTTTCACCTCTTTAACTCCTACTCGTCCTGAAGAATGAGTCTTTGCAGATATAGTTAATATGGGGTCATACTGCATGGGGGGGAGGCTAATTCAATGCTGGTGCCTTAATAAGAAGAGAGAAATGTAATTGAAATCTTACTCCCCTGCACTCAGAGCAGAGAGGGAGTATGGCATTGTAGCTAGGAGCACAGACTATGGATTCAGACTTCCTGGCTCTAAATCCTGGCTCTACCATTTACTGGCTGTGTGACCTTGGGGACGTACCTAACCTCTCTGTGCCTCAGTTTTTTCCTTTGTAGAACAAGGATGGTAACAGTACCTGTCTCAAAGGATTGCTGTGAATGTTGGTGAGTTAACATAGATCAAACACTTAGAAAAACGCCTGCCACTTAGTGCTAAATAAGCTTGGCTGGTAGTAGTTTGTCATCTTGTTGCATGCTCTTATAGGATGGTGCATTTCTCTTTTCTACCATTTGCTCAATCAGAGGGCAGATAATGGGATGTGAGGAGATGTTTCCTATTGTCTCCTAATCTATGACTTTAGACCCACAGCTGAGGATAAACGGGTGCTAAATATATTATGAACCTTAACCTGGGGTTCATGAACTTGGATGGAAAAAATTTACTCCTTTATTTTCATTGATCTCTAACTTAAATTAAGCATTTCTTTTGATCATGAATGTAGGCAATAAACTACAGTAGTGTTAGCAGGGCCTGCTACATTGTCACCAATAGAAGGCACAGATATTTCTATTTGATATCACACTAGAGTTGCTGATGCAGACGTCTGGAGTTATTGTTTGCACACATCATTACTTTGAAATTATGGAGGTTTTAGGCTTGCCACTAGAGCTTGTTATTTAATCCATTATTAAAGAGGCACATATATACTATATCACATGCTTGTCTTAATATTTTGATGACTATATTTTGATATAACTGGTCTTCTTTATAACTCTATCATATTTTACATTTCTAAAGATTTTTCTGAGAAGAGTTTGTAGGATTCTCCAGATGGCCAGAGAAATCTACAACACAAAGAAAACTAAAGAATCCTGTTTTAAAGAAAGTAGCCAACAACTTGGGTGAAAATCTTTTTTAAGGGCATATTAAGAGGTGAGAGCTTTCTTTGAGTCAGCCATAGTGCTGAGGACTTTATATATATCTTCATTTAATCCCCCAAACACCCTTAGAAGTAGGTATTATTATTTATTCCCATTTTATAGATGAGAAAATTGAGGCTCAGAAGAGTAGGGAAATTATCCAAGGTCACAGAGTAGTATGTTAATGGCAAAGTCGTATAAATCATTTGAGTCGGCCGGGCGCAGTGGCTCATGCCTGTAATCCCAACACTTTGGGAGCCTGGGTGGATCATGAGGTCAGAAGTTCGAGATCATCCTGACCAACATGGTGAAACCTCTTCTCTACTAAAAATACAAAAATTAGCCAGGCATGGTGGTGCGCGCCTGTAATCCCAGCTACTCAGGAGGCTGAGGCAGGAGAATTGCTTGAACCCTGGAGGCGGAGGTTGCAGTCAGCTGAGATCATGCCACTACACTCCAGCCTGGGCGACAGAGCGAGACTCCATCTCAAAAAAAAAAAAAATCCTTTGAGTCTTTGCCACTACCCTGCAAAGTAAGTACCTCATAGTTTCATTTTACAGATGAGGAAACTGAGACTCAAAAAGGTAGAGTCATTTTATTTCTCACTGTTAAGTGATATAGTCAGGATTTAAACCCATTTCTGTGAGACTACTAAGCCCACATGTTCCACTGTACTTGTCAGGGTTAATTACAGGTACCATGGAGATATAGCCTGGGAGAGCTGGTGGTTTATCAGATACCTTTCTATGGCATCCATCAGGATCAGGTAGTTTGGAAAGAAATTATTACTTTTACTGTTTTTGCTGTGGGGTGACAGAACTGTGTGGGGAACGTCTTTATGGATGTGAAATTCATGTCAGCATTTGGAAAACTCCATTAGCCACTATTGTCTAGACTAGGGAGTTAAAAGTAGGAAGCAAGACAAAAGAATACATGGGTAGGAAGTTCTGTGTTGGCTCATGCTGAAACGGAAAGAATCAGTATTTTGAAACCATTAATGATGAACTTGGTAAGGATCAAAGTAGTCTCGTGACCTGTAAATCTAATGAAATGAAAATGAGGTAATGGTATGTTTTATAACTACGGAGGATCTGAGAAGCTGGAAATTATCTCAGCGTGAATACTGTAAGAGAAGAGGGAACAATGGAAGCCATCTAGAAAAGAATCTTTATTCAGCTTTATTTATAGCAGGTATTCGTCTTGTCTTTCAATACAGGGATCACAAAGGAGTTTGTTTCACCTTGCTGGGTGTATGAAAATACAACAGTTGTCACAGTCCCTGCTGCTTCCTTCTATGGAACTTAGCACATACAAAGGAGGGAAAGGTGGAGACCTATGATGAGGGGGATGAATAGCTCAGGCTGGGAGGGGAGATTGGAGGTAAGAGAGACTGAGGAGAAGAAAAGAACTAAGAGAGAGTCTTTCCACCATTGCCCAACCCCCTTTCTCTAATTTTTTACTTAAAAAATTTTTTTTTTACAGAGATGGGATCTCACTATGTTGTCCTTACTGGTCTCAAACTCCTAGGCTCAAGTGATCCTCCCTCCTTGGCTTCCCAAAGTGCTGGGATTACAGGTGTGAGTCACTGCACCTGGCCCCAACCCCTTTTCTCTAGACCTGAGCTATCTAACATAGTAGCTACCAGCTATATGTGGCTCTTTACATTTGATAAAAGTCAATACAGTAAAACCCCCACTTTCTTGGTGGTACTAGCCACATTCCAGATGTTCAACAGGCAATGTAGCTAGTGGTAGCTACCATATTGAATGGCACAAATATACAATGTTTACATCATCACAGAAAATTCTACTGGACAGCACAAATAAACACTCCAATCCACCCAGATGTTTAGGAGTATTTAAAGCCTAGGACAAGGGAAATTCCATGACTGTAACATCCTTGGCCCAAAGGATGACAGAGCATAGAGCCTTTAAAATGGGGCATAAGGGTCCCAGTTTCCTGGGTGACCTTAGTCTAGCTACTTCTATTTTCTAGAACTCAGTTTTCTAATATTAAAGAGTAATACCATTTTATATTAGACATTGTGTGAGAAAATCACATAGTTAACTTAGTCTTTATAATAACCATGTGAGATCTTAGGCTCACTTCGCAGAGAAGAAACTAGAAGTTAAGAATATGCTCAAGGACACACAGTCAGTAGCAGAGTCGGATTTTGGGCCAGGCCCATGACTTCAGAAATTACACTTTTACTCATCGAGTGATGCTGCCTCCTGCTGCTAGTTCCTCATTTGTAAATCAAAGTGCCTTTGCTGTATTCTCCCAGAAACAGAAACTGAGACAAAGATTTGAGTGCAAGTAGCAAGTAGTTTATTTGAGAGGTGACTCCGGGAAGCACTGCTGGGGTAATGGGGAACTGAGACAGAGAGGAGAAGGAAGCCATTACAGGGTGGGTGAATGAGCAGGTTACACGGGGGGCAACTGTGGCTTCACTTTGACTAGACAGACAGTGTAGAACACATGCCTTTTGGTTATCCCAGTTGAGGGGCAAGGGAGCTGGGGCATTGATCCACCAACTCCTCATCTGTCATTGGTAGAAGGCTGCATTACTTCCAGCCCTTCTGGCCTGCCCTCTGAAGGGCTAAACATGCTCTTGTGGCCAAAAAAGGCTCTGGGGCAGAAGGTCACAGGTGCTTGAGATAGGGGACAAGAAGAGTGGGAGCAGTGAATATGGAAGGCCTGAGGGTGGAGTGCCAACAAGGTGCTACATGGGGATTGGATTAAGTCCTCTTTCTGCTCTAACCAATTAGTGGCTAGTGGTGCTAGTACTAGGTATTATTAAGTATTTTTACATCATAAAACCTGAAAGCATAATGACTACAATCTACCAGAGCAGGGATCCCCAACAGCCGGGCCGTGGACCGGTACCAGTCTGTGGCCTGTTAGGAACTGGGCACCCAGCAGGAGGTGAGCGGCTGGCTAGCGAGCATTACAGGCTGAGCTCTGCCTCCTGTCAGATCAGTGATGGCATTAGATTTTCATGAGACTGCGAACTCTATAGTGAACCGCACAGGCGAGGGATCTAGGTTGCGTGCTTTTTATGAGAATCTAATGCCTGATGATCTGAGGTGGAACTGTTTTATCCAAAACCAGGAACCATCCTTCCCAACCCCTCTGTCCATGGAAATATTGTCTTCCACAAAACTGGTCCCTGGTGCCAAAAAGGTTGGGGACTGCTGTACCAGAGCCTATCTGTAGAGGAGAGCCTGGAGATACAATTAGACATCTGAGCTGATTTTCAACACGGATGACAGAATAAAGGGTTAATATTCAGGGCTGGGATTTTGTCTAGTTCAATACTATAACCCCAACACGTGACCTAGTAAGTGCTCAATGCATATTAGTTGAGTGACTACATGATTGAATAAAGTTAATATGAAACAGATAATTTAATAGAAAATGGACAAAGGATATATACAATTAGTTCACAGAGGAGGAGATCCAAATGGCTGATAAACATTTGATAGGATCCTCAACTTCCCTAATAATTGAGGAAATGTAAATAAATGCAGCAAAGAGATCTCTCTCTTCACCATCAAATGGTCAAATATTAAAATGAATGATAACATTTAGTACTGGGGTGAAGGCAGAGTAAAGGTCCCTTCAAACATATGAATTTCTCAAGGTTTTTGGAAAGTATCTTTAAAATATCTGTCAACATTTACAATATAAATACCCACAAATTCCTTCTAGAAATCTATTGTATAGAAATAAAAACACACGTGCCTAACCATATGCGTAAAAACATTGTTGCAGCCTGCTTTGCAGTAGAGAGAACCTGGATGCAACCTGAATGTACATCAAGAGGAAAATGGTTAAATTGGTTGTGACAAGTCCACACCATGGAATCTTACACAATTATTTTAAAGAAAGAATGTGTACGATCTGTATCTACTAACCTGGAATTATTTCCATGATATATTATTAAGTGACAAAAATGATTGCAAAAAAGATAGAGATTCCTTTTATTATTAAATGAACAAATATACTCGTAAATGTGTAGACAGATATCTATCAGGCTATTATGGGGAGAGAGGTGTAAAGATACATAAAAAAAAATACATGCCAAGGCGGGAGGGTTACTTGAGTCCAAGGGTTTCAGGCTGCAGTGAGTTATGATAGTGCTACTGTACTGCAGCCTGGGTGACAGAGTGAGACCCTGTCTCCAAAAAAAAATAGGAAAAGAAAAGAGAAAAACATAGGAGTTTACAAAGGTGGAAATAATATACATGGTCTAATATTATACGAAAATGTAAAATAGATAATCTATTTATGATATCCCTTGGAAAGAAAAATCTGAAGGTCCCTATAGGCAAGGATTAAAAGGTGGCACATACAAATGTACAAACCAAAATGCTGATTTGATTATGAGATGGGACCATGGATTTTTTGGTCTGTAATAAAGCGCCTGTTTCATATTTATCTTGAGTGGGAAAGTCTCAATTACTCACTGGGCTGTGGCTGCATGAAAAGATACAGAATTGTATCTCTTGATCCTGATTCCTGAAGTGCTTTTTTCTTTTCCTCAGCTAATTCACTGGGAAGAAGTTGCCTTGTAATGGGTCTTTCTTCAGGGTCTGGCATTTTTAAGGCAATCAGAATTTTGAGGATGTTTTCCCTGCATTATTGGGCCAAAAACTATCTGCCCTCTCTGGTTCTTACGTTTGGTGTGTGCCCAAATTTAGGAAGAGCTAGGGGAAGAGAAAAATGTCATCCTGCATAGAAAACAACAAGTTGTGCCGAGTGTTCTGAGGGAACATTGCAGGGCAGATGGATTGTTCTGGATGTTCAGCATGTGTACCCTTCTTACTTGAGGGGAAGGAGGGCAGGAGGCTTGACAAGGAAGCCAAGGAGGCACAGAATGTGGGTTGTAAGCCAAGTGTGGCCACTCTGATTCCTTTCCCAAGACTTTGAACCTTGAGGGAGTGATGCTCAAGTTCAGGGGCAGTTACAGATTGTGTTCATTATCTATTGCTGGGTAAGAGGTTGACCTGAAACTTAGTGGCTTGAAACAAGAAAGCATCTATTATCTCACAGTTTCTGTGGGTCAGGAATCCACAAGCAACTTAGCTGGGTGGTTCTGATTAGATCACCACTGGGATCAATGTGTCAGCTGGGGCTGAAGTCATATGAGGCTTGACTGCTGTGGGAAGGTCCACTTCCACTTCCGCTTCCACTTCCACTTCCTATGTGGCTGAGGGCTGGAAGCTTTGAATCCTTGCCATGTGGACTTCTCCATAGACTGCCTGAGTGCTGAGTGTCCTCATGACATGGCAGACAGCTGCTTCCCCAGAGGGCCTGGAGACAGCGTGGGGGATGGGTGAGAGGGGAGAGAGAGAGAGAGAGAGGAGAGAAGAGAGAGAAAGAAGAGAGAAAGAAGAGAGACAGAAGAAAGAGAAAGAAAGGAGAGAGAGAAGAGAAGGAGAGAGAAAGAAGAGAGAGAGAAATAGGAGAGAGAGAAAGGAGAAGGAGAGAAGAGAGGAGAGAGAGAAGAGAGAGAAAGAAGAGAGAAAGAAAAGAGAGAAGAGAAAGGAGAGAGAGAAAGTAGGAGAGAGAGGGAGAAGAGAGAGAAAGAAGACAAAGGAGAGAGAGGAGAAGAGAAAGAGAAGAGAGAGAGGAGAGAGAGAGAGAAGGGAGAAAGAAGAGAGAGAAGAGAGAAAAAGAAGAGTGAGAGAGTGCACACATAAGATGGAAGCCTCAGTCCTTTAATTTTTATTTAATTTTTTTTGTAGAGATGAATTATTGCTATGTTGCTCAGCTGGTCTAGAACTCCCTGCTTTAAGTGATCTTTTCTTCCTTGACCTCCCAAAGTGTTGAAATTACAGGCATGAGCCACTGCACCTGACCTCAGTGGGTTTGTAACCTAATCTTGATGTGACCTACACTCACTTCTGCTGGTTTCTGTTGGTCACACAGACCAACCCTGGTACAACAAGGAAGGGGACTACATAAGGGTGTGAAGACCAGGAGGTAGGGATTGTTGAGGGCTGTCTTGGAGGTAGGCTGGCACAGAGATGGTTTGTAGAACTTTTCTGTGGCAGAGTCTCATCTATTCCCTGCCTTCTGTGGTTTTGCCTGGGTTCCTCCCTTGAGCCTTCCTGTCGGCTCTCTGGGCTGCCCAACACCCTTTCAATAGTGTCCTCTTTTATTTAAGTTCACCGCTGCGTCTTCTCTTGTTTGCAAGGACAGCTCTGATTAGAACAGGTGCCACAAGAGAGGCCAGTGGCGGGGGAGGTGGGTGGGTAGTGGAGGAAACTCATTTTAGATAAGATGGTCAGGGAAGGCCTTTCTGAGGAGGCGCCACTTGCCCTGAGACATGAATGGTGAGGAAGAGTCAGCAGATGAAGGGTGGGAGGAGGGGCGTTTTAGACAGAGGGGGCAGCATAGCCAAAGCTCTGCGGTGGGAACTGAGGTTGCCAATGGCCAGGTCATGCAGCCTCTTGAGGTCATAGTAAAAGCTTGGATCCTTTCCCCTGCAACCAAAGCATCTCTTCTTCCAAACATCAGAGTCTGGGAAGGCTGAGGACTAGGCTCCAGGCCTCCTTGTGTGGGGATCAGATCAGCCGAGTAAGTGGCTTTAACTAGATAAGGATCAAGACATTCTCTGCTTTGTTCTCCCATATGTTTTGCTGGCTCTAGGGTTTTCCAAATTTCTGCTTGGGTTCTTTTCTGAGTTTCTTAATTCCCTTTGATAAATTCCCACCTGATACTGGTGAGCTAAAGGGAAAGCTTTTTGTCCATGGTTAGGCCTGGGAATCCCAGCTAGAGAGCCCTGTCATCTTATGGAGATGGGCTGCTACCCAGGACGGTGTGGGAATGGGCAGGTGGGTCTGAGGGATCCCTTCAGCCTCATTACTCTATAGTTCTGCGTTTATTCAACAAATACCAGTTCAGCATCTGGCAGGGGTTCAGACTCTGTGTGGGTGTTAGGTTAAAAAGATAAAGGAGGCACTGTTCCTCCTCTCCACAGTTCAAGTTAGAAGTGAGGGATGGCCTGATCCAAAGGCGACTGAGTGCAAATTCCTTGTTCCTTAGGAATCAGCAACATGGCTGGCCCACAGCCAAAGCCAACAGGTCCTCTGTACCATGTATTCTAGGGAGCCAGATAGTTTCCCTCCAGGTTTACTAAAGGAGGTAGAACTCGCCCTACACCCACAGCCAAAAATCCCAATTTCCTCTTCCTTGTCCATAGAGCAATCTTGGGGAGGAAGGAGGACCTTGGTTTTACTGAGTAGTCAGGTGTTTATAGCAGAAGGCAATTTCCTCCCTCCCTGTTAAAGGTGGGGTGGCGGAAATTCAAAGGAAGTCCTTCATGGAGACTGAGAAGTGACTGCAAGCATGGGGTGCTGGGATGCTGTTCCCTGATGGGTGGTGGACTGTGGGCAGTGGACTGTGCCTATCTGAGCAGGGGAGAGGAGAGGTGAGAAGAGGGGCATTGTGGTGTAGCTGACTGGATGCGTGAGCTTCTCTAGGTCAAGTGGACATTGCAGTAATTAGCCTGGCTGGAGCACTTTTCTGGTCGCCTACTCAAGCAGGTTGACTGCTGGGCAAGAGGGTCAGGACAGTGGTAGGCCCCAGGTGGTGGGGTGAGGTAGGAGAGGTCAAGCCTGGGCTGGATGACCCTGTCAGAGAATTGTGCAGTGGAGAAGCCGCTAAGGAACTTACTCATTTGCCCATGAGAAACCATATATGGACACGGGGTTGGGGTGGGGGTGGTAGGGTATGTCTCCCAATCAGACCATCCCCCCACCTCCACCAAGTCCTTTTCCTCCTAGCAGGCAGAGTCCTGGCTCAAGTTAACTCTTGAATGAGTAAGAGAGAAGATAAATGAGATTTAAATTGAGTTTGAGAATAAAGCTCTAAAGGATGGAGGTTTAACAACAGAAAGTGATCCAAAAGTAATGCAATCTGCCCAAAATGTCATTAAGGGATGGAAAAGGGAGATTCAATACAGCATGGCTGAAGGCAGAGATTAGGGGAGAAAATCTTCATTATTATGCCCCACGGAGTTGAATCGCCTCAATACGCTGGCTCCACAAGTAAACAGAATAATTGAAATACAGTGTGGTCGGGCTAGAGTCTTGCTTGGGTAAAGCTGCCCCAGGTTTTGAGAGAGCACAGGGGGACAGATTGATTGTTAGAGATTTCCAGAGGAGGGTCGCCTGAGATGGACCTTGAAGGGTGAGAAAGAGTTGGCCAGGTGAAAGGAGAGTGGCACTGGGAAGGGAGCTCTCCAGGCAGAGGTGACAGCACGGGACATCTGGGGAGTGGGGCTGGAGCATGAAGGGGAAGGCAGGAAGGATGCTTAGAGATGTACACCAGGAGGCCCATGGCCTTGCAGCTCTGCAAGCTTAAGGGGTGAGGGTCCTGGAGAGCCACTTTAAACCTTGCAGCAACACAATTGGATTTGCATATTAGACAGAACACTCTGGATGCCAGATTCTGGCAGCGCTGTGGACACTGGACCTCTAGGCATGCTCCTCACCCATTCACCTGGCACTGTGAACCCACCTCCCTACAAAGGCCATTTCATCTCTGTGTTTCCAAAATCCTGGCTCCCTACTCTTTTGAATGTCCTTTGCTCCATTACTATTACAGAACCCTTCATTGTTCCCTTTTTGATTGGCCTCCGAATATTGCCACTTTCCCTTAAATCATCTTCTCGCTTTCCTCCTCCAGCACACTCTTCTCAGCTCAACAAGATTCTGGGCCTTCTCTGGGCCTGTGCCCGCCAGCACATGCCTCCTCAGGATATGTATGTACTAAAATATCTTCCCTTTATCTTATCTGGTCTTCACCCCATGGGGCAACCCGAAGGCTAACATTTATTCCTTCACACATTAATTTAAGCTGCTTTAATTGCTGCTATGATATGTTTTATATAATATAATTAATGTTTTAATTCTGTGTACTTGCTTCCCCAGGCAGTTTTGTGAAAGGCCCAATTTTGGAATCAAGCAAATAAAGAATAAGTAATGGCTGAAATCATTATAGTAACACCCCTCTCTCAAAGGATTTAAAACCGTGCTTGTTTTTTTCAAAGTATGTTGAAAAGGGAAAAGATATTTTAATCTTCTCTTCATCCTGGGCATGTTTGGGTGGCTTTAATGAAGTTCCCTGGACCCTGATTTCAAGAGTTTCTGGCCTTTTGGTATCTGACCACCATTCTCAAGAGGCCACTGCAGCTTCAGGTCTGTGTTGAGATTACCAGCTTCGCACCCCCTGCCACCAACTCTTTTTCATGGAGGCTGTACTTAGGATGAGAAGTTGCTGAACCCACTCATTCATTTATTCATTTATTCATTCATTCAGCACCCATATATTGGTGTCCTATTATGTACCTAGGACTGGGATAGATCCAGTCCTGCCCTCAGGGAGCTCACAGTCAAATGGGACCAGGCAGAAGGAGTTATGGTCTGGCATGCTAAATGCTGTGGCAACACGGGGGAGGAGGCAGGGTGGGAGAGAGTACCTACCTCTGTCTCAGGGAGTTGGGGAAGGTATAAGCGCAAGCAACATTTAAACTGTTTAAGAAAGGAGAAGGAAAGGAAGGAAACATCAAGAGCAATGAGATAAACTGTAAGGAAAAAAGATTGTGTGTCTGGGAAGTGGGGAGAGGCTGAAGCCAGTGTGCATGGGAGGACATGGCAGGAAGTGGGCATAGAAAGAGAGGTTGGGGCTGAGTGAGGAAGGGTGTGCTCTGCCAGGATAAGGAATTTGGATCATCCTGAGGGTGCAGGGAAACCCAAAGAGGTTTTTATGCAGGAAAGTGTCCCAGTCGATCAGATCTGGAGTTTATCAAGAGAATCGCAGCAGTGTAAAGAGTTGCCTGGCACATAGTAGGTGCTCAATAAATCCTGTGGCATGAGGGAGGCTGTTGGGACAGTCCAGATGAAAGATGGCAGCCTCTGAATTAGGACAGTGGCAGAGGTGACAGAAAATAAGGGATGGATCCTAGAGGCAGAATCCACAAGACTTGCAAATGTGCCCTTAACAGCAGAAGCCACGAGAATGGGATTAGAAACGTCCTCCTCTTCCATCCTCCCTGATCTGTGAGGTCTGGCCTCTTGGCCTGTTCCAGAAATTGAGAGATTGGAGGGTCATCACCTCAACAGTTGTCTAGTTCAAGCTCCTACGTTTTCCTTGGAGAAAAATTTAGGCCTAAGGGAACACAGTCCTTCAGAGGCAGAGGCTGCACCAGAACCCAGGTGTTCCATGCTGCAAAGCAGAATGTTAACACTGGTTCACGAACATCTTGAGGGTTGGGTGCTGTGGCTCATGCCTGTAATCTCAGCACTTTGGGAGGCCAAGGCAGGCAGATCACCTGAGGTCGGGAGTTTGAGACCAGCCTGGCCAACGTGGAGAAACCCCGTCTCTACTAAAAATACAAAAATTAGCTGGGCGTGGTGGCGCCAGCCTGTAATCCCAGCTACTCGGGAGGCTGAGGCAGGAGAATTGCTTCAATCCAGGAGGCGGAGGTTGCAGTGAGCCGAGATCACGCCACTGCACTCCAGCCTGGGCGACAGAGCGAGACTCCGCCAAAAAAAAAAAAAAAAAAAAAACCCAAAAACCAAAAACCAAAAGCCAAACAAACAAAACACCCAAAAAACAAAACAAAACAAAAAACAAAAAAACAAAAGAACGTCTTCAGATTTCATGAACCCAGGAAATGTAGGCACAAGTGTGTGTGCTTCTGCAAAATGAGAGGGTCCCGAGTTTCCTAACACTCTTAAAGTGTTTTATGATGCCACAAAAGGCTGGCCCACTCTCTCTTTTTTTTTTTTTTTTTTTTTTGAGATGGGGTTTTGCACTGACGCCCAGGCTGAAGTGCAGTGATGTAATCATTGCAATCATGGCTCACTGCAACCTTGACCTCTTGGGCTCAAGCAATCCTCTTGCCTCAGCCTCCTGAGTAGCTGGGACTACAGGTGTTTGCCACCATGCCTGACTAACTTTTAAAACTTTTTTTTTTTTTTTTTTTTTTTTGTTGTAGAGATGGGGATCTTGCCATGTTGCCAGGCTGGTCTTGAACTCCTGGCCTCAAGCAATCTCCCTTTTTGGCCTTCCAAAGTGTTAGATTACAGGCATAAGCCACCGCACTTGGCCCCCACCTTTATTTTTATTTTTATTTATTATTTATTATTATTTTTAAGACGGAGTCTTGCTCTGCCTTCCAGGCTGGAGTGCAGTGGCACGATCTCGGCTCATTGCAATCTCTGCCTCCCCGGTTCAAGCGATTCTCCTGCCTCAGCCTACCGAGTAGCTGGGATTACAGGCGAACGCCACTACATCCGGTTAATTTTTGTATTTTTAGTAGAGACGGGGTTTCACTATGTTGGCCAGGTTGGTCTCGAACTCCTGATCTCAAGTGATCTGCCCGCCTCGGCCTCCTAAAGTACTGGATTACAGGCGTGAGCCACCGCGCCCGGCCCCACTCTTAATAAATGCCTGTCTCCAGGTGCTGGGTGGGAGGTGGGATGGAATGGAATGAGGTGAGGACGCATGGATGCATGGATGAATGGATGGAAAGTTGAGACGACGCGCCCACACGAGGGAATTTCCTTTGAAAGAGAGTGAAATTCTGAGTTGGGAAACTCTTTTCCTTGAAACGCCTCCCCATACCCCAGCTGTGGCCTTCCCGTTTTCTGCGTGGTGGTGTCGGGGGAACTTCCTCAGGCCTCTCCGCAGTGGAGCCTCTTTCGGTTCTGCCAGGATACCTAGAGGCAGCGGAGAGGCGGGCAGGGAGGGGAAAACCGTGAGGGTCCCTGTGGCAGGCCCCAGCACCCATGGGATCTCTCTCCGCTCGCAGGAAGCAGGCTAGCTCCTAGCCTGCCTCGGCTTGGCCTTTGTGGGACCTGGGGGCAGAGAAGAAGGGCTGTCTCTGGGACCATGCCTCCTCCCCTACCCAGCAAGATGCGTCCCTAAACTCCCGGGGGAATTAGACTTTTGGGAATGTTCTGGGGAAATCCCTGCGCGGTGAATTGCTGGGGGCTCCGCCCCCCGATAGGTGGACCGCGATTGGTCTTTGAAGACCCCGCCCCTTTCATGGGCGGAGGCAAGGCTGGGGCAGGGGAGTCAGCAGAGGCCTCGCTCGGGCGCCCAGTGGTCCTGCCGCCTGGTCTCACCTCGCCATGGTTCGTCTGCCTCTGCAGTGCGTCCTCTGGGGCTGCTTGCTGACCGCTGTGAGTTGTTTTTGCCCCGACCCGACGGGAGTTGGGAGTGGGGAATGAGAAGGAAAGGGAAGGAAGACTTCGGGGAAGAGGCCTTCCTGGCTGATTTTTGTGGGGGCAGGAGGGTGGGTGGGAGCTGGGCAAGGTGCCCCCGCTCCTGGCTGAATGGGGTGGGCTGCTTCTCTCTTCTCCCGGGCTGGGGTCCCGGGAGCGGCCTACAGGGGCCGCTCAGGGAAGGCACTGGCTGCACAAGCGTGCCTAGACGACCTGGACAGGTTTAGGGAGCCTCAGAGGCTGGCCACACGGAGACTGGTAGGGGGTTCAGAGGGCGGGAAGCGAGGCAGACCAAGGGAAGGGGCGGGTCTGGCCCGTTTCCTGTCCCCTTCTTATTGTGGACAGATGCCAGCCTCCGTAAGTGGTTATCATCTCCTTGCCAGCTGGGGCTGCCTTCTTCCAGGGCATCTTGTGGGAACAAGAGATGGGTGCAGAGACCCAGGTACTTTTGTGAGAAGGCAAGGAGCTTTTAACATCGCCCTCTGCCCCGAACCCTATCTTGGGTGTTCCAACCTAGAAGGAATCCCCAGGGCTGTGCCTTTCTGTCCTGAATTTAAGATGACATAGGAGACCCCTGGGGGAAATGAACAGTTTATGGGACCCAATAAAGGGTTAGGAGACCAGAGTTCTGGTTGGCTCTGACCAGAGCTGGTGGTCAGAGGGCTGGAGAAACCAGGGGTTTCTCCAGGCACCAGAAGGGCTCAGAGTCAACCAGGCATATCTCCGGGATTTTCAGAAGCCTACACTTGACTCACTTTTTGTTTAAATATATTTTTGTAGTTCCTCATTCTGGAGGCTGGGAATCCCCCAAGTACCTGGCTCCTTCATCCCAGCCCCTCTGGCCTCCCCCTACTTTCCAGGGCTGTAGATTCCAGCCTGGGCAGGAATGACCCATGGTATCAAGGAAAGCAAGGGAAGCAGCAAGGGAAGAGAGGGAGTGGGGAGGCTGCTTTGGTCCCAGAGCTTTCACTTTCACCTGAAGCAATGGCTCTTAGGGAGCAGGGAGGCATGGGGAGGGTGGAGCTGGAAAGAGGTAAAGGGGGGCCCTTGTGGTAGGAGTGGAGAAAGAGCCAGAGGAGGTGGGGTGAAGGGTGTGATCCAGGCTTCTCAAGAGCAGAGTTTGCCCTCATAACTCCCAACTTTGGCTCCAGGTAGAGGCTGGGCTGTGACAACAATGTCAGAAGCTATCTACTGAGGGCTTCTTGTGTGTCAGGCTCTGAGCCAAACACTGCGTGTTTTCTTTGATTTCTCACAACTCCCCCATTATACAGATGGGCAAATTGAGGCTCAGAAAGGGGGATTGTCTTGCCAAAGGTCTCATAGCTAGCTAATGGAAGAACCTGGCTGTGAATCTACATCTGCCTGATTCCTGAGCCTGCCTCTCAGATAGTGAGAGTCTCGAAGCTCTGGTCCTGAGCTGTTTTGTGGCAGAAGGACCAGAACTATGGGGAGTGAGAACTGGGGATTGACAGACTTTTAGAGGAGGGTTTTATTTCTCATGTGTTTGAAGATGGTATCAAGGACTTTCCTATCTTTGGGGTTGTGGGAGCTCCACATTCACAGGATGGTGTCTTGTGATGAGCTGGTGGGGGGCAGTAGCCTTTTCTACTTCCTTTCCTATTTTGGGTAAGACACATTTCTGTAAGTAATTTGCTGAGATACCCAGGTTGAATGAGAGCCACCAGTTAGGTAGGATTTTGGACAGCCAGCCAGGTAGCCGGGGTGCTGGCCATATATCATGCAAGCAGATACAAATGAATGATGATTAAAATTGCCATTTAATGAGCACCTACTATGTTCCCGACACTATGCTAGGCCATATACATGTATGCTTTCTTATCTTCACAATCCAACCTGCAGGGCAGGCGTTATTACTCCCATTTTAGAGATAGGGAAACTGAGGCTAAGAGAAGCAAAATAACTGGTAAGTGTTACACAGTCAGGACTGGAGTCTAAAGCTGTCTGACTCTCAAACTTGTGTTCTTTTACCTGGCTGTTCCCAAAGTGTGGGACGATTTTAAGGAGCACATGGACATAGAATTAAACATACACTCACTTTACAGTTCCTTTAAAAATCTTTCTCATTTTTTCAAAGAGGAAGTCTCTGGAGCTAGAATAGAGTTAATGCCTCTCAAAGGCTTGCTAATCCTCCTTTTAAAACAAAAATCAAGAGCAGGCTTGGGGTGGAGGGCCTTCAGCAAGCAAAGCAACCAGCTGGGTTTTAATAACCTTGTTTTGTTTCCCCAGAATTTATTTTTAGGGTTACCTTTTATTTCTGAGAAGTGATACTGGTTCTTGTCTCTTGGCAATGATGTGAGGTTTACATTTAAAGTAAATGTACTGGCCAGGCATGTGGCTCACGCCTGTAATCCCAGCACTTTGGGAGGCCAAGGCGGTCAGATCACTTGAGGTCAGGAGTTTGAGATCAGCCTGGCCAACATGGTGAAACCGTGTCTCTACTAAAAATACATAAATTAGCCGGGCATAGTGGTGCACACCTGTAATCCCAGCTACTCAGGAGGCTGAGGCCGGAGAATTGCTTGAACCCAGGAGGTGGAGGTTGCAGTGGGCTGAGATGATGCCACTGCACTCCAGCCTGGGTGATGGAGCAAGACCCTGTCTCAAAAAATAAAATAAAATAAAATAAAAGTATTGAAATTAACAATAAGTAATTAATAGCATGGGTGGTACCTGGATGTAGTAAAATGGTGAAGATGAAACACAAGTTGATGGAGAGAGGGAGGGAGCATTGAGACCTGAGTTCTCATTCGGACTCTTGTCACTGTGAGACTCTGGGCAAGTGACCCTCCTCTTTGGTGCTCAGTCTCAACTATCTGTAAAATGAAAGTGTGAGTTTACCCTTCCAACTTTACATTCTAGCATTTTATGAGGGAAGGGCTGGATGAACAGATGATGAGGAGTTGGAGGAAGAAAACATGATGGGTTTTGGAAAGGAGCAGGAAGGGAAGCAGAAGAATAGGAGGAAGAGGCCAAGTGCTAAACATAGCCCCAAACAGCACTGGGGCCAGCTGAAGTCAGCCTGCTTCAGGACTCCAGGGGAGCTGCTGGAGTCCCCATATCCTATGGGATTTTTGGGAAGAGGAATGACTCAGGCATCAAGCCCCAAGGAATTCTGTTCAGATCAGAGAATATTGTGTTTCTAGTACCATTGCTTTGTAAAAATACCAGAATGATTCTCTGGGTGCGATTATAATCAGCTCAGTTGGCAATTTACTTGAAAACAAACACGCCAAATATCATGCAGGTTCCACTTTCTGTTTTGACTTGCACTTCAGTTTGCAGCATCTGTCCTGGATGACTTTTACCTGTCTTTTTTTTTTTTTTTTTTTTTTTTTTGAGACAGAGTCTGTTCTGTCCCCCAGGCTGGGGGACATCTCGGCTTACTGCAAGCTCCGCCTCCTGGGTCCACGCCATTCTCCTGCCTCAGCCTCCTGAGTAGCTGGGACTACAGGCGCCCGCCACCACGCCCTGCTAATTTTTTTGTATTTTTAGTAGAGACAGGGTTTCACTATGTTGGCCAGGATGGTCTCGAACTCCTGACCTCATGATCTGCCCACCTTGGCCTCCCAAAGTGCTAGGATTATAGGGATGAGCCACCGCGTCTGGCCGACTTTTACCTTTCTGCTGAGGAAGTTACAGCGGAGATTTCAAGATCCCTTCAAATTGCACAATTCTGTTTTTAGGTCCATCCAGAACCACCCACTGCGTGCAGAGAAAAACAGTACCTAATAAACAGTCAGTGCTGTTCTTTGTGCCAGCCAGGTGAGATGCCAACCCTCTAGCCCTATCATGGAGTCCCCCTTTGCTTTGATGGCAGACGCAGACCCCATATGGTAACTGTAAACTCAAATCTGAGACGACCCACTTCCCAGCCCTGCTTCACTGTCAGAATGTTCTGGTTCCCTCTCTACCAGGTAAACCTCTGTCTACCCTGAGCTAGGAATCCCAGCTTCCCCATCTTCCTCGCCTGACTATGAAGGGTCCAAGACTTTCATCTTTGAATCCCCTACCCTAAAGCCTGGCCTGATCATTGTGCAGTTAGTGTCTGACTCATGGAGTTGGCCAGAGCCCTCCCTCATATCTTGATGTTTTCCAGGACAGAAACTGGTGAGTGACTGCACAGAGTTCGCCGAAACGGAATGCCTTCCTTGTGGTGAAAGCGAATTCCTAGACACCTGGAACAGAGAGACACGCTGCCACCAGCACAAATACTGTGACCCCAGTGCGTTGCCTGTTGGGAAAGGGACGC
This sequence comes from Nomascus leucogenys, assembly GCF_006542625.1. Classification (NCBI taxonomy): domain Eukaryota; kingdom Metazoa; phylum Chordata; class Mammalia; order Primates; family Hylobatidae; genus Nomascus; species Nomascus leucogenys. The sequence goes on along the minus strand of NC_044393.1, from coordinate 17,933,869 downwards.
TTGGGAGCCGGGCTGATATTCCCGACAATGCAGCCATTCTAATTTTATGTAGCCAGGGTCTGTTCTGATTAGTTGGAGTCCGGGCTGTACTGGTCATTAAATGATTTGATTGCCATCTCTACTTGGAAGAGGGTCTGAGGAAGAAAGAGCAGGCAATGTGGGGAGTGAGGCTCAGAGCATGGCCCAGCAGGGGGTTCCCATCCTTCCTGCCCTTCTCTTCTCAGACCTAGGGCTTCAGGTCCAGCAGAAGGGCACCTCAGAAACGGACACCATCTGCACCTGTGAAGAAGGCCGGCACTGTACGAGTGAGGCCTGTGAGAGCTGTGTCCTGCACCGCTCATGCTCGCCCGGCTTTGGAGTCAAGCAGATTGGTAAGTGGCTCATCTGGGAATCAGTTTTGGAGGGGGACAGAAGAGCTTAGGGCCCAAGGTGAGGGGCTGGGCAGTGGGCACTTAGCCCCAGAGGCAGAGGAAGCAGAGGCTCCAACCTATGTCGGTATCCCCGCTGGCATGAGCTGCAGACTGGACCTTGTTCATTCTGCCTTCTGCCATGGGGATCTGCCTTTGAAGGGCAATGGGAGAAGTCCTGGGGACTGCAGTTGGGGGCAGTACCACATCGGGGGAAGAGTGCTCAAGGCAGGAGCTCTTCCTGTCCTGCCTGGCCACTGGCTGCCTTGTGAGCCGGACAGGTGGTCCACTGTGATGGTTAATGTCCCCCTCCCCACCCACTCCCAGCTACAGGGGTTTCTGATACCATCTGCGAGCCCTGCCCAGTCGGCTTCTTCTCCAGTGTGTCATCTGCTTTTGAAAAATGTCACCCTTGGACAAGGTATAAGCACTCATCCCTTGTGTTTCCTGCTCTAAGAGTGGCATGGAGCTGCCTCCATTCTCTCCAGCCACCTGTCCTGTCCCTGCTCCCAGAGGTCTACACACACTCATGTACTTGTGAAGCATCTGCAGAGTGGCCTCATGGCCAGCCAGACAGGCATGTTTCCACATTTTTCTTGCCTCTCTCTTTGAGGTAATAGACACTGTTGATCTCTTGCTTCATGAGAGCCTCCTATCTTCGGGATATTGGGACACTTATCTTAGCTTTCCTTCTGTCCCTCCTGCTTCTCCTCAGTTTTCCTCGTCTTGCTTTCACCTTACCTGGCTTTCTAGGGCTTTCTGGGCTCTGGGTGCTCACCCTGAGGGCCTCCCTCTCTTACCTCCAACTCCAAACCCACACCAGGTCCTGCCACTGGCTGTCTACATGTTTTGGGAACTTACTCACTGTCTCCACTGTTGTCACTTTAGTTTGGGCCTCATCACTGTGGTCTGGGTGATGCCTTTTCTGCCTCCTGGCCTCCCTGCCTCTGGTCTCTCCCCTCCTGCTGGTTCTGTCTCCATCCTCTTGCCAACATGAGCGTTCGACAGTTTCTTTCAAATCATGACACTCTCCTATTTGAGATGCTTCCTGTCTGTCTGTTGGAACTAAGACTCCTTAGCATGGCACCCGATCTTCCTGTTGCATTTCCTGCTCTCTTTCCTGCATCACATAGCTTCATGCTACTTGCAATCCTCTGAACACACTGTTCATTCTCTTCCATCAAACTCATCTGCCTGGAATACCTTAAACATGGGCCCCAGGCCAGGCGCGGTGGCTCATGCCTGTAATCCCCGCACTTTGGGAGGCCAAGGCAGGTGGATCACTTGAGGTCAGGAGTTCAAGACCAGCTAGCCCACCATGGTGAAAACCCATCTCTACTAAAAATACCAAAAAATTAGCTGGGTGTGGTGGTGGGCACCTGTAATCCCAGCTACTTGTGAGGCTGAGGCAGGAGAATCACTTGAACCCGGAAGGTGGAGGTTGCAATGAGCCAAGATAGTGCCACTGCACTCCAGCCTGGGCAACAGAGCGACATTCTGTCTCAAAAAACAAACACCTGCCCCATTAACTTTTTGCATTTGATTTTTAAAAATGGGCAAGATAGGCACATGGACAGAAGGCACAAAAGAGCCAAAGCGATGTCTTTCTCCCATCCCTGCCCCTTAGCCTCCCAGTTCTTCCTGGAGGGAGCCATTGTTCCTTGCATATCTGCGTATAAACAAACCAACACACACACACACACACACATACAAACACACACAAAATTTCCCTCCTTTTACTTTTGCACAAATAGGAGTATACCATATACACTTTATTTCTTAACTGTCTGCCTTTCCCTAATAGATTGAAAATTCCTTAAATGTAGAGACTTGGCCTTTTTTTTTCTTCCATTGATACATCCCCTATACCTGGAACAGTACCTGACGCATGGTAGGTGCTTAAATTTTTACTGATAAATGTTGACTGATAACTGGAGGCACCAGTGGTATAGTTTTTTTTTTTGAGATGGAGTCTTGCTCTGTCGCCCAGGCTGGAGTGCAGTGGCGCGATCTTGGCTCACTGCAAGCTCCACCTCCCAGGTTCACACCATTCTCCTGCCTCAGCCTCCTGAGTAGCTGGGACTAGAGGCGCCCGCCACCATGCCCGGCTAATTTTTTTTGTATTTTTAGTAGAGACGGGGTTTCACCATGTTAACCTGGATGGTCTCGATCTCCTGACCTCATGATCCACCTGCCTTGGCCTCCCAAAGTGCTGGGATTACAGGCGTGAGCCACCGTGCCTGGCCACCAGTGGTATAGTATTAATGGAATCAGTGCATTGGCTTACGTATCTGATTACAGCTCAGTAAGTGTGTGACCCTCACTGAGCCTTAGTCTCCTCATCTGAAAAATGGGAATGACCTTCATTTCACAAGGCTTGAGCTAAAAACATGTAAAGTGTATTGTAAATTCCTGAATGCTCTACTCATGTAAGACTAAAGTAGGCCAGGCATGGTGGTTCACACCTGTAATCGCAGCACTTTGGGAGGCCGAGGCGGGCGGATCACGAGGTCAAGAGATCGAGACCCTCCTGGCTAATATGGTAAAACCCTGTCTCTACTAAAAATACAAAAATTAGCTGGGAGTGGTGACGCACGTCTGTAGTCCCAGCTACTTGGGAGGCGGAGGCAGGAGAATCGCTTGAACCTGGGAGATGGAGGTTGCAATGAGCTGAGATCGCGCCACTGCATTCCAGCCAGTCTGGCGAAAGAGCGAGACTCTGTCTCAAAAAAAAAAAAAAAAAAAAAGACTAAAGTACCTGGTTTCTTCAAAGCTTCTCTCTCTTTCTCCCACCTGAGATGATTTTTCCTTTGCAATGTCCTGCGCCCATTCCGCCCCACTCCTCCTGGGGCCACCTGGACCAGGTCTTCGTCATCTCGTATCTATATGCTTGCTGTGTCTCCTGGCTGGCTGCTCTTCTGTAATTTCTCCTCCTCTGAGCTCTCTGGGCAGCTGAGTCCTCTCACTAGTGAAGTCGCCTGGTTGGATGCTGATGAGACTGACCAGCTGAATCCAGTTGAAAACTTCACACTTGGCAGTGATCTGGTTCTAAAGACACAATTTTCCATAGTTTCCTAACACCATCCTGCATGCCACCTGCCTGATTTCCCCACATCACATCGTCCCACTTAGCGGGACTGCACTGCTGATCCAAATTTTACATCCTTTAGGGCCCATTCAGGTCTCGTGTCCTCAGGGAAGCCTTTCTGGAAGACTCTTAAACCAGAGGTTCTCAACAGGGGGCAGTTTTGCTCCCTGTGGAATGTTTGCCAATGTCTGGACACATTTCGTTTGTCACAAATGGAGAGGGGGATGCTACAGGGATCTGGCGGATAGAGGCCAGGGATGCTGCTGAACATCTGCAATGCATAGGACAGCCCAACCCCACCCCCCCCCCCCCAGTAAATAATGATCCAGCCCAAATGTCACTGGTGCTGAGGTTGAGTAACCCTGTCGTAAACTGAACTCATCATCTCTTCATTCCAGCCTTGGTGGATTCTGTCTCCTCTGAACCATTCCCATCTCACTTTAGTCTACCTAGATCACAAAGCTTGGCACTCATTATAGACCCCCCTATTTATTACTCTTTCAAGACGTGCAATAATCTTTTCTCTGCACTTTTAAGTTCTGTAAGAAGAGTCTGTGTCATTCCTATAATAACCAGCATAGGATGTTGCACGTATTTGTGTGCTCAGTGAACCTGGATTTGTTGATTGTTGCCTGACTCACTCTAGAGTTGGAAATCTTATGCTTGGGGAAACTTAATATCTCTTTCTTTCTCTGTGTGTGTGCATTTATGCACGTGTCTGTGCATAGCTGTGAGACCAAAGACCTGGTTGTGCAACAGGCAGGCACAAACAAGACTGATGTTGTCTGTGGTGAGTCCTGGACAATGGGCCCTGGAGAAAGCCTAGGAAGGTGGGAACTGAAGTGGGAGATGAGGCACACAGGAACACTGGATGGGAAAAGGGGGAGGGGAGGCAGTTTGGGGATGTGGTATCACAGCTTTGCCACTTACCTTGGGAGCCTGGGCAAATCACTTCCCCTCTCTTAGCCTCAGTTTCTTCATCTGTAAAATGGGATGATAACAGCACTTCCTTAGTAGGTTTTGATTTTAGAGTGAGAAGGTTGGCCTACAGCAAAGATCAGATAATGTAAATCAGTGAAAAAGTCAGGGGTAAGAAAAATACATTCTCTTTGCTTTTTCTCAAAATGTACTTTCCTCTTTGTAGGGCTGGGACTAGAATGAGGTGAGCAAGGCACTTGCCCTTGGGCGCAATATTTAAGAAGTTGCCATAAAAGTGTAGTAATCAAGGTAAATTCATTTTGATGCAATATTTTCAAAAATAAAAATTAATGCAAAGAAATCCATGATGAGCAAGATAGCAACATTTTAAATAAAGAACAGGATCCGACCCTGTGTTTGCATGACCCTGCCTCACTCACCTCACCCTAATCCTGGCCCTGGTTCCAGTAAAATGATAGGCAGCCAGCCTGCAGGCCGTAGTTGGCTGACTTGGTGTCTGCCTGATGATTTTCAAAATATGGCATTAAAAGTGTTTACCTTGATGACTGAGTTTTTTGGACACCCTTTTCAATTTTGTCCTGAAACAATTTCATCCCTTGCCTCACCCTAGTCCCCACCCTGCCTTTTGGTCTTTCTTTATTTTCCCACTTTGAAAAAAAAATTCGGCATGAGAAATACTTTATCTTTCCCCTCCACTCTTCTATACCAAAAGCAACATGCAGACATGAATCATGCTAGACCTTGGCATTGGGCAGAGAGCAGGGAGTGGCGGGGAGCCTGGTGAGCAGGTAGGTGGTGGCAGCCACTGCCACCACTCGCTTCTAGATGGTTCCCAGGTGGGGAGGCTGCCCACTGGAACCCAGTCTTCCCAGTTTGTAAGAGAAATCAGATGTCTAGGTTTTAATATGTGATCTCCCAGTTTAAAAATGTCGGCAAATATTTCCAAACATTAAAAAAAGTTCTGATTCCTTTAAAGACATCTGCCAGCCACATTTCCCCAAGGGCCGCGGTTTGAACCCTCTGATGTAGATGAGCTCTGACATTGGAGGATTCTAGAGTCTGACAAGTCACAGTGGGTTGAGGGTAGGGAGAAACTGCAGGTGAGGGGTGCATGCTGAAGTCCTGATTTCTTCAGGTCCCCAGGATCGGCAGAGAGCCCTGGTGGTGATCCCCATCATCTTCGGGTTCCTGTTTGCCATCCCCTTGGTGCTGGTCTTTATCAGTGAGTCCTCAGGTGGGGAGGTGATGGGGGAGAGAGGGGAGACCTCCTGTTTCTTATCTGGCCTCTCCAACTCCCCATCGTTTTTTTTTTTTTTTTTTCTCTAGAAAAAGTGGCCAAGAAGCCAACCGCTAAGGTAGGTCACTCCTGAGAACCGGGACAGAGTTTTGACAAACTGGGAAGATGGCCTCACGGTTGCCTATGGGGCAGTAAAACTGATTCAGTCTGTCCCTGCAGCCAGTGGGGTGGCAGCAGAATTGGGGACTCTCACCCCCACCCACCATGCTTCTTCCATCCAGAGCTCAATCCCCCACAGAACTGCCCCTGGCACCACTGGCAGAGCCTAACACTGGCTTTTCTTCACTCCTTTCCTGGCATTCAACACGTAGGGAGCTGCATCTTTGGGCCTTGGGCCTGGGTCAAATGGGTGGGAGCAAATATGGCAGCCCCTTAAGCCCACTGGCTCCCACTCTGGAAGCTCTTCGTCGCCCTTGGTGAGGCCAGCAGGGGGCAGGAGGCACCCGAGGAATCAGCACTGACCCGCCATCTGGGAAAGGGGAGAGGGCTTGGGGAAGGGATCCGCTTCCCAGGGAGGGGCTCCTCAGAGGCACAGCTGCCCCTGTTGCTGGGGGTGACCTCACACCTTGCCTCTCCAGGCCCCCCACCCCAAGCAGGAACCCCAGGAGATCAATTTTCCCGACGATCTTCCTGGCTCCAACACTGCCGCTCCAGTGCAGGAGACTTTACATGGATGCCAACCGGTCACCCAGGAGGATGGCAAAGAGAGTCGCATCTCAGTGCAGGAGAGACAGTGAGGCTGCACGCAGCCAGGAGTGTGGCCACGTGGGCAAACAGGCACTTGGCCAGAGAGGCTGGTGCTGCTGCTGCTGTGGTGTGAGGGTGAGGGGCTGGCACTGACTGGGCACAGCTCCCCCCTCCCGCCTGCACCCCTGCAGTTTGAGACAGGAGACCTGGCACCAGATGCAGAGACAGTTCACCTTGAAGAACCTCTCACTTCACCCTGGAGCCCATCCAGTCTCCCAACTTGTATTAAAGACAGAGGCAGAAGTTTGGTGGTGGTGGAGGGGGGGTATGGTTTAGTAATATCCACCAGACCTTCTGATCCAGCAGTTTGGTGCCCAGAGAGGCATCATGGTGGCTTCCCTGCACCCTGGAAGCCATATACACAGATGCCCATTGCAGCATTGTTTGTGATAGTAAACAACTGGAAGCTGCTTAACTGTCCATCAGCAGGGGACTGGCTAAATAAAATTAGAATATATTTATACAACAGAATTTCAAAAACACTGTCGAGTAAGGAAAAAGCATGCTGCTGAATGATGGGTATGGAACCTTTTTTAAAAAGTACATGCTTTTATGTATGTATATTGCCTGTGGATATATGTGTAAATACAATATGCATCATATATTGATATAACAAGGGTTCTGGAAGGATACACAGAAAACCCACAGCTCGAAGACTGGTGACGTCTGGGGAGGGGAAGAAGGGTCTGGGGGAGGGTTGGTTAAAGGGAGATTTGGCTTTCCCATAGTGCTTCATCTTTTTTCCCAAAAGGAGAGTGAATTCACATAATGCTTATGTAATTAAAAAATCATCAAACATGTAAAAAGAAAAACGGGGGCGAACATGCTGGGTGACATGAGCTGTTTAACCTGCTGTCAGGCTCACGGAATGAGGGCATTTTCTGTAGATAAATAAGAACATCCCCAGGCCGCTGCCCCTCCAGAGTGGTTTCCATGTGTGCTCACATGTGGTATTGAGGTTGCAAAGTGCTCTTCCCATTTGATTCATGTTCACGAAAATAGCCTTCCCAAGCAGGGTGGGTCTGCATCCCTCCCTCTTTTACAGAGGTGGAAATGAGGTCCAGAGAGGTGAAGTGACTTGCCTACAGTCACACAGCAGTGTCTGGTGGTGCCACGCTGAGAGCTCCTCACTCTGGGTTCTGAGCTCCTCCCAGATCTGCCTGCTGTCTGGAACCAACATCTGTAGCTCCTTCCCAGGGAGATCCTGGGTCTCTCACCGCCTTCTGACCTCCCTGTGGCTGCAGGAGCTACTGCTTCTCGGTCAGATGGTATCCCCTTCCCCCCAGCAGTATCTCAGGATAAAAATAAACCATCCTGTTCTCTTTTCCTGCTGAGCCAACTGAGGGGGAGCCTAGCCAGGAGGAGCGGCAGATGGAGTGGGAGCAGAGGGGAGGGGAGGGGAGGAAGGTTGGAGGACAAGGAGGAGAAGGGAGAGCAATACAAAGTGCCATGCAGAACCCCTGCACAAAGGTTCGAGGTGAGGTTTAACCCAGGGGTCTCAAACTTTCCCAGGAAAGAACCTGCTTTGGATTTCCCCAACACATCCTGCTGGCTGGAAGGTGTGGGGCGATGGGGGGCAAGGGGAGATGTGGAGAGAGCTTATCCCAATGGAGGCTGCGAGGGCAGCTGGGAGCCAAGAGAGGGGCACCTGGCTTGGCAGCCTTCCCAGAAGAGCTTCAAGAACCATTTGGATGCACCAGGTGGAGGCCTTTGGTTTAGAAAGTGGAGCAAAGTGGTGGTGGCGGGGAAAGGGAACTTTGGGACCTAATTCTTGTCTCTTATCTAGAGCCTAAGCATGAGTGTTGTTCAATTCTGTGGTGGTATGGTGGAAAGAGACCAAAGACCCATGCCTGCCACCGATCATCTGTGTGACCTTGGATGAGTCACTTTCACTGCTTCACTTCTCAGTTTCCCTATCTGACAAATGGTGACAGTATCTGCAGCAGACACTATTGATGCCTCGTGTATTCTCTCCTAGGTCAGAGCTTCTCAAATTTGAGTGTGGGTTGGGTGTGGTGGCTCACGTCTGTAATCCCAGCACTCTGGGAGGCCTAGGTGGGCATATAACCTAAGGTCAGGAATTCGAGACCAGCCTGACCAACAGGGCAAAAACCCCATCTATACTAAAACTACAAAAATTAGCCGGGCATGATGGCGGGTGCCTGTAATCACAGCTACTCGGGAGGCTGAGGCAGGAGAATCGCTTGAACCCGGGAGGCAGAGGTTGCAGTGAGCCGAGATCATGCCGCTGCACTCCAGCCTGGGCAACAGGGTAAAACTCCATCTAAAATAACAATAACAATAGCAACAACAACAACAATAAAACTTGAGTGTTTATCTGAACCACCTGCAAGGTGGTTCTTGTTAAAGATTGCGAGGTCCCACCTCCCGTGTTTCTGATTCTGTGGGTCTGGGATGGAGATCAAGAATTTGCATTCTAACAAGCGTCCCAAGTGGTATTGATGCTGCCCGCCCAGGGTTCGTGCTTGGGGAACTACTGCCTTCATATTTCTTTCTTTCTTTCTTTTTTTTTTTTTTTTTTTTGAGGTGTTGTCTCGCTATGTTGCCCAGGCTGGTGTGCAGTGGTGCCACCCCAGCTCACTGCAACCTCCATCTCCCGGGTTCAAGTGACTCTCCTGCCTCAGCCTCCCAAGTACCTGGGACTATAGGTGTGCGCCACCACGCCTAGCTAATTTTTTTGTATTTTTAGTAGAGACAGGGGTTTCACCATCTTGTCCAGGCTGGTCTTGAACTCCTCACCTCAAGTGATCCTCCCGCCTCGGCCTCCCAAAGTGCTGGGATTACAGGGTGAGCCACTGTGCCCAGCCAGCATTCATATTCGTATACTGTGTAAGCAGCCAGTTTCTGACTGCAAGCACTGGCGATCACTTGCCTCAGGGCTTTTCCAGGTCTTGAAAACATGCCTGGTGCAGAGGCAGCCCAGGTAAGCTGTAGATGGGGTAGTTAATTCCCCGAAGTACTCTTAGCCAGCCAGGGTTGAAAGTGGGAGGATAAATACTCAAGCTTCCTTGCCCTTGGGAGGGACAAATGTGAGCTGTGCTCTACAGTGTCTCCGAGGCTCCCTGGAGGGACTGAGCCATGGAGCCTCCAGTGGGCAGTCTGCACTGATTCCCATCCTTTCCCTGTCTCACATCCCCTCTCCACCACTGGTGCTTCTCGGGTTCAACTCCCAAATAAACGACCTGCATTCATCCCTAGTCTCAGGATCTGCTTCTGGGAGAAGTTCCCCCTGAGACTCAGCAGAGCCCATGCACAACAATGTGCAATTTTGTTTTTCTTAGCGTCCCTAATGAAGGGAAGAGGTGGTTATTCCTGGCAGCGTTAGCACGTTCTGGTTCTAAATAGAGATTGGCCAGGAGCTTTCTATGTGGCCTCAGGAAAGTTACTTAGTTCTGGGCTTTTGTCCCCGGATGCATGACGGGTCCCTAGGAGTTCTAAGGATCCTGCCAATTCTGAAAATAGCGGAGAGGACCAACCTCTTCAGGGTGTAGGGTCCTGCCCGGTGCGTGGACGGAGGGGGTGGCTGTGAGGCGCACATCAGCCAGAAGGTGGCGCCAAGGTAACGCCCGAAGACCCTGGCGGCGTCTTGGACGCCCTGAGTAAAGTTGCGTTTGCTGACTCGCTCCACACCCGCCCACATTTGGGAGAGGAGACCTTTCTTCCCTTGGCCCCATCAGCCTGAGCCTCCTGAAGCTTCTACTCCGCAACTTCATCCATTCCCAGGTCTCATCCTTGTCATGAATACTTCCTTCCTTAACAAACATCAGCTGCGGTCCCACTGTGTGCCCCATCCGGAGCTAGGGTTGTGCACAGTGACACTGCTAAGACAGTAATTGAGTGCTCACTGTGTGCTAGGCACAGCGCTAAGGACTTTGCATGCATTGTCGTAATCTGTATGACAGCCCTGCATAAGACGTGGTCTCTTACAATACCCATTTGACAGATGAAATGCAGAAGGACTTGCTAATGTCTGGAGAGTTAGAGCTGGAATTTGGACCTAACTAGGTTGACTCAAAAGCCTGTGGTTTTTGCTCATTCAGTAAGTAGGAAAGTAGGCACATGGCGGGAGGTGATGTAAACTCATGCCCGCAGGGGCTGGAGAAAGGGCTGGGAGTCAAGTCAGGTGGCAGACGCTAGGCAAAATGGAGAGGCTCTGCCCATCTTTGGGGGACAGCCTCCATTGGCTCCTTCCAATGGTTGCCCAGCAGGAATGAGGGTTGCAGATTGTCTGGAATCTGGATTTTTTTTTTTTTTTTGAGACAGGGTCTCGCTGTATCGTCGCCCAGGCTGGAGTGCAGTGGCATGATCTCGGCTCACTGCAAGCTCCGCCTTCCGGGTTCATGCCATTCTCCTGCCTCAGCCTCCCGAGTAGCTGGGACTACAGGCGCCCACCACCATGCCTGGTTAATTTTTTGTATTTTTAGTAGGGATGGAGTTTCACCATGTTAGCCAGGTTGGTCTCGATCTCCTGACCTCATGATCTGCCCACCTCGGCCTCCGAAAGTGCTGGGATTACAGGTGTGAGCCACCGTGCCAGGCCTGGAATCTGGATTTTTATGTGAACTCTTATTATTTTTAAATTCCAAAAACTGGTCAAAAAACCCACAAAAGTGGCCGGGTGCTGTGGCTCACGCTTGTAATCCCAGCACTTTGGGAGGCTGAGGGAGGCAGATCACCTGTGGTCAGGAGTTCAAGACCAGCCTGGCCAACATGGTGAAATCCCATCTCTGCTAAAAATACAACAAAATTTGCTGGTCACGGTGGTGGGTGCCTGTAATCCCTGCTACTCGGGAAGCTGAGGCAGGAGAATTGCTTGAACCCTGGAGGTGGAGGTTGCAGTGAGCCGAGATTGCACCACTGCACTCCAGCCTGGGCAACAAGAGCGAAACTCTGTCTAAAAAAACCCAAAAAAAACAAAAAAACCCCACAAAAGCTTGGTGAGAGCACAGGAAAGAATGTCACAGACGGCTGGGATTAAAAGAGACTGGAAACTTCACTGTGTCCTACCCTTTTGTTTTTATACATGGGGAAACAGAGGCACTGAGAAAGTCCAGAGCTGGCTCAGGCAACATGTCCTAGGCAGCTTGTCTCTCTCTGCACCCAGCCAGGAGTTGAAGAGCCCATGGGGGCTTAGGATCCACCCTGTGCACCCCAAGTAACCAGGGCCTAAGGCATTGATGCTCTGGGACTGAGGGACTTCCCTTGGGAGGGGCCTAGTTGTGTGTAGATGTCCTCCTCATCCTATGAACAGCCCTCCTCACTCCCACCCATGCAGCCCTAGCCACAGGCAGGAACACACACCAGCTCCCCCACTTAAGCCTTCAGGCCCTGCAGTCAATTCCTCGGGCAGCAGAAGTTATTAAAGACCCTGCCCCCAAGGACTTCTCTCCCGACTGATTCTGGCACAGCAAATTACAAACCCACCTGTAGGGGTAGGGAGATGCAGTTTTAATTTGTAAAAAAAAAGAAAGAAAAAAAAGAAATCTATGCTGTGGTCCTGGAGTTGGGGAAATGGAGGAAGCTCCTGAGGGGGCTCCTCCTGGGATGAGCAGTATTGTTACCGTGGGTGCTCCAGGAGAAGCCCCGCAAGGTCAGTGAGCAGCTTGGGCCCAGCCAGCTACAGCCAGTGGGCAGTGGGGGAGGGCGCCTGTCTCTTCCTGTGCTCGCCCTCCCTCCCTGTCCCTGGGGCTCCCTGCTGACTCACACATCCCACTGGGCGTTGGTGCCCAGCTAGTTCCTTGCCTCCCGCTCACTCCGGGGCTCCCTCCCACCCTCTGCAGCGTCTGCCCGCACCGTCCTTCCTGCTTTCTCCCATGCTTTCTAACTACCTCCTTTCCCATCTCCAGCTATTCCGACTCACCTTGTTCTCTTTTGAACAAGTGTTATTATTCTGCCTAATTATAAAAGTCATGCTCATGCACCACACCCCCCATCCAAGCAATAAACAGGACCAGGGAAGTAAGACCACTTGTAAGCCTCCCACCTCTTGCTAACCACAAGGTATGGGTCCTTCTAGACTTGTTTTCTCTGAAATAGACATTTTTTTTTTAAAAACTTGGGCTATTATTATATGCATTGTTTTGCAAGCAGCCTTCTTTGCTTAGCAGTGTACAGCAGACATCTCTCCATGCCAATTATATAGAAATGGATAGCATGGCTTTTTTTTTTTTTTGTCTCACTCTGTCACCCAGGCTGGAGTGGCATGATCATGGCTCACTGCAGCCTCAACCTCGCGGGCTCAGGTGATCCTCCCGCCTCAGGCTCCTGAGTAGCTGGGACTACAGGGATGCAACCCACACCTGGCTAAGTTTTGTGTTTCTTTGTAGAGATGGCATTTTGCCAGGCTGTCCAGGCTGGTCTCAAACTCCTGGGCTCAAGTGATCCACCTGCCTTGGCCTCCCAAAGTGCTAGGGTTACAGGCCTGAGCCACTGCACCCAGCAACGGCATGCTTTTTAATTGGTGCATAGGATTCCACTGTAGGGCTGGTTGCTGATTCATGAAGAGGCTCCTATGACGTCCCTCCTGGACTTTCAGGTGGGGTTTCTCTTTCCTTTTCCTCATGAGTCTCTCCCTGGCGCCTCCTCCCCTTTTCCTCTCTCCATCTCTTCTCTCCTACCTCCCATTTTCTCTCTCCGCCTTTCACTCTCCCCTCCTCTCTGACTTCATCCCTGAGTCCCCACCCTTAGTTTCTCCTGTCTTCTCCCCTACACACCCCACTCTCCCCAGCCCTCCCCATTCCCTCTGACTCTCTGCTCCCTGTGGAGGGTGGGGGTCCGTGGACCGGCTCCCGCGTCAGACACGTGCCATCTCATTAGCGTGCCTGTCCCCCAAAGTGAGGCAGGCAGGAGCCACAGTAGCAGCGAGAGGCCTAATTGAATGTAACTAATTATTCACTCCCTTAAATGGGCCTGGGAGGGACAGAATTACTCACTCTGAACTGGGGAGACAGGGAACTGGCCGCTGGCAAACAAATCCTGGGGCCTGTGGAGATGGCTCTCCTTGGAATACTAATTAGGGCCGAATGATGGGATAAAATCAGGGACAGAGACGCCTCTCCCTGCCCTCCCATCTCGTCTGGGAAATTGGGGGTCGGGAGGAGGAAGGGACCCTTGTGTGAATCTAATTGAAGGACCCCAGGGAAGTGTTAATACGGGGTGGGGGCAGGGGGAATGAAATGCTGAGCCTGGGGCTTGAGGAAGGCAGGGGGCTGATGTTTAATATGGAGAGAGGCGGAAGGGCACAGCAGTGCCTGAGGGAAGGAGCTGGAAGCAACCCCAGGGCCACCCGGAGCTGAGGGAACCCCACTGGCTCCTGGGAGGAAGCCCTTCTCCTCCCAAGCACTGCCAAGTGCCAGGCCCTGTGCTAAAGACAGGTGGTCCAAATCTTCTCGGAGCCCTTTGTACGTCGGCTCACTCCATATCTCAGATGAGAAAAACTGAGGCACAGAGAGGGGAAGCGGCTCCTTCACCCATGATCAGGCAGCTAGAGCATGCAGGGCTGGGGCTCGGTTCCACCCGGCTGCAAAGCTTCTGTTCCTAACCCCTAGAATTACCCAGGCCACATCCCAGACCAATTAGATAAAATTTCCATGGAGGTGGCATGTGATGGTCATAGTCTAGGCATCAGTTTTGTTTTTTTTTTTTTTGAGACAGTCTCGCTCTGTCACCCAGGCTGGAGTGCAGTGGTGTGATCTTGGTTCACTGCAACCTCTGCCTCCTGGGTTCAAACGATTCTCCTGCCTCAGTCTCCTCAGTAGCTGGGATGACAGGTGCCCGCCATCAAGCCAGGCTAATTTTTGTATTTCTAGTAGAGACGGGGTTTCACCATGTTGGCTGGGCTGGTCTTGAACTCCTGACCTCAAGTTGATCCATCTGCCTTGGCCTCCCAAAGTGCTGGGATTGCAGGTGTGAGCCGCTGCGCCTGGCCAATCGTCAGTATATTTTTTTAGAGCTTCCCTGGTGATTCTGAGATTCAGCCAGAACTGAGGACCCCTGGTCTGGACTTTATTTCCCTATTTGAGTCACCGCTTCTATTTCACAAGTGGCATCCATCCTTCTACTGAGCCAACCCGTCCCAAAGGACCTCTAGGCTCTATCTAGCCTTATCTCTGGGGCTGGTTTCCAGACAGCTGGGAGCACACAAGTTGGGGCAGGAGGGACTGTGTGGAATAGGATGGGGGAGGGTTCTAATGTCCAGGGGTGGACCCAGGGTAGAAGACCTGAATGCAGCTCCAGGAGACTCTGGGATGCATCATTCTGGGCAGCTGTTGAAGGTCAAAGGTGAGAAGTCAATTAGGGATTGTGCAGACATTGAAAGAAGGACAAATCACACGATGGAGAGACATATAGAATGGAGAGGTATGTGTGTGTGCATGCGTGCATGCACGTGTAGTCAGGGAGTGGTTGGTGTGGGTGGGTATAGTAATCGTGATTCTTGATGCCATTTATGTGCCAGATACTTTTCCCGTATTATCTCATTTGGTCCTGACAACAATCCTTTGAGGGTGTATGGCCATCCTTGCAGCTGAGTAAGGTGCAGCTCGGAAAGGTTGATTAAGTGTCCCAAGGCTACACGCAGAACCAGTATTCAATTTCTGGCTCCCAGTTTCAAATCCCATGCTCCTTTCTCCTACTCTGCCTTGATTGTGCTATTACACTTGTGATCTCTTCTCTAGCAGGTGTTGGTGTGTGTGCATGCTGGTCAGATGTGCATGATGCGTGTGTGCTTGTGTGTGTGTGTGTTGCTCCCTCCTTTTGGGAGGGACAAGACTTCCATTCTGCCCAGCACAATGCTTCCTGCTGACCAGTGAGAGGGAAGAGGAGGGGCACCCACTCCTGCTTCTTGCCCCTGTTCCCCAGTGCCACTCAGCTGGTGACTGCCTCTCCTGTGGCTGGGGCTGAGAAGGGGTGGGGCAAGGCCAGTTATCCTCCCAGCCAAGTGACAAATAGCCTTATTTGTAACAAAGGTGGAGAGACAACCCATTTCTAGGGCAGGGAAATTCTCTCTTTTTCACGCTTTCAAGCTGCCCTCCTGCCACCCCTGTCACCTGCCCCAGTGAAGGTGGCAGGGAGAGATGGGCCTGTCACACTCATCCCCCTTCTGTTCCCCCACCTCAAGTGCAGGGAACTTCATGGGAGCTTCATAGAGGGGCAGCAAATTTATGAGCCCAACACCGATTCCCCAATCACCTCTCTGGAGCCAGAGACGAAATGAAATTATTGTGAAATAAATCCGTACAGATGATCGAGGGACTGGCAGCGGGGTGGACAGCAAGGGGCGGGAGCCAGGAGCTGGGGCTCAGGTGGGAGGGCTGTTGCCACTCCCCTTGGCTGAGACCCAGAGAGGGGACTTCACTGGCTTTCCTCCCTTTGATGGGGTGGGGCAGCGTTCTGCTTATGCTGCCAATTCTCTATGGAGCCTCTTGCCCAATAGGATCCTTCTTTAAGGGGCTGACTGAAGGACCCTCCAGCTTGTGATGGGTCCTGTGTCACTTATGCTTCCAAACTCCCAGGGTCAGAGAGCAAGGAGGGGGTGGGAGGGGTTGCATTCAGGGTGAGGTGGGAGTGAAGACAGAGTCAGAGTCAGGGTCAAGGGCCTGGATGATGCTTCCCATGTTTAATTATCCGCGGTGGAGGCCCCCTGCTGTGCCAGGTGTTCGCGCCTAAGTTTTGGGAATGAAGGGAGACCCAAGGGAAGGCACCAGTGTTGGGGTTACTCTGACAGCTTGGGGCCACACCTGTTTACCAGGAGGTTTGGAAGTAGTTCAATATTTTAACAACCTCTGTAGTAGGACTTCATGTTCCAGCTGAGTACCGATCTTGGAGCAGGGCAAGGGTTGGGGCAGCTTGGTGCCCCCTCTCCCTCCTCTTTGCCCAGCAGTGTCTGGGGTCTTCCCCGCAAAGATCCTGCAGGATGGCTGTGTGTCAATCTGGTGCATCAGGGGCTGGCCTCAGAGCCGAAGGGTCCACAGTGGACTTGCCAAGCCCAGAGTGCCAGAGCTTTCCTGCCTCCCCTCCCACCTCAGCCAGCTCTCAGGGGACCCCCCACCACCCTGAGCACTGAGCTGGAAGTGGAGGCAGCCAGCCGGCTGGGATGTGATCATTCAGCCTCCTGAGCAAGGCCAGCCATGGCCATAGGGAAACGATGAGGTCCCTTGAGTAGTCAAGGGTCTGCTGGGGCCACTGGGCAGGACAGGCCCTCCCTAGCCTGCTCTGGTCTTGCTCTGGGACCTTGGCCCTCTCCCCTTCTGAGGAAGGAGTACAGTGGCTTTGGGGGATGATGAGGGCCAGACAGCCAGACCCTCAGCACCTATTGATGTTGCTGGCTGGGTGGGTGCGTGTCTAAGTGCAGCCCCGGGCTCACATTAGGTGGGGCGGGGGTGGAAGCCAGACATAGACTGCTCTGGAAATGAGATTTGCCTCGTTATCTGTGCTTGCTCAGACTGAGGGCCTTGGGCATTAACCAGCCCATCCAAGGAGTTAAGAAGCAGGGTTGCAGGAGGAGGGGCAGGGAGCCGAAATCCAGGCTGGAGTAGATAGAGCCCCTGCTGGAATGTGTGTGTATGTATGTCCCTTGGTGGTTTGGATTTGTGGGGTTTTGTCTACAAAAGTATGTGTGTTTTCCTGGTTGGTGTGGATGTCCTTTAAAAGAATGTGTGTATAGCACCTTGCCTTCTGCTCATGGTGGTTGCTGTTTCTCTTTTGTGTGTGTGTGTGTGTGTGTGTGTGTGTTGCTGGAATTAACACAAGTATGTCTGTTTCTTGACTGCACCTGTGTGTGCACACCCACAGGCTCCTGTTGGTTTTGTTTGTACACGCCCCGTTCACGTCCCAGCCCACTCAGAAGGCTGCAGGCCCAGACACAGCCTAATGGACAGAGCCAGGTGGGCAGGGCAGGCTGGCTGGCCTGCACCCAGGGGGCGGTGGGTGGATCTGGGCATCTTCCAGAGGCACCGGCCTGGCAGGGAACAAAGGGGCAATCAGTAGAGAGGCCACTAGAGCACAGCTGATTGAGGAAGAGGAATTAACTAGGAGCCCCATGGGGCTCTGCAGGGGGCGGGGGCGGTGGGGGGCCCCTGGCATCCTGATTAGGTGGGGGAGCAGGTGCAGCTGGGCTTACCTGAGCCACAGGAGGGAGTTGGAAGGGGCAGAGGGGAAAGCCTAGGATGGGATGAAGTAGAGCAGGGCTGGGAGCTGAGGACCTGGACCAATGACTTTGAGGGAGAGGAGCACGGGATCCTGGGCGAGAAGGGCACAGAGTGTACCGAGCAGATATTGTCATCCTAAATGGGATCCTTGTCGCCTGTCATCTTAAGTAGATCACACTCCCACTTATCCAGAGCTTGCTGTGGGCCTGGCAATGGGCTAAACATCTGCCACGTAATCCTCACAGCACAGAAGCCAGTTCCATTATCAGTCAGGCTCACACATAAGGAAATGGATACCCAGAGAGGTAAGGCAACTTGCTGGAGGACACACAGCTACGAATCCAGGTCGGCTCAGCTTTAGGGTCCTCATTTTAACCTCTGTGCCACCTTGCCACTCCCTAGGCCCCTGCTGCATTGCCAGTGGGGAGAAGTTACAGGAAGACAGACTGTGGCACAGAAAAAGAGGGATGTACAAATCCACCTGACCAACAAAGCAGCCTGATCCTGGATGGGGTGAAATGCCTGATACTGGAGGTATGCAAGGAATAGCTCACTAACAAAGGGGTTCCTTGCTGGATAGGTGGTTGGATTCCCTTCTCTCCATCACTATAATATGGATTGAGTCAGAGCCCCTGGGTTTGAATCCCAGCTCCACCATTTACTCACTGTGTGATATTGGGCAACTTGCTAGACCTCTCTGTGTTTCAGTTTTCTCATTTGAAAAATGGAGGAGTGTGAGGACGGAGGGTCAGAGAGAGCTGGGGGAAGAGGTGGGACTTGGGATGAGCAGAAAGCAAGGTGGCAACACAGGTGTTAGGCTCTGGGCCTTGAGGGGTTGAGTGGGGTTCAGGTGACCTCCTGAAGACATTTAGGTTCAGCTTCCTCTGCTCTAGCCCAGACCCCACATCTCTCACTGGGGCCATTGCTTCAGCCTCCATCCTGCTTTTTGTGCCCAGCCTCTCCTCCTCCGGCCCATTCTCTGTCCCCTTCAATTTGACCATGTCACTCCCCTCATCTGTAGCCTTCAATGACTCCTCTCCCCCTATAAAAGTGGTTTTCAAAGTGTGTCAGGAGAACCCCCTGCGGGTTGGGGGATAACCTTAGGTGACACATGATCCAGGTCTCCTGGGAGACTTTGCACAGTTCTCTTTTGATCCCAAGGAGGACACCCCAGTTTGGTGCTGGTTTGTCTTTCACATCCTTTGCTGTAGGAAGGTCAGGTCAGACTCAGCCACCGGCAAACAACTGAGTCTATTTAGAACTCAATAACGCTGATTTGTTCTAAGCTTTGATTTCTCCAACTGTTTCCTTCTCAAACACCTTCTCCTCTGGGCTCCCCAATGCCTCATTTTCTCATTTGCCACCCTGCTTCACCGCTTGCTCCCTGCAAGTTTCCTGTTTTGCTTTTTCTGCTGTGGCTGGTCCTCTCAACACAAGTGTACTATCAGGCTCTGCCTCACTCTTCTTGTCTGGAGCTCCATCTAGTCCCAGAGCATTAACCACCACCACTGATTCTCAAATGTAACTCTCGACCCAGATCAATTTCCAGCTGCCTTCTTGATATTTCTATTTGGATGTCCAATAGGTATTTCTAATCTACAAGTCCTAAATGGAGCCTTGTGCTACCCACGCCTCTGCCTCTCCCCTTGCCTGCCTTGCTTCAGTAGATGGTCACACATCTAGGAGTTATCCTTGACTCCTCTCTCTTCTTTGCCTTCCCCATCCAATCCATTAGCCACGCCTGTCAACTTTACCCGCAAAACATGTTCTGGAACAGCCAATTCCCTTCATGTCCTCACGCCCTGGTCCGAGCTAGCATCACCCCTCACCTGCAGGCTGCAGCAGCCTCTGGGCTGGTCATGCCGCTCTCAACTTGCATCCCTCCAAACCTACCACACAGCAGCTGGAGGATCTTTTAAAAGCATTAATCTGATTGCATCACTCAACTGCTTAAAACTCTCAAAGGGCATCCCCTTGTGCTTACAGCAAATCCAAGCCCTTTGCTCTGGTTTATAAGGCACTGTGTGACTGGGGTTTTTTCTGTCGGTTTCTCTCATTCCATGCATATCCCTCTCTCCCTTGCTCACTCTGCTCTCGTCACATTGCCCTGGCTTTGCCCTTGAACCTACTGAGCTCGGTTCCACTGTGTTCCCTCTGCCCAGAACTTCTCTCCCTTGATCTTCTCTTCCTTTAGCTATCTGCTGGGAGGGTCACCTCCTCCGAGAGGCCTTCCCTGAGTACTCAACAATAAAGTCACTCCAGACACCACTGCATCCTTCTCTTCTTGCTTTTTGCTGAGCATGACAGTTTTTTTTTTTTTTTTGCTTTCCTCCATATAATTATAAACTCCACATAAGAAGGAATGTTACCTGTCTTGTTCATTGCTGTATTTTCAGTGCCAAGAATGGTACCTGAATCATAGAAGATGATTATTATTTGCTGATTGAATTAATGAGTTGTATTTTTTACAGTTACCTTTGATGTATGACAGGTGTCACTGTTTTTTTTTTCCATTTTAGATGGTGACATAGATTTCCTTTTAAGAATAAAGCAAAAAAAATTCTGATAAGAGACTTGAATATATAAGGAACTCTTATAACTCAACTATAAAAAGACAAATACAATGAAAACATGAGCAAAGAATTTGAACAGACATTTCTCCAAAGAAGACATACAAATTGCCAATAAGCACATGAAAAATGCTCAACATCATTAGTCATTAGGGAAACACAAATCAAAACCACAATGAGATACCATCGCATTTCAAATTACGATGTGATTATCACTTTACTAGAACGGCTAAACGTGGTGAAATTGGAATGCTTGTACATCGCTGGTGGGATTGTAAAATGGTGCAGCCACTTAGGAAATAGTTCATCAGTTCCTCAAAAAGTTAAACATGGTGTTATCACATGACCCAGCAATTCCTTTCCTCGGTATATACCCAAGAAAAATGACAACATACGTCCATACAAAAACTTGTACACAAATATTGATAGTAGCATTATTTAAAAATAGTCAAAAAGTAGAAACAAGTCCAATGTCTGTCAGTGGATGAATGGCTGAACAAAATGTGGTATGTACATACAATGGAATAGTATCTGGCCATAAAAAGAGATGGAGTACTGACACAGGCTGCAACATGGGGAATCTTGAAAACCATATGCTAATTGAGAGAAAACATTCACGAAAGGTCACCTATTGTATGATGACATTTATATGAAATGTCCAGAATGGACAAATCCAGAGAAAAAAAGTCAGTGGTTTCCAGGGGCTGGGGCAGGAAAGAATGGGAAGAGGCTGATAAAAGGTACAGGATTTCTTTTTGGAGGAAATGAGAAATGTTCTGAAATTCGATAGCAGTGACGGTTGCAGGACTCTGTGAATATACTAAAAACCACTGAATTATACATTTTAAAAGGGTGAATTTGGCCAGGCTTGGTGGCTCATGCCTGTGACCCCAGCACTTTGGAAGGCTGAGGAGGGAGGGTGGTTTGAGCCCTGGAGTTTGAGACCAGCCTGGACAACATAGCAACACCTCATCTCTATAAAAAAATACAAAAATTAGCTGGGCATGCCGGCTCACACCTGTAGTTCCAGCTACTTGGGAGACTGAGGCAGGAGGATCACTTGAGCCCAGGAGGCCAAGGCTGTAGTAAGCCACGGAGTGTACTACTGCACTCCAGCCTGGGTGACAGAGTGAGACCCTGTCTCAATAAAAAAAGGGTGAATTTCATACTATGTGAATTATATCTCAATAAAGCTGTTATAAAAATAAAGTGAAGAAAAATGATAATTTAAAGAAAAAGGCCAACAGCAGTACAGGGACACATGGATCTTTGGCAAAGTCATAGAAGACTCACGTGAATGACTGAAGTTGGTTCACAGGCTTATAAGGATAAATTGTAGACATCCTAGTTTAACATTGAAGACCTATGCTTAACTCTAGCTTCATGCGCTGCCCTTCTTAAAACGACTATGTTGACCTTATCCCTATTTCTGGAACACTTAGGAATCTTTCAAGCTGCTTTGTCTTTGCAAATTTTGGGCCCACCCTGGGATGTCCCTTCTCCTTTTCTTCATCTGGTTGAACCCAACCAAGTCAATATAGATGGGCTTGATAGGGGATGGGGCATGTGCCAGGCACTGAGCTTGGTGCTGGTGAGACAGTGCAGAGGACTAAGACAGACATGGTCTAGGGCCTTGGCTGGCTCCCAGACAGGGTGAGGAGACAGATGAGGACCCTGCCACACCCACACTGGGCTGCAGGAATGCAGTAGAAGAACCTAACACAGCCTGAGAGATCAGAGAAGGCTTCCCCAGAAAGGGACACTTCAGCTGAGTAGTTGGCCAGGCAAAGAAGAGGGGAGGAGTGGCCCAGATGGAGGGAACAGTCTGGGCGAAAGCCTCAAGACAGCGCGCAGCAAGTTGGAGGAATCCTCAGAAGGTGGGTGTGGCTGGAACACAGCCCAGAAGGTGGTGAGTGCTGAGAAACAGTCCTAGAGGGAAAGCCGGAGCCTGGGGATCAGGGCCCTCGTAGGCCATGCCAAGGAATCCGGATATTTGCAGAGCTCAGTTAGATTCCATACAATGCTAGCTGGGTGTGGTGGCGCACCCCTGTAGTCCCAGCTACTCAGGAGGCTGAGGCAGGAGAATCACTTCAACTCCGGAGGCAGAGGTTGCAGTGAGCCGAGATTGCGTCACTGCACTCCAGCCTGGGCAACAGAGTGAGACTGTCTCAAAAAAAAAAAAAAAAAGATTCCATACAACTCCAAATGATGGCTGTTTGACTATTTTTTCTTTACAACACGGATCACCCCTGCCGTTATACATCCATCTGTTGATTGTCTTTCCCCCTACTAGAAAGGACAAGGACTTTGTGCTATTCACTGCTGTGTCCCCAACAGCCAGAAGAGTGCCTGGCTCACACAGACACTCAATAAATACATATTGAATGCATGACTTCACTGGCCTGTGTCCTCTGCTTACTGAGTTATTGAAAGTCAAGGACCTGTTGGATTCATCATTGCATCCCTAGGGCCTAGCACAGAGCTTGATGCACATGCTGCTTAATAAATATTTAAAGAATAAATGAATGGATAAATGTCTCCTCCAATGTGTTACACATTCCCGCAGGGCCAGGACTATTTGATTTATGTCTCTAGTGCCCAACACATTGCCTGGCAGAAAGCAGACCCTCAATAAAGGTTTGTTGAGCTAAACAAGAGTCTTTTCTGCATGCGGGCCCTTGTCAAGCCTGTCATGGGAGCTCAAATAAAGGCAACCAGACCCTATACTACTGGATCAGGCGGGAAGAGATACCTTGTTGGCAAAGGGCCTTAGGACCCCGGAGTCATAGGCTGTGCAGGCAGGATCAGCCTGCATATATAGGGTGGCCAGAGAGACCAAAGAGGGCTTCCTGGGGGTCAGGAATCCCGCCTTTGTTTATGTCCCCCAGCACTGCCCTTTTCTGGCAACTGGCAGGCAGCCCCACCAATGAGGTTTGGGCACAGCTGGGGGTGGAATGGGATGGGACAGATGGTGGGAGACAAGGAAACCCCCATGTTTTCCTCCATCTGTTACATTTAATTGACTTCCCGCAGAAAGAAAAAAAATAAACCAGTTGCAAGGATGAAATTGCTAATTAAAAGGCCCTCTGATTAGATAGACAAATATTTACCAATTATGCCTGACCCTGCCTGTCCCTTTTACGTCTGCGAACTCCCCCATCAGCACAGTGGCCACATCATACCCAGCTGGTGGCTCTTCCACCAATCACTCTCTTGGGGCTCAGACTGGCTGCGGGTGAAATAGGGTAGAAGAAAGGTGAATACTGGCAAACAGCCGTTCAACAAACACAATGCCTGTTGCATGGTCAGGCTTAGTGCTGGGCCCCTGGAAGCCACAGCAGAATTTCCATGGACAGCTTTTCAAGTTGTGTGCTGCACAAAGGTGCACCTGCAGGAGAGTGGGGGCTCCCCCTGTCAACCTGGGACCCCTGGCACCAGGCAAAGGGGCTTTTTATTTTCTTTGCACAACGGGTCGTTAGCTTGCCAAGCCGAATCCACAGGATTTTGCCTGCCCACAGGGGGTTCCTTTTTCTAATTCACACAGAACGGGCTAGTGGCAGCTCTACAGAGATGAAGATAGTTCAGTTCCTGATCCTCAAGGGCTCTAGGGATAGTGGGGGAGATAGTACGCCTATGATGTATAAACATTCATGTGTGATTTTTTTTCTTTTTTCTTTTCTTCCTTTCTTTTTTTTTTGAGGACGGGGTCTCACTGTGTCACCCAGGCTGAGTGCAGTGGCATGATTACGACTTGCTGCAGCCTTGAGACCCCTCTCTCCCCACCAGCCTCCCGAGGAGCTGGGATTACTGGTGTGCATCACCACGCCTGCCTAATTTTTGATTTTTTATAGAGACAAGATCTCTCTGTGTTACCCAGGCTGGTCTCGAACTCCTGGGTGCAAGCGATCCTCCTGCCTCGGCCTCCCAAAGTCCTGGGATTGCAAATGTGAGCTACCATGCCTGGCTTAAATATTCATTCAATATACATTTCTTGTTTACTGGCCACTCATGTTTGCCAAGCACTGTGCTAGATTCTGGGAGAGAGAGAGGAGTAATACATGTTTCCTGCCCTCCAGAAGCCCAGGCTGTTTGGGAGAGACAGAGATACTTACCTGGGTCTGCCCTTCCTTTTTCCCCTTCCTTTTTTTAATTCCAAATAATCTTCACCTGGGAGGTATGAATAACCGCTCTGGACTCTCACCATTCAAATCCTGGCTTTACCGTGTCTTGGCTGTGTGACCTTCGGCAAGTTATGTCACCTCTCTGTGCCTCAGGTTGCCTCTCTGTAAATTGGAGATAATGATAACAGCATCCTAGGGTTATTATAATGATTAAATAAATTAACGCAAGGAATTCATGCCTGACATGGAGTGCTCAGTAAAGGTTAGCTATCGTGTGACTGTTTCTTTTTTTTTTTGAGTGCCTATTGTGTGCCAGGCCCTGAGTCCTGGGGATACAGAACTGTTACCAGTTCATTTCCTCTCCCTTCAGAGCTCACAGTGTGGAACACACAGAGAAACCCACCAACACACATACAGGCTCACACATACTCAGGCCGTGCTGAAAGAAAGTTGTGGTGGCAGGGTGTGGTTCTAGAATGAATGATTCTTAGCTTGGAAGTCAGAAGATTTGGGGTTGTCTTAAGTCCAAGGTAGGGAAACGGAATGATTGCCTGGTAAGGTAACGATCTCTACATCACTGCAGGTATGTAAACCAAAGTGTGAAGTTGCCAGAGAGAGGCATCCTGGCTGTGGGAGAAAAGTAGGTCAATTCTGGTATGATCGTCCCCTCCTGGGACAGTGAGACAAGCTTCCCAGGACCAGCTGGGGAGCCCTAGGGAAGCCTGGCACTGGCAATGTCCTGAGAGTCCATTCCTGGAGCCAAGGGACCCAGGCTTCCTACCGTGTATGTCCATTTCCTGGGCAAGGCACTGAATGGCAGGACCACAGGCAGAGGCAGGAAAGGACAACTTCCAGCCTCTTGCAGAAGGCCTGGTTGGGGTGGCAGTCATTTGGGATTGCTCAGCCCTGAAGCAGAGACTGAGAACCCCATCTGCCTGTGTGACCACCATCCATGTCCACTCCCTCTCTGAGCTTCAGTTTCTCCACTGGTAAAATCGGAAGAGAATGGACCATATAGTATTTTTCTCCCGTTCCAAAATCGCAGTTTTTTTATTTTTTAGTTTTTTAGACAGGGTCTTGCTGTGTCACCCAGGCTGGAGTGCAGTGGTGTGATCATAGCTCACTGCAGCCTTGACCTCCTGGACTCAGGTGATCCTCCTGCCTTAGCCTCCCTAGTAACTGGGACCATAGGCACAGGCCACCATGCCTGGCTAATTTTTTATTTTTATTTTTTTTGGTAGTAACAGAGTCTCCCTATGTTGTGCAGGCTGGTCTCAAACCCCTGGCCTCAAGCGATCCTCCTGCCTTGGCCTCCCAAAGCATTGAGATTACAGGTGTAAGCTGCCATGTCCAGTCCACAGACAACATGTATTGAGTGCTCGATACATGCCAAGAACTGGGCTAAGCCTGTTGCATGTAGCATCTTGTTTAAATTTCACAATAACCCAGGGGGCAGGCATCTGCCTGCTTTACAGATGAGGAAACCGAGGCCCTCAGCAGTAAAGTAAATTTTCCAAGTTCACTCAGCGTGGGAATGACAGAGCCAGGTTTCTAATCCAGGTCTGGTTGACATTGAAACCTGGGATGCTAGTAACTCTGCCCTGCTGCCTGTCAGTCCTGCCAGGCTTTCCAGGATGACCCCCACCCCGAGCCACATCCCCAGGAACACTCTGCCACTCCCTATCCCCCTCCTGGGCTCATACCATGAAAGCCCCATGCAGAGCCTGCTACTCTAGAGGGATATATATTATCTAAATTTGATAAGACAACTTAATTTCACTCCGTGTCTGTTACCGGCGATAAAACCAGGAGACTTTTATGACCCAGCGTCCTCAGCAAGATTGTCAGGAACTTATTATACAAGGTCTAACTGGATTTCTCTCTGCAGATGGCTGGGAGCCATGGGCTGGAACGCAATTCGGCAACACATTTGGGGAAATAAATGCAAAATGCTTGTTCCAGAGACTTAGATAAGGCAGCAGGCCTCCAAGCTCCCCAAGAATCGGATCTGCTTTTCCTGGGCCCTGAAGGGCGATTTGGGGAGGATTTGCACTGTCGGAGGAGGAGGGAATGGCGGGCTCTTTCTCCCCTCATCCCTTGACTCTCCTTGCCCCAGGGAAGGAATGTGAGGGCACCTGAGACTTGGGGTTCAGCAACTGTAATTCCCTGAGAGGTAGCAATTCAGAGTAGACCTGGGGGTGGGAGGGCAGGATGGTGGGCAGTGGTGAGACCAAGGTTATGAGGACTGTGTGCATTGAAAGAGGGGTGCAGGATGATCAAAACGATGGGGAACTGGGTCTTCACTAGCTGCTCAGGATCTGCCCTAGAGTCACTCCTTACTGCCCTGAGAGGCCCGCGTCCTTCCCAAACACACCTCTAGGGCTGGTGTGGCCACCATAAAATGGGTTCCCAAACAGACCCCATTCCTTGGATGTGAGTTCACATCCAGATTCAGATGACCCCCGTACATAGGCTCACAGATACTCCAAGATTTTGAGGTTCACTGTGAGGGTACTCCAAATTCATAGCTTACCTCAAATTCTGATCTCTCGCAGGCGTGGGCTCATAGATGGGCTTGCGGTTCATCTCAGCTTTCACAGCATCCATGCAGTTTTTGCCATTGAAAGGAATGGCAACAACCACACTCACTTTTGTACCCACCTAATAGATCTGCTGAATCTCGAGGTTGGAGCTTTACAAGAGTCAGCCCCAAATTCAGGGTTCACTCTCTAGTGCAGACATCCCCCAAACCTCTGCTCACACACAGATCTAGCATAACCCCAGATTCAGTTAGCTGCCCAAGCTAGACTCCAGCCCTCTAGCTACCAGCAGCTTCTGAGAGTTACCCCCTCAACAAGGTCATACAGAGCCTTGAGGGTCTGGCACCTCCAGTCCCAGGCTGTGGTCCACGTGCAGGGAAGCTGCTGCAACACCACTGATCTGCGAAGTTTGAGGTCTGCCCTCGCGCACCTGCCCTGTGACTCTAAGCTCTTTCTATGGGGCCAGGAAGGCGGCAGAGACATTTTTATCCATCCCCGGGCTCCCCGACGCTTCAGTGGACTCCAGTACCAGAAGCCTTTTTTTTTTTTTTTGAGTCGGAGTCTCACTGTGTTGCCCAGGCTGGAGTGCAGCGGCACAATCTCGGCCCACTGCAACCTCCGCCTCCCCGGTTCAAGCGATCCTCCTGCCTCAGCCTCCTGAGTAGCTGGGATTACAGGTGCGCCACCACACCTGGCTAATTTTTCTATTTTTAGTAGAGACAGGGTTCCATCATGTTGGCCAGCTGGTCTTGAACTCCTGACCTCAGGTGATCCACCCACCTCGGCCTCCCAAAGTGCTGGGATTACAGGCGTGAGCCACCATGCCTGGCATGGAAGCTTTGTCTCATTCTTTCAGCCCTCTCTTACCTCTTCCCATGTAGAATCCCATCCCAGCTAGGTCCTTTCCTCCAGTTTTTAGAGAGAAGGGGTAACATTTGCCAAGCATCCTCTGTTGTACCAGGGCCTGGCAAGTCTGTGCTTTCATTGAACTCTTACCACAACCTTTCAGGCTAGATTTTTATAATACCCACTTTGCAGATGAGGAAATGGAGGCACAAGGAGGTTAAGTCACTTGTCCAAGAGCACACAGGCCAGAAGAGTGGGAGCTTTGCCTCTGCCAGGATGCTGCCCCAGGTCTTGGAGCAGACCTTGGGAATGCCCTTGGGATTTGGAGTTCAGTGGGCGGGGTGGGGGGGGCTGTTGCCTATGTGGCACGCTGGGGAGGGTAGGCTGTTGCTGAATCTAAGCTTGTATTATTTCCACACTGGCAAAACGAATTATTTCCAGTAGACAGGAGGATGGGGTGGGGGTATGGGAGTGGAGGACATTGAGGTGAGACCAAGGGCACTGGCTGCCAGGGCCAGTCACTTGGGGGAAAGGGCAGGGGTTGGCCTTTGCCAGAAGACAGTGATGAATGGTCTGGGTCCCAGGCTTAGGTTACCTAAGGGCAGACCAAGACTCAGCTCCTGCATTGGGGGTGGTGGTGGTGGTGTCGGAAATCACTGCCATCCTGGAGGAGCCAGGAGGGGGGCCTACCCCACCTTGGGTGAAGGTCAGGAAGTCCGTGGGGCCTCTGGAATACTAATGGCCTCTGGCGGGTCCTGCAGGATGCAGCAGGCAGGCTGGAGTCTATTTGTGTCTCCATTCTCAACACTGCAGTTTCCTGGAGAGGGGTGATGGGGACCAGGGAGTGAGGACGAGGCTTGGACCAGGGTCTTTGGCTGAACAAGAGCCAGGCTGCAGTGGGAAACACATGCGTGCTGGAACTGGGCTCTACCACTTCCTAGCTGTGTGACCTCAGACAAATCACTTCATCTCTCTGGGCCTCAGGTACGTGTAAACAGGTGCAATGATGCTGACCTGAGGGTTGGTGAGGAAGGCGCACAGTGAGTGCTGACTCAGGAGACGGTGCTCTCTGTTATAAAGCGGTTACCATCCTGCATATAACAGGCAGGTCCTGAAAATCACTTCCAAGGGGGGTAGAGCCCGAAAATCCCCCAAATCCCCTGGCTAAGAGTGATTTTATTTTATTTTTTTAAAGAGAAATAAGGAATATTATAATCCTCAAAGGATTTTCCCTTTTGGCTCTAAAAAAAAATTTAATATCTTCATTTCCATCCCCCTCTTTATAAGCTAATTTGTTGAAAATTAAAATGGGAAACTCACCAAGGTTGGCATTTTAATTGAATCTTGTCTGGTTTCCTCTCTAGGATTCCCTGACTGGCGTCCTCCATTCAATCCTCCCTGCTCCATTTAGCCTGGTTCCCAGCCTTGATGGGGCCTTGGGGGGACCTTGGTGGGACCTTGGTGGGAACTTGGTGGGGCCTGGGTCTGGCATGGCCGCTTAGGGCCCAAGTGACTTTCCATCAAGAAAAAGGAGCTTCAGCCTGGCCCCTGCCTACCCCTAGGGGTCATGGGGTCAGAGGGGCCCAGGGCACAATTTCTGATCTGTGTGAGGCCCCCTGCTGGCTGCGCCTGTTTCCTCGCCTGGAGATGGGATTCATCTGAATGACTTCACCCAGGACCCAGCACTCCTGGCACAGCCAGCAGATCAATACCCAGTGTTTTGTCCTCGCTCACCTCCAAGATCTGGGGGGGCTCCCAAAGCGGGGGAAAGCAGGGCTGCCTCGAGCTGCTCCTAGGCCCCCACAGGACAGCTTCTCCTGCATCCATCCATGGGTCATCCAGCCGCAGGTTAGAAAGCTAGTTTGCGGCTTCCCCCACTTTCAGGGATTTGGGTAATAATAATAATGCTCCTTTTTTTTTTTTTGAGACAGAGTCTCACTCTGTCACCCAGACGGGAGTGCAGTCACATGATGTCGGCCCACTTCAACCTCTGCCTCCCGACTTCAAGCGATTCTCGTGCCTCAGCCTCCCGAGTAGCTGGTATTGCAGGCATGTGCCACCATGCCTGGCTAATTTTTGTATTTTTAGTAGACACGGGGTTTCATCATGTTGGCCTGGCTGGTCTCAAGCTCCCGACCTCAAGTGATCTGCCTGCCCCGGCCTCCCAAAGTGCTGGGATTATAAGCGTAAGCCACCGCGCCTGGCCAAACAGTGCTTCTTGAGTGCTTAAGTCCTGTCAGACATGCTACCTGCAGAGTCTTATTTTGTGCTCATAACAACCCAAAGAGGAAGGAACTATTGTTATTATTATATTATTGAGACAGGGTCTCACTGCCGCCCAGGCCTGGAGTGCAGTGGTGCGACTGTAGTTCACTGCAGCCTCAAACTCCTGGGGTCAAACAATCCTCCTGCTTCAGTATCCTGAGCAGCTAGGACTACAGGCCCATGCCACCAAGCCTGCCTAATTTTTATTTTTAGAGACAGGGGTCTCGCTATGTTGCCCAGGCTGGTTTCAAACTCCTGGCCTCAAGACAGCCTCCTGCCTAGGCCTCCCACAGCCCTCCAAAAGCCCTTACAAGGAACTATAGTGCTTGGTCTGGAAGGAACTATTATTATCTTCCCATTTTATGGATGAAGAAACTGAGGCTCAGAGAGGATAAGTAACTCCCAAGGCCACAGAGCCAGATTTAACGGCAGAGCCAGGATTAGAAGTCAGGCCATCTCACCCCAGAGGCCCCCTCAACTCAGCCTCAGTTTCCTGATTTTGGATTAAAGTGCGTTTGCCCTGGCCCTGGGTTCCTGGCGGGTCCCTGGGCCCTCGCCCACTGCCCTCTGCAGCCTGCCTTGTCCAGGACCAGCGGGCGGGCCAGGGACTGAGGGGAAGACAGGGGCTCTCCGTGCCTCATCGCACTGTCCCCCACCCCGAGGCCCAGCCCAGAGGCGGGCTTTCTCCTCTGCCCCGCGGGGGGCCGCAATAATTGCTAATCAGCCACCGCTAATTATCCGGCCCATGGAGAGGTGAGCGCAGCAAGGGAGCGCGGAGGCGGCGCAGGACCTGGGTTCCAGCCCAGGCTTGCGCAGCAGGACGCTGGCACGATGCTTTTCACGCTCTTCGTTTCTGGGCCTTGGTTTCCCTGGCTACACATAGGGGTGGGAGAAGGCAGTAAGTAGGGCTCTAACTCTGAAATGCAAGGGAAAGAGCCTCGCTGCCTGCCCCAAAGAAAGCTAAGGTGGTTGCACAGCTTTTGACTGGAGGCTGAGCTCAGCCTGGCTGCCTGCTTTAAAACCTGGATGCTGGGGTAACGAGGTGGTCAACTCTCACTTTTCTCATCCATTAAAGTACTGATATCCACTTAAAATGGTTATAAGGGTTCAATATGGTATTTGGAATCGTTCCTGACATATAGTAAGTGCTCAGTAAATGAAGCTTACGGCTAGGGAGCATTTTGCTTACATTATCTCATTTAATTCTCAGAACAACTTGGGGAGGGAGGCGTTGTGACAGATGGGGAAACTGAGGCTCAGAGAGGCGAAACCCCTTGTTTCATGAACCAAGCATCCATTCATCCCTGCATCCATGGTGAGCATTTGCTGAGCACTTACCATGCTCCAAGCTCATTGCTGAAACAGACAGACTACCTCCCGCCGCCTTGGGGCTCATGTTCCAGCAATTTGAATTTCCACCCCTGTGGCTCCCCCTGAGAGGGACACCTCCCCACTCCCTTGTAGTAGTAGCTTGGGAGGATATAAGGGGAGGCCCACCCAGTGGAAACCCTTGGGGTTCGGGTGCCTAATGATCCCCCTTCCCATCAACATGTCATGTAAATTTCTTTCATAATTACACTGAAAGCTATCAAACTATCTAATTTAACTTCTCTGCAGAAATAAATAGCTGAAGTGGCCCTAGGTACTGGCATAAATACTTCAGGCAGAACGGTCTTAGATTGCTGCTTGTGCAGGCCTGACTGGCCACAATACACACTTAATAAGTACATATTTATTGGGCCTGTGCCCCCCTTTGGAAAAGGCAGGGATTCTGCTGATTCAGCCAGAAGGAAAAGCAATTGGGGCCATGGTGGTAATGTGAGGAGGAGGGGAGGGAGCGGAGGGAAAATATGCTGGGTAATTAATTATCCGTCTTTGTACGTCCGTAACTTTTTATTAAACAAATATGCAAATGCTGTCTAACTGGTTGCCGCTGCCTAACTGGTTGCCTTCGCCTGGGTCTGCCTCCAATATGAGTGTTAATGTGCAATTGGGCCTGTGGGAAGGAGGCCTGTCTGCAAAGTGGGCCAGGGCTGGGTCAGTGTCTCCTCTCTCCCTCACTTGCTATGGCTCCCTTGGTCCACTGGGCCCCACATCATTACTCCAATGTGCTTACCCAAGGCCAGTGGGCTATGCCTTCTTGATATCACTCCTCAGCAGTCCCATCTCTCTTCCTGGCTGCTATGGCTCAGCATCAGATGCCATCCTTTTTTTCTGGCTTGTTTCTTCCTCTCCAACCTCATTTCCTGTCCTTCTCCCTCTTGCCTGGAGTGCCTCGGCTGAACTGGCCCCACCCAGGCTCACTGCACCTCAGACCCTTTGCACTCGCTTTATCTCTGGAATGCTGTGTTTGCAGGGTCAGCTCTTTCTTTTCATTTAAGTTTAAGGTCAGTGTTGCCTTCCCCAATCACCCAGTTGAAAGTGTCCCTTTTGGTTTTTTGCTACCTTGTTTTGCTGTTTTTTTTTCAATGGTACCTATTACTCTCATAATTTTCCTTTTGTATGTATTAGTTTTTCAAATGTCTTTTTCTCTCTCACTGGAATGTAACTTCCGAGAGAACAGCCTTGTGTTATTTATTGCTGTATCCCCAGTGACTAGAACAATATGCATAGTTGGTCCTTGCAAAATGTGCATTACCTGAATGAATGAATAAAGGGAAGAAGAGCTTCCTCACTCCCAGGGTTTTCGTTCCCCACTCTGTTCTATTTATGCCATTCGAGATAATCTTAAAAACACGAATCCTACTGTGGACAATCTTCCCTGACTCCTCAGTTCTTTGGAATAATATCCAAGTTCCTTTTCCTGCCCCTTTATGACCTGGCCTCTGTTCACCTCTCCAGAACGCTCTCAGTCCATCTCAGTTCCCTTCATCCTACACACACATTGGCCTTCACATGAAGCACCAGGCTTCCAGCCCTGCACAAATTGTTCCAGTTGCCAAATTCTCTTCCATACCCTTCTTTGCTTGGTCAACTCCACCTTGTCTTTTGTGTCTCAGTCAGGCATCACCTCCTCCAGGAAGCCCTCCTGTGTAACCTCCTTCTTGCCTTTCTCTGTTGTGACACTTTCCACTTTGCCCTCTTACCTTTCTGCTACCTTTTGTAGATAGAGAGCTTCAGGAAGGCAGGAATGGTATCTAGTTTCTCATCATTTAGGCAACAATTGTGGAACTGGGATATGAACCAGATTCTGAATTGAGAAGATGGGTTCTGGAGCCAGCCTGCCTGGATTCATAAGCCAGCTCTGCTATTTACCGGCCATAGTAGCTGCCCTCTAAGATGGCCCCCGATGGGGTTGTGGCATCTGGTATTCTTGCCTTAGTGCAGACCCCCTCCCCTAGACTTTGAGCTGGACCTAGTGACCTGCCTCTAATAAAACATAGCAAAAGTAATGGGATGTCACTTCTGAGATTAGGTTATAAAAAGATTGTGGCTTCTTTCCATCTTGGGCACCCTCTCTTGCTTGCTGTCTTGAGGGCAGCCAGCTGCTATGCTGTGAACTGCCCCATGGAGAGGCCCACGTGGCAAGGAGGTGATATCTCCAGCTCTACAGGCACCGGCTAAACTGCACTTGGATTCCTGGCCTACAGAAACTGTGAGATAACAAATGTTTTATTGTTTTTTTGTTTGTTTGTTTGTTTTGAGATGGAGTCTCGCTCAAGGTGGAGTGCAGTGGTGTGATCTCTGCTCACTGCAACCTCTGCTTCCTGGGTTTAAGCAATTCTCCTGCCTCAGCCTCCTGAGCAGCTGGGATTACAGGTGTGTGCCACCACACGCGGCTAATTTTTGTATTTTTAGTAGAGACAGCTTTTCACCATGTTGGTCAGCCTGGTTTCAAACTCCTGACCTCGTGATCCACCCACCTTGCGCTTCCAAAGTGCTGAGATTACAGGTGTGAGCCACCGCGCCCGGCCAGCAGTGGATAATTAAATACTGACTGAGTAATCATGGGGAAGTTACTAGATCTTTCTGTGTGTCAGTTTCTGTATCTATAAAATGGGGATAGGCTGGGCGCGGTGGCTCATGCCTGTAATCCCAGCACTTTGGGAGGCTGAGAAAGGCGGATCACTTGAGGTCAGGAGTTCGAGACCAGCCTGGCCAACGTAGTGACCACCCCCGTCTCTACAAAAAATATAAAAAATTAGCCTGGTGTAATAGCGCATGCATGTAGTCCCAGCGACTCGGAAGGTTGAGGCAGGAGAATCGCTTGAACCTGGGAGGTAAAGGTTGCAGTGAGCTGAGATCATGCCACTACACTCCAGCCTGGGCAACAGAGTGAGACTCTTTGTCTCAAAAATAAAATAAAATAAAATAAATAAAATGGGGATAATGATCCTACCCACATTGTGGGGTTGTTTTGAGGGTTGAATCAGTGTACGTAAAGCCCTTAGCATAGTGCCTGGTATACAGTAAATGCTGTGTAAGTGTAGCTCTTCTTATATTCTCAGGACCTAGGAGGTGCTTAATAAGTGTTGAGTAGAAATAAACATGATCAGATAGTAGTTACTGTTTACTCCTCCCTCGACATGAAGGTCCCGCTTCTCAAGATGGCATTCAAGGCCTGTTATGACCCCCTGACCTCGGCCAGTTGCATGGCTGTGGTGCTGGACACTGTTCAGCCTGCCATATCTCATTTCATTCTTATCATAGAGCTACCCTATGAGGTAGGAACTGTTTCACAAACGTACAGACCTGGCTTCAGAGAGGTTAAGTAACTTGCTCAAGGTCACACAGTGAGAACAAGGTTAAGCTAAGATTTGAATCCAGGAATGTCTGGCTTCTGGTTCAGCTTATATGCCTGTCCTTAGTGCCTCCCCAAGGGCCTGGCATAAGTAGGAAGTGGGTACATGGCCACTGAATGACCAACTGCTTGCCGTGGGTGAATATTAGTCCCCCCATCTCCCACATTTGTCAGGGAAAAAAACAACAAAAAAAACTCACCCCTGCGGAGAGATTTTGGAGAGCAATGCTTAAGAGGACCGACCCGCCAATGGGGGCCTGGGGCATGTGCCCAGCAGCCCTGCTCAGTGGCCTGCTTTAATGCAGGGGGAGGAAGAGGCAGTGGGAGCCAGCAGGGAGAGCTGCCCATTAGCCCTAATTAGCAGCCCGTCTGGAAAAGAGCTTGGGCAGAAATTAAGATGCTGTCAGTGGGTCCCAGCTGGGTCGTAGCAGAGTGGCAGCTGCAACATTTCCAGAGCCTGAGCTTGAAACACCCAGCTGGGAAGGCCTCTCTGCCTGTTTCCACCTGGACCCAGCGGCCCCTGGGAGACAGCCAGACCCTCTTCCAGCCAGACAATGATCACCAAGGGACCTCCACCCCCTACCATGCATGCAGAGCACTCACAAAACCCCCACTCCTTGATTGTCTCTGTGGAACCTCCTACACTCCTGCAAGATGGAACTTCTATACCTGTTTTGCAGAAGAAGAAACAGAGGTCATGAGAGCTTTAATGGTGTGCCCAAGACCCACAGTTAGGAAATGGCAGAGTTTCGGGGGGACCTTTGGCCCAGTGCCCTAAGCCCAAGGCTTGGGGGTGGGAAGAGGAGGCCCCAGAAGGATCCTGACTAGGGCTGGGATAGGGGGTTAGCAGGAGGACAGGGGACAGTGCCTAGGCCCCAAGTCACCATTGTTGACTCCATCCCCTTACCCCAACCCAGGGGAGGGAAGAGGGCCACCAGTGCCACCTCTTCTGCGGGAAGAAACAAGTTATGCAGTAGAGGTGGGCCGGGTGGAGGGGGAAATAGAAGTGGAAGAACAGGAAAACCAAATGTCAGGAAGGACCCAGCCTGCCTCCCCAATCTTCACTTCCTCTCTTAAAGCGCTAAGAATAAACTAGGATTTAAAATCAAACAAACAAACAAAAATCACAAAACCCTAAAGCTGCCTTCCAAGAAAGCAACAGCAGTGATTCGGGCAGCAGACATGCTGTGGGAAAGCCCTGCTGGATGGCAGGCAGGGCTGTGCGGTGGGAGGTGGGCCAAGGGGGCCAGGGTCCAAGGGGGCCCGCTTCGGGCTGTCAGTGTTGTTATTCATAATAACAACAGGTCAGATGTCCAGAGTTTATGACACACCAGATACTTGCTGGGTGCTTTGTAGAGATTAACTCTTTAATCCTTGCAATTAATCTCCTAGGGGTGGGTCCGTATCAGTTCTTGTTTCATAGTTGAAGAAATAGGTGCAGGGGGTGAAAGGGCCTGTGCAGGTGGAGGAGAGAGATTTCCACTACAAATCTGTCCATCTCCAGAAGGTTGCGTGTGTCTCAGCTACACCAGACTGAGATGGGGGGATGCTGCCAGCTATGAGGGAGTCCATCATTTTCACCTCAAAGAATGACTTACATCTTTTACTTTGAATAAGTTTTGAAAGCAGAGGAGAGAGAGAACAGGCAGGTATTGGTTGCCTTGGAGGCAGCGAGGAAGAATCACTTCCTGGAGGGGAGACTGTGGTCTCATAGGAGACCAATGCCTGACTCATCACAGATCTGGTGGAAATTTCCCCCAACCCTGGGCCATCTTTCATCCCCCTAGACCTTGATGAGGGGTTGACATTGACAAAGTCCCACCTATGGGCTGCACCTTGCCTATTTTGCCAATAAGGTTTTATTGGAACACAGCACATCCATATCCACTTTTACTTCTTGTCTGTGGCTGCTTTCATGCTATGGTGACAGATGCTTAGTTACCAGAGACTGTGTGGCTCTCGAAGCCGGAAAATACGTATTCTCTGGCCCTTTGCAGAAAAAGTTTGCTGATCCAGATCCTAGATGACATAATCACCCCTTTAAGATTTCAGAATTCTAGAACATCAGAGCCAAAGCATTCACACAGAATATAGTGTCCAGCTGAGGCACAGGGAGGGGAAGGGACTTGCCCAAGGACACACAGCAAATAGTGAAAGAACCAAGCAGAGAGTCCTCAGCTCTCGCATTGGACTGATGCAGTGGCCAGGTGGGCTACCTTGAGGAAACCCTGACAGTATCAATGCTAGTGTTGACAAGTGTGTGGTTTGCACGTCCCTGACAATCCCTACGTGGCATTAAATAACACTGAACTGTCACCTAGTGAGAAATGTGGTTCCTCCTCAATCCTCTTTCAGTCTTTCGATTATGTCAAAGGGAAAGTTGGGTTTGGGGATCGCGTGTCTTTATCACTTCTCTAATACTCAGTAATCTTCCTCTGTAATAAAGAGAGTATAGACCCAGACTGAAGCCTTCTGCAGGCAATGTTATCAGACCCGGCATCAGTGGCCCTGTTTAGTGTGCTTATTTTAACATCACCGTCTATGTTCTGTGTTACTGTTTTTCCACTTAATGTACTGATGGAAGTTTTGCTTTCAAAATAAAACTAAGCTTAAAAAGGAGGTTGTTGGGGGAAGAAAAACATTAAGTAAATAGTAGTTCAGGTGGTACTTGGATAGAGCAGAAATCATGAATATGGTATTTGAATGGCTGAGACATGGAAAACACCCATCCATTCCATAATGTTTCTAGAACTGCAGTTCCAAGGTTCCATGATTTAAGAGCAGAACACGGTCTCAGAGCAAGGGTAGGACTGCCATCATGGTGGTGCAGGCTGGCCACTGCACAAAGCCTCCGGGCCCTCATCTGGATGACGAGTGACTTCTAATTCACATGAAGATGTGCTATGGGCCAGCAGGCTCCCCAGCCAAGTGCCCTCATCTCTGCCTTCTGACTTGGGTGGTACAGATCCCATGGGATGGGGACATCTTGGAGGCAGCCAGGTGATTGGCAGAGGTCAGAGAATAGAGGTCACTGAGATAGGGGTGCTCCCTGTTGCCATCTGGTCACGCTGCCTGCAGTGAGGCTGCTCCTGTCCCAAGCTGCTGCATGACAATGCTGACCTTGGTGGCATGGGCTGTGAACAGCCTTCCATAGGAGCCAGGCCCTGGGGTCAGATCAACCTGGATTAGAGGACTGCCTCTGCCACATGCTCACTGTGTGACCTTAGGCAGCTTCTCTCCCACCTCTCTGAGCCTCAGTTTCCACAACTGTGCAACGGAGCTCCTTAGTGATTGGACCTGACCCCCAGGGTTGTCCTGAGGATGTGCATTCAGTGGCACAGGGAATGAGTGACACACGGTGAGGCCTGAATAAATGGCAGGTAGGCTGAGCATTCCCCATCCTGAGAGAGACCCTCTGGAAGTGTCACGGGGTGGTCAGCTCTCCCAGAGGTTACGGCTGGGTCTGCATGAAGCTGGTGGCTGCAGAGAGGCCAGGCTGACTCCCGCAGCCACTGCCAGGCTGAGTTGATGGCAACCGGCTCTCCAGCTGCCCAGACATTTTTATGGGCAGATCACAGGTAATGAGCTTTCCCTCCAGAACCTAGGGACATTCTGGAAAATTTTATTCAGATTGAAGTGGGATGGGAGTGGGGAGAGCAGGTCCAGGAAGTGAGAGACTCTCCCTGCCTCTGCCTGCCTCCATTCCTACCCTCATCCCCACTGCAAAGGGGAGAATCAACCAAAACCATCTAGCCACATGGGGGCCCAGACCCCTGGGGACAGTGTGGGAAGCAGATTTCTCTTCCCTCTTGGCATTCCTTTGTGCTGAGCTCTGTGGTCTCAGAGGCAGATTCCCTGGCATTACAGAGGGGCAGTGACTGTGCTCCAAAGGCCTCCTTTCTTCCTTCCACGTGTGCATCCTACATCATGTGTGCATCCACCATTCCCCCACCCGCCCTCCCACACAACAACAGATGTTTATGGAGCCCTCTCCTTGGCTATGCACTGCACTCTGTAAGGCCCTGAGGACAGGGTGGTAGACAGGACCAAGAAGAGGTGCCCATCCTTCCCAAGAACATTCACTCACTCATTCATTTACTCAACAGATGTTTACTGTGCTTCTGTTATGTGCCAGCAACCATGGCTAGTGGATATATAATGATGATCAAGAAAGATACTGTTCTACTCAGGGGCATCAGGAGGATGCCCCTCCAGGCTTCAGGATGGGCACTGATGGGTACGCCTGAGAATAAAGTAGATGGAGCCCTAAAGCTACTGGTGATGAGCGCTTACGGTGCCCCCAAAGTCATCACTGATGACTTTCATCCGTGATGATATCCTTTCATCAATGATGATATCCTTTCGTCGATGATAGTGTCCTTTCATCAATGATAGTATCCTTTCATCGATGATGGTATCCTTGACGTATTGGTGTTAAGTATTGATATGCTTCAAGCACATCAGTTACAGACACTGTCACTCCTAGGGCATCAAGGATGGGTGCTTGTGGATAGAAACCTTTTGCTTCTGTGGGAGATCTTAGTTCATCCTTCCCATTTGGCCTTTCTTCTTCCACTCAAAGCTCTTTCAGGCAGACGGACCTAGGGCGGACTCTGTGGCCCAAGACGTGATGTGACGGTGGCCGTCCCACAGCCTCCCCCACTGAAAGGGCTGGCTTCCCACTGGAGGCCAATTGAGTCTCTTGCCTGGGCTTCTCTCTGCAGCTAGAATGTCATTTTCCACAAAACCCTCTTTCTTGTAATTACTGAGAATTACTTATGAAGAGAGAGAGAGAGAGTGTGTGTGTGGGTATTGATTGCCACCCTGAGAAGCTCAGGAATCATTTAAAGTAGATTAACCTAACTTTCTTTCGCCTTTTGGGAAGTTGGACTCCGAGTTATTTAAGGAGATTAATCAGCTCATAAGAACTCTGGACAGTCTTCCTACCTCTTCTATCTCTTTTTGGATTAGCTGGGGCCATGTCATTTTCACCCTGCCTTCGAAACATCCTTTTCCTCACTCTCTAGCACTCTGTCTACATTTTCACTATTATTGCCCAGTCCATTTAGTTCAGCAGGATTCTCTGCAGCTCCTCTTTTGGGGAATGGGTGGAGACGTCCCTGGCTGCCATTAGATTACCCTGATAGCCTTGTTGGCTGGATCTTGGGTGGGCACAACCTCAGGGAGGGCTGGGCCACTCCAGGCAAGTCTCCTGCATCCAAGCCCGGGGTCTCTGCAGCTGTCACGTAGGAAGAGTCCAACCATTCCATTCTAAAATGCAGTATTTTCCAGAGTCTTTTCTGCGAGGTTTGCACATTGATTCTGCAGATGCTAATCCTATCCATCCAGTCTTCCGGACTTCCAGGTGCTGCTCATCCATCCCCTCCTCTTCCCTTCCAGGAAGCTGTCCCAGACGGAGCACTAGTCCTGCTTACTGAGACAGAGAGGATGGGAAACGAGAGGAGAGAAAGGAAGCCCGAGAGGGGAAAGGGAGAAGAGAAAAGGTGGTGAGTGGCCCCGGGGAAGGAGTCAGCATTTGCCTGACTCTGCGACACATTTTGTGGAGTGCAAAAAAGGGCAGGTTCTGGAGCCAGACAGACTTGGGGTTAAATCTCAGCTCTACGCCTTCCTAGGTTGGTGACCTTGGGCAAGTTACTTTACCTCTCTGAGATTTCATTATTCACATGGGATGATAACAGTTCCTAGCTCACGTTACCATTGCCAGATGAGGTCTTGTATGTGACATGCTGAAAGCAAGGCCTGGCGCTTAGTGGGTATGCCATTTACAGCAGGTGGATATCGCCAGGCCCCAAACATGGGGGGACTCCCAATGGATCTTCTGTAAAGACTTGATGTATGATATGGAACTTCATCCTTGGGAGCCTCTACTCCTCTTCCTCACCTCCCTGTCTCCAGGTAGCTGCAGAAGGAGCAGCCAGGATACCTGGGTCTTTGGCAGGTGAGGCCCAGATTCTCAGCTCCTGGGAGGCTGAGAATATTGCAGGTCCTTGCTGCTGCTTCTCTCCTCTTCCAGGAAAAAGTTTGAAGTCAAATGGGTCCCGCGGTGGAATATTTTCCAAATGTCAGTGCAATCTGTGGTACATTACAGCTAAATGTGATCATCTCAGTGCTGGGCTCTGAATGTCAGTGCACTGGCCGTGTTGGAGTGACAAATAGCAGATTGACAGGCGGGGCTGTGGTCCCCCCTTCCCCTGGGAAATCAGCCTGGGGAAGTGGGCCATCTCTGGGTTCAGCAGGTGAGGACCATGGGCCTCTGTGGGGACACAGAGTGGGTTTCGAGGGGTCCTGTGCGTGTGGTGTGTGCATGCATGTGTGCACATGTGGCAATGTCTCTGTGCCTGTACACTTCCTCCTCGGTGTGCACAAATGCTCAGACACCCTGGGAGGGAGTTCACGAAGCACAGCTGGAGATCTGTGTGTGGCTGTTGTATGTGTGTTCTTCATTTCCATCTCCATCATGTTCTCCGTGAGTTTACACTCATTAGTAGAACTGCTTGCATGGTGTACACGCATTTGCACTAACTGACCGTGAGACTGCCTGTACCTGTATAGATATAGACACCATCTATCTCATGGAGCCTTTTCTATTGTGTACGCGATCTTCCTGTGTCCATATGTGTAGTTGTGCGTGTGGACAATTGTGTATGGTTCTGTGAATAGTATTTGATTGTGTGTGTGTGTGTGTGTGTGGTTGTCTAGGTTTATAAATTCCATCTCAACTGCAAATGTGGAAGGGGAAACTGGAGTTGGGAGAAGGCTCTCTGCCTCACTGCCCTCGTGGTGGGGCATTTTGATGGTCGCCTGCTCTGTGGGGCCTGTGATTGGCTGGGTGGGATGGGGATTAAATTGCCTCCAATTACCAGAGAGTGAACAGTGAGCTGTGAGGCCAGGGGGATGGTGCGTGGATGCCAGCATCTGTCAACCACAACGGGATTAAAAGGCCCTGTGTATGCAAGCAGCCTCATGTGTCTGTGTGAGGCTGCGTGCTCGTGAATGCCTGTGACCGTGTGTTTTGCATCTTTGTGGGTGGGTGTATTTGCCCATGAGAATGCACACAAGCATGTCTGTGTTGTGTGTGTGATTGTGAGAACACAGATGTGTCCCTTTGCATCCTTCTATGTGGCTGTCATTGTGCGTGCATGGGTGTGCTAGCATGCATCTGTGTGTCTGGGAATGTGTGCAAGTTCTGGTCTGTGTCAATGTATATCTCCATGTCTGTGAGCATGTGTGTCCATGTATATGACTCTGCATGTGTCTTTGTGTGTGAGGGTTCTGCTTTGAGTGTGTGTGTCCTTGTGTGAGACTTCACACATATACGTGGGTCTCTGGTTTTCTCTGAGTAGTGTGTGTGTGTGTGTGTGTGGTTAAATGTGAGGGTCTCAGTGAATCAGTGGCTAGGAGGGAAGAGGTAGGGAGAAAAATGTTCTCCATCCCATCCCCATCCCAGCTGGTGATCAGAATTCCAAGGCCTCCTCCCTCTGACCACACCTGAGTACAAGCTTCCACAAAAAGTGGGAAGACTCCCATTAGGGAGCCTGATTAGGGGTTTGTGAGCTGGTGCTAAGCCTGGAATGGGGAATGCCATGGGTTGAGTTGTGTCTCCCTAAAATTCATATGTTGAATTCCCGAAGTAGTTGACATGAGAACGTGACCTTGTTTGGAAATAGGATCGTTGCAGATGTACTTGGCTAAGATGAGGTTATCCTAGGGTCGGATGGGCCGCTAATCCAATATGACCCGTGTCCTTATAAAAGGGGAAATTTGGGCTGGGCACGGTGGCTCACACCTGTAATCCCAGCACTTTGGGAGGCCGAGGTGGGTGGATCACCTGAGGTCAGGAGTTTGAGACAAGCCTAGCCAATATGGCGAAACCCTGTCTCTACTAAAAATACAAAAATTAGCCAGGCATAGTGGCAGGTGCTTGTAATCCCAGCTACTCAGGAGGCTGAGGCAGCAAAATCGCTTGAACCTGGGAGGCAGAGGTTGCAGTGAGCCGAGCTTGCCTCAGTGCACTCCAGCCTGGGCAACAAGAGTGAAACACCATCTCAATAAATAAATAAATAAATAAAATAAATAAAAAGGGGAAATTTGGACCCAGACACAGATGTGTTGAGGGAAGACGATGTTAAGAGACACAGAGAGAAGATGGTCATTTGTAAGCCTAGGAGAGAGGCCTGGAACAGATTCTTTCTCACCGCCCTGCTGGCACCTGGATATCGGACTTCCAAGCCTCCAGGTCCGGGAGATTATTCAGTGCTGTTGTTTAAGCAACTCAATTGGTGGTGCTTTATTACAGCAGCCCTAGGACACGAATCCAGGGGATGTGAAGTGCTGAAGGGCTTCTCCTCCCACTGCCCTTCTGCTCCCTATGGACCCATTTCACAGATGTGTGTGTTGTAATCAGCGGTGGCCTCCTCTTCGCTCCGTCTGCTCTGAAGCACTCCTCCCTGGAGGCCTCAGTTTAGTAGCCTCCTTTGGGAGACCTTTCAGATTATCCCACCCCTGTCCCTCTCCCAGCCCCTTCCCTGTCCCCGGATCTCACCTTCCTTCAAGCTGTCCTGGCAAGGCCAGGCGTTATCACCTTCTCAAAAGTAAGTACATTTTCTCCCCATTTTTCTCTTCTCTCTGCATAGCTCTGTGATCCTGCATACAGGAGGTGCCCACTAAAGGTCTCAGTGAGGATTCCGAGGTTTCCAACCTCTTCCTGGGCTTGGGATGGGAAAGAGGATTTGTCCTCACCCCTCCTTCCCCCTATACCATGCCACCTCTTCCATGCCCTAACAGCTGCTGTTTATTTTGTTCTTACTGTATGCCAGGGCTGAGCTAGGTGCTTTAGTGGGGGACCACTTCCTCCTCTGAACAACCCTATGGGGTAGCTGCTATTTTAGCTTCATATTCCAAAGGGGAAATGGAATCACAGGGAGGATAAATAAATGGTCTAAGATCACACCTTAAAATTCACGAATGCTGGATCAGGAAGGAGCTTTAGGAATCTGTTAGGTTATCCCTCTCAGCTGCCCCTATTTCACAGCTGGAGAAACTGAGGTCCAAGTGGCTCTTCTCCCTCCACCTGCCTCTGGTGCTCCGCAGGGCTCATCCCTGACTGTTGGATCCCACCGTTTTACACACTGTCCCTGTGCCTCTTACTCTTGCAGCTTTAGCTCTCCTGAAGACACCAGTGAGCAGAAAGACTGCTTTAGTCCCCGCTCCTCCTCCTGAACTCCAGCCCTGCGTTTCCATATCTTGTGCATGTGGCCTGCAGGCCCCTCAAACTCAGCATGTCTAAAATCAAACTGATCTCTCCTGACCTCAGATCCAAGGCTTCTCCTGGGTTCTCTGGCTCATTACCAGCTTTGCCACCCTTGTCACTCAAAGGCTGAAGCCTTTGACCTCCTCTACCCACCATCCCCACACCCGGTCAATTGCCAACTCCTGCTGGGTCTTCTTTCTAAACTATTTCTCAGATCCACTGACCCAGTTTAAGCCTCAATGTCTCTCTCTGAGAGTCCTGTGTCAGCCTTTCATATCAGCTAGAATTAGGTTTGGCTGCTTGAGACAAAAGACCAAAGTGACAGAGACTTTGACAAGTTGGAAGTTTATTTGTCTCTTATGTGAGCCAGGTCTGGAGATGGGAGGTTCAGGGCTGGTATGGTAGCTCTATGAGGTTGATAAGAACAAGTCCATCCATAGGGTATGACCTTTGTCCTCATGGCTCAAGGTGGCTGCTTGAGCTCTGGCCATCTCAGCTGTGTTCAGCCAGCAGAAAGAAGAAAGGGACAGTAAAAAAGAGGCAAAAGGCATGAGTCAGCAGCCTTTTAAAGAGGTGTCCCAGAAGCTGCTATATGACAATTCTGCTAAGGTTGTATTGGCTGGGACTCAGTTCATGCA
The DNA here is from genome assembly GCF_006542625.1 of Nomascus leucogenys. Lineage (NCBI taxonomy): Eukaryota > Metazoa > Chordata > Mammalia > Primates > Hylobatidae > Nomascus > Nomascus leucogenys. Next base: position 17,889,231 of record NC_044393.1, on the reverse strand, counting down.
TAGTTCATACACAGCTGTGAAGGAAGCTGGGAAATGTGGCCCTTGTAATAGAAGGCCGTGTTCCTGGCTAAAATTTGGGGCTTCTCTGATTAAGGAAGAAAGTGAGACTGTGACCTCCTCCCTTCCTCACTGGTGTCCCTCTCATTTCTTTCATCCTCTAATCCAGCTTGGGCAAGTAGCCAGGATAATCTTTCTAAAATGCAAATCTATATATAGGGTTGCCAGATTTAGCAAATAAAAATACAAAATTCCCAGTTAAATGTGAATTCCAGATAAGTAATATATAAGTGATTTAGCATAAGTATGTCCTGTGCAATACTTAGAATACTAATACTAGAAAAATTATTTTTTATTTATCTGAAATTCACATTTAACTGGGTACCCTGCAATTTATCTGTCCAGCCTATCCATATACTTTTCATGGTTCCCCACTGTTGTCAGAAAAAGACCCAAGCTCTCTGGAAGGCTTTGCTGAGCCCTTTGCAATCTGTCCCCCAACTGACCTGTCCAGGTCCTTGTTCCCTGAACAAGCACTGCACTGCTTCCGCTGTCTCCAAGCCCCCCAAACCTTTGCTTAAGCTCTTTTCCTGGGAGACTGTCCTTCTCCATCTGAGAAGGTCCATGCACCTAGAGGGAACATGGCTCCTATGGCTCTAGATTCCTGGGGACATGGTAGGGATGAGCGATTATTTGCTGAATGAAATGATGGGTCCAGGGACACACGCGAATGAGAGGCAAGGTTAGAGTGGCTCCCTCACATTACCACTCTCCGTACAGTGCTCTCTGCACCCAGGTTGGCTCATGTGGGCCCAGCACTGGGATCTCTGTCCCTGGGGCCTTCATTTTCCACAATCCCACGTCTGGGCATGGCACCCCCCCAGCACACAAGGGGTTAAGCCAGCCTTGGAGTTGGGAGCTGGAGCCCATGGAGTCCTTCCTAACAATAAAGCTAATGAATCCCTCCTTGCTGTTTTCTCTTGCACAATAACATTTAATCATCATTTGCACAGCAGATGAGAAGTTTGCGGCAGATGCAATTCTGCGTGACTGGCGATTTCTGCGTGTGGGCACCATTCCTGCTGTCCCCAGCACACCTGATGATCTGGGGCTGGGCAGCCTATGCCCCAGAGAGGGTGTGTGTGCATCCACGTGATAGGGATCTGACTCCACACACGTGGGAGATGGGCTTTGGAGGCACGTGTCTATGTGCGTGCTTGTCTGTGGGGTTGAGTTAGGCACATGGGGCATGGGTATGAGTGAACTGTGCTGGGCCTGCCTAAAGGTGCCCGTGGACAGAGGTGGTTAATGCCTGAGCGCACATTGTCTGGAAGTTGAGGAACCTACATGGAGACAGGCAGATGCACGTATACCATTGCCTGTGTGTGGGTGCTTGGTGCAGATCTGAGCATTTGTTGGAGGATGGCTGTTTGTTTAGGTGCTTGTACTTGATCGTGTATATTATGTTCATACACACAGACCTATGTCCTCACATGTACAAATGCATCTATGGGACCATGCATTTGAATTTGGAGTTTGTAATGGACTGTTCCTGAGGTTATATTTGCTTTCCTGTGCGTGCATACAAATGTGCATATGACTGAGAATGAGAGCATGGAGTTGTATGTTCATGCACAGCAGTACATTTGAGGGTATGCACATATATGTGCTGTGTATTTGAGTGGGAGTTTCTGGCGACACACATATGTTAGTGAATGTGTATGAATATATGCCTGAATGGGAAAATATGTTTGCTTATTGAAGAGCACCAGTGGACACACACGTACATGCATGTAAGCGAACTTATCTATGGCAGGCATGTGCATGCTCTGAATAAAAACATGAGTGCACACATGAGAGCTTGCCTCCCGTGCATGCATAGCATGCTGGCATGTGTCCACATTTGCAGACCTGCAGGGATATGCTCTATGTGTATCGCTGTGAACATGTCTGCATTGTGCCCACAGGTGCGAACACGTCTGTGGGTACAAAGTGTGCATGCATCATGTGCTGGCATGCTCATGCACACGCTGGAACATGAGCCATCTCGCCTCAGAGTGAGGGCTGACAGGGTTGCATTTTTGAAAGGCTCAGTGACCAGTGACAGAGCTGGCCTGGGGGTGCTTGCTGGCAGGAGGAGAGTGGAGCTGCTGATTCGTGACCTGGGGGTGGGCTGTGATGACGGCTGGCTGATGGATGCAGGCGCTTAGACACCCTCTATGACAGCAGCCGGCTCTCTGAGCTGCCTGAATCAGGAGGTGGGAGTTTAGTTCTTGACCTGTGCTGCTCAATGCTGGCTTCCCACCTCCCTGGTGCTTGTCCACAGCCACGTGAGGACACACACACATTGGTACACACCAGAGACACAGACCCAGGCTTGGACAGTGGCCAGCCAGCTAGGCCCCTCTGTCCATCTTGCTCCCAGCTCTGCCATCCCCCTGGAGTGCCTCCCCTTCTCAGCAACATGCTTTTCTGTCCTCCCAGAAACTTCACTCAGAATCAGAGTCACCTAGGCCCTGTGCAGAGCCATGGCGGGTGGGAGTGTAAAATCATTTCAGGCCTTTAAAGGCTTCGTGTCCTTGGGCAAAGCATGGTTCATCTGTGAGCCCTGGGTTCCTCATCTCATCTTCATAAAACAGGCCTAATGAAAGCACCTGCTTAAAATTAAACAAGGCAAATTATGTAAAAGCACTAAACACAGTAAACACAGTGTCCATTTTCCGTGAGATTTACCTATCTTAGTATTAATTATGTACGGTGCTGAGAACAGGGCCTGGCATGCCGCAATGCTATATAACTGTGCTGTCACCGTCATCACTACTATCGTCGTCGTTGTCATTAATATCCCTGGTTCTGAAATGCTTGGCCAATTGCACATCAATTCTTGCTCAAGACCCTAAATACTCTTTTGTCACATGATAATGATGGTGATGATGATGATAATGACAGTAAAAGGGGAATATTTTTCTTTTCATCTTCCTAGATGCCTTGTAAGAAGGGCAGGCATAGTAAATGGAAGGCTCTTTATTTTCTAAGCTCCTTGATAGAGTTGGGTTTGCTCATTTGGAGCTTGGAGCTGGCATGGTTGTTTTTCTGCCTAACACAGAGAGGATGTGGAACTCTTGGGGAACCTGGTGGGAATCAATGAGACAGATGACCAAAGGCTGTGTGTCCCATAAAACCCTCCTCTGTGACCCCCAAGTCATCAGAAAAGCTCACAAATGCTTGGCATGACTAGACACCTTGTGCAACCCACTGAAAGGACAGGACTCACTGGATTTCACTGTGGGCTGGCTCAGCACCCAGTGGCGACAGCAAGCGTGGATGCAGGAGCTGGAAGCAAAGGGGATCGAGGGAACGTTACCTTTTCCTCCACACACCACTCTGGAACGAGCAGAGGCTTGAGGACTTCTACACGTTGTGGAATGCAGTGGTGGGTAGAGGAACGAGCTCTCCCAGAGCACAGACAGGGACTTTTGGATACACCCAAGCATAAGTTTGGGGCTTCCTGTGTGCTGGACACTGTGTGTGCTGCTGATGGGGTTTTTTTTTTTTTTTTTTTTTTTTTTTTTTTTTTTTTTTTTCTTATGGGGTAGGTTCTGGGGGCCAGAGCACTCGGGTTTAAATCTCAGCATCTCCACTTATTCGTCATTTGATCTTGCACAAGTTACTTAACCTCCTTGTGCCTCAGTTTTCTCACCCGTAAAACGGGGGCTGCCTCATTGCATTGTTGTGGGATTAAATGTGTTAATTTATGTAAAATGCTCAGTAAGTGTCAGCTGTTGCTATTGCATTTTATCCTTATTGCAACCCTATGAAGTAGGTGGTCTGAGCATATGCACTTTATGGATAAGAAAACAGAGGTACACAAAGGGTAAATAACTTGTCTGAAGTCACACAATGGCCAGGCGTGGTGCCTCATGCTTGTAATCCCAGCACTTTGGGAGGCCAAAGAGGGAGGATCACTTGAGCCCAGGAGTTTGAGACCAGCCTCGGCAGCATAGCAAGACTCCATCTCTACAAAAAATTAGCTAGGTGCGGTGGTGCATGTCTGCAGTCCCAACTACCTGGGGGGCTGAGGTGAGAGGATTGGTTGAGCCTGGTATATTGAGGCTGCAGTGAGCCATGATCGTGCCATTGCACTCCAGCTGGGCGACAGAGCAAGACCCTGGAAAGACAGACAGAAAGAAAAGAAAGAAAGAAAAGAAAGAAAGAAAGAAAGAAAGAAAGAAAGAAAGAAAGAAAGAAAGAAAGAAAGAAGAGGAAGGAAGGAGGGAGAGAAAGAGAGAAAGAAAGAGAGAGAAAGAGAAAGAAAGAAGGAAAGAAAGGAAGGAAGGAAGGAGAAAGAAAGAGAGAGAGAGAAAGAAAGAAGGAAAGAAAGGAAGGAAGGAGAAAGAAAAAGAGAAAGAAAGAGAAAAAGAGAGAAAGAAAAATAAAGAAAGAAAGAAAGAAAAAAGAAATCATATGGTGGGTAAACTACAGAGCCAAAGGCTCGGAAGGTGAATATGGATAAATAATGTTCTTTATTTCTGGCAAGATCTTTGACTCTGTGTGACCTTGGGTAAGTCATTCTCCATGTGTGAGGTTTAGAAAGTATGGTCAAGGGACCTATGACTTCATGTCCATGTGTCCCTCTGGACATATAATCTGCCCGTAACCTCCTTCTTGGCAGGGTCAGTATCTGCTAAGGCAACCAGTGCACGTGGAAGGGACAGGCTTGGAGCCGGGGGAACCTGTGCCACCTCTGCTCTATCCCATACTAGCTGGGAGACCTTGAACCAGCCACTTTATTCCCCTGGGTTTCAGTTTCCCCCTTCTACAATGGAGCTGGCAACCAACCTCAGAAATGCTGTTGGGCTTCTGTATATGAGAGCTGGGCACACGGGGCTGAGAGAGGTGGCTGCACATCTCCCCAGGGGTCCCCAAGTTACCATGCCCATTTGTAGCATAAGCTATAGGAACCATGGGTTAAAGGTCCCACAGGGGATGATTTGGGGGTTCCCAAATATCCCTCCACTTGGGCTTACCGTGCTAACGCCACATCCCTGCCACTGGCCACTCTCAATGGACTTTAGAAGGCATGTTCAAGTTGAGCAAGTTATCAAGCTCCTAAACCTGGCCTTCAAGTTCTTTTCACAACTACCTCCAACCAGCCTTCCCTGCCTCACCTCCCACCACTCCTCCACCCTGTGATCCAGCCCCCAGGGCCACACACCCTTCCTGAAGCTGCCACACGCTTCTTGCCTTCTCTCCCCACCAGCCTTTGCAGATGCTCTTCTCTCTGCTTGGAATACTCTTGCTCGCTTGGCCACCTCACATCCCATACTCATTCTTCAAGACTCAGTTGAAGTTACTTCCTCTGGGAAGCCCTCCAGAATTACTCAGTCTTTCTTTAGTGCTTCCAGGACCTTATTCTGTTAATTCTGCTACAACTCTTACCAAACACATTATTTTTGGCTGCTTCAGCTCCCTGATCCACTTCCTTCCTCCAACTTAGGTCTTGAGCTACTGGAAGGGAGGAATTACCTATCATCTATGTAACCTTCGGCAGTTTACTACTCTCTTAGCCTCAGTTTCCTCATCTGTGAACTGGGGCTGACAGTACCTACATGAGAAAAAATAATGCAGGTAAGGCACTGGGACATACTAGCCATCTCTGGATCTACCACAGTGGACCTTGGCAAATGTGGAGGGAATGAATGAGAGCTCCCTGGGAGGGTAAGAAAAATAAGGCTAATAAGCATTTATTGGGAACTTTCCACATGTCAGGAAGGCACTGAGTTCAGAGCTTCACATCCACTATCTCCTTTAAGACTTTTAATAATCCTTTAAGGAAGAGACTATCATTACCCCCATTTTACAGATAAGGCAACTGAGGCTTCAGCAGTGGAGGACCTTGATGAAGGATGCCCAGCTAGCAGGAGCTGGAATTCATGTTTGATCAATGTGGAATGAATGAATCACTTGGGCATGGGGGGAGGTGGGAGGACAAATAACCTGTATCTTCTAATCATATGGTTTTAGAGCTGGAAACTCTTCAGGTGACTTAGTCCAGGGATTCTTAATTTGGGATCCATGAGTAGGGAGACTGATGGGTTCCAAAGCCAGACAGATAAGGTCCCCCCATCTTGCCCAGTGGTTTCTGACCCCTCTGTCTCCTGCCAATCCTTGCATCCACTCAAGTCCTGGAGTCACCCACTTGTTCTTGCTTGGCTCTGCTGGTATTTCAGTGTGGTCTGAGACTCCTGAAGGCTCCACAGTTGCTGGGAGTGTCCTTATCCCCCACGGAGGGCAGGATCAGGAGCCGACCATTGCAACCCTTTCCCCTCCCCTCGGAGATGTAGGGAAAAGGGGAAGGGCATCTGGAGCAAGGGAGAGAGCTCAGACCTTGGAGGCAGACACACTGGGTTTCTAAGAACCACAAAGATAAGAATAGTAACAAAGGCTAGCATTTATTGAACACCTACTATGTGCCAGGCACTGTCCTAACCACTTGACACATATGAACCCTTTTTTAGCCTCACAACTCTTCGAGGTAGGTTCTGTTATTAACCCCATTTGACAGATGAGGAAACTGAGGCCCAGAGAAGTGAAGTGACTTGCCCGAGGCCAGGCAGATGGTCAGTGCCAGAGGCTCTGCCATTCACTGGCCAGGTGCCCTTGGACGGGTCACAGCCACTTCTCTGGGGTCCTTTCCCCTTCTATTCCGTTCAGGACACCACCTCATGGTTTCTCTGACGACTGAGCTGGTCTCTGTGCAGCGTCCCAGCACACAGTAGGTGCTTAGTAAATGAACAGCCTTCTTTCCTCTTAACTCTGATGGGGGAGACCTGGGGTGCGGGCATCTCAGCGGCGTGCTCCCTCCAGCATTCTCCCCCAGGCCAGGATTAAGTGACCCACCCCTTCCTGACTCTGCAACGCCACCCCCATCTCCCATTCTAACCCCGGAGCCCGGAGCCACGCCGTGCCAGTCTCGCCTCAGTTTTAATGCCGTTGGTCAGAATCCCGCACCTCTGGGCTCCAAAGCTGCACCCCAGAGGAGGAGGAGTGGGAGAGTCCGCTCCTAGCAAGTCCCCCCCTCCGTCCGGCCGCCAAGGGAGTGTTGGGGGAGGGCAGGGCAGGGGGTCCGCGGGGGAAACGCGTTGTCCTGGGGCCCCGGCGTGTGCTGGGCGGGTGAGCAGCTGCGCCCCGCCCAGGGCGCGGGGCTAGGAGGCCTGGGCTTCGTCGTCCCCGCGGTGGCCGGCGTAGAGCGCGGCCAGGGGCCGGAAGCGCGGACCCCAGCTGCTGAGATAGGTGAAGTCCTGCTCGGAGCCCGACGAGCCGCTGTGCAGCGAGCTGAGCGAGGCGGCCGGCGAGTCCGCGCCCTCGAAGGCGTAGGTCTGGAAGGCGTCGTAGGGCGGCACCGACAGGTCCCCGTCCGCCAGCGCCACCTTGCGGCTGATGAAGTCCCTGAACACTGAGAAGTCTGGCTCGGGGCTCGGCGGCCCCTGCGGCAGCGAGTGGCGCTCGGAGGGCAGGTGGGCCTGCGGGGGGCTACCCGCGCCGCCGTCCGAGCCCCCGCCCGCTCCCCCGCCCGCGCTGCCGCCCCCGTCGCCGCCCTTGAGCTCGCCGAAGTCGTAGAGGCTCCGCAGCGCCGACATGTCGTAGGCTTCGGTGTCCTGCTCGCCGCCGCCTTCGTCGTTGTATTTGATGACGTTGTCCCGCATGTCCTCATCCTCGTCCGAGCTCAGGTGGCTCTTGTGGTGGCGCCTGAGGGTGAGGATCAGCAGCACCAGCACTGCGAGAGGGACAGAGGGGGCGACTGAGGGCCAAGCCCCGCCCAGGGCATTAAAAGGACCCTCTACCCCATCTCCTCCCGCCTCCCACCAGCAGAGTGGGACAGAGCCTCAACATTCCTACAGATTTCCTGGATTTCTGTTCAAAAAGCCATTCTTGCAATCAGAACTGAGCTGAGTGTTTGGAGAGGTAGTGAGCTACCCATCTCGGGAGGTATGCAAATCGAGGCTAGATTACTCTGGGGTGGAGGTGGCCAGTGGGAGAGCAGTGGTTAAAGGTCTTCCTGGGTGTTGAGGCCTGAGATCTCCCTTCTCAGCTCTATGAAGAGATACACTCTCTGAGGACTCTAGGTGCTGGGGGTGTGTAGCAGGCAGCTGAGAAACAGAAGGAGCTGTGGGAGTGAAAGATGTCCTTCACCCTGACCTCTCTTTCACCCTCACCCTCCTCTGCCACACCAGAAGTCTTGAGCTCCTACTCAACCCTTTGGTTCTCAGGTCAAGACCTGCAGGAACCCTTCCCTGAGATCTACAGGCCAGGTCCCGTGCCTTCCCCTCCAAGATTCCCCAGGACAGGGCTCCTTCCTCTATCATACTGGTTCTCAAAGTGCAGCCCCTGGGCAACAGCAACATCCCCCTGGGAGCTTGTTAGAAATGCAGACCCTTGGATCCTGGCACGGATCTTGTGGCAGTGGAGGGGGATCTGTGTTTTAACAAGACCTGCAGACCTGAAGAGGCAGCTCGAGTTTGAAAGCCACAGCTCTGTCATAGACCAGACCCTGCAGTGTGACCAGGTCTGTGTCCACCCCAAAACACACACCCTAAGCTACCTTTGAGGACCTGGGAAATGTTCCTCTATCTTGGTGCCTGGCATGCAGTGAGCACTTGAAGCATGCTTGTTGAATGAATGAATGACTGAAGGAAGAGGTGGATGGAGACTTGGGTAAGTGAATGAATGCTTGTCCCCTCTTGGCTTTCCTCACTTGATTTCCAGGACTCCACATTCTCCTCCTCCTCCTCCCACCTCACTGATCACTCATTCTCAATCTTCTAAGCAGGCTTCTCCTCGCCTCTCTTTAACTCAGATGTCGTAGGATTCAGACCTCTGTTCTGTATCCATGCTCCCTCTCTTGGAGCTCTCCTTTGGTCTCAACGGCTTTAAAAGTTCCATTTAGAAACCGACAATGCCCATATCTCAGCCTCCAGCCTGGACCTCTCCCCTGAAATCTAGATTGTACATTCAATTTCCTACTCAACATGTCCTCTTGTTGACCAAGCGAATCTCAAACTTAACAGGTTCAAAGGTGAAATACTAATCTTTCCCCCTTCCCCACCTCGAGTCTCCCCCACCTCAGTGTTAGGAACCCCGACTTTTCAATTACTCGGGGCTTTTAAGTCTCTTTTGTTGAGTGTTAAATCTCAGTGTCTAGTACATGGGAGGAACTCACTGGATGGATGTATAGGTAAATGATGATGGGTGGATGGACAGACAGATGGACAGACATGTACCAGGTACTGTGCTGGGCACTGGACTCTTCTTGCTCCTCTAGACAGCTCCAGTGGCCACAGCTGGCTGTGAGGGCCATGGGGCAGGGCACCTGCTCACCACCTAACAACGTGGCTTGTGACAGGGAAGAGCACGAGAGCTGGGGACAGGTCCAGAGGGAGGGCACAGGGAAGGAAGGTGTCAGGAGAGAAGTGGGAAAGATGGATGGATGGCTTTCAGAGCCGAGGCTGGGAGCTATGGAGGGGGATGCCCGCAGGAGCAGATGGTGAGGTTTGCGGGCGGCGGGCGACAGATGTGCCAGGCCTGATCAGCGATTCCACCCGTCACCTTTAGAGCACTGATGTGCACTTTCTTCGTTTGTGGGCAATTAGGCAGAAATTTGTTTGCACTGCCTCGGAAAATGAAACCGCTGTAAAGTGCACCCTCTGGAAAAAGGGTTTCTGAGCCATGGGCTGGGGTCGGGAGAGAAGGTGCTGGGGGTGTGTAGCAGGCAGCTGAGAAACAGAAGGAGCTGTGGGAGTGAAAGATGTCCTTCACCCTGACCTCTCTTTCACCCTCAACCTCCTCTGCCACACCAGAAGTCTTGAGCTCCTACTCAACCCTTTGGTTCTCAGGTCAAGACCTGCAGGAACCCTTCCCTGAGATCTACAGGCCAGGTTCCGTGCCTTCCCCTCCAAGATTCCCCAGGACAGGGCTCCAACTATGAGGAGCCTGCCCAGGGCCTCTGCCGGGACCTGAGGAGGTACAGCCTGGCCATAGGCAGGTCCTCAGAGGGTGGACAGAGGCCATGCCAGTGCTAGCCAGTGAGGGTGGGGGGAGGCAGCTGACATCTCCCAGGGAGCAGAGCAAGGCTGGAATCTGCACTTGGACCTCCCTTGAGCTCCTCTAGCTTTGGCCTCAGTGCCCTTCTGTACTTGGGTGGTTACAGCTGTGACAGGTGGCATATGGCCACTCAAATCCAGGTTAGCTTCTGAAACTTGACCTCTTCACTGGGGACACTTTGGGGTGCAAATTGCTGCTAGTGGGCTGGTACCAGTGTAGATTTTGCCCCCCTCCCCCACCACCAATGACTTGAGATTTTGCTCTCAGTTTAGATTCATAGCAGGTGGTGTAGTTAGAGGAGCAGAGGACACAGGGTGAGAAGACCTAATATCAAATCCAAAGATTATCCAGTACCCTTACACCAGCCACCTAACCTCTCTGACCCCCAGCGTTTTCATCTGAAAAATGGGATGATATGCCTGGCCATGTGCTTGTGAGGTTCACAAGAGCCCTTTTTACTAAAAGTCCTACATAGAGACTAAAAAAGGACCATTCACATGAGAAAATTTTTAAAAAATATGCTAGGGTGAGATTTGGGCTACGTAGGGGGTGGGCCACAGTGAACTCATCCCTGGAGTTGGTGGCGGGGCCGCTATGGACTTAGAAGACTCCTCATGGGGGCTGCTTGTTAGAGCTTGGAGATGGTTTGGCCAGCCCATCTTCATGTGGAGAGGGAAGCTGAGGCCCCATGGGGGCTGGTTAGGAAGGAAACCCAGGACCCCAGGATGGGACCAATCAGGCAGGGCTGGGTGGCTCTCGACGGACTCACCAACCAGGATGAGAACGCAGACCAAGAGGGCGATGAGGGCGCCGGGGCTGAGGGAGGCGGCCATGACAAAGGCCGTGGTGTTGCAGGACTGGATGGCGCCGGAGCTGTCGCAGCCACAGATGCGGATGGTGAGTGTGCCTGTGCTGCTCAGCGTGGGTGGCCCACTGTCTACTACCAGGATGGGCAGGAAGAACACGTCCTGCTCCTGCCGGTTGAAGCCCATGTGCTGCGTGTGCACTGCAGCGGTGTTGTCTGTTCCGGAAGAAGGGGGAGTGGTGTGACTTGGGGCTGGGGGTCAGCATCCTTGTCTTAGCCACCTCCTGATTGCATCGTGAGATTTGCCTCCCTATGCCCCAAACTACAGCCTCCCAGTGGACTCACGGGTCTCTTCTCTGATCTCCCAAAACTCTATTACCAGACGCCTCCAAATTCTGCCCCATGCTGCCCAAAGATTCTGTCCCCCAAAGTCTACCCTCAGCTGCCCAAAGATCCTGTCCCCATGTAGCCCACAATTCTATCCTCAAACCATCCCAAGATTCTGTTTTCAGCTATTCTAAGATTTTGTCCTCAGCTGTGCCAAGGTTCCCAGCTATTCCCAGATTCTGTCCCCAGCTAGGCCAAGGTCCTGTCCCTGGCTATGTCTTTTTTTTTTTTTTTTTTTGCCATTTGTCTCAACAGCTTGTTTTTGCTCTAGATTCCACCCCAGCTTCCCAGCATATTCTGACCCTAGGAGTCCTATAGGGTCCTTGGGTTGTGGTTTGTTGGGCCCTGACAAGTCCTGGGTCATCAGAAGGGACTAGGAACTCTGGCTGGCATCTGCCTTTGGCTGTGGGATCTTTCTGTCCTTCATACCCCAAGGCCAGTTGAGAGTCCTGGAGCCTGACAAGGAGTTTCTGCCTAAGAGGCTGAGCCTAGAGGGCTGGGGGCGTGGTGAGGGGCCGGATGAGGGGCCCTGGAGCGTCGAGGCCTTCTTCTGCACATCTTTCCTTTTCACACAGGTGGCCAGAGAGGACAGTGAACAAACACAAATGGAACTCATGGCACTGGTTCAGCCTGTCACCGGGGAAGCCAGGCAGGACGCAGGGGGATGGTGGCTGGCCTTGGAGCACAGGCTGAGGTGACAGGTGGCACCCCTTTCTCCGCCCTTTCTGCCTCCTTCACACCTGTTCTGTAGGAGTCAGGCCACCTGACCCTCTGTCATTTTGATGGCCTCTCTCAGTTCTGCACATGCAGGGGTATGAAGTGCCCAGAGCTCCAAAGGCTGCTGCCCCTCCCTTCACAGCCAAGTCTGCCAAAGGGGGCCCTGCCTTCCGGCTGGGGGCCTTCAGTCCTCCTTCTCCCTGCGGTCTTCAGTCTGCTCTTTCTAATCTGAGAGCCAGATATGGGAGATCTGTTGGCAGCCTGGGTTCCTTACCCTGCTTCATGGCCCCAGTTAACCCAGTCCCTTCCCCAGATGCCCCCAATTCAGTGCCCCAGATCTGGCCTTTCTCATCATGGATGCTATGCAGGAAAAGGAGCCCTAGGAAGGTCTGACTTGTGGCCTTTGGCACATCTCAGAAGTGGACTGCAGGTCCAGATGCAGCGCGACTGGCCGTGAGTTGGAGGCTGCCCACGAGGTGCCGGGGACATGAGGGTTCATTCCATTAGCCTATCTCCTTTTACACACATTTGGGAATTTCCATTAAAATGTTGAAAAATAATGCAAGTCTATCATTTACTAGCTGGGGAAACCCACTGAGTTTCTCTAAGCTTAAGTTTACCCATCTGTAAACTCAGAAAGGGTATCATGCAGGTGTGAGGATTAAATGGTGTAATTCACACATAACCCTTAGAAAAGTTCCCAGCCCATAGAAATGCTCAATAATGCTGGTTAATATTTTTTCAGACTCTGCCCCCATCTTCCCTGTGCTGCACCGGCTGCCGGATCCCTGTCTAGGCTGCCCTGCCTTTGCTCATAAAGTTCCCACTATCTGGAACACCCTCTTCACCTTCTTGCCTGGGCAAATTCCTCATCCGTCATGCTCCAGCTAAATGTCACCTCCTTTCTTGTGGCCTCCTTTCTCCGCTTCCCTGGGAAGGAAGGATTTATGGCTCCCCCCCTCCCTGCTCTGACTATGCAGGTGCCATGCACAGTTCTGTTACAGCACTTGTCACGTTGTCTTAAGTTAGTGTGTGCCTGTTTCTCCACTGCATGGCCGGCCAGGGCTGGCATGGAGCCAGTCTTGAAGAGCAATCCTTGAATGAACCACAGCTTTTGGGAGAACTGGTAGTCTTGGGTCAGCCCCTCAGGTCACTGCTGCCACCCTGTCCCCAGAGCTTACATGGGGTGGTCACACTCGATGGCAGCTCTGGCGGCCACCTCAGCCAAACAGAAGCAATTAAGGCAGAATCTCAGGCTCTTGGGTTGGAAAGCCTTGTGAACTTGGCAAGGTTGAGTCAAGTTCGACAGTTCAAACTGGCTACACTCAGGCTTGAACTCTAGCTCTCCCGCCAAAGGGTGCGTCAACCCCAGCTGGGAAAAATCTGCCTTCTGCAGGGGAAGAAAGGGGGCTGGAGGGCAAGACGGGAGAAAGAAGGAATGGCATGGGACCCATTTGCACTGAATGGATTTTTTTTTTATGCATCAAGGACTCTGCATATTTTAAATACATAGTAATGTTTAATCCTCATAACCTATTAAGAGTTGTGGCATTATTCCCATTTTGGATACATGGAAATTGTGGCTCAGAGACAAGTGACTTGTCTGAATTTTTCCAGTGAAAGCATTCTTCCTTCCTTCCATCCATCCAACAAATCTTTTTTTTTCTTGAGACAAGGTCTCACTCTGTCACCCAGGCTGGAGTGCAGTGGTGTGACCTCAGCTCACTGTGACCTCGGTCTCCCAAGCTCAAGCAATCCTCCCACCTTAGCTTCCTGAGTACCTAGGACTACAGGTATGCACCACCATGCTCAGCTATTTTTTTTTTTTTTAGTTTTTAAAGTTTTTTTTTATGTGTGTATGTGTGTGTACAGATGTGGTCTCATTATATTGTCTAGGCTGGTCTTGAACTCCTGTGGCTCCTCTTGCCTCGGCCTCCCAAAGTGGTGGGATTACAGGCATGAGCCACCATGCCTGGCCTCCATCCAACAAATCTTTATTAACGACTACGTGCTAGGCACCATGCTAGTGGCTGCAAGAAAACAATAGAGAGCTAAGCCAGCCTGCTGCTAGTCCTGGATCAGAGCTCATATTTTCGTGTGAGAAACAATGCTAATCAAATAAACGCACAATTTAGTCTACAATTACAAACCATGGTGAGTGCTGCGAAGGAAGAATATAGGAAGAGCACATAACAGAGCACCTGAGCCAGTCTAGGAGGTCGGGGAGAGCTTCTTGGAAGAAGTGATATGATTCCTGAGCCTGAACAATGAGTTTAGGGAGAGGAAACAGCGTATGCAAAGGTCCTGAGGTTGGAAGAAGCATAACACACTCAGGGACCCGGGACACTCAGAGGACACTCAGTCCTTTGTGGCTGGAGGAATGAGGGTAATAGCTACAATGAGTCAAGACGAAGCTGGAGGAGGAGGCAGGTGCTCCTTGTGGAAAGCCTGGGAGGCTGTGGTAAGGAATTTGGGTCATTTTCCCTTACTTCCCTCCCTCCCTCCCTCCCTCCCCTCCCCTCCCTCCCTTCCTTCCTTCCTTCCTCCTCCCTCCATCCCTCCCTCCTTTCTTTCTCTTTTCTTTCTTTCTTTCTTTCTTTCTTTCTTTCTTTCTTTCTTTCTTTCTTTCTTTCTTTCTTTTTTCTTTCTTTCTTTCTTCTCTCTTTCTGTCTCTCTCTTTCTTTTCTTTCTTTCTTCCTTTCACAGAATCTTGCTCTGTCACCCAAATTGGAGTGCAGTGGTGCAATCTTGGCTCACTACAACCTCCGCCTCCTGGGTTCAAGCAATTCTCCTGCCTCAGCCTCCTCAGGAGCTGGGATTACAGGCGTCTGCCACCACGCCTGGCTAATTTTTTTACTTTTTAGTCAAGATGGGGTTTCATGATGTTGGCCAGGCTGGTCTCAAACTCTTGCCCTCAAGTGATCTGCCTGCCTCAGCCTCCCAAAGTGCCACGATTACAGGCATGAGCCACCACTCCTGGCCAGAACTTGGATAATTTTCTTAAAAGCAACAGGAGGCCATTGATTGGTGGGCTTTAAGCAAGGAAGTGACCTAGTGACAAACCCATTCATTGAACAGCAAGTAGGAATTGAGCATCATTTCTCTGTCAGGACTATTCTAGCCCCTGGGGATACTGCAATGGACAGAATGGATGTGGTCCCTGTCCTTGCTGGGCCTGTGTTCTAGTTGAGGCAGCTTATCATCTAAAATGCAGGAGTCGATGTGGAAGAACAGCCAGGAAGCTCTCGTGTGTTTTAGGTGTGAGATAATAGTAGTAGTGGAGGCACAGAGAAGTAGGCAGATTTGAGAAATGAGCGGCTGGCTCTGGCTCAGCTTCAGATTGCCAAGCAAGAAGAGGGATGTTTGTCTCTCAGGGTTGCTGTCTTGGGCCATGGGACCATATGTTCTGGGAACTCTGGTCCCCACCACTCCTCCACCCCATGAAGGGGAATCCCCAGGCATCATCTCTGAACGCATCAAGCTGCCCTCCTGGGCAGCAGCTGGCTTCAGTTGGGGAAGCCTCTGGCCACCCCAGTCCTGTACCCCACCCTTCTAGGTGGGATCTGTGCCCAGCACTGCATCCATCCATCTGGCCTGACATACATCAGTGTCAATCCCTGGCTGCAAAGGCAATATTTATAAATCACGTTTCCAAACTGGCTACACATTTGTACAAAGAAACAGATGGGTTGGGGTAGCCGTTTGTCACCTAGGATATTTATACAGTGAGGAGGAGGGGGCTTGGCAAGTAGTGGGAAGGGGCTGAGGGACTGGAGGAGGAGGCCTTCCACGGCTGCTGTGACCTCAGCATGCTGCTGCCACCCTGTCCCCGTAGCTTACACCAGGTGGCACTCTGGATGGCAGCTCTGGTGCCCCCGCCCTCCCCCAACAGCTAAACAAAAGCAATTGAGGCAGAATCTCGGGGCCCTTGGGTTGGAAAGCCTGGTGAACTTGGCAGAGTTGAGCCAAGGCTAGCTATGTTTCCTGTGACCAGCTCAGGATACTATTGGAATAATGAGTAGGCAGGGCTGTATTGGTTGTTAAAATATTGAAATACTTCCAAAAAATGTTTAAATAGCTGTTGACACTAAGCCCCCCAAATCTCTCCCTGCTGCCTCAGCCTTTTCCCCAGGCAGCCTCCCAACTTTGACACAATCAAGCCACAAAGGAGTTAATGCCTGGTGTAGTAGGGTTTCCAGGGTCCTGCTCCAGGTTTTGGTCAGCGTCCTTTCTGATTGGCCATCTGAGCTGCACTGGTTGTTAAATGTGTTTATTATTTTTCATTACTTGTTTTTAATTATTGATTCACTGAGACAAGGTCTCACTCTGTCTCCCAGGCTGGAGTGCAGTGGTGCAATCATGGTTCAATGGAGCCTCAAACTCCTAGGCTCAAGTGATTCTCCTGCCTCAGCCTCCTGAGTCACTGGGACTACAGGTGTGCACCACCATGCCCAGCTAATTATTATTATTATTTTTAAAGAGATGGGTTTTCACTGTGTTGTCCAGGCTATTCTCAAACTCCTTGCCTCAAGGGATCCTCCTGTCTTGTGCTGGGGTTATAAGCATGAGCCTTACATATTTTTAACAGGACTCCCAGGGGTACAGATGGGTCTGGCTTCAGAGGCCACTAAGGCCTCCGCATTGGGTGTGAGTGTGTAAAGGCCTTGAGAAGGATCCCAGGCCAGAAGGAACCCACGTGATCTGGCCCCCTCGCTGACCACATCTCCTCCCAGTCCTGTCTCTTACTCACTGTAATCACACAGGTCTCCTCCATTCCTAATCCACCCCAGTCCTGCTCACCACAGGGCCTTGCACTTGCTGTTTCTTCCACTGGGGTGGTCGTTTTCTCTCATATCCTTTAGGTCCCTTCTCACTATGGATCCCCTTGGAGAGGCCTTCCCAGGCCACCCTATTTAAGAAGATAGCTTCTCCTCTTACCCTGCTTTCCCATTTTTTTTTTTTTTTTTTTTTTTTTGAGATGGAGTTTGGCTCTTGTTGTCCAGGCTGGAGGGCAATGGTGTGATCTCACCTCACTGCAACCTCCGCCTCCCGGGTTCAAGCAATTCTCCTGCCTCAGCGTCTGGAGTAGCTGGGATTACAGGCATGCGCCACCATGCCGGGCTAATTTTCTATTTTTAGTAGAGATTGAGTTTCACCATGTTGGCCAGGCTGGTCTCGAACTTCTGACCTCAAGTAATTCACCCACTTCAGCCTCCCAGAGTGTTGAGATTACAGGGGTGAGCCACCGTGCCCTGCTTTACTTTTCACTGTTTCATTGAACACATTTTATCAAACACCTACTATGTGCCAAGCACTGCTCCAGGCACCTAGGGTTGAACAAAGTCAAGTCCAGACCCTCGTGGAGATTGCATTATTCCTCCGCCCCAGCCACTTATCATCCCCAACATACTTTTTTATTTGTGTAATTTCTGTCTCACCTCACTAGAATATAAACTAGGTTTTGTTGTGTTTGCTGTTGCATTTCCAGGACCCGGAGCAGACCCCGACACAGAGGCTTTGTGTCTCAATAAACACTCAATAAATAATTGCTGGATGTAGGAATTGACATTTCTAGGTATTAACACTATATCTCAGTGGCCCTTATCTTACTGGGGCTACCTAGCCACCCGAGGCAGTAGGTGTTATTCCCATTTTAGATGATGAAACTGAGGCTTAGAGAGGAACAGGCGCCCCAGCACTTTGGGAGGCTGAGGCGGGTGGATCACCTGAGGTCAGAAGTTCGAGACCAGCCTGGCCAACATGGTGAAACCTCGTCTCTACTAAAAATACAAAAATTAGCCGGGCGTGGTGGTGCGTGCCTGTAACCCCAGCTACTCCGAAGGCTGAGGCAGGAGAATCTCTTGACCCCGGAGGCAGAGGTTGCAGTGAGCTGAGATCGCACCACTGCACTCCAGCCTGGGCAACAGAATGAGACACTGTCTCAAAACAAACAAACAAACAAACAAAAAAACAACAACCCCCCCCCCACATACACACACACACAAACACACACAAAAAACAAAAAAACAAAAAAAAAACACAAAAAAACCAGAGAGGAATAGGAGCTTGCCAGGGTGGTATAGAGCACCCTTCGCTGAGCCTAGTCCCTTATTTCGTCTGGTGACTGCCCCCTTCCCCTCAGTCTATTCCTTAAAGGTTCAAACATCAACATCATGAGGAACTTGTGAGAGCCAGAGGGGAGGAATCTCACGGTGGACTCAGGCAGGGCAGGGCAGTTTGCTTTCCAGGTGGTTTGCTGAGGCAGGAAGCACACTGGACTTGGGATGGGGATGGGTTGAATCCTACCCACACCACCGACTCCCTATATGACCCTGGGCAGGGCTCTTTCTCTCTTAGAGTCTCAGTTTCATCACCTGTAAAATGGGGAGAGGAGTCAGAAAACTACCTCACAGGATGGCTGTGAGGATGCAGAAAGAAATGTGAGTGGGCCTGGCATGGTGTCTCATGCCTGTAATCCCACCTCTTTGGGAGGCCGAGGTAGAAGGATTGTTTGAGCCCAGGAGCTCGATACCAGCCTGGGCAACACAGCAAGACCCCATTTCTACAAAAAATTAAAAAATTAGCCAGATATGATGGTGTGCATCTGTAGTGCCAGCTACTCGGGAGGCCGACACAGGACTGCTTGAGCCTAGGAGATCAAGGCTGCAGTGAGCTATGATTGCAACACTGCGCTGCTGCCTGGGTGACAAAGCAAGACCTTGTTTCAGTAACAATTCCAAAAACCAAAAAAGGAATGTGAGTGGAATAAAGCAGTTTTTAAACTGCAGGGTGGGCTGGGCACAGTGGCTCACGCCTGTAATCCCAGCACTTTGGGAGGCCGAGGCAGGCCGATAGCTTGAGCCTGGGAGTTCAAGACTAGTCTGGGCAATACGGCAAAAATCCCGTCTCTACAAAAAATACGAAAAGTAGCTGGGCATGGTGGCACACATCTATGGTCCGAGCTACTTGGGAGGCTGAGGTAGGAGGATTGCTTGTGTCTGGGAGGTGGAGGTTGCAACGAGCCACTGCACTCCAGCCTGGCTGACAGAGCGAGACCCTGTCTCAAAAAAAAAAAAAAAAAAAAAAAAAAAAAATCAAATAAAAAACCAGAAACCTGCAGGGTGGGGAGTGTGTGCACGTGGCTTACTTCAGTCTCCACTCAGAACGGGGGCTCTTTCCACCCTGGACTCTGGCACAATCATTCCTCATTTATTCCCTGTCTATATCTTCCCATCTGCCATTTCTTATCCTTGGGACGCCCTCCTCCACTCCATCAACCCACACCCTGCTTGTGTTTGGCCAGTGGGCTGGGTAACAGCTCCAGCTTGGCCCAGACTTTCCATGTGATCTTAGATCCAACATAGGCCCTGTGGGCGCCTCCGTCCCTCTGTCTATAATATGGGAACAGGGCAGGGAGACTGTGCCCCTCCCTTCTTGCATCCTAGGGTTTGGAGGCTCACCTTGGATGTCAAGCAGAGAGAAATGAGGGTTGCTGGGAGCTTCAGGCACCAGGCGGAAATAGAAGCGGTGCCCGCCTTGGGGCTCGTCTCTGTCCACTACGCTGATGGTCTGGATGAGCTGAAGGGTGAGGAGGGGAGAGAGGGCTAGTGGTGAGGCTGCGACCACTCTGGGTCGAGGTAGAGGGTGCTGCTGGCCAGTCCTGGAAGCAATGCCCGGTCCCCACCCCCTCAGGGGTACCTGGCCTGGCTTGGCATCCTCGCATACAGCTGCCTCGTAGGGTGTGGCCAGTTCTGGGGGATTGTCGTTCACATCCAGGATTCGGATCCTTAGGGATGCCCGGGATAGCTGGGCATGATTGTCTGTAATGAGAGCACAGGAGCAAGGGGAGAGGCATCAAGTGTGAGACCTAGATAGCCTCCTCTCTACTATGAGGACAATAGTAGGCAGTGGGGTCATGCTGAGAAATTTGTGGGTTAACCAAGTTGGTACAAGGACCAGAACTGGGAACATTTGGGCATAAGTTAAGTAATCATTGCTGTAACCACCACCACCATTACCATCAGCCTTGGCACCACTGGCACTATCACTACAACCCTTGCCACCAAAATCACCAGTAGCACCCAGTGCCATCACCAACACCATCACCACTGTTAGCATCAACACCACCATCACCATCTCTACTGTGGCCACCTTTGCCATTACTACCACTATTACTGTTACCATTGTCATCATTAAGCTATTACCAATACCACTATTTGCATTATCATCAGTGCGTCTATCAACATAACTATCAGTACCACCATCACCATCCTTACACTGTTACCATCACCACTGCCATCACCACCACCACCATCAGGTCATCACCATCACTACCATCACCATTAGAATTGGCACCACCACCACCAGAACCACATCCTGTAGTACTACACTCATCATCTCTACCATAAATAATATCAAAGCCATCACCATCACTACCCTCACCACCACCACCAACCCCATCTCCATCACCAATATCACCATCACCAATACTACCACCATCTCTTCCAGAGTCACCACAACCACAATCACCAGCCCACCTATTACTACTATTACCCCCATCATAATCACCAATATTACCATCACATCCCTGGCCCCCAACAACACTGTCATCACCACTGCCATCCCCACCCCCTCACCACAGAGCACACAGCATGCACGTGGAGCATCTACATTCATTATTTTAAGTATCCTTGCAGAAATCCTGTGGTTTGGTACAATTTCTATCCCCATATTGCAAAGGAGAAACTAAAACATGGGATGCTTTCTACACATGGGTCAGGGGCAACTAAACTCCAAGACTTCTGCTTTATCAAGACCTGAGCCTAAACGGGCCAGAGAAGTCCAAGGAGGTAGATCTTGGCCAGCAAAACCATGATGTCCACACCCCTCCAAGTTGGGATGTCTTCAAGGTCATGGTCCCTGTCTTATTTATCTCTGGGCTACCAGCATTGTGGGATATGGTACAGGTAAATTCTAATATATTAATATTTGCTGAATGAATGAATGAAGCCTGGAAAGATTGAGACTGCAGGAGGCTTGAATTCCAGGTGTGGCTGTGTCCCTGACCCAGTGTTTGGTCTTGGGTAAGACCCTGCCTTCTCTGCATCAGTTTCCACACCTGGAAAAGGAACAGAACATAGCGATTATGAGCAATGCTGGGTAGTTCTGATTCCAGCTCTGCCGTTTTATGTCTGTGTAATCCGAGCCATGTCACTTGACCTCCCTGTGCCTCAATTTTCTCACCTGCAAAATCGGTCTAATTTGACCCAATTATGCCTAGTGTTCCATTATTGGAACGCTAAGCATGTGAGAGTTATTTATATCCTACTGCTCAAGGTCTTCCCCAAGGTCTGATTGCAAAAATTCAAAAAATTGCAACCTCAGGCATACATGGGTTAATAGGTCGGTGAAGAGACAGATTGAGTTAATATCTGCAGGGCATTTAAAACTGTGTGTACAACACGTAGCAAGTGCTATATAAGCATTTGTAAATAAGCAGACATCCTCGAAGGGTCCTATTAGCAATGACATTAAATAATTCTAGGATGTGGAATACTTCATCCCAGCCTGTCCTGTCTGAGCAGTGCCCTGAATGTTGGTGCTTTCTAACACCTCACCAGCCCAGACTTCTGAGTGCTCTCTGGTGCCCCATCCTCTGCTATCTTGGCTACATGTTCATTACTGACATGTTCATTACTGACATGTTCCACCTGCCAGTGACCTCATGAACATCTCCTGGAGGAGGAAACCACACCTCACTTCCAAGCAGTGACTTGGAAGATGGGGCTGTCTGGCTGGGCTGGCAGGGAGCTCTCTTAGGGGCAGCCTGAAAGCTTCCAGGCATTCAGGCTCCCCATGAGTTTCTCGGGGAGTGGGACTGGTCGGCTGCCTCCTGCTGTGAACTCAGGATTCACTGTGTGCTGACGGCAGCTGCTCACGTGCTGATAAAGAGAGAAACAGAGATAGGAAGGCAGGTGCAGCCACCTCCTGGAGGGGGGCGGGGGGTGGTCAGGAAAAGGAGGGGCCTGAGTTCTTAATTAACTCAGACCCCGGCTTCTCTCTGGAGTTCCCCTTAGCCAGGGGCACATTATCTTCTAAGCTCACCAGATCTGCCATTCCAGTGATTAGAGGGGGTTTTCCGGGGCGAGAGATGGGAGTCGTGACTGGGAATGCCGGGTGAACCGTTATTTTTAAGAGTGCGTTGCCGGAGAATTTCAACAGACAGACGGTCGGTGCTTTTGGGAAGAGGGGGGTGAGGCCCACAGCCAGGAATGGGCGCCTCTCTCCCAGCAGAGGCAGAGGGAGAGTAGAGGGGGCGGCCAGGGCCTGAGTGCCCTTACAGGGCACTTTCCCCTGCAGTGGAGGGTGGTGGGGGTGTATGGGCTGGAGGGAGAGACAGGGTCCTATGGGCCATGTCGAAGGTAGAGCAGGATGGACTGCTGAGTGAGTGATCTGCTCCTGGATCCTCACTGCGGATGAGACCCCCATTATAGCACCTTTGCTTTGGGCCATGCTTGGCCTCTCTTACCTCTTCTTTTAAAATGTCACAGGTCACCTTGTGAGAAAGCCCTAACGTCCTTGGCATGAGTGACAGTCTCAGACCTAAGAGGTGGGGCAGCTGAGTGACCTCTAAATTGCCAAAACTGCCATCTGCAGATCTTATTCTAGGAATTCCTGAATTTAGGGCTGGCCTGGAATCCCAGAGCTCATGGGCTGGCCCCAGGTCAGTACCCATTGCCACTGCCATTGCCCTTGTGGCAGTGGGTCTCCAGCACGGCTGTACATCACAATCACCTGGAGAGCCTTTAAAAACACCGATGCCCAATGCTTGGTCATTGATTTTTTTTTTTTAAACAGCTCCAGAGGATCAGCCTGTAGCAAAGTTTGCAAACCACTATCCTAGGGTGACTGGGAGGTAGGAAGCCTGATTGGCTTCCTCCAAACCCCTCCTATCACAATTAGTATCATTTATAAGAATGGAAAATAATCCTATTTTTGCCACCTTAAATATTTCTGGGATAAAACAAGGAATCCATCTGTTGATTAATCTTGATCTCTGTGCAGGATTTTCCAATTCATAACACTCTCTCTTATTATGACCTCGTGTCATCCTTGAAATAACCCTTGAAGAAGGCCTTGTTAAACCCACTTTCTGGATGAGGAAACTGAGGCTGACAGAGGGTCAGGAGTTTCCCCACAGCCCTAGGGGAGTCAGCAGCAGAGCTGGGGTTGAGTCTGAATCCTCCCGACTCCAAGTTCAGTGCTTGGTCCTGATACAATGTCAGGGGCCCTCCTGCTGCCTGGGCATTTGTCCATCCAGTGGCAGCTACGGCTTAGACCCAGGCCCAAGTGGATCTCACCCAATGGCCGGCGGCAGGTGCCCCCTCCAACGGCTGGGTCCCCCACAGCCCTCCCCTCTTGGCTTTTCAGTTCAGCTGACTGACATGCAAATTAGTTTAATTATTTCTTCTTCTAAAATAAATTATATTTTGCAGTAGCTGCAATATGTTGTGTCAGGCAAAATTACATTCAATATTTTTAAACTAATTGATGCAGCCTTGAGGAAGGCTGATTGACAGCCCAGGGCTGAGCAGGCCTGCAGCCTTAACTGATTCCTAAATTAAAATTAAACGTGCTTTGGCCCGGTGCTTCCTCCTTGAGCTGCCTCACCATTAATCCGGGGAGGTGGCAGGTGAAGCCCCGGGGGTCTGAGGGACCTGAGGAGGCTGGGCAGCTCAGGGTGCCTAGGGAAGAGACCAAACTCGGGGCAGGAGAACTGCTGTGCAGTGGGGCAGGTCTCTCATCTTCGCTGGGCCTCAGAGTTTCTTCTGTATAATGGACAGGGGATTGTACTGGACAGTCTGGATCTGAAACCTGTGGTTTTTGCTGACAGTTGTGGATCAAGCATCTCCTTTGTACCAAGGACACAGCAGTGAACAAGACAGCATGGTCTCGGTCTAGTGGCAGGTACAGACATTACTCCAGACTATGATAAGAGCTGAGGGAAAAAAGTTAAGGAGCTGTGAGAGCTTGGAGCAGGGGGTCTTGCCTGGTGGGATGCAGGATGTTTTTCCTGGAAAAACATGATATTTCTGCTGAGTCCTGCCGAGTCCTGACTGGGAAGTAATTGTACGAGGGGGATGGGAAAGGAAAGATTGTCTCAGGCAGTGGGATCAGCATGTGCAAAGGCCCTGGGGTGGGAGGGGAGGATGTGGATAACGAGACTCTGAATCTTCCAAGGAGGATCCCAGCCCCTACTAGAGTTACTCATTTGACATCTGGACCAACCTGAGTGGGCGTGGGGATGGGGCTGGGGGACAATGGGAAGGCAAGAGGAGACGGGGCCTGGCCTGGTGCCCCTGTTAGGACACTCCTATGAATGTGCTCCTCCCTGGAAGAATGGCAACAAACACATATTAAGCACGTGCCAAGGACCAGGGTCTGGGCTGCCCCATTGCATCCTGTCAACCATGGTGGGAGGCAGGGACTGGTATTGTTGCTATTTTACTGATGAGGAAACGGGCTCAGAGGGGTGAGACAACTGGCCCAAAGTCTCATAGGAGCTGGGTCTTGAACCTGGGTCTGGTTTTAAAGGGGAGGTTTTAACCACCACATGATGTCGTCTTTCTTGTCTTTAGCTGTCAGAATCCATCTTGCCTTCAAGGCCCTGAACAAATTTCCCTGCTTCCTCCAGGAAGCTTTCCTTGATTGCTCTCAGTTCTGGGCAATCCAAGGATAAGCCCAAGTCCCCCATGCCCACAAGGCCCCCCATGATCATCCTGCTGTGGCCTCTCTGGCTTCGTCGCTACCCCTCCCTCCCTCTTTCACTCTGCTCCGAGTTTGCTCCTTTGCCTCCTTCAGGTCTTGGCCCAGATTTCTTCTAGGAGAGGCCTCCCCTAAAGACCTTATTTCCATGTGCCCTTTGCCATCCTACCAAATACCACTTCCCTGCCTTATTCCTCTTTGTAGCATTTACCCAGAACCCTCTGTTTTTATTTAACTTTCTCATCCTCTATCTCCTCCCCTAGTATGTAAGCAGAATTTTTGTATATTTTTTTTACTGCTGTATCCCCAGCAACTGTGTGCACGCTACATAGTAGATGCTTAATAAAGATGTGTCAAATGAATGGATTCCACTGTCTGTGGCATTTCTGACCATGGCCATGCTCCAGGAGGGATGCTGGGGAGGTACAGGGGGAGAAACTGAGACCTTCTTGGATGAACTGACTCTGTTGTATCAGGGGTTGGGTCCCCTCCATTTCAGAAGCAGTCTAGTGCTGGGACCCTCTTCCTGCCTCTCTCTTTCTCTGTCTCTTGACCAAGGTTTTCTCATCAGTAAAACAAATGGAGTTGGATTCTGTGGCTCTCCTTGGCTGTCACAGAGAAAGACAGAAGCCTGGAGAGAAAGAGAGAAGTGAAGCTGCAAGAGTGGGAGTGGGAAGGAGAGTGGGGGGTGGGGTGGGAGGGGGAAAGAGAGAGGAGAGAGGTCAGCTCAAAGAAAGTGCCTTCCCTCTCACTTGCAGTGGTGGGGACGGAGCAGAGCTTGGGCCCTCTTCTCCACTATTCCCCCAGCCCTTCCCTCCTCCCCGAGGGAGTTAAATTGCATCCAAACACCAGGCTGTGATTAGAGCTGGCCAGCTGGGCAGGAAGATTTATCATCCCAATTACAAGCCCGCCAAGACAAGCAGGCAGGACAGTGAGGCGCACAGGGCGAGCACATGGGGGTGCTCCAGGGAATGGGGTGTCAGGGTAGACAGGAGTGAACTCCTTGCACTCCCTGCCCTGTCCCCATGCCCCCGCAGTGGGAGCAGGAGGCTCAGGTGCCCTTCTCTGTCCCTTGAAGGGACTTCAGTGATCTCTTTGGTTTCCACATGGAGACTGGAAGCTTTGACCTTATTGGGGGGAAGTTTATTCCTCCAAGGAAGGGGTGGGGCAGGACTTCTGAGTGAAGCAGGGACCCTGAAATCATAACATCCCTGAAATTCAAAGGGGAGATGGGGGAACTTTCCTTCGCCAGGGGCTGAGCTGGTCCCTAATGTTCTGGGCTGTCCTACTCCATGGATATCACAAAATCTTTGTTCCCCTTGGGGTCCGTTAGGTACTCAAGGTGGCACAGGATCCCAGGAGTCATCCAGTCCAAGAGGACCCTGGGCCTGATTTGCACACCTCTGGTGACAGGGAGCTCACTGTCTCTTGCAGCCCCTTCCATGCAGAGCTGTGACATGTCTCTTTCCCGGGCAGCCTCCCTGGAGCTCCCAACCACCTGCCCTGGCCCTGCCCTGGACCCTCCAGCCCAAAGCTGAGCCTGACAGCCTCCCATATGTTTCCCCAACTCCATGTTTGCCCCCTCCAAGCCATCCTCCCCATGAACCCGAGGGAATGTTGGGGACCAAACATCTGATCACGCCACTCTTCTGCTCAAAGACCTGCACTGGCTCCCTGTCACCTCCAGGAGATGTCTGGTTCCTCATGGGACACCAAGGCCCTTTGTGTACAGGCCCAGTGAGCTTCTTCACTCACCCCTTGCCTCACCTGCTCTGGACACCCTCCAGCCCCAGAGACTGGCCACACCCAGCCTCTCTGTTCTCAGAACGGCCTCGGACATCCAAGCTCCCAGGCCTTTGCACACAGGGGGCTTTCTGCCGGGAGCACCTGAATCCCCTTTCTGCCCATGGAAAAACTTCCTTGGCCTTTGAAACCCAACTCAGATGTCCTCTTGGGCAGGTGCTGGTGTTCATGCCTGTAATCCCAGTGTTTTGGGAGGCCAAGGTGGGAGGATTGCTTGAGCCCAGGAGATGGACACCAGCCTGGGTAACACAGTGAGAGCCCCTCTCTACCAAAAACAAACAAACAAAACCACACACACAAAAACAAAAAAATAGATGTCCCCTCCTCTGGGAAGGGTTTTCTGGCCCTCGTTGGGTGGGCCAGTCTCTCCCTGCTCCTCAGGAATCGCTGTGACCCCATGACTTTCACTCTGTGTTGTCACTGACTGTTAATGTGTCTCTCCCCGCCCACCTGTGAACTCTCAGGTCAGTGGCCAAGCCTGGTTCATCACCGGGTCCCAGAGCCCAGCCCCGGCTGGGGTGGGTGACAAGAGGCCCCAGAAAACACTGGCTGCGGGTACATGGCTTGTTGGTTTGTGTGTGGGTCCCTGCAGGAGAAACTGAGTGCTCTCTGCTGCTCAGACCCCACTGCGACCTTCACTCCCCATCCCTGTCCCTTCCTCCAGCCTCTTTAGGCCTCCTCTATGGTCCTTCTGAGAGGCACAGACTGGGAGTCAGAAAGCCTCATGGGGGGACTCCCTTCCTTGGCCTCCGTCTCCCCAGGTTGGATATGGGGCTGGAGGATGGGTATGGGGCTGGAGTCCATCATCTCTGACGTTCCTTCTCCTCTCAGATTCTCTCCCTGACTATTAAGAGCAACTACTGTGTGTCAGGCACACAGTAGGCACCTGCGCTAGGCACTTGAGACATTATTTCTAATCCTTGGGGAACTTATGTTTTATAGAAAGCACTCAGCACAATGCCTGGCATATTGTAAGCTTTAAGTAAATAGAAGCTGCTATTATTATTATTATTAATTATTTTTTGAGATGGAGTCTTGGTCTGTCTCCCAGGCTGGAGTGCAGTGGTGCAATCTCGGCCCACTGCAACCTCCACCTCTGGGGTTCAAGCAATTCTCCTGCCTCAGCCTCCCAAGTAGTTGGAATTACAGGTGCCCACACCCAGCTAATTTTTGTACTTTTAGTAGAGATGGGGTTTCACCATGTTGGCCAGGCTGCCCTCGAACTCCTGACCTCAGGT
The DNA here is from genome assembly GCF_006542625.1 of Nomascus leucogenys. Classification (NCBI taxonomy): domain Eukaryota; kingdom Metazoa; phylum Chordata; class Mammalia; order Primates; family Hylobatidae; genus Nomascus; species Nomascus leucogenys. Next base: position 17,861,418 of record NC_044393.1, on the reverse strand, counting down.
GATCTGCCCGCCTCGGCCTCCCAAAGTGCTAGGATTACAGGAGTGAGCCACCATGCCCAGCCAGGAGCTGCTATTATTAATAGTTACCATTGTCACAGCTGTCCGCTAAACTAAGTATGATTGTCACCATTTCATAGATGAGAAAACCAAGGTAACAAGATGGGGAGTGACCTGTCCAGGCCCACCCAACTGGGAGCCATGCGACTAGAAGCATTTCTTCTCCATCATGCATTCCTGTTTTTCCAACTGGGCACGCAAGCCCATTCATTCATCCATTCAGTAAACACACATGCCTGCTGTGTGCCTGGCCTGTGTGAGTGCTGCAGGTATAGACTGGGCCCTGCCCTCATGGAAGGTACACTTTCCCAGGGAAGAGTGATCTTCACTGAATACTCACACAGATGCATCTAAAAATCATAACACGTGCTCTGTGGCATGAAGGGAAAAGCAGGGTGCTGTGAGACGTGACTTGGCCTAGGGTGACCCAGATGGGGAAGCTTCTGGCGAGTCTGGTTAACCCTTTGCTGTCCTGGACATCTAGCTATTACCCCTCCAGATCAGCTTAGGGCTGGATGACTCTTGAGAGGGTGGCTGGGTGCCCCCCTTGGCACTCCCCCCTCCCAGTGTTGGCTTTCCAAATCTCCCCTAGACTACCCCCACCCAGTCTCTTTGAAGACTGTCCCTTTACAACTGCCCTTTCCACCGAAGGATTCAGACACAAATTGTACTTTAAATTCAATATCGGTCATTAATATTTCATGATTACAAAACGTTAAAGATAATGTCAGTGGAAGGAGCGTCTGCATGGGCAGAATGGATGACTCAGAAGTTCGGGGAGAGGGGAGCCGGCATACTAAGTGGCTCGGGAGTCTTTGAGGTAATCCAGTATGACAGGCGGCGGCTCCTGGCTGAGTGCAACATTCTCCGAGGTGCTCACCAAGCGCCGCCGCTGTGTATAAATATTTCCCCTCTGATTCTTGTCACCTCATGTTTGTTATGACCGGGAGCAGGTGGGGCCGCCGTGACCCTCTGAGTTTCCCTTCTGTTTTTGAGGAAGCCAAATGGACGCTTTGGCAGGAGGGCATGGGGCTGGGCGGGCAGACCCGATGGCCATGCACCTGGGGCTCCGGCTGGCTCCTGGGAAGCCAGAGGTCTTGGGTCGAGCCTGCCCCTGCCTGGACTTGCTCTGTGATCTTGGGGCCATCCCTGTTCTTCCCTGAGCCTCTGTTTCCTCATCTGTAAAATGGGGATAATAAGTTTGTTCTCATCTCATGGAGATGGTGAAAAGGAAGAGTGGGTCAGTTATTTGTGACAGCTTTTTTTTTTTTTTTTTTTTTTGAGACAGAGTCTTGCCTGTTGCCAGGCTGGAGCACAGGGGCATGATCTTGGCTCATTGTAACCTCTGCCTTTGGGTTCAAGCGATTCTCGTGCCTCAGCCTCCCCAGTAGCTGGGATTATAGGCGCGCGCCACCATGCCCAGTTAATTTTTGTATTTTTAGTAGACATGGGGTTTCGCCATGTTGGCCAGGCTGGTCTCGAACTCTTGAACTCAAGTGATCTGACCCCTTTGGCCTCCCAAAGTACTGGGATTACAGGCGTGAGCCACTGTGCCTGGCTTGTGAGAGCTCTTGATTTTGTGCCAGCACCAGGGAAACAGGACTGGAGGGGCAGCTGAGGAGAGCTGGGCTCTGGAGTCAGGCAGGCTGGGGTTGGGAACCTGGATAAATGACTTCGCCTTGCTGAGTCAGTTTCCTCATCCCCACAGTGAAGATGGCAGTAGAATGGACACCCCTTAGGGTTGAAGATTTCATGAGCTCATCACAAAAAAGGGCCCGGAATAGAGTCAAGACCGACAGATACCATCAACCGAGCATTTACTAAGCACCAACCACTAGGATAAGTTCTTCCCATGAGCTATGCTCTTTGATCCTCCCACCAGCTCTCTGAAGCAAAACCATTCCTTTTCCCATTAATTAATATCCTGGGTGAGGAGTGGGCAGGGGCTGGGGATCACAGCTCAGAGAAGGAGGGTCTCAAGCCCAGTGGCTAGTCTTCTCCTTTCAGAGATACATCTATTTCCCCACGGTCAGTTACTGGTGTTGATGGATGGGATGGGGGTGGGGCTCAGAAAGCAGAGAGTGCCCGGAAAAGGGAGGCCATGCAGCAATGCCGTGGGGACCAAGCACGCCTGGTCCAAATCCCAGCTTTGCCAGGGCACATCTTTGGCAAGCAAGTTTCCGAACTCTCCAAGCCTCAATTTTCCCATCAGGAAAATGGGTGCTAATCATGCTACTGATCATAATTCAATAAAGTATGTGCTAGAAAGCATCTAGGCCAGGATATATATATATATGAAGCAAAAATTGTAAAATGTTTGTGGAGGAGTACCCCTCCCCCGATTCTCTCTCCTGTGAAATGGCAGCCTTACAGGCTTCGTATGCTATTCTAGCTGCTTTCTGAAAGAGACCCACTGGGTAGAAGCACAATGCTTAACCCAAGAGCAGATTGTTGCTGGTGGTGGGACATTGGGCCGGTGATAGGCTGGTGGCAGGGGGGTGGGGGGCGTGTATCTGTGAGTAGGGAAACGAGGCATCCCTGCCCAGCAGCCAGGCCACTCCTCCCTCACTCCGTCTGCAGCCCACAGCCTCAGTTGCTACCCAGGAAACAGGTTTGCGGAGGCAAGGAGGGGGAGCCCTCTTCCCCCAAGTCCAGCCGCCACTTCCTCTCTAGCCACCTTTGTTATCTCCCTTTCATGCGGTGGAGGAGTGGATTCAAAGGCTCCAGAGCAGCAGGCACTGAGGTCTGAGCCAGCTTTGTATTTCCTTTTAAACTGCAGTTGAAAGAGACGAAGGGAACTTCAGCCTGGGGACTTCCTCGACCCCAGAATGGGCCAGTGGGGCCTGGGAAATGGGGGGATGGCAGCTAGGGGAGGAGGAAGAGGGCTGGCAGGAGGAGCTTGGAGCAGGAGGGGCCTGGGGCAGAGGGGCCTGGGGTCCTGATGGGCAGAGGCAAGTTTGAATGTTGCCTACCCGCCTGCAGCTCAGAGACTCAACCATATTCCTGTTGTCATGATTGCTTATTGGTGGCTCTGTTGATGCCTGAGACCTTGAGGGCTGACGGGGTAGAGAAGCTGGGAGAGCAGGTGGAGGCCATGGCAGTGGCAGTGTTGCTCTGGGCATGGAGGAAGCCTGAGGGCACTCCCCCTGGTCTCTCTCCCAGTGCTCTCAGCTCCTCACCCCCACAGCCTTACTTACCTGGATGCCATGTCTCAGGGCTCTCTCTCTTTCTCTCCCAGCTCACATTTCTCCCTAGCTGCACCAAAAAGACACACACACACACACACACACACACACACACACACACACACACATTTCTTCCAGAAACTCAGGCCAAACACCCTGGAGTCATCCTTGACCCTTCTCCATCTCTCCCCAGGACATCAGCCAATGAGCAGGTTCCACTGGCTCTATCTTCAGCCTGTATCCCAAAGCCAGCCACTTCTCCCCTCCTCCTCCCCTCCTCTGTAGCTACTGCCCTGGGCCAGGCCATGGTCCTATCTCCCAAGCACTATTATTTTCAGCTTCTAGCTAAGGCCCTGTTTCCCTCTCATGCTCCAGGCTCTTCTCAATGCAGCTGCCAGAGGTACCCTGACTGAGAACATCCCTTCTCTCCCCAAATGCCTCCAATGACTCTAACTTCATTTGGAGTAAAGTCCAAAGACTCTCCAGTGGCTCTGGCTGACCATGCTGCCCCTCATCAACCACACTGGCCTCTTTGCTGTTCCTCCAACATGCTTGGCAAATTACACCGCAGGGCCTCTTTGCACTGGCTGTTCCCCCTGCTTGGAATGCTCTTCCTCCAGATGTCAGCATGACTCCCTCCCCTTTTGAGGTCTTTGTTGAAATGTCTTTTCCTCATCTCTTAGATGTTCCCCTAAGAGAAGCAATGCCCCTCCTCCTCCCAGTTCCCCTTCCCAGCCTCCTTCTCTCCTTGTTTTTTCTTAGCACTTAGCATCACCTGACATATTATGTCCCTGCTTTCTCTCTGTTGATAGTCTTGTTCTCTCTATGAGGACAGGAGCTTTTCTGTCATGTTCAAGGTTGGATCCCCAGCCCCTAAAACAGGGCTTGCACGTAGCAGATGCTCAATTAATGATGAGAGAAGAAAGCCTAGCTTGAGACCAGCCCTACCCCCTTGACTTGGAACCAGCCCTACCCCCTTGACTTGGAACCCCGCTGGATCTTTGCTCGCACCAATCAGCTTTTGCCCTCACCTTCACCCCTGTGAGATCTTTGTCTAGTTTCTTTCTCTTTGCACCATCCCCAACCTTTGGCCCCTCCCCCGTGGGTTTTGACTGACAGTGCTGCCTCCGCTCTGCCCCCAGCCCTTGGCCCCTCCCCTCAGCTTTTGCTCCTGGGACCCATATTTGCCCTTGGAGGGGGCGTGGCGCCCAGCTCACCCGCCTCCATGGCCAGCACCGTGATGTTGTGCCAGCCGGCCGTCTCGCGGTCCAGCCCCTTGCCAGTCACGATGGCGCCTGTGTCGGCATCGATATCGAAGATCTGGTCCAAATCTGATTCGCGGTCAATGGCGTACCTGCGGGGGGCAGGGCAGGGCTGATTGAAGGTGCCCCAGTGCCAAATGGAGCCCGTGTCCTTTTCCCCCAACCCCACTCCAAGAAAGGGACCGCCTGCCTTGGACACACACAAGGGGCAGAGAAACCCCTTGCGACCAAGGAATGGAGCTAATAATTTGTACCCGCAGTTGTCGTGAGGGTTGGAAGCTAGCAAAGTGCTTGGCACAGTTAGACTCACTGATACTCTCTTCTTTCTTTCTCTTTCCTTCCTTCCTTCCTTCTTTCCTTCCTTCCTTTTCTTTTCTCTTTCTTTCTTTCTTTCTCTCTCTCTTTTCTTTTTTATTTATTTTATTTTATTTACTTATTTTTTGGAGATGGAGTCTTGCACTTTCACCCAGGCTGGAGTGCAATGGCGCCATCTCAGCTCACTGCAAGCTCCGCCTCCCGGGTTCACGCCATTCTCCTGCCTCAGCCTCCCGAGTAGCTGGGACTACAGGCGCCTGCCACCACACCCAGCTAATTTTTTGTATTTTTTAGTACAGACGGGGTTTCACCGTGTTACCCAGGATGATCTTGATCTCCTGATCTCGTGATCCGCTGCCTTGGCCTCCCAAAGTGCCTGGGATCACAGGCGTGAGTGACCGCGCCCGGCCCTCTTTCTTTCTTTAGCCAGGGTCTCACTCTGTTACTCCGGGTGGAGTGCAATGGCGCCATCACGGCTCACTGCAGCCTCCATCTCCTGGGTTCAAGTGATCCTCCTCACTCACTGAGCCTCCAGAGTAGCTGGGACTGCAGGTGCGTGCCACTACGCCGGGCTAATTTTTTTTTTTTCAGAGACAGGGTTTCGATATGTTGCCCACGCTAGTCGCGAACTACTGAGCTCAAGCAATCCGCTCGCCTTGGCCTCCCAAAGTGTTGGGGTTACAGGCGTGAGCCACTGCACCCTGCCGATTCTTATCTTTCCCTAAGAGGTGAAGCCCCTGGAATTGAGCTTGAAGGCAGAAACCGGGAGTGGGGGTGGCGTTCTGGGCAGGGGAAACAGAAGGTGCAAAGGCGCGGCGGCTGAGAATTATCCCAGAAATGGCAAACAGTGCAAAATGGTTCGAACGGGAAGTGGGGAGAATTCAGCACCAGAACACAACGGCACAGCACAGTTGGCGTGTACTGGGGAGCCAACGGGGAATTTTGAGCAGGGGAGAGGGGGACAGTTGTGGCATTAGGAGGCTTCTCTGGGGGCCGCGGCGTGGACACGCCCAGGGACACGCGCTGGGCGAGTGCCGTGGGAGGGGGCCTGGGGACACGGCCGCCGGCTCCTCCCGCCTGCGCAGCACGCGCGAGCTAATCTGCAGCTTTTCAGTTGCCGCGTGAAAAAGCCCTTTGTTCCGCCTTCTTCCCGGGCCTTTGTGTGGCGGCTCCAGGCCTTAAAGGCCGGTGTCCAACACATGTCTCGGGCGGCGGCGGCCCAGAGAGGCCTCGCCAGCTCCGGCCGCCGCTTCCCCAAGCTGATAACGCTGGTGGGGGCGCCGCGAGGCTGCGCGCGGACAAAGGCCTCGAATGCCAAGCAAGCGCTCATTGTGCGCCAGGACAAAGCCGCCTGGTAAGGAGGGGCCCCTGCGCAGCCACCCGGCCCCTCCCACAGGCAGGAGGAAAGGGGCCTTTTTGTAGTCTCCCACAGTGGGGAGGGGAGGACCCCAGAAGCATTGCCTGCTGGGGGCCCAGAGCCCTGAGATGACCCGTCAGTGAGGCCTTGGCTGCATTGCCAAACCTCTCTGGGCCTCAACTCCCCCATCTCTGAAATGGGGATATTGACATCCAGTGGGACTTCGTGGGTCTGAAAGCAGTCAGAGCTGGGTTTGAGTCCTCTGCCACTGATTCTACCTGTGTGACCTTGGGCAAGTCACTCCTTGGCTTCTGTTTGCTCCCCTGAAAAAGGGGATGACTCCTACTCACCCCACATTGTGGTGTTAGAGGAGGGGCGGGGCAAACAGGACAGTCCTTATGCTTTTCATGTTTACTGTCCTGGAGGTGAATGCCTATGGCAAGCTATAAAGGGCTGTGCCTATGGGTGTAGTGGGCATTATAAGCCAATCCCCCGAACCTCCAGTTTAATGCTCCATCCTGTTCCTAAGCTGCTAAACCCATATTCTTCTTGCTCCTGGCCACCTTGAGTCCCGCTGGCCTGGGTGAAAGTACATGGGGAGTTTCAGACCCACGATTATAATTCCTCCCTAGCATGCACTTAACAGTTTGGAGCCTGCTTCTCCCCCAACCATCCCTCCATTCATTCCTTTATGCCCTAAACACTAACTGAGTGCCTTCTCTGTGCTGGTCTGTGCTAGACTCTGGGGATAAAGTGGCAAGTGAGATAAGAGGTCTCTGCCAGGCATCTTATGAGGCTGATGTGATCTCCCCCATTTTACAGATGAAGACACTGAGGTCCAGAGAGGAACCTTGCCAAGCTTAAAAGCTGCCAAGTATGGTTGCGCAGGTTGTGTCGTGCACAAAGATACCAGGCCGAAGTGGGGAAGCGGGGGTGAATTCCAGCGAGCCTTCTGCTTGCCCAGCCACGTGTCCTAGACCAGGAAGTATCAAAGGGGGGGCCTGTTTCTTATTTATACAAAGGTGACATGAGCTAGTGATGCTGATGCCCTGCTCAAGGGTGCACAGCGACTCTGTCACAGAACTGAAATTTGAAACCAAATTGGGGATTCTCTCCCAGAGTTTTTTTTTTTTTTTTTTTTTTTTTTGAGACGGAGTCTCGCTCTGTCGCCCAGGCTGGAGTGCAGTGGTGCGATCTCGGTTCACTGCAAGATCCGCCTCCTGGGTTCATGCCATTCTTCTGCCTCAGAGTCCTGAGTAGCTGAGACTACAGGTGCCCACCACCACACCTGGCTAATTTTTTGTATTTTTAGTAGAGACGGGTTTCACCGTGTTAGCCAGGATGGTCTCAATCTCCTGACCTTGTGATCCGCCCGTCTCGGCCTCCCAAAGTGCTGGGATTACAGGTGTGAGCCACTGTGCCCGGCTGCCAGAGTTCTTTTTAGCCTGACCGACAGCCCACCCAAAGTTGAACCAGCCAAAGCCTCAATGCGTGAAGCTTCAGGTCCCCTTTGCCCCAGCCTGGCCCCGTCAGATATCTGAGTCCAAAGGAGGTTGAAGGAGGCTCTTGGGCATCAGCTCAGCTGGAAAGAACTTTGGAGACCTCCTGCCATTCTACAGGTGGGAAGATAGAGGCCAGGAGAGGACCAGAGACATGACATAGCCTGGGCTTCTGATCCCTCGTCAGGGCTGGGCGAGAGGCCGGGCTGATGGGAGGATGCCAACTGCCTTCTTGTTGTTTCTCCTCCCTTCTTGGCTCAGAGCTGTCTCCTCTCTCCTCCCTCTGTGCTGCTGCTGCTCCTCCTCCTCCTCTTCCTCCTTCTCCTTTTCCCTGTTTTTCTCTTTTGTTCTTTCCTCGAGGGGAAGGGAGCGGCTGGGATCTAAGTGGAGGCAGCTGTTCCCAAGGCCATAGGGTGGGGGCAGCGGGGACCCGCCATTAACCAGCTAAAGACTTGGGGCTGGGGGTCAGTTTTGGCTGGCTGAGCCCAGGTGTTTTTGTTCCAGCTCAGGGAGCCAGAGAGTGAGTGGGAGGGAGGGAAGCAGGGAGGGGTGGGAGGAAGCAGTGTGTGGCAGGGACTGTGGCCTGGCAAACGTAGGGGTGGAGGGGTGGGGTGGGGGCGAAGCTTGTGCAGCCCACGTGTAGTGCTCACATGGGTTGTGTATTTGGTCTATGTTGTGGGTGGACAGTGTGTGTTTTGTGTGGCGTGAATATGTGAGTGGTATTCCTGTGTGCGTGAGATTGTGCATTATAGTTGAGCAGCGGCTCAAGAGGCAGCAGCTCAGCCCTGGGTCTGGATCCAGGTCTGCGTTGCCCCCAGGCAAGTCACTTCTATCTTTAATTCCCAGCAAAATAGAGATGATAATCCTACTTTGTTAGTTGTCGGGAGAATGAAATGCATGTAAGGTGCCTAGCTGAGTTCCAGGAAAATTACTCCATGAATGGGAACTATTGTCACTCTAATTATTATTCAGAGATGTCTGGCAGGGAGTACACAGGAGTCCCCCCAACCCAGTGTGTGGCTTGCGTGCCTGGGGGTGGGGAGGTACCATGTAGGGACACAGTAGTCTGAGAAGGACAGGAGGAAGCTGTGGGTCTAGAAGGTTCTGCTTAAATTTTGCAGTCCTACTTCTCATTTGGGGACAACAACCTGAAGGGCAGCAAGGGGAACTAGAACAGGTGAGGCTGGGGAAATAGGGAGAGAATATGAGTTTGTGGCAGCTCGTGTGTGTGTGTGCACCCACACATGCAAGGGAAGCCTGGGAATGGTGCTTAGAGGTGCAGATCTGATGCCCATCTGCCTAGGTTTGAAACCTAGATGTGTGACCTTGGGCAAGTCACCTAATCTCTCTGTTCTTCAGTTTCCTCCTCTTAAAAATAGAGATAGTAGGACGGGCACGGTGGCTCACACCTATAATGGCAGCACTTTGGGAGGCTGAGGCGGGAGGATCACTAGGTCAGGAGTTTGAGACCAGCCTGGCCAACATGGTGAAACCCCGTCTCTACTAAAAATACAAAAAATTAGCTGGGTGTGGTGGCATGCACCTGTAATCCCAGCTACTCATGAGGCTGAGGCAGGAGAATCGCATGAACCTGGGAGGCAGAGATTGCAGTGAGCCAAGATGGTGCCATTGCACTCCGGCCCGGGAGATAGTGCGAGACTCTGTCTCAAAAAAAAAAAAAGGAGATAGTAATACCTACCTCACAGGCTGGTTGTGAGGTTCGGACAAGCGACTACCAATAAATCCTTAAGATGGTTCTTGGTGTACACATTAGCTCTTACTTTTCTTTGTTGAGCAAGACTTTGTGTCATGAGCTCTTCGAATCCTCAGATATTGTCATCACTCTCATTTTACAGAGAAGGAAACTGAGGCTTGGAGAAGCCAGGTATCTTGCCCTGGGTCACACAGGGCTAGTTAGTGGCAGAGCCAAGCTCCCATGTCTGTTCAGAGCCGGAGGTCTAAGAGCATCCTCTTAAGGAGCCAGCCAGGTACACCTGCTGGCATTTCTATGTGTTAGCAACAGCACAAAATGCTGCTGTTGTCAAGGTTAGGGTGGAGAAAATGGGGAGGGTGCTGCTTCCTGGCTGGGGTGCACATGTGGTTTTCCTCTACATAAATATGTGCATATATAATGCATGCAGGCATAATAAATAGGGAAGCTGCAGGCTTATGCACATACAGGCTTTCTGGTGTGCCTGTGTGTGAGTGCCTGAACATACATGCAGCTGACTGAATGATGCAGCTGCCGCCAAGCTGCTCGTGTGTGTGTGTGTGTGTGTGTGTGTGTGTGTGTGTGTGTGTGTGTGTTGGGGTGTAGTTGGGAAGCCTCTTCCAAAACAAAGCAGCCTGCCTCCTGCTGTCCCAACCAAGGGATTCCTTTCTGCTCACTCCACCCTATCTGTGACTCTTTTCCCCCACTCCCTTTAGGCATATACTGAAAAGCCCACACATGATGCCTGGAAAATTGTATGTGGTTAATACTAGTTGCAGAATGAAAGGGAAAAAAAGGGTGTGCAGACCACCAAGAAACATGGTAATGACCATTTCCTGAGGGCCTGCTATATGCTAAGCACTTAATCCTTCTTCCCACCCTGAGAGCACCAGGCACAGAACTCGGTATGTGGTAGACATTTAATACCTATGAATGAGGCACATACTGTTATGATGTCTATTTTAGAGATGGGGAAACCAAGGCTCAGAGGGGGTGCATTGACTTGCCTAAGACTCCACAACTGAGCTGGGATTTGAACCCAGGTCTCTTCTGATTCCAAAGCCCTTGCACTTTCTGCTGCACCACACTGTGGAGTGCTGGGTGGAGAAATGAAGTGTTCGCTTCCTCTGCTGTAGTGTGGACTAGCTGTTTTCGATGCTCAAAGGAGACTCACGATGGGGCTAGGTAGGAACATGGCTGGGCTAATAAATGGCCAGTCTATCTGCAAACCTTCAGGTTTGAGAGGTGGGCCCATCTGAGCACTTTCCTCCCTCCTTCTAAAGCCTTCTAAGGCTTCCCACTGCCTACAGGATAAAGTCCCACTTCATGTGGCATTCAAGGTCCTTCGCAGCCTGTCTCCAAGTGCCCCCTTGTCCCTTGTCGTGAGCTTGTCCAGCAGGTCTCGCTGCTCCTGAACTTAACCTCCTGGCTGCATGATTCTGTCCCTGCCATCTCTCCTCCCCATCACTCCAACCTGGGGCACACTCTCCCCATTCCAAGCCTTGTCCTCTTCGTCCCCCTGCAGGGGCCTCTTGGGGCAAACCTGTCACTCCCCTTCCTGGTGCATAAACTACTCAACCCTCCTTGGAGCTCCTCAAGCCCCTGCCTCAGCCCAAGCCCACTTGGACCTGGACCTGTCACTGGATTCGTTCACACGGGCCAAGCCTTCCCATTGGCCCATGTCTGAGGCCATCATCTCTGTGGCCAGTGCACAGGGGAGGACACTGCACAAGTTTAGGAACTGCACTAACCACAAGGAGAGTAAGAAGCAGGAGTGAAATGGCCAAAGGCTGGATTCAGGAAGTGGTGAGTCATGGGTCAAACCCCAGTGCTTCCCCTTTTGAGCTGGGTGGCCTTGGGAAATCAATTCCCCTCTCTGACTCTCAGTTTCTTCATCTGTCAAATGAGCACAATACCCTCTGAAGGGTAAATGTAGTAACATGAGGCACCTTCTACTATCTCCAGTGCAGACGCTAAGAAAAATCTCTCTGTACTGTCTGCTTTCCTATAATTTCCAGGCACTCACTGTGTCCTGCAAACCAGGCTAGGAAAAGTCTCCCAGGATGCCACTTCATGTCTTCATTTCCAGGGACATGTCAAGCTTGTTCCTGCCTCAGGGCCATTCTACTTGCTGTTCCCTCTACCTGGAATGCTTTCCCTCACACTTTTCATGGATGGCTCCCCATCATTCTGATCTCAGCTCATGTGTCACATCCCTGACCACTCAATTCAAAGTGGCCCTCTGTGGCCCCAATCCCTCCTTATCCTATCAATCTATTTTCTCATAGTGCTTTCAGTAAGTATTCCATTTAACCATTTGCTGTCTGTCTCTCTGCAGGAGAAGGCAAACTCCACGTGGGCAGGGATCCTGTTTTATCATCTCTGCTTCCTCACTGCACAGAACAGTGCCGGGCACAACTCAGTGCCGAGTTGCTGCCTGAGCCTGTGGCCCTGAGAATGCAGGTGCTGCTAGAATGGAACCCTTAGAGCGAGCTGGACTCTGGCGGCACACATGGCCTGTGAGGACCCCTTCTCTCTCTCCCATAGCCCCTCAATGGCCTCCCGTTTCCATTTTTGTACCCTACAGTCTGGGAGCTCTACCCCAGTTCTGTCCTTGGCTGAGTCATCTTGGTGTCCCCAGGCCTGGCTCAGGGCCTGGCACGGAGGAGGAGCTGGGTAAATGTTTGTGGTGTTAAATTGGACCAGTCTCCAGCTCCTCACTGCCTCCACATCTGAGGAGCCCCAGGGAAGGGGCCGGCAAAGAGAGATGAAAGAAGGTGAGAAGCAGGTTTCAAAGTTGGCCCTTTCAGTGCAGATAAAAGCAGGAGGGAAGGGAGCCAAAGCGGGAAGGAGGGAAAGGACTGAGAGGGGGCGTGGAGAGTGGAATTGGAGAGGAGGGGAGCTGGCAGATGGGAGGACTGACCTGGGGCCAAGGACTTGCCTCGCGCTCCGTGTTCTTACCTCCCTGGGAAAGCCTGTAGAATCCTCCTCCCCTCCCTGGGCCTTAACTCCCAGACAAACGGGGGTGACAGTGCCCTTCCTGGAGAGGTCTGGGCCCAGGCCAGAGGTCAAGGGGGTTGTTCAGAGACTGTGCCACCAGCCTGGGTGGAAGGGAGTGGAGGAGTTCAGAGGCAGTGGCAGGATGGCATTGGCAGCGAGTGTAGTGAAAGCAGCGTGGGCATTCTCGGCTTCAGGACAGAGTCTGAGCTCCTCGGCCTGCCTCTGAGGCCCTGTTAGACTTCATTTTTGTGCCTCATCTTCCCCAGCCCCCTATAGCGGTCACAGTCTGCTCTTCTCCAGGCACATCTACGACTCCTCTGCCTGTATACCTCTGCACAAGCTGTTCCTCTGTCTGGAATGTGCCTCTCCTCATATTTACACCATACCCAGATACCTAGCTCAGGTCAATTCCTGCCTCCTTCAGAAGTCTTCCCAGACCCCTGGGGCTATCTCCCAGTCTGAGAGTCCATGAACAGTTAAGCAGGATAGCATCTGTGTGTCTCACTTAGGGCTGCCATGTAAGGTTGCACAGGCTGTGCACTGCACAATCCTGATAGAGCCATTCAGACAGACAATGATGGGAACGTTGCCCTCTGGAGTTGCACAATGCAGAGATCCTCAAATAAACTTTCCCTCCCCCTCTCCTCAATGCCCAGCACAGGGCTAGGCTCATAGTCAGCTCAGGGGTTACTCATTGAATAGGTACAGGGGTTTTGGGAATGAATCAGGGAGCCCCAGTGCCTCCTTCCCATCCCTCTAACACTGGCCATCTCCCCAGCCCCTAACCTCCTCCTCTGGATCAGTTTCTTCTACAGCCTTTCCTCCATCTTCTTCTATCTGAACATCTTCCAACCTAGGCTACTGTCAGAGACTCCCCAACACTTACAGCTCCCAGACCCTTCCAGGGACCCCAGCTGCCCCATCCCTCTTCCTCTGTCTTGCCTGTGTCTGTGTCTATTTCTTCCCTTTTCTGGTTTCCTCTCCAAGATGCCCTTCTGTTTCCACATTGCCAGGTCAGTCCCTCTTGTCCTCTTTTTATGGGCTTTTCTTTCTCTCCAGTCTCTTCCTCTCATTGTTGGTCTCTCTACATCTCTGTGAGTCTGTTTTTCTGCCTCTTTTTTCAGTCTTTATTTTTATTTTTTAGTTTATTTTAATTAATTAATTAATTTATTTATTTTGAGACAGAGTTTTGCTCTTGTTGCCCAGGCTGGAGTGCAATGGTGCAATCTCGGCTCACTGCAACCTCTGCCTCCGGGTTCAAGCGATTCTCCTGCCTCAGCCTCCAGAGCAGCTGGGACTACAAGTGTGCGCTACCACTCCCGGCTAATTTCGTATTTTTAGTAGACAGGGTTTCACCATGTTGGTCAGGCTGGTCTCAAACTCCTGACCTTGGGTGATCTGCCCGCCTCAGCCTCCCAAAGTGCTGGGATTACAGGCATGAGCCACCATGCCCAGCCTCTATTTTTACATATCATTAATTCACCACATATTCAGCACGTGTCCACTGAGTGCTGAGGCCTGGGCTAGGCCCTGTGGGTACAGTGGTGAACAAATAGATGTAAATCCCTACCCTCAGACAGCTTACCTTTCAGTAGGAGAGACAAACAAGGTAATCAGAAAAGCAGGTAGCGTGTCAGACGGTGATGAAAGGTAATAAGGAAGCAGCAGAGGAAGACAGGGGATAGGAAGTGTCAGGGCTAGGGGTTGGGGTGGAGTTGAAATTTTAGGAAGAGCGGTCAGAGAAGGTCTCACTGAGAAGATGACTTTTGAGCAAAGACCTGGAGGAAGTGAGAGAGCGAACTATGGGGGCTATTAGGGCGAGAACATTCTAGGCCAAGGGATCCGCTGTAGCACAGGCACAGAGTGCAGGTGAGCGTGGTGTGTTTGCAAGGCTGTGAGGGGGCCAGTGTGGCTGCAGCAGAGTGGACTGGAAAGGAGAGGGAGGTGCGGTCTGAGAGGTTCAGGGAGGCCAGAGCTGTCATTGTAAGGGCTTGGGCTTTTATTCTGAGCCTAGTAGGTGTCTTTGGAGGGCTTGGGCAGAGCAGGGCCAGGCTCTGGTTCGCATTTGAGCAGGATCAGGTTGGCTCCTGCAACAATTCTAGGTTAAAGAGAGGTGAGGACAGAATCAGGGACACCAGCCGGGAGGCAACTGCAATACTCCAGGCGAGAGAAAACAGTGGCCCAGACCGAGGTGGTAGCAGCAGAGGTGGTGAGAAGTGGTCAGATTCTGGATCCATCTTTAAGGTAGAGACAGCAGAATTCGCTAATGGATTGAAGGGAGGCATGAGAGAGTGAGAGGAGGCAAGGATGTCTCCAACGTTTTTAACCTGAACAACTGGAAGGATAGAGCTGTCATTCCCAAGATGGAGATGATGGCAGGCAAACTGGTGTTTTGTTTTTTTTTCTTTTGGTGGAGAGACCAGGAACCCAGTCCAGAACTTAAGTTTGAGGTGTCTAGCGGAACACCAAGGGAGATGATGAGAGGGAAGGGGGGGTGCAGGGAGAAGACTGGGGGAGTCCTGGGCACAGGGATGGCCCAGTCGAGAGATCAGGGAGCCAGTGTGGCTGCAGCCAGCAGCGCGGAGACCCCGCCAGTGCAGTGCCCGCCTCTGTGTCTGTCCCTCCTGTTTCTCTCCCTCATTGGCCTGGCTCCCCTGCCTCTCTCACTGACTGTTCTCACATCTGCTTCCTTGGCCCTTTGGCTCCGTGCCTGTTTCTCTCCACCCCTGTGCGCCTCTCTCCGCGCCTCCCTCCCCCACGCAGCCCCCTCCTTCGGCCCTCCCCGCCCCAGCCCTCCTCCCCTCTGCCCGCAGTCTGTCCGCGGGAGCGATGGCGGGATAGCAGGCAGCAGGCGTCGGCCCCAGGCGGGGGTCTCACCGGACGGGCCGGTTGGCGGCGTCGGGGTCCCGCGCCGTCACCACGCCGACCAGGGAGCCCACCTGCGCGTCCTCCTGCACCTCCAGGAGGCCGGAGGGCGGCCGGAACTCGGGGGGCTCGTCCACGTCGGTCACGGCCACGCGCACGATCGCCTGGTCGCGGAACGTGCCCAGGTCGGCGAAGCGGGGGTCCACGAACTTGTTGAGGGCCTCCAGGATCACGGTGTGCACGGGCTGGGATTCGAAGTCCAGGCGCTGGGGGAGGGAGCAGAGGGCCGGTTAGTGGGTGGGGTCTGGTGGACACTGAGGCCTTCACAAGGGAGGCCAAGGCAGGCGGGGTTGGCCCAAGGTCACACGTTGTCTCAGCAGGGGCGGCAGGGATGTTTGGGCTGCATTGCAGAACTGACCCAAACCAACCCGGTGGGTTACGGGTGGAGAAACTGAGGCTCCTTGAGGACAGTCTTGCCTAGGGACACAGCCAATCCAGGCTAACGCGCCAAGCACCCAAACTTCCTGCTTCCCAGCGCAGTGTTGGTGGCATATTTCATTAGTTTAGTTCACGAACACAAAGCACCTACTGTGTGCCAGTGCTTTAAGTATATTAACTCAACTTGACATCAACCCTAAGAGGCTTGTATTCTTATGATCTGATTTTACACATGAGGACATCAAGGCCCGGAAAGGCTCAGTAACTTGCCCAAGTCACGGGGCAGTGAGTCACTAGCAGAGCCAGGATTCCCTGGTATGCAGGAGTTAGCAACTAATGTGAGTTGAGCCTGATAAGCCGGGCTGCCTTAGAGCTTTCCTCTGAGATCCGGCTAAATCCATGCTGAGCCTGTGCTTCTTATCGGGGGGTGCTAATGGGTGACCCTCTGATGAATGAGCTCCATGGCTGTGTGTTAGCCCTGGCCGTCTAAAGACACTGCCCATAGCAACGAAAAATAGCCATGCCATGGAGCTGCAGGGACCTCAGTTGCATGGTGGGGGAGCGATCTGATTGGCAAGAGTGACCTTCCAGGAGACTCACAGGCAGGTGCCTGCCCTGTGTATGGGGTCCCCCCATTGCTGTCAGAATCCCCCACCCCCGACTTCTCCAGCAGCAAAAACAGCTGTGTCCTGCCTCCAGCATGTTGCCTGGGAAATCAGGATGCAGGGAGGCAGGCGGTGGCCTGGCCTAGGCGTGAGTGATGGACTCTGGAGCCAGGCTATCAATCTGCTCCCTGAGCCATCACTGACTCCGCAGAGACACCCTAGGCGCCACTGCTGGAGTAGGCGGCGGGAGGGGTCCTGAGAGCTGGGGGTGGGGGAGATTAAGCAGCCCAGGGGATGAGAGCAAATGCTGTGCTGGAGTCCCCAGGCTGTTTGAAGCCTGATTCTGCCGCTCTGTGAAACTGGGTTTCTCTGGGCCTCCAATTCTCCATCTGTAAAATGGGCTCATCTAACAGTTAAGGATGAATGGAGATCAAAAGACTGAAAATCACTAGTGCTTAAAAAAGGGATATTCTAGAGCTGGACCCCCTGAGCCTGTATCCCTACTGAATGATGCTAGATGCATGGCCTTGGGAAAGTTACTGAACTTCTTGGGGCCTCAGTTTCTCATCTATAAAATGAATGATAACAGCATCTCAGAGGGTTGATGAAGGGATCAAATGAGTTAATACGCAGAAAGTAGTTGAAGGGTGCCTGGCACGTGGCAAGCACTTTATCACAAGTAGTAGCTATTATATTATTATCCTCTGGGAAGGAGCTGAAGGAACTGGGCGTTTTCTCTATCCTCAAGTCCTCAATGCCAGGTAAAGAGCGGGTCATTATGTGCTTGCTGAGTGAAAGAAGGACTGTTGAGGGCAGATGTTGGAAGGCAGGGCTCAGGCTGATAGGCACAGATTAAAGGAGACAGATGCTGGCTGAATGGGAGGAAGAAGAGCTGAGCAGTGGCAGAAAGTGAGCATTCCGTCGCTGGAGATATACAAACAAAGGCCTATGACCACTTGTGGGCCAGTGCAGGGGACTTAGACCTCCCATGGGAGAGTGGGGTTGGAGTGGGTGCTCTTAATGGCCTTTGCAGCCCTGAGTTGCCAAGCCCCTGACCAAATCCTGGAAGATGGATTTTTGCCTCTTTATTTGACCTCCCTAGGGATCGCTGAGTTTGCAGTTTTAGTTTCTGGTTCCTGGGCCAGCCAGTGGGCAAGGAAGGCTGTTAGACTCAGGAAGGAAAGAGCTTTGGAGTCACCAGACCTGGGTTCAAATCTCTACCATGTGCCTTACAGGTGTGACCTTGGGCAAGCCCCTTTACCTCTCTCAGCCTCTATTTTCTTAGTTATAAAAATGAGGATAGTAACCTCAGCTTCAGAGGGAAACATGAGGATTTAAGGGAATGAGGAGTGTGAAGAGGCTGGCAAGGATGTGAGGCACACATCAGTGTGTTTGAGGGTGTGGATTCCCATCTGGACCGAACCCCGGCTCTGACAACCAGCTGTGCAACCTCAGACAGGTCACTTCACCTCTCTATGCCTGGTTTGCAAAAGGGGAATGATACCATCAGTGTTTTTCCAGGTTGGTCCTGGACCTCTAGAGAGAACTAATCCATTGAGTGGAGTGAGGTGGGGGTATTCGGCTGCCCAGAGGCCTCCCTGATCCTCCCACCCCTGAGGCCTGCCTCCCCCATTCCTCCTGAGGCAGTTGCACCTTCTGCACTACGATGATGGCTTCCTGAGTGTCGCTGTCTGTGGTGACCTTGAACACATCGCCGCTGCTGCCGCTCTCGTCCTTAAGGTGGTAAGTCATGTCTGTGTTCTCTCCCACGTCTGAGTCCTCAGCCTTCACACGTCCCACAGCCGTTCCAATGGGGGCTGACTCCTGGATGCTGAACTGGTACATCTCTGTGGGGGACACGGCCATGAGCAGGGATGAAGGCAGTCCCTACCCCAGCCTCTGCCAGCGGTGGGGGAGGGGACAAGGGGGCCCAGGTGAGCCTCTATGGAGGACAGTGTCTGAAAGGGGCTCTCAGCTTGGCCAGAATGGGGGCTGGGAGAGGCATGTCCCCTGCAGAAGTTTGGGTGGCAGTGCAAAAGGAGGGTTTAAATTCTGACCTTTGGGTTTATTCACTGGTTGATTTGGTAAAATGCCTGCAGTTCTTTGGGCCTCAGTTTCCCTACCTAGCCAGTGACAGGGACAGAGGAGCACAGTGATAAAGGCTAAGACTCTGGAGTCAGTCCTAGCTCTGTAACCCTGAGCCTCAGTTTCCTCATCTGTAAAATGGAAATAAATAACGATGGTGCCTTCCTAACAGCTGTGTGGTTATGACAACTAACTTAGATGATGATGCCTATAACATGCTTAGTACAGTGCCTGGCACTTGGTAGCTACTCAAGAAATAGAGTAAATTGTGTTAAAATGGTGGGGCTTCATACTGATTTTGCTGTTGATGTTAACGGTAGTTATTCCTTCATTTCAATGTATACCTTGAGCACCTATGATGTCCCCAGACATCATGCAATTCTAGACACTGTGGTTACAGCAACAAATAAAATGGACCAAAATCTCAGCTCTCATGTTGCTTTCCTCTTAATAGAAAGGGAAAGACACTAAACAATCACATCAGTGAAACATACGGTATGTCCAACGGTGATAGGTACTTAGGAGAGAGATAAAGCAGGGAAGGTGTGGGAGTGCTGATGAGGGTGTTGCACAGTTTTAAATAGGCTGTTCAAGAAAGGCCTTGCAGAGAAGATGACGTTTCTGCAAAAGTCAGAAGGAGGGGAGGGAGCGAGCCAAGCAGATATTTGGGAAAGAGCATTCTGGACAGAGGGAGCAGCAGGTGCAAAGGCCCTGAGGTGGGTGCTGTGCCTGGCATGTTGGAAGAATGGCAAGATGGCTGTGTGGCTGGAGGGGAGGAGCAGAGGGGAAACCAGAAGGAATGAGATCAGATGGGATGGAGGCTGCAGCTTGCTCTCCAGCCAGAGCTGAGGTCGCGGTGAGGATGACTTGCTAAGTGATGGGCCAGCCTAGCTGAAGCAGGGACTGTGGGGATGTGTCTCTTGGGGGCTCCACAGGTCTTGGTAACCCTTGTGTGGAGTGGCTGCCTCTGATTCATCCTCATACAGCAGCCGGGGTGGGGCACTTTCTGAAACACAAGCCTAACATGCCACTCCCCTGCTTTAATCCCTTCCATAGCTCCCCATTGCCCTTGGGATGGAGTTGTGCAAGTCCCTTGGCCTGCCCTGCAAAACACTGCCTGGCCCCTGCTGGCTTCTCCAGCCTCGTCCTCCAATCCCCACTCCATCTCTAGCTTCAGCCTTGCTGAAGTTCTTGTGATTCTGCAACTGACTCACTCTCTCTCACCTCCAGGCATCCCCTCTCCCTGTCCTCCTCTCTGCCTTTGCCTTCCCAATTTCTGCTCTGCCTTCTAGTCTCAGTGAATGTTACCTCCTCCAGGGAACCTTCCCAGACCTCCAGGCTCTGCTCCTGTGCTCCCTTGCCCCCAAGCTTATCCCATTGTTAGAATTACTGCGTTTTTACTCTCATTTTCTGTTTACTCTCTTGGGTATGAGCTACTGGAAGAAAGGGACCACATCTCTTATTCATCAGGCATTCCCAGTGCCTGGCAGAATGCCAGGCTGTCGCATAAATGAAATGTGTGAGGGACTAGTGAGTGTATGAATGAAAACCAGCATGAGTTATCAGTAGACACTCACCAGATTAACACAAATCAAAGAACGTGACAGTACCAAGAGTCACTGAGGATGTGGTACAATGGACATGTGCGTTTCCTCATGGGGGAAAACAGTTTGGCTTTATTTGGTAAAGTTGAAGACGAGTACATCCCATGACCCAGCAATTTCACTCCTCTGTATCCACAGAGAACAAGTGCAAATGGGCACCTGGAGATCTGGGGCAACAAGGTTCCAAGCAGTCTCCTTCCCAATGACCCCAAACTGGCAATAATGCCAGTGTCCACCACCACCAGAATAGATAACTATGGAATACTATACAGCAAAGAAAATGAATAAATTATAGCTACCAGCAACATAAGTTCATAAACACAATTTTGAGAGGTAAAAAGCAAGGCAAAAACAATTTGTATTGTATGATTCATCCCATTTATAGACGGTTCAAAAATGGATGAAATTAGACTTGTGACTGGTGATGCCTATGTAGATGAACAGACTCAAAAGATGACCATCACAAAAGCAGGTGGTGGCTAACTGGAGGGAGGAGTTGGGGAAGAGGCTATGATCAGGAAAGGGCATATTAGGGCTTCTGGGGTCCTGGCTGGTGGTCACAGGAGTGTTTGCTTTATAATTATTTGTTGAAGTGAACATTTATATTTTATGTTCTTTTTTGTGTGCTATAGTTCATGATAAGAAAGACAGAAAGAAAAAGAAAGGAAGGAGGAAAGGAAGGATGAGCAGGAAAGCAAATCTTCTGGGGGCCCTGGCCTCCTCTCTGCTCTGCCCCACCCCTTCCAGCTCAGAGCTCATTCAGAGCCTAGCACAAGTGGGCAGAAGACTGGGTGGGGATGTGTCCCACCCATCTCACCCGTCTGCATGGGGCTGT
This sequence comes from Nomascus leucogenys, assembly GCF_006542625.1. Classification (NCBI taxonomy): domain Eukaryota; kingdom Metazoa; phylum Chordata; class Mammalia; order Primates; family Hylobatidae; genus Nomascus; species Nomascus leucogenys. Next base: position 17,840,600 of record NC_044393.1, on the reverse strand, counting down.
GAAGCATCTGCCTTCAGGGACTGGGGCTGGGCTGGGAGATTGGGCAGTGGGATGGCTTCTGTGTGGCACTGGGAAGCCGGTTGGTGAGCTCAGCGCACTCTACTCTGTGTCTGAGCTGAGGCTGTAGGCCGCAATGATGCTGCGCTCTCAGCTAAGGGATTGGATTCCCTTATCTCTCGGGGGTCAGTCCCCTGTGGCAGGGCCTAATGTGAGAGCAGCAGACCTCAAGTAATGACTCACCCGATAGGAATCAGCCCAGCTCCCGCGGCATTTAGTCTCTGCCAGCTTTGGTGGCTTCCCTGTCGTGGCTCTCGGCCTGAGCCTGGGACAGAGGGGCTGGCTGGGCTGATAGGGAGCTGGGAGGCTGGGCCGGGGACATCCCCCAATCCCCGCTGTGCCAGCAGAGGCAGAGGGTGGAAAGGCCTCCTAATTCAGAAGCACAGAGTCCCGATACCCAGGCTCAGAGGAGGAGGGAAATGCCTGTCACTCAGACTTAGTTTTTCTCTGCACAACCTCCATCTGTCTGGGGGCTGAGCTGCCTCTGCCTAGATCCCTGGGTGCCCCCCCTTCTCCCCAATACCTTCCCTTTGCAAGCCTAGGTCAGAGGCATGGGATTGCCCAACAAGTGGCTAGGGGAGTGGGCAGGGGCCAGTGAGGGGTTGGAGGATGGACTGAAGGGTGGATGGGTGGGGCTCCCCCTCTGCCGGAAGCAAGAGGAGGTCTGGGAAGGTGACGGCGTGTTACTTGGTTCTGTGGAGCATTGGACAGCCCTGGGGTCTTCCTTGGTAGGAAGCATGGTTGGAGGGGGCTGGGGGATAGCTGGTGGCTTGGGGGGACAGACAGACAGACAGGGGGAAGCCCTTCTTTTGGTGGGAAGTCTAAAGGGAAGCTGGGGTCAGCAGGTGGCTTGGATGGGGTAACAGACAGACACACAGACGCGCCTTCCTCTGGGAAGGCCTCACTCACTCTGCGGGAAACGGGGCGGGTTGTCATTGACGTCGGTGACTACGATGGTGACAGTAGTGGAGCCCGAGAGGCCACCCAGCTGACCCGCCATGTCTGTGGCCTGGATCACCACCTCGTAGCGCTCCTGGCTCTCGCGGTCAAGGTCAGGCACAGCCGTCCGGATTACGCCTGTGGGTGAGTGAGGGTGAGGCCAGGGCGCCCCACACCAGCTGCCCACTGATATGGAGACCCCTGTACAGGCAGGATTCAGACCCTGTGACTCCTGGGGAAATTCAACTTCAGGAGGAGAGTGGGCCACACAAGGACATCCACGTGGCCACCATTTGGGACAGGGCTCAGCATACACCACACACACACACGCTCATACAGATACAGATACACATGCCCACACAGATATACTCACACATGCTCACACACACGGTCACACAGACTCACACACTTGCTCATACAGATGCAGATACTCACACATATACACATGCTCACACAGATGCACACACATGCTCATATACTCACATACACTCCTACAGATACATCCACACAGGCTCACACAGAATAACACACACAGGTTTATGCAGATACGTTCACAACTCATACACACTCCTATAGATACACTCACAAACACACACTCATATACCTTACAGATCCAGTCACATGCTGCCACTCATACACTCACAGACTCACATAGAATTATATATAGGCCTATACAGATCACCCACACACTTACCTGCCCACGCAGAAATGCACACGGGCTCAGATACACTCACACATCCATACAGAAACACACACACTCACACCTGGCCATACAGATGAGCTCTCACAAATAACTCATACTCACATACACACAAACAGATATGCTCTCAAATACACACTCAACGATCCACACACACTCACACATACTCTCAAATACACATCCTCCCACACAAACACACACACACAGACACACTAACATATACACATACACTCTCATACACACTGTAACACATACCCACACTGAAATACATACGCTTTCTTTTTTTCTTTTTCTTTTTTCTTTTCTTTTTTTTTTCTTTTGAAACAGAATCTCACTTTGTTGCCCAGGCTGGAGTGCAGTGGCGCGATCTCAGCTCACTGCAACCTCCTCCCCGGTTCAAGCAACTCTCCTGCCTCAGCCTCCTGAGTAGCTGGGACTACAGGCGTGCACCATTATGCCCGGCTAATCTTTGTATTTTTAGTAGAGACAGGGTTTTGTCGTGTTGGCCAAGCAGGTCTCGAACTCCTGGCCTCAAGTGATCCACCTGCCTCGGCCTCCCAAAGTGCTGAGATTACAGGTGGGAGCCACTGCACCTGGTCTCAAATACATACACTTTCAAACACAGTTGCTCACACACATTGCACCTGCATTCTCTCACACACAGACACAACACAAAAGCAACTGTGTGACTCCCCTGGGCAACCAATCCCACTTTTGGGGCCTCAGTTTCCCCACTTGACATTCTATGCATGAACCAGGCCTGTGTCAGTAACACAGCCCAGAGCCAGGCATGGAGCAGCAGCTTGGCAGGTGTGAACTGGACTCACATCCACACTCATGTACACTCACTATGCTGTCACACTCACCTGTATACACACACGCAATGTAGTTCACACATTTGTGGAGTATGAACATAAGAACACATACAAAGTCCCTTACACATATGCACACTCATAGCTACCGTCACACATTCTTATTCACACCCCCTCCCACAACCAAATTATCCCCCAGCCTTAGAGGCCCACCCCAGCCCTCTCCAGGCCCTAGATCCTCTGTCCAGGCACCAGCTAATCGCTGAGCAGACAGTCCTCCAAGCTGTTATTGGAAGCAGGGAGGGCAGCAGGCGTGGGGGTGACCGCAAGATTAATTCTGCGGTGGGGAAGACTGGGCTTCTTGTCTCCCTGCCAGTAGAAGAGACAAGGGTAGGGCGGGGGAGTTGATGAGGCATTCAGAGCCTCTCCCACCACCCACTCCAACCTGCCGAGCACCAGGTGGTGACAGGTGGTGCCCGGGGCCTGTGCGCCAGGTGGAGTCATGCACCAGCAGCCCCATGCTGTGCCCCATAAAACCCAAGCTCTGACATCTGATGTCCCCCAACAGTCCCCAGACTCCTATACAGGCAACAGAATGGAAGGAGAGGCTGTAGGGCATGTGTGTATGTGTGGTGTTTGTGTGTGTATTTCTGTGTGTACCTGTGGTAGGGTAGCCAGAGGTGGGGCGCCTAAGGGGTGGTCCTGCTTTTCATGGGATCACATGCAGATATGGAATGGGTATTCTGCCTAATCAAGGGTCACACAAACCCTCTATCAGTGGCCTTCTCAATGCCTCAGTAGGCCCCCTCCTGACCTCTTCTCTACCACCACTGGTCTTCCCAGGAACAGGGGAGTCTTGGCAGTGGATTGCCTTGGGATAGATTCCAGATCTGCCATTTCTTTGGTCATGTGATTTTGAGCAAATCCCTTCACCTCTTTGAACCTCAGTTTCCTTATCTGTAAAATGGGACAACCACCATACTGACTTAAACGACAGGATTTCTCAAACTTGGCACGGTAGTCATTTTGGGCAGGATAATTCTCTGTAGTGTGTGTGTGTGTGTGTGTGTGTGTGTGTGAGATCTGTATGTTGTAGGATATTTAGTAGCATCCTTGGCCTCCCGCCACTAAATGCCAGCAGCACTAACCGTCGCCTTAGTTCCAAAACTGTCTCCAGACATTGTCAAATGGACCCTGGGGCAAGATTGGTTGAGAACCACTCGTATAGGATTTCATCTCATGAGAATTACATGTAATAAAAACAACTAATGTTTATCTGCATTTGCTCTGTGTCTGGCATTATTCTAATCACCTTAGGTGAATTGCCTCATTTAATCCTCTCAATATTCATATGTGGAAGGTGCTGTGATTATACCCATTTTATAGATGAGGAGACGGAGGCACGTAGAGGCTAAGTACCTTGTTGAAGGTCACACGTGTAGAAAGTGCATAGCCAGGACACTGAGGCTTTGCAGCCCTGGACAGCAGGGGCTGTACAGAGAAGGTGGGGTGTGTCACATTCTCCACCCTGGGGCGTTGGAAAGAGAACAGGGCAGACAGAGGGGAGGAAGAGAGCGAAGGTGATGGACAGGGAAGAGGAGAGAGAGAAGAAAAGGAGTCCCAGGCAAAGAGAGACAGGGAGAAACCTAGTAAGAGACAGGAGGAAAGAGACAGAGAGGGAGGGAAGAAAGGAAGGTAGGGGAGGGGAAGGGAGGGGAACAGAGAGAGAGGGAGACTGAAAGGGACAGAAAAAGAGAGAAGGGAAGATGGGGTGGGGAGATAAACCAGAGAGAAAGCCAGAGATACCAGAAAGAGACAGTAAGAGAGAAACAGAGACCTAGAGAGAAACAAAGAGGAAGAGAAAGAAAGGAGGGAAGAAAAATGGGCAAAGAACAACTGAGAGAGCAGGAACAGACATACAGAAAACAGAGAGGGAGATGCAGGAAGGGTGAAGAAAGATGGTGGGAGATGGGGAGGGGAGGGCAGGTAGGCTTACAGTGCAGCAGCCACCAGGCCAGGGAGCAGGGGGTCCCAGGCGGAAGGGAGTGACTTTAGCTGAGCACTTGCTGTGTGCTAAGCTTTGTGCTGGTCACTTGCCATCCAGGACCTCAGTGAATATAGAGGATTCGTGGTAGGATGTGGGGTCACTGTGTATCTATGGGCTTGGGCACCAAAGGCTCAGTGTCCCAGCTCTGAGTGGGGGTTGGAGCAGGGGTCTGGCTCCACCTCTGTGAGTGAGAGAGGCTCCACGTGGCTGCCCTCTTTGCTGTCCCTGTCACTTCCAGCTCCTGAGGAACTGGGGACACGACACTCTTCTCACTTGGAAACTGGTCCTGAAGCCTTGTAGTGTGTAGGATTCAGGTGCCATCTCTGAGTGTGTGTGAGTTGGGTCCCCTGGGCCTTGTTCTCGGGATCCAGGGAACAGGGTAGGTTGCTATGGTGACAGTGCCCAGTGAACCACACCTTCCAGTATCCACGCCCTTGGGTCATTCCCTCCCACACTGACTCTAGCCAATGGGACATCAGCAAGTGTGCTTTGGCCAATAGGACATCAGCAAGTGCGACAAAAGCAGAGGTTTGATAAGCCCCTGTATGCTGCGGCCTGCCCTCTTGGAATCCTGAGACCATTGTACTGTGAAGAAGCCCAGGATAAAAGGCCACATGGAGAGGGAGGCCTAGTCATGCCAGCTGTCCCAGTGAAGTTGCTCCCAGTGACCTGACAGCTGACTGTTGCTGCATGAGTGACCCCAGCAAAAGAACTGCCAAGCTGACACACCAAATTGTGACAGATAATAAATTATTGTTGCTTTAAGCTACCACGTTGTGGGGTGTTTTTTTTTGTTTTTTGTTTTTTTTTTTACATAGCTCTAGATGACTGATAGAGAAATCCAGTTGGCTGGGCCATTCCTCTGCTGATTTTGTCTGGGCTTACTCACGCAGCTGAGCCTAAACCGGAGGAGCAGCTGACTGGAAGGTCCAAGATGGCTCATTTACATGTCTGGCAGTTGGTCTTGGCTGTCGGCGGGGACACATTGGTTCTTTCATCCTCCAGTAGGCTGGCTTCCTTACATAGCAGTCTCAGGACTGTGTTCCAGGACAGTAAAAGTGAAAGCTGCAAGGTCTCTTAAGGCCTAATGTCAGAATTTGCATAACATCACTTCTGCCACATTCTATTGGCCAAAGTAGTCCCAGGCGAAACCAGGTTCAAGGGGTAGGGAAACAGACTCCACCTCTTGCCCAGGTCAGTGGCAAAGTCACATTAGTAAGCAGTCATGTGCAGGGCGGGGATGAATTGATAACATATTTTCCTATCTACTATGTTCCACTCCACTGTCTTCCTCCTGATGCTGGGAGAAGCACGGTGGAGACTACTGCCCTCTGGGAGATCTAGGGGTACAAATATTCCAAACCAGTCCATGAAGTTGTTCTTGAAAGCTTCTGGCTCTTTGACTTCATCCGTTCACTCATTCATTCATTAGAGTCTTGCTGAGGGCCTACTACAGGTGCCGGGGCTGCACGGACTCAGATAGGCTGCAATGTGAAAAGGAGGACTCTGGGGCCAGACTGATATGGGCTCAAGTCTTCTTTCCACCATTTACATGCTAGCTGACCGTGGGCAAATTCCTGGGCCTCTCTGAGCCTGTTTCCTCTTATGTAAAATGGAGACACCCACCTGGTAGGGCTGTTGAGAGGACTGAATGAGAGGAAGCTTCCAGCAGCAGGCCTCACATTTTGGAGATGCCTTGCTGATCTCTTCCCTCAAGTTCTGGATTGAGTACCTCCATAAATAAGTTTCACAGAGGCAGAGATCCATGCTGGTCTTGTTCATCTCGTGTCTATAGGACCTGGCACACAGCAAGTGCTCAAATGACATTTTGACTGGCTGACTCCCAGTGCCCCTCCACTGCCCCTCTCACAGCCTGGATGTAGCTATCCATTTGCTTCTCTGCTGGAGCAGAAGCTCTGTGAGGGCAGAAACCAGGTCTAGTTCATTATCCTGACCCCAGGATCTGGCACTTAGAAGGTGCTCAACAAATGTTAGTTTCATTCCCTCCCTGTAAAATGGATGACTCTGGCTCAGTTGCGAATTTTCAGCAGAGATCTTGAAATCTCAGAGAACATTTCTATTCCTGCTGGGGTGGTGGTGGGCGGGGGCTGGTAATTATAACCTGGCCTCAGCTCCCGCAGCCTTGTCTTCACCCATCGTCCCCAGTTCCAGCTGTTGTCCTGGCCGCCCCTGCCGTCCCCTCCAAATGCTGCAAAAGGGGCCCTGCAGCCCGTGTGATGCCTCATTAGCCCACAAATGCCATCCCTGTCGCCCCTGTGGGGGGGCTGCTGGCAGGCCTGGCCTTTAAAACACACAAGTTAATTCCTCCTCTGGCATTGGGGCCTCGCAGCGCCCCGCCTCCTCCCTTCCCTCACACCTTCCTCCCAGGCCCCGTTCCGGCTCTGCTCCCTGCTATCTGCACAGCAAGAACAGACTGTACCTCGCAGCAGCTGCTAAATATAGACCAGCATCAGCGGAATATTCCTGGCTGGGGAAATGGAGCTGGGGCTGGGAATGGCACCAGGGCAGCTCTTGCCGTGGGGCTGTGGGCAAGGGGAGGCAAAACCTGGTTCTTCCTGGGACGTGCCAGAAAGGACCCTTTCAGATTGAAGAGTTGAGGGGCTCTGGAGCAGGGACCCCATTTGAACTCCTTCATCTGCCTTGCCTGGTCCTCAGTTTCTGACCTCTTGGGAACTGTTCTGCTCCCCCAGGCCCTGTGGCCTCCCAGTTGTCACCATCTTCTGGGCCCTCTGCTGCGGGGGATGCTGTTTCTTAGAAACTGGCTGTCCTTCCCACTCTCATGTCCTCCCCACTCTCTGATCCTTCATCTGCCCAGCCCTGCCACCTCCCAAGACTCAGTCTTGGCCCTTCTCTTATTTCTATGTTCTTTCTTCTCTTCTTCTCCCCATCTACCCAAGGCTTATCAACCCTAAGGTCCCCACCTCCTCAGGCTGAATGCGTGAAGGCTTCCTCATCACCATCACTATCCTTTTGTGCCGGGGCTCAGGCTGAGCACTTTACGTACTTCCTGTTCCCTTGGCCTGCAGTGCTGGTCCCCAGAAATCTGCATGGCTCATACCTTCACTGCACTTGGTCTCTGTCCCAAGGTCACTTCCCCACAAAGGCCTGTTGTGATTTCTTCTTTCTTTCTTTCTTTCTTTCTTTCTTTCTTTCTTTCTTTCTTTCTTTCTTTCTTTCTTTCTTTTCTTTTCTTTCTCTCTTTCTCTCTTTCTCTCTTTCTTTCTTCTTTCTTTCTTTCCTTCCTTCCTTCCTTCCTTTCTCTCTCTCTCTCTCTCTTTCTTTCGAGATGGAGTCTTGCTCTGTCGCTCAGGCTAGAGTGCAGCGGTGCGATCTCGGCTCACTGCAACCTCTGCCTCCTGGGTTCAGGCAATTCTCCTGCCTCAACCTCCCGAGTAGCTGGGATTACAGGCATGTGCCACCACTCAAGGCTAATTTTTGTATTTTAGTACAGATTGGGTTTCACCATGTTGGCCAGGCTGGTGTCAAACTCCTGACCTCAAGTGATCCACCCGCTTCGGCCTCCCAAAATGTTGGGATTACAGGCGTGAGCCACCATGCCCAGCTGTGAAGTCTTAATCTAAGTCCTTCCTCTGCATTAGGTTTCATCCTCACACTCATCACTGCTTGATGTTATGTTATATGTGTACATGCTCATCTTCTATATTCTCTACTTCAATAAAAGCGCCATGAATGCAGAGCCTTAGATTTGACTACGAATGCATTCCTAGTGCCTAGAACAGAGCTAGGCACATAATAGGCACTCAATAAATAGTTGTTGAATGAATGAGTGAACTGTCCCATTGAATCCTCACGACCATCAAGTGAGATGGGTATGATTCTCTCCCCTGTGCACATGGGGAAACTGAAGCTTTAAGAGACCCAACCATTCTTGGAGCTCCACACCTGTATTTCACATGGCCTGCTAGAAGTTCTAGATGTTTCTTTCCCTGTTTTCTCTCATCTTAAAACCAATATGGTTAAAGCTGAATTTTTTAGCTCTGCATCAGATTCCAGGGCACATTCACTCATTCCTCTGCTCTAGTAGCTTTCTTAATTTACACTCCTCCTGTTTCTGTTGGTGGTACCCCTTGCCTAGATGAATAAATCCTACTACATGGAAAGAAACTCTGCCTCCTCCCTCAACCTAGTCCTGCAGATTCGTGTGGGCCCTCAAGGTTTGTCCTTTGCAGGATCTCACTGCCGCCCCCTATTCTCTCTTCTCAGCATCTCAATCAATCCTCACTATGAATTCTTCATCATCCCTGGCCTCCTAGCTAGACAGGTAGGTTAAGGAGTCTGAGTGAGTGTCAAGAAAGGGTGCAGGCTTTTGGTTTTTGCCCTTTGGGACTCTATGCTGGGCATCCTGGGCTCCAGGGCCTTCCTGCCTCTAATTCTTGCCTCTGAGCCAAGCTCTGTAGCAGCAGCCCAAGGGATCTTGTTAAAATGAAAACCAGAGCATGTCATTTCCTTGCTTAGTAGTCATCAATGAACCTGCACTGTTGGTGAGGAGGAGGGGAAACACGTACTCTCACATGTGGTTCACGGGAGTGTCGTCTGGTACAATTCGGCATTATCTATAGAGATTCCGAATGCATGTGCTCTTTGACCCAGCTTCTCCACTTCCTGAAAATTATCCTGCAGATATACTCCCACAAGCATAAAATGAGGTATGTGTGAGGTTATTCACTGTAGCACTATTCGTTGTAGCAAAAGATTGGAAACAGCATAAGTGTCCATCGGTAGGGGACTGGTGAAATAAATTTTAGTGTATCCATAACACCCATTAAATAAGAGAATGAGGAAGCCCTTTATGTACTGATATGGAATAATCTTCAAGATATATTGTTAAATGAAAAAGGCAAGCCGTGTGTATAGTGTGTTTATAGCTACCATTCATGTAAAAAATAAATACATGTACCTTATTTTCTTGTACATGTACAGAATAGCTCTGGAAGATGCATGAGAAAATTACATTGGTTGCCTTGGGGATACAGACTAGGTGGCTGGGGGACTGGATGGGGTAAAGAATTGCTACTAAATGCCTGTTTGGACTTTCTGAATTTTGAACCTTGAGATGTATTATCTATTAAACATGACTTAATATTTTCGAGTGAATAAGTCTAAGATCTCACAGGATATATACACCAAGTGGCTACCTTTGGGGCTGCAATTACTGGTGATAGGGAGTGGGAAGCACTTTCTTTTTTTTTTTTTTTCTTTTTAGCATTTCTTTAATGTTTGAATGTTTTATAAAATGTATTACTTTTGTGGGGAGAAAAAATAATGGAGATATTTTGTGTGAGAAAACACAATTATAACTGTGCTCATGGACTGGAATCCTCTCCCTTCTACCCCAGACAAAGGAAACACACAAACAAAAACCCAAAACCCAAATCCATCAACTCCCCCCAAGCTCACTTCCCAGCTTTGCCCTTAGAATGAAATCCAAGCTCCTTAGCCTGGCTCACACCAGCACAGTCAGGCCCCTGCCACCCTCTCCATGTTACCTCTCAACAAACCTGATTGCCCAAGCCTGAGCTGCTTACAATTCCCCTCATGCCCTAGGCTGTTCCGCTTCTCTCAACTTTTGCCTGAGCCATACCTTCTACCTGGAATGCCCTTCTCTGAAATCTTGGTCTGGCAACACCTTCTTCTTCTTTTCTTCTTCTTTTTTTTTTTTTTTTTTTTTGAGACAGGGTCTTGCTCTGTTGCTCAGGCCGGAGTGTGATGCTCCAGCAGCTCACTGATAGCTCAGATAGCTCACTGCAGCCTCGACCTCCTGGGCTCAAGCAATCATCCCACCTCAGCCTCCTGAGTAGCTGGCGCTACAGGCACCTGTCACTATGCCTAGCTAATTTTTTCTTTTTGTAGAGATGGGGTCTCTCTGTGTTACCCAGGCTGGTCTCGAACTCCTGAACTCAAGCGATCCTCCCGCCTTGGCCTCCCAAAATCCTGGGATCACAGGGGTGAGCCACTGCACCCACAGACACTTTCTTATCCTTTGTAGATTGCTGCTACTTCCTCCGAGAAGCCTTGCATCCTAATTCCCACATATCTGCCTATCCTCCTGCCCCATAGGGCTATGAGCCTCACAATGACATTTGATAAACATTCTGTGCTGTCTGACATCTCATTCCCCGCCTTCACCCAAGCCAGGCCCCTCCTATCCCAGGAGCAGTGAGAGCACCCCGCTGGGATCGGCAGCCACTCCCAGCTGTGTGACCTCAAGTGAGTCACTTCATCTCTCTGGTCTTCAGTCTTCTCATCCTGTCCTCCTCGCACTCCCCCAAGGCTTCTCAGAGATTAGTCAGGTTCTAATGTCACCGTGAGTGAAGTGGGGGACAGCGGGTGGGCGTGCTGCACCATCGTTTGGTGGTGTTGGGGGGATAAGCAAGAAAGAAGCCACTCTTCCTTAAAGGTCTCTGTGTCTTAGACACCCTTCCTTAAAGATGCCTGTGTTTTCCCATCAGGTCCTTAACAACTGCCATGTGGGCAGAGCTCTCAAAACTGCTGAAACCAGCCGTCCTCCCTCCCCCAAACTACACTTGTGACCCCGGAAGAGCTCACACGCCTGCTTCAACTTAACTCCAAGGACAAGCCGCTTAGTTCGGACCTTTGAGGTCCTTTTAGGGCACCCACAGCGGCTGCTTCCTGCCTTTCTGTTTCTCTTCCAGTTTTGGAAGAACCCCCCCACCCCATTCCTTTTCTGTTCCTCAGCCCTTCCATCTTCCTGCCTGGCTGCCCCTCCCTCTCCGCGAACCTGGACCCTCCTGCTGTGCACAAGGTGCCCCCTGTGCTGTCCTCAGAGCTTCTGGGACAGAAGGCTCACAGCAGACGTCTGGGGTGGTCCTCGCCCCGCCCCGCCCCTGGCCCCGCCCCACGGCTCCACCTCTGGCCCCGCCCAGCCCCTCACCGGTCTTGGGGTCCACGGTGAAACGGTGCTCGCCGTCCAGCACGCTGTACACCAGCCGAGCGCTGCTGCCGTACGTGGGGTCATCCGCATCCGAGGCCATCACCTGCATCACCGACGTGCCTGGGCCCGGGGGACCAAGCGAGACAGGGGTCATCTGGGGATGCTGAGCTCGTTCCCCCACTTCGACTCACCCCAGCGAAGCTGGGAGAGGAGACCCTCAGGAGACCTGCGGGAGGCCATCGAATACAGCCCCTCACGGTCCCCATCCCCACACTGAGCCCCAACCCTCTTCCTGTTTTGAGGCCTTTCTAGTGGGGCAAGTGTGACCATGGAGTCAGATCTGGATTCAAGTCCCCTTGGGGTGGTTCCCAGCTGTAGGACTCTGGCAATGAAAGGCAGCCTCTTTGAGTCTGTTTCCTCTTCAGCAAAGTGAGGCGAATCCTAGTGCTTGGTTCACTAGGTTGAGGGGATGAATTCTAAACTCCCAGCACAGAGCAGTTCAGAGAAGTTTCTCAATGATGGCAACAATCATTACAGTCATCACAGTCAGTTGGAGCCAGGACTGGAAACCAGGACCTGACTCTCAACCCAGGGGCCATTCTACCCACTCCAGCTCCTACTGATTCTTCAAGGGACTTCTGCCTCCTCTCCCCGCATCATGGTGGTAGGGGACAGCCCAGAGGGACAGACCAATTCATCGGGGGTCAGAGGCCAGTGTCTCTTGGCCCCTGGCAGGAGAGGGCAGCACCCAGCCTTCCCTTTGGAAAGTTGTTGGCTGCGGGCCCTGGTGACCAGACAGCCCACCCTCAGACACACACACTTCTCCTCATGCTCTGCACGTAGACTGCTGGGGAGAGTATAAATTGGATAAAAGTCCATCAAACAGCGGCAATTAAGTTATTGATTTTCGACGCTGCCTCATTAAACCGGGAGCTTCTTTTGGTCTGTCCCAGAGATGGCTCTAATTTGACATCATGTTCAATTTGACGAAAGCAGGGCTTGGGACGTGAGGCTAGACCAGGTCGGGGTGGGGGTAAGGGTGGGGGAGGGTCAGGTGGAGGGGTCAACAAAGCCATTGAATCCACTCAAACCTTTCCAGAAAGAAGAGGGTGAGTAGTTGGAAGACTCAAGAGTGAGTCTTGGGGGTTCAGGATATGACGCAAAGGGAAGGAGATGGAGACCCCACCTCACAGAGATGCCCTCTGCTGGGTGCCTGCTGGTGGGGCCAGGCAGGCCCCTCCCAGGCTGGGCTGGGCTCCCTGGGCCAGCAGGGCTGCATGCTGGGAGGTGAGGCCAGATCACTGCCTGGCTAATGAGTGAGAATCTGGAAGTGCTACTGCAGCAATTCTGCTAAGCCCAGCCCGCTGCCCGCCTCTCCCGCCTCCAGCCTGGGGCCCTCGATCATTCCAGACACATGTATTTATTTTTCACTCTTTTGCATTTCTCATTTCCCTCTCCAGGTTCCCCCTCCCAGCCACGGTCTCCTAAAATGTCTCTGCAATGCGCCTCTCTCTTTGGCCACTCCAGCTCCATGTCAACCATGTCAGAGTTGCCCAGAGAAGCTGAGAAAGAGGGATGGGCAAGCCCCTTCCCTCCAGATCCTGGTGCCCAGGGGTCTCCTACTAAGGGAGGACACAGCCCCAGGTGCCTCTTGCTGGACTGGAATTGTGTCCTATTGAGACTCATGACACACTGGCTTCACCAGCCACTTAAATCCATCATCTCTAATCCTCATAGCATCTCGAAGATGCAGAGTGGGCCCCCCCACCTAATATTACAGGTAAGGAATCAAGTCAGACAGGGGAAAAGATTTCACTGAGGGCACAGAGTGAGGAAGTGGTGGGATTTGAACCTAGGACTCTGGGATGCCAAGTCCCTTCTGGGAAGCAGTGTCAGCACAAGTACAGTGACTTTGGGGACGGTGGTCTGGTGTACTGAGTCACAACCAGTGATGGCACTGCCACTTATTAGAAGTTTGACCTTGGATCTGTCATGAACTCCTTTGTGCTTCAACTTCCCCATTTTGTGAAACGAGGGTGGTAGTATTACAAATCTCCTGAGATCGTTTTGAGAATTCAATTTCCACGTCCAGCACCGAAGACAGTGCCTGGACCATGCCAAGAACCCAATAAGTGCAGGTTGTTGTTGTTATCTCAAGAGGCACAGCACGCCAGTATACAATGGCACAATTATGCCTTCCTCACAGAGGTGCTGAAATGGGAGAAGATACATAAAGCATCAGGCTCATGGTGGGTGCACAATAACTAGTGGCTGTTGTAATTGTTATGAGAGAGGGTCTCCCTGTCACTCCCCTGGCATGTCCCTCCCACTCCCTGGGCAAAGCACAATGCAGGGCTGAGTGACTCCCCAGAGACATGGCTGAGCTCTCTTTCTCCCTGGCCGCATCCCAGGGACTCCCGAGGGGATGATGGAATCATTTCCCCAATCCAGGATTCTTTATTGCAGCCATTACAGTTAGTGCCGACACGTGGGAATGGTAAAGGGTCAGTGATTCACCACTGGTTTGCCAGGCCCCAGAGGAATGGCTTTCTTGGGCCACACACCCCCTCCCAACTTCTTCAGAAGTCAGCAGCTCCCCAGAATTGGCCAACAAAAGGGTGCCAGGCTTGTAGCTACTGTGGGACCACCTCGGGGTGGTCCCACAGATTCAGCAGTTTATATTTCACAGTGCCTCATCATGTCCATTCTCTCCTGCAGACTTCACACCAACTCTGTGATATAGATGCAGTGGTTTGTTGGTGAGTCAGCTCTGAGGGGTGGAGGGGTCGGGAGGAGTGCCCTGCTTTGTAATGTTTGCTGATTTCCATGGTGTAAATATTCTCACCATGGCCCAGTTTCAAGCTACCAACATGATATCAACTGGCCTACAAAACTCCTGAAAATCAACGTGTGGCTCTCGTGAGCTGGTATGAGCTGACTCCAGCACACCCCTGCACCGTTCCCATTTCACAGCTGAGGAGACTGCTATGCACAGTGAAGGGTGCAAACATGAATTAATAATGAAATCCATTATGAATTATGTATCATTATTCAATAACTGATAAAGATAGCTTCCATTTATTAAATAACAACTTTGTACTAGATACTATAAGCCCTTTTTGTATATGATAGAATTTACAAAACAGGGCCTTCAGATAAGCTTTTAATATTTTCACTTTAAAGAGGAGGAAATGGAGGCTGAGTGAAGCTAAGTAATGAACCTCTTAGTGCTTCCATTTCCTCATTAGTGAGATGGGTAAGAATACTACCAAACTCATGGATCACTGTGAGAACTCAGATTTCTATGCTCAGCACCAAGGACAGTACCTTGACAAGTTCACCTGGTGCAGAAGAGAGGCAGGTTTCAAACCCACGTGGACCTGATGTCAAAGCCCACATATATCCTGCCTTAGAGGTAGGAGGAGGGGCTGCTTGGAGTAGAAGTAGATAGGTGAGACAGAGAGAGGGAGGACTCAGACACAGGAGCAGGGGGGCAGAGGAGGGGAAGGACAGGAGCTGGGTTTAGATTCTCCCTCCCCTACAGCTGGTTCGAGCCCAGACTTCCAGAAGTAGAGCTGGGACTGGTTGACAGGAGTGGGCTGCTGTCCGTGGTGCTGCCGTCCAGCCCTTCTGCTAAGTGGCGGTTAAGGGCCTAGGTCCAGGCTGGAATGGGAAGGGTTGCCCAATTGATTCTTGGCTAAACAGGATCTCAGGGCCCATGGATCCATGTGGAATGTTAGATATGGAAAGGCTGGTCCTTGAAGAGCACAGAAATCAGAGCTTCTCAACTTGGCAGCACGTCAGAATCTCTTGGGAGCTTTAAATGATGCAGAGCCCCATCCCTGACCAATTAAATAGGACTCTTGGGGAGGAGCCCAGGCAAAGGTATTTTCACAATCTCCAGAGTGCATCTAAAGTGCCTCTCGGTCTAAAAACTGATGCCCTAGATCCAATCCCTCACTGAACTGATGAGGAAATTGAGTCACAGAGGGGCTCAATGACTTCCCCAGGGACACATCGTTAGTAAGCAGTAGGGAAAGATTCAAACTCAGGTCTGCCTAGCCAGCATGCTGCCCTCCTGCACTAATTGAGCCTGTTCTGAGACTGACACCCGGAAGGAAGCAGGTAAGATGATGTTGCCACCAAGTCATTAGAGCTCTTCCCAGCTGAAGTCAGCATGAGAAGTCGGACACTCTTCAGAGGAGATGCCCCTCACATCTCCATGGAGACTGGGTGGGCTTTGGCATCACAGAGTCCTGGTTTCAGATCCTACCACTTCCTCACTCTGCACCCTCAGTCAGATCTTTTACCCTTTCTGATCCATTTCCTCACCTGTAACATTAAGGGGTGCCCATTCTGAGCCTCTGAGCTGCTATGAGGATTAGAGATGATGGATTTAAGGACCCAGTGTATCGTGGGTGCCTAACAGAAGCTCATTCCTTCCCCTTCTCTCCGTATCATCAGGAGGCACCTGGGGCTGTGCCTCCCTGAGTAGGAGACCCCTGGACACCAGCATCAGGAGGGAGGGGGCTTGCCTACTCCTCATCTCTGGGTTGTTCTGACTTGGTTTGTTGTGGAACAAGAATTGGAATGTGTGTCCTGGATCCCAGGCCAGAATTCTTTCTTTTCTTATCCCTTAATCCTTGCTATCTGTGAGGTTCAGTTGAGGCTCCAGACTCAAGTTCCAGACCCCCCAGGAGGAGCTCCCCAGCTGGCTCTGGGAGTGGGTGGTGCTGCATGGAGTGGAGCTCAGGGATTACAGACATAAATTCTCATTCCAGCCCTGTCCTTGGCTCTGTGTGGCTGTGGAAAAACTTCCCAATCTGATTGGGCCTCAGTTCCCCTTCTGTAAAATGGAGGTAACACTTTATCATTCCTGCCTCCCTGGGTATAGCAGACCCCTTAATGAGAGAAAGAGATGAAGCACTTTGGAAAAGAACAGAGTTCTCAGCCGAGGTGACCACGTGTCATTATTATGAAGACGTTTGTAATTATTATCATCCTGCCTCTTCCCTACCTCCTTTTGCCACCCCACTGGGTCTGGGGAAACCCTAGGCTCACATTTAGCTTCTCAAACATTTATAAAAAATGAGTCCCACCCCTGCTGCTGCCAGCACTGTGCAGAATGCTTTCTATTAAAAATTAAAAACCACTTGTCGAGTCTCTGGGAACGCTCAGATTACATAGGAAAAAAGCCCCCTCTCAACATCCACCCCTGCTGCCCTCCTCCCAACTCCCTCTTCGATCATCACTTAGAATGCCAGCTGGCTGGGCTGGCCTCGACCCTGCTTCCAGCCTCCCAGCCAGGGCAGCCTAATGCAGATGAATGGCACACAGGAGATGCAGGAAAGTGGCTGCATGGGAGGAGGCAGGTCCAGAGACAAGTGACAGAGAAGGCGGCACAGAGAGAGGGGTCAAGAAAGCGGGTAAGAGAGAGAAAGAAGGGTCAGAGGGACAGAATTTCGTGGGGCAGAGACAGAGAGAAAGCAGTAGAAACAGAGAGGTTAAGTAGGAAACCAGAGGAATCTAGAAACAGAGACAGAGCAAATAGAACAGAGACAGAGGTACACATGGAGCAGGAAGAGGGGGCAGAGCAGGAGGAGGAACTAGGAGAGGAAGGTGAAGTTTGGCCTGGTGGGGTGAGGGGCCTCCTGCATTGCACCTTCCTCCAGAGTCTCCAGGGAACCTGAAACACCCTCCCCTCCTCACCTTTTCTTTCCTTTCGGATCCTGGCCATGGACTTGCCCATCCAGGCAACCCCTGACTGTGTGTGTGTGGATCTGCTATGTCCTCCTGAGAGAGAGCACTCTCTTATATCCCAAATAGACCCACAAGCTCCTCTGTCCTCTCAACATTTACCAGGCCCTCTGTTATGCAGTCTAGTGACTTTGTTTGTTTCGGACTGCAACATTTGAAGTATCTGTGATAGCATCCTTCTACTCATGGCAGAAAGCAAACATTTTTGCTTATGATTCAATTCCATTCATTCTCTCAACATCTACAGAGCACCTACTATGTGCTAGACCCTCGAGGGCAGGATGGTAGCTTTATCATCTTTGCACCCTAATGCCATGTGGCCACAGGGCCTGGCATACAGAGAGTGCTCATATTTGTTGAATGATTTGTTGATGGAAAAGACAAAAAGAGACAGGGATATATTCCTCCCCGTCCAGATTACCCGGGCCATGGGGCCAACTCCTGAGGGCCAGGGCCTCGGCTCCTGTCTGCTGCTTCTCCCCACCAGAAGCCTCCTGTCCCGTTCCCCCCAGCATGGGTGGTAAGAGCCAGTGCCGTTGCTAGGCAAGGAGATATTGCATGTATAGATCTTCCTGGACTTTAATTAAAAACATCTTTAGAAGTTGTCTCTGCAGAGACCAGCGATTGATTCCTGGCTTGGGCCTGCGGGCTGCTGAGCTACACTCTCTCCAGCTACAGACGGGACAATCGGAGGCTCCCAGCCTGCTGCTGCCCTCTCCAAATGATATCCTTGGGGAACACACTCCTTCCTGCCTTCCTCCTTTCCTCTCTGTTCCCCCAAGCACTGAATTTAAGAATCAGATAGTGTGCTCTCCCAGTTTTACTTTCCTTCCCCTCTTGAGCCTCAGTTTCCACAGCTGTAAAATGGGGATGTCAGTACTTAACCCAAGAGAGTCCCCAGGAGGCTGAAATGAGATTAGGGATGTGAAAGTGATTTTCAAGCTGAGAAGTTTTGTGCAAGAAATGGTTGTGACTCTTTCCTCAAAGAAAGCTATGGATGCCGAGCCAAGGAACTCAGGTTCTGGTTTCCGCTTCTGGGTCTAGTTCTGGCTTTAGCTCTTACTGTGGAACCTCAGAAAAATCATTTTGCATTTATTTCTTCATCAGTAACATGAAGACACTAATACTGATCCTGCTTATTCCCCAGGATTGTGAGAATAAAGCGAAATAGCTCTGTGAAAGCAGTGCTTGCTGATAGCTATTATTTAGTGACTATCCCAAGAAGTGCAGGCTGTACTACCAAGACAGTCTTTTCCCACCTATTAAGGATGCTGCTCACAGAGGAATTGAAATACGTGGAAAAGTGCCCATTTCCACATTCTGTTGAGCCTCAATCCCATGGTCTGGCAATGTCAATTCTATGGCACGTGAGCTATGACATTCTCCTTCCTTTGCCCATGGCAGACATCACTAATCCATCATGGCATTTTTTCTGCCAAGGCTGAATGAGATCTTAGACTCCTTCTCAATACAGCCCGACAGTCACTACCAATTGATCTGAGTTAGCACAAGAGACAAAACTGATTTGCTACCACTTTGAGGTCAGGGGTGGTGTCTTGCTCATCTGGGATCTCTACATACCCAGCAAAGTGCTATGTACATAGTAGGCCTAATATGTGTTTATTGAATTAAAAGCAACTACTTCTCTGTCCTCTGTGGGGTTATATATAAAGTAGGTGCTAATAAATGTTTGCTAAGTTGGGTGACTCATCTTTGCAAGCCCTACAGAGCCAAGTACATTGGAGGCCTTGTATATAAGGGGTGCTAAGAAACATTTGTGGATTTAATTCAATTACTTATCTTTACATCCCCTGCAGTGCCCAGAATAAAGTAGTGGTTAATAAATGCACATTGGATTGAATTTCTCATTTCTGTCTTTGGTATCTTCAGTAGTGCCAGGCATAGTGTCTTGCACAAGTTTGGCATGAATAAGTAGGAGGAGTTGAGCTGGGTGTGGGAGACCTGTGAAATCCTCTTGCCATCCCATGGTCAGGTTGTGACAGCCTAGGGAAGGGGTGTGGCTCCCTGACATTGAAAGAATGTCTAGTCCAATTCTTCTCTATCAAAACTTACTCCCTGTTGACGTATTCAGCATCAAGCTGTAAATTC